>NC_080697.1:10532121-11782121 GCF_030445035.2 Dasypus novemcinctus
CAGGGTCTGCACTGACCTCTCAGCTGCAGACGCCTCTGCGCCCACGCCCTCCTGAGGCTGCGCTTGCGTTGTTCTAATCGTCTCCTTCAGGGCTGTCGCGCAGCGCTCGTGGTTTGGGTTTTCCACCCAGGACGACACCCCCTTTCTCGAGGAGCTGCTCCTTCCCTGGAGGTGGACCCCACAGCCGCTCTGGGGCTCCGTGACCCGCTCTGGGTCGCAGTTATCTGTCACCAAGGTGGATTAGAATTCCCTGGTCCCGTTCAGCCTCTGGGGGCGCCTTGTCCTGAGGAATTGTAAATCCGGGGATCCGGGTGGGCAGGGAAGCAGGGCAAGCCACCGTGCAGAGAAGGGGACAGCACAGGTGGAGCCCTGGCAGGTGACATCGCCCCTGGCCTTGGGGAGAATCTAGAGGTGGTCGCCTCGGTCCCCAGCTGCCTTCCAGTCCCAGCCTGGGCCCTTCCATGGTCTCACTGTCCTTCCTGCTTTTTATTGTCTGGAACCCCTTATATCTTAAAATAAATTTTCCACTTGGCTCCAATGAGTCTGAGGGTTCTTCTCTCTTGGAACTGGAGACGACTTGGCTCCAAGACGCCTCCTTGATCAGGGAGAAGACACGAGGCTTTCGTCCCTGCTGTAAGCTGCCAAGCATCTCAAACGGGGAAAGAAGAGACATGACCCTGGGTGGGGGGTTACGGGCTTTGGCGAATGGGAATGAGAGTGAAATTTCTGGAAGAAAGGATGAAACCTTAGAACAGACCCATGGAGTTTTCTAGGAGTGCTGTAACAAAATTCGCTTAAAACCCCCATCCCGGGGACCTTGAGACCTGGTGTCGGCAGCGCCCCGCTCCCTTCGAAGTCCGTGCTTCCAGGTTCTGGGGTTTGCGCAATGCACGGCGCTCTTGCCTCTGTCTCTCTCCTCTGTCCTGATTTCTCGCGAGGACACCGGTCACTGAATGGAGGGCTCCCCATGCCAGGAGGACCTCATTGGAACCTGCCGAGCTCCAGCTCTACTGACGATTTCCAAAGAAGACCCCATTCTGAGGTTCTGGGGAGTCAAACTTCAACCTGTCTTTTCTTTGGGGGGGGGGCACAAATGAATCCATCAGAAGACCCCAGAAAGCTAATGCCATTACAGGACTCAATGAGACCAGAGACTGGAGAGGTCGGGCTGCCCAGGTGAGCAAGTGGGAGGAAAGGAGGAGATGGGCTGGGCCCTGCCCCCGAGGGCGTGGGGTCCGGAAGGGGGCACCAGAGGAGGCTCACAGACAGGTGCACGTGGCGGTGCCTGGATCTGTGAACATGTGGGGGGCGGGGCAGAGCCTGCCCCGAGCACACCCCAAGAGCTTGCCTTGCTGTTCTTGAGAGAACTGCTGCCCGGGAAACCCTAGGAGAACACTGCGTGCCTGTCTCCCCCAGCTGCCCACTGTAGAGACAAGAAAATTACAGGAAGGGCTCATTTCTGCCCAGGTCCCTGTTGAAGGAGGGCAGGGGTCAGGCAGGAATGCCACCCGCAAGGCCTCTGGACCCCCGGGCCTGGCTGGGGCTCTTGGTCTCCTCGCGGGCAGGGTCTGCTGAGGGTGAGGAGGCACTGGTGCCGGGCGCCCCGGCCGTCAGCTGCGCCTGGAGGACTGCAGGGCTAAGCCGTGGCCCCGCGAGGGGACGAGTCACATTTGCAGGTGCTGTGGGATGGGCGCCCGCGCCCTCCGCCTGCCGCCTCTCCCTGCTCTGCCCTGGGCTCCGGAGCCCTGTCCTGAGAAGTTTCTTAAAGGAGGAGGGATGTCGTTCAAGTCTGGCGCCGTCACCCTGCAGCTGGCGGTGGCTGCAGCCTGGAAGCGGGACGAAGGAGTGAGGGCTGCCCCGAGCGCCGGCCTGGCCCTGGGGGGCGCACCCCACTTGGGCTGGGCCTTGGTGGGACCGGGTGCCTGTTCTGAGGTGGACTCTGTGCGGGCGCGGCTGGCTCCTTGCAGCGCAGCGCACTCGCCCTGCCCCAGGCCCCTTCTGGATGGGCATCTGGCCCTTCCTGTTCCGAGTCACAGTGACGTTCTCCAAAATGATGGTGACGCCGTAAGTGCCAGGAGCCTGGGAAAATATGTCCCAAGCTGTATTAGTCAGCCAAAGGGGTGCTGATGCAAATACCAGAAATCGGTTGGTTTTTATAAAGGGTATTTATCTGGGGTAAGGACTTACAAATCTCAGGCCATAAGCATAAGTTACTTCCCTCACCAAAGTCTATTTCCACGTGTTGGAGCAAGATGGCTGCCGACGTCTGTGAGGGTTCAGGCTTCCTAGAGTTCTCCCTTCCAGGGTCTTGCTTCTCTCTGGGTTCAAGGTTCCTTTCTTCCTGGGGCTGGCTTCTCTTTCCTTTGTGTGCTTAAATCCCAGGACTCCAGCTTAAGACTTCAGCATCAAACTCCAGCATCAAAACTCCAACATTAAGAACCCCCAACTCTGTCCCTTGCCATGCCTTTTATCTGTGAGTCCCCACCTGCCAAGGGGCAGGGACTCAATGCCCTAATGACGAGGCCTAATCAAAACCCTAATCATAACTCAATCATGCTCAGGTACAGATCAGATTACAAACACAATCCAATATCTATTTTTGGAATTCACAACTATATCAAACTGCAACACGACCCTTGAGGACAAGGAATAGGAATCCTCACTGTTCCCTCCAGAGAAGCGGCACATGGCAGGAAATATCTGGGCAGAGGTTGGCCGAGATCCACTGTGCAAGGCTGGGTCCTTTCCTGGCATGTCCCCATTGGATCTGGAAGTCTGTTTTGGATAACTGGTTACTCCTAAGGCCACAAGCACTCAATTCTTTGGGCTTCCTTCTGACCATTTACACTGTCCTTTGCTGAGTAGATAAATTTGGGGTCTCAGGCCTCATAGAATAATTCTCACAAGTTAATATTGTGGTGAAAATCTCAAAAGTTACAAAAGGGTATGAAATCAAAACGAAAATTTCTTCCTCTGCATCTCCCATTTCCAGAGGCAATCAGATTCCTTGCTACCTTCCAAAAAGTTCTATGTACCTACAAGCAAACCATGATGGAGAGACCACTGCCATTCTGCTCGTAGGAAAATTATGACCGATTCAGTTGCACTTTGTTGCAGGGATGTCATTTTCCATTCACGCCTACTTCCCGGGCCACATGTCCAAGTCCATGCGGTGGTGGCCTGTGATGGTTAGGCTAAAATGTGTCAACTCAGCTGGGTAATTATGCCCAGTTGTTTGGTCAGGCAAGCACTGGGCTAATTGTAATACAAGGACATTTATGGACTTCAGTCATCATTGAGTTTACTGCATAAATGGCTGATTACATCTGCATCAACCAGAGAGATTACCGTCAGCAATGAGTGATGTCTTACCCAATCAGTTGAATGTCTTAAAAGGGGAAATGATTTCAGCATGCAGAGAGAATTTTCCAGCTTGTCTTTGGACAGTCAGTGTCTCCTGGGAACTCATCAAGGACCTTCACTGGAGACCCTGGTTTGCAGCTTGGACTTGTATATCCCCGTGGTCATGTGAGAGAATTTTGTAAATTCTCATACTATTTACAGATATCTCCTATTTTTTTTTAAGATTTATTTTTTATTTATTTCTCTCCCCTTCTCCCTCCCCCCCAAGTTGCCTGTTTTCTGTGTCCATTCGCTGTGTGTTCTTCTGTGTCTGCTTCTCAGCAGCACAGGGAATCTGTGTCTCTTTTTTGTTGCATCATCTTGCTGCATCAGCTCTCCGTGTATGTGGCACCACTCCTGAGTAGGCTGTGCTTTTTTTGCATTTGGCAGCTCTCCTTATGGGGTGCACTCCTTGTGCATGGGGCTTCCCTATGCGGGGGACACCCCTGCATGGCAGGGTACTCCTTGTGCACATCAGCACTGCGCGTGGGTCAGCTCATCACACGGGTCAGGAGGCCCTGGGTTTGAACCCTGGACTTCCCATGTGGTAGGCGAACACACTATCCATTGAGCCAAATTCACTTCACAGATATCTCCTATTGATTCTGTTTCCCTGAGAACCCTGACTGATACAGCCTGGTACCAAGAGTGGGGTTAAATTAGTTTGGGTACATCCATAGGATGGGATATTGTATAGGCTGAAGCATCACACTTTAGCAAAATATTTAACAATACAGAAACTATTCAAATATTTTTAGGAGAAAAACACCTAAAGTATGTTATTATTCTCATGAATGGTGTGGATTTGCTTAGCATACTTAACTTCCCTTGGCCTCTACTTCATTTTCTTTGAAATAATTAAGTTGGACTGAGAACACTTTCTAATCTTCAATTCAAAGTCCCTCACAATATTTAATGGATAGCAAGTAGTTTCTGGCACTCTCAGTTCTAGATCAGATCTCTGATTGCTCTATCAGTTGTGCCACTGACTCTAGTTGTGCAAATTTCACTCTGGGTGGAGAGTCAGTTTGAACAGGTGGGAACAGGTGGCACCTCCCTAAAAGTGGCATCACAGAGGCAAATTTGAACTTCTCTTCAAACATGGATACTGTATTAGTTAGCCAAAGGGGTGCTGATGCAAAATACCACAGATTGGTTGGTTTTTATAAAAGGTATGCATTTGGGGTAGAAGCTTGTGGGAAAATAGCTTGAATTTGAATGTGGGAACCTGGCTTGAAGTTGAAACGTTTCCATAATGCAGATTAGAAGTGTGGGCTTAGGATCACCGGCCTTGACTAGATAGAACGCTGTCTAGTCAGCACGAAAATTGTTTGCATATGGAGATGTTTGAACTTTGTATGGCCTGCTCCCTAGCATTGCAGGGGCTGCAGCTTTAATAACAAGGAGCCTTGAAAGTAAACATAGTAACTACTGCTTTGTAATTTCTAATGAAGATGATGTGGAAACTAGGGTAGAGGCTCTGAGTTCCAGAAGCTGTTGAGTCCCCTGGTCCCATCTTTAATTTCTCTCTCATGTCTTTCTTTCTGTACATTCGTTTCTTCAGTTCTGTGTCGCCTTCCCTTCGTGCAAACCTATTGCTGAGCTGGTCTCAGTAGAAGCTTACAGTTAGTAGGCCATAAAGCATAAGTTACTTCCCTCACCAAAGTCGGTAGCCACATGTTGGAGCAAGGCAGCTGCCAACGTCTGCCAAGAGTTCAGGCTTCCTAGATTCCTCTCTTTCTGGGGCTCATTTCTCTCCAGGCTCAGCTGCTCTGCTCTCTCCACAAGGCCAGCTGTAGACTATCAGGTGAATGGCTCGTCTCTCTTCCCGGGGCCTCTGCCATGTCTAATTGGGCCTTCTCTCTGCTCCTGTGTCCTTACTTCCTGGGCTCCAGCATCCAAAGTTCCCACTCTCTTCTCTGCCACATTAGTTTTCTCTGTAGGACTCAACATCCTACTGACGTGGCCCAATCAAAGTCTTAATCATTATTTAATCCACTAAAAGTGAAACCTCTGAATCCAATATAATCCAATATGCCCAGGGGAGAAGACCAGTTCACAAGCATAAGCCAATATCTATTTTTGGAATTCATCAACAATGTCAACCTGTTACAGATACCATTTCACAAATGGTGCTGTATCCTTTTATCTCTGGTTCTGCAAATATGCATAAAGGAAATTTTTGTCTAGTCAGGGCTTTTGAGTCTTTGTTCCTGCCCAGATGTGGTTTGAGGAAGGAAAACTGCCCAGCTCAGCCCTTGGGGTACCAGTGAGAGAGAAAGAAGGAGGTAAATATAGAGAGACAACACGCAGATTATTGAGGTAGAACCCTGACACGGATAAACAGATGTGTGTGTGCAGATACGACATCCCTTTTAAAATTGAAATGGGATTGTACTATATATTTTTCTAAAAAATTCTTAAACACCTTATCTGGGGAAACTTTTTATATCATATTTTTTAATATCAGCACATACTTCCTTTTTAACAACTGTTTAGTAATGCTGCCTGCTATTCATGGACATTTGGTTGTTTCCATTTTATTAGATTACAGCAAAGCTGGAGGAACCATCTTGGCATGTGGGAAGTTGATCATCAAAGTATAGGTATCCTCTTTCTGCCTAAATCATACCTGGTTTGCCTTGCTCCCCAGAATTAATGGTTGTCATTTAAACTTAAAGTTGTGACCTGATCTGGGAGTTTGGTTAACTGATTTGCCAAGAGAACGTAGATCTTAAATCATTGCTGATTTTTTTCATTTACATAAAGAGACTATGAATTGAAGCTTTTGGTAAAGTGCAGATTCTTAGCACTTTCATTAAAGTAGCTTCTTCACCGTCTTGCTCTTGATTTCGTAGTCAGGGCCCTGGAGAGCAAGTGCAAAGCAATCGGGAACCACAAGACAAGCTAAATCAATTGCCAAAAAAAAAAAAAGCAAAGCATTTTTCAAGTCATCTCTGAACATATTTCTTTAGGAAGCATCTTTTTAGGAATGACATTTAGATTCTGGTACCTATGTGTTTCCTATTAAAACCAAAAGACTATACAATTTTTTTAAAGGTGAAAGCTTAGGTGATATTATTATTATTTTTTAAAGGTCATAAACGGTATTATTTTTGTCCAAAGCCCTCCTCAAACCCTTCAGAAAGAAAAGACCTGGAACAAAGCTATTTTAAAAATATAACACAAAAGGTGTGAATTTCTGAATGTGAGAGTCAGTGTCAGCTTTGGGGCCGATTCCCATTAGAGACTCCTGGAGCAGTACATCACCAGTGATCTAATCCAAATCACCAGGTGACAAGTTCTGAGATGAAAAGGCAAAGAAACATGTTGCTGGAGAGAAAACAGCAGGTGGGAAGACGCCACTGGGCAGAGGCGAGCGGCCCCCTCTGCGCCCACGGCCTTGGGGCAGGCTGAGGCTGGGTGTCCCCGCCTTTGCCTGGCGACCCTGCGCCGGGCGGTCTCCGTCTGCCGGGCCTGGGTTTTGGCACCGGCAGGACAACGGTCACTCCACTCCCTGCAGCGTGAGGCGGGACCCCGCGGTGACCAACCCAGGGAGGGTCCACGCCAGCCCCGCGGGCAGCGGGCAGTTCTCAGGTGGCGTCCCCGGCTCCGGGCTCTGTCCCGGGGGCCCCCCTGTGTCTGCCCGCCCTGGGAACACGGGGAGCCTGAGGGGGCAGCCCGGGGACCCTGCCCAGGAGAGTGAGGAGAAGGGGACAGGGCTCGGGGAGTGGAGGGCCCTGGGCAGGCCAGAGAGCGAGCCGGGCTCTGGAGGGGGACCGAGCGGGAGGACAGCCACCTCGGGCCGTAGCGGGGGCTCTGCGGGGCCTGGGCAGATCTGAGAGGTGCGGCCAGGGACAACTGCCCGGTCCTCCGGGTCCCAGGTGAGGGGACGTCTGTGACGTCAAACTCCCAGAGTGAGCCTGGGGGATGTGGTGATCGTGGTAGAGTTGATGGAAATGGGAACACGGGAGGGCAGCAGTGTTTCGGTTTCCCAGCTGCTGAGAGAAGCACCACACAATGGGGTGGCTTAACGACAGGTGTTTATTGAACTGCAGTTTCTGAGGCTAGGAGACTTCCTTCCACCCGGGGTTGGTGTCTTCTGGTTGGCTTCAGTCTCCGGGCTTCCTTGGCTTTTCCATCATAGGCGATGCATATGGCGGAGCCTTCCTGTAGAACCAGAATGAATTTTATTTGTTTAAAGATTTATTTATTTATTTCTCCCCTCCTCCCTCCATTGTCTGCTCTCTCTGTGTCTGTGTTTATTTGCTGTGTGTTCTTCTGTGTCAGCTTGTATTCTCATTAGGCAGCTCTGGGAACTGATCCTGGGACCTTCCGGAGTGGGAGAGAGGCGATCATTCTCTTTTGCCACCTCAGTTCCCTGGCCTGCTGCATCTCTCATCGCTTCTCCTCTGTGTCTCTTTTTGTTGCATCATCTCACTGCACCAGCTCTCCACATGGGCCAGCACTCCTGTGTGGGGCAGCACTCTGCATGGGCCAGCTCGCCACACGGGTCAGCTCGCCCTCACCAGGAGGCCCTGGGTATCGAACCCTGGACCTCCTACATGGTAGATGGGAGCCCAGTTACTTGAGCCACATCTGCCTCCCTGAATTTTGTTTTTAAAGGACTCCAGTAACAAGACTAAGACCCATCCTGAATGAGGTGGGCCACACCTTAGCTGAAGTAGCCTCAACAAAAGGTCCCGCTTACACTGGGTGGATTAGATTTAAGCCACAGGAATGGATTCGATTTAAGAACATGTTCTTCTGGGGTACATACGGCTTCAAACCACCACACTTTCCTCAGACCTTCCATTCTTTGGATGATTAAAAATAATATTGATTTTCCAGTGCCGCCCATGCCTGCTCATGCTGCCCACCGAGGTGGCTGTGGGAGAAGCCCACTCCAGGCTGGCTGGCAAAGGCGATGAGTGGTAATGCTCCACCAGCTCTGTGTGGAAAGCACCCACTGAGGTGGTGCCAGGAGAGGCCTCGGCCAGCCCCGATGGACGGGAGCTGGGGCTGCTCTGTATCAGGTTCTGGTGGTCAGTTTTCATCCTTGCCTCTGGGGCCAGAGTGGGGTCCTTGCTTCTGGCTGGACAGAAGGCCCCAGGCCTGTGGCAGGAGGACCCCCTGGGGTCCACACTGATGCTGCCTCCCCGGTCCTCGGATGGGGCTGTGGGCATGGAGGGAAGGAGGCAGCACCTGGCCAGCGTGATCTTCCTCCCCCAGGGTCACAGCTGTGTGCACGGCGGCGGGGCCTCCCTTCCCTTCAGGGTTCTGTAGACGGGCAACCCCATGACTTCTCCCTCTGTGGCGACTTCCTTTGCTGATACAGACTTGGGCTGTCTTGGATGAGTGGCTCCCCCCATTCCGTCTGGCACCCCTTAGAAGGTCCAGGCTACACATGGGCTCACACCTCTAGGGCCAGGCTTGGGACCTGAACATGTCTTTTTTGGGGGGGTCATGATTCAATCCCCAACAACAGAGGTATAGACAACTTAAGTCACTTGCCCAATGCCCCAGATTTTGAATCCAGGCAGTCTGAGTCCCAGAGCCTTCACCCTTAGCCACTGTGATATTTTGCCTAAAGACAACAGGAATTAAGAAAATGTGACAAATGTATGAGGCTAACGCCAACGTAACATGTAATAACACTAATGTTAAAATATTGCCTCCACTGTGGGCATTTTTCTCTCCGTTTGCCCAGCATTACGCTGTGCCTCTCAAGGTCATGATGTCGCTTTCCTTCTGGGACACTGAGCCTCCCACCTTGGCAAACACGGACTTCTGGAAGCCGCTGCTCAGTCTAGTGCCCCAGACCCACGGTGGGCAGACAGCCCTGGACGGTCCAGGACGACCCGGTCGGAGCCCTCCTGGGCGCTTTTCAGGTTGGCTCCAATAGGCGAGAGAGGCTCGTCTTGGGAAGTGGAGCTGGGAGAAGCCAGCCTGACAGAGAAAGAGGCCGACGCACGGGAGATGCAGACGTGAGGGACAGGAGCGCGCTGCCTGCTGTCCTGGGCTTGAGACTCGAGCTGGGAACCAAGCCAGCGGATCCCCCTTTTTGCCTCATCTGGTTTTTGTCTGGTTTCTCACACTTGTGACCAGAAAATTCTTAACTATTAAAAGTTAAAAAAGTCTTTTCCTAAAAAATCTGTTTGCAGGTAATTGATTATATATTTTTAAACAACAGCCACCTTTTATCTATTTTTCTATCATCTATCATCTGTCATTTATCATCGATCATCTATCATCTATCAATCACCTAACTACCCATCTTTCTATCATCTATCATCTTTCATCTATCATCTATCATGTATCTATCGTCTATCTATCTATCTATCTATCTATCTATCTATCTATCTATCTATCTATCTATCTATCTATCTATCTATCTATCTATCTATCTATTAGGAGGTACCCGGGATTGTACGTGGGAAGCAGGTGCTCAAACCACTGAGCTACACCTGCTCCCCATAATTGAATCTTGTACTAGCCTGATTAAAGTATCCTTCCCTATTTTTCAAAAGTGGAAACTTAGGCTTGGAGCTGTTTTGCGACTTGTCAAGCCGCACGTCAGAGGCAGGCTGGCAAAGAGCCTAGTGTTTGCCCCTTGGGCCGGGGTCCTACCTTCTCTTCTGCCTTGTGCTCTCCTGGGGTCTGGTGGAGAGGGGTGGTCGCGGCCCTGCCACGTCTTTCAGCATCAGTCCTCCCTGAGCCTTGACCTGGCCTTTGCATTCGCTCGATCCACTCACCAGCTTGACTCGGGGTCTCAGGGGTCCCCCACTTCCCCACCACGGAGCCCACGGGCCGGGTAAAACAGAGGTGCTGGGGCTGCCAGTGCCCACTGGGCTGGCTCATCTTCTAGCGTTTCCGAGTCCACTAACCCTGGCTCGAGTGCAGGGAGCAGTGGGAGGGCTTTCCTGTTTGCTGCCCGGGTGTGGGCTGGCCAGGAGGGCCTGTGGGTGCTATCTCCCCCCGGCTCATGTCCCCCCACAGCCGCCAGCCCATCCCCGTGGAGGGCTGCCCCTCTCCTGGGAACCGCCGAGAGCGTCTTTACGCAGCAGCAGCCTGCCCAGCCTGCATGCGCCGCTGAGCCCCTTGACCTCCGCGGCACCCCATCTCACAGAGGAAGAGGCCACGGCTGCCAGACCTGGCAAAAATTTAAACCAAATGAAAACAATTGGGCAGCAGATTCGGCTCAACTGCTAGGGTGTCTGCCCACCATATGGAGGGTCCAGGGTTCGATCTCCAAGTCTTCCTGACCCGTGTGGTGAGCTGGCCCACGCACAGTGCTGATGCGCGCAGGGAGTGCCGTGTCACGCAGGGGTGTCCCACGCATAGGGGAGCCCCACGCGCAAGCAGTGCATCCTGCAAGGAGAGATGCCCCATGCGAGAAAAGCACAGCCCGCCTGGGAGTGGCGCTGCACACATGGAGAGCTGACGCAGCAAGACGATGCAACAAAAAGAGACACAGATTCCTGGTGCTGCCTGATAATGCAAGCGGACACAAAAGAACACACAGCAAATGGACACAGAGCAGACGATGGGGGATGGGGAGAGAAATAAATAAAATAAATCTTTAAAAAAATAAAAAATAAAAATAAAAACAATTGACGGATGGCCTGACTCGTTAATCTAGGAAGCAAGAAAGAGGTTGCCCACCGCACTCGAGTCTCAGATGCGAGTCTGGCTCCATGAGGTGAAGTGACTGTCCCGGTCCTCGGTGGTCAGGGTGGGAGCTGAGCCCCTTGGCGCCAGCCCCTCCCACCTACAGTCTGCGAGTGGGCCACGTGGTCCCTGCAGCCGGCAGGCTCTGTCCCGCTGGGGCCCCATGATCCCCGCCAGGATGGTGGGGCAGGGGGTGCTGCTCGCACCGCGTCCCCAGAGGAAGCCCGTGGACGTGGCCCTTGGTAGATGCGCCTCCCACCTGCCGGGTCGGAGGCTGGGGGCCTCGGCCCAGCCATGGAGGCGTTTTCGTTGTATTTTTGGAATGGAAATGTTGTCCCTTCCTCTGGCTTCACCGCCCATCGCCCCAGCCCCTGCGCACGAGGGTAGTTCTTGTCCCCTCACGGTGGAACTTCCTGCTACTCTGGAAGCGGAGAGGGCACAAATCCATGTCGAGGGAAGGGTGGGGGCCGTGCGGGGCGGGCTCAGACGAAGAGGCGGACGCTGGGTGTCAGGAGCGGCAGCGCGGGGCAGCCCGACGGGGTGGCAGTGGGGTCGGGTGGACGCGGGGTGGATGTGGGGTGGACCCGGGGTGGACATGGGGTGGACGTGGGATGGATGCGGGGTGGATGTGGGTGGACGTGGGGTGGATGCAGGGTGGACACGGGGTGAACTTGGGGTGGACATGGGGTGGACCCAGAGTAGATGTGGGGTGGACCCGGGGTGGATGTGACGTGGATGTGGGGTGGACGTGGGGCGGACAGGAAGCGGATGCAGGGTGACTGGGGTGGACGCAGGGCAGACATGGGTGGACCTGGGGTGGCTGCAGGGTGGACCTGGGGTGGACATGGATGAGCATGGGGTGGATGTGGGGGGAGGAGGAGCCAGAGGCAGGCGGGCCCTGGCCCTGCTCCAGCCGCCGCCACCGCTGCGGGAGCTCCCCGCGCGGTCCCGCCTGAGAGCCGCGCTCGGCTCGCCTGCGCTCCGCAGGTGCTTTTCATGTACCCCAAGGGCTTTCGGACGTTCCCATTCAAAGCGGCCAGAGCTGTGTTGGAAATGTTTTTTTCTTCCCTAAAGTACAGGCCCTCTGGCCTTGTTTTCCCTGTACGAATCGTGGGTATAACCTGATATATAAGAATGTACAGGTGCTGACGCCGAGCTGCGGCCGAAGGCGTGGGGACGTTGAGTGCGCACCACGCGGTGTCGTGGGGAGGCTTCTGCCGCAGGACTTGGCGTGAAGTGTGCGCACATGAACCACTGTCTCACACCGGCAAAAAAAAAAAAAAAAAGAGGAAATGTTTTATTTTTAAAGAAGCTTTAGCATATATAAACGTTACATTGAAAATATAGGGGGATTTCCATATAACCACCTCTGCCCTCCCCCACTGTCCCCACTGACAGCACCCTTCATTAGTGTGGCCCATTGTCACAATTGAAGGACACATACGGAAGCTTGTGCTCACCGTGGAATCAGCTTACAGTATAGTTTACACTGTGCGCCGCGCAATTTTAGAGGTTTTGAGAAATTGGACAATGGCCTGTATCCATCTTTGCAATGTCACGTGGGACAATTCCAGTGTCCCCAAATACCCCCCAAAACACCTCTTCTTCCTCATCTGAGTTTTAACCAGCCCCCAGGAGATGGTGAAGTGGGCGAAGGCCGAGAGCCGCTGCTCTAAACGCCCCCGGGGGTAGGGGCACAAACGCCAGGCCCTCGACTGTGCTTTGCCAACTCTGGCTGGGTTTTCTTGGGTTTTGTTGGGGCTGATCATTCCATAAGTGGGTCCCAGTCTCTGGGGCTTTTGAATAGCCTGGGTTGGGTGGGTGGGGAGGGCGAGGCGGAGGGTCCCGGGAGTGCCTAGTCCGCACCATCCGTGTCCTCGGGCTAAGGGCCGACCTTGGTTGAACCAGGCGACTTTTTGAGACTGAATCGTTCTCTGACAAGGTTGGGACTGGCTTTTAATTTACAGGGGCACCCAGCACCCTGCAGGATGCCACTCGAACCCCACTTACCCTGTTTTTAAAATACCTTCTCCCCTGGTCTGAGGCATGTTCTCTCTCCCATGTCAGAGCATTTTTGAGCAAGTAGCTTCACCTCTCTGGGCCTCAGTTTCCCATCAGAAGACGAGGATGTTGAGACTCGTTTCACAGAGAAGCTGCAGAATGAAGTGTCTACAGGCTTCCAAGGGCAGAGCACATTGGCGGAGGGGCGTGTATTGATGCAAAATATCAGAAATCGGTTGTTTTTTATAAAGGGTATTTATAAGAGCTTACAGATACCAGACCATAAGCATAAGTTACTTCTCTCACCAAAGTCTATTTCTGTGTGTTGGAGCAAGATGGCGGCTGACAGATGCGAGGGTTCAGGCTTCCTGGGTTCCTCCCTTCCAGGGTCTTGCTTCTTTCTGGGCTCAGGGTTCTTCTCTTCCTTCTCCAGCTTAACTCTTCAACGTCAAACTTCATTATCAAGACTCCAACATCAAAATCCCTTCCTACTCTGTCCTTTGCTATGTCCTTTATCTTTGAGTCGCCTCCCACCAAGGGGCGGGGTCTCAACGCCCCACTGGCACAAAAGGTTTACCTGATTACTTAATCAAGTAAACCTATGGCTCCAATATAATCTAATATGCCCAGAGGAAAAGATCAGTTTATAAACATAATCCAATATTTCTTTTTGGAATTCATCAATAATATCTAACTGCTACAGCGTGTTCAAATGGTAAGTTCAGGGGAAGGTAAAGTGGTGCAGCCACTTTAGAAAACAGCCTGGCAGTTCCTCAGACAGTTACACCTGGAGGCGCCAGAGCACCCCGAGATTCCACTCCTATGGATAATATCCAAAAGAAATGAACACTAATGTCCATACAGAAATTTGCACACAAGGGAGTAGAGCACCATTATTCAAAACAGCCAAAAGGGGAAAACAACTGAAGTGTCCATCACCAGATGAATGGATAAATGAAATGTGATAAACCTGTACAGGGGAAGATTGCTCAGCCACAAAAGAAGATGGAAGGACCCATACATGCTAATGGGACAGACCTTGAAAAGATTAAGCTGGTGAAAAAAGCCAGACACAAAAGACCATGTATTCTATGATTCCATTCAAATGAACATCCAGAGCAGGGAAATCCATGGAAAGAGAAAGTCCAACCCTGGTAGCTTAGGGCTGGGGGTGGGGAAGATGGGGTTGGGTGGTGAGAGATAATAAAGGGCACAGGGTCTCTTGAGGAGGTGGTGAAAATGCTTTCACGTTGATTGTGGTGATGGTTGCACAACTCCTGAATATGCCGAAACCAAGGAATTGTACACTTTACACGGGTGAATTGTATGGCGTGTGCATTATCTCTCAAAGCTGGTGAAGGAATCGCACGTTGGCATCCTTTCCTTTTGGCAGCCACCTACCAAGGGAAAGGCTGGCTGGGCTGGGCCAGGTCCACGCTGGATGACCAGAAAGCGTTTGCAGCAAGCCCTGGCTGTAGTGCCAGCCCCTCTGCCACTTGGGCCAAGTGGCCTGGGAGATGGTGACCTTGGAGGGATCAGTGGTGGGACGAGGCTGCGTGGCGCCTGCAGCCAGCCCGAGGAGGAGACGCATAGCGAGGGCTCCTGGGGTTCTGGAGAAGGCCTGGCCACTTGGGGTGGGGAACTAAAGGCTTTTGGGGACACAACCTCTGGCACGCTTCTCTCCTGGGCCCTAGGACAGACAACGCCTGAGCACAGGACACCAAGGGACCGTGCGGCCGGAGCTGCCCGTCATGCCCAGAGTCCTGGCAGAAGCACCGTAACTCTGAGCAGGCTCAGCACAACCCACAGTCCAACGGAGATGGTACCTCTGGGATTAAGCATCAGCAGGACCAGAGGGCAAAGCCGGCTGGGGGTCCAGAAAGTCCCGGCCCATCACCGATGCACCGGAGCCCCCTGCCAGCTCAAGCCTGAAGCCTGTAGAGGGTCCTAAAGGACCAGCTGCGGGAGGAGGGAGCAGCCCAGCTTAGCTTATGGGGGCCCTCACTTGGTAGGCAGGTGCCAAGTGGAAACGGATGGCAGTGGCCCCTCAGCTTCTAAGTACAGGAGGGCAGTGAGGATGGTCCTTTGCATTCTCTCATCCTCTCCTTTGTGCATTCGTGTCATGCCCTCGTTCCCCCCCTCACCCAGCACCTGTGGCTTGGGGTAGATCCCCGCAGCCTGCAGGTTTAGTTCAGCCTTCTCTTGCATGCATCTTCAGCACGTACCTTAACAGAAGATTTTTTTTAAAAAAAGATTTATTTTTATTTCTCTCCCCTTCCCTCCCTCCCTTCTCCCCGCATTGTCTGCTCTCTGTGTCCGTTTGCTGTGTGTTCTTTTGTGTCCGCTTGCATGCTCAGTGGCACCGGGAATCTGTGTCTCTTTTTGTTGTGTCATCTTGCTGCATCAGCTCTGTGTGTGGGATGCCACCCTGGGCAGGCTGCACTTTTTTTTCATACAGGGCGGCTCTCCTTGTGGGGCACACTCCTGGCATGTGGGGCTCCCCTATACGGGGAACACCCCTGCATGGCACGGCACTCCTTGTGTGCATTAGCACTGTGCGTGGGCCAGCTCAGCACACGGGCTAGGAGGCCCTGGGTTTGAACCCTGAACCTTCTATATGGTAGGTGGACGCTTTATCAGTTGAACCACATCCTCTTCCCATACAAGACTCTTCTTGCCAGCTTAGAAAACACTTCAGAAAAGAAAACGTGACTCCACGTCCCCTTGTACCTGTTGCCCCTTCTCTCTTCTCTTTACAGCCAAACTCCTCAAAGGCACTGACAGGTGCTGTCTCCACGATTTCGCCTCCCTCCTGCTCCTCCACTCACCTCCTCTGATCTGCCCCCCGTAATCCTCGTCTCCACCGCCCTTGCCTCTTAGCTCTCCCCTCTGCCATCGGCCCCCTCACACTCATCTCCTGACTCCTGGCTTTTCTCGCTGTGACAACGTTTGTTCCTTGGGTCCACCCCCTCTCCAACGCCAGGACGACCCTTAAAGAAGAGAAGCTGAGCAGCCCCCGCGTCTCCTCCCCCCACTGCTCTCCCGTGCCGGCCTCCGGCCTCGCCTGTACCCCAGCCTCCTCTGCTGACCCCTCCTTGCCCCTCTGCTGATCTCTCAGCTCCCACGCCTGCCGGCCTCTCCCCTCTCTGGGACCTCAGTACCTGCGGTCTCTTCTGGCTGAAAGACTGCTCCCCTGACGCCCGTGGCCTGGCTCATTGCTACTGGTTCTTCAAAATTCAGCTCCTCCAGGAGGTTTCCCGGGACCCCGACCCAGGCCACAGCCCCAGCTGGCTTCTCTTCGTATGTCTTGCTTCTCGTGTGGGACTTTACACCCATCTCATGAAGTCGTTAACCGTATAATCAATTGTTTGGTGCCTGCCTTCCTTCCATAGAGTGAAAGCTTCAAAATATTAATATTTGAGAGCCTACTCTTTGCTCAGAAGGTCCAGCAGTCACCAACGATGGGAAAGCCCTGTTCCGCTGTGAACCACCTTCTGGCTGGGAAAGCCAGGGTGACGAGAATGATATCACCCCGTGCTATGTGGAAACGGCACCGAGGACTCTCGCCAAAATCCCGGTGGTGACCGACAAACTTCCACCGCTGCCCTCACTGCTGACTCGTGGGAGATGGTTTTCAAAGAGGCTGGGGGAAGCGAATGTGGCTCAAGTGATAGAGCGTCCGCTACCATGTGGGAGGTCCAGGGTTCAAACCCAGGGCCTCCTGACCCGTGTGGAGCTGGCCCACACGCAGTGCTGATGCGCGCAAGGAGTGCCGTGCCACGCAGGGGTGTCCCCCATGTAGGGGAGCCCCATGCGCAAGGAGTGTGCCCCGTGAGGAGAGAGGTCCCATGTGAAAAAAGTGCAGCCTGCCCAGGAGTGGCACCGCACACACGGAGAGCTGATGCAGCAAGATGACGCAACTAAAAGAGACACAGATTCCCCGTGCTGCTGACAAAAATACAAGCAGACACAGAAGAACACACAGCAAATGGACACAGAGAGCAGACAATGGGGGGAAGGGAAGAGAAATAAATTTTTAAAAAATCTAATAAAACAAAACAAAACAAAACAAATTCCCAAAAACAAAGAGGCTGGAGCATCCTTCGCAATGGGATTCCGCTGCTCCTTCCGACGGGTGGAGCCAGCTTCCCTCACCCTCCGTCTGGCTGGCCTCGCGCCTGGCGCTGCCCGATAGCATGGGCAGAAGCGTGGCTGCGTGAGTCCTAGGCCCGGCCTCGAGGGTCCTCGTACCGTCTGTGTCCTCTACCCCGAGACCACCATGTGAGGACGCGCCTTAGCCCTGCGGAGGGAAAAGGGCCTCAAGGAGGGCAGTGGAGGGGAGCCGGGGGGGCAGCCAGCCCCTAGTCCAGGCAGGGGCGAGGCCCCCTGGCCCCCCGCCCAGCCGACTCCCCAGCTGAAACCAGCTCACGAGAGACCGGCAGAGAGCTGCCCCCAGTCCAGCCCCAGACCCGGGAGAACGATCTGTCTTTGCTGGGGGAGCCCAGCAAAGCCCAGCAAATTGCCCAGAAGAGGCGGCCTGGCCCACGATTCCTGCCTGATCAAATACTTCCCCTTCTCTGAAGCTGCTGATTATCTCGCTTGCTCGCTATGACTCATCGGAAGCCTCCAAGTGGTCACTATTTCCCACTGACAGTGTCCAGAAGACAAACCAAGATAAGTGAGTCAGAGCAGTGTCGACATGGGCGGCCTTAACTCGGTCAGGCCGCCAGGACCCTTCCAGAGGCCACGTTCTTGCTGAAACGCGGCCACTCTGGGGACATGAGGCTCGCAGGCTGGGGGACCCAGAGCCCCAGCTGCTGTGCTCAGCTCATACCCCCTTGGCTGCCCTTCCCAAACTCGGAACACAACCCAGGAGTTTTGTCAGTCGAAAAGCGCCTTCCTCTGACCCAAGTGTATAGCCTAGAACCTCTTCCACACGGCCCCCATTTGCCTGTCTGACTGCATCATTGTGCCGTGCAGAAAAAGCCTGGAAGCAAACTAAATGCCCAATGGCGGAGAGTGGAGAAAGATTTACAAAACAGAATACTGCCCAGGTAAAACGAATGAGCAAGGGCTCCATGGATCAACGTGGCTGAATCTCAATAAGATATGAGTAAAAATAGCACGCTGCAGAAGTTATGGAGCGTAGGATACCATTCATGGAAAAGTTAAAAACATGCCAAAGGATGCTGTGTATTCTTTAGGATACATTCCTATGCAGTAAGTGTAGGAATATGCGTGTGGGAATGTTAAACACCCTACGTGGGGCAACGAGAGGAAAGGGGAACACGAGAGATTCATCCATACCTGAAATGACCTGAAGGGAATACGGGAAATAGAAAGCTCAGCAAAGCTGCGCAACTGATATTAGCCTATTTTTCTTATGCTTGAATTAGTATATAATTAAAAAATATAAAAAACTCCTCCTTCCCTCTTCTTACTGGCCAGGTATCTCTTGTCTCTAGCCCAATCTCTTTTGCCTTGCCAGAACCCCTTCTGCCGCTTGGGATCAAATAGGCAATGCAAAGAAACCACGGATGCTTGGTTTTACTTTGTGACAATAGTGTGCTAAGTCAGGGAGTTTCAGAGGAAAAGGAAAGAAAGCTGCCAGCAGGGAGTGCTGTGCTCTCAGGGTGGGCGCAGTAAACGGCGATTAAGGAGGGAGGGATTTCGGTAGAGCTTCCTGCACCAACCGTTGGGAGGGAGCTGAAGAGGCAGCGCTCGGCCAAGCCTGCGTGTCTCCCACTGGCCACCCCAGCCACTGGGTTTAAGGGACAGGGCCAGACCTGGGTGAAGACACCAGCTAGCGCCTGGCTGGGGAAGCCTGGGAGGACAGCGCCGTGTTTCAGGAAGCCAGTGGGTAGCTGGAAGGCAGGGGCAGGAAACGTACTTGAGGGACAGGAGCAAGGGACAGGGTGCTCACAACGCAGTTCTGGCGCCACCTCTGCGTGTCAGCCAGGCAAACCCGGAGGAGCCTGGGAACAGCGGTGGGTTGAACAGCCCCCTCGGGAGGTGTTGCTATCTACCAGCGCAGACTGCTCACCTCACTTTTTACTGGCTGCGCCACCACAGGCAAGTTATTAAAACTCTCCAGCCTCTGCTTTCTGGCCTCTAAATTGTGGGGAAAATAATAGTGTAATGCAAATAAATCTGATTACCTTGGATTCAAGGTCAGCGCTGTGTTGCTTCCAGCTCCCAAAACTTCTTTCATATAGGAACTTTATTATTACCCTGACTTTGCATACAAAGTCGGAATGGCAATTCCACTTAAAATTGCCTCTTTAAAAAGTTTGTTGTGGGAAGCGGACTTGGCCCAATGGATAGGGCGTCTGCCAACTGCATGGAAGGTCCGTGGTTCAAACCCCGGGCCTCCTTGACCCGTGTGGAGCTGGCCCATGCGCAGTGCTGATGCGCGCAAGGAGTGCCCTGCCACGCAGGGGTGTCCCCTGCATAGGGGAGCCCCACGCGCAAAGAGTACGTCCCGTAAGGAGAGCCGCCCAGCGTGAAAGAAAGTGCAGCCTGCCCAAGAATGGCACCGCACACACGGATTGCTGACACAACAAGATGATGCAACAAAAAGAAACACAGATTCCTGGTGCCGCTGATAAGGACAGAAGCAGTCACAGAAAAACACACAGCGAATGGGCACAGAAAGCAGACAATTGGGGCGGGGGTAGGAAGAGGAGAGAAATAAATTAAAAAAATAAAAATAAAAAAAATAAAGTTTGTTGTATTATAGATATGCATTATCCAAACTTCTCGAAGGTAACATAAGAGGTATTGCAACCCATCTTTGGATGCACACTGTAATACCGTTACGGAAACTGGTTCCCAGACCAGCGTGTACCACCTGCTCTCTTGTCTAAGGGCAGAGAGGAAGTAGTGAAGCAGGCATTGCCGATGCAGTAATTACTGAATGTTCATATTTTATTTGATCAGCCGGTGGGCGCTGCCCTTCTGCTTTGTTTGGACGGCAGCCACTCAAAGTCCTGGCATCATACCCTTTCATTCCAAGGTGCCATAGGTGATAACATCTGCCCCTTAATAACGCCCAGCCCCTCACATTCATAGGTAGTGTCCAGCCTTGGTCTAGAATTGATCTCAGAAAGTATGATCACATCATTCCCCGGAAATATGGTTTTCTTAACACCACAACTAGTGACAGGATAAAACAACTCGTAGTTAACCAACAGCACCTTGTTGCAGAACGGTTATTTCCCAGATAGAGCCTCCAATTCTAACTTCTGTGTCATTATCAAATGGCCTTCTTGTCACTCTGTGGATTGAATGAGGGAATGAATGAGTGTCTAGACACATCACTGAGATTTCCAAGACATAAATGTACACACTTCTTTCTTGAACATACATAGTGACTATAGCAGTTTGGTATAGTTATGAATTCCAAAAATAGATATTGGATTATGTTTGTAATCTGGTCTGTACCTGGGTATGATTGAGTGATGATTAGGGCTTTGATTGGGCCACATCATAAGGACATTGAGTCCCCGTCCCTTGGTAGGTGAGGACTCACAGATAAAAGGCATGGCAAAGGACAGTGTTGGGGGTTCTTACTGTTGGAGTTTTGATGTTGGAATTTGATGCTGAAGTTTTAAGCTGGAGTCCCGGGAAGTAAGCACACAGAGGAAAGAGAAGGCAGCCCCAGGAAGTAAGGAACCTGGAATCCAAGGAGAAGCAAGACCCTGGAAGGGAGGAACCCAGGAAGCCTGAACCCTCGCAGACGTCGGCTGCCATCTTGCTCCAACACGTGAAAATAGACTTGGGTGAGGGAAGTAACTTATGCCTTATGGCCTGGTATCTGTAAGCTCCTACCCCAAATAAATATCCTTTATAAAAACCAACCAATTTCTGGTATTTTGCATCAGCACCCCTTTGGCTGACTAATACAGTGACCAAACAGAGCAGAAATCACACAGCTCCATATTCCACAGATGAAGCTGTTCTGTCAAAGATCTCCCAGGTGAGAAATTTCAGAGCTTTTCTTTCCAGCTGAGGACCCTCCAGAAGCACAGTTTCTCTTGAGCCGTGTCCCCCTGTCTGGCATGGCTGGGGCAGAAGCAGAGGCTGGGGCGTGGTGGGGTGAACTCTCCCCCTCCCGGCCTCCCCTGGTCGTGTCCTCTGCTCCCCAGTTCTCCTGGTTCTGAGCAGCAGCTCATGGTAAAAATAGCCAGACATTTCTTCAGGGTAACACACTGGTGTGTGGAAACGCACTGTGAGTTCAGCTCCTTCCTGTTGCAAAATTCTGACCTCCTAAGATAAGAAGTGAATCATCTGTGTATAAATACTTGGATGAGATCATTTGCTCTCAAGACCGAAAAAAGGGAAGAGAGAAAGCGCGGTGCTCTGCTCTCTTGCAGACTGATAGGGGGGTCCTCTTTGCACCCCTCTGAAGGCCACCCCCCCCTCAGCTGGGACGCTGCCATTCTTACTACATTCACCAGTTTCTATCCTTTGCAATATTTCACCCTTTGGACCTCAGGTTAAGCAATCCAATTAAAAGAAGATCTTGAGCAACAAGAAAGATTGAATAAACAGGATTCTTTGCTTTATGAAAGTTTTTTTCCCCTCACTTCATGAAAGGATCAATCATAGTATTATTTTTGACAAGTGGGTTCCCCTTTATCCATTTAAAATGAAATTCATCTAGTGCAGAGGTCAGAAACTAGTTCTGCTGGCCAAATCTAGCCTGTGCATTTTTTATTCAGCAGTCATTTTATTTTAAATTCGGAGTGTATAGAGCTTAGATATGGCCTGTTCTATAGTCCCCCCCGTTTCCACCCCTCCCTAGCGCCTTACCCACAATTACATTACCCATCAGACCCCTGTGGATACCGAAGCTTCCAACCTCTGAGCTCTTGTCCCCATTTTACAAATGGGGAAACTGAGACCTACACAGGGCGATTTGCCAAGGCCGTACAGGTAGGAAGTGGAAGCCCCAGCCTGAAAAGCAGGTGTCCAGCCTCCCAGCACGAGGCTCCCCGCTTTTGCTCACGGTCTCTCCACACCACTTTCCCATGGCGTCAGCTAAGGAAACGTGTGTGTGGTTTCGGCGCCCAGCACAGAAGCAGCGGTCACCTGCTGGGGGCCTTCGCAATGACGCGCTCCTGCAGCGGCCAGTTCTCCTCCTTGCCTCCCCCCGGGCGAGGCGAGCCTCCCCCCTCCTTACCACCAGGCCGCCTCAGGCTGCAGAGGAGAGGCCCCTGCTTCTGCTGCCCGCCACCTCTCCCTTCCTGTTACAGGCTCTGGTCGGAAACTCTCCGCAGAAAGGCCACGCCTGTGGATATTGCGGATGGTGCGAAAGTACTTCTCCTTCTCCTGGAGAAATCCTCCTGCTTCCAGCGTCAGCTCTGCTTGTCAATCGCATATTTGTAATATGTTCCACAGCAGCGTGTGGTGTGTGTGTGTGTGTGTGTGATGTGTGGTGTGTGTGTATGGAGTGACGTGTGTGCTGTGTGTGGAGTCATATGTGGTGTGTGTGTATGGTATGTGGTATGTGCATGTGTGATGTGTGTGTGGTGCGTGTGTGAGGTGTGGTGTGTGGTGTGGTGTGTGTGTGGTGGTGGGTATGTGTGTGGTGGGTGATGTGTGGTGTGTGGGTGTGTATGTGGTGTAGTGTGTGGTGTGTGCGTGTGTGTGGTGTATGTGTGTGGCATATGTGTGTGGCGTGGTATGGTATGTGATATGTATGTATATGTATGCATGTGGTGGTATGGTGTGTGTGGTATGGAGTGTGTGTGTGGTGTGTATGATGAGTGTAGGTATATGTGTGTGTGGTGTGTGTGATGTGTGTATGTATGTGCGTGTGGTGTGTATGTGTGTGTGGTGTGTATGGTGTATGAACGTGTGTGACGTGTATGTGTGGTGTGTGGTATGTGGGCTGTGTATGTGCGGTGTGCATGTATGTGGTGTGTGTGCTGTGTGTATGTATGTGTGTTGACGTGTACGTGTGGTGTGTGTCATGTATGTGTGTGGTGTGTGTGTGTGCCCTGTGTGTCCGCCTTACTCTTTCACGCCTCCGCCCCCCGCCCCCGCCCTGCCATGCAGGCTCCAGCGGGCTCCCCCAATCCCACCGAGAGGACGGAGGCGGCGAGGTGGCCTCCTGGGAACCCTCCACACCCCTCTTCTGTAAAACTGGGCCAGAACCTGATTCTGATTCTCTTTTCTGCAAACCCAGGGGCCGCTGCTGCGAGGAAGCCCTGCTAGTGCTGGGGAGTGGAGGGGCTGCTTTAGGGGAGCAGACGCAAAGCGCGCGCTGGGCAGGCGGGGCCTGAGAGTGGGAGGGGGACCCTCAAACTGCCCGAGGCCCGGCAGTGAGTCCAGGGGTCCTGGCCGGGGGATGGGGGTGGCGGAGTACAGGGCCTTGCAGGAGGACAGGCCGGGGCCCGCTGGACTTGTGAACATTGCAGACCAGAGCTGTCCCAGGGAAAGACCACGAGCACGTGGGCAGCGGCAACTCTTCTAGGAGGCATATTAAAAAGAAGGAGAAAGGAAAACATTAATTCAAAGAATAAATCCAAGTATACCCAAAATGTTAAATCTCACACATTCAAAAATAAATTCAGTACATCCACAATATTCTCATTTCCACCCGCAGTTAATATAAAATTATTAATAAGCTCTTTTCCATTTTTTTTCATTCTAAATCTTCCAATTCCAGGGTTTATTTTACAGTCACAGCACACCTCAATTCAGATGCTAAACTTTCATGGAAAATAATCTGTATTTAGATTTCTTAAAACTTGCAGTTGAAATAATAGGCTCACAGACCGAAGTTGTTTCAAACATACATAAAAGTCTCCCAATGATGGAATATCAGTTTTTAAAGCTGAATTAATGAAATTGAAATCGCAGTAAAAACTTGGATCCTCAGTCACACCAGTCATGATGCAAGCACTCGATGGCACACATCGTAAGTGGCGACCGCATCGGAAGGCGCCGCCTCAGGGAGCTCAGGAGCTGCCGTGGCCCACCGCTCACCTCCCTCGTCCTGGCCCTGGCAGCCTGATCAGATGCCAAGGCCCAAGGTCCCACATGTCAGCGGCAGGTGCTCCTGACAGCCCGGGGTCACCATTGTCACCACCTGAGAGCTGGAGACGGTTTCACCTGCTGTTGCTCAGGGCTGGGCACGCCCCTCCGCTCTGGCACTCTGGGCTGAACGAGCCCCAGCGACCCAGACGGGCTTGCCTTGGATTCTCCACATAAAAGAGAGTGCCTGGTTCTGGAATAGCCTTTCCATTTTCAGAGTTCCTTACAGGGAGCTGGAAGGTTGACAATTTTCCCAGAGACCAAAGGCTGCCCCTTAAATGAGAAAGACTTGTGCAGTCCCACGAGGACCATCTCGTTGAGTTGCTGGGTCCCTGTAAATGCTTATTGGTAAGTGAATTATTATTACTTGTAATTCTATCAGGATCTTCAATAATGGCTTTCTTAACTGAAGGGGGAAAACGATTTTTGTGGGGGAGGTTGTTTTAGAATTTCATACATTATAGTTAGGGAGAAATGAAGTCCATTTTCATGCACACTACCAAGGTTCCATAACTTTTATCCCTTTCTGGAATCTCTTTGAAGTGACAGTTTTACTAGGAAGGGCTTACTTTTGAAAGTAGATAAGAAAAAGATGATCTATGTGTGTGTGTGTAAATATACTGGCGGTAAGTTTCTAAAGAAGCTACTGGTAAACCATTCTTTAGTTTTACATCCTCTGAAAGATCTTAAAACAAAAATGTTCATAAGATGCATTTATTTAACCAGATAAGGGTTTTCTATCATGGTGTTATAGAAAAAACAAAAACAAAAAAACCCCACAAAGATGGCCACAAGGTGGCACTAAAATCTAATGAAAATTCAACTCTCCTGTGTGTGTGTGTGTGTGTGTGTGTGTGTGTGTGTGTGAGATTTACAGGAGGTACACAGGAGGCAAAAAAAAATGGCCAAATAAATTTAGTAGAGGCTGGAGAGAGAGCGACATCCTTATTTTTTCGGGAAGGATAACTTCCCTCTCTCACTGGAGAGGGTATGCTATCTGTCGTACAATGAATCCATGTGTTAAAAGTTCAAAATGATTTGTTCTCATAGAGGAATCAAATTTTATCCTCGCCTCTCAGGGGAAGTACGTTGGGAAGGTAGCAGAGGGCAGGAGGAGATTGTCCCACACGTTCAGAAATGTTTATCCTGCCAGTGGTACAGACCCTGAGGTAGCCAAGCTCTGCTGGTCCTGCCCAAGTATCTCTGGACAAAAAAAAAAAGAAAAAAGTATGCCATGGAAAGTAGTTCCTGCAGAACACAGATTTTTCTGTGTATTTACTTTGGCATATTTACCAAAGGAATATTTTTAGAAATTATTGTAATATTGAGAGTTGTGCTTAGAACAGCTCCCAGAATGGTCTGGAAATTAGGAAATGAGTACATTTAATCCTTCTTCCTGATTCTTTGAATTTGTTTTTTTTTAAAGTCATGGAACAAAGCTTGAATTGTTTTCTATTTTCTTAATATTTGAAGCTTAAGGACACAGCCAAGGCTCCCAAGCTATATTAAGACCGTGGAAAGCAGTACGAGCCGCACAGCTATAAAAGGTTTTGACTAAAAGAATAAAAGTTGTGTAGACAAGAGTTTTCCAAGAGGCTAACTGAGAAAAATAAAGTTTCCAGACTGGCATCCTGAACCAATGATCAAACACCTTTCAGGGGAGCGGAAAGCTCAAGCGGTTGAGCTCCCACCTCCCACACAGGAGGTCCCGGGTTTGGTTCCTAGTGCCTCCTGAAAAAAAAAAAACAAATGACCAGCAAAACAAACAAAAATCCAACTGAGGGAAACTGAAGTGGCTCAGGGGTTGAGCGCCGGCTTCCCATATACGAGGTCCCAGGTTCAATCTCTGGCCCCTCCTACCTCAAAATAGAAACGGAACAAAACTTTTCGGCAGTGTGGAAAAATGATGCAGTAGCCGACAGAAAACGCTGTGCAGGGCTACAGCCCTGCTGGTGATGCCACTGCCGCACTCGGCCTGGGCGCAAGGTCCTCAGGTCTGTCGGGTCCCCATGGAAACCTGGACACATGCATATAGTGGACATTGCATGTGAAGGCGGGGGGCTCGGCCACGGCTGGCTACCTGGGTTTGATGGGATATCATTAAAGCAGAGTCTGGAGTCGAGGTGTGGGACCCCCCCGGAAAGTTCCAGCCGAGCTCCTGGGCATTTTGGTTAATTCCCCGCAGTAGGAAGGGTTCTTGCCAAGCGCGAGGCGTGGTACCAGGTTCTCGAGATGCTGCGATCAGACAAAACCCTGGCTCTCCTCCAGCTCAGTATAGGGAGGGAGTCAAATAGGGGTACCCGTCAGGAATGTGGGGGTCATGGCTGGAAAAGCAGTAGCCACCGCCCTGCCAGGCCGGGGCCGGGCCAGCCTGCGGGGTTCCAGCCTTCCCTCCCGCTCAGGGCAGCCCTCAGGCTGCTGGAGACGGTTTCTGTCTCCCCCACTTTCCTACCTCTGTTCAAGCTGCCCTCCCTTCCTCCTTGCCACCTCTGCTGTCCACTGAAATCCGTCGACTTAGGCCATCCTTCCAGACCAGGTAGAGGCCATCTCCCGCGGGTCCCAGGGGACAGTGAACCGAGCCCTGGTCACCAGGCACTAGCCTGCCCAAAGTCTCTGCCCCTTCCTGGCCCCCTGCCCCTCTGTGGGCTCCCTGGGGGCTGGACCCTGTAGCACTACTTACCTCCTACGGTTCTCTCCTTTGACCACCAGGATCAGAATTTACCACGCAAAGCAGGGCCCGGGCTGCCTTTCCCTGCCTGGTAATGGCCTGGAAGTGGACAGAAGTCCTGCGTCCAGCCGGGACTTTCCCCTTTCACTGTCCTGAAGCCCCTCAGCCCTCCTTCCTTTAATCTTCATCTGAGGCCCAGGCCGGGGGCAGGATGAGAAGGCGGAAGGCTGGGCCCAGGCCCACTGCTCACAGTCTGCCCCTCGGGGCCTGCCTCGTGGGGCCAAAAGGGCTGCCGGTAGGCCGAGCACCGGCTAGCTAGCTAGAAAGAAAAATACCTTGCTGGAAACAAAAGTGCTGTGTGTGTGCGCGCGCGTGTGGCCCTGTGTGACTGTTTACTTAAGAACAAAACCCCTTGGAGGCAGCGTCCCCTCCCCCAGGGTTCCGCCGACCCGCCGGGAGGGGGCAGGCGAGCGGGGCAATCTGGAGGGGGAGGGAGACCGCCGCCTCCCTCGGGGGCGCGGGGTCCAGGGCGCGGATTCCAGGGCGCGGCGGCGGCAGCGGCCCGCACCCGGCCCGGGGCCCCGCCACAGCCCCGCAGCGCCCGCCGCGGCGCGGAGGCCCGGGGCGCCGCCTCCCCCAGCACCGCGGCCTGGGCCCGTCAATCAAGCGCGCCGGGCCCCGCCCCCGGGCGGCCGCGGGCGGCCAATGGGAGGCAAGCTCCGCAGCGATGAGCTCAGCCCGCGCGCTTCCCATTGGGCGGCTATATTAAGAAAGTGGCCGGACGCCTTAAATAGCGGGCGCCGGGGCCGCAGCCCGCATCTGCCGCCGCAGTCCGGCCCGAGCCGCGCGTCCTCCGGTTGTCGCCTGTCCTCGCAGCCGCGGGAGCCCCGAGGCCCGCCAGGCCGAGCCCGCCGCGCGCCCTATGCCCGCGCGCCCCCTCCGCAGCGCGCCGAGCCCGAGCGCCGGGCGGGCCGTGGGTGCAGCCGGCGGCCCCGGGCCCCGGTGAGCGGCGAGCGGCGCGGGTCCCCCGGCGCGCCATGGCGGCCATCCGCAAGAAGCTGGTGGTGGTGGGCGACGGCGCGTGCGGCAAGACGTGCCTGCTGATCGTCTTCAGCAAGGACGAGTTCCCCGAGGTGTACGTGCCCACCGTCTTCGAGAACTACGTGGCCGACATCGAGGTGGACGGCAAGCAGGTGGAGCTGGCGCTCTGGGACACGGCGGGCCAGGAGGACTACGACCGCCTGCGGCCGCTCTCCTACCCCGACACCGACGTGATCCTCATGTGCTTCTCGGTGGACAGCCCGGACTCGCTGGAGAACATCCCCGAGAAGTGGGTGCCCGAGGTCAAGCACTTCTGCCCCAACGTGCCCATCATCCTGGTGGCCAACAAGAAGGACCTGCGCGGCGACGAGCACGTCCGCACGGAGCTGGCGCGCATGAAGCAGGAGCCGGTGCGCACGGACGACGGCCGCGCCATGGCCGTGCGCATCCAGGCCTACGACTACCTCGAGTGCTCGGCCAAGACCAAGGAGGGCGTGCGCGAGGTCTTCGAGACGGCCACGCGCGCCGCGCTGCAGAAGCGCTACGGCTCCCAGGGCGGCTGCATCAACTGCTGCAAGGTGCTATGAGGCCCGCGCCCCCGGGCGCCCCTCGGCGCCGCCCGCCGGGGACCCGCGCGCGGGGAACCCGCCCCGGCGGCCTCACCCGCACCGCTGGGCCCGCGGGTGGGCGGCTGCGCGCGCCCCCGCCGCGTGCTCGTCCCCGTCCCCGCCCGGGTCCCCGGAGCCGCGCCCCTCACCAGCGAGCGCCCGCCACCCCTCGGCTGTCACCTAGACCCCAGGGACGGCGGGCGGGGGAAGGGGCCGTGTACATAGAGAGAAAGGATTTTATTTTCGGGAGGGAGGAGGGTGCCATTTCTTGGGTGGGGTGGCAGGCACCCGATCGGCCCCGGCCCGGGGCGTGAGCTGGACTCGGCCGTCTCGGCCACCCCCCACCCGGGGGAAGACAAGCGGAACCGCTGGGGGCCAAGAGGACACCGCGCCCAGACGCAGCGGCTCCTGCGAGCCATCCCCCTGTGAAGCCCTCACCAGCCCCTGGGGCCGGAGGAGGGAGGGGGTGTTGGGGTGCTGGGGGTGGCTTGTCCCCCAGGCGGGACTCTGTGCCTGTTCTTCCAGTGAGACTTGTTCGGTCCAAGAAACGGATGTTATTTGATTTATTTAAAGGCTAAAACTTGTTTGTGTGTGTGTTTTTTTTTTTTTACCCAAAGACTTGTTTGCACAATTGTTTCATTGTTTGACACTTAATGCCGATTGTCATTTGCAGAAGACAGTAGCATTCTGACCAACTTGTGCGCTGGAACCTCAACTCCTGGTGTTTTATTTAAAATGATGACTTACAAGGAGAGGAGAAAAAGGAAACCACTGATTTTTGTTTTGTTCTCTTGAAAGAAGTGGCAACACTGTTTGGCGATTTTGTGCCTCCTCATGCACTGTTTGGATAAAGGGCAGTAGCCAGCACTGGGGCTGAGTTTTTTGTTTTTTCACAAGGCGGTGGTCTAAAGCGATGTGAAAGTTTCTCTGCATCTCTGTACAGAGAATAAGCCTGCCCCTCTCCTCCTTGTCCCCTCCTCCCCCAGTGGTACTTCTACTAAATTGTCTTGTTTTATTTTTAAAATAAACTGACAAATGACAAAGTGGTGAGCTCATGATGTTTACATAAAAGTTCTATAAGCTGTGTATACAGTTTTTTTATGTAAAATATTAAAAGACTATGATGATGACGTTTATAAAATGGCTTCTGTGGTTTAAGAGTGTGTAAAAATACCCTTGTGGATTTGGGGCGAGGGAAGAGTTTTGCTAGCGAGGTCCCTTCTTTCCTCCATCAATACATCCCTCATGGTGCAGGGAGGACATGGGGCTGCAGCCCCTGCGGGCGCACGTGTGGGTTGGGTGACAGTGGGAGGCTGGGTTGCTCCTTTGCCGGGCGGGGGGGAGATCAGTGGGTTCCCCAGAGCTCTGGTGCCACCCAGCCCGAAGGGGAGACCAGAGGCCATGGTTTTGCTTTGTTCTGTCTGAATAAAGCACCTGGGTCTAAATCTATTCTGGGGCCTTTGCTTCCTCTTTTTTTGAAACTTGAAAAGCTGCATTTTAAATTTGGATGACAATTTCTGGTTGTCACTGGTGTGGGGGCTGGGCTCGTAGAGGAGGCTGGTTACTGGGTAACCCTGGAGCAGGAAGGGGTTGGTTCTCCGTGAGATCATAGGGTGTTAGAGGCTGGAACCGTTCAGGGGAGAGGGGGACAGTCCCAATGAGTTGCCTCTTCTAGCACCAAACTTTTCCATGTGCGTTGGTGTTGGTAAGGCACCCAGGGTGCTTGTTCTGGGTAGCTAGGATGGCTGCACTGGGGACAGCATTGGGTTTTTTGTGGTCGTATTTAAACTTGGAGCAGCCACACTTGGAGATTTCATCATGCTGGGTTCTAATTTTAGCCTGCTGCCGTGGACTGCAGAGCTGGATGGGCAGATTGAGGCTTGGAGACCCCGTGGAGCTCCGGCTGCGGGCACCATGGCTCCGAGGCCCTGCTCTCGGGCCTTCTGGGAGGGGGCTGAGAAGCACAGCCTTCCGCTACCGAGCAGTGTGGCTTTGGTTTTCGAATCAGCTCTCCTTGAGTTTCTAGTACTTAACTGGTCCTCCCCTGACAAAGGCAGAGAAAGTCCCTTTTGGAGTTGGTGTCAAATCTAGGTTCCTATTTCACGGGCTTCCCCCAGGCTTCAGAAGAGTGTTGGAACAAGAAAACAAAGCTGCTTAGTGGCGACCCTTCACCTACTTAAAACTCGGTGGGGGTGGGGGTTGGGGGCGGCCAGGGGTCCTGCAGGCACACAGCAGGGAGGGGCCTGCCCCACTGCAGGCTTGCTCTTTGAACCACTGCGTCACCACCCCTTTCTCTGCCTCTGGGACCCGCTCCCTCCATCCCCACAGCCCACTTTTCCTCCTTCATGTTAAAGACAAAACTTGCCATTGAAAAACAAGATGTTTATGTGCAGGTTTTCAGCTAGCAAATCCTCCGGTGCCAGGGAGTGCCGGGCTCTGGGGGAGTGTAGGCTTGGGCTGTGTGCCCAGGACTCAGCTTTACAACCAGCCCAGAGCCCTGAGCCCCCTGAAAGGGCCTTTTCTGAGATCGCCTGCTCGAATCTGCCTGGTACCTCGAGCTGCCAGGTTTTTCTTTTCTTTTTTTATTTTTGGGAGACAACCACCCAGATGACGCATGGCAGCCTGAGCTACGCTTGTTTTAAGATGCATGGCATTTAATAATCCTGCCGGAACCCACTCTGCTTGCTGCCGTAAGAGCCAACTGGAAAAATATAAAGATGAATTGCTGTAGGCTGGAAAATCAATTAGGAAAAAGAGGTAAAACATCTGGTGTTCCTCTTAAGATGTGAACGTTCATTTTGCACCTTTAAAATAAATGTGCTGAGTTCATTTAATTGCCTGTTGAACCCTTTCGTGGAAAAATGGGGGGACTTTTCATGGATCCTGGGCATTTTATAGCAAGGGGCGTTGGCCTGGGTTCTTTAATCTCCAGCCCATCTGGATGGCATTTCTAAGGTCTTGTCCTCTTCTTTTTCAGTGGGCTTAGTAGGGTGGCTTCAGCCTTGAGCCTGTATCAGACTCGCCTGGAAGGCTGGTTAAAACAGATTGCTGGGCCCACCTGCCTGATGTGCTCCAGTAGGTCTGGGCTGGGGCCCAGGAATTTGTGTTTCTAGCAAGTTCCCAAGTGCTGCTGCTGCTGGCCCAGGGACCCCACGTTGAGAGCCACTGCCTTAGACGGAGAGAGAGCCCTCGTCCATGCATGGGGAGAGGGGTAACTTCCTTATGAAAGGAGGTCAGACTTGCCCAGGGAGCGCAGACTCTGAGAAGCTTTCCTTATAGAAGGAGCCGCACATGACCCCGTCTTCTCTTGCCCACATTCTCATGCTAAATGGAGTTTCATGCCCTTCTAGAAATTCATGTCTGCCATTCCTGAATGCAGAATGCAAGTGCGCTCTGTCATTCGTTCAGCGTGGCCGCCTACTTTGTCGGCTCTGCGGCCTTGGGGGGTACACCTGCAAATAAGACCCCTGTCTGCCCTCGAGGAGCAGGTCAGCCCGGTGGGCCGTGCAGGTGGGAGACGGGGGCGCCTCCTTGAGGACGCGGGCGCTGGCCCAGGAGGAGACACGGAGCAGGGCCTTCGGGCAGGTGTGCCGTGGGTGGACAGCAAAAGCCTCGGGCGGGTGGGCTCGGTGGGCGCATGTGTGCCCTACAGACAGCTTAGGTGACCGTGGACCTGGCCTCTGGAATAAAGCTCTCTTGGGTGGGAACCACCTGCACATGCGGCCCCCCTGGCATGTACGACACAGCCTCCCGCGTCCCCCGTCCTGGCACCGGGCTCCGTCCCGCTGGCCGAGGGCAGGCTGGGAGGACTGACGGCCTCACTGTTTTCTCTCAGCCTTCCACTGGTGTGACCATGATGCTCCTGGGAAGCACGGCTTGGGCTCCAGGAGGCAGCGTGTCTGCGCAGAGGCACCCCAGCCTGGGGGCATGGACCCCTCCCACTTTACTCAGCTTCCGGTTGGAGGGAGAAGGTGGGCTCTGGTCCATGGGAGGTGCGGTGAGAGGGCCCCAGGGCAGGCCCAGACCTTCCTGCTTATTCTTTTGGTCAACAAAAGAGTTAAGCAGCTGCGTACAAGGCTTTGTGGTTGAGCACCAGCTTCCCACATACAAGGTCTCGGGCTCAATCCCCAGCCCCTGGTACCTCAAAAATAATTAATAATAATAGGGGAATATGGGAAAATATACCAAATGTATGCCAGAGACCAGAGTTAGTAGTTAGAGGTAATAGTCTGCTGATGTTCTCTCTCAATCTGTAACTAAAGTTCCACAACAAGGGGTGTTGTATGCGGATTCTACACATTGTGCATGATAGTTTTGTAAGTTCACAACTTCTCTGATAAATACATATATATTTTTAAATAAACAAAGCAAGATCAAGGCATCCTGTATCATTCGCATGCACACAAAAGAGGGATGGCTGAGCATCACAGCCCCCGGCTTACCAGGACACCTTTATCCGGGGGCCTTGCTCCACCCCAGCTGAGACCGCCAGGCCAGAAGCTGTAGAGTACAGGCTCTGTGCCTTGCCCCTTGCCAGGAGCTGGGGGCACGTGGACGGGTCGGCACGGCGCCTGCCCTCGTCGAGCATAGTGACCTTGCTGATGGGGTGGCTTGGAGCTCCGTACCCCAGAAACATCCACTCTTAACTTTGGTGCACTCCTGTGGCTGTGACCCCTGGTAAGTGGGGGCTCCCAAGGGGGGAACTTCAGCCAAGGTGCCCCTGCACAGGGACGGGCCTTCGTCCTACTGCTGGGTCCTTCTAAACAGACTGGACTCCAGACGCAGCGAGAGAGCCCCGGGCAGGAGCCGGACGCCGGCGGGACCTGAGGGCCATCGTGGTGGTCTCCTCTGTGCCTCGGAGACCAGCGATGGGGCCCAGCCCGCGTCGGCGCCGGGGGTCACAGATGGGGCTGAAGGCCCAAAGCTGGGTCCAGTGGGAACTGCTTCGGAAGCGTCCTCCTTCCCTCTGTCCCCACAGTTCTGAGGGACACACTGATGAGAGAAACTGAGTCATCAGATATTACCCAGGGAGAAAGAGCCGGGCAGGAACGGTGCGCTGAGCCCGACGGAGAGGCGACCCTTCCTCTCTGACATCCTGCTGTTTGGGCCATTTCTTTTCTTTCATTTTTTAAAGATTTATTTATTTATTTTTATTTGCTTCTCCCCTTCCCCCACCCCCATTGTCTGCTCTCTGTGTCCACTTGCTGTGTGTTCTTCTGTGTCCACTTGCATTCTTGTCAGCAGCATCCAGAATCTGTGTCATTTTGTTGCGTCATCTTGCTGCGCCAGCTCTCCTTGTGTATGGTGCCACTCCTGGGCAGGCTGCGCTCTTTGTGCGCTGGGCGGCTTTCTTTAGGGGGCACACTCCTTGTGCGTGGGGCTCCCCTACGTGGGGGACACCCCTGCGTGGCAGGGCACTCCTTGTGCACATCAGCACTGCGCATGGGCCAGCTCCACACGGGTCGAGGAGGCCCGGGGTTTGAACCCTGGACCTCCCATGTGGTAGACGGACGCCCTAACCACTGGGCCAAGTCCGCTTCCCTGTTTGGGGCATTTCTGGTGGTGGTGGCCATGAGTGGGCGGCCTGGAGGGTGGGCCGTGGAGGTGTCCACTCATACTTGGCGGATGGGTCCTTTCTCTTCTCTTGGAACCTTCCGTCAAGTTTTTTGCTAAGGGCTCCCGCCTGGCGTAGGTGCTGCTCTGGGGATGTAAGGGCCGGTGGGCACAGGGCAGCAGCGCTCCTGAGGCTCCCGGCCCTGGCGGTCTCAGCTGGGATGGAGCAAGGCCCCCGGGATAAAGATGTCCTGGTAAGGGCCGAGGCTGCGATGCTCGGCCATGCCTCTCATGTGTGCGTGTGAAGGCAGACAGGATGCTTTTATCTTGCTTTGTTTTTTTTTTTAATATAATTATTAGAGAAGTTGTGAACTTACAAAACTATCACGCACAATGTGTAGAATCCCCAAACAACCCCCCTCCACCAACACCCGGCATTGTGGTGGAACTTTTGTTACAGATTATGAGAGAACATCATCAGACTATCCCTCTAACTACTAACTCTGGTCTATAGCGTACATTTGGTATATTTTCCCGTATTCCCCTATTATTGTTATTATTAATTATTTTTGAGGTACCAGGGGCTGGGGATTGAACCCGGGACCTTGTGTGTGGGAAGCCAGTGCTCAACCATTGAGCCACATCAGCTTCCCTGAGTTGGTTTTTCTCATTTGTTTTGCTTGTTTGTTGTTCTTGTTTTCTCAGGAGGCCCTGGAAACCAATCCCAAGACCTCTGCCGTGAGACGCGGCACGCAATTGCTTGTGCCACATCCGCCTCCTTGACCCAATTATTAACACAGTACCTTCTTTGACATTAATGCAAGAATATTACAGTATTGTGTTAACTACAGTCCATAAGTTACATTAATTGTATTTTTCCCATGCAGCTCCATATTCTTAGCACATTGTAATAGTGATGTATGGTTGTTCTAGTTCATAGAAGAACGTTCTTGTGTTTGTACTGTTAACCACAATTCTCATCCTCCTCCGGGTTCTCTGTGCTATTCAGTCCCTAGATTATTCTCTAGCTTTTTTCAATTGACATTTACCTCCCTAACTACCCTTTTCAGCCACAATCCCCTTTATAATCCAGCTGTGCTAGTTATACTCACTGTAATGTGTTACCATCAACTCTATCCATTTCCACACGTTTACAGTCAAGCTAATTAGAAAGTCTGCATACATTAAGCATCAATACCCCTTCTCAGTCCCTAGTAACATGTATCTAGGTTTTAATTCTGTGTGTTTATTCTTATTTAATTCATATTATTGAGACCATACAGTATTTGTCCTTTTGTTTCTGGCTTATTTCACGTAACATAATGTCTTCAAGTGTCATCCATGTTATCACATGTGCCCCCATTTCATTTTATTTTAAAGATTTGTTTTCATTTATTTCTCCCCCCCGCCCCCGCCAAGTTGTCTGTTCTCTGTGTCAATTTTGCTGTGTGTTCTTCTTTGTCTGCTTCTGTTGTTGTCAGTGGCACAGGAATCTGTGTCTCTTTTTGTTGCGTCATCTTGCTGTGTCAATTCTCTGTGTGTGCAGCGCCACTCCTGGGTAGGCTGAACTTTCTTTCACGCTGGGCGGCTCTCCTTACAGGATGCACTCCTTGCGCGTGGGGCTCCCCTATGCAGGGGACACCCCTGCGTGGCAGGGCACTCCTTGCGCGCATCAGCACTGCGCATGGGCCAGCTCCACACGTGTCAGGGAGGCCCGGGGTCTGAACCGTGGACCTTCCATGTGGTAGGTGGATGCCCAGTCCACTGGGCCAAGTCCACTTCCCCCCATTTCATTTTTTTCTTGCAGCAACATAGCATTCCATCGTACGCATATTCCCACATTTGCTTATCTGTTCATCGGTTGATGGGCATGGGGGTCGTTTCCACCTTTGACAATTGTGAACAAGACTGCTATGAACATGGGTGTGCACATGTCTTTTCACATCACTTTTTCAGTTCTTCTGAAGATATCCGTAGTAACGGGATGGCTGGGTCGTAAGGCACTTCTCTATTCAGCCTCAGGAACTGCCAAACTGTCTTTGCAGAGGCTGCGCCTTTTTACCTTCCCAGCAAGAGGGAGGGAGGGTTCCCATTGCTCCATGTCCTCTCCAGCACTTCTTTTCTCCATCTCCCCTTCAGTGGCTATGTTCCCCCCTCCACATGCCAGCCACAGATCAGGATACCCAAGGAATATTCAGGTGGCACCATCGGGCACAGAGCCGGGTGGGCTACGGCCAGCCGAGGAGGGAGGGCGCATCAGGGCAAGGTGGCACCCGAAGCCCTGGAGGATGGTCGAGATGACCCAGGGGCGATGTGTGCAGAGCGGAGACCACGAGCCAGATCAGAGCTCTGCCCCGAGGGCGGAGGCTGTGCCTGCTGCTCCCTGCCGCCTCGCTGAGGCTGGTGCGGGGCTGGTAGAGCCAGTACGGGACTGAGAAGGGCAGAGGTTTGCGGGGTCCTGAGGCAGTGAGGACGGTTTGGAGCTGCTGCTGTGGGGAACACCGTGAGTTCAAGAAGGGCCGGGCTGCGTGGAGGGTCTCACAGTCCTCGGACGCTGAGAGAAGCCAGCTGGGGAATCACTCGGCGCTGACATGAGAAATGTGTGTCACGGCCATTACCAGTCACCGGCTGTTTTCAATCTGAGAGTCCAGGGCAGTTAAGAAAGTGCTCCTTGCCCAGCGTGGGCACTGGCCATACCAACTAAGAAGACACCTTCCCTGTATCCGACCTGGCAGAGGCGCACAGTGCCCGGGCTGGACGAGAAATCGCCCTGGGATGGTGGGACGGGAAGGCGGCAGGTGCGCCTCTCCTGGTGCGCCAAGGCCCCTTCCCCGGGACCGCCTGGTGGCTGGATGTGCTCGGCTGCTGTCCCCAGGGCTCGACTTCACGCATCAGAGGAAGCGGGCAGATTTGGAAACTCAGTTGGGAGCTTGGCGTGAACGGCCCATGGTTTTCATTTCAGAAATCAGGATCTGAAAGTGCGGTCCCGAGAGCAATGGCAAACAGGCCCCGGGCTTTTGAAACTCCATGTGATCTCTGCCCTCTGGCTGCCATTTGGAATTATTTTTTCTTCTCCCTTCGGTCCTGAAGAGGGAAGAAACAAATGTCAGGAGCTGCGAGTTTCTCATCACTTTGTTAGTGATTGATTCTGTTTGATTTCAGAACTTGTTTGACCATAGCATAAACAATCTAAACCTTCTGGAGGCACCTAAAAGGAATGCAGGAATGCATTTGCTATTTAATGGTGGAAAGGATTTTAATGGGACTCTGACAGAATAAAAAGTAGTATTTATATGAGCGCTTTAAAAAAAATCACTTGTAAAATACACACTCTTCAGTAATGGCCAAATATGGGAAAGTCTGATATTTGCTCGCATAACCGGGCTGACTCTGTAAATGGGAGCTCATCCATCCATCCCCCTTTCCTAGGCTGAGCAACTTGTGTCTGCAAATTTCCTCCAAGGCAGGCGAGAACTGCGGGCCAGATGGAGACACAGGCCACACGCACGAGCTGACACGAACGTAACTGAGCCAGCCTGGGTTCTCTGGAGATGGGTTTCGCTGAGCCAAGAGGGGTGTTGAAAGTCTTTACCTCCCGGGTGATGGTAGAAATGCCAGACCTGTGTTGCCGGTCACCTTCCAGAGTCACGAGAGTGAACAAAGACGAAAGGCGAGGCCTGGATGACCAACCAAGAGAGCAGGGTGCCCACCCGGCTTGGAGAGCCACGCTGTCTAGCATGGACTTCTTTCTGTGACACAGTGACCAACGTTGGGGGCCGGGCAAGGGCGAGAACTTCTGATGGGGTCTCCCCAGTTAAGAGGACTGGGAATGCCCCCCACGCGTGGGTGCAGCGGCCAGGGACTGACCCCCACGGGGCGTGCTTCACGTCCTCCTCGGCTGGGTGACGGCAGAGATGGCTGCTCTAGGTGGGGACCTCGGGACGGGGGTAGGAGGGGAGTGGCGAGGGCTGTGTCCCCCCATGTCCCAGCACCTATCCCTGGATGGCTTCGTCTGCGGCAGGGCGGGGAGTGGGGTTCAGCAGGAAAATCAAGGTGTAGAGGCAGCGGGTCACCTTTGTCTTTCCCTATCTGGGCAAATTGGGGCAAATACTTTGACCCTTTCCTGCCTCGGTTTATTAGTAAAATGGAAATAAGTGTGAAGCCTAAACGAGATGAAATTACACACCTGGTGCACGGAGGGCCCCCCCAGCTCAGTATAAATCCCCAGTAAATCTTCATTTCCTTTCCTCCAAGGGATCCAGCTTAGGATCTTAAGCCCCAGGTAGAAGTAGAAGCCATTTGGAGGAATCAATGGGGGTGAAGAACAATCCTTTTGCTTATCAAGGACTCGACTCTGAGCCCCTGAGGATGTCTTATCCTACTCAGTTTTACAACACTGGGTGTATTGGGCTGGGGCTGGTGCATAATAGGTGCCTTGTCACTTCCAATCTCCTAAGTAATTGCTTGCTTTCAGAGGGCCCAGAGTCCGCTGGAGTTTCTCAGAATTGCCTGGGATGGACTCGGGTAAGGAGATACAGGCGGGCGCGTCCACCCAGGGAAGGGGCGCCCGCCATTGAGGTCCCAGAGGAGGTGGTGGCAGGAACCGCGACCCTTGCGCGCCGAGGGGAAGGCGCTGCAGGGCGGGGCGCAGAGGCCGGGCAGGTCTACTACCCAATAAACCACGAAGGGGACAGGCGCCGCAGGGCACAGGGCACAGGGACACCCGGCCCTGCCTCACCTGGCTGGCATAGCCGCCTCCAGGTGAAGGGAATGCCGGGAGAAAATGCCGACCTCCCTGAGTGAGCAAGATGCACCTGCCAGAAAGTTCATTAGCTCTGCGGGAGCCAGGCGCGGGCTTTAGTGGCCTCCAGGGCAGCTGCTGCGTTTGTAACCTGAGCAGCTCAGCAAACCTGGAGATGGGAAAACAGGAGTGAGGGGACGTGATCACCTGACCCCAGGGCCTCTGGGAGCGAGAGAGCAGAGCTCTGTGCCTGCAGGGGTTTAGCAGACCTACCGCAAGTGGGCTGGGAATCCCCTTCGTCTGGACAAACTGGTTCTCCTAGCGTGGAGGTGGGAGCCGAGCTAAATTAGAGCGCAGGATTAGAGTGGAGGAGAGGCCTTTGTACAGGGTTGGCTCCAGTTTTGTTTTTCCCTTTCTCGGTAGATGAGAACAAAACATTATAGCGTCAGGGGCGAAAGCCCAGGCTGGAAGCGCAGTGGGAAAGTTCCTGTTCCAAGTTCAATCTCCCCAGGGGCCCCCTCCCCACGTTTCAGCTCGTTCAGAAAGTGGACCTAGAATGTGGACTCCTGGTCCCCTCGACAGGCTGTGCAGCAGTGTCCTGGGGACAGCGGGCCGCTGCAGGGGCATGCTGTCCTGCTCGGCCTCGCCGGCGTTCTCCAGGTGGCTTAGACGCCTGACTCAACCCAGCTGTGCCAAATTCCAGGTTCTGAGGCACGTGCATGAGCCAAACCTGGGGGCCTGCCGGGCTCCGGTGGTGGGTGGTGGCCGGTCAGGCCGGGGACAGCCACGCTCCCTCGTCTGGAAGAGAAGGTCTGATTCCAGAGGCAAGAGACGGGGAGTCTGGAATGGATCTTGAGCTGGCTTCTGACTCAGCCTCTTCAGACCAGACTCAGATGTCCCAGGCCCCTCCTGTGTTACTCGGCCGAGTGTTAAAAGGCTATTTGAGTTCAAGGAGGTGGGGCTCGAGCTGGGCCTGAACTTGCTTCCTGGAGGAGGGTGGAGGGGACCCAGCTCCTGCCGGTCCAGGAGTTAAGAGGTGTCAACCTGTCAGGGCCAGAGTGGCTTCCGGCCCTTTGGAACAACCCTTTCTGGCTCCCCCTCGAATCCCTGCACTTGGGTTTTGATCCAGCTCCCGTCTGGACCCCTGGGCCCCTTGACCTCTCGTCAGCCCTGCCACCTGCCCGTATGTGTGCCATGGAGAGTAGGATGAGGGGCTGGATGGGGACGGAGATGGCAGGGGAAGCTCCAAGCTCAGTGCGGGCGCACCTGAGAGCTCTTTCCAAGGAAAGGGCAGGCCTTTTGGGGAGAACCCCCCCCCTTCCTCTGAGGGTCTTCATGCCTCCAGGAGATGAAGCTCATCTTGGTCTGGCTCTCCTTGGGCCTCTCCTGCTCTGGGCCCAGAGCCGGTGGGAGGAGGACGGTGTGGCCGCGCACCCTGCCCCCTCCCCGCCCTGCCTCGTGCCTTGCTCTTCCCTTTGTCCTGGCGTCACCGCCCTGCGCAGCAAAGCGGGCTGACAGCGTTAGGATCCTGCTGGGGAAACCAGCCACAGGCGGCCTGGTCCAGTCCACGCTCGAGGGCTGAGTGGGACCGTGTGCCAGACCTTGGTGCCCAGGTCCTGGGGCACCGCAGGGCACTCCACCGAAGGCCCCATCCGTGGGCGCGCCGTGGCCGTGCTTCCTGCAGCATCTGGGTATGGCGGCAGCCACAGAGGGCAGGGCTGGCGAGAACTAGAATCCCCCCAGGATGTTTCTTTTTGGGAGTAAGCCTGGTGTGTAAGGGGCCACCCTCTCACGAGAGGGGCTGCTGCTGTTTCTAGGAAGGTGCTGCTGCTTCCGGCCGCGGGGCAGCACCCCTTCCTGCAGGAAGTCCTCCCTTGCCCCCCCGACACTGGGCTGGACTTCCCTGCTCAGTGCTCTTGGACGCCTTGACTCACCGCCTTGTCACGATGCTTATTCATCATCTTACAAAGCTGTCCACCGGACTGAGCTCCCAGAGGGCAAGGCCGCCCGGTGTGATGCTGGGACCTGCCGGGTGTGCCCCTGGGTGGCTGGGCCAGTCCCACCCGTGTGGAGCTGCAGACCCGGCAGACGGCGGGCTGACTTGGGCTCAGAAGGAGCAGGAGAGCAATCAGAGCTGTCAGGGCTGGGAGCTGCCCTCCCAGAGTGGGGACAAGAGCAGCTGGATGGCCCTGGGCCGGGATGCAGTGGGTGGGGAAGAGCCCTGAAGGGCTCGGGCCTGCTGATGGTGTTCCCGGGTGCTGGGGAAAGAAGACCCTTCTGCAGGAGGAGGCGAGGGCGGCCTGGAACCAGCTCCGGGGTGCACCCTGGAGAGGCCCCCCCAAGGGGAGCAAGTCTGAGGTTTTTTGTTTTGCTTTCTCAGGAGGTACTGGGCCTTGAGCCTGGGCCCTCGTCCCTGGGAGGCAGGCACCCAACCACCGAGCTACACCCACTCCTGAGTGGGAGTGTTTAATCCTGATAAGTCTTCAACACGGAGTGCGCGCGCTAACTGCCATTCCTGACCTCCTCTATCTCCCTTTTCTGTCCTTGTCCCTCTTAGCAAGTCTCCCACCTAAAACGACCCGCTGGAGGCGGGGACTGTACCCCATGCTGATCGGTATCCCCAGCACCTACGCCTGGCCTGATGGTGTGGCGCAAACGTTTGTTGAGTGATGGGCTAAACGAGGACCTCGTGTGCAGGACAAGGAGCTCACGGTCCTGCCAGAGAGGCAGAGATAACCCATGTGCCCCCAGTACCCCCACAAATCAAAAGATGATTTGCTGCAGGACAGAAGGTGACTCACGAAGGCGCCGTCTCAGGAGGGTTTTTGGGGAGGACCGAAGCAAGGCACTTCCTCTGCTGCCAGCACGCGTGCACCATGCGGCCCCATCTTTGCCCCCTGCTGTCTCCCCAGTGGCTAGAGCGGTGCCTGTCCCCTAAGGCCTGGAGGTAGGTGCTCAAGAAGTGTTTTAGGATGAAGGTTGTTGAGCTGTTGTAGTTGGTCTTTTTAAGCAGATCAGAAGTGGATGTGGCTCAACTGAAAGAGCATCCGCCTACCACATGGGAGGTCCAGGGTTCAAGCCCAGGGCCTCCTGACCCGTGTGGAGCTGGCCCATGCGCAGTGCTGATGCGCGCAAGGAGTGCCCTGCCATGCAGGGGTGTCCCCTGTGTAGGGGAGCCCCACGTGCAAGGAGTGCGTCCTGTGAGGAGAGCCACCCAGCACAAAAAAAGTGCAGCCTGCCCAGGAGTGGTGCCGCACACACGGAGAGCTGACGCAGCAAGATGATGCAACAAAAAGAAACACAGGGAAACGGACTTTGGCCCAGTGGTTAGGGCGTCCGTCTACCATATGGGAGGTCCGCGGTTCAAACCCCGGGCCTCCCTGACCCGTGTGGAGCTGGCCATGCGCAGTGCTGATGCGCGCAAGGAGTGCCGTGCCACGCAAGGGTGTCCCCCGCGTGGGGGAGCCCCACGCGCAAGGAGTGCGCCCGTGAGGAGAGCCGCCCAGCGTGAAAAGAAAGAGCAGCCTGCCCAGGAATGGCGCCACCCACACTTCCCGTGCCGCTGACGACAACAGAAGTGGACAAAGAAACAAGACGCAGCAAATAGACACCAAGAACAGACAACCAGGGGAGGGGGGGAAATTAAATAAATAAATAAATCTTTAAAAAAAAAAAAAGAAACACAGATTCCCTGCCGCCGACAACAACAGAAGTGGACAAAAGAAGAACACACAGCTAATGGACACGGAGAACATACAGTGGGGTGGGAGAGGGGAAGGGGAGAGAAATAAATTAAAAAAAAATGATGTTTACGCTGAACTTGCCCTCAAATTTTTAAGGGAACCCCAGCAGGCAGGACTCAGAATAGAAAATCCCGACAGGCAGGGCTAGCTTTCTGCACGCTTGGCCCATGCCCCGCGCCCGGCGGCACCCTCCTCCTGCTGGAAGGCTCTGCAGGGTCGCCTCCACGTTCCGTGTAACTTTTAGACAAGGGGCTCCGTGTTTCCCACTCAGCCCTGATCTGCGGCTGCTCCTGGGGCTTGGCTCCACCTGAACTGGAGTGACCTCGGGCACGGCCACGGCCAGTGATCTCCCACCTCCTGCCACGGCCAGCATGCCGTGGCTGGCACGGCTCTCCCTACCAGCCCGGCGCTCTCATTGCACGCTTCTGAAATGGTGGCCTTGTCGGTACAGTTGCACGGGACCCGTCTCCCCCACTGCACTTCAAGGAATTTGGGGTGTTTCCCTGGCTGGGTTGAAGGGCACTGAGTGGCACGGCCAAGATACCCTCTGCTGATGACAACCATTTCCAGTTCTTCAGGGGTGACCCCAAGGATTCTTTCACCCCAGATGAAATTCCTGACAATCGAAGCAGCTTCTAAGGGTGGGGGTGATTTTTTTCTCCATCTGCTTCAAGAACCTTCATCCTGGTGGGTGGAGGCGCCCCTGTGGGGCCTAAAGTCCTCTTCGTTTCTCTCAGGTAGGCCACTGTGTTTTGGGGGTACCCGGTACCAGGTGTCTTTCCATCCCAGGGGTCTGATCCGCTGTGGGTAACAGGACGGGCTGGCCGGAGTCTGGTCTGGCCATAGGCAGAAGCCCCATTGATCCTGCGAAAAGCTTCCGTCCCCCGGTTCTGGAACACAAGAGAGTTAGGGTGGCTAGGCTCTGAGAAGGGGACCCCAAAAGCCAAACCCATGCAGCCCCACTCCTGTCTGTCACCATTTCCTGCTGCCCTGGAAGGAGCTGGCGGGTGCCTGGTCCCTTGGAAAAACTTCTTCTGTGAGTTGCCCGGCTGAACTCAGGGTGTCCAGCAAGCAGCCGGGAGTGGGTGTCCCTGGCCTCGTTCTGCCCTGACGCCTCAGGCTGAGGTCAGGTCTCGCCACCGACCAGGTGCACTGTGGACGTCAACAAGGTGGCCCAGAGGACTTCTTACCTGTTGCTCCTGCTTCCTGGAAACCTAAAAGGGGTATCCAAGTGATGAGTGGAAACCAAGCTTGCACCAGCTGGATTTTCACAGCTTCATAAGCAACGTCCTTATTAGAATCGGTTCTTCTCTGTAAGGTAATCCTACTTTACATTTTCATTTAAATGGCACTTGTGCCAGAAGGGGGAAGGGCACCTGAGAGCCTGCGGTCCCATCCTCTCAATTTAAAGGTGGAAAACAGAGGTCCTCAGGGGCTGGTGGCCGTCCACTGGGAGCAGATTTAAGACCCCAGGGGACCTTCCTCTGAGACCTAAAGTTCTAAGCTGTTTCGGTTATTAACTAATAGGCACTGGCAGGTGAAGGGCAGAGGCGCCTCTGGAGCAGGGCACGGCGTGTCTCAGTACCTTGGTGGTGCAACCTCAGGGGTCATAGAGTGTCTGCTCTTCCGTTCGGTCATTCATTCATTCCCTAGTTCTTTACTGAGCCGCTCCTGTGTCCCAGGAGCCATGCTCACAGCTAGCAATGCCAAGTAAAATCAGAAACACTGGGTGTCCTCGAGGCCCCTTGTAACGGGAATGTGTGGCAACAGGTCCTGTCTGCAGGATGCCTGGAAGGCTGTCACTTAGCCTGAGCTTTCCAGTGGGGAAATCTGCGTAGAAATTGCTGGTCCAGGGGTTTTGAGAGAGAGAAGGTGTTGGTAGGACACACGTCCCAGCAGGCAGAAGGCTTCTCCCCTCTCTCTTTTTTTAAAAAAAATTTATTTCTCTCCCCCTCCTCCCCATTTTCTGCTCTCTGGATCCATTTGCTGTGTGTTCTTCTGTGTCCATTTGCATTCTTGTCCTGTGGTACCGGGAAACTGTGTCGCTTTTTGTTGCATCATCTTGCTGCATCAGCTCTCCATCCGTGCAGTGCTACTCCCGGGCAGGCTGTGCTTTTTTTGCATGGGGTGGCTCTCCTCGTGGGGCGCAATCCTTGTGTGTGGGGCTCCCCTACTCAAGGGACACCCCTGCGTGGCATGGCACTCTTTGCACACATCAGCGCTGCATGTGGGCCAGCTCACCACACGGGCCAGGAGGTCCTGGGTTTGAACCCTGGACCCTCCATATGAGAGGCAGATGCTCTATAAGTTGAGCCACGACCGCTTCCCTCCTCTCTCTTTTGAGCCGGGGCTGCTGGGCCGACTGGTTTCAGTGGCCTTTTGAGCATGAGCTGACAGAGGCATCTAGGCAAATGGTTCCCAGCACACACACACACACACACACACACACACACACACACACACACACACACACACACACAAACACAGAGCCCATCCTAGGAGCACAGGATATCAGTTCTGGATTGAATGATCTTTATTTGTCAGATGGAGAAAATTGAGACCCATAGAAGTTTACCCTGCTTAATTAGCTAACTCAGAGAGCTGGTGTGTTCCTTTAAGGAGGTCAACTCTGGCTCTCCGGGAACTGGCTGACGGGAAGGGACTTTGCATGGAAAGCCGCTGCTCCTGAGAGCAGACCTCTTGGAAAGGCATCAAGGCAGCCGCAGCTCTTTTGTTAGTTCCGCCACAGAACCCCATAAAGTCACGGCCATTAGGGAGGACTCCAAATGACTGGAAGTCAAATAGGACTGTCCCAAATGCCAGTTCCTCTCTCCAACGAAGGTCCAAGACACCCCAGCTGGGGCCGAGGCAGGTGTTAGGCAGCCCCCACCACCCCCTCCAGCCCAAAGAGCCTCCAGGAGCCTGCAGGGTGGCGGCAACGATCAAGGGCGAGCTCCGAGCCCCTGGGCCCACCCCAAGACGTTTGATTGAAGCACGGGATTAGAGTTCTCCCTTCAAAGCCCAGCGCTAAAAGCTGGCAGGAACGGCCCGCGGGGGCAGGAGGCTTTGATGCTGCAGGGAGGCGCGGACCCTCCCTCTCTCTGGAGGAGCTCAGCCCTTCCACTACCTCGGGAGCCAGGCCTCTCTGAGGGGAGAGACCGCCACGCCGATAGAGGCCACCGTCCCACCGGCGCGGCCCCAGCCCTTTCCGGAGTCTCTCTGCCGGGGGCCTCCCAGCCTCTGCTTGCGCTCCCCCCAGGAGAGCAAGCGTGTGTTTTCCAGCCGTGGACAGTGCCACCTTCCCACGGGAAGGGCCACCTGCTGCCAGCGCCCTCCCAGGCCGTGCCGCCCACGGGGCTTTGAGCTGAAGGCCCCCGTGCTCCAGGCTGAGTCGAACGGGTCAGTCCTTGGCCACCCCTCCAAGCCGGGGTTCTGAAGCCCTTGCCCTTCTTGACGTCGGAGGCCGCTGGGAGCGTGACAGAAAATGAAAACACCCCAAACTCCAAGTGCGCCTGACCCAGGCAGAACCCAACAGAGCTGCCGTCTCCTTGCCCTCCCACGCGTCTCAGCAAATGTTTGGGCTTTCCTACGCACCGCCTTGGAAACCGGTCCGTCTGCGTGTCTACTCACCCCAGGGGCAAGGGAAGCCACCCCAGAGCTGGGCCTTACCCTCCTCTTCCCAGAGTTCTCCCTTCTCAACGTACGTTCTAGCTGGAATGTTCTAGAACATTCTCTAGGTGTTTTGAAAATAGCCGCAAAGTACAAACCACCAGGCCGCCGGCTCCCCTGGATTCTGTGGGCTCAGGCTGAGGGATTCGGGGGCTCAGGGCTTGCTCACCCACCCAGGGCCACCGCAGCAGAAGCCCACGGGGAGAGGAGCTGGAGGGGTGCCTGAAGGTCTGGGGGCCGGGGCGGGAACCGCGGCCCTCGCTCGACGCCAGGCTGGACTGTTAAGCACCCTACCATTTGGCTCGGGCCTGGGTGAGCGGAGCTGATGGGGCCTCCGCCGAGTGGCAGGGCTGCCGGGAGAAGTCCAGGGCAGCGTGTCGCCCGAAGCGGGAGTGGTGGCCTCCGGGGGCCCGGGAGGTGTCGGCCTGGGCTGCTCCCTACAAGCTCGCCCAGGCGCGGGGCCCTTCCCTTCCTCCCCCCAGCTGCCTTTGTGTTCAGCAGAGTCATCCTGGCGCAAGGACTTTGGTTACCTGCCTAACCGGTGAGCAAAACCCCTAGGGGTTGTTTGAACAAGAGGATAAAGGATCTCAAGAGTCTGACCTGGCCTGAAAAGGACGGGGGAGAAGAATGAAAGCCGCTGCTAGGTCTTTAGGGCTGAAGTGGGGGGCGCCGGGGCGGGGTGGATGCCTCTGCAACGGCTCCTTTTTCTTCTCTTCCAAGGGGGGCACCGTCTGGCTCCAACTGGAGGGGGAACAAAGGGGCATTTATTGGCCCCGCAGCGCCCTGGGAAGCCGCGCCTGGGGCGTGCGGTGGCAAGAACGCGGCTGACGCGTGTCCCTAATCCACAAGGCTCAATGTTCTGGGAAGGGACGCTTGGGCTTGGGAGATTGCTTTGTGTGTGTGTGTGTGTGTTTGAGCCAGTCATTATCCATTTCATGACCTGCAGGGATAAGGAAGCTTTTTGCCATGTACCTGGGTGGGGAGACATCGAAGAGAACCAAATTTACTGTCCCTCTTTCCCCTGCTGAGCCCCCCCTTCCAGTGGCAGTGGACTAGAGCCAGGCTAAATAGTTCAGATGGTTTAATTGGGGAGGAAAACGGAAGGGCTCCTGGGGCCAGCCCTTTTGTGTCTGCTCCGGGGGGTGGCTTTGGGGGTCCCTGGAGGAGGACTCGGGCTGCACTGCAGGGGCTGAAACACGGAGTCGGTGTGGGGACAAGCTCCTCGGGCCGCTTGCCTGCAATCTGGGGGTCGGCCCGGCTGGCCAGGGCCGGAGGCAGAGCAAATTCAGTCCCCGCAGCCAGAAGGACCGGCGTCTAGGGCTTCTCGCTGGCTTTATTCCCCAGCTTGGAGGCTGGCACGGAGCAGGCCCTCCACGAAGCTTGGTGGAGTGGGTTGATCGTCCAAATGCCGTGAGTCGACGTCTCTGCCTCCCTAAGCAGAGTCCAGCCATCGCAGCCTTTCTTTGGGGACTTTTATTTATTTTATTTTATGTTTTGGTTTTTACAAAGGGTATTTATTTTGGGTAGGAGCTTACAGACACCAGGCCATAAAACCTAAGTTACTTCCCTCACCAAAATCTATCTGGAGCAAGATGGCAGCCGACGTCCGCGAGGGTTCAGGCTTCCTGGGTTCCTCCCTTCCAGGGTCTTGCCTCTCTCCTGGTTCAGGTTTCCTCTCTTCCCAGGGCTTGCTTCTCTTTCCTCCGTGTGCTTCTCGGCCTTTTGGCTAAGATCATGTGTAGTATCTTTGGGGACGTTTAAAGCCGCAGGGTCCTGGAATCTGCATCGCGGGTAACCACGGGGGCAGCACTAACTAATCGCCACGGAGACGACGTCGTAACTCCACGATGTCATTTCACCTCGAATCTGTCCTATTGGCTGGTAAACCAAATTGGCACGGAAAACGCTTTTGCTTTTCAATTTGTAATTCTGTCTAGACCCCGTTATGTGTGCACGTGTGATGATGGCATTTGAACTTCGCCACGGCCCGGAGGGGTGGGGAGCCCGGGGGTCTGTTCGTCCGTGTGGCCGCCGGGCGTGCAGAGGCGGGACATCTTCCCGCGCCCCCTGGCCCGGGCGGCGGCCCCCCACATGCTCTTTTTCCTGTGGGGTCCTCGTGGAAATGCTGCTCTACTCCCCTGAACAGCTCTGCAGGCCCCAGGAGAGGGGCGGATTTGGGAAGCTCAGCCTTGGTGGGCTGTTCTGGAAATCTCATTTGTGGTTTGCTCTGCTGTCATCCAACGAGAGTGTGTGCGGGAGCCTAAAGAAGCTGGTTGGGGTCCAGCAGCGACACTGACCGGAGGCAGGTGCGCTGTGCCGGGGCTCCCGGCCTGAGGCCACTTCTGTGAGCTCAGCTCAGTGGGAAAGCCGCCCAGCGCGCAAGGCCTGCTGGCGCCAGTGTGACCCCTGGCCAGGCTCAGAGTGACCCCTCTCCCAGGCTCCCATGATGGCCCCTCCCCCCAGGTCCCCATGGTGACCCCTCCCTCGGGTCCCCATGATGACCCCTCCCCCAGGTCTCCAGGTCTCCACTGTGACTCCTCCCCCAGGTCCCCATGGTGACCCCTCCCCCTGGTCTCCATGGTGACCCATCCCTCGGGTTCCCATGGTGACCCCTCTCCCCAGGTCCCAGCAGTGACCCCTCCCCCGGGTCCCCATGGTGACCCCTCCCCCCAGGTCCCAGCAGTGACCCCTCCCCCATCTCCCTCCCCCCTCCCCCCGGGAGTACTCAGTCCCACTGAAGCGCGGGCTGCCGGCGCTCTGCCGTGGACACTAGCAGGTCTCTGCTGCTGGAGAACGTTCCTTCCCTGTGTGGGCGCCGAGGGGCTCGGCCGGGACTCGGGAGGAGAGCCTCGGCCGCGGCCTTGTGGGGACTGGCGTCCCTCTGATTTTCGCCCCCTCCACTGGCCCTTCCTGTCCTGCTCTCCTAAGCCACGGGGAGGGCAGGAGTCAGGGCTGCGTGTGTTCTCCTGGGTGAGCTGCTGCTCCAGGTGCCACATTCGCTGTCTTAGTCTTCGACACCTCCTTTGGGGTTGGCATCCTCATCCTCACTTTACGGATGGGGAAATACATGCCTGGAGAGGTTTAGGAGCTGGTGAGCAAGAAGCAAAAGAGCAGCCCTGGCCTTCTGCACACAGCGAGGCCGTGTTATTCTGCGTTGGACATGAACCATCTACCAGAATGCCAACCTTAGACAAGGTTACCCTGAGACCATGATAATGTGGCATGGAGCAAGGCCGGTTCATGATTTTGTCTAAGCACAGACCAAAACAGGGTCACAGTGCCACCACAAAATACCAAACACGCTCTCTCTTGACCAAAGTGAGTGATAACCAATCACAGCGATATCCGAAGTCTAGTCTCCCCTCCCCAAAGATAAGATTTATTGAGACACCCACGCATTGAATGGACCCTGCTCTTTGACAGCATCCAATCTAAAGCAAGCCCTGTTTCCTTAGACGCCCCCTCAGATCACCCAACCAAATCCAAGTCCTCTAGCAGGCTCTTGTAGCACCTGCTTGCTGAGACACGCATGGTGTCCAACCAAACCCAACGTGTCCAGGTGTGTCCCTGGTGGCCTCTGACTGGAGGGCGTTGGCACTGACAAGGTCCCACTGTTTTTTTGTTTTTTTTTTTGTATTTTTTTTTTAATGTTACATTAAAAAAATATGAGGTCCCCATATACCCCCCACACCCCTCACCCCACTCCTCCCCCATAACACCAACCTCCTCCATCATCATGAGACATTCATTGCACTTGGTGAATACATCTCTGAGCACCGCTGTACCTCATGGTCAATGGTCCATACCATAGCCCACACTCTCCCACAGTGGGCCATGGGAGGACATACAATGTCCAGTAACTGTCCCTGCAGCACCACCCAGGACAACTCCAAGTCCTGAAAATGCCCCCACATCGCATCTCTTCCTCCCACTCCCAGCACTCAGCAGCCACCATGGCCACTTTCTCCATACCAATGCCACATTTTCTTTGATTACTAATCACAATAGTTCATAAATAGAATATCAGTAAATCCACTCTAATCCATACTCTATTCCTCCATCCTGTGGACCTTAGAATGGTTGTGTCCACTCCACATCTATATCAAGAGGGGGCTTAGATTCCACATGGATGCTGGATCCAATTCTCCTGCTTTCAGTTGTAGGCACTCTTGGTTCCCTGGTTTGGTGGTTGAAGGTCCCATTGTTGATGAAAGATGGAGACTCTTTCTCACGTGGTCGGAGACTGGTGAGAACAAGTAAACTCAACACTGCGAATGCCCCAGACCCCAAGGGATGTCCCATCCGATGGAAGATCGGGGCACCAGAGTCCACTCCGGTGGCCTTGACCATGGCTCTGTACGCCGAATCTCCACCGTGCTCAGAAGTCATCCTGCTGCGCAGCTCTCTGCTAGCTGGCTGTTAGAAAGAGGGAACAGTGATGTCAGACACCCCTGATCTGTCATGCGGTCACACCCCTTGGACAGGCCGGCTGCCATGGTGACGCCCACAGCCCGCCCCCATGGCCCGGCCTCTTGGTGCCTGGCACATCCAGGCTGCCGTGTGTTCTGCTGACCAGCACAGCCAAAGCCCCTTGCCCACTCTTGTTCTTTGTTCCTGAAGGTGTCTCTACAGCAGTGTCCCTGCTCCTGGTGGGACACAGGCCTGAGAGCCCAGGAGAGGAGAGGCACGCCCACAGACCCACAGGAGCCCGGTACCCGTGTACCTGATGGCTCTGACATAGGCCCTGGTAGAGCTCCCACCCAGGGAGCCCTCCTTGCCTCTGCAGCTGCTGGGATAGCAGCTGTTCTGATGGTCCCCCACCACCAGCTCCATTTATAGTGCTTGTACTGTGCTGGTACATTTTAAAGGTATTTATTTGTTTCTCATAAAAATCTTATGTGGTATATCTTATTATCCCTGTTTTACAGGTGAAGGAACTGAGACTCAGAAGGTTTGACGCTCATCTGAGCTGCTATAACACGTAAGTGGCAAACCCAAGGGTTAACCCTTCCTTAAAAAATAATAATTTCCAGGTTATAGGGCCTGAGAATTCCAGTTTACTTCCTTTTTTTAAAAAGATTTATTTATTTCTCCCCCCCCCCATTGTCTGCTCTCTGTGTCTGTTTGCTGCACCTTCTTCTGTGTCTGCTTGCATTCTCATCAGGCAGCACTGGGGATCTGTGTCTTTTTGTTGTGCCATCTTGCTACATCAGCTCTCCATGTGTGTGGCGCCGTTCCTGGGTGGGCTGTGGCTTCACGTGGGGCAGCTCTCCTTGCGCCGGGGCCACTCCTTGAATGGGGGGCACCCTTATGCAGGGGCATCCCTGCGTGTGCCAGCACTCCCTGTGTGCAGCAGCACTGCACGTGGGCCAGCTCACCACACGAGCCAGGAGGCCCTGGGTATCCAACCCTTGGACCTCCTATATGGTAGGTGGGTGCTCTATCTGTTGAGGTACATCTGCTTCCCCCAACTTTACTTCTTAAGGTGAATGGATGCTATCCATTTTTACAGTCCAGCCTCTAAAGCACAAATAGTGTGGTGATGAAACTATTTTTACCCAAATGTACAAGTTTATCATATATTTACTTCGTCTTACTAGATGCCAGTCTCTGTGCTAGAACTGGGAAGACAGGTGAATAAAATCCTTTCTGCATTTTGAGGAGAGCACCAGCTAGTAGGGGAGGTTGACATAAAGCAGATCATTATGAAAAATAGGATGATAGTTTCAAGGGTCCAGACTCCGGCGTATTTGAATGAAAAAAAAAAAAAAGAACATTATCTTTCAATACCAAAGTCGATGAAAATGTAAATAGACAAATTAGAAACTTTGTCAAACAAAAATATTGCAAAGAGAAGCATGGTTTGGGAGGATGCTAATATTTCTTACAAACTACACCAGATCTTTCGCTGTAACCTCATGGTGTCGAGGTTGTCTAAGGGCAGGCAAGCTTTTTCAGCATGGTTTGTGTATGAAAGTGGCTGATGGGTTTACCCTGTCGACTTCTTAAGAGTTATTGCCCTAAAACATGTGTCTTTCCTATTAAAAAATCTGTAATGCCTCCTGTATTAGTCAGCCAAAGGGGTGCTGATGCAAAATACTGGAAATCGGTTGGTTTTTGTAAAGGGTATTTATTTGGCGTAGGAGCTTACAGATACCAGGCCATAAAGCATAAGTTACTTCCTTTACCAAAGTCTATTTGGAGCAAGGTGGCTGCTGACATCTGCGAGGGCTCAGGCTTCCTGGGTCCCTACGTTCCTGGGGCTTGCTTTACTCTGGCCCAAAGTTCTTTCCTTCTTGGGGCTGGCTTCTCTTTCCTCTGTGTGCTGACTTCCTGGGTCTTCAGTACCAAACTCTAACATTAGAAACCCCCAACTCTATCCTTTGCCACCAAGGGGTGGGGAGTCAATGCCCTAATCATAACTCAATAATGCCCAGATGCAGATCAGATTACAAGCATAATCTAATATTTCTTATTGGAAGTCATCAGTTATATCAAACTGCTACACCCCCTGGGGTAGATTGATTTATCTGTCACTTCAAAGACAGGTTCTTAATCTTGATCCAGGCTCCTGAGGGGGTGAATTTATTTGTAAATAGGATCCTTTGAAGATGCTGTTTTTAGTTAAGGTGCGGCCAACTCAGTCAGGGTGGGTCTCCATTCATATCACTAGAGGAAACCAGAAGCCAAAGGCCAGTGAAGATCACACAGCCAGAAGCTGGAAATCAAAGGAAACTGCAAGAGCAGACACAGGGGGTGCAGAGAGAGAGAGAGAGAGAGAGAAGAACCCCAAGGGCTGCAGAACCCTCCAGATTTCAGAGAGAAAGTGTGGCCTTCTGGTACCTTGAATGTAGACTTCTAGCCCCTGAAACTGGGAGATAATAAATGCTTGTTGTTTAAGTCCATTCATTAGGCGGTATTTGTCATAGCTCCGGCAAACTAAGACATCTCCCCCCACTCCCATGGCCTTCAGGGTAAAGATCTTCCCCTCTTCTTCCATCATTCCCCAGAAAACTGTCCTCTGTGGTCCAGTTGGCCCACACTGGGTCCCCAAGTCTTGTCTTCCCTCCCATTGCTCAAGCCAGTCCCCATTCTCAGAACACCTTCCTCAGATCTCTTGATTAGTCTAGCACGTGTTTTAGCTTCTTGGGCTGCTCAAGTGAAAACCATGACATGGATTGGGTCAAACAAAGGGAATTTATTAGCACATGGTTTTGAGGCTAGGAAAAAACCAGATCAAGGTGTCATCCGGGCAATGCTTTCTCCCTGAAGACTGGTGTTCTGGGGCTGGCCACCCTTGGTCCTTAGCTTGTCACATGGCAAGGCACATGGTGGCATTCCCTGGTTTCTCCTTTCTGCTCCAGGGTCTGTTGATGTTCAGTTTCCAGCTGCTCTCTTGGTGGCTCTCTCTCTTTCTGTGTCTGGATTTCGTTCTCTTCTAAGGGACTCCTGGGATAGGACTGAGGCCCAGCCTAATCGAGGGAGGACACAACTTAACTGAAGTCATCTCAGCAAAAGGTCCTGCTTTCGAATGGGAACACAGATGAGTTAAGGAAAAAAAAAAGCCCTACTTTCAGTGGGTTCACACCCACAGGAATGGATTATGCTTTCCTGGGGAACAGACAGCTCCAAACAGCCACAGTGCACATGTGTTGAGGCCAGCTAACACTTTAGCTCCCCTATAAACCCTTCCCTGAACCCTCCAACCTGCGGGGACCTTGCACCTCTTAACTGCTCTAGGCCCTGCATTCTTTTTCCTTTTTAATTAATTTTTAAAAAATTTATTGAAGTGTATCACTCATACATAAATACACATAAACAATAAGTGTATAGTAATAGTTGTGAACTTACAAAACAAACATATGTAACACCATACAGGACTCTCATACGTCACCCTACGGCCAATATCTTGCATTGTTAAACATTTTTAACTAATGATTAAAGAGCATTGTCAAAATATTTCTACTAAACAAAGTATTTCCCTATATTATTATCTTTATAGTATATATATGTTATTAATATATATTATATATATATTTTTTAAAGATTTATTTATTTCTCTCCCCTTACCCCCTCTCTCCCCCGCCCGCCCGCCCATTGTCTGTTCTCTGTGTCCATTTGCTGCATGTTCTTCTGTGACTGCTTCTATCCTTATCAGTAGCACCGGGAATCTGTGTTTCTTTTTGTTGCGTCATCTTGTTGTGTCAGCTCTCCATGTGTGCAGCGCCATTCCTGGGCAGGCTGCACTTTCTTTCGCGCTGGGCATCTCTCCTTACGGGGCGCATTCCCTGTGTGGTGCTCCCCTACGCGGGGGACACCCCTGCATGGCATGGCACTCCTTGCATGCATCAGCACTGCGCATGGGCCAGATGCACACGGGTCAAGGAGGCCCGGGGTTTGAACCGCGGACCTCCCATGTGGTAGACGGACGCCCTAACCACTGGGCCAAGTCCGCTTCCCTATATTATATATTATATTGTATATTATACCTGTTATTAATATATATATTAATTATATATATTATCTTTATATCATTTATATGTGAACACACATAAACAATAGGTATATAGTAAAAGCTGTGAACTTGCAAAGCACATGTGCATAACGCTGCATTCTTTACTTTCCGTGGGACAATGGAGCTCGAGGACCCGTGGTGACCTGCCATTTTAGTGCGTGCTGCCATTCCGTTCCCCAGGAGCCTCTCTCCTCGCAGGACCTTGAATTAGCCTGGAGGGGTCAGGCGTGGCCTCCGGGGGTGGGGGGTGTCCCACGGGACCCTTTGCCAAGCTCTGTCTCTTGCCCTCTGCGATCCATTTTATAAGGCCTCGACCGGAACCAAGACCCTGGCCCCTTCACATCTTTATCAAGGCCTGCTCCAGTGGGCTCCTCCCAGGGTGAACGGAATCAATTCAGCTATCTGGGAGGAGAGAGGTAGGGTTTTTCACTGTTGAGAATAAATGAATCCAACTTCCTTTTCTTTTTAAGGAAAGCAATAAATCAAACAGGAGAAAAGAACCTCTATGTGACCCCGTCTTGGTTCTCTGGGAACAGAGTAACCTGGCCTCCATCCCAAGAAGGGAAAAGCAAAAGTTTTCAAATTGCTAACGGTCCTAAAAATTTGAGTTCATTTCAGTTCAGTTAAAAAAAAAAAAAGAATTGTGAGTCCACGTGTATGTTTGTCTATTTCCATACGTGAGTGTGTGTGAGTAAAATGCCTGCCTGCCAGGGTGGGCGTGTGTCCTGCCGTGTGTGTGTCCACATGTCTGGCCACGCTGTAGTTGCATTTTGGATGTGTCTAATGGGTTAGAGTGGACTTACTGGTATTCTACTATAGAACTATTGTGACTAGTAATGGAAGAAACTGTATCATTGATGTGGAGAAAGAGGCCACGTGAGTTGAAGAGGGCAGGGAGAGGGAGGAAGAGATGTGAGATGGGGGCATTTTTGGGACTTGGAGTTGTCCTGGGTGATATTGCAGTGTCAGATGCTGGACGTTATATCTCCTGCCATAACCCACTGAAAGCACTGGGGAAGAGTGTAAACTACAATGCAAACTATCATCCATGCGGTGCAGCAGTGCTCCAAAATGTACTCACCAAATGCAATGAATGTGCCACAATGATGAAGGTGGTCGTTGATGTGGGAGGAGTTGGGGGGGTGGGGGGGTGGGGTATATGGGAACCTCTTATATTTTTTAATGTAACATTTTCTGTGTTCTATGTATCTTCCAAAAAATACAATAAAAAAAAAAGAAAAGACAGACCTGGGGAGCTGGGGTGGTACAGCCAGAGGTGGGGAGGGCCAGGCTACGTTCTCCATGGTTAGGGAAAGCTGACCCTCAGAGGAGAGGAACTCGCTGAGCGACTCAGGGGGTCATTGCACCCCCAAATCATTCTTTTGGAAAGGGCGAGACAGAAACCCACAGGAGAACACCCTGCTCTCCCTGCCTGCCAGACTGCCAAGGGGGTCCCTGGCACAGGGGTCTCGCCTGGCACACCCTGCCAGCCCCAGCCAGATGGAAGGCTCTGAACTAAATCATTGCTGCTTCTGCAAAAGCCGGAAGCACAGTGCTCTGGCCCCCGGCAGGACTCGGAGGCCTGCACTCCAGCCACCCCAGGAAAGGGTTGTCTGCCTGGCTGCTCATCGAGCCCAGACCCCACAAGAGTTTCGTGATTTTTGGTGGCTGCTGTTCTCCTCGCCCGTTGGGCCCCTGCCTTCCCAGAGGCCGAGAGGAAACCCCAGGTTCCATCGCCGTGCGGTGTGTCTCGGCATTTTCTCTCGAGAACGCCCACCAACCTCACTGTGGGGGGGCTTCAAGTCAGCATGGTACCGACAAAGAGTCAGAGGGTCAGAGAGGCAAAGTGGCTTGCCCACGCCTTGCTGCTGTTGTCAGATGACCCAGCTGGCTGTGGGCGCTTGACTCTTGTCCAGGAGGGAGCCTGGACGGGGTTCCCGAGGCTGAGGTGCTCTGCCCAGGACCTGGGAAGATGGTCCACTCAGCGGAAGGCAGTCAGAGACGAGGCACGCAGCGATTCTGAGATTTGCAGATGCCACGAGCTGGAATGAAGCAAACCTTCCAGGGGCCAAGTCCGTGCCAACCCTCTTGTCTGCGTGACTTCATTCAACTGCCACGAGAGCGAAGCAAGGGGCAAGCCAAGCCCTTTGTGACCGAGGAAGCCGGGCTCAGAGAGATAAGTGGCTGAGGGAGCCCGGGGACGCTCCTGCTGACCGTGACGGTGGCCGAGTGGCATCTAAGAGGACTGTGCTACCCAGCGTGAGAGCAGAAGGGAAGCCGGGGGCACAACATGTGAGGACAGGCTGCTGGGGCCTTGTTACAGTCGGGTCTGGCAGAGTGTACACGGGGTGAGGCCTGCGACAGAATTATCGGTGTGGCAAGTGCCGGGGGCCAAGCACTGGGCGTGCTGCGCCCCGTCCCTCCTGCAGCCCTGGTTTGGCCTCTCATTCCCTGCACCTGGCACGTAGAACAAGGGCTTGGCACCTGGAGAAGGGTCCGGGATAGAGATGAGGGCTCGGAAAGAGGGGACTGCAGGCCGATGTGGCGTCGCGTGTTGAGGTCTCCAGGGGACTGCGACTGAGGTGGGGGCGGGCGTGACGGGGGGTGGGGACAGGAGGCACCCAGACTCTGGGCTGGCTGTGCCACCTGGCTGCTCTCTGGCTGAGCTGGGGAGACGGGTAACTTCCCCAGACAACCTGAGGAGGCAGAAACGGTGCTCTGCGGCCCTTTCTGGGCAGACGTGCAGTTTAGCCACCCCCTTGTCATTAGAGCCCGAATGGCAATGGGCTGCTGGGCCCACGGGGGCCGGGCACTCAGCGGCTCTGGCTGTGGCAATGCCCGGCCTGTGTCCGGCCACGGCGCGGCTCAGCTGACCTGGGTGTCCCTTCCCACCGCTCCCTTGGAGACCTGCGCTCGCCGTGGTCCAGGGAAGCCGTGGCGTGGGGGAAAGCTACCGGCTCAGGCCTTCCCTGAGGGCCCTGCCTGGCGCGCTCCTTTCCTCATCGCAGTCCCGAGAGGCTGATGAGTCCTTCCTGCGCGAAGGGCCCAGCCCAGGGCTGCCGGCTGTGGTGCCTTCTGGTCCCTTCCCCGCAGGCCCGTCCCCCAGGGGCCCCACAGCCTCCCCGGGGGTAGACACAGGTTCCTCCCAGCCGGGGAGCCCTGTGCACACTGCAGAACCGGTTTCCAGCTCCTCTCCTGGCGGCAGCCCGAGGCGGGCGGCCTAGCAGCCTGTTGAGAGCCGGGGGAGGGCTGGAGAGGAGGGAGGACAGGGCTGGCGGCGCCGTGGGGAGGGCGAGGACGGTGGCACTGAAGGGGGGGGGCCCGATCCTGGGGCGCAGACGCCTCGCAGCCCCAGTTCTGTGCTTCTGACGTGGGAGGGTCAAGGCCCCATTTTCTTGTCCTTTCACAGGAAACAAAAGACGTTTGGGCCCACAGAAATGAAGGAATAAAATATGGCCTAGAGTAGACTTACTGATATTCTACTATAAAACTATTGTGACCAGTAATAGAAGAAACCGTAGCACTGAGGTGGGTGAAGTGGCCGCGGTAGATGCTGAGGGCAGGAAGAGGGAAGAAGAGATGTGATGTGGGGGCATTTTTGGGACTTGGCGTTGTCCTGAGTGACAGATGCAGGGACAGATGCTAGACTTTACACGTCCTGCCATAACCCACTGAATGTAAAGGGGAGAGTGTGAACTACAGGGTAAACTATCATCTATGTAGGGCAGCAGTGCCCCAAAATGAGTTCACCGCGTGCGATGAGTGTGCCACAGTGATGGGGGAGGTTGTTGGTGTGGGAGGAGTGGGGTGGGGGGGGAAGTATACAGGAACTTCTTATATTTTTTCACGTAACATTTTTTTTCTGATGTACATATCTTCAAAAACATACAATTTACAAAAATGATGAGGTGGGGGTTGGGGAGTAGGGTATATGGGAACCTCTTAGGTTTTTTGTTTTTTTTTTTAAAGTTTTTTAATGTAATGTTCCTTGCGATTTATTAACTTTAATTAAAAAAATAGGAGAAAAAATAAACGAGATTAAAAAAAAAAAAGACGATGTTTGGGAATGCAGTCCTTCGGGCAGGGGTCGGTGGCCCCCAGAAGGCAGCCTGCCTCCCCCCAGGCCTCCCGCAGCGCCGGCTCCTGTGCATCCAGGGAGGCCTGCACCCGGCACGCCTGCCGCCAGCTGATCCAGCGTCGCCCAGCTGCACAGGAGTCGCGGACAGGTCTGGCTGAACCCTCAGAGGCAGGGCGCAGCTTTATATTAGGGGAGGGTGTCCCCACAGGCCTCTCCAACGGCCCCCTGCCGTCTTGTGAGCAGCCAGGAGGACGGAGGCCTGCAGGGGAAGAGCCCGCCCCAGGTCCCACTTGTGGGTCCCAGCGGCCGGGCCCGAGGCTCCTGAGTGTAACCGAGGCCCGGGGGCTCGGCCGTGTGGCGCCGTCCTCGCGCTCACAGCCACCTCCTGGGCATCCCGCCGGCGCTCTGGGCAGAGGGGAGCAGGCTGGAGGGCCCTGGCATGGCCTTCCCAGCTCCCAGCCCGCCCCAGGCACACCTGTGGCCTGGATTCTCCTCTCCCTGCCCAGCCCCTCCGGGGGGTGGGGGGCCCCCCACGACCTGGGGGTCAGGCAGCCTGCTAAGCGCTTCCGTGATGTGCAGAGTGGGCCTGGGGTGCGGGGCCCAGGGCTGCATAGGGAGTCTGTCCCCTGCTCTGCCAGGACAGGTGCCTCCCCAGGTCCCAGCTCCTTGGGGGGTTCCCAGTTGCTTGGGAAGGGGGTGACTGGCTCCCGAAGGCCAGGCTGCTCGTCTCTCTCTTTTGCTCTCTCTCCTCTCCTCACTGTATGATTCCCAGGCTCCCTTTTTAGTACTTTCTCTGAGGACAAATCTTACAGCCAAGAAGAAATCCAATTAACTGTGCGCTTTTGTCTTTTTTGAATTACTCTCTAATCTATCTATGAAGAGCTAACCTCAAGCAGGATCCTAAATAAATGGCTTTAAGCAAGGGATTTATAGACGGGATTCACTCTCTCTTGGGGCAGAGCAGCAATTTGTCTTTCAGGAAAGGGCGGTGACTTCCTCTACACCTGCCGGCTCCTGTGTGTCCCCAGGCGAGGGAAGACACATTCCTGATCTTGCCAGGGGCCCTGACCCCATTAGACACCCCTGGGGCGGGGGGGGGGGGGGGGGCGGGCTCCACCGTGGAGCTGGTAACTCAAACAGAGCACAGAGCAGCTGGTGGGGAGGCCAGGCAGTGGCTGGGGCGAGCCCGGCGAGGGGGTGGCCTGCTCCTTTTCTGGAGACAGCAGGGGCTGCAGCACAGGAGCCCGTGCACATCTGCTCGTCCTCCTGACTCGCTCCCCCTTGAGTCTCGGGGCAGATGGCTGCAGAGAGGAGGGGCCCTCGGGCACCGGGTGCAGCCCTCCCCTCGCTGGCTGGGTACCCTGGGGGGCCAGGACGAGGGGCTGTGCGGAGGGGTGCTAGGGCGGAACCCCACCCCCCAACAGCTGACTCAGGGGCAGGACAGGCTGAGGCACCCGGGGTGATTCACTTCTTTTTCTCTCTTGCTGCAATCAGCTTGGGGGGGGCTGGTCCCCCCCCACTGGTCTGTGGTCTCCCCACCCAGCTCCCTGTCAGGCCTCAGACACTCTGAGCTCAGGCTTCCCCCAGCCCCCTGGAGCGCTTCCTGAACCCCCACCCCAAAATCCCCCACCTCGCCTGCGCCTGCTTTCCAGAGGCCAGAGCCCAGGGGCCTGGGGGCTGCGGTGGCAGGGACGGGGCCGGGGGTCCTCACCCTCCAGGCGCTCGAGGGCCGTGCTTGAAGGCGGAGCCCACGGAGAGCTCCCTCGGAGGGTCTCGGCACCTCGTAGCCGCGTGGCCCAGCAGAGCAGGGGCGCGGTGACGTTGCGGGAACAAGCCGCACGTGTCGCCAAGAGGGTGACCCCAGGAGCCGGGCAGGAGCAAACCTGGGAGAGAGCTGTCCCTGAACCAGGGACCCCAGGACCCCAGAACTGGAGAAAACAGAACCTCAGGTGTGGAAATGACTTTTACAATCCGCCCTCTTTCCAGCAGGGCACCCCATCTCCCGTGCCCCCTCTCCTCTCCAGCCGCTGTCTCCTTGGAAGGAGATGGTCCTTGTGGCAAACATTCCCAGGGCTCGCCACACCAGCTGCTCTCCTTCCAGAGGGGCAGGCCACCCTTCCCAGCCGCCTTAGGGTTAGGACGGGCCGCGGCGTTCCTGGCCCGTGAAATATGAACGAATGGTGCGTGTCGCACTCTGGAGCGCGGATCCTCCTTCTGTTTCTGCTTTGACTTGGACAAGCTCTTGGGCTGACATGGCAAAGCAACAGGATAATAGCATCCTGGGATATGAAGGCATTGCTTAGAGGAGGGGAGCCCTGGAGACGTGCCCAAGCACAGCAGGCTGCGTGAGGAGGAGACGCTTGTCGAGCCTGGGGAGCTGTTTGTTACTACACCATACCTCAGCCTGTCCTGGCTAATACATCTAGCCTGGGTCCCAAACTTCTGGGGATGGGAATTCACCACAGCTGAGGCTGGGTTCACTGCTGAGCAGCTGTCAGTTTTCCCCTTTGAACTAAAACCTACTTTCTCAACAGGCCCTCTGTTTCCCACCCCAAGTAGGTGACGCTCACTGCTGGGACCCTCTATGAGCAGTCCTCAAATCTTAACCTGCGTCTGGATCACCTGCTCCGTCCCCAGAGTTTCTGGTTCAGTAGGTTTGGGGCAGGACCTGGGAATTTGCCTTTTCTGACCAGGTCCCGGAGGCCCTGATGCTGCGGGCCTGCGGGCCACATGTGGAGACAACTGCCCAGAGCCTTCGGTTGGCTCTTCCGGAGCCTTCTAGCCGACGTCGGCTGTGCTTGCAGAGCCTCCACCCCACCAGCCCCGCGCTGCAGGGCCCCATGCTTTGCTTCCCCCCACGCTGGGCTGGGCAGGCTGAGCCTGGCTCTGTCCCCTCGGTGGGCGTCCCTGGGCAGGTGCGCGAGGTCCTTCTCTCTGCCCCAGGGCTGGTCACGGCAGGAAGGCAGGTTTAAGGATATCCGGAAGAGGTCCTCACCTCTGAAATCTTGCAGAAGTCTTCAGGCTCCTTCTTTGGCGAGCACACTGCCCCACTGCGGGCACCAGGGTGGTATGCCGGCTTCCAGACAAGCTGGAGAGTGACAGTGAACAGGGACACGCCGCGTTCTCCCTCTAGGCCTCCGAGCCTGGGGGGCCGTGGGGGTGTATCCCGGCTCTTCCCGTAAAGGCTCAGCCTGGAAAGCCTGCTCCTGCAGTCGGAACTACAGATGACTTCCCCCGAGCTCCCCCGGGCCAGTTCTGACGCCGGGGAAGGGCTGTGCTGTCTCGTTTCTGCAAACACAGACAGGCCAGCTCATGCTTGGCTCCATGGCAGGCGGCCCGGGCTCCGGCTTCCTGGGGGGCCTCGGTTTTCCTGTCTGAGGGGCACCTCCCATCTCCTGTGTATGCGCCTGGCGGGACCTCGTGGCCACCGGGCAGCCAGAGCTGCCGGCTGAGATTCCCTTACAGCTGGACATGTGCTCGGGGGCCCGGGCAGGGCTTCGCCAGGTGGGGGCCACACCGGGAAAGAGCTTTCAAGTCGAGGAAGCGCTGAGCGTTAGGATGGAAAACGGCCAGGCAGGACACGGTGTGGCCCCCGCTGTCCCCAGGAGAGGGCTGGCCACCGGGGACATCCGTCAGGCTGAGCTGGGCTCTTAAGCCAGCCCTGGATGCCAGGACCCCCAGGGAAGGTCCTTCCAAAATTCCAAGTACTCACTCCTGGCTTGTGGAAAACTGGGCAGGTGGCCTGAGGCTTCTCTTGGGTCAGCACTAACCACCGGGCACTCCGTGGCCAGCAGCACGTCCTGCCCTGGGCCCTGCTCGCTGAGCTCCAGCCTTGTGCCCTGAGTCACACCCCTTCTCCTCTCCCCCTCCTCCGTCTCCTCTTGCCCACCCTCCGCCTTCTCATCTTTTCATTTTCAATAGGAAAACGTCCAAACACACAGACACATTGAGAGACTAACACAAGAAACCCCATATGTCTACCGCGTTGATTTAACAGCTAGCAACGTTTTGGTTTATCTACTTTTTTTAAGTACTTGCAAGCAAATTACTGACGTACATTTTCCCCTAAACACTTGAGTATCCATCCCCCCAAAATAAGGTTTTCCTCTCTAACTACAGTATTAGTATCATGTCCATTGAATTTAACAAATAATTTTAAAATATCCTCTTACGCCTAATCTTTATTTAAATTTCTGTGATAGTTGTAAAAATGTCTCTTAGGCCAGATTCCTCAAGCAAGATCCATGGGCCGCTGGAGGGGTCTTGGGAATGGGGTAGCCCTTCCTGCCTCCAGCCCCGTGGTGTAGACAGCTTGTGGACAGGCGGGCGCCAGGCTCAGGCTTCAGGCCCCGCGGTGTAGACAGCTTGTGGACAGGCAGGTGCTGGTCTCAGGCTTCAGGCCCTGTGGTGTAGACTAGTGGTGGACAGGCGGGCGCCAGGCTCAGGCTTCAGGCCCCGCGGTGTAGACAGCTTGTGGACAGGCGGGCGCCAGGCTCAGGCTTCAGGCCCTGCGGTGTAGACTGGTGGTGGACAGGCGGGTGCTGGGCTCAGGCTTCAGGCCCTGCGGTGTAGACTGGTGGTGGACAGGCAGGCGCCAGGCTCAGGCTTCAGGCCCCGCAGTGTAGACAGCTTGTGGACAGGCGGGCGCCGAACTCAGGCTTCAGGCCCTGCGGTGTAGACAGCTTGTGGACAGGCGGACACCAGACTCAGGCTTCAGGCCCTGCAGTGTAGACAGCTTGTGGACAGGCGGGCGCTGGGCTCAGGCTTCAGGCCCCGCGGTGTAGACAGCTTGTGGACAGGCGGGCCCCGGGCTCAGGCTTCAGGCCCTGGGGTGCCGGGAGGTCCTGCTCCTTCGCCTCCCACAGGCCTCGTGCAGAAGAGGCGCGAGCGTCCCGCCGCAGAAGCTGTGCCTTGTCCAGGAGCCATGGCAGCCCAGCAGGGCCCGGAAGGCCTCAGCACGGGAAAGAGGCTGGGAGGTGGCCAGGGAGGGGAGGCCACCAGAGGGACCTCGGACGATGGTCAGTGACTTCCAGGCTGCTGGGGCCTGGGCCCCCTGGCAGCCCCCCGAGGGGACTGGGCCAGACCAGGCCCGGCAGCCCCCTGCCCACACGCCGGGCCCGCCCCTCCATCTCCGAGGGTCCCCTCCTCTGCTGCCCCCCGTTGTGCAGCGGCTGTTAGGTGCCTGCAGACGCTGTGGCAGCTGTGATGCTGTCCCGACCCCTTCCTGGGCTCCCAGGTCAGCCCCGAGTGCCGGCTCCCACTCACCCCGCAGCTCTGGGCTGGCCAGCCCGAGGCTCTGGGCGCACTCAGGTGAGCACACGCACCCTCCCCGGTCGACCCCGGCACCTTGCAGGAAGACGCCAGTGTGGCTCGAGAGCAGCGTGGGAAGCAGTGGTGGAAAGGAGGGGAGAGGCTTTTTTTTGCCTCTCACATAGGAAAAATTAACTAAAAAGTTGATACTCTCCAGTGTTGCCAAGGAGATGGGGAAGGCGTCTCTTATCCTCTTGGTGGGAGTCCAAATCGGTCAGTCTTTTCAGAAAAAAAATTGGCAACATCTATCGACATTAAAACAAAACTCACTTGTCTTTTCATCCATTCTTTTCAGCAAGTCTTTACTGAGTCCCTACTATGTGTCAGAAACTATTAGTGGATCAGACAGATAGGGCATCTGCTCTTGTGAAGCTTCCATTCTGGGGAGGGGAGAACAGACAATAAACAAATAAATATATATCATAATTAGTAATAGGAAGCAGATTTGGCTCACCTGATAGAGCGTCTGCCTACCACATGGGAGGTCCAGGGCTCAAACTCAGGGCCTCCTGACACATGTGATGAGCTGGCCCACGTGCAGTGCTGACGCAAGGAGTCCTCTGCCACACAGGGGTGTCCCCCGCATAGGGGAGCCGCATGCGTGAGGAGTGCGCCCCGTGAGGAAAGCCACCCAGTGTGAAAAAAGCGCAGCCTGCCCAGGAGTGGCGCCGCACACATGGAGAGCTGATGTAGTAAGATGACACAACAAAAAAGAGACGCAGTTTCCCAGTGCCACTGACGAGAATACAAGCGGGCACAGAAGAGCACACAGCGAATGGACACAGAGAGCAGACAATGGGGGAGGGGAGGAGGCAGCGGGGAAGGGGAGAGTAACAAATAAAATAAATCTTTAAAAAAATTTGTGATCGGTGCTATGAGTAGAATTGTGGCTGCTTCAATTCTTTGTCCTGTGAGTTCCATTTCTAGGAAACGCTGAGAACACTTACCCGTGGGCACAGAGCCACACACAGTGTTCATCAGAGTGAGAACCTGTAGATCCCCTAGATGTCTGCTGGTAGCTTTGGGTGGCTTGCGTCTAGCCACACAAATGGGTCCTCTGCAAGCACGGGAAAGAATGAGCCACCCTGTATGTACTGATGAGAGGGGCTGAAGATACAGTGTTAAGCAAGATTGTGATGTCAGACTAATGTATGGGGTGTAATCCAAGTAAAGTCATGCTCACATATATTTGTAACTGCACCAAATACGGTCTCGAAAGACTAAACATGAGAAGATAAACGGTCGTCTCCTCTGTAAGGAAGGAGAAGGGGTAATTGTCAACCAGGATGCAGACACTTTTTCCTCGAAATACTCGCGTTTTGTTTAAATTCTTTTTCACCGCTGGCATTTATTTAGGTAGTCCATGAGTTCCATGAAAAAAGAAAGTAAGGAAAACGCTGCGCCTCAAAGCCCCAGATGCCCTCCCAGGGGCTTTGAGAGCCTCATCGAGACAGCCGAGCGCATCCGCAGGTCCGTCACGGCGCTCCGACCTGCAGCTTTGTCATCCCGGGGGACAGCGCCGTGAGTGGGCATTTCCTCCCCAAGCCCAGACCCCCGCCGCCTGGGCTGGCCCGGAGGCTTCAGCCGGCGAGGCCAGGGCGGGGCAGGGCTGGGGACGCTGCAGCTCCAGGGCCGGCGCGGACGAGGACGGCAAGAGCTGGGCACGGCAGCAGCTGGACATGAGGTCGCCTCGGAGGGCGCTGAGGCCACTGCCCGGCTGGATGTGGATGGTGCTGGCGGGACCAGGGGCTGGGCAGTGCCGTCCTGCGCGCCCTGGTGGGCAGGCTTGGGGTGCCTGAGCACCGCACCGTCCCCTCCACGGAGGAGCCAGCGGGGAGCAGGGCCCTGCTTCTGCTCTGATGGCGCCCAGTGTTGTCCTGTCCCTGCCCTGGGGACAGAGGGGGCCACCGGCTGTGGGCCCCCTAACTCCCAGTCTAGGAAGTGGGCGGCGGCTTGTAGCTTCTCCGCTGCTGCCACAGGCGCCATCATAGCTGATAGTAATGGTGACAAGAAGGCCTGTTGGCCAACCAAACAGCTAGCCCCGTGCCAGGCACTGTTCTGAGTCCTTGGCAAGTATTGATTCATCTGCTTCTCTAGGTAAGTACTACTGTCATCTGCCTTTTACTGATGAGGAAATGGCTCAGAGAGGTTAAGTCACTGTCTAGGGTCACCCAGCATGGAAATGGCAGAGGTGGAATTGGAACCCACACAGGCTGGTTCCTGAGTTTGTGCTCTTTGTTTTAATTTTTTTAAATTATTATTTTTTTAAAATTTATTTCTCTCCCCTCCCCCTCTCCCCCCAGTTGTCTGCTCTCTGTGTCCATTCGCTGTGTGTTCTTCTGTGTCTGCTTATATTCATGTCACGGGGAATCTGTGTCTCTTTTTGTTGCGTCATCTTGCTGTGTCAGCTCTCCGTGTGTGCGGTGCCATTCCTGGGCGGGCTGCACTTTCACACTGGGTGACTCTCCTTATGGGGCGCACTCCTTGCGCGTGGCGCTCTCCTATGCGGGGGACACCCCTGCGTGGCAGGGCACTCCTTGGGCGCATCAGCACTGTGCCTGGGCCAGCTCCACACGGGTCAAGGAGGCCCGGGGTTTGAACCGCGGACCTCCCATGTGGTAGGCGGACGCCCTAACCACTGGGCCAAGTCCTCTTCCTGAGTCTGTGCTCTTAAACATTGCAGCATATTAACTGATGGGTGCTGAAACCCCACTGCCCTCCACATGCAGATTTTATTTCTACGGAGAAGACCGGAAAAGCCCCCTTGGGGCATTGTGGCCTTTCCTGGAGTACGAACGACCGGTGGTGCCTGCTCTCTAGGCCTCTCCTGCGGTGAGCAACTAGGGGCCCCCGGCGACTTGCTGTGCCAGCATGGACAGAGCCCGTCACCGTCCAGCTGACGCCCATTCCCCGACAGGCCACCAGACCCCAGGCTCGGGGAGGGGCGCGGCTCCAGTGGCGGGTGGCGGCGGGCGTGCGGGGGCAGGCTGCACAGCGCTCCTCTCTCCTGCCTCGTTTTCCAGCCTCTTTTCCCCTCATTAGGACCAAAGGACGAAGGTCATTCCCAGGCACTGAGCCAAAGGCCGACCCTCGGCTCTGCTCATGGCCTGGGGGTGACACAGACCCCCTGTGCTCCAGGGTGGCCTCCCACGCAGACATAAAGAGGGACCCTGGGGAGCTCAGGGAAGCCTCGTGGGTGGCTGGCCGCGGGCAGGCGGCTGGGAGGCAGCTCGTGCACCTCCCGGCATCGTTGGAAACGCATCAGACACTTGGCACAGACCCTCCGCCATGGACAGGGGCGCACATGTCAGAAAGTGTCCCGCTGCTCGGCCCCGCGCCGAGAGCACCTGCAGATTTCTGCGCACAGAGCCCGGTGTTTTCTAGAGCGGGGAGGTTGTTCTCAGGCTTCTGGAGCTGTGTGGCCTTCCAGAGGAAGGCCAGAGTGGTCGGTGAGGCCCAGGGGCTCAGGCAGGGCCGACGGAGGAGCAGCGCCCTCTGCACCCACCCCTGTGGGGCAGCGGGACGGTCCTCAGTGGGCAGTGGGCGCCGCTGCCCTGGACAGTGGCCGGGGACCCACGGTGGCTCTGAGCTGGCCTCTCCCTCTGGGGAGGCCTCCCGGGGCTGGCGGGGGTAGGTCTGAGCAGGTGTATGGTGGGGGGTAGCGCCCTGCGAGGTGCAGAACAGGGGACAGCAGCCCAGAGGGGGCCTGGCGCCCGGCCTTTGAAAGGAGGCCAGGTCCGCCGTGTTGAGGGTTTTATACTCAGCCCTCGCGCCTTCCACGAGGACGTGGGGCTGGAAGGGGGGGTGCATGTGAGGGGGTGCGGACCAGCGTGCCAGGGGCCGCTGAGGGGTGCCGGGCTGGGTCAGCCTGGGTGGAGAGAGCTGGTCGGCCTGCACCTGGGGGCTACCTGGTGGGGGGACGTGGAACAGAGGTGGGGGGCCGGAGAGCATGGCGCATGGGGGGCCTAGTGCTCACAGAGAGCCCGAAGGATTTGGGGCTGCTGCCCTCTCCTCCCAGCCCTGGGGGCAACCCCTACCCAGCTAGGGGTGCCGGGGTGCCTGAAGGGGCAGGGGAGGCTTCTGAGGACAAGGGTGGCCCAGCGGCCCCTCTGCCCAAGTCGGTCCCGGGCCTCTCTGCCGGACGGCAGCCTCGCCTGCGGCAGTGCCCCGCGTTTCCCCGCAACGCCTCTTCCAGGGATGGGTGCTGGTCGGGGTGCTGGCTGCCCCTGGCCAGCTGTCCTCCTCCTGCACCCACCATCTCCACCCTGGGCCTCCCACCCAGCTGTGGGGCTGGAGAGGGAGAGGCCGCTCACCCTTCCCCGAGGATGGCAGAGGACACTGTCTTCCTACGGGGGCCACCCAAGCTGGCGCTGCCTGGCTGCGGCTCATCAGTGTCCTCGTCACCGCCACTGATCCTCGTCACCGCCACTGACAGCGCCAGGGATGGCATCGTCACGACCTGTGTTTTTCCTTGGTGCGTGTCCATATGTTTTTTTTTTTTAAGATTTATTTTTATTTATTTCTCTCCCCTCCTCCCCACCCTGGTTGACTGTTCTCTATATCTATTTGCTGCGCCTTCTTTGTCCTCTTCTGTTCTTGTCATTGGCACAGGAATCTGTTTCTTTTTGTTGCGCCATCTTGCTGCATCAGCTCTCCATGTGTGCAGTGCCATTCCTGGGCAGGCTGCACTTTCTTTCACGCTGGGCGGCTCTCCTTACAGGGCGCACTCCTTGCGCGTGGGGCTCCCCTATGCGGGGGACACCCCTGCGTGGCACGGCACTCCTTGCGCGCATCAGCACTGCGCATGGGCCAGCTCCACACGGGTCAAGGAGGCCTGGGGTTTGAACTGTGGACCTCCCATGTGGTAGTCGGACGCCCTAATCACTGGGCCACATCCGCTTCCCTCCGTATGTTCTTTTTTAAACTAACTGGGATACAGTCACAAACCATAAAATTCACCTTTCTGTGCCTTTTAGTATCTTCACGAGGATGTACAACCATCTCCCTAAAAGGGGCCCCTGTCCCCGTTAGTAGTCCCCCATGCCCCCCTCCTGCGTGCCTCTGGCTGCCCCTGGTCTCCTTCCACGGAGCTGCCCGTTCTGGACATCACAGGTGCGTGGAGCTGTACCGTTTGTGGCCTTCTGTGATGGGCTCCCTTCGCGGAGCACGGCGTGTTCAAGGCCCGTCCACGCTGGCACGAGCCAGTGCCCCGTGCCCTCTCTAGCGGGACGGTATTTCATTGCGTGGATATGCTGCCATTTGTTGCGTCATTCCTCACTGGAGGACGCGCGGGCTGTTGCCACTTTTGACCATTGTGACTAAGGCAGTTATGGGCACGTGGGTACAGGTTTCCGTGTGAACATGTTTCCAGTTCTCTTGCGTAGACGCCTAGGAGTGGCACTGCAGGGTCCTATGGTGATTCCACGTTTAACCTTTGCGGACCTGCCAGGTCGTTTTCCACAGCAGCTGCGGCATTTGCTTCCCACCAGCAATGCGTGAGGGTTCCAATTTCTCCGCATCTTTTGCCAACAGTTGTTATTTATTTTTTTAAATTATGTATAATAGGTATGAGAAGGCACTTTATCTTTGGAGCTACCTGATGAGGAGAATGCTGTTATTACCCCCATAGTATGGATAAGAAAATAGAGGTGCAAATTTAATTTGTCCGAGGTCACAGAGTTAACATGTTACTAGCGCTGCAGTTTTTGGAAAGGGCAGGGCTGCCTGTTGCTTCCCCCATCTCCCTGCCACTGAGCGCCCACCAGCAGCCCCCTCCTGGAAGCTCCAGCCTGGGCGCCAGCTTTCTCCCAGTGGTACAGCTCAGAGCTGGGGGGCGCCCACCCCGCTCCAATGCCCACCTTGTGAAGAGTGCGCGCGCGCGCGTGTGTGTGTGGTGCTCTGGCTGGTCAAGCAGGGCTGAGGCAGTGGACCCTGCAGGACTTCGAGCAAGCCAACACGCCCGCTGGAAGGGGCAGCACAGGGAAGAGTGCCTGGCAGCAGCACCAGGCTCCAGCGGGCACTCAGCCACGTCGTTCCTGCAGCGTGAGAAGCTCAGATCCAAGCGAAGCAGGCGCAGGAAGAGGTGGGTGTGCAGGAGAGTGACGGAGCAAGGCATGTGTCCCAGTGTCCCCTGCCTGCTGCTTTGTCCCTCATGCAAAGGGAGCTGAGTCCTGGGGTGTCTGAGTCAGCCACAGGGGTGCTGATGCCAGAAATTGGTTGGTTTTTAGAAAAGGTATTTATTTGGGGTGGGAGCTTACAGATACCAGGCCATAAAGCATAAGTTACTTCCCTCACCAAAGTCTATTTGGAGCAAGATGGCTGCTGACGCCTGTGAGGGTTCAGGCTTCCTGGGTTCCTCCCTTCCAGGGTCTTGCTTCTCTCTGGACTCAGGTTTCCTCTATTCCCAGGGCTTGCTTCTTTCTGGGCTCAGAGTTCCTCTCTTCTTGGGGCTGGCTTCTCTTTCCTCTGTGAGCTTACTTCCTGGGGCTCCAGCTGAAGGTTTCAGCATCAAACTCCAACATCAAAAAACCCCAACTCTGCCCTTGGCCATGCCTTTTACCTGCACGTCCCCACCCACCAAGGGGCAGGCACCCAACACCCTGCTGACACGAGTCATCAAGTAAACCTCCAATATGATCTCACATGCCTAGAGGAAAAGACCAGTTTACAAACATAATCCAGTATTTCTTTTTGGAATTCATCGATAATATCACACTGCTACATGGGGCGAGGCAGCTCAGCTTCCAGGACTGACATTCCCAAGCTCACCGACGCCAGCCTCTTCCCAGCGGAGGTGGGAGAAGCCAGGGGGCTCTGGCTCAGGACCCTGCTGAGACTTGCTGCTTGAGCCTCGAAGGTTCCAACAAGCCCTTCCCCTGGGGTTCCCCTCCCCCAGCAACTGCAGCCCCCCCAGGGAGCCCAGGAAGACCGCTCTCTAGGGAGTGTCTGTGATGGACCCAAAGGGGCCCAAGCCCAGAAGGACAGGACTGTCCAGAAAAAGAGGAGGACACAGGCAGGAGATGCACAGGCGTGGCGGCCCAGCAGGGTCTAGGCCTTCCAGAAGTCGCGGTCAAAGTGGGCAGACATCCAGGACAGGAAGGCGGCTTACACCAGCGGGCTGCAATGTGGGCAGACACCCAGGACAGGAAGGCGGCTTACACCAGCGGGCTGCAGGCATGCAGAGAGCAGAGGTTTCGTGTGAGGGTGGGAAGGGAAAGAAATGAGGACTTCCACGTGGTGAAGGTCGCATTAGCCACAGGCCTGGGAGGCGTGGAGGATTTTAACAGGGAAGAGTGGCAAGCAGCTGAGGTTTAACTGATAGAGCATCTGCCTACCATATGGAGGGTCCAGGGTTTGATACCCAGGGCCTCCTGACCCGTGTGCAGCTGGCCCACGCGCAGTGCTGCCACGTGCAAGGAGTGCTGTGCCACACAGGGATGTCCCCCACGTAGGGGTGCCCCATGTGCAAGGAGTGCACCCCGCACGGAGAGCCATCCCGTGCAAAAAAAAAAAGTGCAGCTTGCCCAGGAGTGGCGCCTCACACGTGGAGAGCTGACACAGCAAGATGATGCAACAAAAAGAACAACACAGTTTCCCGGTGCCGCATGACAAGAATGCAAGCGGACACAGAAGAACACACAGCAAATGGACAGAGAGCAGACAATGGGGGGAAGGGAGAGAAATAAATAAAATAAATCTTAAAAAAAAATTAATAAGGAAGGGTGGCGGGCACTCTGCCCCCCTGCCTGGCCGGCCCCCCAGCCAGGGGGTGGAGCTGATGAGGCACAAGTGGCGCAAAGGAACGCAGGAGGCCGGGCAGAGCGCACAGCGCAATGGGCGGATTTGAAGCAGGGGGGTCACGGTCGGATTTGCCTCTAAAATTCTCGCTGATTGCATCAAGGAGATTGGATTGGAAGCAGGAAAGTGGAAATAGGAGGCTGTTGAGGTGGTTTCGGGAGAACGATGGCATGAGCTAATGGAGAGAGGAGAAAGAGGAGACAGGAAATCGTCGGGGAGGGGGTAGAGTCCAAAGAATGTTGTGAGTGTGTGTGTACGTGTGTGTATGCGTGTTTGTGTGTGCATGTGTGTGCACAGGAGTGGTGTGTCCAGAAAGGAAACCGGGAGACCCGGAGGCGGGTGCGCTTGTGCCTTGGGGTGGGGTGCGATGACGGGGGGGGGGGGCGTGGGGCTGTGAAGACTGCGTTCAACCAAGGGGCGCTGGGCCCAGGGCTTGGGCGCCGGCTTGTGGGCGGCGAGCGCCCCTGGCCGGGAGAGGCGGATTCAGTTGCCACCCTCCCTGGAGGAGCCCGGTGCTGGCCGTGGCTGGGTGCTGGGTGTGGACAGGTCTGGAAAGGTGGACGTGGCTCGGGAAGGGCACTCTTGGGGCCTCCCCGAGTCAGAAGAGGCCTTCCTCTCCTCCAAGGGGCTTGTGCTCCTTGTCGCCAGGCAGGCTGCCGCGGGAGGGGCAAGCCCCCCGGGGAGGGCCGGGCTGGCTGTCCAAGGCCTCCCCACACCCAGGGCAGCGCTGCCCCCAGGCCACCTCCGCCTGGCCCAGCCCCCTGGGGCCCCTGGGGTGGACGTGGGAAAGGCTGTCGTTGCAAAGCCAGACCCCTCTCGGCGAGGAGAGGTGGGCGCAGGCGCGGCTCCACCCGGGCGAGCCCTTGAGGGCGGGGGGCAGAAGGCCAGGGCTCTGGCCGGCGCGTACCAGGTAGCCCGGCGCCCGGGTCATCAGCAGGTCCCGCTGGCCCGTTGCCGCCGCGGCCTGGCCTCCATCCGCCTCCCACTCTAGAGGCCCCTTTCCGCACCCAAAAACGGGAGCATTCCTTGGCCTGGGGTCTCCTCCCATGGCGGGGGACACTGGGGAGGGGTCCCAACGCCACCTACGGCTAAGGAGTGACCCAAACTCCACTCAGCCTCCAGGTAGGCTCGGCCCTTCCTCTGAGGCCTGGTCAGCCCCTGCTGCCCTGTCCCCCGGGTCTCGGGCCGCCCGGCCTGCCCCCCACCTGCAGCCCGCGCTCGCCGCACCTGCTCCAGCCTCACTCCCAGGGCTGCCGCCTCTGGGGCAGGACGGGCTGGCACAGCCAGCTGGGGGGCTCCGTGGGAACCCAGGAACACAGCTGGCCAGGGCCTGCTGGGGGCAGAGGGCAGGGGGCAGGAGGGGGGAGAGGGCCCGGGGCAGGCGGTAGGAGGGGGGAGAGGGCCCAGGCCCCGGCCGGCCCCAGGCTGGGCATCTCCTCCCCTTTTCTCCTTCCCCTTCTTCCCTCTTCCTCCCCCTCCTCGTTTTCTTCCTCCCTTCTTCCTTGGGCTGTCTCTCTGTCCTCCCCTGCCTTCTTCTCTCTGCCACTCCTTTGTCCACGTCTTATTCTTAAAATGTAAACCTGGTGAGTAACAGAGAAAAGTACCACGAACACCTAGCACGCATCACCCACCTCCAACAGTGACCAACTCACGGCGCGTCTCGATGGTTCCCAACCCATGCCTCTCCCCACCCACTGGATTATTTGAAAGCAAATCCCAGCCATCGTATCATTTTACCACATATATTTCAGTTTGTTGTGCTAAAATATAAAGACTATTTCAATACTTTGGAAAACATAACCATAACCCCTAAACTAACCCCCAAAAATTTACCAACAATTCCTCAACGTCACCAAGTATGGAGTGAGCACAATGAGATTGTGTATAATGCCTGTTTTGAAAAATGCAAATTTGTTCCAATGTGACTGATGCATTAGAGAACAATTTCAGCGCAACGTGAATATCGCGTTTACTTCTGCGTGATTTCCTCCGCACAAAACACCTCGTGAACTCGGAAAGCAGCCCCCAGCTGATGGGAGCTCTGCAGGGACACACAAAACACCCACCCGCGAGCCCGGTGAGCCCTGGCGGTCACGCCTGGTGGCCCAGCTTTCCATCCAATGCCACGTAACCCTCCTTCACCAAGACGCTGACAAGCTGCAGCTCTCCGCATTTTCCCAAGTAAACTTCAGGACTTTTTCAAGGTAGTGTGTTGTGTTTATTGTAGCATTTCCACATACCTTCACCATTTAACATGCACAAAGCTGAGCTACCTTTGTGCTAGGTTCTTACCTTTCTTCTCCCCATGTGTCACTGATGAAGTTTTTTTTTTTAATTAATAAGTTTTGAGTGCTGCTCTCTTAACCCCCTTTCCCCCATAAGCTCTATGGGTTTTTTTTGCTTGTTTGTTTGTTTTTTCTTAGGAGGTCCTGGGGATTAAAGCTGGGACCTTGTATATGGGAAGCAGGTGCTCAACCACTGAGCTACGCCTGCTCACTCTTGTGCTTTTTATTATCTGATTTTGCACAGTGGGGTGATTGTTAGGAATGCACAGTTGACTTCATTTTTTTATTTTTAAAAGAGTTATTTATTTATTTATTTCTCTCCCCTCCCCCACCCCCAGTTGTCTGCTCTCTGTGTCCATTCACTGTGTATTCTTCTGTGACTGCTTCTATCCTTATCAGTGGCACCGGGAATCTGTGTTTCTTTTTGTTGCGTCATCTTGTTGTGCCAGCTCTCCGTGTGTGCGGTGCCATTCCTGGGCAGGCTGCACTTTCTTTCGCGCTGGGCGGCTCTCCTTAGGGAGCACACTCCTTGCGCGAGGGGCTCCCCTACGCAGGGGACACCCCTGTGTGGCACGGCATTCCTTGTGCGCATCAGCACTGCACATGGGCCAGCTCCACACGGGTCAAGGAGGACTGGGGTTTGAACTGCAGACTTCCCATGTGGTAGGCAGACGCCCTATCCACTGGGCCAAGTCCACTTCCCCACAGTTGACTTTATATAGCAGCAATTGTCTTGGAAAGCTGTGGTTGCTGTAATTACAGCTAGCTTGTTAGAATTGGGATCTAAGCGTGTATGTGATGAATAGTTGATATAGCTCTCAAATGTCTTTTAATCTAACGGTTCTTTTCGGTCTCTCAACTGTTGTTTTTTTAAAATTTTAGACCCTGGGTGGTATAGACGGTGGGGCTTGGTAGAGTTTGGATTTTGGTGACGGCATCCCATGCTGTCTTTTCACAGTTTCCTCGACCCCCTGCCTTTCTTGTAAATTGGGATTAAGGCTGAGAGGTTCTCTTTTAACACAAGACCACTTCCTGGTGGTGCCGTGTGCCTCTCCCAGAAGGTACACCACACCTGCTTGTCCCTCTTTGTGAGGTATTGTTGGCGGTGGATCCTCACTGTCCTATCTGCTCGCTCAAGTTAGAAGATGTGAGATGATGTTTTGGTTCTACATTCTTCTTCTTTTATTAGTTGTAATACTCCACGATGATGGGAGAGAGAGTGTTGCTGTGGGGGGAGTGGGGGGCGGGGGCGGTGGGGTTGAATGGGACCTCATATATTTTTTTTAATGTAATTAAAAAATAATAATAATAATAAATAAATATTAAAAAAAAAAAAAAAAGAGAAATGTATACTCATTAACTATCTGATTAGCCTGAGGTCCAGTTCATACCGGAGAGGCAGAACAAGCTTGTGTCCCTTTATTTTCCAATTTTCAAAATAATGAGCTGGGTTTCCTAGAATCTTCCAAAGGCGACCAAGAGGGTTTTGTGTTTGGGGTTTGGTATCATTATAAATGTGTGGATGTAAACATCTTTAGCATTATTTAACCCATTGTAGTGATTTTCCTATTGATGCTCAAGTTGTCCCGTTTTCACCCAGTGGGAGCTTATCCAAGCTAGCTCCTGAGTCCTTTTGACCTGACCTCAGCCGTCCTTGGCAAGCGGCCCTGCTGCACCAGCCAGACACTTAGCCTCTCTCCTTGACTTCCACGGGGGTGGCTGCCCAGCAGCGGGGCACGCCGGGCTCAGAGTGAACCCCAGGGAGGGCGGGGTGGTAGGCGTGGTGAGGGGCTCCCCCAGGCTGCATGGGCCACGGAGCCGCGATAACCATGGTCCAGTGCTTCCCTCCGCTCTCCAGAGAGTGACCAGGGAGGTTCTGCTTCGGCAGCTCCCCGGCGCAGCCCCTGCCTCCTCCAGAGTGGTTGCCGCAGCCCTCCCGAAGCCACGAGAGCAAAGCAGCTCTCCCCAGCCGTCACTCCCTCCCACCCCCCCTGCCCGGCGAAAAGCCAGTTAAAGAATTGAAAAGGAATTTTAAACAATATTCTATTAATACGAAAGGAGGTGGGAAAGGAAGAATGGAGGGACAAATAAGGACAAATAGAAATGGTACACCTAAATCCAGCCATACTAAAAATTACATTGAATGTGAATAGAACAAACACTGCAATTAAATGGACATTTTAAACAATGCAATTAAATGGACTTTTTTAAAAAACGGACTTTTTAAAAAAGACTGAATTTTATGATTTTTACAAGGTACGTGCTTGAAATATAAACATACAGATAAGTTAAGAGTGAAAAATTGTAAAGGTATACTATGCGAACAGTAAGTATGGGAAAGATGATGCAGATATATTAATATCAAACAAAATAGACTCTAAGACAAGGAGAATTCCCAGAGATTAAGAGGGACCTTTTATATGTCAGGAAGACATACCAACCATAAATGTGTACGCACCGAATTAAGGAGCTTCAAAATATGTGAAGAAAAACTGACCCAACTAAAGGCAGAAATAGACAAATCTGCAATCACTGTTAGAGATTTTAACACTACTCTTCCAGAAATTAACAGAATAATTAGAAAACCATCAGTGAGGCTACTGAACACTTGACCAACATTATTTATCACTTTGACCTAACTGAAATTTACAGATGACTCAACCCCAAACTGCACACTGTGCTTTCAGGCGCACACAGAATGCTCGCCAGGGTACATCAGGAGCCGGGCCAGAAAAGAAATCTCAGTACGTTTTTCAAAGATTAGAAAGAAAAAAGCCCCAGAGGGAAGGAGCAGAGGCCTGCATGGCTTCAGAAACCCAGCCTGGAGAGAAATGCGTGGTGGCTGCTGCTCCAGACCGGGGGACCCTCCGTTGGCTAAAGACCCATGGGGCTGGGGCCAGAGCTGTGGGAAGCAGCGCGGGGGTCTGCCCACAGTGCACTGGGGCTGCGCGGGTGGCCCCTGGACCCCCACAGTGAGGGTGAGCCCGATCCCGCCCGCCTGCCCCATCTTCTGCAAACACTGACGGGGAAGCCATCGTGTTGTACTGGGGTGGGGGGAGACGGAGGGGACTGAAGAGGGAGAGGCTCCCTGCCAGGCTGGTGTGGGCTCATGCCGACAGATCTGGCCTAGGAGAGGGTGGCGACCCCAGCCCACGCGGAGCTGCTTGGGGTCCAGGTGACAGCATGTGGCAGAGTCAGGGTGGACGGTGGGGGGAGGCCACTCTCCGACCTCTCCCGGAAACACGAGACCCGGCTGTGTTGGTGGCACCGAGGGGTGGGTGGCTGCTGTGACGCGGGCGCCGGGGTCATCCAAAGAGTGTACAGAGGAGTTGGCAGAGAGCCCCAGTCCGGTGTGTGGGCTGGAGTCTGTCAGAGCGTGGCGGGTCCGTAGGGGGCCCTTAGATGGTGCTGGGGTCGGCTCCCAGCCCCGACTGGGGACGCCTCCTGTGTGAACAGATGCCCCTCCCCGATTTAGGGACGCTGCCCCCGCTCCCCTGGGCCTCCGGGGCTGGGAGCAGCTGGAGGCTGGAGCTGTGGTCTCCCATGGGCCCGGTGCCCAGGGAAGAGCTCCACGTCCTGGCTCCAAGTCCAGGGCCTGAGTTGTCGTGACGGCCACGGGGAGGGTGGCCTCGGGACCTTGGTGTTTGAGTTTTCTAAGCTGCTCAGAGCAGGTACCAGAAAATGGGTTGGCTTTTAACCATGGGAATTATATGTCTTATGAGGCCGAGAAAAAAGTCCAAATCAAGGCATCATCAAGGCGATGCTTTCTCGCCCAAGACTGGCTGCCGGCAACACTCGGCCAGCCCTGGCACATGGCAGGCACAGGGCAGCGTCTGCTGATCTCCTTCTCCTCTGGGTTTGGTTGTTTTCAGCTTCTTGTTCTCTCTTTGTCTGAACTTCATGCTCTTATAAAGGACTCCGGTAAGAGGATTAAGAGCCACTCTGGGCCACGCCTTAGCAGAAGTAACCTCATCAATGAGGCCCTCCTTACAACGTTCACACCCACAGGAGCAGATTCGCTTTCAGAACATGATTTTCTGGGGTATGCGCAGCTTGACGCCTCCACACGTGGCTGTACAACTGCTCCACCTCAGGGCATCACTGTTGTGTTCACCCTGCTATGGGCGGCTGTGATGCCATAGAAGGACCCGATGCACACGAGCAGGAGTGGCAGTGAGTACTGGACCCTTCCAGGCCTGAGCCCTTCTCTAGCACTCAGTAAATTGTTCAAACAACCAAGGAGGTTGGTACTACCATTATGCCCATTTTAGAGATAGGAAAACCATGGCCAGGAGAAGCTAAACCGCATGCCCAAAGTCACACATTTGCTAATTGGCCAAGCCAGGATTTGACCCTGGGTTGTTTGACCCTAGAGCCTGTTTGCTTCTTTTTTTTTTTTTAAATTTTATTAGAGAAGTTGTAGGTTTACAGAAAAAATCATGCCAACAATACAGAGTTCCCATATATTATTACTAACACCTTGCATTAAGATGGTGCATTGTTACAACTGATGAAATAAATGATTATAATTGTACTATTAACTATAGTCCTCTGTTGGCAAAGGGTTCCCTGTTTGTGCTAGTTTCTTTAGTCTAGTACCAGATATACAACTTAAACTACCCCCTTTTAACTGCATTCAGAGACATAATTCAGTGCTGTGAATTACGCTCACAACACGACGCCCCTGACACAGACGCCTCCCTCCTGGGAGCCGAGCTCTTTGGATCACAAAGCCCTGCCTTGCCCAGGATCTCACGCGACCTCCCCATGGAGGCAAGACAGCCTCGGTTCTTGCTAGTTCACAGCTGGCACAACTAAATGAGCCGCCCCTCATTGCCCAGCAAAAAAGGGGGCTCCTGATGCCCGGCCCAGAGCTGCAGCCTCCGCCCACCCACCCTCCAGAGGGCGGCACTGCCAGGGCCAGGGGCCCTCGGTCTGGGGAGGAAGCCAGGCTCCCTGCTCTGCTCTCTTGACAACTCAGGACAAACGGTTTCTAAAATCAATTTATTTTTAACTCCCTGTCTGGTAACTTAGTCCAGGATTTGTGCTGCCCGAGGGCTTGCTCTCCTTTTGTTCATGTCCGTTTCCATTCATGCTATTTATGAAATAAACTGTGTACTTTTCAAAGGACAGATAATTTTACAGCAGTTAATAGTTTAAGCTATGGCCAATTCTATAAAGTATTAGCACTATTTATGTGCTCATGTGCGTGACAGTTTCGGGCTGAGAACTTCATCTGCATCCTCTGGCTGAAGTCTTGCCGTTGTATGAGTTGTGAGTAGGTAGATTGTTCCCTTTTTCAACTGGGAAAACAGATTCAGAGATGTTCAGTGTCTTGCTTGAGGTCACACAGCTGGTAAGTGGCAGAACCAAGATGAGAACCCAGGCAGAGCTCACTTGAAGCCATCACTCAATAGAGTGCCAGAGGCCGGCCTCACTGCTCCTAACTCAGGACTGTGGGCTCATTGCTGGGAAAAGCCGCTCTACACTTTTGGGGTTAACATCTTATTCCATTGCCCAGAACTTAGCCAAGGGACAGTGGGAAATGTAGTACCCCGTGTGTCCAGGAAACAAGCAACGCCACAGCCAGGCCCATGTCCAGTGATATTTCAGTTTCACAGGAACCCTTCCCCTAAATCGGTGTCTAGCTGGCCTGATGCGGGTGCAGAGAGCAGGCAGCGAGGCACTCGCCCGCTCTCCTGTCCGCCCCTGCCGGGTTAGCTGCCAAAATAGTGATGCCTTCGAGATGATCTGGTTCACGTATTTTATTGGGCACGTTGTGGGCAGAACTGGGAGCTGGGAAGCTTAATGTGAATGCTGGCTTAGCCACGGACTCGTTGGGACAGGGGGGCAAAGCTCCTACCTCTGGGCCTCAGTTTCTCCACCTATAAAATGGGAATAAGTATCATCCGATGTTCTGAACTCGCAAGATGGTTGAGGGATAATTTGGGGGTGAAATTCTAAAATGTAGCCAACATGTGCAAGTTTGTTGGTCATGAGTGTCCTGACGTCAGATGTTGGTGGCCCAACATGGCTCTCGTTCCTTTCCGTTTTAGCTTCCTAGGGAGACTTCCCAATGCAGACCCCAGGAAATGGGTTTGCTTAAACAATGAGAATTTATGAGCTTATGGTTTGAGGCCAGGAAAATGTCCAAATCAAGGCATTATCAAGGCGATGCTTTCTCCCTGGAGACCGGCTGTCGGCATCCCTTGACTCCGCCACATGGCAAGGCACATGGTGACGCCTGCCCCTCTCTCTCTTCTCTTCTGGGTTTTGCTGATTTCAGTTTCTTGCTGCCATGCTCTCTCTCTCTCTTTCTGCATTCGTCATGTTTGTAAAGGACTCCTGAGAGAATTAAGACCCATCCTGAGTGAGGAGGCTCACACCTTAGCTGAAGGAGCCTCACCCAAAGGTCCCACTTACAATGGGTGTGACAGCCATGCCACACACTGCCCACTGTGCGGGGCCACGGTGCGGGGACAGTCATACCCTTTTGAGACACGCAGTGCCAGTGTGGCTGGAGGAGAAGAGAAAATTAAAAATAAAATAGAATTCAACAACAACAACATACAGGAATAAATGGAAACACAGGTGGGAAGGAAGTGTCTTTGCTTGGTGACCTTGTTCCTTGCAAGGCCCGCCACACCTATGTGACGGTCACCCACTCCGCACAGCCATGGGACACACACCTCCCTCACGGCACGAGTCCCTTTCGCACAAGTGAACACGTATGGAGAGTGGCTCTCGATTAGAGGTGATGATTACGTCAAAGAAGATGCTCCCCTGGGGTGCACACAGCTCCAAGCCATTATGCTTTCCCTTGCCAAAATCAGCACGAAAGGCGAAAAGGAGGTATCCTTACTTCTTGGCCGTCTGTTTTCGGCAGCTTGGGTTGGCCGTGTGACATAGTTTGGCCCATGAGCTCTAAGGGGAAGTGGGCCTGTCTGGGGGGCTTGATCTCTCCTTCCTTAACACCTCCTGAGCTTCCTTTTTAGAGAAGGTACCAGGATTGAACCTAGGACCTCGTTCTCTCCTTATTTAAAAAGAAAAGAGCAGCCTTGGCTGACCTGACCCCTTTGCCTTCTCCCTTCTTTCTGCCATGAGTTCTGAGGCGATGCCTGGAGCTACGGCGGTCATCTTGGGCCCAAGGGGAGACAAGCCAACAGGCTAGAAATGTGGCATAAAGAGGGAAGGGCTCGGGTCTCTAATTTCAGAGAGGCGCCACTGCACCATCTTTGGACTGCCTACTCCAGACTCCTTTTCCAGAGGAAAAATAAAGCCCTACTTTTAAAAAGCCCTACTGCTCAGGTTTTCCAGAACCTACAGTCCATTGAATCCTCAAAGATTCCATCATCACCTTATTTGTTTATTAAAACCTCACCATCTTGGGATTAGAAGTTTATCAATATACTATGAATGAAGCTGGATTGTGGAGCCTCCAGATGCCCAGCGTAAGGCAAAACATATACAGGCAGACCTCATTTTATTGTGCTTTGCGTTACGGCATTACGCAGACACTGGGATTTGTTTTTAACAGGTGGAGGGTTGGGGACAGCCCTGCATCGAGCAAGTGTCCTGGTGCCAGTGTTCCCGCAGCACATACTCACTTCGTGTCCCTGGGTCTGTACGTTGTTTTTATTTTTTATTTTTTTTATTTTTTTATTTTTTTTTTAAAGATTTATTTATTTAATTTCCCCCCCTCCCCTGGTTGTCTGTTCTTGGTGTCTATTTGCTGCGTCTTGTTTCTTTGTCCGCTTCTGTTGTCGTCAGCGGCATGGGAAGTGTGGGCGGCGCCATTCCTGGGCAGGCTGCTCTTTCTTTTCACGCTGGGCGGCTCTCCTCATGGGTGCACTCCTTGCGCGTGGGGTTCCCCTACGCGGGGGACACCCTTGCGTGGCACGGCACTCCTTGCGCGCATCAGCACTGCACATGGCCAGCTCCACATGGGTGAAGGAGGCCTGGGGTTTGAACCGCGGACCTCCCACATGGTAGACGGACGCCCTAACCACTGGGCCAAAGTCCGTTTCCCTGTACGTTGTTTTTATAGGTATAAAGCTGTTGTGCATTTACTAGACTACAGTATAGTGTAAACATAACTTTTACATGCACTGGGCAAGTGTGACTCGCTTTATTGCAGTAGCCTGGAGCCAAACCGGCAACATCTCAGAGGTCTGCCTGCAATGGGCACCTCTCACTTAACAAGGTCAAGGGGAACACTTGATTTCTGGATATTCCCCCTCTCCACCCTCCCTGTCCCTCCCCCATTTTCCCCATGTCAGCATTCTCAGGGACTAGAACAGGGCCTGGCTGTTTGTTGAATGGCTAATGGGCCCCTCGTACTGCAGCTGCTCGAGACAAACTCCTAGAACTTGCTCTTCATTCCTCTTTCTCCCCCATTCCCCGAATCTACTTTGTCAGCAGATTCTAGTAACCTTGCCTCCCGAATACCTGGGACTCCGGCACCCCTCCCCAGGCCTTTTCACCATCCTAGCCTAGCCCCATCATCACTCTCCTTTTTACACCAGCTCCTCACTGGTCTCCCTGCTTTGATTCTGGTTCCCACAGTCCATACTCCACGAGCCTCCGGAGTTATCATTTTTAAAAAACAGAATCAGATCCAACCACCCTCCCATGTGAAACCTGCCAATGGCTTCTCGCTGAATTTAAAACCAAATCCCAAACTCTTTATCACCCCTCCAGGCCCGGGTGCCGTGCGTTCCCCCATTCACGGTCCCCACCGTTCTTCCCCCATTCACGGTCCTCCAGTAGCAACGCCTTTTTGTTTTTGTGTTTTTTTAAAGATTTATTTTTTATTTATTTATTTATTTACCACCCCCCCCCCCGCTGCTTTGCTTGCTGTCTGTTCTCTGTGTCCATTCACTGCGCTTTCTTCTGTGTCTGCTTGTCTCCCTTTGTTGCGTCATCTTGGCTGTGCCAGCTCTCTGCGGGCACGAGCCGTCAGCTCTCCGTGGCACGTGGGTGAGCCTGCCTTCACCAGGAGGCCCCGGGACTCGAACCCAGGGCCTCCCCTGTGGTAGACGGGAGCCCAGCTGACGGAGCCACAGCCGCTTCCCTACGCCCTCTTGTTTCTACTCCTCAAACCCACCAAGGCCCTGCCTGCCTGAGGATCTGTGATGTGACGTTCATGTGTCCCCTTGGCCAGGCCATGCTGCCCAGGTGTTGGGTCAAGCAAACTCTGGCCGGATGGCTATTGTGAGGACATTTCATGGACTTGAATCACCAGTGAGGTTTTTTTTTTTCCTTTAAAATTTTAATTGAAGTAAATAATACATACAAGAACATATGTAAAAATAAAGGTATAGTAAAAGTTGTAAAGTTACAAAACAAACATGCATGTCATCATACAGGGTTCACCTACATCACCCCACCACCAACACCTTACATTGTTATGAGGCACTTATTACAAACCATGAGAGAGCATCAACAAAATATTACTAGTAACTATAACCAGTATCATACATTTGGTGTATTTTTTCCCCAACCCACCCACTTATTAAAGATCAAGTGTAGTATCTGTTCTTATCAGTTTAATACCATGACATTTTTTTCCTTTATTCATTTTTTTAGTATTACATTAAAAAAATATGAGGTCCCCATATACCCCCCACCCCCCTCACCCTACTACTCCCCCCATGGCAACATTCTCCTCCATCATCATGAGACATTCATTGCACTTGGTGAATACATCTCTGAGCACCCCTGCACCTCATGGTCAATGGTCCACACCATAGCCCACACTCTCCCACAGTCCATCCAGTGGGCCATGGGAGGACATACAATGTCCGGTAACTGTCCCTGCAGCACCACCCAGGACAACTCCAAGTCCCGAAAACATCTCCACATCTCATCTCTTCCTCTCATTCCCCGCACCCAGCAGCCCCCATGGCCACTTTCTCCACATCAAGGCCACATTTTCTTCGATTACTAATCACAATAGTTACCAGTGAGTTAATTGCACCTGTGGCTGGTCACACCTACAATCAACGGAGGAGACTGCCCTCACAATGGCAGACATCTTGTCCAGTCTTAAAAGGAGCGATGAGTCCAGCGTCTGCAGGAAGAGTTTCCTGTTTTTTCAGCCAGCCCACTTCTCTTGGGGATTCACTGAAAACCTTCCTCGGAGTTCTGGCTTAAGGCTGCCCTACGGAATTTGGACTCCCCACTCCCACAGTCTTGTGAGACAATTCATATAATAAATCTCACAATATTGATGTAATCTATTCACATAATCTATCTCCTGTCGGTTCTGTATCTCTGGAGAAGCCTGACGAACGGTTTCTGTTTCCTCTGTCCCCAAATCTGTGCAGGGTGGGGGCCTGGCTCTCCCTTAGGGCACCTCTCAAAGAGGTCACCTCTTAAGGGAGACCTGCCCTGATGACCCAAGTCTAATGTGCCCCCCAAACCTGCCCACCAGATCTCTCCACCATGTCACCACCTTTATTTTCCTGATTTGTCTGGTACCAGCCGTTCCTCTGCACTTGCCTTGGTCTCCCCTTGCTGGAAGGGCAGCTCCTCTGGGACCCTTTCCACTGCCACGTCCCCAGTGCCTGGCCCATTGCAGCTTGTTATTTACTGAATGAATAAAAGGGCAGAATTATAGGGCACAGGAGAAGGGTGGGGGCTCACCTAACCTGGCAGGAGCCCCTCTTCTCATTCAGTCCCCACCCGAGCCTCCTCACCCATTCTGGGTAGAGCTATTTCTCCTGTCACTGACCAGTGATGAAGCCAGGAGGGCCAGCTGCACCTGTGGACACGGCTCCATCTGTCTGTCGCTACATCTTGGGGCCCTGCTGTCTCTTGGGCTGCACGCCCACAGGCCTGCTTAGCCTTTTGCGTACCCAGAGTCCATCAGACCAGATTCATCAGACCCAGGGAGCAAGGCAGGCAGTGTGGGCAGAACCATAAAGAAGGCCTCACTGAGTTGGGGAATGGATGGTGATGGCCTTCAGTCAGGCGGTCGTGAGTGGACGGGACAGTCCCGGTGCCAGCTCGGCCTCTCAGGCAGGGGCGGTGGGGTGGGGGCGGAGGAGATGCACGGCACAGCTCAGGCACCCAGGGGCAAGCCGTGTGGCCCCCTGGCAGGTTCTGTCCAGGAATCGCCTGCTCCCTGGGCTCTCCCTTCCACCCTGAGGGCAGGTACAGCCAAGGGCTCGGACCCCCAAGCCTCCCGCTGAGCCACCCAGGCTGACGGGGTCTCCTGAATCATCAGCCCCTGCCTTCCCAGTCCTGCACTTCCTGGGTGGGGTGGAAGGGGGTCGAGGATTGGGGCCCCGTCACCCTCAGCCACTGTCACAAGCCTTGGCCTCCACGGGAGCCCGGTTCTGTCGACAGGGCCACAAGCAGTGGAATTGCCCCACCCCATGGGCCCTCTGTCCCCACGGCCAGCGAGCAGCGAGGTGGCCTCTCAGGTGTCGGCGGTGACCGGGGGCTCTCTGCCTGGACAGTCCTAACTTGACCCAGAGGCACAATCCTCAGTGTGGAACAAACACCGGAAGGGCGCCTGGAACGGAACACCCTGCTAAATCAGGGTGGGCATCTGGGCCCTGGTTGGGTGTGCGCCTTCGCCCCCGGGATGCTCACTTCTGGTTCCTCCTGTGCCTGTGTCCCCCCTCCACACTCACAGCCCCTGCCCCGTGGCCTGGACCATCTCGTAGCCTCCGGCCGGCCTCCCTGCCTCTGGTGACACCCTCACTCCATCCTCCACCCGTTTTCAAGACTCTCTTCTCCACCCCTCTCCTCTTCTCGCACTCAGAAGCCTTTTGTGGCTGCAGCTCAGATGTCGGTGCTCTCTACAGCATCTCCCCATGGACCGGCCGTCCTCATCTTTGTCCACACTCTCCCCAGTTCTCTACCACCCAGACACACCGACTCCGGTGTCCTCCAACCTGTCTGGAAAATTCCAGCCTCAGGCCCTCGCCCCTGCCACCCCCTGCCTGCTCCGCCCACCCCGCCTCTTCGCCTGAACACAACCTTGGCTTCCTTTGGGCCCTGTCCACTCCCCACTTCTTCCTCTTTGGAAAGCTCCTGCGTTTCCAGAGCGCTGTTGGGTCAGCTCAGCTCGCTGCTACGTGTGGCGTACTCGGCACCCCACGTCTGAACCCCCGGAGAAGCCTGGAGATGGACATCCGCCAGGGCCCTCGGGAGCGGCCGAGCCGGCAGGCCCTGTGCACGCGTGTGCTGCCCGCCAGGGGCGACCTCACGCTGCTGCGCGGGCTGGCGCGGCCTCGCAGGGCGGGCCAGGGGCTGGACCTCCAGCCAGGGGCCTGTCGAGTCCTGGGGTCCAAATTCCTGAGGCCGGAAACGCAAGGTGTGGAGGGTGAGGTCCGGAGACAGAAATTCTGTGATGCGTCCTACTGATTAGGTGAGACCCACCCCTGCTATGGAGGGCCACCTCTTTACAGGGGGCCAGCTGACTGTCCTACTGGGATGAGCCACCTCAACGGACCGGAACCTGGACCCCACGGCCTGGCTGAGGTGGCACGGGCCGCTCACCATCCCGGGAGCCGAGGCCCGCTCGGTCGGTTTTGGTTTCTGCTGTGGGTAAGCACGTGGTGGAGCTCAGGACTGTCCCGACCCGATCTTAGGATAGAGATGGTTATATCAGAGCATTCATTCATTCATTCACTCATTCATTCATTCAGTCAGTCTTTCATTCATTCACTTATTCATTCATTCATTCACTCATTCATTCACTCATTCATTCATTCACTCAGTCTTTCATTCATTCACTTATTCATTCATTCATTCGTTCACTTATTCATTCATCCACTTATTCATTCATTCATCCATTCATTCATTCATTCATTCATTCCACAATATTTATTGAGCACCTGATACATAAGTTATTTTTCTAAGCCCTGTACGCAGAGCAATGCACACTCTTGGGGCCTCATAGAGGGAAGATGGTCAGTAAACAAACCACCAGTGGGTCTCTCACGCAGCAGGGACAAGAAGAGAAAGCCTCTTCCAGGCACAGCTGGTCCTGCTGGAGGAGCGTCTCAGGGAAGGCACCCAGGGAGGTCTGGACGGGGTGAGGGAGAGAGCTCTGTGGGAGCTGTGGGAAGAACGTTCCGGGGTGCGAGCAGGAGGGCCCCAGCTGGGAGCAGGCTCGGCCTGCCTGAGGGGGAGCGCGGGGGCTGTGGGGCTGGCGCATTGCCCGGGGGCCGTGGGCAGGGGCGGGCGCAGGCGAGAGGCGCCGCGGGTCCTCGTGGCCGGCGGAGGGCTTCGTTTTCCTCCGCGACACCCAGAGCCCCGGGAGGGTCTCGTCACATGTTGTGTGCGAAATATGGAAGTCAGGGACCCCACTGGAGACCCTCGTCATCATGCAGGCAGGAGGGACGCTGACAGGGACAGCGCCATGCCCATGCCGCAGCAGTCGTGCGCTGCCGGGGACCCAGTGCTGCCTTGTCCTGGTGCATGGAGGAGCCGGCCCCAAGCGTCCACGTTGCCTCCAGCTGGCCCCGCACCCACAAGGGTGCACCTGAGTGGTGGCAGGGGACGGGGACCGAGCCCCAGGCACGCTGTTCCCCACTGCGAGGGAAAAGCTCGACCAACAGTCGTGTGACTTGGGCTTCCCCAGGGAAACAGAACCGAGGGGAGAGCCTCAAGGACCGAGAGTTCATAAAAATCTCCCGTGACTGGGGGGATGCGCAGGTCCCGATCCCACAGGGCAGGCTGCAGCCGGGGGCTCCGCTGAAGGTCCTGGCTGCGCCCCCGGAGACGCTGGCTGGCTGAATAGAGGGGGGACTTCTCTCTTGTGGCTGCTGAAATTGCCACTTTCCAGGCCTTTGAGGGACCGGCCAGGACGTCTCTCCCTGCTGCTGGCAGGGGTGACCAGCTGTGGACGCGATCAGCTCACTGACGGCTTCAGTCCACAAAATGTCCTCACAGTAGCCATCAGGCCAGTGCTTGCTGACCAAACGCCTGGGCACCACGGCCTGGCCGAGCCGGCGTGCGATCCTAATCACTACACCTGTCCTTCCCCAGGTGGGCTGGGGGCCTCAGCCTGGGGGCAGAGGGAGCCTGGGCCGTCCATGCCTCCGCTTTCCAGAAGGTTCCTTCAGATGCCCTGGTTTTGTTTTTAAAGATTTTTAAATTTTATTATTTTTTTAATTCTCCCCTGCCTGCCCCGTTATCTGCTCTATAGCCATTTGCTGTGTGTTCTTCTGTGTCCCCTTGTATTCTTGTCAGTGGCACTGGGAATCTGTGTCTCTCTTTTTTGCGTCATCTTGCTGTGTCAGCTCTCCGTGCGTGCGGTGCCATTCCTGAGCAGGCTGCACTTTCTTTATGCTGGGCGGCTCTCCTTATGGGGCGCACTCCTTGCACGTGGGGCTCCCCTACACAGGGACACCGCTGTGTGGCAGGGCACTCCTTGCACGCATCAGCACTGCACATGGGCCAGCTCCACACGGGTCAAGGAGGCCCGGGGTTTGAACCCTGGACCTCCCATGTGGTAGGCAGACACTCTATCGGTTGAACCAAATCTGCTTCCCCAGATGTCCTGTTGCAGACAGAGAAAGCAAGACAAGGAAAGGCTGAGGTGTCAGTGAAGGGCGGCTCAGGGAGGTGGGGGCTGCTGCGTCCCTCAGCCCTGCTGTGTCCTGGCAGGGCCAAGCCCACTGAGACAAGGAGTGGACTCTGCTGGAGAGGGCAGGTACGGGGCTGCCTCAGCCTGCCCCAGGGTGGGCAAAGGCTCCCTGAGGGCTCACAGCTGCAGGGGCCGCAGTCCTCTCTGCAGCCACCCCCAGGCCGGGGGCCATGCCACAGGGTGGCATGCCGGGGGTGAGCCAAGGCGGGGAAAGCTGAGCCCCTCCCTACAGTCGCCGGACAAACTGAGGAGGACAAGGGCTGGCCAGGTGCCCTGGAGGAGAGCCCGCCTGACCGCTGCCGGGAGAGGATGTGGGTCTGGGTGGGGGGCGAGGCTGACCGTGAAGGGGCCCCAGATGTGCCTCTGCCATGCTCCATGGTGGGACGAGGCTCTGAAGGGGCAGCGGGTGCTACGAGCCCCGGGTGATTCAAAGGCATGGGAGACCCGTAAGCGTCAGGACGAGGCCCTGCAGGCGGGCGGGATGGCCGGACGAGGTCAGGCATCGGTGACCGGGCTGCTGCGGGCAGGGAGGGGACACGAGCAGGTCCCTGCAGAGTGCTGAGGCACAAGGCCGGGAACTGGGGGCGGGCAAAGTGCAGAAGGGGGACACAGACATGGCTCAACTGATAGCACATCCGCCTACCACATGGGAAGTCCAGGGTTCAAACCCAGGGCCTCCTGACCCATGTGATGAGCTGGCCCACGCGCAGTGCTGCTGCCATGCACAAGGAATGCTGTGCCACACAGGGGTGTCCTCTGCATAGGGGTGCCCCAAGTGCAAGGAGTGCACCTTGCAAGGAGAGCCACCCAGCGTGAAAAAAGCGCAGCCCACCCAGGGGTGGCACTGCACACATGGAGAGCTGATGCAGCAAGATGACGCAACAAAAAAGAGACGGGGTTTCCCAGTGCTGCCGGATAATGCAAGCGGACGCCGCAGAAGAACACACAGCGAATGGGTACAGCAGACAATGGAAGGGAAGGGGAGGGGAATAAAAAAAAACAAAATAACAAAAGTACAGGAGGCAGAGCCTGCCTGCTCCACTCCTAGCGGCTGAATCCTCTGGGGACGTCCACTCGCTGCGAGGCCAGTGCAGCTGGAGGTCACAGTTAGTCGGGGGACAGGTGCCTGCCCCCTCGGGCGTAAAGGGTGCTCCGGCGGGAGGCAGGGGATGGGTAGGGGCTCCGTCCAGCCTGTGGAGCCTCTCCATGGTGGACAAGGAACCCCAAGGCCTCTGGGCTCCCCAACATTCCTGGGACAACGGATTCTTGTTGGAATCTGGGACTCATTTCTTAGAGAGCTGAAAACTTTTAAGTAGAGCTTGTATTCTGGAGGGGAACCCTTTCCTTAGGCGGACTCTTTCCAACATTTCAGTCTGATACCTATTTAAAGAGATCTCATACAGCCCCGACAGGTGTGGCCTGGGGGCGGTCCCTGCCCGGGCCCCCCACCTCCTCCCTGCTGCTGGGAAAGGCCCGTGCAGCTGCGAGGGCTTCGCAGAGATGCCTCCTGGCCTGAGTGGATGCCCCGGCCAGCCTCCTCGTCCAGGAAGCATGCCTGGCTCGCTGCCGGCTCCCTGGCTCGGTCAGAATCAGCAGCGGGGGCCCCTGTGGGAGACCCCAACCCGGGCAGGTGCGCTCGGAGCTGCTGCAGGTGTCTCCGGGAGCTCGGGAGCCTCCAGCGGGTTGGGGCCGGGACGCTACTTCTCAGCAATGAGCAAAAGAATGAACCGGGGGGAAAGTCAGGGGGAAACTTCTACAAGCTCATGGAAACTTTAACCATTTCCATCAAGTCAATGTTGAAATTCTGGAAGGAAAGGAAGAGATGAAAAGAAAAATGTCACGTTGCCCATCGCGGTGACTCGGTTCAGAAGCGAGGTTTTGTTCGCTCTTTGGAAAAGCAGCATCAATGCCGCCTTTGGTGAGAGCCAGCCTTTGTTTCCCCTCAGCTGCAGGCCTGCTCCACCCTTCGGGGCTCTGGCACAAGCAGAGAAGGAGGCCAGCCAGCAGCTTGCGTCACGGGTCTGGGGGACAGCAGGGCACGGGTGAGCGGGGCTTTTGGGGGTCCCTCAGAATCCCATCCCCACCAGCGTCCAGGCCCTCGCCCCACCCCACACGCCCAAACGTTCACCCTGTCTTTGAGGGGCCCCAGCAGATTCTAGAATGGACCCCAGGACCCCGGAGAGACTCCCGGTGGGTCTGCGGACGACCTAGACAAAGGCTTATGACCTAGATGCTTCAAATATCCCAGTGATGCTTCTTAAAAAATCATTTTATTTTTCCAATGGAGAGGCTCAAAATCCCTTCCATCGGCTACAGTGCTTTGGAGGCCATGTAGAATATATGCACGTTTGGAACACTTAGCATGGTTTTGGAAAATTAAACTCACTCAGATCCATTTAGTTCCCTCATTACCTCTAATAACGTCACAGAAGAAAGCTATGTCCGCCCAGCAGCACACATGAGTCTGGCCAAAGCCAGCCACGGAGCAGCTTCGACTGTTGCTCAGGAGCTGACATTTGAGCTGAGGGCTTCAAGTGGACAAGACCGTTTCCAGACGAAGGAGGTGAGTTCTCAGCAAAGATGCAACAAGCTTGGTCCACCCAGGATCCAGCGATGGGATCGGCGCCGCTGGAGGGTGGGGGGCTTGCAGAGGGGCCAGTGGACCCCGGGAGGCCGCGCCGTGAGGACCCGGCTTCCGGCTGGAGTGGATGGGCGCCCTGGAGCTGATTCCAGGTGGGAAACGAGATCTGCGCCGTGCAAGGAGCTCAGGAGCTTGAGCTGGGAGCCGGTCTTCAGGGGTCCCCTTTCTCCAAGGCCAGGCGGCGTTCCTGAGACCAGGAGCTCCCCCAGGACTGCCGAGATGGCGAGTGGTCCTAGCCGGCTCCCCCGAGGGGGCTGTGCCCGAGGCAGGGCCTGGGGGGGACCGCCCCTGCAGATGCCACAGCGCGGGGTCTGCCCACGCCACTCCTGTGCCTGTGCCCCTTTCTCGTGTTGCGGCCAGGGCGTGGTCTTGCCAAAGAGGGGAGTTGGGTGTGGGCGGGGGCAGAAGGAGCCGTCCCACTCTTGGGCCATTGAGGGGGGTTGAGCTTGGCTTTGGCCAGCACAGAGAGTGAAAGGGCAGACCAGGAAGGGGGGGCCTGGGGTGGGTGCAATTAGCTTCCCTCCTAGGGTCCCACTTTCCCACGCTCCAGGGCCAGGAGCCTTCCCTGGAGGGGCCATTTCCGAAGCCACAGACCCACAAAAGCCCTTACCCTCCCGGGTGGCACTGCCGGTCAGCCCAGAGGCGGGGGCTGCCCACGGGGGGTCTTTGGTGAAGGTTAGGAGTGGCTCCTCGCCCTCGGCTTGAGCCCCAGGTCTCGGACCACAGGGCATAGGGGCGCCTCCAGACCGTCCCCGGGATCCAGCGCCCGGCCAAGAGCCACGTCTTCCTCCGTCCGTGTCCCTGCCAAGCTGCCCGCCCACTCTCCTTTGTTTTCTTCTTGTCCTGCTGCCAGGCCATTTCTGTGTTTTGCTAGGCCAGAGCTTAGTCCTTCCACTCCCTGCCCTTCAACCCGCGTCCTCCTCGGATGACAAAGTTGCCCTTCAATGAGCTTCCCCTGGACCCTGGCAGGTCCCTGGCCGGCCTGGCCGCACCTCCAGGCCGCGGGCACCGCCCGGGGGTGCCAGCCCTTCCCTGGGATGCGCCGTCCTCCCGCAATCGGCCGAGCCAGGCTGCCCCGGTCCCTCACTCTCTCCGGTCATCGTCCCGCCCCACACGGGGTCCTGGGCCTGTGCTCCTGTCCTCCAGAGCCGGGCACCCCAGCCATGCGGGTGGGAGTGCCCGGCCTGCCACGGGGGCCGACCGCACAGGGAAATCTGAGTGGCAGGGGCTTCAAGGTCAAAGCCAGCCGGGCCTTTTTTTTTGCGGGGGTGGGGTAGAGGGAAGAAGGACTGAGCTTCAATGAAGTTCAGAGATGGAGGAATTGCTCCTTACCCTGTTTTGCTGGTAAAACAGCAAAAAAGGTTTTTTTAAAAAAATGGCAGCTCCCATTCTTATCAATGAGACTCCTTCCCTGGGAGGAGAGAAAGCCTCGTTTTCTCATCACGGGTGAAACCCCGATCGGAGTGATCATTCCTCTCCCGCAGGGCTGAGGCGAGGCTTGGCCCAGCAGCCCCTGCCAGGAGCCCCCCACTCCTGCCCGCCGGGGGCGGCCTTCAACCCCCGCCCGCGTGAGGCTGCAGCCAGGTCCGATGCCCCGGGCTTGTGGGATGCCTCGAGGCCGAGTTCCGATCCCCATCTCACTGCCCTCGGTGCCCAGATCGTCCAGAGGGGGTTTCCCAGGAGCCCCGTGCATGCGCACGTCCAACCAAGGCCCCCGTCTCTGGGACAGAGCAGGCGGCCGCGCGGCTGAGGGGCGGCCCGGCCCAGCAAGGCCACAGCAGAGGGAGCCCGAGCAGGGGACCGCGGGACAGGATGGCTGGTGCCATGCGAGGGGCCTGAGGCCCAGCTGTGGCTCTGGCACCCACGGAGCTGGGCGACCTGGGAGAGACCCCGTCCTTTCTCTGAGCCATTTCATCATTGTCCCCTCCATTGGTGTTGGCATCGTTGATATATATATATATATATTTATTATTTATCTCCCCCCTTGTGGCTCTTTTGTGTGTGTGCTGTTTGCTCTCTGTGTCCATTCACTGTGTGTTCTTCTGTGTCCGTATTTATTTTTATTTATTCCCCTGCTTTGCGCTTGCTTGATGTCTGCTCCCTGTGTCCATTTGCTGTGAGCGCTTCTGTGTTTTTGCTTGTCTCTCTTTTTTTCTTGTTGCGTCACCTTGCTGAGTTGGCTCTTGGTGGTGCTTGTAGACTGGCTGCTCTCTGCGGCATGGGGCCAGCTTGCCTTCACCAGGAGGCCGCAGGACGCGAACCCAGGGCCTCCCGTGTGGTAGACGGGAGCCCAGCTGATTGAACCATGGCTGCTTCCTGGCGTCATTGATCTTTTCACTGAGTGCGTACTGTCTGCCAGGCAGCCCACCCATTTCTCATTTAATTCTCGTTTCTGGATAAAGGAATGCGGTGGAGGGAGATCACCTTCGCCCGGATCTGCCAGGGTCGCTCAGCACTGGCGCTCCTTGATGTTTTCGCTGGAAAGTGGTGACTGCAGAAGCAGTGGCAGTGGAAAAGGCCGCCCGGCCCTCCCCGGGCTAGACTGTTCCCGTTTGGCTCCAGCCCTGCTCAGGACATCCACGTGGCTTGAGCCACCTCCCTTGGGAAGCCACAAGGACAGAGCGGTTCCCACGGCCTGGAGGCCACCACAGCCTCAGCCAAGCCCTCTCTTCTGAGGGGGTCATGACTCGGGGTCGCTTCTGGGCTGAGGCCCTGTCCCACTTAGCCTGGTGCTGAGGCAGGAGCTGGGGACAGCTAGGGAGAGGCTGGAGGGTGGGGGACAGGAATGACCACAGCAGCAGGCTGGAGAAGAAGTATCCCGAAGCTATCCCCACCTCCGGAACCCAGTCCAAGCTGCTTGCCTGGAATTTGGGACCCTCGGCGACCTGACCCCGGGCTGCTGCTGGGGTCCTGGACCCTGGGGTCCTGTGCGGTGCTCCAGAGCCCTGGCTCTGCGTGAGGCGTGGGCCCTGCGTCTGCTCCACCGCCCCCAGCACTGAGGGGCCCCATCCCTGCTCCGGGAAACCTGGGCCAGCCCCTTCCTCTCTGTCCTGCCCTCTTTAAGACCGGCCCCCATGCCCCCACCCCATTCTGCTCCTGGCCCAGGCGCGCCCCAAACGCAGTGCCCGGTCCCTCCTTGGTGACCGCCCGCTCAGCCCACAGATTCGCGCAGTCAAGGTTCATGGAGGTGAACGGAGTTGAGCAGAGCTAAGGGAGCTCCCGCTATGCCGAGACTCCTTCCCTGCTTAAAGGATCCCACTTGCCCTGTGGGTGCAGATTCTCTGCTCCCCTCCTCGTCCCTACCCCAGGACATGGTCTAACCTCAGCTCACTGAATCCCCCACTTCTGGCAGGCTGCCCCTGACAGCTGCGCAGGCTGCGGCTTGTTCTGCTGTAGACATCGAGAGCGTTCGGACAGGCCTGGACTCAGTAATAGTTTTGGGAAGGAAAATAAAATTTATTTACGACTGGCCAGGCTCAGGAGCTTTCTGTTCAAAACCTGAGACCTGTATAAGATTTTCGAGTTCCTTTTATACAGAGAAGAGTTAAAAGGTCCTTTGTTTCAGTGCTCAATTAACACATAACCCCCACGTCCTAGGTAAGCTTTTAGCATGAACTTCATACATCCCATGTTTGCTTTTAACACTTGGGTTTGCATTTTCCCTGAATATTTAAAGTTTATAGAGTTCGCATTGTTTAATTGTTCTTCCGGGATTGGAGTTGTTGCCATGGTTACCGAGGCAGGGCTGTAGCTCTCACTGTCTGACTCACACAGCTCAGGTTGTCTACGAAGAGGCGAACAACCCCACCCATAGCCCGTATCAGCTCAGCTCCAGGGGCCACTGCTCACCTGGAGCCCCACGCGCCCGGCGCCCGCCGTGCAAGCTGGCGTCCCCGTCCCAGCCGCCTTCGGCCGCCCCTGCCAGGGCCCGCGCAGGGAAGGCTCGGACGCTGCCTCCTGTCTCGAGAGGCCACTCGAGGCAGGCTCTGGGCCCCCTCCGGAGCCTGCAGAATCTCCCGGCAGCTGCGGCTGGTGACCTCGGCGCAGTGCCCTCGAGGGAAGACGACGGCTCCGGTCCCTTCCTGCATCGAGAGGGGTGCCTAGAGACCCGAGGCAGGGCCCCGTCCCCGCCCCCCCAGGTCTTGCCTTCTGTTTGGTGAGGGGGACAGACACTTTATGGCCCTAACTGGGATGCCTCGGGGCGTTACTCCTGGACAGCGGGGGTAAGCCGCGATTGCCACAGGCGAGCCAAGGGACACCAGGGGCCCTCAGCCCAGTCCCAGCTCCATGGCTGAGCTCCTGGGTCTGATGTCCCGCCTGCGTCCCCACAGAGGCCACTGGCCCAGTGCTGGGAGCCCCTGAATTTGCAGGCCTGGTTCTAACCTACACCCCTGACGCCCCCTACACACTCATACAGGCACGTGGGGCACCTGAGGCCAGGTGAGATTCCCCCACCCTCTGCTTCTCAGCCGAGGCGGAGGGGTTCAGGGTCGGCTCCAGTTGTGTGGACCTGGCCGCTCTCTGCCACTCGGCCCTCCCCCGTTTCCCGAGCCCGCTTCCCAGTCTTTGGCTGGTGGTGGATTCAAACTCAGCCCAGAGGCCTCCTGTCTAACTTCTTGGAGAAACTGCTTCTATTTTCCTGGGACCGGTCTCTTCACTGCCCTGTGCCTCGGTTTCTTTTTTAATCAGGAATGAGAGATGATTAGAGTCCAGGGGAGAAAGCCAGGGGGGAATTGGTTCATCCCACCCCTTCCAGCCCTCCTGGGGAGATGTTGTTATTCCCTTTTTACAGATGAGGAAACTGAGGCTGAGCGATGTTTCGTGAGCGTCTTGGGTCCACGGTTCAGGACAGAACAGATCCCAGCGCCGGCCCCCCTGCACCACACCTGCGGTACCTGCACGCCTCCGCAGAAGGAAAGGCAGTGCCCCGGGAGGCAGGGCGCTCCAGAGGGCCCCGACGGCCGGCCGAGGGGACGGCTGCGTTTTGCCTTCCGTGTCCCCCCACCCTGCTCCCATCTGGCGAGCTGGGCCAGCCCGGGCTTTCGGCAGGAGGACGGGGGTCCATCTCCCCCGGCCTCGGGCTGTCTGGGCACGACGCCCAACCTGCCGGCCTCATGGGATGATGTGCATGAGGTGCTGGGTGCCCTCCAAGATGTGCGTGCAAACTTGTGGGTGCTGTCCCTGCTAGGTGTCTGTCTGTCCCTGGGTGTTCTCGGATGCCGAAGGATGGACAAACGGCTGCCCCCAGGCTCCCAGCCAGCTCTGAGCAAACCCTGCCTGCCAGAAACCTCTCCCTGAGCTCGTCTCTCTGCAGGGCAGATTTTAAAAAGCCCCGTGACAGTCCCTCCTCTAAGTTGTGATGTGATGGAATAACCCAGGAGCTGGCTGCGTCCTGAGCCAAGGAAGAAAAGAACTGAGAGGGGAAGCGGATTTGGCTCAACTGATAGAGCGTCTGTCTACCATATGGAGGGTCCAGGGTTCAAAACCCGGGCCTCCTGGCCTGTGTGATGAGTTGGCCAGTGCTGATGGGCACAGGAAGTGCCGTGCCACGCAGGGGTGCCCCCATGTAGGGGAGCCCCACGCACAAGGAGTGCTCCCCTCAAGGAGAGCCACCCCGTGCAAAAAAAGTGCAACCTGCCCAGGAGTGATGCTGCACACACGGAGAGCTGATGCAGCAAGATGACGCAACAAAAAGAGACACAGATTCCGGGTGCCACTGACAAGAATGCAAGTGGATACAGAAGAACACACAGTGAATGGACACAGAGAGCAAACGGCGGGAAAGGGGAGAGAAATAAATAAAAATAAATCTTAAAAATAAAAGAATTGCAAGACCACAAAGAGGTAGCAGGAAGCAAGCCCAGCGTGGGGGTGGGGGAGGCAGAGCTGCGGAGTCTCCGGCGGGGGAGGCGCGGGGTGTCCTGGTGGCTGTGGCTGTGGCAGTGGAGGGCGTGAGGACGACTTCGGAGGTCTGGGCTTCCACGGCTCCCAGGAGACTGGCTTCAGCCCGGGGTGCCCGAGCCAGGAGAAGTGGGCCACTGCAGCCGATGCCCCCTTGGAGGGAGTGGCCTGGCCTGGGCATGCAGAGCTTAGGGCCGGGGGTCGGTTTCCGAGCTCAGGCTGCAGGGCCTGACGGGCTGCAGGCTCGGGGGATGTCCTAACGGACCAGGCAGGAGAAAGGCCTGGGTGTTGCTAGCCGGGGCCCAAGATCAGGACGCCCGGCCCAGGTCGTGATAATTGTAGCCACCCGGGAGGAGGTGGGCGGCTCTTCATCCGAGGCAAGTTCGGCTGGTAGGAGCCCCCGGGAGCCCAGGGCTGGGGCGGCAGGTCAGAGGAGGTGGGGAGGGGGGTGCCGGCGGGCTGGCTCCTCGGCCAGATCAGAGAGCCCAGAACAATTGTTTCCCGAGGTGGCCCTGAGGTCGCTGTCTGATCTGGAGGGGGCCGGCCGGGGATGGTTCACGGAGCGGAGCGGAAGTGGGCTGAGAGTCCAGCTGGAATGCATTGTTCGCCCCCCACATGGGGACTTGCCGCAGGACAGACGGCTGCTCCGCACACAGCGCCGGGCGCCGGGGGTGGTCTGCGGCCTGCTGCCCCCGCCGGCCTCCGTGGGGACCTGGGACGGGTCTGAGGGTGCCTCTGTCCTTGGTGGGGGGCACTCCACTCCCCGTCCCCTGCTGGGGGATCGTGCCGTGCTGAGGACGGGCAGGCAGGAAGGCTTCTTAGCAGGCCTCTTCTCCAGGCACCTGCCACCCACGTCCTGCCTCCTTAATGTTAGCTTGCTTAAACGTGCCGTTCCGGGGAGCAGATGAAGCTTGAGGGGCTGAGCGCCTGCTTCATACGAGGTCCCAGGTTGGATCCGTGTACCTCCTAAAATCAAAACAAATGAAAGAACCAACTCTCAGGAAGCAGATTTGGCTCAACTTATAGAGTGTCCGCCTACCACGTGGGAGGTCCAGGGTTCAAACCCAGGGCCTCCTGACCCATGTGGTGAGCTGGCCCACGTGCAGTGTTGCCGTATGCAGGGAGTGCCATGTTACACAGGGGTGTCCCCCGCATAGCGGAACCCCATGAGCAAGGAGTGCGCCCTGTAAGGAGAGCCACCCCATGAGAAAAAAGCACAGCCTGCCCAAGAGTGGCACCGCACACACGGAGAGCTGACGCAGCAAGATGACACAACAAAGAGACACAGATTCCCAGTGCCTCATGACAAGAATACAAGGAGACACAGAACACACACAGAGAGCAGACAATGAAGTGGGGGCAGGGGAGGAAGGGGAGAGAAATAAATAAAAGATAAACTTTAAAAAAAAGCAAAATCAAAACAAAAAACCCCAACTCTCATTGGGTAATGGATGTAGCTCAGCAGTTGAGCACCTGCTTCCCACGTATGAGGTCCTGGGTTCCATTCCCAGTACATCCTAAAAAAAAAAAAAAACTACAAAATTAAGCTATTCTGACCCTGTAGGCTTTGGCTACCCTCAGCATTTGTCTCTGATTTACATTGCAGTTCAAATTCCCAAGCTTTGTCTACGAGTTGCCTGGCACCTGCAATCCAAGTTCTCCGTGAGCTAATACGCAAGACCTGCTCTTCCCAGACGATGTGCAAAGGGACCCGGAGGCAGGAATGTTCTGGAATGTTCCTGCAGAGCACACCATATCATCTGGCATGTCTGAACCTGAGGTCCCCTCGGCTCCCCAAGTACTGCACAAGGAGCTGGGCCGGGAAGGAGCCCTGGGTGAGGCCTCAGCGCCCGATGGGAAGCTCGGGTCAGCCTGGCTCCAAAGTCCGTTCGCTTTTCCTGGGAGACTCATAGGGTGGTTCTTGTTGCCAAGGAGCTCCCCTCTGTTCCCGAAGCCCGTTGCCTAGACAGTCGTGCTGTTGGCTGAAAACAAAGCTCGGAGGCTTTAGATGGATTCCGAGCCGTGATAAGGCAGCATGATGCAATTGGAAACGCGGGGTCTCCAGAGCCAGGGACGTTCCAGGCACTGTCCCTGGAGGCCAAGCGACCCTGGCAAGTCAACCTTGCTGAGCATCGGCTTCCTCATCTGTTAAAAAGAGATAATAATATCTGCCTCCTACAGTTGCCTTGAGAAGCACACGAGACACATTTAGCAAATAACCAGAAAAGTCTCTGGAACATAGCGTTTTCAGAAAAGTTTGCAATTGTTCTTATAATCGCTCTTCTTTTCTCTACTACTGGGGATATCTATAGCTTGACTGACTATATATAATACATATTTCCACACATTAAACCCTGCTCGCAGCTTGCGGGTGACTCAGCTCTGCTGTCTGTTCAATGAGAATCTGCCCCTGACCCATTTCATGCGGTTGCTTTGAAGAATGACTAATAAATGTGCTCATAAAAACCTCTGCCAAATGTCAAGCCCTTAAAGCTAACATTTAAGAAGCGTAGGCTTTCTTCAAGGTTGCACATCCAGCTGGGGAAGGAGGAACTCTTAACTAAAAGTTGTGTGTGTGTGTGTGTGTGTGTCTACCATTCCTTCTAAAACTTTACAGGAAATAAAGAGCCTGTAAAGATGAGGCTGGAATGACATCAGGCTAACCTGACCTCTGATCCTTCTCAAAGTCCAGTCCTCAAGGTTAGGGTCAGCAGGTGCACACGAGAGCTCTCCAGGCCATCTGATCTGCCCCGGGAACCCCGAGACTTTGGGGCAGGACCTGGGGTCCTGCTGATACCTGCAGCTCTGCTGGGAAACCTGCTTAAGGGGCTTGGGATCAAGGGCCGGGCCCCTGGGATTTGGGCTTGAAGCCCCTTAAAGAAGCCCAAGGGAGGTGGGAGAGCTGCAGCTGGGCCGGGCACGCACCCTCGGTGAAGAAAGCACGCGGGCTGCCCGCCTGGTCCGCAAGCAGGGCCGGCCTTGGCGCCACCTCCGAAGCTTGGTGGAATCGGAGCACATGGCCTGCAAAACAAAGCCCGTGCTGTTGTGTATTCCAATTTTAATTTAATTTAATATTACTTTATCCCTCCAGATCCTGGTGTCACTGATGAAATAACACCAGCTGGCATTTTGGGGCACTTACTGTGTCCCAGACACAATTCTGAGCCCTTTGTGTCAACGAACTCTTTTCAACTTATTCGGCAAGTTGCCTTATCATTTCCTTTTCCCAGCTGAGGAAGCTGAGGCTCTAAGTTTGAGCCAGTTTACAGACCAGAAAATGGCAAGCCTGGAATCCGAACCCATCACTCAGGCTACCTCTCCACGACAGCGGGCCTTGCTTTAGGGCACTTATTACAGGTCAGATGCGGGTTTAAGGAACTGATAGATTTAATTCTCTTAACAACCTTTTTTTTTTTTTCAAAGATTTATTTATTTATTTATTTAATTTACCCCCCTCCCCTGGTTGTCTGTTCTTGGTGTCTATTTGCTGCGTCTTGTTTCTTTGTCTGCTTCTATTGTCGTCAGCAGCACGGGAAGTGTGGGCGGCGCCATTCCTGGGCAGGCTGCACTTTCTTTTCACGCTGGGCGGCTCTCCTTATGGGTGCACTCCTTGCGCGTGGGGCTCCCCCATGCGGGGGACACCCTTGCGTGGCACGGCACTCCTTGCGTGCATCAGCATTGCGCATGGCCAGCTCCACACGGGTCAAGGAGGCCCGGGGTTTGAACCGCGGACCTCCCATATGGTAGACGGACGCCCTAACCACTGGGCCAAAGTCTGTTTCCCTCTCTTAACAAACTTGTGGTCATATGTTACGTGCGATCATAACCCTGGGTTCAGTGTTTACCTTTAGTCACGCGGCTAGAAACTGTGCGCTGGGCTGCCACACCGCGCTGGGTGCTGGGCCGGCAGCTGCCTCCTCCCGGCTGCCCCAGTACATTGGTGTAGCCATTGGCTGGACTGACCTTGGCCATGGGGCATCCGTGCTGTCCAGGCCGTATTTGTAAACGGTGCCCATGGGAGATCTGACACCCTGTCCTCATGCAGCTTCCTGGGATGGGCCCTGGGGATGTTTCTGGGGTGGGTACAAGCTTTCCCTCCCCCTTCTGCCAGGCCCTGGCACAGACAGCGATGGTCGGGGACAGCGGGCAGCTGCGGGGTGCAGTCAGGACACGAAAAGACAAACGCCTGCTCTCAGAAGGTGTCTGTCCTCCTCCAGCCTCTCGAGGCCTTCGGGAGGGGCCGAGGCTCCTCCTAGCTCTGCCACGGGGCAGGGGCCGTGGCCTGGGGCTCGTCATGGCTCCTGTTCAGCAAGACCAGTTCATTCCCTAAGGCTCCAGCCAGCCCCTGCAGCCCCGGCTGGGCTGACCTTGGACTCCTCCAAGGTCACATTGCTGTCTGGATCCGCTTGGCCTGGAGCCTCCCACCTCATTCTCATTGAGGTCAAGATGAGACGGGAGCGCCCTGGGTTCTGTGCTGGCTCTGCTAGTCCACCTCTGGATCTTGTCTCCTCTATAAAAAGAGAAGGCTGTTAAAATAGATGCAGAGCTGATGCGACTTGTTTCCCAAAGTGTGTTCCGTGGAACAAGGCACTCCTTGAACCCAGGGTTCCACGGCCAGGTAAGTTTGAGAAACCGTGCACACCCTGGTCCCCTCTTAGAGATTTGCAAAGCATGTCAGTGTATACTCCGAGACGTCTCACTCTCAAGGTCCCTATTGGGCCTGACAGTCCAGCATCTCCTGTATTTACGTAATTTAGCAGTAGCCTCTAGTTCTGTGGGTACCCCTTGCTGACCTCTGCTCCACGTTCTCCTCGCCGGGAGCCAGGCCCAGCGTCGAGGCGCCGTGTGCTCTGGGGGCGTGCCAGCCCCTAAGCCCACGGCTCCCACACTGCCTTCCCGCCCCTCTGACAGCGATGGCCTCGGTTAAGCCCTCCCCGCCGGCTCTCTTCTAGACCTCGTGCCGGGTTCCCCTGTGGTGAGGGGAGGGCGACAGCCCTGCCTCCAGCAGCGTGAGGGCCAGCAGAGGCCCACCCTGGCGTAAGAGCCACGACGGAGTGCCCAGGAGGGGACCTCGACATCTCCATCCAGGCATCGGGGAAGGCTTCCTGCAGGCAGTGGCAGGATTTGGGCCTTGACTCCTGGTAGCGGTGGCCAGGGGCGAGATGTGGGGTGCCTCTGGCAGGCTAAGGGTGGGGTGGGGGGAGAGAGGAGAGGGCCCGGCGTCCTCTGTGATCTCAAGGACCCCGACTCCAAACCTGAACCTATAAACTCCACTCGGCGAGGCAAAAGCCCTACAGGTCAACGGGCTCAGCCTCCTTAGAACGAATTAGCAACCACCTTTTGTGACCTGATTCACCCCAAGGGGCTCATTGAAGTGCTCCTTCCAACCGCGTGCAGGTTCATCTTGGAGGAGAGTCCTGTGGAATATTCTTTTCTCTGCCCCCTTGCGTTCTGGAGATATTGTAGCATCTTAAGGAATGAAACCCGTCCCACCTCAGCACACGGGACTCCATTCATTCCTTCAGTGTTGCAGCCAACGTCCACCGGGCCCCTGTTCCACTCCAGGTACTGAGCTGAGTGCTGGGCCGTGGGCGGCACCGCTGCGTTTCCCAGCTGCTGAAGCGAATGCCCGCAATGGGGTGGCTTGAGCAACAGGAACTTACTGCCTCCCAGTTCTGTTTTGTTTTTTGAAGATTTATTTTTATTTATTTCTCTCCCCTTTCCCCTCCCACCCGTCCCCGTTGTCTGCTCTCTGTGTCCATTTGCTGTGTGTTCTTCTGTGTCTGCTTGCATTCTTGTCAGGCGGCACTGGGAATCTGTGTCTCTTTTTGTTGCGTCATCTTGCTGCATCAGCAAGCTGTGTATGCGGCGCCACTCCTGGGCAGGTTGCGCTTTTTTTCGTGTGGGGTGGCTCTCCTTGCGGGTCATGCTCCTTGAGCGTAGGGCTCCCCTATGCGGGGGACACCCCTGTGTGGCACGGCACTCCTTGCACGCATCAGCACTGCGCATGGGCCAGCTCCATACGGGTCAGGAGGTGCTGGGTTTGAACCCTGGACCTCCCATGCGGTAGGTGGACGCTCTATCAGTTGAGCCACATCCGCATCTCACTGCCTTCCAGTTTCAAGGCTAGGAGAAGTCCAAACTCAAGCGTCAGCAAGGCGAGGCTCTCCCCAGAAGCCGCGCTCTCAGGCTGCCGCAGATTCTCGTCCTTGGCTTCTCAGTCCCATGACGAGGCGTGTGGCGGCGCCTTCTCCTTTCCCTCTGGAGTCCTCTGCCTTCGCTCTCTGGCCGCTCCCAGTGGCCTCTTGCTGCCTGCCTTCCACTCTGCCCCCACAGGCCCCCGTCACCGCTCAGAGCCCAGCCTGGCTCCGGGGACCCCCCCGAGCAGAGGAGCATCCTGAGGAGGTTTCTTAGGGTCCACACCCACAGGGCCGAGCTGGGACCTGACATGCCTCTCTCGGGACCTGAGTCCACCCCAGCAGGCCTCAAACATGTCCTCCAAGAGTCCTGACCCGTGGGCCCCCGAAAGGCCCTGATCTTGAGGTGCCACAGTGACGCTTCCATGAGACCGCGCCATGTGTCACCGGCGTGCACGCAAAGCTGCTGTGGCCTGGTGTGTTGGGGACAGTGAAGAGAAGTGCCCAGAGGCCCCAGGGGCAGCCTGGCCTGGGAACAGCCTCCAAGGAGAAGGCGAGTGCGTAGGGGGAGGCGCCCAGAGCGTCCTAGGGCAGCGCCTACGCAGCAGGCGGTCTGCTGGGAGCTAAGGGCGGATCAGGAGGGGCCTCTGAAGCTGCATGAAAGTTCCAGAAAGAACTTTCCTGGAGGTCTTTTAGCAGGGAGGGGCAGGTAGGAGATGTGCTGTGGGACGCCCTCTGGTTCTGACGCAGGGCAGGGGTCATCGGGCAGAGGCTGCTGCAGTGAGGGGAGCCCCCTGCCCAGCCTGGGCCCCCCACGGTGCGAGGCCATGATGCTATCTGGGGGGGACCAGGTTTCGGGGAGCCCCCGCTCTCGGCCGGGCAGGGCCCTCTCCCCAGCCCAAGGCTGCCTGTCCACAGGGGTGCGGCACGGGCAGCAGGCCAGGGGCTGGCGGGCATCCCCACGGGCACGCTGTGACCAGAGCGGGCAGGTCGGCCCCAGGACTGGCTCGTCTCAGTACCCAAGCGATGAATTCCGTCTTATCTCCCCGAGTAAGGATCCCGCGTGGAAATCACGCCCATCCTTCTGTTCAAACGCTGTGGGGCCGCCTGCTCTGGACAGGAAACGAGCAGAAAATAGAAGTGTTCTCAGGACGGGTGCCAGCTGGAGGGTTTGTTCCCTGTTGTTTCGAAGGCGTGGCCCCCTCCCTGGAGCTGTCGGGGTGGGAGCAGGCCCCACGGCCCCTCAGGGGTCTGGGAAACGCAGGAACTGGCGGCCCTGGGAGAGTCACCCCCTGCGCCCATGTGGGGCGCCCTGAGTGCCCCAGCCCCCCTTGGGGGCAAGGAGCCCTCCCTCTCCAGGACAAGGCAATGTCCCTGGGAAGGTGACAGCTCCAGCCTCGGTGGAGAGAGAGGACAGCAAGCCCTTGGAGGCAGGGCCTGGGGCATGGAGGGTGGAATTGGGCGGGGGGGGGGAGGCACGGGCAAGCATGCCTGGTGGCAGGTGTCACAGAGAGAGTCCGGGGACGGGAGCAGCTCCACGACCCGTGAGCTGCAGAGCTCATGACCACCGTCCTGGCCTCAGTTTCCTCATCTGTGAAATGGGTTTCCTTCCACAAGTGCCCTTGGAATAGGTATAAAACAGCCCCTGCCACCCTTCCAGACCCCCAAGTAAAGAAACAGCAAGACCTTCAAAGGACAGTTACCCCTGCGATGGGGCGGGGGGTTAGTGGAGATACCAGGAGGGGCTGCCCTTGCTGGGGCCCGTGTCACCGGCTGCGAGTCCCAGAAACGGCGGGGAAACCGCTGTGGGACTTGATCTGCTCCGAATGGCGGGGCTCTCCCTGGAGGCGTGGAAGCGGGGGGAGGTGGGCAGGCCCTGGGGATGAGGCGGCGGCCGGCTTGGGACTGTCTTGGGAGGAAATCTCTCTGCCGCTTACTGGCTGTGGGTCCTTGGCCTGCTCTAACACTCTGACCTTCAGAATCTTCATCTGTCATGCTTGTCTCATGTGCTTGTGGGAGAAATAAATGAGGGGACAAAGGGGGCCTCGGTTCCATTGCTCACGGCTGTCCCCTTGGGCCTCCTCAGCTTCTGATAAATGTTTGTCAAATGGCTAATGCCGGTGAAGGACTTTGTATGTAGTGCAGCGCCTGGCCTAGAATGAAAGTCAGTGGGAGCCGCTGCCATCGATGGCATTGTTATCCATTTTATAAGACAGTCATTTCAGCAGGAAAGGGGAGAGCCCCATGGAAGGAAAGAGAAGATGTGGGCGGAGGGGCTCAGAGCCAGGACACTGAGTGGGAAACTGCAGAGCCCGGGGGGCTGGGAAACCCAGGCCCCTGAGCCAGTCCCTGGCCTGGTTCCATCTTTCTGACCAGACGTTTCCCGCTCCACATTAATTCCAGCCACGCCTGTCCTTCCCCACTAGGAGGTGACCGCGGGGGCAGGGCACACTGTCCCAGGTCCCCTTCAGTGTGCCCGGCGTGGGTGCTGCACACAGTAGGTGCTCTGCTCTGAGAACATCTGCAGAATATGGAGGACCCCCGCCCGAGCCCAGCCTTCCTGGTGTCTCAACCCCAGGGGCAGTCCCTCCAATTCGGGGACCCAAAGAGGGACGTCGCTGCTGAGCGGCCCCACCCTGCTCCCGGGGGCTGCTGAAGCCTCCATTGTCTGCCCCGCAGACGCTGAGGCAGGCCCTGAAAGCCCCACTAGAGGAAGTGGGGTCTCAGCCCCCTGGACCGCTGGGGTCTTCCTGCCCCAGGTGGGGCCGTGTCCCAGCGCCAGCCGGCCTGACCTGGCGCAGCCCTCCCCGTGCGGCCACGGCTGCCCCGCGCCATCTCCCCTGGAAGCCCCACTGCTGTTTCGGGGAGGCCCTGGGATCACCTTGTCCCCAGGAGCCGCTCTATGATTTGAGCAGAACAATCAGATCCCCACACTCCCAAACGGACGGCTTTGTTTTTTGAAATAATTTTTATTTTAAAAGAAGCTTTAGATTGTGTAACTGTTACATTGAAAATATAGGGGAGTCCCATATATCTCACCCCTCCCACACTTTTCCCCGTAAGAACATCTTTCATTAGCGTGGTACCTTCGTTACAACTGATGAACGCGTATGGAAGCACTGCTGCTAATCATGGTTAGTTTACGTTATGGTTACCCTTGGTACCGCACAATTTTATAGATTTTGACAAAATGTGTAATGGCCTGTATCTGTCATTGCAATGTCATGCAGATGACTCCAATGTTCCAGAAATGCCCTGTTACACCTATTCTTCCCTCTCTCCCCTCAGAACCTCGGGTGGCCATTGCCTTTATAGCAGTGTTACAAGTTCTTTCATTACGAGATTAATAATAAATCTACTTCAGTCCATAGTTACATTCCCCCCTTATGTTTGTTCATTCCTCAGTCTTGAGGATTTTAGGATGGTGATGTGCACTCTGCTTTCGACTGAGAGGGGCCTTAGATCCCATGGGGCAGATGGATGGAACTGTCTTGCTTGCAGTTGTAGATACTGTTGGAGAAAAATGGCGCTTACTGGGACACAGAGACTGATATGACCACAGGCAGAGAAGGAATTTGTTGGGAAGCTCTCCCAACAGAGGGGGTCTGAAGAACAGACTTCAACTCCCCACCAGCATGGTGGGGGTCTGAAGAGAGACTTCAACCCACTTCTGGAAGGGGGGATTTGAATTTATCCAGAACTTTCCTAGGTGGGGAAATGATAGTTGGTGGGAGGGGGTTGAGGGTCCGAGGGAGGGGCAGGGGCCAATAGGAAGCCCTAGGGGTGAAAATTTTCCCTGATAGTGACTATAAGATAGTGGGTTAGGGAGTTATGGTTCCTTGGAATGCTGCAGGAGCAGATGTTTCTTTGATCTGTAGGAACTTTATCTCCCTCTGGTATGCAGGTAGGGAAGGTTTCCATTTCCTTTTACCTCAGTCTCTATGTGGTTTCTTTGTTTTACCTGTGGGGAAGTGCCATGCCCTTAGGCACATAGGCTTATGGGGGATGAGGTTAGCCTTTCCCCAGTGCATATCAGGGGAAACTGAGCTACAGCTTGTTAATTATTGCAAGCTTCTAACAGATACTCTATTTTTGGGGGGTGGCCATCATCCATCTTCATCCTTTTATTAGTTGTCCTGGGTGAGTCCAATGAATTGTAGAGTAGGTGTTGGCTGCAACTCTGCTGAGATTCAGAGCTCAACTTGCATATAAACAGCTAGAAGATTTAAGTCTCTGGGACATATATTTAATGGGTATAATACTAACTATAGGTTCAAATAAAAGGGGCAGAAGAACCGTGTGTAGGAATATTGAATTCCCAACCTGGGGAGTCCTGCTAAGTTCTCTAATAGAGTGGCAAGAATCTCTAGAGTACATGGGCTGTGCTTAGCTGGAGAGGACAGACCAATAATCCAGGCCCTTGATACTGAGGCTTGTACTTATGAGCCCTGTTCTTGTGAAATTGAAACATAGCCTAGTAGTATGTGTTGCCTAAGAGCTACCTCCTGAAAGCCTCCTTGTTGCTCAAATGTGGCCCCTCTCTAAGCCAAACTCAGCAAATAAACTCATTACATTTCCCCTGACACGGTACATGACTCCTGGGGATAAGCCTCCTTGGCACTGAGGGATTATTCCCAAGCACCAACTAGCAATGCATTTGGAAAAACACCTTGAACAAAAGGGGGAAGTATTAAATACAAATGAGTTTTTATGGCTAAATGCTTTGGAAGTGAGTTGGGAGGTCATTCAAGAGGTCCCACTTATGCATGTCTCAGGAGACCAGATTTCGTATTAGTCTGCTAAGGTGGTGCTGATGCAAAGTATCAGAAGTTGTTGATTTTTATAAAGGGTATTTATTGGGGATAAAAAGCTTACAGTTACTAAGCTCTAAAGAGTCCAACTCACCAAAGTCAGATGCCACATGTTGAAGTAAGATGGCGGGCTATCTCTGCTTGGTCTCTCAGGGCTTCCTATATCAGTCTCTGGCATAGGGCTTCTTTCTTTCTGGGCCTTCTCAGTGGCTCAGCTGCAAACTATAAGGTGAATGACTTATCTCTCCCTTGAGCTTGAGGATCAAACATAACAGAGCTCTCTCCTGGAACGACAGGACTCAACCTGCATCATGTTTTACTTACATGGTCAAATCAAAGCCCTAATCTTAACAAGCAATTTAATCATGGGCCCTACACCTGAATCCAATATAATAAAAGGGTATTACACTCAGAATAGATTAGTTTACAAACATCATCTTTCTCTTTTTGGGATTCATAAATAATCTCAAACAGCCACACCCCACCCTCTAAATCCCCAAAAGACATTGCAATATTTAAAAAACTTTAAATAGTTTCAGTAGCAATGCTAAGTACAAGATCACATCACAATCAGTTATAGAAATACAATTTGTCTTGGAACAAAGTCCCCTCTGGCTGTAGAGCTGTGAAATTTACAAAACAAGTTATCTGCCTCCAGTATACAGAGGCACAGACATAGGATAAATGTTTGCATTACCACAAGGAGAATTTAGGAGGGAAACATGAGTCACAGGTCCCCAGCAGTTCTGAAAACCTGCAGGACATACTCCATTCGATTTTATGGTCTTAGAGTTATTCTTAAGATGATGGTTTCCTCTCCTCCTTGGGGCCTCATGGGGACCCGCCCTTTCCACAGACTTGCCCAAAGGCCCTTTTCTTGGTTCCACCTTCATCAAACATCTGGGTGGTGACTGAGCTCCAGACTTCACCCTCCAAGATCATTGGGCTGACAGCCACACTTTCCCCAATCTCGGGGGACTGTCTCAAACCCCTTAGTGCAGCGAGCTGGCAGCGACATTCTCCCTATTTCTGGTGTGCAGACCCAACCTCCTCAGAACAGTGAGGTGGCGTCCCTGGCCTTCCCTAACCTATGGGAACAGGCCCACCTCCTCCGAGCAGTGGGGTGGCGACCTAACTCTCACCAACCCCAGGGCAATGCTCTCCACCCTCTCTATAGCCTGGGGTGGCAAATCTCCCTGAACAATGGGCTGGAACATGCACCCTCTTCAAATGCTGGGGCAAACTCACCCTCTCCATACACTTGGGTGGGGTCCCTCTCTTGGTCCAAGGAGATGTCTTAATTTGAGACCTCAGATTTTATGGTTCTCCTCTTAAAGCCATTTACTGACTGCCACAGTAAACAGTGCCTCAAGCGGTGCTCCTGAGGGTTCTAGAGGCATCTAGACACTATAGGCAGGGCAGACAAGCCCAGGAAATCTGCACCCCATTGGTGGATCTTATTTTAGAATATTTTTTTTCAGAATTCTTTTTTTTAAAAAAAGATTTATTTTTTATTTATTTCTCCCGCCCCCCTCCAGTTGTCTGCTCTCTGTGTTCATTCACTGTGTATTCTTCTGTGACCGCTTCTATCCTTATCAGTGGCACCGGGAATCTGTGTTTCTTTTTGTTGTGTCATCCTGCTGTGTCAACTCTCCGTGTGTGTGGCACCATTCTTGGGCAGGCTGTACTTTCTTTTGTGCTGGGCTGGTTTCCTTATGGGGCGCACTTCTTGTGCGTAGGGCTCCCCTATGCGGGGACACCCCTGCGTGGCAGGGCACTCCTTACGCGCATCAGCACTGTGCATGGGCCAGCTCCACACGGGTCAAGGAGGCCTGGGGTTTGAACCACGAACCTTCCATGTGGTAGGCGGACGCCTTATCCATTGGGCCAAGTCCGCTTCCCACCTTAGAATATTGATAACCTAAACCCCAATGTATCAGAATTTCACTCACTTATAATTTTCTGACTGCTTTTAAAAGAGCTCTTCATGGGCGCCGTGAGGCTGCCAGCCACCCCTGGGATGGGGGTGGAGGGCTCCCTCCTGGGACCCCATGGGCCTCCTCACCTAGTGAGCTCCAAACACTCCCCTGGGCACTTCTTCTTCTCCTGCCACCACTTTCCTTGCGTCTAGGATGCTGGAGCGCCCCTTTCTCCCCATGGTCCTCCATGGCCGCCTGCCCTCTGCCTTATATTCACTGTCTCCGCCCCTGGGGCCCTCAGGAGACAGCTGCTGCAAGCCCCTGTCTCGTTTAGTGACAAGTGCTGAGAAATGCTGCTGCGGGTCAGGGGGGCCGCGCTGGGGGGGGAGGGCTGTGGGAAGCTAGGGGGCCATCCTCTCAGGACAGGGTGGGCAGTTTCCCGAGGGACTTTGTGTCACTCTGTGTACACAGTTGGTGCTCGGAGGCTGTGTGTAGCAGTTTGATAAGGTTATGAATTCCAAAAATAGATATTGGATTATGTTTTTCATCTGATCTGTACCTGAGCATGACTGAGTTATGATTAGGGCATTGAGTCTCCACCCCTTGGTGGGTGGGGATCACAGATAAAAGGCATGGCCAAGGCCAGAGTTGGGGTTCTTTTTTTTAAAAGATTTATTTATTTATTTATTTAATTCCCCTCCCCTCCCCCGGTTGTCTGTTTTCTGTGTCTTTTTGCTGCGTCTTGTTTCTTTGTCCGCTTCTGTTGTCATCAGCGGCACGGGAAGTGTGGGCAGCGCCATTCCTCGGCAGGCTGCTCCCTCCTTCGCGCTGGGCGGCTCTCCTTATGGGTGCACTCCTTGCGTGTGGGGCTCCCCTACGCGGGGGACACCCCTGTGTAGCAGGGCACTCCTTGCGCGCATCAGCACTGCGCATAGGCCAGCTCCACATGGGTCAAGGAGGCCCGGGGCTTGAACCGCGGACCTCCCATGTGGTAGACGGACGCCCTAACCACTGGGCCAAAGTCCGTTTCCCAGAGTTGGGGTTCTTAATGTTGGAGTTTTGATGTTGGAGTTTGATGCTGAAGTCTTAAGCTGGAGCCCCGGGAAGTAAGCTCCCAGAGGAGGGAGAAGCAAGCCCCAGGAAGGAAGGTACCTTGAACCCAGAGAAAAGCAAGCCCCAGGAAAGTAGGAACCCAGGAAGCCTGAGCCATCGCAGACTTCTGCAGCCATCTTGCTCCAACATGTGAAAATAGACTTTGGTGAGGGAAGTAACTTATGCTTACGGCCTGGTATTTGTAAGCTCCTCCCCCAAATAAATACCCTTTATAAAAACCAACTGATTTCTGGTATTTTGCATCAGCACCCCTTTGGCTGCCTAATACAGAACTGTCCCCCTCACTGCCCCCTCCAGCAGCCTTTGCGCTGGCAGGTGGTCTCCGCAGGAGAGCCCAGGTCGTGGCTCTGGTGGGGACGTGGTCACAGAGCCGACATGCGGCAGAGCTGGGTTTCGAAGGTAAGTGTGTGCTTGGCGCCTGCTGTGTGCCAGACGAGGCCCTGGCAGGGCGAGGGCGAGGAGGGAGGCTCTCCCAGGAGGGCCTGCCCAGGACCACCAGAGGATGCCAGCTTGTGCTGCAACTCTCTGCTTCCCTCTCTCGGCCCTAGACCAGCAGCGAGCCGTCCCAGGGCCAAGGTTGGTGGCTCTGCGCCCCATTGTCTGGCCTAGGGCAGGCCTTGGGGCATGGTGGTGAGTGGAGGCTGGGACTTGGCCGGCAGGTTCCTGAGGGGCTGATCCCCAGCAGGCCATGGTCAAGAGGCTGCGTTCAGGCCACGGGACCGGGAAGGAGACCCTGCCCTTGCAGAGCAGGCAGCGTGTCCTCTGGTCGAAGGATCGGCGAGACCAGGCTGGGCCCGGCTCACCCTGAGCAGGCCCAGGCCGTCTGGGAACCTGAAGCCTGCACCTGCCCGGATGCTGGGCTGCCCCGAGCGGCGCTGACCACGAAGCAGACGGCGGTGGGGGAGGAGCTGGCAGTAGCGGGAAGGCTGGGCGGGCAGGCGGTGCCCGGGGAAGCCGGGCCTGGCAGCAGGTGCGGTGGCAGCAGGCGTGGCCAGCGGGAGGGCGCCAGTGCCTGAACAGGTGGCCGGAGTCTGGTGGCCGGAGTCTGGCCACGGGCAGCCCATTTCCGGGCATCTGAATCTGGAGCCGCCTGTGGGGGTCAAAGGGCTACTGTGGGGGGCAGGGGCAGGGGCCAGGAGGCCGGGCACGTGGTGTTCTGGGCGTGCTGCCAGGGGGCCGCAGAGAGGCTGAGAGACGTGGGGTGCCCTCTGCACCTGGGTGGGGCTCAGAAACTCCTGTGCCCAGCCGGCCCTTGCTGGGGGGTAAAGGGGAACTCCCTAAAGTCAGGGCCGCAGCAGTGATAGTCTCCCCCACATAGCCACAGGCAGCGGGGACCTTCGACTGGGTGCTTTTTGGGGAGCCCCCACAGCAGCGCCAAGACGGGCAGTGCCAGCGCCGGCTGCTGGGACCTCGGGACGGCCAGCGGGGGTGTCGGAGGAGGTGCCTCAGCCTCGGTTTGGAAGCCAGAGGGGGCCGTTTCCGGGGAAGATCGGGGCCTGGGGTGGGTGCTCTCTGCCCCCCTGCCCTCAGTAAGCACCCCTCTGCCTTAGGACCACGGGTACCGCAGGAGAATCCTCCCAGCCTCGCTGGGCTGCTCTGGGGTCTGGCCAGGACGCGCCCAGGACTTTCCCGGGTGCCAGGCTGTGCGGGAGCCCTGGGGCTGGGGGCTGGGCTCGGCAGCTGGGCCCTGGCCCTGTCTGGAAAGGGTGCAGTGGTCAGAGCCTGGCAGGAGACCTCGGGCCCCGATTCCGACTGGGGAGCTCCCCACCTGGGGGGCCACAGGGAGCAGAGAGGAGGCTGGCAGTGGCCGGGCTGCCCGCTGTCGGGAGGCGTCCCTGCTGCTCTCCCTCGGCTCAGGGCTTGGTGTCCTCTCCAGGGGGGGCAGGGGCCTCAGAGGCGGGTGGGGTCGGCTTTGGGAACCCATGTGGGACACTGAGGGGTGGGCGGGGTGGGCAGACTCCAGTGGTCTGGCTGCCACCCTCGGCCAGCCCGTGCGCCCCCTGGACCCTGCACCTGTGTCACCTCCAAAATATTCAGACCCGGGTTTCCCAGGCCCGGCTCAGACCCCTGTCCTGGGCGGAGCTCTCCCGGCTTGATTTTAGTGACTGCTCTGGAGGTGCAGGTTTGTTTTGTTTTCATTCATTTTTTATTGTATTTTTTAAAAGATATATAGATCGCAAAAAATGTTACATTAAAAAATATAAGAGGCGGCGGACTTGGCCCAGTGGTTAGGGCGTCCGTCTACCACATGGGAGGTCTGCGGTTCAAACCCCGGGCCTCCTCGACCTGTGTGGAGCTGGCCCATGCGCAGTGCTGATGTGCGCAAGGAGTGCCCTGCCACGCAGGGGTGTCCCCCGCGTAGGGGAGCCTCATGTGCAAGGAGTGCACCCGTAAGGAGAGCTGCCCAGCGCGAAAGAAAGTGCAGCCTGCCCAGGAATGGTGCCGCACACATGGAGAGCTGACACAGCAAGATGATGCAACAAAAAGAAACACAGATTCCTGTGCCGCTGACAACAACAGAAGCGGACAAAGAAGATGTAGCAAATAGACACAGAGAACAGTCAAACGGGGGGGGGGGGGGGAAGGAGAGAGAAATAAATAAATAAATAAATCTTTAAAAAAAAAATATATATATAAGAGGTTCCTACATACCCCAAACCCCACCCCGCCCACTCATCCCACATCAACAACCTCCTTATCATATTAGCTTCTAAAAACAGCCATTTAGAAGGGGAAAAACGTGTCTTCACCATTCAATTTTTAAAAAAAGTTTTATCAGTAATGGTAACATTACCACCATGAAGAGCTATTCTAATGTGAATGTGCAATCCTTTAAGAGTTTTCTGTATTCAAAGCATAATTCTAAATTTGCAACATGAAATCTGCGTCAAAAGAAAGTTGAGTCTAGATGAAGTTGAACTCTTAATAAATTAATAAAAGTGAAAAGTAAATGTGCTGGGGAAGCAGATGTGGCTCGAGCAGATGGGCACCTGCCTACCACATGGGAGGTCCCGTGTGGTATCCACAAACACTAACGGTGCTGGAAGTTGAGGCATTCGTGGGCAATTGTCAGAAACGCTCTCAGCCACCCGGGTCAGCCAAGCCCCGAGTGTCCGGCTGAGGCCACGCCTTGGCTGATGGAAGCCCTGGCACCGTGGAAGGAGAGGAAGTTGCTGCTACCCCCAGGGGCTCGAGCCTGCCCAGCAGGCGCCCCCTGGCACCCCTCTCCCCCAAGCTTGGGCAGGTCTCTGTCCCCCACGAGAACAGAGGCCACAGGAAACTCTATCCCCTAGGTTGCCACCACCCTCGTGGTGGCTGCAGGGACGCCCAGGGCGCAGAGACCAGCTCGCCGGCCACCAGCCCGGCCTGAGCGGCACGAGGCCTGGCCCTGAGGGGAGGGCAGAGATGGCTGCTGCCCGGTGGGCTGGGGACCGGGAGCCGTGGGGAGAGGAGGAGCAGCGCACAGGCAGGGCCCCGGCTCTCGGGAGTCCCAGGCCCCCTCCTCTTCCTGGATCCTGGGCATGGAGCGCTTGGTGTCCCCGAGACAAGCAGAGCACAGCCCCCCTCTCCAGACATGTATCAGAGAGGGAAAGGACGAGGGCAGGGAGGGACAAGCAACGGAAATGAACGGACGGTGCGCACCTGCATGGTCCCCGCAGGGCTCTCAGACTGCCAGGTGCAGGGGGAGTGCTGCGAGCGCCAAGGAACAGGCCCCCTGCGTGCAAGAACAGGTGCCCGCGCCCGCGCCTGCCGGACGCCAGCGCCCACTGCTTGCTTCCGCGCCGGGACTTGGGTGCGGGGAGCTTAGGAGGGCTGGGGCCCCCTGCCCACCTTGGCCTGGGGCAACGTGCAGGCTGGGGGTCCTTCCCTTCTTCCGGGGGTGGCAGGCGCTGGGGACAGCGCTCCCTGAAGAGGCCAGGGTGGCATGTGTGCGGTCGACGTTCTCCTGGACTGAGGCTTGCAGGGAGGAGGAGCGCTGCAAGCCCCGTGACGGTGAGCACCAGGCCCCGGCAGCCCCTGGGGTGCTGGCACGGCCTCTTACCCCCTGCCCTCCCCAGTTGCCACATCCCCTGGGGTCGATGCTGCTCTGTCCTCTGAGAGACCCCACGTGGGCAGGTGCAGCCTGCGACGCAGCCTCTTGCCAGGTCCAGCCTTACTCCAGCCCCCCACCTCGCACTCCCCTTTGCAAACCCCCTTTGCCCGGGCCCCGGGGCTTGCTGCTCCTCTCCTCGGCCACCCCCTCACGCTGACTCAGCACCCCTGGCCCCGGAGCTGGCCGCACGGGGGTGGCTGCTCTTGCCAGCCCAGTGAGACCCCTGGGAGTCTGGGTGGTCTTTGCACCCTCTGGCCCCCACTGCAACGTGCTCGGGGCTCAGCATGCCACAGGGGGTCTCCGGGACTCCTGGGCACAGGTGAGGGAGGCACGTGTGGGATGCCCGGCTGGAACCCGGCCCCTGGCTGAGCCTGGCTGAGATGGAGGTCTCGGGGCTCAAGGGCCTGGGCTCCCCGGCTCCCCTGGGGACTGCCTCTACTCTGAGCCCCACTCCCCAGACCAGAGAGGAAGATGAGTTCAGGACGTTCTGTGATTACAGGTGGTGGGTGCTGGCTGCGATTTTGGAAAAAAAAAAAGACTAGTGTGTTTCCAGTAAAATGTGGAATGATCTAGAAAGCAATAACCACCCCTGCCAAATTTTTTCTTAAAGACATCCCAGAAAGCTATTCACTTGCTTTCCCGTGCTCACCCTTGAAACCGGACAGTAGCAGGAGGTGAGGAGGGCAGTTTATTGTAGAGAGCTCCACGTTCCCGGCTTTGGGTGCAGATTTTGGGGGCGGGAGGGGCGGGGGCCTTCCCATGGCCGGGGAGGGGGCAGGGTGAGGGCTGGCATGGAGGCTGCTGCACCCCAGGCCGTGCTCCCTGCAGCAGCTGCTCCCTAGCTCAGGAGCCGCTCTGTTGCTAAGCACTCCTGGGCCCTGGGCCTCTCTTCCCTTATAAGTAATTTTGTCCAGCCTTAACCCTGCTGGGGTCTCCCCGGAGGCTCAGGGGTCTTGGTTTGAAGTTCCAGGCCCTTGATTCCTTGTGTTTGGTCCCTGGGCAGGTGTGAGCCAGATTACAACCATCCTGGCTTATTTATTCAGCAGGTGCTTGTCACACACCCCCCGCTGCCCCCCGGGTGCCAGGCTCCTGGGAATGGAGGCCTCGGACGTTGTTACCGCCCTTCGGAAGCCACGTTAAGTGCACAAGTGCTCCACGGCAGTGAGAAAAGGCCCTGCGAAGGGTATAAGCAGGACGGGCCGGCTTCCTGGAAGAAGTGGTATTTGGCCGAGCCTTGAAGAAACTGCCGATTCTTGAGGAGAGTGCTGAGAACTGAGAGTGAGAGTGAGTGCAGTCACCCAGGAAACGGGCAGCAGCCGAGGTGAAGCCGGATGGCCCCCGGCTGGTCAAGCAGACCCGCCTGAGTCCCACTCCTGAGTCCAAGCAATGGGACTTGGCGGGGAAGCCGTGTCCTCTGAGGAGACTGTGAGGACAGGACAGGCTGGCCCAAGGGCAATGCCCAGCCCGGCGTGGGGCGGCTGTGTGCTTCCGAATCGCGGACGGCCGTCCAGGTCGTGGCTGGGCAGGTCTGGCAAGCCTGACCTCCCTGGCTTGAAGGGGACCCTTAAAACCGGACGCAGCCCCCGACGGCCTAAGCCCTGAAGCCCGACGCTGGGACGAGGTCAAAGTCTCCCAGCCGGTGCCCCTTCACCAGTGCAGAGGCCGCGGCGGCTGTGAGCAACGCGAGCGCGACCCTTTGCCCCCTGACTCCAAAGCCCCCTCCCCACAGAGCAAGGGCTGCTGGGCCGACACCCACCGGCCGAGGGCCTCAGGGTCCTCGGCGTCCAGCACCGCCCGCTTGCCTCACGGGATCCCCTCTGAAGGCAAACCCAGCCGAGGTGTGCGTCGGGAGGACGGCGAGCCCTTCTCCGGTGGGCCTGGGCTGGAGCCCTTCTCCTCGGGGCTGCGGCCCGGCCCAGCCACGGGGCAGCGCGTCGAAGGACCCCCGGCTGCGGCTCCCGGTGCGGCCTCCCGGCCGGGGGGTGACCTTGACTGCGCCACCCCCCACCGGCCTGATCTTTCACCTCAGCTCACAGGTGGCTTTGGAGGTAGAAGCCCAAGCGGCCGCCGTCTAGGGCCACGCCACGAGGTCTCCTGAGGGCAGCCCTCGGCCTGGGCTGGGAGCCGTGGGAAGCTCTGAGGGGAGAGAATTCTCAGGGGGGAGCCCACGATTAGCGAGAGCCCGGATTTAACTGACCAGAGAAATCTTACCTTCCTCAGACTTGCCTCCTGTGGACTAGGAATCTGGGTGCCACGTGGGGAATCGCGTGGCGACGTCCACGGGCGGCGAGGGCACACCTCTCCCGAGGATGTGTGCTCAGCTCCACGGTGTGTGAGGGGCTGAGCTCAGAGGGGCGGCCGTGATGGCCGGAAGGAGACGTCCGAGGCCCTGTCTCCCAGGAGAGGGCAGCTAACACCCCTGCACCAGCCAGCGAGCCTCGACGGCGGCCGTGAGGGGGAGACGGGAGACGGGTCTGAGGAGGAGACTGGGCCTGATGTGGCAGGGGCCTATGAGCCAGGCATGCAGAAGGGGTCTGAGGTGCAGAAGGCCCAGCCAGGCTGTTGAGGGCTCACAGCACCCCCCGAGGAGAGGGGCCATAGCCTTCCCAGGCCGCGCAGTCTGTGAGGATGGCGTCTCTGAGGCCAGCAGACCTGGCCGTCAAACCCCAAGGACAGAGCTGCGAGGGAACTGAGAGAGGGGGCAGCAGGAGGCAGCAGGAAGCCCCCGGAGCCTGGAGGGGGCTGAACTGGGTCAGTGGGCCCCCCCACGGCCAGGTTCAGATCCGCTGCCCGGTGGGCAGCGAGCGCGACGAAGGCCAGCGCAGGGTCTGGATGCGGGACGAAGGCACCCGGGCCCTGGCAGGGAGCATGCCGCCCTCGCTGGCGCATCGACGTCACCTTGGCTGAGCGCCCCGTGTCCCCTGGGGCGACACCTGTGGACACTGTCCTTCCTCCCACGAGCATCGACTCCCCTTCCCGGGCCTGGGCATGTGGCAGGTGACGCGCCAGGCAGGGAGGCGCCTTCAGTGCTGAAGACACAGAGTCTGGCAAACGCCCCGTAGCCCATGACCTGTGCTCGGGGTCTGTTGAGGGGCCCTTCTGGCCACCCGCCCAGCTCTCCTGGGCTCCTGGTCTCCTGACATGTGCTCCCACACCGCCACACCAGTCCCTTGGCACCCGGTACCCCTGCCCCAGATGTTCTCTAAAGTCTGCTCAGACGGGGATCAGACACTGCCCAGCCTCTGGGGTCTGGTCTGGGGGGCGTCTTCGCTCCAGGCCTGACAGGGACACGGGGCTTTCCTGGCCCCAGTGGGGAAGCCTGGCCCGAGGACCCTCCCTGGGGGGCCTGCCTCCACCCTCCACCGCTGCCACCGGAGGAGCCCTTTGCCCACCGAGGCCGGGGGCGGACGGGGCCCAGTGTTTTTGCCTGGAGCCTGCCCAGCACCCCAAAGCCTGGGCTGCCCCGTGGCCATCAGCCGCCTCGTGCTTGAGGCCCAGACAGGCAGGGGGCAGGGCGGGTGGGAGTGGGGGTGGAGGGACAGGCACCCTGCTCCACGGGGCTCCCGGCCCAGCTGGTGCCGGGTGGGTGCGTCTCATGGAGCCGACGACCGTTAGGCACCGGGGCAGGGGGCGCCAGTGCCTCCGGGCTGCAGGGTGGGGGGGTGTCGGGAGGGAAACTCTTCTGGGAGGGGAAGGAGATTCGACCCAAGCCTCAGGCCGCTTTGGGGTTCAGATGGGCCCGGGAAAGGCACCGAGGAGGAAGGAAAGGCAGGAGAGAAGGGACGGGCGGGGACGGGGTGGGATACAGGACAGGGCAGGAGATGCCGCGGAACGAAGCTCATCTCCTGGGCTGCCTGGCCACGAAGGCACCTCCATTTCCCTGGTGACGGAGGACGGCCAGAGAAGCTAAGTGACTCTGCCAGGGTCTCAGGGCCCGCCGCCAATCAACCAGCTTTTCAGCCTGCCCAGGGCTCCTGTCCTTGGGTCCCAAGGGCTGGGGGGGAGAGAGCGCACCGTGATGGGGGCAGGGGCAGGGGCAGGGCTGGGGACTGGAGTGGGGGCAGGGACAGAGGCAGGGCAGGGGCAGGGGCAGTGCAGGGGGTGGGTGCAGGGGCAGTGGCAGGGGCAGGGACAGCAGCGGGGGTGGGTGCAGGGGCAGGGGCATCGGCAGGGCAGGGGCATCGGCAGGGACGGGGCAGTGGCAAGCAGCAGGGACAGGGGCGGGGACAGGGGCAGGGCAGCAGCAGGAGCAGCAGTGGCGGTTGGTGCAGGCGCAGCGGCAGGGAGGGGCAGGGGCAGCAGCAGGGCAGGGGTAGGGGTGAGGGTAGGGGCAGCGGTGGGGGCGGGGGCAGTAGCAGGGGCGGGGACAGGGACAGGGCAGGGGCAGGGGCAGGGGTGGGGGTGCGGAGAGCGACAGGGCTGGGGGCAGGGGCAGCGGTGGGGGCGGGGGCAGGGGCGAGGCAGGGCAGGGGCAGGGACAGGGGCAGGGGGCACAGAAAGGCAACTGGGCCGACCGGGTGCACCCCCTGTGGCGCTGGTTAAACGCCCCACGGAGTCCGTAACCACAAACCCCTTCCGGCAGCAGCTCTCCCCGTTGCTCCCTGCTTTGGCTCCGCGGCTTCCAGCACAGGCCCGGGGCTGCAGCTGCGCCCCCGTGCTTGCTGGCCAGTGGCCGAGAGCGAGTCCCCTCAGCTCTCCGGTCCACGGGTTCTTCCCTGCAGCGAGAGCTAATAATACCTCGTCAGCTGCTGCGAGGAATCCGAGGGAGGCGCCCGGGCCGCTGCGTGCCCAGCGCTGGACGCGGGCTGGAGGGTGACGGGGCGCTGCCCGTATCATGCCAGCTGCTGGGTGCGGCCCTCTTGGGGGAGGCTGTTCAATTCCTGCCAAGCTACGGGATGGGGGTGACCTGCCCCAAGATTTGTGGCAGGTCCCCGTGGCCTGGGAGCCCTGCAGATCAGGACACCAAGGGGCCCGGCTGGCCTTGCAGCCGTCACGCTTTCCGCAGCATCCCAGGGCTCTGCCGCCGCAGACGGCGGCCCCAGAGCGCCCGCTCCCCCGGGAGCTATTAGCTGGATCACGCATCCATTTGTAGTGAAATGCAAGCGGTTTGACTTCCCTGGGAAGCCGGATTTGCTCCCAAGCCCTTGCCGCTTTCATCCCCGGGCATGAAACGGCCTATTCTAATCCACATGGAGAGGCCGGCGTTTATCAGAGGCCCAGGGAACCTGATCACCGGCTCAGTCTCCCCGGCCGCGGCTTTGATCCCCGGGAGGGGGCGGCCGCCCCTGGCCTGGTGCCAGGAGCCCCATGCATTATTGAAAAGGCGTTTTTCCAGCCACAGACGCGTTCAGGCGGAGGCGCAGGTCACAGGCGGGAGCGTCAGCTGCTCCCCTCACTCCTGGGTGATGGGGCCGTGTCATCCGTCAGAGCCATGAAAACGGGCACCTGCCAGCGTGGTCTGCGCCGCTGGCCACGGCTGCTCTGCAGACTGGTTGCAGCTGACGTAGAACAAGCCCGTGAAGGGAAACCACCACTTTCCCAGCCCCTCAGCTGCTGTTCCTCTGACCCAAATGCCTAAAGAATGGACAGCTGGCCCGGAGAGTGTCCCCGGGACAGGGTGTGCGCTGGGGCCTCAGGCGGCGCGCGGGAGGAGCGGCCTGGCAGCGTTCTCTTGTCCCTCTGAATACGCCGATACCCAGGCCGCCGGGCTGTTAGGGACAAGGCAAGTCTTGGGAATTCATTGTCCCCGAGAATTTGCCACAAATTCTAGGGTGCTGGGCAGGTCCCCTGGATAAATTTAACTGGATAATTCAATCCGATTCTCTCTCATTCATTCATCAATTATGATTCGGATACTGCAATGCACTTGGCACTGCGTGAGGCACTTAAGATGTAAGGGAGAGCGGGCATGGACAGGGTGGCCTCAGCTGCAGTGGACAGCCTCCAAGATGGCCCCCGAGGAGACCCTGTGCAGCCGCCACCCACACTGAGTAGAGCTGATGTGTGACCAATAGGAAATGTCCAAGGGTGGGTAGTGAAGGCCAGCCGGCTTCTGCCTTGCCCTTGGGGCCGTCTGGACTCTGAGGAAAGCCAGCTGCTGTGCCGCAAGCCACTCACGCAGCCCCATGGAGAGGCCCACATGGCCCTGTTGGAAGTGGAGTCCCCGCCCAGGCCACGTGGTCAGCAGCCCTGTCCCACCTCTTGACCACACCCTCATGACAGATATCAAAGCAGAATTACCCAGCGAAGATGCCCTTGGCTTCTTGACCGCTAGAAATGGAGAGATGATAAATGTTTGCCGTTTGAAGGTGCTAAGTTTTGGGATGATTTGTTACGTGGCAAGAGATAACTAACGCATCTTCAGTGAATATCACCATCTGGTGGAGAACTTGGTATTGACCAAATAATAACACCAATAGCTAAACGATTGAAATAAGGACAATCATCACTTGTGCCTCTGAGGGGACGTGACCTAGCCGGAGAGGTAAGGGAAGACTTCCTGGAGGAAGTGACCGCTGGTCTGAGGCTGAAGGGTAAGTGGGAGGAAAGCAGGTGAAGCAGGTGGAGAGAAGCACTCTAGGTGGAGCAGCCAGAGGCACAGGGGGTGTGAAGGAGGACGGGGGGGGGGCGGTGGGGGGGCTGAGGTGCAGGGAGGGGCGCAACGCACAGGTGGGGCTAGAAATGTGGAAGGGGTTTGCAGGGACATCTGAAGCATCTCAAGAGTTTTAAACAAATGGGTGCCGTGCTGAGATCTGTGCTTCAACCACTGTGGAGTATGGTTTGGACCCTTAGGGCAGAGGGGGCTATGGATGAGCCCAGGAAAAGGAGGGGGTCTCTAGAACCAGTGGGTGATATTGGACGCAGGAAGAGGAGGACAGGCTGAGAGAAACTTAGGGGCTAAATTGCTAAGACGGGGAGAGAGAATGGCCTCGGGGGCTGGTGAAGGGGAGAGGAAGCTCAAGGACAAGTTCTAGGTTATACAAGCAGGGGAGGGTCTGGGGGTGGAACCCGCCTCCAGAGGCCAGAGATACAGAGGCCCTGGCGCCAGGGCCCGAGGCAGCTCCTGAGGTCACAGTCTGCCCGCCCGTCCTGCCCGCCTGTTCCTGTCCCATCGGAGCTCCCAGTTCAGGGTGGCAGGTGGGTTTGGTGCCTTCCCAGGGTGGCCAGGAAACCCTGTGGGGCCCTGAGACCTTCCTGGGGAGTCCAGGAGGTCAAACTATTTTCCTAACACCACTAGCCATTCTTTGCCTTTTCCACTCTTGTTCTTTTACAAGTGTCCCAGAATTTCCAGAGCCTGTGTGGCACCTGCTATTGCAAAAGCCTGCGTGTAGAGGCAGAGAATCTAGCTGCCTTCCACGGAGCCAGACGTGGAAGAGATTCACAAAACTGTAAAACCAGGGTGACACCCGGCCATCGGCACCCATGCCCAGAGGGGCCCTTGGGCAGTCCTCCCCCTTCACAGTTGTGACTCCACAGGTGGCCTTGCTGCTTAAGCGCCTTGGGGAACGAATTGCAAGGTGCCCCAATTACTTGGAACAATTATGCCTTGGAGTCAACACCCTTCTGTAAGTTCCTGGAAGAATTGTCTCCTAAACCAATCCTCCATTGCCTGGACAGGCACCGAGACTGATCCCCCAGAAGCCTGCACCCTGAGAACATCCCATAATACCCCAAAGGCTCTGGATCTATAAGACACCCTCTCCAAGTCCATCAAGGCTCCCCTCGAGGGTCCTCCCTGATCCCAGGGGCGGGAGGGGGGCGTGTCTTGCAGCCGTTGGGTAAGGGTGGAGCAGAAGCAGGCGCACAGCCCTATAAACAAGCGCCTGCAGGTCCAGGCTCCAAGACCTTTTTTTTTTAAATTGTGTTTTTTGGAAGATACATAGATCACAAAAAATGTTATATTATAAAATATAAGAGGTTCCCATACACCCCCCACCCCACCCCACTCCTCCCACATCAACAACCTCTCTCATCATTGTGGCATATTCATTGCATTTAGTGAGTACATTTTGGAACACTGCTGCACTGCCTGGATTATAGTTGATATTGTGGTTTACACTCTCCCCCAGTCCATTCAGTGGGTTACGGAAAGATACATCGTGTCCAGTATCTGTCCCTGCAATATCATTCAGGACAACTCCAAGTCCCGAAAATGCCCCTCATCACATCTCTTCTTCCCTCTCCCTGCCCTCAGCAGCTACCGTGGCCACTTTCTCCACATCAATGCTCAGTTTTTTGCAGCAGAGAGGTGAAGATGGTCAACCACCACACCGGGGAGCCGAGAGTGCCCGCAACTCCAAGCAGGAGAATCGCATCCACCAACCATGTGGGATCTAAGCCCCCTCTCGATGTAGAGGTGGAGTGGACATCACCATCCAAGATCTTTTATGCTCTCCCCTACAGCCTCACCTCGCCGAGTCCCCTCATCCTTACAGGCTCCGATGAAGTCCTCCTCCTCCAGGAAGCCTGCCCTGGGCACAACGACAGTGTGCTGGGGCTGTTGAGTCTGGAGCAACCCTTTCTCGGTGTGTCAAGAGGCCTCCTGAAGATGTGGCCACCAGTTAATCAGATAAACTAACAGAGACGTTAAATCGATGAGATTAAGATAAAAAATGTGCAAACTGGCACCAAACGCTGCTTGCTTAGATTGGTCGAGGCTGGTGGATGGCAGGTGCATTGTAGCCTCGTGTTTTCCTTTCATTTGACACACACTCAGTGCCTGCAAACGTGCTAGGCTCTGTGCAGGCGCGGGCTCACACACACACACAGCGGTTTTCCTCCGAAAAATCAGGAGATGCCATTTCACAGGAGTTTCCTAAGAGGAAAGAAAGAGAAGCCTAGTTCTGCCCAGCAAGTCGTGGGCAGCTAAGACAAGGCTGGAACCCGTGGTTCCCCAAGGTCCAAGTTCCGGGCCCCGGCGTGGAGCGGGTGCCTCGGGCTGGGCCTCTGCAGCTGGGCCGGGGCTGCCAGGCTGGGCGGCAGGGGAAGCGGGAGCCGCTCCGTCGGCTCGTCTTGCAGCTTCTTGGGAAGAAAAAGCAAAGGAAAGGGGAGCCCTGATGGCCGTCGGGGCTGCGCGCGCCCCTCTCTTGTGCCGGTGGATCGGTCAATGGGAAGGAAGAGCTATGGGTGGATTTCAGCGTGGCTCGGCTGGATGAGTTGCAGCTCCTCGATGACAGCAAGAGGGAGCGAGAGGAGGCGAGGTGGCCTCACCCGCCTGCCCGGCGCCCCCCACTCCCGCTGACCCGGGGGGGTGGCCGCCTGCGGATTCAGGGGCGGAGGGCAGGGGGCCTGGTTGACTGCATGGTCCATGGCTGGACATGAACATGAAGTTGTGGTCACAGCCCACAGGGCTTCCGGCTCAAAGAATCTGATCTCAAGCCAACCGACCCCTCAACACATTTATGCTCGCTGTGCTTCGGGCTCCTCTGAACAGGCGTCCTGGCCTCTTGGCGGTTCATGTCTGTAGCACTGCAGCACCTCTGACCCACAGCTCTCTTCTCATTTCCAGTCTTGTCTCTCTTCCCAAGCCTGGCTGGGACCCGCCTCTCTGTCTCAGAGAACTTGGACTGATGGCCAGCCCCTGGTCTCAGCTTTCTCATCTCGAGTGGGGACACGAGCACCCACCACGGGGCATTATTTGAGACAATGCACATAAAACCAGCACTGGGCTCGGAGCAGCAGGCCCCAGGTGCTCTTTCCTTCCCACCCAGCCACTTTTCCCAGAAGGTTGAGGGAGTCCGGAGGGCAGCAGTATAATTGGAAATGGGAGGGGCATGCCACGGCACCCTTGTTCTACAGAGGTTACTGTGGTGGTTAGTTATAAATGCCCCACCCCATTTCCTTGGCTAGAAAGAGGTGCCCCGGAGCACGGTTGCCCAGCTTAGGTGCTTGAGAAGGAACGTCCAGAGAGGTATATCAGAGCCTGAGCATGTGTCCCAGAGTCTGATTTGAGTAATGTAGCATGGGCCCCGCATGGCCAGAGGTTTGGCAGGTTGTCCACATCAGTGAGTTCAAGATGGGACAGGGGAAGCAGATTCGGCTCGATAGAGCATCTGCCCACCACATGAGAGGTCCAGGGTTCAAACCCAGGGCCTCCTGACCCGTGTGGTGAGCTGGCCCACGCACAGTGCTGATGCGCAAGGATTGCCGTGCCACACAGGGGTGTCCCCCATGTAGGGAAGCCCTACGTGCAAGGAGTGCGCCCCGTAAAGAGCCACCCTGTGTGAAAAAAGTGCAGCCTGCCCAGGAGTGGCCCCCCACAAATGGAGAGCTGATGCAGCAAGATGATGCAACAAAAAGAGACACAGATTCCCAGTGCCGCTGACAAGAATGCAAGTGGACACAGAACATACAGCGAATGGACACAGAGAACAGACAATAGGGTGGGGGGGGGGAGGGGAGATAAATAAATACAAAAATACAAAAAAAAAAGATGGGGCAGGGAGGAAGTCCTTGTCCCACAAAGCAGGGGCTCCAGCCACCAGCTCTCCCAGCGCAACCTGTGGGCTCCCCTCCCAAGCTGGACGCAGCCCTGTGGGCCCAGGTGCCCCGTGGCAGGCGTGGGAGAGGCCTTGGCCTCTTCGTCCCCCTCCCCTTCTCATCTTTCTACCAGGACGGTGCAGGCTGGGGGGCTCCATCGGAAGCAGGAGGCCGGACGGCATTTTGGGATTTATGTTTGAGGCTGAGATGAGCCCTGCAGGGACCGCAGCCCTGGTAGGCCGCTCGGCCGCTCCTGCCTCGTCCCGCGCCGGGGCTGGACCCAGAGCGGCCACTCTCGAGTCTGGGTGTGAAGGAGCGAGCGGTGAAGTGTGGGAAGAGGAGCTGTTAGAAGTCAGACCCTTGCGGGTCCTGGGATGGAGGCTAGACCCCCCTTGTTTTGCTGATAGGGAAGCAGGGCCAGAAAGGGGGGCAGGCGTCCTCCCCCGACGGTTCACCCCGAGGAAAGGCTCCTGTTCCCCTCGGGCCCCTCAAACGCCCTCTCCTTTGGGACCCAACCTCCCCGCTGGGCTGGGGGAGCTGGAGCCCTGCCCCCCACTCCCAGGAGGCCTGAGTGACCTGCCCGAGCTCCTCAAGGGGTCCTCGTTCACGCTGCCTCCCCGGGACCCAGGCAGGTGCGCAGCGAGTGCTCGAGGAGCACACGAGCAGAGGGTACCCAGTCCGCGCAGGCCCACCCCTCCCGCAGCCCGAGCTGGCGGCCCCTGCTGTTGTTATTTTTTTTAAGTTTCCTGAAAGTATTTTACTTTATTATTTTTTTCCTTTTTTTTCTCTATTTTTAAAAAATGTGCCCGGTGTGCGCCCTTGCAGAGTAAAGTGCGTAGGGGGCCCGGGAGCTGTGACCAGATGGCCCCTCCCAGCACAGGCCAAGCCCAGGAGGCCCTCACGATGAAATGTGAGGCCCACAATGCCACGTTGGCTCCCCTCTGCCACTGCACTCACGCATGTGGGCGTGTCCTTCCTGAGCATGTGGGACCCTCTGAGGAGGCCCCGCTTTGTTTTGTCCAGCTGGCCCGTCCCGGGCTCCGAGCTCCTCGCTCAGAAGTGCATGCTCCAGGGCCCCGGCCCGTGCACGTGCCCTCCCTCCCCTCCCACCCCGAGCCCCCCTCCCCCACGCACAGTTCTGGGTGGAAACTGACCCTGCGACCATATGTGTGGGCACACACACCCCTCATCACACATGGCAGCACGGGGGACCCTTCCCAACTTCTATTGTGATTTCACAGGATGCCGATCTCGTTAGCTGCATCGCAGCCCAGTTGGCGCCTGCATTTCTAAAAATAGCTGAGGGTCCCCCATGCAGAGAGGCTGGGCAGGACTGTGTGTCCTGCCCCAGGCTCAACGTCCCCAAGCCCACCTGCTCTGGCCCCAGAAGCCTGAACCTGTGGATGCAGAGCCAGAGGCCCGTGAGAGAGCCTCAGGTTAGCCCCCACCCCAGAGGGAGAAACAGTGCGGCGGCCAGCTGGGGCGGAGCAGGGAAACACTCGGCCAGAGCTCCTCCAGCGCTCCTCTAGAGCACCTCTAGAACTCCTCCAATGCTCCTCTACAGCTCCTCCAGCGCTCCTCTACAGCTCCTCCAGCGCTCCTCTACAGCTCCTCCAGCACTCCTCTAGAACTCCTCCAGTGCTCCTCTACAGCTCCTCCAGCGCTCCTCTACAGCTCCTCCAGCGCTCCTCTACAGCTCCTCCAGCGCTCCTCTAGAGCTCCTCCAGCGCTCCTCTACAGCTCCTCCAGCGCTCCTCTACAGCTCCTCCAGCGCTCCTCTACAGCTCCTCCAGCGCTCCTCTACAGCTCCTCCAGCGCTCCTCTAGAGCTCCTCCAGCGCTCCTCTACAGCTTCTCCAGCGCTCCTCTACAGCTCCTCCAGTGCTCCTCTAGAGCTCCTCCAGCGCTCCTCTAGAGCTCCTCCAGCGCTCCTCTAGAGCTCCTCCAACGCTCCTCTAGAGCTCCTCCAGCGCTCCTCTAGAGCTCCTCCAGTGCTCCTCTAGAGCTCCTCCAGCGCTCCTCTACAGCTTCTCCAGCGCTCCTCTACAGCTCCTCCAGTGCTCCTCTAGAGCTCCTCCAGCGCTCCTCTAGAGCTCCTCCAGTGCTCCTCTAGAGCTCCTCCAACGCTCCTCTAGAGCTCCTCCAGCGCTCCTCTAGAGCTCCTCCAGTGCTCCTCTAGAGCTCCTCCAACGCTCCTCTAGAGCTCCTCCAGCGCTCCTCTAGAGCTCCTCCAGTGCTCCTCTAGAGCTCCTCCAGTGCTCCTCTACAGCTTCTCCAGCGCTCCTCTACAGCTCCTCCAGTGCTCCTCTAGAGTTCCTCCAGCGCTCCTCTAGAGCTCCTTCAGTGCTCCTCTAGAGCTCCTCCAACGCTCCTCTAGAGCTCCTCCAGCGCTCCTCTACAGCTCCTCCAGTGCTCCTCTAGAGCTCCTCTAGAGCTCCTCCAGTGCTCCTCCAGTGCTCCTCTAGAGCTCCTCCAGTGCTCCTCTACAGCTCCTCCAGCACTCCTCTACAGCTCCTCCAGTGCTCCTCTAGAGCTCCTCCAGCACTCCTCTACAGCTCCTCCAGTGCTCCTCTAGAGCTCCTCCAGCACTCCTCTACAGCTCCTCCACAGCTCCCCAGTGCTCCTCTAGAGCGCCTCCAGCACTCCTCTAGAGCTTTTCCAGTGCTCCTCCAGAGCTCCTCCAGAGCTCCTCCAGCACTCCTCTAGTGCTCCTCTAGAGCTCCTCCAGAGCTCCTGCAGCGCTCCTCTAGAGCTCCTCTAGAGCTCCTCCAGCACTCCTCTAGAGCTCCTCCAGCCTCCCCCAGCACTCCTCTAGAGCTCCTCCAGCACTTCTCTAGAGCTCCTTTGGTTGTCCTCTAGAGCTCCTCTAGAGCTCCTGTAGCACTCCTTCAAAGCTGCTCCAGTACTCCTCTAGAGCTCCTCCAGCACTCCTCCAGTACTCCTCTAGAGCTCCGGGTGGGGCGGGTACCCGGCAGACCCCCTGAAGAGCCCCTGCAGGCAGAACAGATGGCCAGCTAGGGAGGAGGGTGCGCAGGGGCCCGGGCCGTGGTCCCGCTCCCCCTTCCGGGTGGTTTATGCTTCTCCAGTCCGGGAGACTGGGAATGACCCCGATATGGAGCCTGGAGGAGTCGGCTTAGCAGGGCCTCAGCGTGCTCATGGCCCGGGCCATTCCTTTCACGCTCCTGCCAGAGGGGTTTCTTGGCCGTCATCCCCCCCCACCCCGTGACGGCAGCCTGGGTGGGGTCTGGGGCCGGCAGCATGACTTCCTGGGTGCCTGTTGGAAGTGCAGACTCTCGGGCCCCCCGGACCTGCTGAATTGGGCCTCCCAGTGCCTTATGCCTGATGGAGCCAGAGCAGCGCTGGGCTACCGAGCCCCTTAGCAGTCTTACCCCGGCAGGAAATGGCTAATTAGCTGGGCCGGGAGTGGAAGAAAGGAGAGCCCATAGGGTGCCAACGCCCACCATGAGAAGTGGACGACACTTCTCAGCCCTCTGTAGGAAATGGTTGCAGAGATTTATTGAACTGGGGAGGGGGGGAGGGGTGCCGAACAAGGGACCTGAGAGGCTGTCTAGTCCAGCCCCCCTCCTAGGCCTGGAAGCTCCTCTCCAGTCCCATCTTGGATCCCCACAGTGACGGGGAGCTCACTACCTCTCAAGCAGTCCTTTCCAGGGTGCGCGGCTGTCACTCCCGCAGAGCCTTCCTCCCCACCTCTGAGACAGCAACCGGTTTTCCAGCCCCGCACATTTGGTTCCGCGAGGCTGCTGGTATCAGCTCCGGCTCCTCCACTCTGTCACTTCGCTCTTTTTCAGGTTCCAAACCTCATCTTCCTATTTGTGTTTGGAGAATAATTTTCAGGGCCTCTTTCCCCCGAGTGTGGAGGCACAGAACCTCCACCTTGAGGCTTGCAGGGACGGCACTGGGCTCCCAGCGACCAGACAGGCGAGTAGAAAACGCCGAGCGGCACGGCGCTGCGGCCGCCGAGCACGAGCCCTCGGGACTCGGCAGCTCGTGTCCCCAGGCGCCCTGCTGGGATGGGCAGCTGTGCAGGCCCCAGGGCCCGCGAGGCTCCGCCGCTGCCCACTCTCTGGAGGCCTGGTCCTTGCAGCTAGTGTCCCCGATCAGGCCTGGCAGCAGGGGCCTCGGGCTCAGACGCAGGCTCTGGAGCTGATCTCACCCTCTGCTTCCCCAGAGACCCTGCTGCGTCTCATCCCCCCGAGCCACACCCCCGGGACCCGGCCATCCAAGTCCCCAGCCTTCACCCCCCACCTCTCGTCCTGCCATCCCGCCCAGAGCCATATGGCAAAGCCATCTTCCAGAAATGCAAACGCAACCCCAGGAGCTGCTAGTCTAAAAGCCCCAGCCTGCTTAGGGGGGGCCCTTGGCTCTCGGAAGTTGTTTGGGGGGTAGAGGGATCCTGGGGGTTGGAAGTCAGGCCTCCTGGGCCCAAAGCTCACTCGCGTGAATCCACGCCAGCTCGATCATCTCCGTTTCCTCCAAGTTCATGGGCATCAGCCCGGCTGAAGGATGCCGTGGCCGGCTGCTGGAGAGACGGCTCGGAAGCCGTAAAACCCACCGGCGTCGGGCTGCTCCCTCCTCTCCGCGTGTGTGCACGCTGCCCACGTGTCTCCGTGGACTCCCGTGCCCGTGGAGAAGGCCCCCTGCACACCTTCCTGCCCCCTCCCCACCCCTCCCCTTCCTGCCCCCTCTGGAGAACCCCCTCCCCCAGGCCTCGCCACCCACAAGCCCTTCCAATGGGGATAGTCCAGTCCCCGGATCCCTTCTGGGTCTTGCAGACTCCTCAACTGAACGACAGTGATTTTTCCCTCGGCCCACGTGGCTGTCATAGTGCAGATGGGAAGGGGAGACCTTTCTAGAGCCAAACAGGTTCCCCCGAGGTGGTCCGTCTTCTCTGAGCCGCTCCGCTCTCCTGCCGCTCTGTACTTGAATTCCTGTCTGCCTGGGGTCAGCCTGTTGACCACTACCCTGACCTCCTTGTGCTGAGAGACCGGACCCCACTCCTCACGGACCACCGAGCCCCACCAACGCCGAGGCCTTCCCTGGCGCTGGGTCCCGTCCTCGTTGGGCTGGTTGGTCTGGGGGCATAGGCCGGCCACCCTGTCCCCCTGGCACACAGCTCTTTTCTTTACAAAGCGCTCTCAGGCTTGTTACGTCACTTAATATCCACACGCCACACTGGTGGGCTATGGGTTATCCCCAGGTTTTAGAAGAAGAAACTGAAGTTCAGAGTGGTGCAATTCCAGCTCCGAGAGAGTTCTGAAATACATCCCCCCACCTCTCACCCAGAAGTCGTCTCCTGCCGACCCTCCTGCCCCGCCTCACCCCCCTTCACTCTCCTCAATGCGGCCAGAACCTCCATCATACGATGCAGATTTGAGCAGAATCAGTCCCTGCCTCGAATCCTGCAGGCTCCCACAAAAGCAAGGCGATGGCCCTCCGTGGGCTGGCCCCATTTCGGCCTTCTGTCCCCAACTCTGGCAGCTTGCATCTCAGGCCATGGGCTCTGGCAACCCCCTCCTGGCCCAATCTGCTCCCCTGGACACTGGGTCTCCCCTGCTGCCACTCTGCCTTCTCTTCTGCCCACTCCTTTGCCAGGAAGACGCTTGCCCCTTCCTCAAGACCCGCTCGAGCCTCATTCCCTGGAGAAAGCCGCTCTGGGGACGCAGCCCAACGTGTCTGCCATTGCACCAGCCATCGCACCAGCCACCGCCTGCGAGACGACCCGTAGGTGCCTGCATGCCCAGGGCTTGCTCATCTGGCCTCTCGGGCCCCATCCTTGGCCCTGGGCAGCTGCTGGGGCAAAGTCTTTCAACCGTGCGGCCGAGACCCCGCAATGAACCTCATTCACGATTTATCTGTTCAGCATTGGTTAAGCACCTTCATTGGTCAAGTGTGAGGTGCCCCCCACTCATGTTTGCACAGCTCATCACGGCAGGCAGGCTGTAGGCGCCGGAACCTCCCCCGTGGCGGCAGGTGCTGCCGAGCCCACAGTGCCACGCGTGGGCCGGACACTGCCCCTGCGCGCTTTCCGCACGGCCTATCACGGATGTGTTTAATTCCCTCTGTGACGTGGTCCGATGAGCTCCGCTTTCCCCAGGAGAAAACTGATCTGGGACCTTGACATAGCTGGGGAGGGGCTCAGCCTTAGTGGGCGGCAGGGCTGGGGTGGAGACCGAGTGTGGGGGCCCCTGGGCTCGTTCTCTGTAAGGCCAGGCCGCCTCCCCTTAGGGGCTGCTGGTGGAAGGAGCAGCACACGCGTGTGGGCGGCTTGGCCTTGTCAGAAGCTGTCCTCGGTGCCTGCAGGGCGGCCACCAGCCTCGGGGGGGCCCCAGTGCCAGCCCCCAGCCCATGCAGCCTGAGGTGGGCGCTGGCCACCAGGCACAGGGGCCACCAGCCTCGGGGGCCCCAGCCCCCACCCCCGGCCCGAGCAGCCCCAGGCACAGGGGTCCGCAGCCAGACGGCAGCTTCCTCCCCCGCAGGAGCCGGACTTCCCCCAGACAAAGACCTCAGCCTCGGAGACCCCGAAGAATGCCTGGAATGCAGAGGGGGCCGGGCAGCCCGGGGGCTCTGCAGCGGCTCTGTGCTCCGCCGGCCAGGACAAGTGGCCCCAGTTAGGGCGCTGGCTGCCTGGCCCGTGGCCCTGTCCCTGGGGGCGGCTGGGGCTCCCCCTCGGGAGCCCCTGTGTGCTGGCAGTGGACCTGGGCCCCAGTTGGGTGCGGGGTCTTCGGGAAAGAGAGGAGGGGACCCCAGGTACTGCATGCCAATGCAGGGCCCTGCAGGGGCGTTGAGCTCTCCTGATCTCCCAGACGTCCCCCCACCCCATGTCCAGCAGCCAGAAGGGGCTCCCGCTGCCCTGCTGCTCCTGTGGGCCCTGGAGGCAGCAGCTGCTCCCACTGCCACCTCACATGCACCCCCAAGGCCCCGAGCTCCCCCTCCCCCAATTCATGTTCGTTGGGTGCTGAGCTGTTCCAGGAGCTGGGGCCTCAAACAAAACAGACACCAATCCCTGCGCTGAGGGCTTGTGTTCTGGGGGTGTCACTAGCAGGTGCGGGGAGCTATGGAGAAGAAGAAAGGAGGTGCTGGGTGCCCGTCGGGAGGGGAGCGCAGCTTTAAAGAGGGTGGTCAGGAGAGGACAGAACGAGCCTTGTAGATTTTGGGGTGGGGGGAGCATTCCAGAAAAAACAAATCCCACAATTTGGGAACAGCAGGAAGAGCATGGCAAGCAAGGGGGTAGGGCTCTGGAGACGGGCGGAGCAGGTGGGGTGCGGTCGGTCGTGGAGCCTTATGGCTGACTCGGGGTGAGACACGCGAGCACGCCTGGGATGTTGTTTTTGTTTTTAGTGGTATTTTCTAATGCTAAGCACCCCCTGCCTCTCTGGAATAAGCCTCGTGTGGTCATGACGCATTATCTCTTTCATACATCATTAGATTGGTTTTGCTAAGTTTTTCTCTAAGATTTTTGCATCTGTATTTAAGGGTAAGGCCAGCTAGGATTTTCTTGTGCTTTCCTTGTCTGATTTTGTTTTCACGTTTCTATCATCCTCGTAAAATGCATGGAGGAGTGCTACCTCTTTTGCGAGCCCCTGAAAGAATTTGTGTAATTTTAAAATTGTCTGTTTCTTGAATGTTTGCTAGAACTGAGTTACGGGGCCTTGTGGGGAAACTATTAACAATTGTTTAATAATCTTGATGTTTCTACAAGTTTGCCCTGAGTTTCCATTTCTCACTGAGTTAGTTTATTAATTCATATGTTTCTGGAAATGTGTCCATTTCAATTAAGTCTTCAAATTTATTGGCTTAAAATATTGATAATAATTTCTCATCTTTTTTATCTCTTTAGCATCTGTGATTATATCCCCTTTCTCATGCCTGATACTGTTCATTTTTCCCTTCTCTGTTATTCTTGATCCATCTTGCTGGAATTTTGTCAATTAGCCCTTTCAAAAAACCCACCCCTGGGTTTTGAGCAGGAGGGTCATGGCCAGACTTGTGGGTTTTCCTGGGGCCCCTCTGCTGCTCAGTGGAGACCAGACAGGGGCAGGAAGGGGAGCGGGGCACCTGGCCCAGCCACCCCGCACCTACCCACACACACCTCTGTACACACCTGCGCACCGTTACACTTATTTGCACACACCTGCGTGTATTTCGCACACCCATGCACACACCTTCACACACTTGCACCCACCTGCACATATCTGCACACACCTCTACACACTTGCACACACCTGTACACATCTCTGCACACACCTGTGCACTGCCGCACCCACCTGCCCACCCTTGCACACACCTGTACACATCTCTGCAGACATTTGCACGCACCCGCACACATCTCTGCAGTCACCTGCACACACTTGCACACACCTGCACACACTTGCATACACGTGAATCATCTCTGCACACACCTGACTTATCACCTCTGCACACACCTGCTCACATCTTCACACACTTGCACACAGCTATGCACACCTCTGCACACACCTGTACACACTTTCACATGCCTGCACATATCTCTGCATGTCCCGCAGCAGCGTCTCCCAGATGGGACCCGGCGGTGGGGGTCAGCAGGGGGGCTGCCAGGTGAGATCCGCTCAGGTGGGCCCTGTGCTGGGGCCTGGACGTGGAGCCATAGAACGAGCCCCTCTCAAAGGGCCCCCATTGGTTGGGGAGACAGACGACCTGCATGGCCTCTCCCAGTGCTGAGCCCCAGAGCTGGGGACCCCCCATCCTTTTCTGAGCCCCAGAGCTGGGGTCCCCCATCCTCTGAACCCCAGAGCTGGGGACCCCCGTCCTCTGATCCCCAGAGCTGGGGACACCCCCATCCTTCTCTGAGCCCCAGAGCTGGGGTTCCCCTGTCCTTCTCTGCACCAGGCTGACTCGGGGCTCCCAGAGCCTGGCGGCCAGCGGACACTGCCCCGGGCACAACTGCCCCCGCGGCCCAGCCCAGCCTGAAGGAACGGGTGCTGAAGAGAGAGCGAGAGAAAGGGCCACAGGCCCCTCCCCAAAAGCCACAGAAATATGTCCAGTTGCCCGTGACTCACTCTTCCTTAGAGAACTTTGTTTTTTCCTTCAAAATCACAGACTTCCCCCTCCAGACAATAACGTGTTCTCAGGAAGTCAGCCTTTTTGTTTTTCTGTACCAGCCGCGGGGTTGTTTGTTTTAGAATTTAGAAGAATCTCGCGGTGCTTGTGCCTGCGGGCCCCGCTGCTGCACGCTGACCCCTGAATAGGGCTGCTGGATTCAGCAACTAAAAATACAGGGTACCAGCTAAATTCGAATTTCAGATGAACAGTGCACATTCTTTTAGTGCAAGTCTGCCCCATGCAATATTTTGGACATATTCATACCAAAAAAAAGTGACCATTTATCTGAAGTTCAGGTTTAACTGGGCGTCCTATATTTTACTTGGCAACCCTCTTCCCAAAGCCACTGCCCCATTGGCTCCGCTGGCCCCAGAGAGTCTCCCCACCACTGGCCCAGCAGGAGGAGGTGGCACTGGGGACCCCAGGTCACAGGCAGGACTGTGCGCTAAGCTTTAGCGCAACCCAGAGGCCCCAGCCCCCAGCCTCAGCCTGGCCCGGCTCCCCTTCTGCCCCCGTGCCTCCTTCCCGCTGCTCTCAGGGGTGGTGACAGGTGGGGCTGTCCCCAGCCCGACAGTCTCCCCGCCTTGGAATCACCACCGGAGCCTGGCCTTCCGTCGGGAGCTCCTCCCCGCCACCCCTGCCCAGAGCTGGGCCCATCAGCGCGGGGCTGGGGGCTCCACAGCCCTGCCCTGGCCACAGACCCTTCCGGGGCTCTCGACACCTCAGACCCCAGTGTCCTGGCCCCCCACCCAGGGCCTGCCTCACTCGGCCGTGTTTGAGAGCGCGTGTCCTCCCATTGTGGCCTGGGACGCCGGCCCCGGGGGCCGGCTCGCGTTGGGCAGCTGCGCCGGGCTCCGCGCAGGGCCGCGAGGGGCAGGTGCAGGCCTTCCTTGGCTTTCACCTCCTCTGAAGCCCCCTTTCCGCTCACCCAGCCTGAGTGTGAGGAGCCGCTGGTCCAGCCACCCCTCTGGGCCTGAGGTGCAGAACGACCCGGAGCTGCCCCATTGCAAGGGGGCCAGAGACGGGCAAACGTCCAATCACCTCCCAGTGCGGCCAGGCTGCCCCTGGAGGGGCTTGGGGGGCTACTCAGCCCGGGAGCGCAAGGAGGGCTTCCCAGAGGAGGCAACGCCTGCCCCGCGTCCCCGCCGGCGAGGTTCTGCTGGGGAAGGGAAGCTGCGCTGCTTCTGAAAGCCGACAAGACGGGAGGCTGGGAAGAGGGGGACCCACCCGAGCCAGGGGAAGCTGGAGGCACTGAGGCGGGGAGGGCGCGGGGGCCTCGCCCACCAGCTGGAGTGTGGGTTCACCCCAAAGGCCCTGGGGAGCCAAGGGAGGGCTTGAGACCCTTCACGATTCAGGGGGAGAGGAGGGCCGGGAGTGGGGCACGCAAGGACGCGAGCGGCCCAGCCCGGCTTGCTCCATTGGAGTGCTCCAGCCTGGCGGCCGGGCCCCAGGTTTGCTGGATCGATGTGGTCAGAATAGACAAGACTCTGCCCCGTAAAGGAGAAGACCAAACGAAGGCCGCAGCCTCGAGACGGCAGGTTCTCAGCCCTTGGAGAGCCCAGCACCCCCTTTTTAAGGCTGTACCCCCTTTTCTTAACCCCCCAGTATTTTCCAAGTTCGGGCAATGGAGCACTCTTGGAGCAGGCCCTGGGCCAGGGGTCCCTGGAGCTGACCCCAGCAGCTCCCCCCCCCCCCCCCGCCAATTCCTGGCACTGGCTTGTCCCAGGGTCACCCCGTGTGTTCCCAGACTCCTGGAGCCTGAGGCCGCCCCCCCCCACTCCCCCTGCTGAGAATGCCCCTCATTGTTCCCTTTCTGGCCTTTTCCTGTGCCCGTGCCACCCCGCCTCGACGCTCAGGCTCCTTCCAACGGTCGTTGGCAGAACCGGGCCTGGCGCCTCAGATGGGGACAAACAGGGCCCAGCGCGGCCCTAGGGCCCCTTCCTCCCGGGGCTTCCTCCCAGCTGAGCAGCTGGGGCGCCCTCAGAGCAAGCCCGGTGCCCCGGGGCCCCGCACTGGGTGTCGCTGGTATCCAGGCAAAGCCGAACCGACCCCTACTCTGGCCTCTGGTGGCAATTCATAACCTGAGCCCAACACCCCCCAGGTCCTCCTGGGAGAGGGGACAGGACAGAAGTGACCAGTACACCCCCTCGGCACCTCTCCCTTCCCTGCAGGGAACAGCCGAGAGGAACAGAACTGGAGGCTTTAGGATCCTCCGCAGAGCCCAGAGAGCCTCTCCCCCCGCTCCTCTTCTTCCCAAGGCCTCGAGGCTCGAGGAGGCTAAGTGATTTTCTAAATAAAATATGGGTTAGAGTGGACTTATTGGATTTCTACTATAGAACTATTGTGACTACTAAAGGAAGAAACTGTAGCACTGATGTGGAGACAGCGGCCACGGTAGCTGCTGAGGGCAGGCAGAGGGAAGAAGAGATGGGATGTGGGGGCATTTTCGGGACTTGGAGTTGTCCTGGGTGGTGCTGCAGGGACAGATGTTGGACATTGTATGTCCTGCCATGGCCCACTGGGTGGACTGGGGGAGAGTGTAGACTACAATGTAAACCACTGTCCATGGGGTGCACAGTGCTCCAAAATGTATTCAACAGGTGCAGTGAATGTGCCACAATGACGAAAGAAGTTGTGGGAGGAGTGGGGGATGTGGGTATTTTTTAATGTAACTTTTAAAAAATCTTTGTATCTTTAAAAAAAAGACAATTTAATAAAAATAAAAATAAAAAATCACAGAGGCAGGGCGGGGATGGAGCCGGGGTCCAGCCCCATGCCCTCCCTCCCTCTGTCCAGTGCAGGCCAGTGCAGAGGTGGCACGGTGGGCACGGCCAGCCAGTGGCCGAGGGCTGGGGGGCAGGGCTCCCACCTGGCCCCGCCATCAGCACCTCGCGCCGGTGGGCAGACCCCTTCTCCACGGGGTCTCGTCTGGCTGCGACTTCAGCTTCAGAAAGCACGACTCCAAGCTCGGGGCTCCCTCCCATTCCCTAGACCCGTGCCCCCCATGTCGCCGGGGGTCTTGGGCCATGAGAGCTCCTGGCTCAGGTCCCACCGGAGCCCTGAGACTTAGAGAGCATCTCCCCCCACCCAACTCCCCATTTACCCCCATGAGAGACAGTGGGAGGTGACGCCAAAACCAAGGACGTGTCCTCTAGCCCACCTGAGCCCTAACTTTGGCTCCATCCTTCAGCAACTGTGAGATCTTGGGCATGTTTTTGGGCCTCAGTGTCCTCATCTGTAAAATGGTCAGAACTGTGATGAGGATTAAGTGAAATACTGAATACACATGCCTGGAACCTGGAAGGGCCTCAGTCGGTGGTGACGATGGCTGTGACCTTCGCAGGCGCCGTCCTCCTGTTTCCAGCAGGGAACTAGAGCTGACCACACGTCTCGAACCCGCTGCCAGTCTCATCTACCCCTCCATGCCCAGCCTGGGGCCTGCCCCAGAGGCAGTGGGCAGCCCGGCCCCTGCTCCTCATAACTGCTCCCCCCGAGCCCCGAGGGAGGGGACGCCCTGCGCAGCCTGTGTCTCCCCCAGCACATCTGGGACCCTGTAGGCCCCAGGGCCGAGCCCACCGGGGGCTGTGGAAACACAGGGGAAGGGGGAGGCAGAATAACGCCCCCAAAATACCAGGTCCCAGAGCCTGGGACTTGTCAATGTCACCTTGCTTGGAAAAAGGGTCTTTGCAGATGTGATGAAGGTCAGGCTCTTGAGTTGGGAAGGTTATTCTGGATTCTCTGGGCTGGCCCTAAAGGCAATTGCATGTGTCCTTAGAAGAGGCAGAGGGGACTTGACGCACACGGAGGAGGCGGCAATGGGAGGACGGAGCAGAGAGATTGAAGATGCTGCAGCCGTGAGCCCCAGAATGCCGGGAGCCACCGGGCGCAGATCCCCCCGCGCCTCGGGACGTCTTGATTCCGACCCAGGGACTCTGGCTTTGGACCTCTGGGCCCCAAAACTGTGAGAGAATGAAGGTCTGGTATTTGAAGGCACCAAGTTTGTGGACATTTGTTAGAAACGAATACAGGCCCCATGGGTCTCTCTCCTCGGGGGCTCCCCTCTAGGGTGATCTCACCAGGGTTTCCCCCTTCCCTGGTTCCCCAACCCAAAGGAAGATGGGAACCCACCCCGCCTCTCCCTCTCTCCCACCATGTAGTGAGCAACCCCCCGGCCCATCCCTGACGCTGGCACCTGGCCCCGGCCTTCTGAATTTGAACCCTGCGGAGGTCCCTCCCGCCGCTGGCAGCGTGGAGCCAGGACCCTTCTCCTCCAAGGCGCCTCCTCGGCAGCCCCCGGCCCTGGGGTCCTGAGGAGACCCCCTGGATGTCTTGGATCCTGCTGGTATCCCGGCCTCCTGGTGGAAGCACCAGACTTATCCTTCCCACGGGAAGGCCCTGGACCCCCACCCCTGCCTGCAGTGCCGGGGTTCTCTCTGGGAGGTGTGCTTTGTGACTTGTTCTTCCCAAAACCCCTGCCTCACGCCTTTTAATCCCAAGACCCTCATAACTTGGTGGACTTTGAGTCACTGTTTTGCAGACTGGAAATATAAGACTTAGAGAGTTTCCCCCAAAAGGGCTAGCCCAAGCTAGACCATCATCCAAAGGTGTTTAAGACTTGCAGTTGCTCCCCAAAAAGGGCTAGCCCAGCATTCAAAGGTGTCTAAGACTCAGAGCTTCCCCCAAAAGGGCTAGCACAGGCTAGACCATAATCCAAAGGTGTTTAAGACTTATAGTGGTTCCCCAAAATGTGCTAGCCCAGCGTTCACAGGCATCTAAGATTCAGAGAGATTCCCCCAAAAGGGCTAGCCCAGGCTAGACCAGCATCCAAAGGCACGGCTGCCTCCTGCCTCGTGGCCTTTCCTTCTGGAAGTTCAGTTAAATTTCGCAACTCTCCGTTGATAACTCAGCAAGGAGCTAATGAATTTCCCTTCCTGTTAGGCTACTGGCTTACATTGTTTTCCTTCTTCTGGTCTGCAAGGAACAAAAAACAAATCATTTTCTCACAAAAATAGCAATTAGCAAAGCCCGGATTCCAGAGAAGTCTGGTCAGGGCCGTTCCCTGGACTGGTCTGGAGGTTCCTGCAGGCCTCTGGGGGACACGCCCCCCCCTACCCCCCAGGGCCCTGAGAGCCGAGCGCTTGGCACGTCTGCGTTTTCAGGGGGCTGGAGAGAACACAGGAAGGCAAGGCCGACACAGGCGCGTGTGGGGAGCTTGACATTGTTTGGATGGTCGCAGAGGGCACGGCACCAGGTCTTTCACGTGCACGTTGCCCTCAGAGCTCCAGGGCAGTGTCACGTTCCCAGCAGGGAAAACAACTGCGCGGATTCACGGCGCCTCTGCCTGCGCCGCCATCCTCCTGCCTCCCGCACGCGCTCCGGCGGGGCCGCCTGCCAGATGGAGGAGCTGGCACGCCCACCTTCTTGGCGCAGGCTGTGTCTTGCGAGACGCGGGTGGGCCTGGTGGCATTTCACTTACTGGAGGGCCATAACCAAAGAACGAGCTCTTGGTTGTCTCGCAGGGAGCTTTGGAAACAGACGAGGAGGCACGGGGCTGGTTGGCGAGGTCAGCCCTCTCTGAGTCTGCTGAAGGTACCAGCCTGGCCAAACCTCACGGGGCTTGAGGAGATGGTCCATCGCTGATCGTCTACAAGCGGTTTAGCCGTTGCCACCTTCCTCTTCCAGTCCCTCCAAGGGTCCCCGGGCTTGGTGAGCGGGGCTGAGGGAGAGAGAGTGGGGAGCCCCTTTGCTGGACCTCAGGGGCCAGGGGAACAGAAGAAAGGAATGAGGCACGAATAGCAGGGAACCTGGTCAGCCAGAGCCGCAGGGACCACCCTCACCCGGCCAGTGCCCCCCAGCCGGTGCCTGGCCTTCGCCCGGCAGCCCCCGGGGCAGGCCGTGCTGTCCCTGGCCGCCTCGCTGAAGAGGCTCTTTCTTACTCGGCTCTCCACGTTGGGAGAGCGAGGTAGGCAGGCGGGTCTTTCCATCCAAGCCCGTCTCCAGATGGGGCGGCAGGCATCGCCCTCGTGGCCTGGAAGGGAGTCAGGGAAGGGGGGCGCCGGGCCCAGCCCAGGCTTCAGGAGCCACGGGGCCTGGGGCAGATCAGGGCCCTCTCTGACCCCCCGAAGTGGACACGGTAACGCTGGGCTTGCCCGGGTCTGGCCAGGATTGGAGGAGAACGTAGGGGCCTGTGGCTGCTCCTGGCATGAAAAGAGCTATTTCCCGGCTCGTTGATGCGGAAAACGGAAACGTCTGGATGCCGAGGACAAAGAGCCCTCTCCGCCCTCCCCGCTCGCGCCAGTGTTGTTAGGAGTTTGTTTTGGTTGCTCTGGAACTTTCAGAACAATGGGTCCTGCGGCCACTCATACGCCCAGGGGGTGCACTGGCTGAGCCCCAGAGGCCCCTGTCCAGAGCCCTGGGGGGATGTTTACGTGGCCTGACCCTGCAGCCCAGAGAGGTAATGCTGGGTGGGCAGCACAGGGATGCCACAGTGTCCAGTTCAGACCGAGGCCAGAGCCCCCTGCTCTTCCCAGCCAGCTGGTTCCTAAAGTCAGAAAATGCCAAGAAGCGCCCATGTCCTGTTCCAGCTCTGCTGGGCCCCCGGCCACCCTCTGCACCCACCTTGTAGGTGCCCCAAAGGGGGTAAGCTCCTGACGGGCTCCTGGGGAGGCCAAGGAAAGGGTCCCTGAATACTCATCACTCACGTCTTCCTCCAGGCCAGGTTTCTCTGTGGCTTCTCTGTGCTGTACCTTTGCTACATTCCCTCTGTTGTAGAATTTGATACTAGGTTCAATTATTTGAGTATACAGAGGCCAGGACTCAGGAATGATTTTGAGAAGAAAAAATGATTTATTGACAGCCGGCGGGACTTGGGAGCGTTCTGTTTTGAACCCGAGCCCAGAGCAAGATTTTTGAGCTCTTTTTACACAGAGAGGAAAGGCCAAATGGTCCTTTTGTTTCAGTTCTCGATAGGCTTGAATTAGCATATATCTTCCACATTCTAGGTAAGCTTTTAGCACGGACTTCATACATTCTAGATAAGCTTTTAGCACATTTGGTTTGCATTTTCCCTGAATATTTTAAGTTTATAGAGTTTGCATTGATAAACTGTTTCCTGGGACTGGAGTCGTTGCTATGGTCACCAAGGACAGGACTGCAGCCTCTTACCATCCCACACCCACAAGTCAGAGAGCTTAGGTTATCTATTAAGAGACAGAGAGCCTCCCACCCATAGCCCACATCTCCTCCACCTGGACTGTGCCCATTTCTCCTCTTTTCTTGTCCTAAGAGACCCAACCAGAATATCACCTCCTCCAGGAAGCCTTCCCAGCACAGCTCCTGCTGCTGAAGCTGGCACAGATGCCTCCCATGGGCCTGAGACCCTCTGAGTCGCAGGCCTGAACCCAAGGCTTTGGCCATCCGGGGAGCGTGGGGCTGGCGTCCCAGCTCTGCCATGCGCCAACCTTCTCTCTAAAGTGGGGTCAGAACTGCCCACCTCAGTGCAGGGCCTGGAAATAGCAGGCGCCGCTAGACACCTTTGCCCCTCGATATTCTGGAGGAGAGGGTGGACATGGATGGCGCCTCGAGGTGGCCCTGGGCCACCCCCCAGTCTGGGGACTTTTTTTTCATGACAGAAATGGAAACCGATCCTGTCACTGAGGCAACCTGCTCCCAAGGCCTCGCCTGCCGCGGCTGGTTTCTGTTTCTGTTTGCGTAGAAGCAGGTGCTTTCTAAGAACCAAGGGACAATAAGTCATATCCTTTTGGTCAGTGGAAAACAAACAACAGTGAACAGAATTCCCACTAGGGAATCTTTTCCCGTTGGGATGTCCGGGATGGGGGGTTCCCGGGAAGCCCCTGCAGGGCTTGCTTGGGGGGTTCAGGCTCCAGGAAGCCCCTTTGCCTGACGCTCCAGTGCCAGACCTCTCCAGAGGGAAGGCCAGGCCTGGACTCACGCGCCCAGCACCGCGGCCACCGTGGGCCCAGACGCTTGGCCCCAGAGTCCACCTCCGCCGGCCTTAGCCAGCCTGCTCCAGAGCTGCCGGGACCCGGGCCCTGCTCACAGGAGCTGCCCGTGGCTGTGCAGGTGAACGAGGCTCTCAGGCTTGACTGCAGGAGGGTCTCAGCGTGGGGTGTCGCAGAGGTGGGACCTGGACGTTGTCCAGAGGGGGCAAGGGGGCGGTCGAGCTGGCTCTCAGAGGCCACAGAGGTTGGGTGGACAAGCAAGGGCGGGAGCGGGGGGACATGGCCGGCAGTGGGGAAGTGCCAGGGCTGAAGGTCTAGATGTGGGGACGACAGGGAGGCCGCGGGCCCAAGCCAGGGCATGTTTTAGGGAGTCTAGCAGGCACGACGGGCCTTGTCCAAGCACCCTAAGGCGGGCAGGGGCGGCCACGGGCCTGCGGTCAGGTGTGGAAGGCCGAGAGGAGCTATGGAGAGCGCTGGAGGTGAGGACTGTCTACTCAGTGCTCCGCGGCCAGCTGGCAGGTGGTAGGGGGACCTAGGGGGGCAGGAGGGGCCGAGGAGAAGGGAGAGGCCTGGAGCCTGGATTCGGGCTCTGCCAGGCACGCGGAGGCATGAGCAGGCCTGGGGGCTGCGGATCTGCAGCCTGGCAGGGTCAGGACGGCCGAGATGGCCCTGGGGCCGCTGGGCCAGGCAAAGGGGTCACGCTGGAGGCAAGTGGGGGTGTGAGCCTGGAGCGAGCCGGCCCCTCTGCGTGCCTCTAAGCACGTGCACCTGCAGCCTCGGGTGGGACTGAAGCAGGGTGGCCGCTGCTGATCGGCCACGAGGCCCTGGCATTCCTTCAGCAGAGGTTTCTGGAGGACCCGCCGTGTGCCAAGCTCTGAAATACATCTTAGGAAAAGAAGAAAAAGCAATATTTACTTCGTGCTGGCTTCTGCACAGGCCCCTGTGGTGCTTGGGAACTGTTAGTACCCCAGAAAAATACTCTCTTAACCTAATCCCTTCTGTGGGCCTGAACCCACTTTTTTATTTTTAATTTATTTCTCCCCCATTTCCCCCATTGCCTGCTCTGTGTCCATCTGCTGTGTGTTCTTTTGTGTCTGCTTCTATTCTTGTCAGCTGCACCGTGAATCTGTGTCTCTTTTTGTTGCGTCATCTTGCTGCATCAGCTCTCCGTGTGTGCAGCACCACTCCTGGGCAGGCTGCACTTTTTTCACACAAGGCAGCTCTCCTTATAGGGTGCACTCCTTGCACGTGGGGCTCCCCTATGCGGGGGACGCCCCTGCGTGGCACGGTACTCCTTGTGTGCATCAGCGCTGCGAGTGGGCCAGCTCCACACTGGTCAAGGACGCCCGGGGTTTGAACCTTGGACCTCCCATGTGGTAGGTGGACGCCCTATCCATTGAGTCAAATCTGCTTCCCTGAACCCACGGTAAGTGGGACCTTTGCAGGCCGTTGCTCTGGTAAGGTGGGGCCCAGCTCAGGCAGGAAGGGGCCCCATCCTGGAACTTGAGTCCTTTATAAGAGGATGAAATTCAGAGAGAGAGAGAGAACGCAGAGGCTGGACATCAATGGAACCTGGAGGAGAGGGAGAGGCCAGCAGATGCCGCAGGGCCTTGCCATGTGACAGGCCAAGGACCAAAGGTCACTGGCAGCTGGTCCCGGAACGCCACGTCTGGGGAAAGCATCGCCATGGGCTTGCCTTGATTTGGACCTGTTCCTAAGCTCGAAACCGCGAGCCAGTGGCTCCCGCTGTTCAGCCTGACCCTTGTCGCGGTGGTGGCTTGAGCAGCTCAGGACACTGGAACGTTGCGAAGGAAGAGCCGCTGGCCCTGGGCTCGAAGGCCGAGGAGGGTTGGCCATTGGACCTGGACCGAGGTCTGGGGAGGCCGAAGACAGGGCTCCGGGGAGCCTGACTTGGTGACACTCTAAGTGGATACTCATCTGTATCAATGTCAGTAACGCCAGTGTGTCGATTCTCAAGGAGGGAAGGCATGGAGGACCCTCTCCTCTAGCCACCCAGGGAATTCAGCCCTGGACCCCCGCTCAGCCCACCCAGAACCCCGCAGGCCCGGCCTCCTCGGAAGCTCATCGACCACCCGCTGGGGCTGAGCCTGGTCCCTGGGGTCTCACCCCGCCCCTAGCGCCTGCGGCTTCCTTCCAAACGCACGCAGCCTTCTCCCTGAGAGCAGCGCTGGTTGACGCCTCTTCCCGTGTCCTTAGCTTCCTGGGACGTGTCAGTGGCCCAGGGGTGCCTTTATCCTGCTCTGCTCAGTCATACAGAGCGGGTCACGGGAAGAAAGGCCCAGAAGGGGCTGCAGCGCAAGGGTGAGAAGGCGCTTCCGAGGCTGGCCCCCCGGGGAGCAGAAGAGGCTGGAGGCTGGCAGGAGGTGTCCACGAAGGAAAGGCCGAGGTACTCAGACTGAAAAGGCCACGTGCTTGAGCCCGAGGCTCCGCCACCTTCCTGGGGCAAGTTCTACCCAGTGAGGGGCAGTAGCAGGAGGCCCTGGGACTGAGTGGGCTTCTAGGGATGATGTGACTCAGATGGGGACATTTTCAGAGCCTCCTGGGGAAAAGGCTGGAAACCAGTGTCCAGGCCTCCCCTGCCAAGGCATGGGGTGGGGTCTCTTTCTTCGAACCTCTTCCGTGTGTCTCCTCACAGCTGGAAATGTTGGGGGCCAGGGATGACCGCATGTGTTGTTTCTCAAGACAGTCCACCAGCCTGGGGACCTCCGACGTGGAGCGTCAGAGCTGCGCCATCTCCCTTAGGTCACCTGCTGGGCCTGGTGAGGGGGACAGGGAGCGGCGTTTGCCGCAGTGTCCCAGGTCAGGGGCAGGAGGGCAGCTCATCAAGGGCAGCTTCTCTTGACCAGGGCCTGGACTCCTGCCTGAGGCTCCTCAGCTACCCCAGGGTGGCCTCAGCTACTCCAGGACCACTTCAGCTACTTTAGGGCCACTCAGCTATTCCAGGACTGCTTCAGCTACTCCAGGGCCACCTCAGCTACTCCAGGACCGCTTCAGCTACTTTAGGGCCACCTCAGCTATTCCAGGACTGCTTCAGCTACTCCAGGACCACTTCAGCTACTCCAGGGCCACCTCAACTACTCCAGGACCACTTCAGCTACTTTACGGCCACCTCAGCTATTCCAGGACTGCTTCAGCTACTTCAGGGCCACCTCAGCTACCCCAGGGCCACCTCAGCTACTCCAGAACCACTTCAGCTACTCCAGGGCCACCACAGCTACCCCGGGGCCACCTTAGCTACTCTAGGGCCACCTCAGTACCCCAGGACCACCTCAGCTACTCTAGGGCTGCCTTGGCTACTCCATGGCCACCTCAACTACTCCAGGACCACCTCAGCTACTCCAGGCCACCTCAGCTACTCCAGGCCACCTCAGCTACTCCAGGCCACCTCAGCTACTCCAGGGTTGCCTCAGATGCAGGACGGGGTGCAGTCTGCACAGGCAGGGCATGGCCTCAGAGCCCCAGGCTTCCATGGCCGTCACACCCGTGGGCCTGGACTTTCCGTCCCTCCGGTGTTTGTCCTCTGAGCAATTGCAGCCATGGCAACCAAGCGGCCGTGACGCCCCAGCGGACGGCGGAGCCCACTGCCTCCTGAGGGGAGAACGTGTCCAGGCACGAGGCCCCGGGGGTGGACGCGAACACAAGGCCAACCCAGAGCCTCTTCACAGCCCCCGGGGAAGGAAGGCAAGTGCGGGGGCCGCCGTTTTCGGGGGCCGGCCGCGAGCTAGGCCCCCGGCACGCACCGCCTCGTGGGCGCCCCAGCAGCCCCAGCGCCCGTGCCGTCCTCCCCGATTCAGGAGGCTCCGAAAGGTGGAGGAACTCGCTCGAGGCCGCGCGGTCGGGGCGCGCAGCCGGGGGACCCCCCGAGCCCGCGGGGGACGCGCCAGAGCCGGCGGTGCGTGAAGAAACACCAACACCGGCCCCGCGTGGCTCTCTGTTTCCGAAGTCCCCACTTTACGCAGCCGAGGGGGGGGCCAGGCCCCGCGTCCTCCGGGCCGTGGCCGGCCAGGTGTGGCGGCCGCAGCCCCCCGCTTCCTGCCCGGCGCGGGCCAGGCGTCCCCGGGAGGCTCCTGGCGCCCCGGTCGGGGAACTCCCCCGGACTCGGCGGGGTGCGGAGGGACACGTGCCGCGACCACGGGGCTCGCCGCGGACCCGGGCGCCGCGCCCCTGGCTGAGCCTGGCTGCGCATGTTGGGGGGAGCGGCCGGCGCCCACCCTCCGCCCCCGGGCGCTCTGGAGACCCCGGCTCCCTTGGGCCCTGCCGGGGCGACCGGCCTCCCGGGCCGCCCGGCGACCGGGCTTCCCCAGGCCCAGCTCGATGAGGTCATCGGCCCCGTGAGGGGGAGGGACCCTCGGCCCGGGACACATCCTGCATGACTCATCAGGGGGCCGCGCACGGGGGCTTCCGCCCGCCGAGAGACCAGACACAGAGGACCATTGTCAACCTGCGGAAGCCGCCCCCGCGCGGCAGGCTCAATGGGGCCCCTTGTTCTCCTCCCGGTTCCCTTCCGCGGGGTCCTTCCCGGGGAGGGGTCCCCCAGGCCGCCTGACCCCAGACCCCACCGGCGGTCCCCAGGGAGGCCCTCGGCGCAGGGCTGGGAAGTCCCCAGCCTCTTCGGCTCTTGCGCCTTCATCTTTCAGGCAGGGACGTCGCTGAGAAGAGACAAGGCCTCGGGGGACGCGTGTCTCGCGCAGCCCTGAGCCAAATGGGGGCTCTCCACGACACGTGGTCTTTCCCTCCCAGCTCCCTCCTTGCTTCAGAAAAGGAAAGTCGAAGATTCGGCAGAAGAGACAACGGCAGAGCTCTGGTCTGACCTCGACGGACCCACATAGAGCAGAACCTCGGCCCCACACGCTGCTTGCCGGGCGCGCCTGCACCCAGCCGGAGGGCGGGGAGCTGGCCACCAGGAAGGGGGCCCTCAAAACCATTCTGGGTCTGGGACCAAACTGGCGGCCCTTAGAAATCCCAAGCGGGGGAAAACTTCTAAAGACCATTTTTGAAAGAAAGGAGTCAAAGGACGTGGAAAGAGAGTTCACAGAGACAGAATTCGAAACGACTAACAAGTTTGTGAAGAGTTGTCACCCTCACTAGTTAACAGAGGAATACAAATTCAAGCAATGGGATCCTGTTTCACACCCACCTGATGGGCAGAAATGTCCAGGTCAGATAATATCAGGTGCTGACAAATCTGCAGGGCAGAGGGGAAGTAGATTTGGCTCAACAGAATGTCTGCCTACCACATGGGAGGTCCAGGGTTCAAATCCCGGGCCTCCTTGACCCACACAGAGTGCTGATGTGCACAAGGAGTGACGTGCCACGCAGGGGTGTCCCCTGCCACGCAGGGGTGTCCCCTGCATAGGGGAGCCCCATGCGCAAGGAGTGCAAAAAAAGCGCAGCCTGCCCAGGAATGGCGCCGCACACACGGAGAGTTGACACAGCGAGATGATGCAACAAATAGAAACGTGATTCCTGGTGCTGCCTGACATGAATACAAGTGGACACAGAAAAACACAGAGCAAATGGACACAGAGAGCAGACAACTGGGGGCGGGGAGAAGGGGAGAGAAATAAATAAAAAATAAACCTTTCAACAACAACAGAAAACCCTGCAGGGCAGAGAACACTTGTGAACTGCTGGTGGGGGTGGAAACCCACTCAGGACAGTATAGGGCAAGAATGGGAAATAATTACCCAAACATGCTGCGTGAAAAAGCATCCGGTGCCTGCTGAGCTCAGCCCCCGGATGCTGGACCAGAGCCAAGGGTGCCAGTGCTGAGGGCAGACCCCAGGATCATGCCCTCCTGGAGAGGCCGCTGTCCTCTTCAGCAGCCCCCAGGGAAGCCCCTACCCTCACCCCAGCTCCCAGCTATGGGGCCTCTGGACCAGGGCTCCCACCCTGGAGATGTCAGGACATCCCACCTCCTTTCCTGAACATTCCAAAATCTTCTACCTCACTGCCTGGATTAGTTTTCTATTGTTGCATAACCAATGACCACAAACCTAGCAGCTTAAACCAGTACTCCCTTACCATCTCCCAGTTTCCCAGGGCCACAAGTCCAGACCTGGCTTAGCTGGGACCTCCACTCAGCATCCCACCCAAGGAAGGTGGTCTGGGTTGCGTGCTGCAGGAGGCTTCCCACCTGGCTTAGGTTGGTGGCAGAACCCGTTTCCTTGTGGCCGGAGACTGAGGCTTGGCTTCCAGCTCTCTGGAGGCTGAAGGCGGCCCCCCGAAGCTGCTTGCTCCATCGAGCTGCAGGGAAAGCCCGTCAACTCTGGGGGTGCCCCGCTTTTCTTCTAAGGGTTTTCACCTGGTTAGGCCAGGCCCTCACAGAAGAGTTCATCTTTTGCCTTTGCTCCATCAGCTGATTTGGGACCTTCACTGCACCCGCACAGTCCCTTGGCCTTCGCCATATTCAGTTGGCTGGAAGCAAGTCACGGGGCTGCCCGCACCAAGGGGAGGGGATTTTCTAAGGCGTGGACCCCAGCGGGGTTTACGGGACCATGTTAGGCCCTGCCCACCCCACGACCGATGGTTGAAAAGAAAGATGAAGTCTCTGGCTGCCCAGAATGGCCTGGAGAGGCACAGTCTTCCCAGGGCAGGGAGGGAATGAAAAAGATCCAGAGCCTTCTACATGGAGGGCCAGTAGGGATGGAGCTGAAGGGCTGGGCCCCAGCAGGCCAGGCCAGACTGTGGAGGAGGAGAGAGGAGAGAGGAACGGGCAAGCAGTGAGAGCCCGTAGGCAGGGGTGGCAGGTGGGCCAGTAGCTGCAGAAAGGTGAGGAGGGCTGGGCGAGGCAGGCTCAGGGTGAGCTCTGTGGACGTGCCGGCCCCTTCCTCTGCCCGGCCATCCTTGCCAGCCGGGGACCCCCCCATGCCCTCCATCAGCGGCACCTAAGAGGTCAGCATCTTTGCAGCAGCAGGGAGGGCCAGTGCAGATTGCGCTGGGCAGCTCCTCCCGCTCCTGGAGGCCCGTGACCAGCAGGACATTCACCTGCAAGTCTGCATCTCCTCCACCGCTGGGCCCAGAGCTGGCAGGGACGCCGCCTGCAGGGTCAGAACCCCCAGCACCTGCGGCCCTGTCCTGGAGCCCCCACCACCGGCCTCCATGCCCTACAGAGAAACAAGGCATGAGGAGCTGGTGGCCCCAGCAGGCCTTTGTATCGGGGTCTCCTGTCCAGTTACCTTGCCACCTTCCCATCCAATTCTTGTTTTTAAAAATAGACTTTATTTTCCAGAGCACTTTTAGGTTAACAGAAAAACTGTGCAGAAAGTACAGCGTCCCCATATATGCCTGATACCCACCACTCGGTTTCCCCTATTATTAACACCTTGCATTAGCATGGCACATGGACACATGATGATGAACTGAAGTCCATGGTTTTTAACAGTGTTCCTTCTTTGTGCTGTCCAGCTCTATGGGTTTTGACAAATGCACAATGTCATGTACCCACCATCACAAGTTCATTAGCAAAGTTTCACCTCCCTAAATATGCCCTGGCCTCCACCTCTTCACCACTCCCCAAGCCCCTGGCAACTACTCATCTTTTTTTGTCTATATTTTTGCCTTTTCCAGAATGTCATGTAGTTGGAATCATAGAAGATGTAAGTTTTCCAGCCTGGCTTCTTACGTTTAGCAATATGCATTTAAGTTTCTTCCATGTCTTTTCATAGCTTGATAGGTCCTTTTTTTCTAATCACAGGGTAATACACCATTGTATCAATGTACCACAGTTGCTTTATCTCTTCACCTATTGCAGGGCATCTTAGTTGCTTCCAAGTTTTGGCAATTATGAATAAAGCTGCTGTAAGCATTCATGTGTGGACATAAGTTTTCATCTCAATTAGGTAAATGCCCGGGAGCGTAATGGCCTAATGATTAACTTGGTAAAACCTGCCACAGCGGCTCTGCCGTGTTGCATTCCCACCAGCAGCGGATGAGAGTTCCTGCTGGCCACACCCCTGCCCGGCTTTGGTGTTGTCAGTGTTGTGGATTTTAGCCATTCTCGTAGGCATGGAGTGGTAGCTCATTGTTTTCATTTGCAATTCCCTACTGACATACGATGAGCGTCTTGTCATGTGCCTACTTGCCATCTGTATATCTTCTTGGGTGAGGTGTCCAGATGTTTTACCAATTTTTTAGAACTTCTTTTTATTGTGGTAAAATACCCATAACATAAAATTTAGCATTTCACCAGTTTTTAAGTGTACGATTCAGTGATGTTAAGTACCTCGACAGTGCTGTGTAACCATCACCACTACCCATGTGAGATGTTTTCATCTTTCCCAACAGAAAGTCTGCACTCATTAAGCAACAACTCCCCGTTTCCTCCTCCCTCCACCCTTGGGAACCACGATTCTACTTTCTACCTCTATGAGTTTGTTTATTCTGGATCCTTCATATAAGTGGTATCATACAATATTTGTCTTTTTGCGTCTTGCTTCTTTCGCTTAGCATCATGTTTACAAGGTTTGCCCATGTCGTAGCATGTATCAGCGCTTTACTCCTACTTACATGACTAGTATTCCATTGCATAATATACTGTAGTTTGTTTATCCATTCATCTGTGAATGGGCACCTGGAATGTTTGCACTTTTAGGCTGTAGTGAATAATGCTGCTATGAACATTGGTATACAAGTATCTATGGAGTAGCTACTTTCAATTATTTGGGGGTCTATACCTAGGAGTGGAATTGCTAGGTCATACAGTAATTATACATGTACCTTTTTGAGGAACTTCCTACATTCCCAACAATGCACAAGAGTTCCAATTTCTCTACATCATTGTCAACACTTGTTATTTTCTGTTTTTAAATAATAGCCATTCTAGTGGGTGTGAAGTAGGTTCTCATTGTGATTTTGATTTACGTTTCCCTAATAACCACAAGAAGTTGAGTATTTTATCTTTTCATGTGCTTATATCTTATTTGGAAAAATATCTCTTCAAGTCCTTTGCCCATTTTTAAAAATCGGGTTGACTGTCTCTTGGGTTATGAGTTGTATTTATTGTTATATTATGGGTATTACACTCTTATCATGTATATGATTTCCAAATATGTTCTCCCATTCTGTAGGCTGTCTTTTCACTTTCTTGATGATGTCCTTTGATGCACAGAGTTTTTTATTTTGATGAAGTCCAATTGTTTTTTGAGATTTTCTATTTCTTCTTGGGTCAATTTGGGCAATCTGTGTGTTTCTAGGTATTTTTCCAGTTCTTCTAGGTTTTTTAATTTGTTGTATAATTGTTTATAATATTCTCCTATAATTCTTTTTACTTTTGTAAGGTTGGTTGTAATTTCCCCACTTACATTTTTTATTTTAGTTAATTTTATCTTCTTATGTTCTTTGCTAGTTTAGCTAAAGGTTTGCAGACTTTATTGATCTTTTCAATGAACTAACTTTTGGTTCCATTAACTCTCTCTGTTGTTTATCAAGTCTCTATTTCACTTATCTTTGCTCTAATCTTTATCATTTCCTTCTGCCAACTTTGGGTTGATGTTGTTCTTCTTTTCCTAGTTCCTCCACATATGAAATTAGCTTATTGATTTGGGATCTTTCTTCATTTTTAATGTAGACATTTACATGTATAAATTTCCCTCTGAGCACTGTTTTTGCTGCATGTCATAAGTTTTGGTTATGTTGGGTTTTCATTTTCCATTCACCTCTATGTATTTTTTTATTTCCCTTGTGCATTCTTCTTTGACCCATTGATTATTTAAGAGAGTGTTGTTTAATTTCCAAACATTTGTGAATTTTCCAGTTTCCCTTCTATTATTTCTGGCTTCATTCCATTGTGGTTGGAGAGTAAAGTGTTCTATATATATCTCTTAGGTCCAATTGGTTTATAGTGTTGTTCAAGTCCTCTATTTCCCAGTTGATCTTCTGTCTAGTTGTTCTATCCAATATTGAAATTGGTATATTTGTAGAAAGTCTATTTTTTTCTTTAGTTCTATAAATGTTTTGTATATTCTGGGGCTCTGTTGTTAGGTACATATATGTTTATAATTGTTATATCTTCTTGCTAGATGAAAACTTTTATCAGTATATAATGTCCTTCTCTGTCTCTTGTAACAGTTTTGGACTTAAAGTCTATTGTGTCTGGCAATATTATATCTACCCCAACTCTCTTTTGGCTTCTATTTGCATGGGATATCTTTTCTATCCTTTTACTTTCAACCTCTGTCTGTCTTTGTACCTAAAGCAAGTCTCATGTGGACAGCATAGAGATGGATAATTTTTTTTTTAAAGATTTATTTATTTATTTTTAATCCCCCCCCCCCCCGGTTGTCTGTTCTCTGTGTCTATTTGCTGCGTCTTGTTTCTTTGTCTGCTTCTGTTGTCGTCAGTGGCACGGGAAGTGTGGGCGGCGCCATTCCTGGGCAGGCTGCACTTTCTTTTGCATTGGGCAGCTCTCCTTAAGGGTGCACTCCTTGTGCGTGGGGCTCTCCTATGCGGGGGACACCCCTGCGTGGCATGCGGCACTCCTTGCACGCATCAGCACTGCGGATGGGCCAGCTCCACACGGGTCAAGGAGGCCCGGGGTTTGAACCGCAGACCTCCCATGTGGTAGAAGGACACCCTGACCACTGGGCCAAGTCTGTTTCCCGAGATGGATAATGTTTTAAGTTCAAGCTACCATCTATATCTTTTATTAGGAGAGTTTAACCATTTATATTTTAGGTAATTACTGATAAGGAAAGATTTACTTCTGTTAATTAGCTGTTTGTTTTCTGTATGTCTTACATGTTTTTGTTTCTCAGTCCCTCCATTATTGCCTTCATTTTTTGTATTTAGTTGATTTTTTTGTACTGTGCCATTTTGATTTTCTTCTTTCCCTTTTTGTATTTTTTCAGTTATTTTCTTAGTAGGTGGTTGCCTTGAGAATTGCAATGAACAACTTAAATATATATCTATCTAGTTTGAATGCTACCAACATAATTTCAGTAGTATACAAATACCCTTCTGCTATACATCTACCTACCTCCCCAATTAGAAAGTTATTTTCTCAGATTACTTACTTATATATTGTGTGCCCATTATCATAGATTTAAATTATTGTTTTATGCATTTTACTTTAAGTCACATAGGAACTAAAGAGGAGTTACAAACTAAAAGTTCAATAATGCTGGATTTTATATTTACCTATATAGTTATCTTTACCAATATTTCTTTTTATGGTTCAAGTTACTTCTAGTTTCCTTTTATTTTAGCCTGATGGACTCCCTTTAGCATTTCTTGTAGGGCAGGTCTTCTGGTAATGAACTCCTACAGCTTTTGTTTATCTGGAAATGTCTTGCTTTCTCCTTCATTTTTGAAAGATAATTTTGCCAGATACAGAACTCTTGGTTGATAGGTTTTTTTCTTTCTTTCTTTCAGGAATTTAAATATGTCATCCCACTGCTTCGGGCTTCCATTGTTTCTATTGAGAAATGGACTGTTAATCTTATTGAGGATCCCATGTACATGATGAATAACTTCTCTTTGTCTTTGAGATTTAACAATTTGACTATAATGTGTTGTAGTGTGGATCTCTTTGTGTTTACCCTGCTTAGAGTTCATTGAGATTCTTGGATGTGCATATTCATGTTTTTCATCAGATTTGGGAAGTTTTTAGCCATTATTTCTTCAAATATTTTCTCTGCTCCTTTCACTCTTTCTTCTCCTTTACAGGCTCCTGCCATGTGAATGTTGGTATACCTCAAGGTACCCCACAGGCCCTTCAGGCCATGTTCACTTCTCTTCATCCTTTTTTCTTTTTGCTTCTCACACTAGATAATTTCAAGTTTCCTGACCCTTTCTTTTGCCTGCTGTTGATTCTCTCTAGTGTGTTTTTCATTTCAATCATTATACGTTTCAATTCTAGAATTTCTACTTGCTTTCTTTTATATTTCCATCTCTTTATTGATATTTTCATTTTGTTCATACATCATTTTCCTAACTTTCTTTGTCTATGGTTTCCTTTAGTTCACTGAACATATTTAAGACAGTAGTATTAACATCTTTAACTAATAATGTCAATGAATGTGCTTCCTCAGTGTTTTAGTTTGCCATAGGGCTAACAATGCAAAATACCAGATATGTGTTGGCTTTTATAATGGGAATTTTATTAGGGGAAAATCTTATAGTTCTGAGCCCATGAAATGTCCAAATCAAGGCATCAGCAGAAATGCTTTCTCACCAATGGTTGGCTGCTAGCAGATCCTGGAATCCTTCCATGTGGTGAGCAAGATGACAGGTCTGCTGGTCTCTCTACTTTCTCCGGGAGGTCAGCTGTGAGTGACCAGGCATCTCTCCCTGAGATTCATTTGCTTGAGCTTCTCAGGGCTTTTCTTCTTTCTGCAGCTGTAGGCGAAACTGGAGTGCTGGCTCTCATATGGCTGGGTCAAAATGCCAGAACACACTTTTCTGTGTGTCTCTTCTCTCTCTGTTTTCTCAGTTTATATAAGACCCCACAAGGGAGTGGAGACCCAATCTGAGTCTAATCAAAAGCAAGTTAATCAAGTGATCTAATCAAGGTCCCGTAACGATTCTAATGCAACCAAAGGGTCTCATAGAGTCCTCCATGGGAATGGATTACATCAAGAACAATCTTTTCTGAGATTCACAAAAATACCTCAAACTGTCACACTCAGGGATGATATCTGTCAGATTCTTTTTTTCCCCCAAGAACAGGACGTACTTTCCTATTTCTTTGTATGCTCTGTAATTTTTTGTTGAGAAATGAGTGTTACAATGTGGTGTTGGCAGTCTGATTCTCCCACTCCTAGAGACTGCTGAATTTTGCTTGTTGCAATTTGAGCCATGCAGCTATGATTTTTCCAAATTAATTTTTGTAAAGTGTGTATTTCTTATTATGTGTGGTCACTGAAGTTTCTCTTACATTATCTTTGTGCTCAGTCAGTGACTTGACATGAATTTCCTTAAACGTCTGGCTCCCAAATGGAGAAAGGAGACAGGATGGAAGGAAGTACTCTTTCTTGAAATCCATAGGGAAGTGTGACAGTTTGAATTTGGTGAATCCCCCAAAAAGATGATGTTTTTTAACTAAATCATTCTTTTGATTCCATTATATCCGGTTAAGGGACCTTTATTAGATCGCTTGATTAGATTGCTTTTGATTGGATTACATCAGTGGGGCACGACTCAGGTTGGGTCTCCACCCTCTTACTGGAGGCTTATATATACAGAGACACACAGAGAAGGGAGGTCTGCCATTTTGACCTGGAGGTGTGAGAGAGAGGATTCAAAGATCACTCGCAGCAAGAGCCAAGGCACAAAGCCCCCAAGAGGCAGGGCCCATGGAAAAACTCAAGGCTGAAGAGACAAGCCATATGCCCGATTGTCCACAGCTGGAGCTCCTGGAGACTGTAAGCCTTGAGTAGAAGGGCAGGGACCGTGGCAGAGAGTGGCCACCATCTTGCTCACCACATGGCAGGACACCAGGATCACCAGTAGCTGACTTCAGTAAGAAGGCATCTCTGACGGTGTCTTGATTTGGACATTTTTGCAGATTTGGAACTGCATATTTTACCCCTAATAAATTTCCTGCTATAAAAGCCAACCCATTTCTGGTACTTTGCATTGGCAGCCTTTGGCAAACTAAGATAGGAAGTCATTTCAGGCCAGGGTGGTTGAGGCAATGGCCACCCTCTGTGCCAAAACCTCAGTGGTCAAAAACACCAATTAGCAATCAAAACACACCCTTGATTTCTGGAGGACAAAATCATTATTGCCCATCCTAGCAGCAGGAATGCTGGCTGCTCGGCTGTGCACTTGGGATGTAGGGGATGCAAGCTGCTATGGGAAAGGTGAAGTTCACAGTCTACCAGCCTCTCTCTGCCTCGCCACAGGATGCTGCAAATGCTTCACGTAACTCCAGGGCTCCAAAAATACTTGGTTAAGATAGTTCCTGCCAGCTCAGTGGTCTTTTTTAAAAATAAATTTGTTTATTTATTTATTATACTTTTGAAATTAAAGTTAATAGATCACAAAGAATGTTACATTAAAAAACACTTAAAAAAACATAAGAGGTTCCCATATACCCCACTCCCCACCCCACCACCCCATCATTGTTGTAAATTGCATTTTTTTTGAAGATATATACATCACACACAAAAATGTTACATTAAAAAATATAAGAGGTTCCAATATACCCCCAACCCCTACCCCACTCCTCCCGCACCAACAACCTCCCCATCGTGGTGGCACACTCATCGCACTCGGTGAACACATTTGGGAGCACTGCTGACCAGTGGTCATTTGGGTGGAGGGGCAAATTCCTGGAGCCTCCCACTCCACCGTCGTCCCCCAGCCGTCTCCCCCCCCCCCAGTTCTCGCGTCCTTCCGTCTGCCCCGCCTCTGCCCTTCGACTGCCCACCTCCCTCTGAGCCTGCCAAGCTGGGGGCTGGGGCTGGTTCCTCCTTCTCCGACCAGCTCAAGGAAGAGCCCCAGGCCGGGACCGACCACTAGGCCCTGGACCCTGGGCCTGCCTCCCATCTGGGTCAGTCTTATCCAAAGGCCCCCAGCCCCTGCCTCACCACCAGAGCCAAGACCTGGCGTCGCGCTCGGCCTCTAAGCCGAAATTCCAGAGAAAGGCATCCGCTCTCCAAGGGAGGCCACTGACATCGTGACCGAGCCCTCTGAGCGGTCTGAGTCGGGCTCCCTGATGCCTTGGGCCTTTGCACATGGTGGTCTGTGGCATTTTGCCTTACGGTGCCAACCTCAGAGAGCAGCTTCAGCTGACTCGGGTAGAAAAGGACTTGAATGGAGAGACAGGGGGTGGCTCCCTGGACTCTCAGGCAGGTTGGAGAACCAGGCCGGAAGCATGCGGGAAGGGAGGTGAGCACAGCGGGGCCTCCCCACAGCGACAGTGTGCTGGCACCTGCCACCCCGGGAGGGACACCCCTGGATTCCAGAGTCCTCTGCCGCCTCCAATAATTGGTGCCTCTCTCTGCAGCCTTGCGTCACTCCCTCTAGATCCAAAGTCCCGGGAGGAGCAACATGGGTCAAGCACTAGCTGCTAAGGAGCAAGGGGGGGCGTCCGCCCACAGTAGCTTCCACAGCGGGAGGACGTGGGCTCTCCTCCTTCCTCGGGTGGCCTGAAGTAGGAAGAGTGTTGGGGTCTGGGCCTCAGGTGTGCCCACCACACCCTTTCTCTCCAGCCCTCAAAGCTGTCCAGCCTTGGGCTGCCATGTCCCCAGCGCCCTCGCCGCGCCCTCAGGTTTGCTCTCCCTCTCGGGCATCACCCGGCTGGGCCTGGCCTAAGGACGCATCTCCCTGCCTGCCAGAGGGACCGCGGAGGGCGGGGAACTGCCTTTTCTCGTGCTCGTTGGGGCCGGCCAGCTCGTCTGCATGGCGTTAGGCCCATGTACAGTGGCGTCGGCTCTCGGAGCCTGGTCTCATCACAGAGCTGGCCGAGGGGCCCCTCCCCCGAGCCAAGCAAGGTCAAAGGCCGGTCGGTTCCTATCTCTGTGTCCCATTACTTGGGGTATCTGGTTCTTACCATATTTGGTAACTGGCTCGCAGACTTAGGCTTAATTATTAATCGTGTTTTGATCCTCCAGCAAAACGGCCACCTCCAGAGCCACCGCGGGGGGTTTTAGGAGAGTGCCTCTTAAGTTGCTCAGTGGCACTGAACGAGGACCCGGGCCCAGGTCAGCCCAGAGCTGAGGCCTCCCCGTTGCCTGACCTTGAGAACCGCCAGCATCCCCCAGGGCCGAGCGGCGGCTCAGGAGCCAGGGCTCCCTGTCCCAGCCGGGCCAGCTCCTGCTGGCCGCATGGGGTGACCGACGCGCCCTCCCCCAACAGCTCCCTCCCCCATCCCCCCAAGCCCTGGGGTCTGAAGGGGCTAAGAGCACCTGCCCCCAGCTCAGACCTGGGAAGAAGCCCAGACCCCCCCAGGCTTCCTGGCTGTGCTGCCCACTCCAGGGTGAGGAATTCGCCCCCTGGAGAGGGGCCCTGACCGCACATTCCAGAGGCCTGAGTCACTCTGGATTCCTGCCAAGACGAGCTTGACTCCGGGGAGGCTGCGGGGACACTGCACAGCCAGGGGTGTGGTCCCTCCCCGCTGGGGCTGGCTTGGGGTGGGAGATGGGGGGCCTCTCTGGGATGAGAGGGACAAGGCTGCGACCTCAGGGGCCACTCAAATTCTGTTCGGCGTGGGCCCAGGGGACCCGCAGAGGGAGGGCCAGGCTCAGGCGGGAACTGCAGCCTCCGCCTGACCCCTAGCTGCTTTCCTTGCTCTCGGGGACAGAAAATAGAGACCCTGCAAGACCCTGGGACAGGCACCTGCTCCCCGCCACCTCCTTCCAAGGAGGCTGCAGGGGCGCAGCGAGTCTTGGCCCTGGCTCCCCTTATGTAAGGGAAACCGAGCCCCCCGCGGGTGGCCGCCTGCATGCTCAGGACCCAAGTTAGAATGTGACACCCACCGCAGGAGAACCACGTAGGCTGTCGTGCCCTCCGGGCCGCACTGTTCCTTCCTGCAGGAACAGCGCCAGAGCCCGTTCACGCAGGAAGGGTCTTCGTTCGGAGACACCTTGCCTGGCTGCCATCTCCCTGCCTCTGCTGGAGGCTCTTGTCATACTCGTGCCCGCACCCCCAAAGATCCTCTGCTGTCCGTCAGTCCCAGGAAAGAAAGACCATGTCTGAAGAGCTAAGCGTGGGTTTCGGTCTTGCAGCCGCCCCAGCCCGTGCCCTTCAGGAGGTTTGCACAGAGGCCGCCTCCCAGGGCGCAGGGCTGGCGTGGCCCCTGCCCCTGCCCGGGCTTTCCATTCTGGGGGGAGGCCTGGGGTTCCAGACTAGTCCAGCAGCTCCGGGGCTGCTGTGGCTGAGGAGGACGCCCCCCCAACTTCCCTGGGGACACCGAAGGCTCAGAAGATGTGCCCAGTCCGTGCCTAGCGCCACTGTGACCCCCTGTTTGCCTGGAGCACCCCTCCTCCTTTAGAATAATTACGAGCAGCGCCCCCTGCCACTCTCAAAAGCGTCCTGGGGAAGCGGATGTGGCTCAGCCGATGGAGTGCCTGCCTACCACATAGGAGGTCCAGGGTTCGATACCCAGGGCCTCCTCGCCCGTTTGGCAAGGTGGCCCGCGTGGAATGCTGCCATGTGCAAGGAGTGTGGCCCTGCACAGCGGTGCCCCCTGCACAAGGAGTGGCCCCCGCGCAAGGAGTGCAGCCCCGTGCAGGAGCAGCGCTGCCCCCACGGAGAGCTGACGCAACAACGAAAGGAGACAGAGAAGAGACAATGTGAGACACAGTGAACTAGGGAGCTGAGGTGGAGCGAGAGAAGAGTCACCTCTCTCCCACTCCGGAAGGCTCCAGGATGGCTTCCCAGAGCCACCTAATGAGACTGTAACAGACACAGAAGAGCACACAGCAAATGGACACAGAGGGCAGACAATGGAGGGAGGGGGGAGAGACGTAAGGAGGGGAAGTTAATTAATTAATTAAAAAACAAAAGCGCCCTGGTCTGGAAGAGAATGATCCTTCAGCCCCTTTTCATTTCATTTCCCGCTTCTCAAGGAGACACTGAAATTGCCCCAGTTGAGACGATCGAAGCTTCGACCTCGGTCAAGGCCATCCAGGGGGTGAGTGGCCGATCTGGAAACCATCCCAGCTCAGCCTTGACGTCAGAACCCCTCCTCTGAACCACAACCTCCAACTTCTCAGAAAATCCCTTTTTTTCCCCTTGATGCTCTGAAGGGCTGAAAATCTAGTCTCTCCAAATACTAGAGAGATACGAGTTTGGGCGCTGCCACCCCGTCGGCTCTCACCTTCGCCCTTTGGCCTTCCTTGCCTGGCTGGTCCCGGGAAGGTGGCGTCCGCAAAGGAGGACGGCCCAGCAGCCTCCTCCTCGTCCTCAGCCCAGGGCCGGGCTCTGCCCAAGGGACACCTCTGAGTCCTCGCGCCGACCACACGGGGTGGGTGATGTGGCCTAGTTCCGGAAAAAGGGAACTCCTGAGCTCACACCAGACTCGCCCCCCAGCCTCGAGCCACCGGCGCACTGCTGAGGCTCAGGGCGGGGGCCGAGGCTGGGGGTCTAACTCGCGTGAAGGTGGACCCCCAGGCCCTCCGGCTCCCGCGGCCCTCTGAGCTGCAGGCCGTTGGGGGGTGTTCCACTTCTTTGGCGGGAGAGGGCAGACAGCTTCCAGAACAGCTCCTGGCTGCCCAAAGCTGGGGGAGAGCTGTTCTGAAGCGCCCCGGCCCCCGGCCCCCAGTTTCTCCAACCAGAGACCATGCCGGTGTGGGAGCCGCTTCCCCAGCCCAGCCCACGGGCCTCTGGGGAGGAAGAAATGAAAGCAAGCACATTCCAGATGGTCCCGGGGAAAACAGATTTTGGGAAAAGGATGTTTGTGCAAAGCTTGCCAAAAATAGAGAACCCAAGAAGAAGAGGAGGCCACCTCTTGACCCACTTATGAAACCATTTCCCAGGAAGGACTTTCTAAGTGATGGACAAAGTCACCAGGGAAAATGCCCATCGCTTGGCCAATATCAAAATACAAAGCTCTGGCGTGTTAAAAACCACCACAAATAAAAATAAAAGTAAACAACACGCTCATAAAACGTTTGTGTGACAAATACCACCCTGAGTTGATGTATAGCGGCTCATAAAATGAGTTTTAAATAAATCCACTGAAATCTTGTTAGGAAAACAGGCCAAGAAAAGCAGGGTATTGACCAAAGAGGAGAAATGAGTTAATTTTGAAGAGTTTGCATTTCACTAATAATCACATACATTATAATTGTGACCTTCTGTTAGTCGCCTTGCAGACAACAGGATTTGCTCCACGGTGTTGTCACAAGCTGGTGCCCATCTACCAGCACACGCTGCCTGAAGCCTGGGTCGTGGTGACTTCTAACCCAGGGGCAACCTTTCTAGAAACAATTTGGCAAGATGTATCACGGATACTTAACTTAAAAAAAATTAAATTTATCAGAATTTTCTGAGAAAATACTTAGGGATTTTAAAACAAATTATGTGCAAAGATAATCAATAAAGGGAAGGCTGAATAGCAAAAAGTGGAAGCTCTGATGGCCCAGAGTAGGAGAATAATTAAACAAAGGATGATACATCTGTATGGTTACATACATCTGTATGATTACATACACAGCCATTTAGAAGAATGTTCCTGTAAATAAAAAAGAACTATAGGGAAGTGATTATGGCTCAACTGATAGAGTGTCAGCCTACCACACGGGAGGTCCAGGGTTCAAACCCAGGGCCTCCTGACCTATGTGATGAGCTGGCCCACGCACAGTGCTGCTGTGCACAAGGAGTGCCGTGCCACGCAGGGGTGTCCCCCGCGTAGGGGAGTCCCATGCACAAGGAGTGCGCCCTATAAGGAGAGCCGCCCGTGTGAGAAAAGTGCAGCCTGCCGAGGAGTGGCGCCGCACACACGGAGAGCTAACGCAGCAAGATGACGCAACAACAACAAAAAAGCGACACAGTTTCCCAGTGCTGCATGACAAGAATGCAAGCAGACACAGAATAACGCACAGCAAATGGACAGAGAGAACAGACAATGGGGGCGAAGGGGAGAGAAATAAATAAAATAAATCTTTAAAAAAAAAAAAGAACATAAAATATTTAGTGGGAAAAGTAGGCTACAAAGCAATCCTGTGACCCCAATGTCCCCGCCCACTAGAAATGCCAGCCGTGTGTGTCTGTGGCAGGGAGCGAGTGGGGCGGTTTGGCCCCGACGCCCACCCCGGCGCTGCAGCTGGCCCGTGGCCCTGCTCTCCTGGGCGTGGGGGCTGTGATGAGGCCATTCCATGTTGCAGAGGGTGGCGGGGGGACAGGAGGAACCGGGGGGTTCTGGGAGTCCAGGGTTGGAGGGTGGGAGAGCAGGGTGTTTGGGTCCCATAAATAATGGCGGTGCTGATCCTATGGCGGACTCATGACCCAGAGAGTGTCAGGGCCAGCGGACCCAGGAGAGAACTGGTTCAAGGGCATCGTCTAAGTGGCCTGGAGAGGCACCGATACCCTCTGGGGTGCTGGAGCAGAGGGCCCTGAGCGCCGGGGGCTAGGCGCCCGGCCCCGGAAGGGCCCATCATGGCCAGAGCCCAGAGGGGGCCCGCTGTGAGGGCGTGGCTCCAGCGCCCCGGGGGTGGGAGCCTGGGAGCCATCGGCCAGGCTGATTGCCCAGAGGGACGGTGGCCCCGCTGGAGCCTCAGAACCACCCTTGACTACGGGGCCGTGACACGGGGGCCTCGGCGCAGCCCCCCCCACAGGAGTCCCCCCACCAGACCACTGGCCCACCCAGGAAATGGCCTCCCACACGCCCTGACGCGGACTCGGGCGCCCTGCCAGCTCGGGACCTCCTGCTGGGAGGAGACCTACAGGGTTGGGTGGGGAGGACGGCAGGCCCAGACACAGAGAGGAAGGAGGGCCCTGGGTGCTGCCAGCTGGGGTTCCGGAGCTCCCAGTGAACACGCAGGGCGTGGCGGCGGTTGGGACCCTGCTCCATGCCTGGCTGGGACAGGCTGGCGCTCCGTCGACACCCACTGGGTGAGTGAGTGATCAGACGACCAGCGCACCCGAGGCCGGACGCCCGGGGGTCTTCAGGCTGCCCCTGCCGTGTCTCCACAGCTCGGGGCTCTGCACGCGGCCTCTGTGCCCCCAGGTGCCTGCTCCCCGTCTTCCCCACGCGGGCTCGGGGCGGGCTCACCCCTACCTGCTCTCCAGAGCCTCTCGGCTCTCCTGTGCTCGGGCTCATTGGCTCACGGGCAACTTCTCTGGCCTGGCCTGGGCCCTCTCAAAGTACAGCCAAGCAGCAGGGCCAGCTGGCCCCTGGGACTCCACCTGCACAGGCTCAGCGCCCGGTGGGCCGAGCGCCCACTGGACACCTCCCGAAAGCTGGCGCTGGGCCAGGCAGTTTACACCAACATTAACAATCCTTATAGGCGGCAGACTTGGCCCAGTGGTTAGGGCGTCCGTCTACCACATGGGAGGTCCATGGTTCAAACCCTGGGCCTCCTTGACCCGTGTGGAGCTTGCCCATGCGCAGTGCTGATGCGCACAACGAGTGCCGTTCCCCGCAGGGGTGTCCCCGCATAGGGAAGCCCCATGCCCAAGGAGTGCGCCCCGTAAGGAGAGCCGCCCAGCGTGAAAGAAAGTGCAGCCTGCCCAGGAATGCTGCTGCACACACGGAGAGCTGACACAGCAAGATGACGCAACAAAAAGAGACACAGATTCCGTGCCGCTGACAACAACAGAAGCGGACAAAGAAGAACACACAGCAAATAGACACAGAGAGCAGACAACCGGGGCAGGGGGCGGGGAGAAATAAATAAATCTTAAAAAAAAAAATCCTTATAGGAATCCTATTGAGTATGGTTTATCGCTCCCATTTTACACCAAAGGAAACTGAGGCTTGGAGGGATGATGCTACTTGACCAGGGCCAAAGAGAAGACTTTGGACTCCGGAACGACTTGTTTAGGAGCAAGATGCTCGTCCGATAGAGGAGACCTGGATCCCCCTGGGTGCATGGCCAGCGCTCTGTCCCCTGCCCCTGCTACCCCGAAGTGCCCTCCCGCTGCCTCCACCCACCCCCCGCGCCCTCCAGGGCTCCAGCTGCTCTTGTCCCTTCAGTGGCTCTGAGGCTTGGGGAGCCCGTGGGAGGACGGCCAGGTGTGACCCCAGGGCGGCCGCGCGGGGTGCCCAGGCTAGCCAGTGGGCTCCGCTCGCCCAGGCAGAAGCCGTGTCAAGACCCGCCCCGTCTGCATCTGGTCCGTGTCCCTGGGGTGCTTGCAGCCCCGTCCTCGCCCGGAGCTGCCTTGGTGCCTCCTGTCACCTCCCCGTGCCGCCCCGGCTCACCCGGAGGCCTTGTTTCCATTGCACAGGAACGGGAAGGATTCTGGCTTGACATGACCCCCTGCCCAGGCCAGCACAGACCTGCAAAGGTGAGCGGGGCCCTGGGTGCCAAGGAGCCTCACTGCCCAGCACCCGGGAGCCCCAAGAACCCGAGCCTGTTTTGAAGCCGGGGAGCTGATGACAAACCCGTGCTCTGGTCACCGGGCTGCCTGACTCTGTCCGTACTTCAGGAGCCCCGGGCTGACAGTCCTGTAAAACCCACCGTGGCTGGGGGTCCACTGAGACCATCAACATCGCTTCCCACCAACTGTCCAAGGGCAGGGCAGACTCCAGGCTCCCAGGCCAGAAGGCGAGCCCTGGGCCACGTGCTTCCTGGGTGTCGAGGGGAGCAGGTGCCCTTAGGATTTAGGAGGGCTGTGCCCCTGCTGGCCCTCCCCTCGGGGGCGCTGCTCTCTGGAGCCCCTTTCCGGTATCCTCCCTGCTCCCCAGCCTCTGCGGTCCCCCACCTGGCCCAGTAAATCCACAGGCCCGTGCCCCGAGCCGAAGCGCTGGCCCATCTTGCTCTCCACCCCCCCTTCCTCCTTCTGCCCTCAGGCCTGCACCCCTCACCCACCAAGTGGGTCTCCCTCCACCTCGCTCGGTCCTGGCTGGTCGCAGACTGTCCCCCTGGCTGGCAGCTCCCCTGCCTGCTTGGTCCCCATTTGCCCCAACTCAACCTGCCCCACCCAGCAGCCAGGGGTGCCCTTGGGAGCCCAAGGCTCGTCTCCCTGGAGGAAAGCCCCCTGTCACTGCCCCGGCCCCTGACCGCCTCTGGCCTTGGCACCTTCTGCTTGCCCACAGACCCCAGACCCCACCTTGGAGCCCCCGCTGTGCCCCCAGCCCTGCGGCCACCCTGCTCTCCCCAAGCCGAGGCTTGTGTGCAGGGGGTGCTCCCGGGCTGGAGCCCTCCTTCCCCGGGGGCCCGCAGCCGGCGCTGGCACTTCTGGTCGACGTGCCCGCCAGGCCTCCCTGGCACCTTGGGTCCCGGCGCATCCTCTCCCTCCCCTGGTCTTACCCCGGCGCGTACGTGCGTGTCACTCACCGTCCTGTCCCTTGTCCCTCCTCTGGAGGCTTGGGCAGCTTGGCCACTGCTGTGCACCCACGCCTGGAGCAAAGCAGCCCTGGTTGGTGTGGGCTGAACGGCCCCCAGGAGCCCTCACGATACCCCAGACCTGCTGTGCCCGCCTTCTCAGAACTCCTGGTACCTCTAGGGTCTCACGGGGAGCCCACAATTCCCCCTCCAAAGTTCTCCCTTTCAAGGAGTGAGTCTAGAGGAGGGGGCCGTTGCGGGTTCAGCAAACGCTCCCTGAGCCCAAGCGAGCAGGCCCTCGGCCCTCCCTACGCTCCCCTTCCTCGGCCTCCGGCTGCAGCCCCCTCCCGGCCGTCGTGTCCAGCTGTGATGTTACAGGGCCAGTGCGGGAGGCGCGGCCTGCCCTGCTGCCCCCTCCCTGCTGCCCCTGCCCCCTCCCTGCTGCCCCTGCCCCGCAGCCCCTGCCCCGTGGCCCCTGCCCTGCAGCCCCTTTCCCTGCCCTGCAGCCCCCTCCCTGCCCTGCAGCCCCTGCCCACTCCCTGCTGCCCTGCCCTGCCCTGCTGCCCCTGCTTCCAGCGCTGCCACGGGCAAGAGGGGAAGGGGTGAGGCTCGTGGGCGCTCTGTGGTCTGGGATGAGCGGGCATGCTGCCTCTCGGGCCCTGCAGCACTCAGGCGGGGCTGCCCCCAAAGCCCACGTGCCCAGGCTTGGACATCCCTGAGGGAAACAAGAAGAGGCAAATGGGGTTGAGGGAGCGAACCCTGGCTGGGGGCGGGCCACAGCCCTGTGCGGAGGGGCTACACGGCATGCGCAGTCCCTGGGCATCTCTGCCCTCCAGCCTCCTCCTCCCTACAACCTGGCCCTTGACCCCTGGGGCTGGCTCAGACAGGTCCCCTCTTCCCCACCAGCTCAGACGACGCTGGGTCGAGAAGGACCGGGAGGTGCCATCAGCCTGCTGTGACCAACCAGTGGGCCCGTGCTGGGGCGGAGGGGCGAGTGTGCCCGGATCACCCAGGCAGCCGGGTGAGGCTCAAGGGTGCCTGGGCTCTGGTCTCCAGGCCTGATGAGGGCGAGAGCCCAGAGCGTCGGGGGGCCCCAGCAAAAGGAGGCTGGTGCCACCAGAAGTCCATGCAGCATTAGGCTTGGTGGCTGCCAGCCGGGAAGGCCCTGACAGCCCCATGGGGGCCAGGACCCAGCCCAGGGCCCTGCTCTGCATTTTGCCTCCTGCAGGGGAGTGGGTGCTCAGCCTTGGAGGCTGGCCTCGGTCCAGCGCCCCCCGCAGGTGGACTGGAAGAGAGGCCTCCTCAGGGAACACATGGACAAGCATGTCCTGCAGAGGACGAAGAGGACATCCCTGCAGCCAGAGTGGACAGGTCAGGAGACAGGCACCCCTCAGCCACAGCAGGCTCCCTGCTTCTCCTCTGTGGAGGCGGGGGTGCTGGCAATGGCTGGGGGCTGGGGGGCAGGTGTCCAGCCAGGCCCTCCCGTGGCCACTCACCCAGCAGCAGAGCAGGGCCGCCTTGCTGAAAGAGGAGCCCTTCCACTCTCTAAGCCAAACTCAGTATGTAAATGCATTACTTTCCCCCTAGCATAGGACATGACTCCCGGGGATGAGCCTCCCTGGCACTGAAGGGTTACTACCAAGCACCAGCTGATGATGTAACTAGTAAAAGACCTTGAATAAAAGGGTCAACGCAGATCAGCTGAATCTCAGCCTACATGTAATATCAGGTGTTAAAAACTGCTTTTTGATGTTGAATAAAAGGGGGAAATGGAAAGGACAAATGGGTTTATATGGTTATGCATCTCCAAAAAATAGTTGGGAGGTCATCAGAGGGGTCGCGTTTACGCATGCCTTAGCAGGGCCCCAGAGATAGCCAAAGTAGATACAACCCCAGGTACTGGTTCTCTGGAGGGCTACAGAGACCCATAGGTTCTCTGGTCATGGCAGATGGCTTTGGACTTCAGGGCCATGTCAATTGGCCCTACTTTGGAGTTTGTGTTCCTGAGCATGATGGAGTTGGACTCAGATGTGACCTTTCTACACTTGCCTCTTCTGTCACTTTTATTGAACGTGTGGTTGGTGCTGGGGTTAGTGTATACTCAGGAGACCTGAATCTCTGGACTATCCTTATGACAGCTGGGCCCTCAGCCTCAGAAGACTTGCAACTCCTACCCTCTGGTTCATTGGACTTACCCCGGCCAGCTAACAGGGAGGTGAAGAAGGTCAACCACTACACTGGGGAGCCGAGAGTGCCTACAACTTCAAGCAGGAGAATTGCATCCATCATCCATGTGGAACCTAAGTCCCCTCTCAATATAAAGGTGGAGTGGACATAACCCATCCCAGGGTCCACAGGATGGAGCCAAGAGAGTATGGATTATAGTGGACTTATTGATATTCTACTATAGAACTATTGTGATTAATAATGGAAGAAATCTTAGCACTGATGTGGAGAAAGTGGCCATGGTAGCTGCTGAGGGTAGGCAGAGAGAAGATGAGATGTGATATGGGGGTATTTTCAGAACTTGGAGTTGTCCTGGGTGGTGCTGCAGGGACAGATGCTGGACATTGTATGTCCTGACATGGCCCACTGGGTGGACTGGGGGAGAGTGTAAACTACAATGTAAACCATTATCCATGTGGTGCAGCAGTGCTCCAAAATGTATTCAGCAAATGCAACGAATGCACCATGATGATGAAAGAGGTTATTGATGTGGGAGAAGTGGGGTGAGGGGGGTGGGGGGTATATGGGGACCTGTTATATTTTTTAATGTAACATTTAAGAAAAAATAAAGAGGAAAAAGTTGTAAGGGATAGACTGTGCTTAGACAATGGGGAGTTGATGCTTACTCTATAAAAAATTTCTTTTTAGGTTTATTATAAGGGTTTGGAAATGGATGGTGGTAATGGTAGCCCATTATCTAGAGTATAATTAACAACACCGAATTATATAGGTGAATATGGTTAAAAGGGAAAACTAGGTCATATATGTTAATAGAATTATAATTTAAAGATAAGCCATAAGACTTTGTAACACAGTGAACCCTTTTGTAGAGATGGATTATAGTAAATAGCACAAGTATGAGTGTTCTTTCATGAATTATTATAATGAAGATATTATGCTAATATAATATGTTAATAAGTGGAATGTGGAAAAACATTCATTGAATATAAACTACGGACCATAGCTAATAGTGCTATTTTAATAAGGTTTCATCAGTTGTAACAGATGTAACCACTGTTAAAAAAGAGTGTAATTACTAAAGAGTATTATTAATTCTAACAACTGTTCCACACCAGCGCGCAGTGTTGGTGATGGGCTGGTGTATGGGAATCCTGTAATTTATGAGTGATTGGTCTGTAAACCCACGACTTCTCTATTAAAAAACTGTATGGACTTCTCCCCCCCCCCGCAAAAAAAGAGGGAGCCCTTTTCTGCCTTTCATGTAGGGGCCCTGAAGGCAAACCGGCCCCCAGTTTCACACCAGGGAGATGGACTGGTGCCGGCACCGACCTGGAGCGGCAGCCGCTCTCACGCTGGGCCGGTGGTGTGGAAGGACAGAGGGGGGTCCTTGTGGAAGGATGGAGCGGGGGGGGGGTCGTCCCGCAAGCCCCCAGGGCACCTCGGAGGAGGGGGGTGCGACCGGGCCTCGCAGCAGCGGCAGCGCCGGCGGATCTGGGGGGCCACGTCCCCTGAACGGGCTGCGGCGCTCTTCCACTGCCCTTCCCGGCATGTCTGCTCTCTTTCCTGTTTCGCTATTTCTGTTCCTGTTGACACTTCAACCTCAAAGCCACGGGAGGTGGCAGCTGCAGTGGCCCCCGTGGTCCATGCTGCGGTGGGGAAGGGGCAGAGGGGAGGCCCGCGCCCACCACGCCCCTCTCTCCAGGCCCCGGCCAAGTTAGGGGGTCTCCCCAGGGCCCTGGAGCCTGCAAGGAGTCAAGGAGGGGCGCAGCCGAGGGACGAGGGCGCTCAGCACAGCCCACTGTGGCGTGTTGCCCACGTTCAAAGGTTTTCCTGCGTGCAGCCCACAATAGAAAACAGACACAACGAGAGTGACCAGGGATCTCCCCTGCCCACCCCCGGGACGCTCAAGCTCCTTGGGGCACTGGCAGTTTGAAAACGTGGACCCCCACTTCTAAAGCTCACCGCAGCCCCCTGCCAGCCCCTGTGACCCCCCAACCCCACCTCTGGCACGCAGGGGCCTCTCTCCTGCCCTCGCCTTTCGACACCGGCTGCTTTGTCATCTGGGATGACACCCTCCCGCCCTCCCTCTCTTCTGGAAAACTCCGCCCAAGACCTTTGAGAACCCGGCTGGGCTGTCACCTCCTCCAAGAAGCCTGCCTGGACCTCCCTTCCCACACAGGCGAGGGCGTCCCTCCCCCGCTCTCTGTTCTCCACCTTCCCCCGTCACGGCGTTTCTCCCACCGTTTCCCACACAAGCCGGGCCCAGGGAGGTGCCCACAGGTGACCACTGGGCGCAGACCTGCGGCCATGAGAACGGTGGGACCTGGGCCCCTTCGGTGTGTTTAGGTCCAGCTGGGGGCCTCTCTCAGGGCAGCACACAGAGGCCGAGCCCGCGACACGGCTACCTTCCACTCCAAGAGGGAGGCATCCCGCGTCCCGGGTCCTTTGGGTGCCCTGAGTGCCACTGCTCTCCCGGGAACAAGGGCTCCAGGCCGCGTGTGCAGCCCGAGGCCCCGGCTGTAGGCCATTTCCCCCTGCCCGGCAGGAAACGGGCATCTGTCCCCGGAGCCGAAGGCCACTTCCTGGGCCAGGTCACCACGGCGACACCAGGCCCCGCAGCCTGGGAGCCGAAAGACGGGTTCAGGCGAAGGGGAGTCTTGGGCGGGCTCAGAGCTCCGGACGGGTTTCCCCGAGCCCTGCTCCTGCCCGGGGGGCTTCAGCGAGCCCCTGGGCTGGACTCAGGCTTTCAGCTGTGGAGGGAAGAGGCTGATGTCGATGAGAGGTCATCAAAACTGCTGCAGAAACCGGGCCAGGCGGGTTCAGATGTCAGCAGCGTGAACAGGCGGGAAAGGCTTTTGCTGGAGGAAAAGAAAGGTTCTCACGGGGTAACAGACAAGGATCAGAGGAACACCGCGGGCTGTGATTCCCACGCCTCCAGAACCTAAGCGGTGTGCGCGGAGGACCCGCCGGGTTCTTGTAGGTCGGGGCTGGGGGACTTCCAGGCAAGGAGACCTGCTTGCTGTTTCCCAGCCCCGACGCAGTGGTGGTTGTTTTCAAGACTCACTACCCTTCCGAGGCCAGGCCTGGGGAGCCCACGGGGAGCCGGCTGCCCCCCAGCAGGGCCGGACCCCGGGTGGGGGCGGGGCTCGGCTGGGTGGGCTAGGGACGCCCAAGGCCCGCCCTTGGCATGACGGGCGCGTGCCGGGAAGGCCTCTTTCCTCGCAGAGGCTCACCCTGGAGGTTGGAATTTCCACCCTGTAACCGTTTTCTCTTTGGATAAACCATTGCCCGCTCCAAACTCTTCTTTTAAATCTTCCTCCTTCTCCCTGGGGAGCGTCTCCCTGCCCGGAGACCTGGAGGCTGGGAGGGAGGGGGCAGAGTCTGGGAAGGCCCGGTGGGGGCTGGAGAGCAGTGGGAATGGGATGGGACGGGGTGGACACTAGAGCCGGCCCGAGATGTCGGAGCACGGGCGCTCGGGCCTGCAGCCTGTGGGGCAGGGGGCAGTACCCTCATGGGAGAATCTCCCTTCTCTTCTTTAGACCCGGCCGAGGCCAGCGGCCGTGGCTGCTGTGATTCTGGGATGGGAGCTGGGCAAGGAGACGGAGGCCCCATTGCAGGTCCAGGCCGGTGAGGACAGCGGTGCCAGCGCGGCACAGACATCCTGCCACCCCAGGGCCACAAAACGCCTGCAGCATGAGCCACCCTACCAGCCCCAGCAGCCGAAGGGGCCCCCAAGGCCCCTCGGCCAGGTGGAGATGTGGGTGCGAGCCACCCAGCCGTCCAGACCACCCAAGCCAAGCAGATGGGATTTGGGTATTTAAAGACCAGATCAGAGGTGGGCATGCTCAATGGTTAGAGCATCTGTCTACTATATGGAGGGTCCAGGGTTTGATACGCAGGGCCTCCTGACCCATGTGGTGAGCTGGCCCACGCGCAGGGCTGCCGTGCTCAAGAAGTGCCGTGCTACTCAGGGGTGCCCCACACTCAAGGAGTGCACCCACAAGGAGAGCCGCCCCGCGTTAAAAAAGTGCAGCATGCCCAAGAATGGTGCCACACACACACAGAGCTGATGCAGCAAGATGGCGCAACAACAAAAAAAGAGGCGCAGTTTCCGATGTCACATGACAACAATACAAGCGGACACAGAAGAACACACAGCGAATGGACACAGAGAGCAGACAACAAGTGGGGGGCATGGGGAGAGAAATAAATAAAATAAATCTTTTAAAAAGACAAAACAAAAAAAAATAAAGACCAGATCTGGATCTGTACAAACCAGAATCCTGTCTCTGGAGACAGGGCAGGGACTGGGGACAGAGGCCGGAGGGACACCAACCCACCCCTGCAATGTTCTAGCTTTTTTTTACAAGGAAAGTGATTTTTGTTTTATTACTTGAGCAATAAAAAAATAAAACATTGTGATCATTTTTTGTTTTTTTTTTTTAAAGATCAGACTTAAAGAACTTTAAAAATATCGCCTGTTTTTCTGGAGACCCCCAACATGTTTCCCCCTTCCTGGAGTGAGTTGGGACAGACCCCAGCAAGCCTTTGGGGTACCCCAACCTCTGTCGGTTTAGCTGGGCTTCTCCCCTCGTTTGGGATTTAACAGCGTGTCACTAAGACAGACACGGCCTACGTAGGGACACTGGCCTGGGGACCCTGCCCCTGGCACCCATCGCTATGGCAACAGCTCAGTAGGGTCCCGGGGGCCTAAGAATCCCGCTTCCACGAAGGGCGAGTTGGCCGAGGTCAGACAAAGAGAGAGGAATAAAGCCCCTGCTCTCCCTGAGCCACAAAGCGCCATTCTTAAGTCCCCGCGGCCCTCCGGTCCTGCCCTCAACTCGAGGACACAGCAGACTAAAGAGAGTGGCTCTGGCGCCAGCGCCAGGCACCCCGGGGCCCTGAATGGGTCGGGGGGCGCCGAAAGACTGAGCGAATGGGAGATAAAGCACGGAGCGGTTCTACAACGGCAGAGGCGCCACCGTTCCTGGGATGATGCTGGTTATATTTTACAATAAAATCCTCATGGCACACGTCATAAAAACTGTCAATAAGATGCCACTGTCATTTTTAAAAAATCATAGATATATATGTACACACAGAAAAATACAGAATATTTCCAAATGTTAGCAGCAGCGGCTATCTTTAGAAAGCAGGATTATGTGTTCTTCAATTACCTTTGCCTTGTCTGTATTTTCTACGAAGAAGAGACATTTCTCTTGCGTTTCCAAAAGCTTATTATTTTTTTCAAACAGTGCAGAGCATTAGAGAGCGGTCATTTTTCCTTCTGTAGCCAAGCTCCATCTAACAAAACCCACAAGAGCGCACTGTCGGAGAGCCAAGTTCTCTCTATGCCTAGTATTTTACCTATTAACTCCTGGCACTGAATTAGTTTTGCATTACCCAGTACATAAGAAAACCCTCTGGTCTGTCCTGAATGTCCTCATGCCTTCTCACAGCACAGTGCAGTGGAAATACGCTTCTGGGAAGCAGATGTGGCTCAACTGATAAAGAGCATCCGCCTACCACATGGGAGGTTCAGGGTTTGAACCCAGGGCCTCCTGGCCCGTGCGGTGAGCTGGCCCATGCGCAGTGCTGATGCGTGCAAGGAGTGCCGTGCCACGCAGGGGTGTCCCCCGCATAGGGGAGCCCCGTGCACAAGGAGTGCACCCCAGAAGGAGAGCCGCCCTGCATGATAAAAGCGCAGCCTGCCCAGGAGTGGCGACGCACACACGGAGAGCTGACACAGCAAGATGATGCAACAAAAAGAGACACAGATTCCTGGTGCCACTGAGAATGCGAGCGGACGCAGAAGAACACACAGTGAATGGACACAAGAGAGCAGACAACAGGGGATGGGGAGAAAAATAAATAAAATAAATCTTTAAAAAAAAAAAAGAAAATACGCTTCTCAGGACCTGTAGCCCCGTAAAGAGGCCACACTCCCCGTGTTATGTAACAGGCTGGTCTTCAGAGCTGCTGGTGCCTCTGTCAAATGACCTCGGATTATCCGCTTCCTGAGCACCTGGGCTTGCTTTTCTATAATGTTTCAACCGCCTCCCCTGCTGCCAACCCGTCAGTCTCAGGTCACTGCCTGATGAGCTCTTTTCCACTCTTTCTAATCTGGCGCTTCTCATCTGCTGTTGTCGCGGAAAACACACAGACGTGTTAGGAGTGGGCGGGAACTAAGAGGAGAGAGACACATACCGCGCAGTCTCACGGGTAGGAAATAAGTAGAACAAGCAAACTCCTAGAGTCAGAATCCAGAATCCGGGTTAGCAGGGGACGGGGGATAGGGAATGGGGAGGGGGAATAGGGAATGGGGAGGTAAGGCTTCGAACGTCGAGTTTCTACGTGGGGCCATGGGAAATTTCTGGTCCTGGATGGTGCTGATGGTAGCAAAACATTGTGAAGGCAGTTAGCAGCTCTCACTGTGTCATTGATCGGTGTGGAAAGGGAGAAATTTTAGCATATATATTACTAGACCAAAAAATAAAAAAATAAAATCCACGGCACTGTGCAGCACAGCCGGGAACCCTAAGTTAAACCACGGACTCCAGCTACCAGTACAATGATAAAAATGTGCTTTCAGCAATTGTAGCCAATGTGCCACACCAGTGCAAGGTGAGAGGACAGGGTGGTCTATGCGAACCCTGTCTTTTATGCATGATTGTTCTGTAAACCCACAACACAAAACAAAAGGAAAAGGACGCAGCGAGAGGGCCCCCAAGAGAAGGCCTGCTAGCCCAGCTCCAGAGGGAGGAGTGCAAACCTGAGGACCTCTGTCAGTTGGGGTCAAACCACAAAGTGTCATGTAAATGATGTTAAAGAGTTTGGATTTTATCCCGAGGGCAGTTGGGAACGATTGAAGAACTTCAAAGGAAGTGAGGTGCTGTTATTTGTGCTTATAAAAGACTGCTAGGTCTGATTTAATGCTAGGATGATTTAATGGGTGGCACAAATGTTGGCAGGAAGACAAAGAGATGTGAGTGGAAGGAACTTGGACGGTGAAAAGATAGACCAGGGACCTTCTAAATGAGCCCTCTTCCAGGTGGTAAACCCAAGCACATTCTACCTTGAAGACGAGACACAGGAGAAATTTATCTCTGGCTTCTGTGCTAGGAAAAGCAAAACTTGCCCTAAGCTATAAACATATTTTGATCACATGGGCCTGTGACTCTTAAAAAAAAATTGCATTTTCCTCTTTGTTTTGGCCACTAGGAAGCTCTATGTACATTATTCCACTCCCTGATTTTACTCTCACCTAGCCCAGGTGCACACTTTCTTTTTGTCCAGAATTCTTTATCTATGTATTCTTTTGAATTATTTTCATAACTGGCATAAAATTATTTTTGGAATGAAGTGGAGTATAATGAAAGAAGTTTGTAAAAGTTAGACAGAAAACACTTAGAATCAATAGCTCTTGAAAGGACTCTCAAACCCTTATAGCTGCACATTTAGTGGAATTTTTTTTTTTAATAACCAAATGACTGTTTTGGTCTGGGCATATTTTTCTATGTTAAATACTGCTTTAAAAACCTGGTAAGACATATAGGAGGTCCAGGGTTCGAACCCAGGGCCTCCTGGCCTGTGTGGTGAGCTAGCCCAGGTGTAGTGCTGCCACGTGCAAGGAGTGCCATGCCGTGCAGGGGTGTACCCCATGTAGGGGAAACCCGTGCACAAGGAATGTGCCCCGCAAGGAGAGCAGCCCTGCACGATAAAAGCGCAGCCCACCCAAGAGTGGCACTGCACACAAGGAGAGCTGACGCAACAAGACACAACGGAAAAAGCCACAGATTCTCAGCACCGCTGAGAATGCAAGCAGATGCAGAACACGCAGTGAATGGACACAAGAGAGCAGCCAGGGCGGGGTGGGGGCACGGAAGGGGAGAAAAATAAATAAAATATAAATATTTTAAAAAACCACAAAAAACCTGGTATGACTTTGACACCAAAAGCACGAGCTACTAAAGAAAAAATAGTTAAATTGGTCTTCATCAAAATTTAAAACTTTTGTGCTTCAAAGAACACCATGAAGAAAATATAAGGGAGAAAATACTCACAAATCATATATTTAATAAGATACTTGTATTTAGAATATATAAAGAGCTCTTACAACTCAATAATAAAAAGACAACCCAACTTTAAAGTGGGCAATATGAATAGACATTTCCCCAAGGTAAATAGAAAAATGGCCAAAAAGTGCATGAAAAGATCCTCAGCCTCAATGGTCATTGGAGAAGTGCAAATAAAAATCACAATTGAGATACCACTGCACACCCACTAGGACGGCCATAATCAAAGGACAGACAATGACAGTGAAAAAATCAGAACCTCCAACACTGCTGGTGGGAATGTAAAATGGTGCAGCCACTTTGGAAGACAGTCTGGCATTTCCTCAAAAGGTAAACATAGAATTATTCTATGATCCAATAATTCTAATCCTAGGAGTCTACCCAAGAGAAAGGAAAGCATATGTCCACACAAAACCACAACGCGGCATTGTAGCAGCATTATTCTTAATAGCCAAAGGTGGAAACAATCCGAATGGACATCAGCCGTTGACTGGGTACAAAGAATGTAGCAGTCCATACAATGGAGTAGCATTTGCCCATAAAAATGAACGATGTGGGAAGCAGTTGTGGCTCAAGCGAGAGGGCTTCTGCCTACCATATGGGAGGACCTGGGTTTGATCCCTGGGGCCTCCTGCTGAAAAAGAAGAGAATGTGCGCCCATGTGGTGAGCCAGTGCCTGTGCAAGTGAGTCACGCAGCAAGATGATGATGCAACAAAAGAGAGATGAAGGGAAGAGTCAAGGTGAAGCACAGCAGAGACCAGGAACTGAGGTGGCACGATTGACAGGGAACCTCTCTCCACATCAGAGGTCCCCAGGATCAAATCCCAGTGAATCCTAGAGGAGAAAAAAATGAGAAAAGAAGACAAAAAAAGAGAAACAGATACAGAAGAGCACACAGCGAATGGAAACAGACAACAAAAACAGCAGGGTGTAGGAGGGGAAGGGGAAGGGGAAAATAAATAAATAAATCTTTAAAAAAAGAAAAGGAATGATGTGCTAATGCAAGCTAAAAAACCTAGATGAGCCTTGAAGGTGGCAGTAAGTGAAAGAAGCCAGACAGGACAGCAGACTTGTTGCATGCTTCCATTGGTAGGAAACGCCCAGAACAGGCCAAGCTGTGGAGACAGAAAGTCTGCCTAGAACAGCGGTCTCCTGGGCGGGTGGTGGCGTGCTAAGAGACACCGGGTTTCTTTGGGTCGATGAACACGTTCCACATGGCTCTATGCATATTTTTTAAAAATCAGTCAATTACCCACTTTCAAGGGATGAACTGTCTGGTGTGTGAACCACAGCTCAATAAAGGTGCTTATAAATGCTGGGCAGTCGCCCTGCTCGGCCGTGCAGCAGACGGGTCAGTGGGCCAGGGAGGCAGGTTCAAACTCAGCCAGAGGACGTGCCCCTCCAGGGGGCAGCACGAGTGGTGGCCCCCCTGTGCCCGGGCTGTCCCCTGCCATGCAGGGCCAAGCTACCTCCTGAGTGGGACCTCAGGCTGCCTCCATGGGCGCTGCCATGGGCTTGTGGACCCTAAAAAGGACAATTTGTCTGACTCTCGGCTGCTGAGAGGCTCGGGGCAGGTGCCGGGGGCAGAAGCCCTGCCCGGGTGGGGCAGGGTCCCACTGTCCCTGCAGGGTGCCGGGGGGAGCCATCAGGGGCCCTTCCCTGCACAGGGGCACACTGCCTCCCCCCGCCCTGCTTTTGAAGACCCCCAGAGATAGCCCAGGAGTCTGGAAGTTCTGAGCCAGAAAGCGGCCAAACACAGAGGCTTGGGCTGGGGGAGCCAGCAGGGGACCCCCCCCCTCCAGTCCGCTCTCCGGGGACCTCGGGGGCATTTCCTGGGCCCTCCAGGGTGCTGGACCGTGCTCCTTCTTCACGGGCATTCCCTCCATCCAGAAAAGCCCGAGAGGTGGATATTACCTCCCCCTTTAGGAGGAGGCAATGGACACCTGCCCAGGAGAGAAGCCAACGGAGCTCCGACTCAGCCGTTCTCCCCCCCACCCCATCCTGCCCCCTCATTTCCCTCCCCGCGTGCTGGGTGCTCGGCAGTCCCGGCTCCTGGGGTCTGACCAGCTCTGAACTTGAGGTCGGAGCTTCCGTTTGAATCTCGTGGGAGACAAGCAGCGTTAAGGAGGCTCCCACTTCTGGACCTCAGTCTCGGGGTGCTCTGTGCTGCGGGCAGACGAAGCAGGCATCTTGGCAGTGGCATCCCAGGCCTCCTTGAAGCCGGGCCGGGCTCCTGGGCAGCTCAGACGCAACAAGTGGGAGCGCCGCTGTGCTCGTGCCAGAGGCATCTCAGGCCTAGGGGGCTGCTGCAGCTCCCAGCAGCCCCTGCCCTGGGCTCAGCGTCTCTAGACACACGCTGACCCCTCTCCCTTCATTCCATGCACCGCCCCAATTTCCAAAGGCCCCCCTGCTCCACGTCACCCGACAGCCCCAAGTCTCTTGCCCTGGCACTCAAGGCCCATCTTCCTTCCTGGGCTTCACACCAGCCTTTGGCCCCCCTGTCCCCAGTCTGCACCTGCTCCCCGCCCCCAGCTACAATCCCTGCCTCGACTGAGCACTTTGGGAGGAGTTCCCTGGGCCTCTCCCTCGTGGCCTCGCGTGCTTGGCAGCCCCTCTCCTTTAGCTTGAAGGGGGGAGGGGGCACCTCACCCTGTTGGGGTCTGGAAAAGGCTGAGAAGAGCCCCGTCTGGGCTTGCCCGGCCGTGGGGAAAGCCAGCCCCCCAACGTTGCGGGCCTGTGTGGTGGGAGCTCGGGGGGCCCACGACCGCTCGGGAGGGCCCACTGTGGTTCCATGGCAGGCTGCCTCCAGCTGCAGGGCCTGCTGCACCTTCCTGCTAGTCGCAGAGGGGTCCCGGCCTCCTCGGGGGAGGCCAAGGCCTGAGCCACAGGACAAGTGGGCTCGGGGCACCGACCTAAAGACAGAGGCCTGGAGGAGCCAGCTCGGTGAGCCGCGGCCCCTTGGGCAGCTGTGAGGCCATCGTTACAGCCTGGGCAGTTCTCCGAGCCCAACGGGCAGCGCCAGGGCCCAGCAACTGCCAGGAGTGTGACAAAGCCCTTGTCACAGTGGGACACGTCCACATGCTCTCTCAGCAAGGATGGACCAAGGGCACCCAAAGCAAAGGAGGCTACCGAATTCTAAGAAGTAGAGTCAATAACTCTGAAATGTTATATATTCAACAAACAGAGGATATACACTTTTGAATGTCCGTTGAATGCTTACCAAAATGGTTGTAGACCCAGCTGCAAAGAAAAAAGTTTTAACTGTAAAAAAAAAAAAGAAGAGGGACAGATTCCCATTCTCAGGCCATAATGCCCTAGGAGTAGAAATAAATTACAAAAGGACAATGGGTAATGGTGATAAAACCTTGGAAACAAAAGCACAAATATAGAAATGCTCCTGGCATTTGACACAGCTTTCCAGTTTTAAACAGGAAATAAATACCATAAATTAAGATCTCTTGAAAACCAACGAAAATGAGAACCCTACATGATAAAATCTAGAGGAAGATGGCCAAAACTTTTGTAGGTTTAAATGCTTTTAAAATTAAACAAAAAAGGAAAGTAAATAAAAATTTGACGCAATTCTAAGTAAAACAACTCTAAAAGGAGAAACGAGTAGCTGAAAATAGAAATAAAGAGATAGAAAAACAGTAAAGTAGACCTTTAGAACCAAAAGCTGGTTCTTTGGAAAGAACAACAGAATAAACTCTGACAAATGTAACTCTCTTCCCCTTCCCCCAAAAAAGATTTAAAAAAATAGTAACTCCAGAAATGAATACTGAACTATAACCACAAATATGAAGATACTTTATTTTTTTGTTTTTTTTTTTAAGATAACTTTTAGTTATGGAAAAATATGATATATACTTGAAATCTGGATCAAGCGGAGGATTTTCTAGAAAAACATAAATCATCAAAATTGAATTAGAAAAATATGAGGAAATGAATATTCATAGAACAAACGGAGATCATTCTCAGTGAACGGGTCCCACAAAGTCTGAGCTCAGGAAGCTGTACTGGTGGGTGGTAGGTGAAGAGGACCCGAGGACTCCTGCCCTGTTCTCTCTGCCTTGTTGGCAGCCTGAGCCCTTCAAGCTTCTAAGTCCTCGATCTCTGCCACATGAAAATCATGCACCAGCATGGGAAGTACCTGCGCATTCCAAATCAAAGGGGCCTGATTGCAGTGCTGACTTCGAAGCTGCTCCAGGGGCCTGGGTGGACCACAAGGGTCTCTCCCCAGAGGGCTCATTTTCTGGAGAGTCCATGTAGCCCAAGCCAGGCTGCTTGGTGCTGGCACATTTGCCCTCTACCCAGGCTGCCCTCAGTGGGACTTGGGGAGGGAACGGAGTGAAGGCGGGGAGTGGCCGCCCCGCCGATCTGCTCGGCTGTACAAGGTGCTGAGCTGCCTCCAGGCCCTCTCTGCCTGCCCTGGGCCACACAGGGCCCCTCCAGGTGAGCTGAGAGGAGAGATGGACACGATAGAGAGGAGGAGGAGGTGAGTGGCCCAGGCAGGGAGGCCAGCCGTGAGCGCTTGGGGCTTCCTGGCCCACAGAGGCTTCTGAACCCTTGTTTCCCCCAAGGACACTTCGCCGGGAGCCACCAGCCCCTGCCCTCCATTCTGCTCATCTGCTGACCACCATCAGCCAGTGTTTGCCGAGCCTCACCAGGGACCCTGGGGACCCCCAAGGCTGAAGGTGGGGCACTGGCTGGGGGAGACCCCAAAGCAGCAGGGATCTTCTGGGTTAAGGGACCCCTCCCTGTGGTCCATTTTAAACAGCTTTATTGAAGCACAATATACCTACTGTAGAATTCTCCCAGTTCAAGTGTACAGTTTGGATAAAGGTACTTAGTCATGCAACCATCCATACCATCAAGTTCTAGGATAGTTCATCAGCCGTCGCCTCCACCCCCATCCCCATTCCCAGCCAGCCGCCAGCACAGGTCTGCCTCTCGCACTATGGATTGGCTTTTTCTAGAATGTCCTATGAATGGAATCATGCAGCATCTAGCTCTGGGTCTGGCTTCTTCCACGTGGTCTGTTTCTGAGGCCCCTCCCTTCCTTGGCAGCATCAGAGTACGGGTTGGCTCGGATCGCCGTCGATCCACTCGCCAGTTGAGGGATCCCCAGCGGTTTCCTTCTGCGTGGGAGCCGGGGATGCTGTCTGAATAAGGCCGCCGTGGGCACCCACGGTCGAACCCTGGCCTGCGGGGCTTCCTCTGGAAGGGGAGTGGTGGGGAAGGCAGGAGAGGAGGGAGTGGGGGGCGCCGCGGGGTGACGAGGCAGGGGTACCTCTGGCCCCTGGGGGTGGAGCGAGGCCAGAGACCGAAGCCTTTCCCTTGGCGCCCAGCGCCACCCCCCCCCCCCCCCCCCCCCCGCAGCCAGACCCGAGAACAAGCGGCCCCGGGCGGGGTGGGGCAGCCGGGGTTTGTTTCCTCGTCTCCATGGCAATACGTGCATCGCCGCGTGTCTGGGGCGCTGGGTGGCTGGTGAGCTCCGCGCCGCGGCGGTCCTTAGAGAGCCAGAAGGCCTTCCTCAGGGGCTGCTTGCAGGGACGCCGAGAGCGCGCTGCCCCCGCGGCCCGCCCCGGGGGGTTCTCCAACAGCTTTCGCGAGTGTGATGTGTCGTGGGCCTCGCGCCGCGGAGCGGGCAGGGGCGGGCGTGCGTCCCCGCGCAGGGGCCGGCCGTGCCCAGACAAACCCGCACGGCCGCTCCTCCCGCCGACGCGCTCTCCACACAACAGGACCCTGCCGGCTGCCCCCCGCACCCCGCATCCCGCTGACGGCACCGCAGACCCTGGACTCCTTCCTTGGTGCCAAACAGACAACTACCAACTCAAGGGTATTCTAATTATTCCCAAGAAGATACTCCCTAAATACCAGGCACTGACCTAAGCACCTTACAAACGTGAGCTCAGTTTGGGCCTTTTAACTATGCTCATGAGGCAGTGACTTTTCTTACCCCCATTTTCCAGCTGAGGAAACTGAGGCACAGAGCGATTAAGGGGCTGGCCCAGAATCACAGAGTGAAGAGCAGGAATTCGGCCCCCACTTTCGGCCACTGTGGTCTGCTGCCCGTGAAGTTTTGTTTTTCCAGTCCTTAGAATCTGTAGACGACTTTGCTGAGGTAGAACTTACATATCCTAAAATTCACTGAAATTTTCTGAAAATGAAATGATTTTTAGTAAATTTACAGTCATGCAACCATGGCAATACAATTCTAAAACATTCCATCACTCCCAAAAGATCCTCGGTGCCCAGTTGCAGTCGCTCCTGCCCTCCCCCAGGCCTGGGCAGCCCCTGATGTCCTTTCTGCTTTGCTAGAACTGCCTATCCTGGACATTTGGTGTAAATGGAATCATCCGATATGTGCTCTTGTGCACTGGCTTCTTTCAGGCACACGATGTCTTCGAGGTTCACCAGCACAGACCAAGCACTTCCTTCCGTTCTTTTGTTGAATAATATTCTGTTGCAGGGATACACCACATTTTGTTAATCTGCTCATCAGCTGATGGCCATCTGGGCTACTTCCACTTTGGGCAATGATGAATAATGCTGCGATGCTCATCTGAGGACAAATAGGTTTCATTTCTCTTTAAGTGTATCCATAGGTGTGGAATTGCTGGGTCATAGGGCACCTTGACGTTGAACCCTTTTTTAAGAACAAAACACTCCCAAACTGTTTTTGAAATGCTGCACCCTGTTCCCACACCCATGGAGTTTTCAGTCCGAGAGGCCGGGGTTCAAACCTCAGGGCAACCCTTCCCACCAGGCCGAGCCTATCGGAGGCCTTGACGCGCCCCGCATGCTGGCCTCGCGCCAGGGTCAACCCCTCCGCTGCTCTCAACGGTCTGAGAAACAGACGGACGAGAAACCAGCTGCTCCACTTTCTAATCTCAAAAATGTGCCCTCTGGACCCTAGCCATAAGTTCGGGGAAATCAGCAGGGCGGCCAGCAGACTGAAAGGAAAACGGAGACAGCAGGCGGAGAGGTCAAGGGTCATCTCACCGAGGAGGAAAGCCGATGCCAGGAAGCCGAGGCCCAGGGGCGACTCTCGGGCCCTGGGGGTTTCCCGGCTGCTCTCTCTTTGGCTGGCGGGCCTGTCCTGCCCTCCTGAGAAGCAGAGCGGAAGGCAGGGAGGCGCGAGAGGAGCCCGGGAGCTGCGGGAAAGCAGGCGAGGGAGGCCTCGCCCCGGGCCGGGCCTGCCGGGCATCGTGGGCTTGTGGCGTGTGGCCCCTCCACTGGCCCTCCACTGGCCCCTCCACTGGCCCTCCACGGGCCCCTCCACGTGGCACCCCACTGGCACCTCCACTGGTCCCTCCACACGTCCCTCCACACGTCCCTCCACACAGCCCCTCCACTGGCCCTCCACTGGCCCCTCCACACGGCCCCTCCACTGGCCCTCCACTGGCCCTCCACATGGCCCCTCCACTGGCCCTCCACTGGCCCTCCACGGGCCCCTCCACGTGGCCCCTCCACTGGCCCCTCCACTGGCCCCTCCACAGGCCCTCCACTGGCCCTCCACTGGCCCCTCCACACGGCCCCTCCACTGGCCCTCCACTGGCCCTCCACTGGTCCCTCCACTGGCCCTCCACTGGCCCCTCCACGTGGCCCCTCCACTGGCCCCTCCACACGGCCCTCCACTGGCCCCTCCACACGGCCCTCCACTGGCCCTCCACTGGCCCTCCACGGGCCCCTCCACGTGGCCCCTCCACTGGCCCCTCCACTGGCACTCCACATGGCCCCTCCACTGGCCCTCCACAGGCCCCTCCACGTGGCACCTCCACTGGCACCTCCACTGGCCCCTCCACACGGCCCTCCACTGACACTCCACTGGCCCTCCACTGGCCCCTTCACGTGGCACCTCCACTGGCCCCTCCACTGGCCTTCTATGCGGCCTGTCCACACGACCCTCCCCAGCACACCCCCTCTGCAGACAGGACATGAAATGCTGAGCTCGCAGGGCTGTGTCACGGCTGTGGCCTGTCAGGATCAGCAGTTGCCCACTGCAGCTCAGGCCTGGGTGGGCAGCCCCTTTCTGCGCCCACCATTGCCCGGGGAGGGGCCAAGGCTAAGGCCATGGGGCTCAGAGCGAGCAGCCTGCTCACATCCACTCACAGGCCACGTACAGATGCAGATGCCTCACTCTTCCCAGTGGCCCCCAAATCGCACCTTCTAACAGGGCTGCAGAACCGCCCCATACCAAAGGCCCTGGGGAAGGGTCCATGGGAGACCTCGCCACCGTGCCAGTCTGCAGAGCGGACACAGGGACGCAAAAGTCATCTTCCTGGAAGCTTCCAGAACCTTAGTGGCCAAGGCTGGGCTCAGGCTGCATGCAGCAACCGTCCGTGCCCGTTGAGTGTTCTGTGTTGCAGGAGCTCTTAGGCCACTGGCCAGGCCAGCTGGCCGGCGAGAGCCCCGGCCCTAAAAGCTGCTACCTGCCAAGGTGGCAGGGGGTCTTGGTGCTGCTTGGAGTCGCCCACAGAGATTCTGAACCCCTGAGCCCTGCACCAGGCGCTGCAGCTGCAGCCTGAGCAGGGAAGAGAAGTGAAATCCCTCGGCTTTCCATGTGGCCAGAGCTGTGGAAATACACAGCTCCAGGTCAGCCCTGGACGAGGGGCGCGATCATGCTGCTTAAGCAAACGGCCCGCTGAGCGCCCCTGCGGCCAGGGCCTGGGCTCACTCACCGAGCGGCACCACAGCGTCCGGCAGAGACCTCGGGGGAAGCCCGAGCAGTGCCAGCCAGGGCCCGGGCAGAGGCTGGGCCGAGCTGAAGTTGGCGGTGGCTTGGGAGTGCCCCTGAGCCACCCTGTCACTTTGCACCGGTACCCAGCCCGTTCTCTGGGCTGAGCCAGCGTAACCTGCTCACCGGCCGTGCTCCCAGCTTGGACGCAGCTTCACAGCCGCCCCGGCCCCTTCGCCCGAGCCCAGCGCAGCTCCCTGCACTTGGCACGGCAGCAGTAGACTCCGAGGGGAGGGCACATCCTGGAGCCGAGCAGAGTGGAGCCCGGGTTCTTCCGTGCTCGAGCGCTGCCTCAGCCGGCCACCCCTTGGGTCCTCGACCAGCGTTCCCCCCACTTCACGGCCTTTGGGCTGTACAGGTTGGAGAGGTCAACAAGGACCAACCAGAACCAGACTCGGAAAGGCCACATTCCAGGGGTGGGCTGGGGACGGGCCTGCTCTGGGCAGCAGGCACACCCAGCGGAGACGCAGCAGCTTCCGGGGCCCGTGCGGAGGTCGGCTGCCCTTCTCTCTCCCAGGGGGTGCAGAGCTGGCCGGTGGGGGGCTGGGGGCTTTCCACCTTGGACTCTCCCTGGAGCTTGGGGAGGAGACAGATGGAAGCAGAGCGCTGGGTACCAAAGCCATGGCGCATTGTGCATCTGCCATCACGCCACAGCGATGGCCGGCAGTGAAGACTGCAGGGCCTTGGTGGCGGCTGGACTTTTGCCACCTCACCTGCCATCAGGTGTGAAGGTTCACGCCTCACGGCAGTTGGCGGAGCCCACGGGAGGGGAGCACGGCCCCCCCGGAGGCATTGCACTGACGCGACGGGGGCCCCAGACCTCAGGAGGCAGGAGACAGCGGCAGGGCCGGGGCTTCCCCGAGGACGGGTGGGAGCGCGGCTTCCCGAGAGGAAGGCGCTGCGGGGAGAGGATGGGCCTGCCCCTGGCTGCCACTGTGTCCCGTCTGCCAGGTGCAGGGTGGCTTCCAGGTAAGCAAGCCCTTCCCACCCCAGGCTCGTGCCCCTTCCACTGCCACATGCTGCAGGCTCCTCAAAACGGACCAACTGCTGCAGCTAGGGGCTGAGACCCCAACTCCACGCAGCCAGCGAGATGCCTTCCCATCAGCTCCGGCAGCCCTGGCTTGCAGGGAGCTGCTTCTTCTTTTTCTTTTTTTTAAAGATTTATTTTTCTCTCCTCGTCCCCCAGTTGTTTGCTCTGTGTCCATTTGCTGTGTGTTCTTCTGTGTCTGCTTGCATTCTCGGCGGCACCGGGAATCTGTCTCTTTTTGTTGTGTCATCTTGATGCATCAGCTCTCCATGTGGGCATCGCCACTCCTGGGCAGGCTGCACTTTCTTTCGCCCTGGGCGGCTCTCCTTTTGGGGCGCACTCCTTGTGCGTGGGGCTCCCCTACGCGGGGGACACCCCTGCATGGCAGGGCACTCCTTGTGTGCATCAGCACTGCGCGTGGGCCAGCTCCACACGGGTCAAGGAGGCCTGGGGTTTGAACCCTGGACCTCCCATGTGGTAGGCGGACGCTCTATCAGTTGGGCCCCATCCGCTTCCGGAGCCTGCTTCCTGTTCTCCAGCGGATGTCAGTGTGCACAAGGGTTTGGCTTTGCAGTCTGTGGGTGCCGGGATGCAGCAGCTCTGAGAACACACCCCGGCAGGGGCACTCAGGCTGGGGGGCTGGACGGGCCTGCCTGCGGTGGACGAGCATCTCCAGGCACTACCCAGTGCCCCTGGGAGGAGGGGAGGGGTCCTCCTTCCCTGTGGGCAGAGCTGTGCCCTCTTCAGCGACCCGCTGAACCCCAAGAAAGCCTGGGCTCTGCTCCTCTGCGGAAGCTCCCGCAGCGAGAAAGAACGGCTGGTACTCACCCTCTCGCCGCACCCACCCTGCTGAGAAGCAGCCTGGGAGGCCCCACCGCCCCGTTATCCCAGCAGATGGAAGAGCACACAACAGGCTGGGATGCCACTACTGGCTTTACTGGATGCTGGTGGCACCGAGTGGCCAGCAGGTCCCAGGCCTGCAGGAGAAACGAGCTGCGATTAGAACGTCAGTTTCTGGAGGAGGAGATACTTGGCAGGTCTGTCCACAGAACCCGAGGCTCCCCGACCCCGGCCTGCTGTGCCCTCTGCCCCCAACCACCCCTGAAGCCTCCGCACTCACCAGGCACGTCTTTCAGCAAAGCGGGGCAGGGGCGGGGGAAGGAGGGGCAGGAGCTGGTGTCCAGGGGGCAAAGGGGCGGGAGGGGCCAGCCGGGCTCCGTCCTGCCGCCTCTTGGTGGAGGAGACCCCCACCTCTTCAGTAGGTGGGTGCAGGGCCCAGGGTGGGGCCTGGGCATGCCTGCCTGGGGGTGGGCTGGGGGCCTGGCCAGAGCAGAAGCTGAACAAGGAGTGTGGCCAGAAGCCTGCTGTCGAGGCTCCATGCACTGGGGCGCCAGGGCCTCTGGTCACAGCTGGGGACAGCCCCAGGGGGCTCTTGCCCCGTATCAGGAAAGGGTCTGGGGTCCTATTCCCAAGTGCCTCCATCCCAGTGAGGCAGGCAGGGCCAAGAACAAGAGCGGCCGTGACGTGTCAGGCACTGTACCCCAAAGCCCGTCGGTCCCTCCACACTGCCCTCCGTGCGCTGGGCGGGGCCCGGGGCGTCTCAAGCACTGACCCTACCTGACCCAGGCAGGGGACTTGGTGAAAGGCCTGGCAGCACCTGCTGCCCGCCAGACAAGGTGCCGGCGGCGGGGGCTGGGAGCTCCGTGTGTGGCCCCATCGCGAGGGGAGGCCCCTCCAGGCCCCACGGCAGGCCAGGGCGTGCTCTGGGTGGCGATGACCCGCTGTGCTTACGCTGCCACGGCGGGCACCGGCCTTCCCCGGGGAAGGGGTCCGGGGCTGCTCGGGGGGACCGTTCCACTGCAGAGGCGGGGGCTGGCCCGCCTTTCCCGAGCCGGGGCTGTGGTCCTCGGGGGACAGGCCCAGACAGGCTGGTGCTCCCAGGGCCCTCCCAGAGGCCAGAGTGGCCTGGCGTGGGCAAGGCCCACAGGGTGGCCCTGCGCCTGCTCTGGGGCCGCAGCGCCCACTGGGCACGAGTGAGGACGGGGCTTCTCTGTGCCACATGCGGCCTCTGGCAGAGGGCCCCCGAGGACTGCGCTGGGGCCTCCCTGGGACCCAAGGGCTGTCCTCTGGCCATGGGGCTGGGCCTCTGGCAGCAGGGCACGCCCCACTCACAATGCCCCACACGGCCACATGGCTGAGACGGGGGCTCAGCTCCACACCGCAAGGGTCCACTGTGACCCCAAGGCCTCCTGGCCCCGTGACGGTGCCCCAACTTGCTCATGTCCCCCCAGGAAAGGCTCTGCCTGGCCAGGGTCCCCAAGGGTCCTCTGTGACCCCACGGCCTGCCGGCCCCATGACGGTCCCCCACCTCACCCACACCCCCCCAGGAGAGGCTCTGCCTGGCCAGGGTCCCGGCAGAGGGGCGGGCAGGGTCAGAAGAGGCTGGGGGCGGCCCGGCCAGGGGCGTCGTGGTCCCGGATGTACTGCAAGATGTCCATCTCGTCCATGGCTTGGATCTGCTGCTGCTGCTGCCCGGTGGCCGCTGCCGGCGGGCCCGCGGTGGGGGCACCCGCCGGTTTCCTGGGTAGCGGCGGCTTGGCGGCCACGGGCGGCTTGGTGGCGACGGGCGGCTTGGCCTTGGGCGTGGGCTTGGCTCCCAGGTTCAGGATATGGTCCAAGTCCTCTTCCACTCTAGGGAGCCAAAGAGAGGGGCCCTGTGTGGAGCTTGCGGCCGCAGAAGGAGCCCCTTGGGCCGCAGGCCTGCCGCCCGGGCAGCAGGCCCCTGCAGGGAAGGACCAGCCCCGCCCCGCCCCCGAGGAGCGCCCCACGGCCCCACGACCCCAAGGGGCAGGGCCAGGGCCGGCCCGCGGCAGCTACTGGCGGCCGCTTCTCCAGGTGGCTTTCCCTCCAAGCCCTTCTAAGGAATGGGAACCGCTGCATGTCCGGAGCTCCTGCGTGGCGCTCAGTGCCAGAGCTACGTTACCTGGTTTCACCCCCGGACGCCCCTGCAGCCTAAGGGGGCAGCGAGATCGAGACAGGAGCTGGCGCGGCAGGGCCCGGCCCGAAGCAGCCTCTCCGGCCTCAGAAGCCGAGCGCTCACGTCCACTGAGGACAGTCATGGCGCAGGCAGGCCAAGGCCGCTCCAAGGGCCACTCCAGGGCAGCCCGAGCCCACCAGGCTGGAGTGGCCTCAGCCGGACCCCACCGAGGCGCCACTGCGGCAGGGACCGCCCAGCACCCCTCTGTGGCCCCGAAGACGGGCGCTGAAGGGCAGGACTTAGAAAGGCCCGGCCACTGCCTGGCTTGGGCCCCTGCTGCCAGCTCCTGGGGGAGTAGCCCCTTTCCTGGAGAAAGGTAGGACTGCGGGCCCTCCAGTCCACCCCATCCATCTTCCACGCCATCATGGCCGGACGCTCCACCTTCAATGCACTTAAAAGCCTCAAAATGCCGTTTTCACATGAGTAGTGTCTCGCCCTGTGATCCCCCGCTAAGGGGGGTGCAGGATTTAAACTGAGCATGGCACGCTTGGTTCTCTATGGAGCGTCCACTTCCCTGTGAGCTCCTATGCACTGAAGCCTTTTCACCAGCTGCAGGGCGGGGTTGATCCAGGCGCAGCTGGACCCTCTTCATGCCGAGGCCACAGACCCTCCCGAAGCCCCTTACGTCCTGCCCGGAGGGCAGCGGGGGGCTGGAGGGACTGCCCCCTCCAGTCTCTCAGAGGCAGGGGCTCTCTCTGACACGCCGTCCTCAGGAAGCTCCCCCTGGGGTCAGCCCGCTGCCCTCTTCTGCCCCTCCCGGGGTCTGAGGGGCCTCCCAGCCCTTGAGAGGAGAAGAGCTGAAAGTAATGACGGCGGCAGGGCCCGGCCCCCTCTGGCCTCGGTTTGTCCATTTGCCAGGGGCTAGGTGAGGTCACGGGACACTGAACTGACCAGGCCCGCCAGGGCCTCAGCCCCTGGGCAGGGAGCAGGGCATGCCCAGCTCATGTTCCGGGGCCCAGCGGCTCCACCCCTGCCCTCCTGGAGGAGCCGTGCACGGGCAGGTCTGGTCCGGAACCAGGACGCAGCAGGGGGCACACGGGGCGGGTGGGAAGGGGCTGAGGGCAACAACCCCGAGGCCGAGGTGGAGCTACGTGGAAACTTCCCAGGGGAACCCAGTGGGCCAGTTCTGGGGGGCCGGGGCCTGGCCACCTCAAGCTTTCTGGACCAGTGGTCAGCCACGTGGGGACCGGCGAGGGCCGTGCCGGTGGAGGGCAGAGACCTGCTGCCCGAGCTGACTCAAACCGGGGGGCCGCAGCCCCAACCCTGCCACCTGGGGCAGCCACGGTGCCACAGCTCAAAGGGTCAGAGAAGGGAGTGGCTCGGGGCCGGGCAGGCAGGGCCGGCGTCCCGGGGGGACGGGGCCTCCAGGGGGAGTTCTGGAAAAGCATCGGCAGAGCCGAGGCTGGAGGTGGGGATGGGGGCTGAGAGAGGAGCCGGCAGGCTCGAGAAGGGCTGGGCGGCGCCCCGAGGGCAGGCCCAGCGGGTGGAGGGGCAGAGGGGGCGCTGACGGGGGAGCTATGCTCCCCACTCACCCCGGGCTCTCGGCCCTCAGCCTCGTCCTTGGCGGAGCCCATTGCACGGGCCCCCTGGAGTAAGGCGCGGCCCAGGGCGCCAGGTGAGTCCTAGCCCTACTGCTGGAGCCTTCTAGGGAAAGCCACGGGAGGGGCCGCAGGTGGGTGGGAGCCAGAGGAGAAAGAGGACGTGGCCATGTGACCGGGGCGGCGGGGGCCAGAACCCACCGAGCCCGGGAGGAAACGGGGCTTCCCGCCTCTGACACCGCGTGGCTGTCCGTTCCCGCTGCCAGGGCAGGCCCTCTGCGCGGGGCCACGCGGCAGCCTGGCAGCTCGCTAAGAGCAGGGCGCCAGCACCGCGGCTCCTGGCGGAGGGGCGGCCTCTGGGTTCCAGCTGCTGACGGGGGCTCGGGGACCCCTGCCTCAGTCCTGGGGGGGCCTTCCTGTGATGTGACACTCCATGGGGAGAGGACTGGGGCCCCCCTGGGCAGCAGGGAAGCCCACCCACAGCCCCGGGCCTCCCCGGAGAGCCCGCCCCGCAGCCCCAGGCCCCGTGTGCCCGGGGCTCCCGGGGGTCCGTGGTGGCCCTGCCTTGTGCCCACGTGGCCCAGGCTGGCGGCCTCACCTCACCACCATGACCCCCACTGCTGGCTGGGCGCCCAAGAAGGGCTCGAGGGACCGAGTAGTCCTCAAACAGGGACCCCCAGGAAAATAAACAGCAGCGGAAAGCCTGGCTCAGAGCTGCCGAGATGCTGGGCTTTGGCCTGAGGTGGGAGGTGTGACAGAGGCGGCCACACGGGGTGGGAGGATGGGCTGGAGCTGTGCAGGGTCTGCGTGGCTGCAGGGGCAGCCCCCTCCTGATAGGGCTCAGGGGGCCCTATCTCCATCGGGCCCCCTGAGCCCCACAATCCACGTCCCAGCTTCCCCTTCTTCCAGCCCTGCTGGGGGCTGAGAGGAGCTTCGAAGACCACGGCCCCAGCTGCCCCCCGGGGCCCTGCAGAGGACGGAGCTCGGCTGTGACCACACCTGGAGGCCACACACTGTGCCACCGCCCAGTAAGAGGAGCGGAGACCGTTCAGCCGCCAAGTCCTGCGCGTCGCGCCATGCCACCCTGTCCTGAGCCACTGTGCCCTGCCCTGAGCCACCATGCCCTGCCCCGTCCCTGCCTGGTGCCCCCCTGCCCTGCCCCGCCCCCCACGCGCCCCTGTCCCCCCTCCACCCGAGGATGGCTTGCACTGAGCTTGCTGACAGGATGAACGAGTGGGTGAAAGCACGAATGCACAGCTGATACAGGAAGGGCACAAAGAAGAATAAAACATGGTTCCTGCTCTGGAGAAGCTTATTTTCTGTTACGGGACATCTCTTAAAAGTGGGGACTTCTGGTAGGCCAAGATGGCGGCAAAAAACGCTCCAGCGTTCTGCTCCCCAACAGGATATTTGAGCCACCAGCAAAAACTGGCAGAGCCATCTACCTCGAAACTCCGGACGACGTCTAAAGGGTTGCAATAATTAGGCAAGAGCCGAATCAAGGAAATGCAACTTAAACTGGTAGGAGGAGCCTGTGGTGCCCTCACTGGCGCTGCCCGCCCCTCCCGGCGTCATGTGGGCCAGCCGCGCTCCCACTGCGGGCGCTGGTCCAGCTCCGAGGGAGGAGGGCAACCCGTGCACACACCATGCTGCCTGTGTGGCCATGCTGATTCACCGAGGCAACCTGGAATTTGCCCTCCCAGGACTTGCCCTGCAGGCAGAAGCAGCTTGCACAGCTCTAGTACAAAAATCAAACAAAAGCAGCTGGGGGCAAAGGGAAACAGTTTTAAGAAATTCAGTAAATCACCCAGGAGAGGTCAGAGTCTATTTCATAGGGAGTCATAGGGAGAAGAGGGGACTTCAGATTCCTGTAAATGGAGGAATTCCTAGGGCCACGCACAAGCCCAGGACAAGACGGAGGCTCAGAAATGCCAGAGGACGCCGCCTTCCAGCCCGGACTGATCTTGACAGGAGGCTAAATGCGCAAGGAGAGCAACGGCCATCACAGGGCCAAGGTGCAAAGACTGTCAAAGGTGGTTTTTGCATTGGTTTGTCTGTTTTTTGTTAGCTCCTGGCCATCAAGGAAATCTGACATCTCACTAGCTGGATGCACACTTAAGAAACACACAGCTCAGGAACTAAATCCTAGAGTTAGCACGTTTAAATATTAAAACATACAATGCGTAACAGAACATTACAACATAAAGAAACAACCAAAGGAATAAGATAAAAGTTCAGAAAATATCAATGAAAAAGATTAGACTTTGGACATACCAGAAAAAGATGTAATATGCTCCAAGAGATAAAGGAAACATGGAAAAATAACTGAGCAACATGAAGAAAATGATAAATGACCAAAATGAGAATCTCAATAAAGAGACAGAAATTTTAAAAAAGAACCAATCAGAAATATTGGGGTTGAAGACCACAATGAATGAAATTTAAAAATTCCCTACAGGGTTTCAATAGCAGATGAGAACTGGCAGAAGAAAGCATCGGTGAAGTCAAAGATAAGACAATTGCAATGATTGAGGCTGAGATACAGAAAGAAAAAAGAAAGAAAAAACATGAACAGAGCTTCAGAAACCTGTGAGATGCCATTACATGCACAAATATATGCATAACGGGAATCCCAGAAGGAGAAGAAAGAGGGAAAGGGGCAAAAGGAATATTCAAAGAAATAATGACAGAAAACTGCCCAAATACAACAAAAGCCACAAATACACACATTCAAAAAGTCCAATGACTCCAATCAGGATAAACTCGAAGAGAAGCATGCCCAGATATACAGTCGTCAAACTGTCAGATGCCAAAGATGAAGAGCGTTTTGAAAGCTGAAAGAGAGAAGCAGTGTGTAATGTAAAAGGAAACCCCAATAGAGTAAGGTCAATTTCGCATCAGAAACCAGAAAGACAAGAAGGCAGAGGGATGAAATATTAAAGCGCTGAAAGAAACCAATTACCAACCAGGAATTTTATATCTAGTGAGCCTGTCTTTCAAAAATGAGGGCAAGATTAAGATATTCCTAGATAAACAGAAGCTGAGGGAGTTCATCACCGCTAGATCTGCCCTTCAAGCAATGCTAAAGGGAGTTCTTTAGAATGAAAGGAAAGGACACGAGACAGTAGATGGAGGAGGCATAAAGAAATACAAACCTCTAGTAGAGGTAACATATGGGTAATTTTGTGAATGCCAGTACCATTGTATTGTATTTTTTGGTATGCAATGCACTTTTTACTTCGAAAGCGCAAAGGCATAAATGGTAACGATGCACTTACGGTTCTGGACACACAATATATAAAGATATAATCTGTAACAAACACAACAAAAAGGTGGGGGGATGGAGAGGTGCAGGAAAAGTGTTTGTATATGCTATTTAAGTTAGTATGGTAGCAAATCAAACATGACTTAGGATTTCAATTTAAGCATCATGATAAACACAAAGAAAATATATGAAAAAAATATATATTCAGAAAGAAGAAGGGATTTAAAATAGGACAATACAAAAAAATCAAATATGAAAGTAGGCATTAACAGGAGAATAAAGGGTAAAAAAAAAGGTATAAGACTTAAAAGACCAAATGGCAAAGTGGCAGAAGAAAGTCTTACACTATCAGTAGTTACTTTAAATGTAAATGGATTAAACTCTGCAATCAAAAGGCAGAGATAGGCATAATGAATAAAAAAAGCACTTAAAGCATGACCCAACTATATGCTGTTTACAAGAGACTCTCCTTAACTTCAAAAACACAAGTAGGTCAAAAGTGAAATAATGGAAAAAATATTCCAAGCAAATAGCAACTAAAGAGAGCTGAGGTAGCTGGACTATTAACAGAAAAAAGACTTTAAGTCAAAAATAGATACAAGGGATAAAGAAGGACACTATATGCTGATTAAGGGGTCAATTCAACAAAGAAGACAGAACAATTACAAATATATATGCACCTAACAGGAGAGCCCCAAAATATATGATGCAAGTATTGACAGATTTGAAGGGACAAACAGATGGTTCTGCAATAATAGTAAGTACCTTCAATATACCACTTTCAATAATGGACAGAACATCTAGACAGAAGACCAAAAAGGAAACTGAAGACTCCAGAGATACCCTAAACCAACTAGACCTAACAGACACATATAGAACACATCATTCAACAACAACAAAATACAAATTCTTACTGTGTGTACATAGATCACTCTATGGAAGTCACAAAACAAGTCTCAATAAGCTTAAAAATATTTAAATCATACAATGCCTCTTCTCCGATCACAATAGAATGAAGCCAGAAATCAAGAAAGGAAGAAAGGGCAATTCACAAGTATGTGGAGATTAAAACAATGCACTCTTAAACAATCAATGGGCCAAAGAAGAAATAAAAAAGGAAATTAGGAAATCTTGAAGTGAATGAAAAATGAAAACACAATATACCAAAACTTAAGGAACTTAAGGAATGCAGCAGAGGTTGCACAAGCAACAAAAGGAAAAATAAATAGGACTTCATCAAAATTAAAACTTTTGTGCATCAAAGGACTTCATCATGAAAATAAAAGCACAACTTACACAATGGGAAAAATATTTGGAAACCATGTATCTGATATGAGTTTAATATTCAGACTAAATAAAGAAATTTTACAGCTCAACAACAAAAGAAAGAAGAGCATAGTTTAAAAATGGGCAAGACTTGAAAAGACATTTCTCCAAAGAAGATATTCAAATAGGCAATAAGCACAAGAAAAAATGCTCAACGTCATTAGCCATTAGGGAAATGCAAATCAAAATCACAATGAGATATCACTTCATACCCCCTAGAATAGCTACTATTAAAAAATGGAAAATAACAAGTGTTGGAGAAATAGGAACACTCATTCATTGTTGGTGGGAATTAAAATGGTGCAGCCACTGTGGAAGACAGTTTGGCAGTTTCTCAGAAAGTATAGAACTACTATAACACCTGGCAACCCCACTTCTAGGTATATACCCTAAAAAAACAGAAAGCAGGAATTGGAACAGATGCTTACACACCAATGTTCTTGGCAGGATTATGCACAATTGCCAAAAGATGGAAGCCACCCAAGTGACAATCAACACGTGAATGGATAAACAAAACATGGGAATATTATTCAGCTGCAAAAAGGAATGAAGCTCTGATACACACTACATCATGTTGAGTGAGATATGCCAGGCACAAAATGACAAACATTGTATGATCTTACCTTTACACAATAATTTGAATATGCAAATTCATAGTCAGAAACTAGAATACAGATTACCTGGGCAGTGTAGGGGTGGGTAATAGAGAGTTAAAGCTTAACTGGTACAGTTTCTGCTTGGAGTGATAGTTTGTGGTGATGGATGGTGGTGATGGGAACACGTCAGGAGTCTAATTAGCACCACTTAATTGTATATTTGAACACGGTTAAGACGGGAAATTTTAGGGTGTATATATGTTACCAGGATAAAAATTTTAAAAAAACCATAGAACTGTACAACACAGTAAACGCTATGTAACCATTTGTTGAACTTTAGTGAGTGGTGTAATTATAAATGACATTGATTCATTTATTGTGTCAAAGGTTCCACAATAATGCAAAGTGCTAATAACAAGAAAAACTGTGTAAGGGAGGGAATATGGAACTCTGTACTTTCTGCATGATTTTTCTGTAAACTACACTTTCTCTAACAGTATATATAAACTATTCTGTTGTTTAAAGCAAAAGGAAAGTGGAAGCAGGCTCCAGGACTCCCATTCTTTAAAGCGGTGATTCCCAGGGGCTGTTTCCAAGGAAAAGTTCCCAGGGACAAGGACACAAAATGCTGTGAGGTGCTTCCCACACGTGCCCACACCCTGCAGGCCCTGAGGACTCTGGGTAATACTGGGGTTTCCCCGGCTTGCCCGTAGCGGGGTCCCCTTGAAGGCAGCGCCCTCTAACCTCTCACAGGGTCGTGTCCACAGAAGCCGCGTTCCAAGTGCTGGCACGATGGCCTCAGAATGAACTCAGCCAGGAAGGTGCCGCTACAACCTGCCTACTGCGATTCTCTGAGTCACGGGCTGCACAGGCTCCTCCTCTCTGGGCCTTGGTTTCCCCGACCATGAAATGACAACAGTCCTACCACAATTCCTCCCAGCCTGCTGGGACGCCAGGAGCAAGGACACAAGAGGGGAGTGAACAGATGCCAGGGGCCTGGGGAGTCGTCAATTCAGGGAGCCAGCGCCGCGACTCCGGCTCGGCGGGCACCCGGGGGGCTGCCTAGCAGCCCATGTCTGCTAACAAGGGTGCAGGTGGCAGCCTCCTGGGACCGCATGCCTCAGTGCCACGTAAACCTGCAAAGAGGAGGCTCGGCTTCCTGGGTGGCGTGGCCGAAGAGGCATCAGCGCACCTCATGCCGACCTCACTAACAACGCGGCTGCAGGCACGGGTGCCCAGGGAGAGCCCGCCGTGGCCCCGATGGGGGCAGCGAACTCCCCGCCTTGCCTGTGCCAAGTGCTCAGTGTCCCCAGGGTGTCCTCATGTCCTTGGCACAGAGGGTATAGGAAGGAGGCAGGGGCCCCCCGGCAGACCAGTGTTCCCATCCTGGCTCTCCCACTGGAGAGCCATGACCTTGGGAAAGTGACCTCGTTCCCACACTCGATTTTGTAAGACACGGAGATGATAAGACTCCCATTGGGGCTGCCCTGAAGATGAAGACGGGTGCAGGGTCCAGCCTACATAATGCCCGACACACAGCAAACGAATGCCCGACACGCAGCAAACGCTCAGGAAACACAAGCGACGTTCGTCGGCTTCCCCTTATACATTAGCCCTGTTGTCCCTTCCCTCGGAGAAACCTAATGAAACTTCCGGCTGGGCGGCCGCTCTCTAGAACATCTGCACTTCTGCTCACTCCATGAGCACCTGCTACCAAGAGTCAGCTTTACTCGTTCCCAGACCCAGTAAGGCCAGTTACACTTACTCTTACAATAATCTCAATAATTGTTGTTTATATAAACTATTAAAAAATGAGTGTGACGAGGAAAAGAATTGCACACATGAAAACTAAGCTCCATTTTGGTCCTTGCTTTCTAGAATCTGGGAGCTGCTCTAGGTGGCGGGACCTCCCCACGGAGCCCCTTTGCTGCTCCTGGCAAGTTCACACCCACGTGCCCTTGACTCTGGTAGGCTGGGATGGGGGAGCCACTCACGTGGCACCTGGGGACAGAGGTACCTGGATGGCTCTTCAAGACAGGTGAGCATGTGTGTGGCACTGGGGACTGGGTACCTGAGTGGCTCCTTGGACAGGTGAGCACGTGCGTGGCACCTGGGGAGTGGGTACCTGGATGGGTCCTTGGACAGGTGAGCACATGCGTGGCACCTGGGGACTGAGTACCTGGATGGCTCCTTGGGACAGGTGAGCATGTGTGGCACCTGGGACTGGGTACCTGAACAGCTCCTCGGAGGCGTCCTGGTGGCCCAGGCTGGCTGCAGGTCTTCCACTCCCATGGGCGGCTGGCAAGAGTAAGGGGTCTCCCAAGGGCACAGCACCGCCAAGCTCGGGGTCGTCAAACAGCTTCAGGGCTGCAGAGGGGGCAAAGCAGCGTGGTCAGGGCAAGCCGTGGCCTGGTCCTTGGCTGTGCGGGGTGCGGGGGATTTGGCCCCGCCTGGCCCTTGACTGCCCGGGGCGCATGGGCGACGGCCCGGCCTCCTGGCACACCCTGGTGGGGCAGGCAAGGGGCCAGGCAGAGCACACGAGAACCAGAGCGCTGGGGCCAGGTCGCACAGGGGGCGGGCCAAGGTGTGAGGTCCCACCCCCATATCACGCCATGCTCATTCCACAGCCTCCCAGCTCACGGGAGGGCTCCCATAGCCCAATCCAACTGGGCCCCTCACTCACCACCCATTCCTGCGCTCCAGTCTTTCAACAAATACTTTCTTTTTTATTAAAGATTTATTATATTTATTTCTCTCCCCATTCCCCCTGTTGTCTGCTCTCTCTGTCCATTCATTGTGTGTTCTTCTGTGTCCACTTGCATTCTTGTCACGTGGGAAAAAGAAACTGTCTTTTTTTGTTGCGTCATCTTGCTGTGTCAGCTCTCCGTGTGTGCAGTGCCATTCCTGGGCAGGCTGCACTTTTCTCATGCTGGGCAGCTCTCCTTATGGGTGCAATCCTTGTGTGTGGGGCTCCCCTATGTGGGGACACCCGTGTGGCACGGCACTCCTTGCGCACATCAGCACTGCACGTGGGCCAGCTCACCACAGGGTCAGGAGGCCCTGGGTTTGAACCCTGGATCTCCCATGTGGTAGGCGGAGGCTCTATCCGTTGAGCCACAACCGCTTCCCGTCAAAAAATATTTACCAAGCGCCAGCCCCAGGCCGGGGGCCGCTCTGCTGGGGAGCAGACACCACGCTGTCTGCAGCCCCTGCCGCCAAGGAGCCTGTGGCGGCCCCACGCCTGGGCTGCCCCACGCGGCCCCCTGGAAGGCTGGCCGCTGTCTGCTCCCCCTGGAACCCATCGCCACAGCAGGCAAACCCCCACTCACCTCCGGCCCCAGAGCACCCGGGCTCCGTCCCACGGGCCCCGCAGCCTTCTGCTCAGACGTGCGGCCGGCCGAGGCCACTCTGCAGTGGCCAGTCTCTGCTCTGCCTCCCTGGGGGGCCTGGAGCCCTGGGAGATGGGAGCTAGCCCAGAGCCTGGTGCTCGGGGCGCTTGCCACGTGCTCGCTGGGTCAGGAGTGGCATCGAGCCCCCCTTCCCGACGCGGGCCTGGGCAGGGGTGGAGCAGCACATGGAGATGCTGCGCGGCTTCCCCGTTCCCAGCTCTGCCCAGAACGCGCCATGGACTCTGCTCAGGTGACCCAAGACCTCTCGTCACAAGCCACATTGTGCGGAGCCACCTGCACGCCGGGGGCAGGTTGGCATCCACTTCCAGTCAAAGAGCACCCGGAAGCCTCCGGCACCCTCAGCCACCCGGGGGAACGAGGCGGGCACGTGCACCCCGCCCCCACCCACACTCGTCGGAGCAGCAGAGACACCACCGCGGCCCCCACGGCACTGGGCTGGGCTTCTCAGCAGAGAATCTCTGCGCGCCGGGTCCGCGTTCTGCCTAAACAAGGCTGGGGGAGAACTCCCTCCCGCTCACCCAGGAGCACACAGAGCGGCCCCGAGAGCAAAGGGGCACCCCCCACTCGACTCACCGTGTCTGGGGGCTGCGTCCTCTGCAGGGCTCCGAGGGGAGAACTTCCTGCTCGGGCCGAAGAGCCCCTCATCAGGGTCCACCTCTTCATCGAAGATGGTGAGCCGGGGCAGCGCTCTGGGTCTGGTGACTGCTTCGGGGTGCTTCTCAGGCTTCCTGGAGCTGGAGAACCACAGACGAAGCACAAGGTCAGGACCCCTCACGGGCTCTGAGACCCGCACGTGCCCGAGGCCAGCTGGACTCCGAGGCCAGAGAGACCAGGGCAGGGAGGGACCACGGAGAGGCCCTGAGGGACCCAGCGGGGTGAGCGGGGCCACCACCTCCAGTCTCGAGCAGACTAACACCTGGAAAAGGGGGACAAGTGGAGAGAACCGGAACCAGCAGGGAAGTCAGGCGGAGGCAGCGCCGAGAGAGAACTTTCCATGACCGAGAGCGGAGGGCTGAGACCCCGATGCTAGAGGCGGCGGGCGCAGCGCCCGGGGACGGAGGCTTCCAGGGGGTGCAGCAGGCGGGAGCAGGCGGGCGCTGGGTCAGACTGACGGCCGGGTTGCTCCCTGCCTCAACGGGGGCCCATCTGGACCCCGTGAGGTCACCAGTCAGAGGACGCGCTCCCTCCCCGGCCGGTGGCCTCCTAATCTCAGAGGCACGGTGGGCGCTGCCTGGGGCCGTAGCCCTCTGGGTTTAGGGCCGGGGATGGGGTACAGAAAGCAGGATCAGGCTGCTCCCTGCCTCAATGGGGGCCCATCTGGACCCCGTGAGGTCACCGGTCAGAGGATGCGCTCCCTCCATGGCCAGTGGCCTCCTAATCTCAGAGACGCGGTGGGAGCCACCTGGGGCCGCGGCCCTCTGGTTTTAGGGCCGGGGTGGGGGGGGCGCAGAGAGCAGGATCAGCTAACATGCCATTTCTCCACATGGGCCCCCTCTTGGGCCTGGTGTGGACACCAACGCCACAACACGCCTTTCACGCGCATCTGGAGCTCTGGCTGCCCCCCCCACACCGAGGCCCAGTCCCGCTTCACCTGCCGCCTGCCAGACCCTGCTGGGCACAAGCTGGGGAGACTGTAATGGGGCGGGGGAAGAGTCCCGGGACACAGGAGGGCCCTGTCTGTGATCTGGTGGTGGCAGGTACACACACGCGTGAACGCTCAGGGCTGCGCACATCCCCGTGCCTGGTCCGTCCATCGCTTGTTTACATTTACAGACTTTCCTCCAGAGGAGATACACGAATGGCCAGAAAGCACATGAAAAGGTGCTCGACATCATTAGCCGCCAGGGAAATGCAAATCCAAACCACGAGCTGCCATTTCACACCCACGAGAACGGCTGTATTTCGGTCTGCCAGAGGCTGCCGATGAAAGCACCAGGAATGGGCCGGCTTTATAAAGGGGATGCACTGGGGTAAAAGCTGACAGTTCCAAGGCCGTGAAAAGTCCAACTCGAGGCGCCATAAGAGGTGCTCTCTCACCCAAGCCAGGGGCCACATGGTGAAGCCAGAGGGAGGGGGCTCTAGGCCAAGGTCGCACTCAACTGAGGGCGGCCGGGCCCAGGCTCGTCTCTCACTGGGCCTCCCCGCAGTCCCACAGGGCAGGTGCAGATACGGAGGCTTCCTTTTCCTGTACCTGTCCGTCCCTGAGTCTCCATTTACATCAGAACCAGTGAGAAGGCAGAGACTCAACGACTCGCTCCTCACTGACGTGGTCCAACCCAAAGCCGTAAAGCCATCGTACCAAGTAATCTAATCAAAGGGCCCTTACCTGAGTTGAATACAGTCAAAGGGAATCACACCCGCAGGAGCAGACCAGTTTACAAACACAACCTCTCTTTTTTTGGGGGATTCATTTAAATAATCTCCAATTGCCACAGGCTATTATTTAAAAGACAGAAAGTTCCAGTGTTGGACAGGATGTGGAGAAATAGAAAGCCTCCTACAATGTGGTGGGAATGTAAAATCCCACAGCCACTGTGGAAAACAGTTTGGCAGTTCCTCAGAAAGCTAAGAACAGAATTACCACATGACCCGCGGTGACCCGGTGTGGCGATGTGGAACTACACACCAGAAAAACATGTTTTTAAACAGAATCCATTTCTGTGGGTCTGAACCCAGCGTAAGGAGAACCTTTTGAGGGGGTAATTTCATTAAGACGTGACCTGACTCAATCAGGAGGGGTCTTAATCCTATCACTGGAGTCCTTTACGAGTAGAATGAAATTCAGACAGAGCGAGCAGGGTTGGAAGTCAGTGGATCCGGGAAGAGAAGGAGAGGTTAGGAGAGGACATCGTGTACAGGGCTGTGTGACACAGAAGCCAAGGACCGAGGACCAGTGGTAAACAGCCAGAGAGAGCCAGTTTTGGGGAAGAACCCTTGCCTTGAGGATGCCTTGTTTTGGACTTGTCCTAACTCTCAAAACCGTGAGCCAACAAATTCCCATTAATGAAGGTAACCCACTGCAGATTATTTGCTTTAGCAACGAGGAAAGCGGAACACCAGGCCATCCCACATCTAGGAATATTCCCTAAAGAAAGGAGGGACTCAAACAGGCTTTTGCACATCGATGTTCACGGTGGCATTATTCACAACTAACCCAAGCATCCAACAGATGAATGGACGGATAAAATTTGGGATATACGTACAGCAGGAATATCATGCAGCCATAAAGAGGAGCAATATTCTAAAACATGCTACAGTACAGATGATCTTGAAGACATTATGTTGACTGAAGTAAGCCAGGCACACAAGGACAAGTACCGCATGATCACACTGATATGAAATAATTAGAATTTGCAAATTCACAGGGTCAGAAACTAGAATACAGGTTACCAGGAGCAGGGATGGGAAGGGGAATGGCGAGTCGATGCTTAATTTGTACCGTTTGTTTGGGGTGATGGAAGAATTTTGGTCATGGATGGTGAGGTTGGAAGCACAATGCTGGGAATGTGAGTAACTCCTTAAATTATATATCTGAAACTGGTTAAAATGGGAAATTATAGGTTGTCACCAGGAAAAAATTAAAAACAAAACACATAGAACCGTACAACACAACGAGTGAACCTGATTTTAAACTATGGACTATGGGTAACAGCACAATTATATTTTTTCATCAATGGTAGCAAAGGAAAAAAAAATCGCAATGCCTGCTGTTGACGCTGGCGCAGGCACCTGCGAACCCCACGCGCACGTGGAACCGAGAGTCCCCCGGGGCTCGAGTCCCGTCGGAGCCCACCTCTGCAGCGCTGTGTGGCTACGCTGCGCGAGAGGCTGCTTCTGCCCTCAGTGACGGCCCAGCTCAACCAGCAGCGGACGGAGGAAAACGGCGGGGAGGGCGCAGAGGCCGCCTTCCCACGGCCTGGTTCTGCAAGTCCGACAGAACCCCAGGCTCGCAGCCAGCCGGGCTGGGACAAGGCGGAGGATTTAGAGCTGGCCTTGCGCTGCAGGACAGGCCAGCGGGGGGACTGTCGGGGCGAATCTGCTGGATGAGAAGAGCGGTCCAGAGAAACTGGGCATCTGCCCGCGGCAACGGCTGGCCAGCAGGGCGCCGGCTCCCGGGGGCACAGGCCTGAGGCCTCCTGGGTGGCCCCCCCGCCGGCAGGCTGGCCGACTGACTCCCCACCGCCTGCTCGCAAACCAGCAGGCCGGCGAGGGCCCCCCAGGACGTGGTCCCCGGGGCAGGGCAGAGAGGGGCTTCCATCACCTGGAACCAGAGGGAACGGGGAAGACAGGACCGTCTGAGAAACGGAAGGCGAGAAGGTCAGGCCTGCAGGGCGAGGGGGGCTCCGGGACCGCCCGTCTCCCGTCTGCTCGGCTCTGCCCTGCGGGGGTCCAGCCTGGCCTCAGGCCGCTTCCCCTCCACTGGGTGACGCTCGGGCTTTTCTCCCTGGAGAAGCTGGATCTTCTGTTTTCTTGACATGACCTCAAGTAGATCTGCGGCACGCGGGCTGCTCGGCCGGGCACGTCTGTGCCCTCCTCTCCTTCTGTCTCTCCAAGTCAAGCCCCTGTCCTGTCCCTAGGGGTAACAGAGCCGGCAGGAGGCCAGGGGCTGTGGGCCCCAAAACTTCGGTCTCTGGGGACCCAGTGGAGGGCCTGGCTCAGGACAGACAGTGAGAGCTGAAGGGGCTGGGGGGTGGACGGAAGGACGGATGGGCAGGCGGACAGGGCAACGACTCACAGCTGACCCAGACTTCCTCTTCAGGCGGGGGGGGGGGGGGGGGGGGTGAAGAGACGCGCTCCCGGCAGCCACGCTCCGTGTGGGCCCTCCCTCAGCCTGAGCCGGCACTGTCGCCTCCGCAGAGAACCTGGTGAGGGGACGGGGTGCGGGGGTGATGGGGGACGAGGGCGATGGGGGGACAAGGACATGAGGGCAACGAGGGCACAGGGGCATGATGGTGACAGGGCGATAGGAACAAGGACACGAGGGCGAGGAGGGCACAGGGACATGAGGGTGACAGGGCGACGGGGGCGTGAGGCCGCAGGGTGCCGCCCCCACCCCGCGGAGGCCATGCCCCGCACTGGGAGTCGCCTAAACCAACTACCCCTGCCCCACAGGCTGCGCCTGCCTGAGGGGCTGGGGGCCTTCCCCGGGAAGGGAGCAGCTGGGCAGGGACACTGAGCAGGAGGGTCACCCCAGTGGGGGGGGGTGGCCTGGGGCAGGAGTCTGGGAGGGTCGGCCACCCGATGACCCGGAGGACAAGGAACCCAGGAGGTTTCGGCAGAGGCAGCGCGGCCAGGGGAGGGAGTGAGCTTGGGGCCGTGGAGAAGTGAGGGGGCGGGATTCGGGGAGCAGCGGCCACGGGAGGAGCAGCTGGGCCTGTGAGGACGGAGACAGCAACGTGCTCCCAAATTCGTGATCAGCAGGTAGGGGAGGGTGGTGGGTGGGGGAAGGCGGCTGGCAGTGGGTGGGGGGCAGACAGGTGGGGGGAGGGCAGTGGGTAGGGGAGGACGGTGAGTAGGGGGAGAATGGTGGGCAGTGGACAAGGGAAGGATGGGTGGGGGGAGGGCGGCGGGTGGGGGAGGACGGGTGGGGGAGGATGAGTGGGGGGAGGGTGGCAGGTGGGGGGAGGACAGGTGGGGGAGGATGGCGCGTGTTCCTGACCTTGGGGCTGGGGAGAGCTTTCACCTCAGAGCGAAATGCCCTGCCTCTGTGGCCCGTTTCCCCACCTCCCTCGAAGGACCCCACAGCTCAGGTCCTTAGGGGCCCAGGGGCCCCTTACAAGGGCCACCACCCCTGCCCGAGCCCGCGATCCTCACACCTGAGCCCCGGGGCAGTTGGCGGGGGCTGGAAGCCCCGGTGGCAGCCCGAAGAGGCCCTTCTCCCGCGTCTGAGGCAGCCGTCGCGCTCAGGCCCTGCTGGCCGAGACAGGCTGTGAGGTGAAGCACGGGCGTCAGCCGGGCTGGGCCTCGGCGCCGGGCGTCGGGTCAGGAGCACTGGCCGATGGCTCCCGTGAGGGCGGCTCACGGACTCAAGTCCCAGGAGCTGACGCGGCTGCGGCCGGTCACCCCTGCCGTTGGCAGGGGCGCTTGTCATCAGCAGGGAGAGACGTCCCGTCCCCGTCAGTCGAAGGCCTGAGAAGTGATGATTCCAGCAGCCGCAGGAGACAAGGCCCGCCTCTACCTCAGCCCGCCAGTGCGGGAGGGAATTCGGGGAGGGCCTCTGCCATGTTCCGAGCCTGCAGCCTGTGCTATGGATGTGGACCTGCCCATCCCCACAGTCAGCAACTCCAACAAAGCTCAAGATATTTACATTATATTTGCATATGTATCTCCTGTGGCTCAGCTTCCCTGGAGAGCCCCTCCCTGTCACGGGGCAACCGGGCCATCCCACAGGGCCATGCCACAGAGATATCCCACAGGACCATTCCACAGGGATATCCCACAATGCCATGCCACAGGGCCATGCCACAGGGATATGCCACAGGGATATCCCACAGGGTCATGCCACAGGGCCATGCCACAGGGATAATATCCCACAGGGCCATGCCATAGGGATATCCCACAGGGTCATCCCACAGGGATATCCCACAATGCCATGCCACAGGGATATCCCACAGGGCCATGCCAGAGGGCCATGCCACAGGGATATCCCACAGGGCCATCCCACAGGGATATCCCACAATGCCATGCTGAAAGGTTCTATAATTCTAGAATATTCTGACTTGGGTGCTGCTGCAAAAATCCTGGGTCAGTCTGAGGCAGGGGAATGGCAGAAGTGACTTCCCAAGATTCCTCCCCCCACTTCCCCTCAGCAGTGGAGCAACCACTTAACCCCTTTAATGAACTAAGGGTTCAGCCCAGAAAGTTCATCCCCCACCAAGGGACAGAGACCTGGGACCCTGGAGAGGGCAGGTGCTCGGCAAGTCTGCCCTTGATGCAGGTACGCTGGGATCTGCGAGAGGCTGCTGTATGCACACGGGGGATAATGTATGCATAACAAGAGGAAATGGAATAGCTTTTACATTGCAAGTGTTATTTAAACACAAAAAGACCTCTTCAGAGCAGGGTAAACCCAAAAGAGGAAAAATACTTCACCAAGACATTTTCCTGTATTTTAAAAAAAAATCTTTCTGTCCTTAAACAGCTGGGCCTGGACTTGACCCCTCATTTCCAAAGGCACGACCTGAGGCTCTGGGAAATGAACGGCTACCTGGTGTCTCACCCACTGGGGTTGGCATCGGGGATGCCTGCCTCTAGCCCTCGCCACGGAGCACGCGCCCTCACCATCCAACGTCCCCAGCGGCCCTCTGGAGGGCGCAGGCTAGTGGGCCGAGACGCCACCCCCACTCCTGCCCACCCAGAGCGAGTGCACTTGGGTCTCTTTTGTCGGGGTCTGGATGAGATTCTCTAGAGCCAGAGATCCTGCTACCAGATAGAAGTTGTGGACAACACTTCTTATGTCAGGGGTCACCAGCGGTCCACTCTCCCAGGCCAGCCTCTGCGCGTTAACTCGGAAGGGATGTGGTGCAGGTGGCATGCTCACGTGGGCTGCGGTGGCCACCCCCGCAGGGGTGGGTGCTGTGGTCACTGTGGCAGTGACCGCTGGGGGCGGCTGCAATGCTCCTTGCTCTCCTTCTCCATTTTCTAGCCAGGCTGGGCCAGGCCAGGGGCGGGGGGAGCCTCAGGACGGTCCCGGCCAGCCCAGCTCCCAGCCCCAGCCTTCTCGGTAAGGAGGAAAAGAAGAAGATAAAACAAATAACACACACAAAAAAGGAAAGGAAAATACCGCCAGCCCTGTACCCACAAAACAAACAAAAATAAACAAATTAAAAAAAAAAACCCTCGGGGCTTCTGGTCAGCCATGACGTTGCGTGGGACCCTCCAGGGTTCCATTTCCCAAAAGCACCTTGGACCAACAAGGAAAAGTGGCAGTCACCTCCCTCAGAGCTCCAGAAAATAAAGGGGTGCAGTAGCCGGGCAGGTACCGAATCAAGAAACAGCTTTGAAAAATGGCAGGGGGCGCTCGTGGTGCCCCTCTGCTCCCTTCCCCGACCGTGGCCCGGGAAGCTGGCTGCACTCCACAGCGGGACACTGGCCGGGTCCCGGGGGAGCAGAGCGACCCCTTTGCACACACCAGGGCGCCTGCAGGCCCATGTCTGTGGGGGTGGAGGGCGAGGGGCAGCCTGGAGGACAGCAGCAGGGCACTCAGTCCTCACTGGCTCCCAGAACACGCCCCGCAGGCAGGAGCAGCTTCGTGCCAACGAACCTGGTAAGAAACAATGACGCCAAAGCGGCCTGGGCAGAGGGCGTCCTGCCTAGAGGACAGAGCTCTGGGGGTGGCCGAGGGAGGAAGTCTATTTCACTGGGAACTGAGGGATCGTTTCAATTCCTGTAAAGGGGGGATTCCTGGGCCCTGAGGCCCTTACAGCTTCACATTCCTGGCCTGGGCTAATCGGCTAAACCCTCAAGGAAAGCATCAACCAGCTTGGAGCCAGTTTGCAGAGACTGTGGAAGGGGTCATCTGTGTTGGCTGGTTTGTTTCTCTTCACTCCTGGCACTCAAGGAAATCTGTCATATGACGATCTGGATTCAAACTTAAGGAACAGACAGCTCAGGGACTTAACCCCAGAATGAACACTGTAAAATATTAAAACGTACGGCGTGTAACAGATTAAGACACAAACAAGAAACAAGAAATGATGAGCTATCCAACAGAACAAGTATAAAAATCTAGAAACCATCAATGACAAGTACCAAACAGTGATCACCCCTGACAAAGGCTTTTAAAAAATTATCCTCAGTATATTCAAGGAGATAAAGGAAAACACAGAGAGGAAAAAAAAAACAAAGAATATCAGGAAAACAATGAATGAACAATGTAAGAATCTCAAAAAAGAGAAACTTTTAAAAGGAACCAAACAGAAATACTGAATTTGAAGCCCATGATACTTGAAATGAAAAATTCCCTAGAGGGTTTCAACAGCAGATTGGAGCTGGCAGAAAAAAGAACGAGAGAACTCAAAGACAAGACAATTGAAATGATTCAGGCTGAGGAGCAGAAATAAAAAGGAAAGGAAAAAAGTGCACCCAGCCTAAAGACCTGTGGGACCCCATCAAGTGAACCAACACATGTGTGATGGGAGTCACAAATGGAAAAGAAAGGGCAGAAGGAAAATTCAAAGAAATAATGGTAAAAAAAAAACAAAAAAAAAAACCCACAAAAAAGCAACTTCCCAAGTTTAACGAGAAAAACATGAATATGCACATTCAAGAATTCCAACAAACCCCACACAGAATAAACTCAAAGAGAACCATGCCAGGTACATAGCAGACAAGCTGTCAAATACCAAGGACAAAAAGAAACTTGCAAAAACTGCAAGAGAAAAGGAACATGTACAGGGAGTCCTTAGAAGATTAAGTGTCGATTTCTCCTCAGAAACCATGGATGAAAGAAGGCAGTGGGATGAAATTTTTAAAATGCTGAAGGAACACAACTGCTAAACACAATTCTTACATTCAGTAGACTGTATTCCACAACAGACGGAGAGATGAGGATATTCCCAGATAAACGAAAGCTGAGAGAATTCGTCACTACAAGGCCTGCCCTACAAGCAATGCCAAAGGAAATTCTTCATACTGAAAGTAAAGAACACTAGAAAGTGGACTGATGAGGCATAAGGAAATAAAGGCATCTGGTAAAGGTAACCACACAGTTAATTATAAATGCCAGTATGAGCGTACTCTATTTTTTGGTATATAACTAACATTTTTTATTTCATACAGGTTCTAAAATGCAAATGCATAAAAAATAATGCTAAATCAATGGTTTTGTCTATAGACATAATGCATAAAGGTATACTTTGTAATAAGTACAATAAAAAGGTGGGGGGATGAAAGGGTACATGCAATTGAATGTATATGCAATTGAAGTCAAGTTGGCATCAAATCAAATGGGATTGCTATAGATTACATTAAGCCCCATGGTCAACACAAAGAAAATACATTGAAAATATTTACTTAAAGAAATGAGAAGGAACTCGAGTTAGTGCAATACAAAAATTTAAAAAAATATATGAAAAGCATTAATGGAAGAATTGAGGTACAAATCTGGTATAAGACAAAGACCAAATAGCAAAATGGCAGAAGAAAATCCTGCATTATCAGAAGTTATTTTAAATGTAAATGGATTAAATGCTCCAGTCAAAATGTAGAGGATGGCAGAATGGTTAAAAAAGCATGATCTAGTTACATGCTGTAAACAAGAGATTCACCTTAAATTCAGACACAAGTAAGTTGAAAGTGAAAAAAATGTAAAAGTATATACCACGCAACCAGTTCCAAAAGAAAACTAATATCAGAAAAAATAGACTTTAAAGTAAAAAACCATTACCAGAGACAAAGAAGGTCATTATATACTCATAAAAGGAATCACATCAACAACAAGACAGACAATAGGAAAGTACACTTTCTTCTTGAGCGCCCACAGGATATTCTCCAAAATAGACCACATGTGAGGTCACAAAAAGTCTCAATAAAGATAGAAACATTGAAATCATGCCACGTTATCTTCTCTAACCACAATGGAATGAAGCTAGAAATCAGTAACAGAGGGAGGACTGGAAAATTCACAAATATGTGTAATTTAAAGAACACACTCAAACAATCAGTGGGTCAAAGAAGAAATCACAAAGGAACTATTTTGAGGCAAAAGAGAATAAAACCACAACATACCAAAATTTAAGGCAAAGCAGGTAGTGAGAAGGAAATTTATAGCTATAAATGCTTGTATTAAAAAAGAAGAAAGATCTAAACTCAGAGATCTAGAAAAAGAAGAGCAAACTAAACCCAAAGCAAGCAGAAAGAAAGAAAGAAACATTGGCGTGGAGATACATGAAACAGAGAATTTTTTAAAAATAGAGAACCAATGAAACCAAAAGTTGGTTTTCTCAAAAGATCAATAAAATCAACAAACTTTTAGCTTGACTGACAAAGAAAAAAAGAGAGAACATAAGTAACTAAAATCAGAAATGAAAGAAGGGATGTCACTACAGACCCCATAGAAATAAAAAGGATTATAACAGAATACGATGGACAACTGTACACCAACAAATCTGATACCCTAGAAGAAATGGACAAGTTCCTAGAAGCACACAAACTACCTACACTAACTCAAAAAGAACCAGCAGACCTTCATAAACTAATAACAAATAGGGACTGAATCACTAAACTGCTGTGGCAAACAGTTTGGCAGTTTCTCAGAAAGTTAAGGAAAGAATTACCATGAGGCCTGGCAATGCACTTCCAGACATAAATCCAAAAGAATTGAAAGCCGGGACTTGAACAGATAATGGTACACCCATGTTCATAGTGGCATTATTCGCAATTGCCAAAAGGTGGAAGCAACCCAAGTGTCCATCAATACATACAAAAGAATATTCAGTCATTAAAAGGAATGAAGTTTGGAGACATGCTACATCATGGTGAGCAGAATAAGCCAACACAGAAGGACAAGCACTGTGTGATCACAATGATATGAAATGATTAGAATATGCAAATTCATAGTCAGAAAGTAGAATACAAGGTACCAGGGGCATGTGGGGCAATGGAAAATGGGGAGTTAATACTTAATTGGTACAGAGTTTCTGCTTGGGGCGATGGAAAAGTTTTGGTCACGGCTGGTGGTGGTGGGTGCACACTGGGAACAAGATTAACATCAGTGAATCATACACTTGAAAAAGTGGTTAAAAGGGGACGTTTCGGGTTGGATGTATTATACTAGAACAAAAGATTTTTAAAGACCCATAGGATTGTACAGTGAATCCTAATGTACACTATGGGTTAATTACAGTTAATAGTATAATGCAAAGCGTTAATAATAATGAAAAGCGCGGGGGAGGGTATATGGGAACCTGTATTTTCAGCTTATTTTCTGTAAACATACAATTTCTCTAATAAAAAATAAACAAAACAAAGTGTGCCCTCAAACTTGCACACCAGGGAGCTCCTCTAGAAGGTGGATGGAAAAGGGAACCCCGAGGTGTGAGGGAGGAGGCAGGGCGGGGTGCAGAGGGCACAGGCGGCACCCCCTGAGCATGCTCCTGGCTTGGGGTCCCTGCGTTGGGCGGAGATGACCTGCTGCTGTCTACGGTTATTCCCTTTCTGTCACCCTCAAGACTTTAATCAAGTTTGGTTTCTCAGGCTCCTCAAACTTGAGCTTGCACACGAAACTCCTAAAGAGCGTGCTGCAACACAGATTTCTAGGTCCCAGTCAGGAGTGGGGCCTGAGAATCTGCATTTCTAACAAGTGCCAGGAGATGCGGCTTTCCCAGCTGGGCGAGCAAGGTATGGGGGGCGCGGATGGGAACAGAGGCTCTAAGCCCAGTGCGACGGCTGCGAGCATTAGCAGGAGCCGCCCAAGGACAGGAAGCTCAGGGGGCACCCCAGGAGCTGGGGCTGCTCCCCTCCAGGGGGCACAGCCTTGCTTCTGAATCTTGAGTGAGCCAATCCTGGGGCCACTGGGAACATCGGAATCATCTAAGAGCACCGATGATGCCAAAACACTGGGAGTAAAATATGATTTTTATACCAAAACAAGTACGGTAACTTTATGGAAAACGAAGCAAAAATCATAGAAATGTTTAGAACAAAACACAGTACTGCCAGGAAGTGGTGGTGTCACCACCTCAGGCCATGGCTCCAGACCCGGGGCATCTGCCCTGCGGGACACGAGGGGAGCTTGCAAAGCGGCCTTCCAGGAAGGCGCGTTTGCACACCAGAGGCCGGGCATCCTCGGACGCCTGCGGCGAGGGTGGCCCCCCCTACACTGGGGGACCAGGCGAGGGGAAGGGGTGGGAAGGAGCCGGGCCTCTCAGGCAGGATCTGGAAAGGCAGGGGGGCCTCCCAGGGGTGAGGCCGGAGCCTCCCGGTGCCACAGGGGTGAGGCCGGGGGGCCTCCCCGTGCTGCAGGGGCGAAGCCCCCAGCAGAGGCGCGGCGCCTGGCTCTGGAGCACGCGTGGGGGACGGGAAAGGCCTACGAGGATAAAAGCTCCATCTATGAAAAAGCCCCTTAAGGCAGTGGCTGCCACAGCGAGAACCTACGGAAACCCTACAGGTGCTCCAAGCGGGGGGCCTGGCAGTGCCACCCACAGCCCATCACCTGATGCAATAGCCCCGAACAGCAACACACAAGTGTATGTACCGATTTGCAAAGATCCGATAGAGGAAGAAAGCAAATGCAAAATGGTACATATAAGGCTCTCCCTTTCGGATTATAAAACAAGACGATCCCAGTACGTATCCATTCGGGGGCAAGGCTTTGTGTTGGCATTTAAAATTTTTCTACCAGTCATACATAATATTATTCGAGACACGATATTAAATGTCTCTAGCAGACTATGTCCAGCAGGAGACAGACGGGTTCCAGGAGAACTTCATTTTTCTCTGAAAGAGAAACTTGGACACAAATGCTACGCACGACGTGGCCCTCGAGCAGGGGTGCACAGTGGACGGCGGGCGGCAGACGCCCGCGCAGCCCGCCTTAGCGGCCGGCACTGGTGCTGGGACAGGGACAGTCAGATGGAGCGGGGAGGGCTGAGGAGGGAAGGTGGGGAGGGCCTGGGGGGCAGGGAGGGCTAGGGAGGGAGAGTGGGGATGGGGGGGCCAGGAGGTCTGGGGAGGGAGGGCCTGGGGGGCCCGGAGGGGGGTGGGGGGGTGCTGGGGGGGTAGCAGAGGCCTGGGCAGGCTGAGGAGGGCTGGGGGGGCCCCGGGGGGGGGGCCGGGAGGGTTAGGGAGGGAGAATGGGGGAGGGCCGGGGTGGGGGCCTGGGAGGCCGGGGGGGGGGGGGGGGTGCTAAGGTGAAGGGCCAGGAGGGCTGGGGGAGGAGGGCCGGGGGCGGGGGGCCTCTCCCCCAGCAGGGCAGTCACGTCCCGTCTCCGTTCAGCAACGGCGCCGGGCCTGGGAGACAAAGGAAAGCCAGGCCCGCCCCGCTTTGTGCTGCGCCGCCACCTCGGCCCGCGGCAGAGCAACAGCGCCCCGCCGTGGCCGCGCAGGGAAGGGCAGAGAACCAGCACCGGGTGCCCGGCGGCCGGGGAGGGGGCCCGCCCCGCGGCGGGGATGGGGCACGTGGCCGGGAAACCGGGGGGGGGGGGGGGGGGGGGGGGGGGGGGGGGCCGTCTGCAGAGGGCCCGGGGCAGGGGGTGACACGCTCTGCATGAGAGATAAAAGCCACCTGCGTGGAAGAGCGCGTTCTCCCCCCGCCCCCGCCCCCCAGGGCACGGGGAGCAGGACTGCAGGGCCCTGGGGGGCCAGACCGGACCAGCCCGCCTGGGTGTCCCGGGAGAGGCGGGGAGGGAGCCCACCTGCAGGCTCCGCTCTGCCTCCCCGGGGCTGTGCCTAAGCCAGTCGTCAGGGCGCTCATCTGCGAAGGGGGAGCCCTGGTCCCTGCCCACCCCCCCACCCCCCCCACCCCCCCACCCCCACCGCTGAGACGCGTCCCTCAGAGCAGGTGCCCAGCCCGAGCGGGCGCTGGCCAGCGGCACGGAGGTGGACGAGGCGCTCGGCTTCTCCAGGCCTTGGCCTCCTCACGAGCCGCAAGGCCAAGGCCAACGCCAGCCCTGGAGCAGGTGCCCACACTGCACCCTTCACCGACGGGAAAGCGGTTTGGTGGATCAGGACGCTTACAAGAAAATGGAATATTATAGAACAGAAAATAGCAAAGGCAACACACTTGGCAAGAGTTAGTAACTTCCTGAAACTGTTGTTTCGGTTTACACACGTGTGCACACGTGTACCGCTTCATGAGATAATCTTTACCATGGGTCATAATAAAGTTTCAGGAACACTGTTTTAAAAGATAAAACGAGGCAAGCAGTTGTGGCTCAACTGATAGAGCGTCCGTCTACGACATGGGAGGTCCAGGGTTCAAACCCTGGGGCCTCCTTGACCCGTGTGGAGCTGGCCCATGTGCAGTGCTGATGCACGCAAGGAGTGCCCTGCCACGCAGGGGTGTCCCCCGCGTAGAGGAGCCCCACGCGCAAGGAGTGCGCCCCACAAGGAGAGCTGCCCAGTGCGAGAAAAGCACAGCACGCCCAGGGATGGTGCCGCACACACGGAGAGCTGAAGCAGCAAGATGATGCAATGGAAAAAGCAACACAGTTTCCCGGTGCTGCATGACAAGAATGCCAGCGGACACAGAAGAACACACAGCAAATGAACACAGAGAGCAGACAATGGTGGGGGAGGGGGGAGAAAAATAAATAAAAATAAATCTTTTTAAAAAAAGATAAAACAAGTTTATGCAGACAGGAACTCTTTTCCCAGCATGTAACGAGCTCTCAAAACGACACTGGCTGCTGTGACGTGATGGGGGTGGCAGCACTGCCAGACAGATTAGTCTTTATGATTACATTGGTCAGACAAGAAGTGCGGGCAGGGGAGGGTCTCAAACCTTGTGGTCCCTCTGCAGGCGCTGAGGCACCTCGTGTGGGATTCAGGACTGAGACCCCTGGAAGGCAGGGAAGGGGCGCGCAAGGGGCCGGGAGCCACAGGGTCCCTGCCCGGCTGCCACCACTGACAATCCGCTGCTGGCCTTAGTAGGAAATTCAAGGCAGCACTTGCCAACCCGAAGAGCATTTTCCTACCCAAAAAAGGAGCCACTTTGCAGAGCGAGTCCTTCAGCCAGAGGCTGGCATGGGCCATCGAAGGCCATCTCCATTTGGCACTCTGGACGGGGTGAGCCCAGCAAGCCTTATCCTTGCCCAGGGAAGCCCCGATGGACCTGCGGGGTGCACACGGCGGTATGGGGGGCTCTGCGGTCCTGCCCAGCCCCTCTGGGGGTGGCCTGTGTCCCGACGTGGCCCCGTGTGGGGCTGCTGACCCCTCCCAGGGCGAGGTCTGAGCCAAGGACGGCTGGGGAAGGGGCTGAAACCCAGCAGCGGCAGGCTGGTGCACTGACTTCCCAGTGGGGGCCCCGTTCTCAGCGGACCCCTCTGCAGATGGCATGCCCCGCCCCCACACCTGCGAGGAGCCCACCCTGAGCCCCTGCCTCTCCCACCCTCCACGGGAGAGGAAGCCCCCTGCCTCACCTGGGAGCAGAGCCGGTGCCTGTACTTGCCCCCTCATCCCCGCTGCTTCCCCTCTGGGGGGCCCAGGAGGCAGGCCTCCTCGCCAGCTGGCCTGACAGCCCCCCGCGGCCCACGCTGCCCGATGAGCAGAGCCCTCTCCAGGTCTGGGGCGGCTGGCTCTGCGTCGAGGTGGCGCTGGTGCCAGCCGCCCGTGGGGCACTGACTGGAGGCCTGGCACGCGACGACTCACGTAATCGTCACAGGAAGACCACCTCGAAGAGGGGGGTGCTGTTTCTTTAGAAGACCCCAGGCCTGGGGTGAGCCGCCAGGGACCCCTGCCCAGGAACGGCGCAACCGGAACTCGCGCCCGGGCCGTGTGCTTGCCCCGACCCAGCTGGGCTCCGGCCCCAGCGCCGTGGCTCACAGGCGGGCAGCCTCAGGCCAGGCCTCCGCAGGGCTCGCGCGCCTCTGATGCTAAACCCGGGAAATAGCCGCGCTTGCCAGGCAGGACGTGCCCGCTACCGGGGCCAGCTCAAAACACGTCCCGCTTTGTTTCAAGTTAGGGCCACAGAGGAAAAGCGGGGGCTCTGGGGGCTGAGTCGGCCCAGCGCCCCCCTCCTGGTAGGAGTCCGGCACAAACAGCTCAGCCTGTGCCCAGCGGAGGGGGCTGGGGAGCGGGACGTCAGCTTCCTCGTCTCCCCCGCGAGATGGGCACCCCGTGGCCCAGACCCCTGGCCCAGGAGGCCGTGGGGCAGGCAGGGGGGTCGGGAGCAGCTACCGGAGTGGCTGACGGCAGTCAGGGGGTGAGGAGGAGACGCGACGGGAAACGAGGAAGTGGGCGCCACCGGCACGACGGCGAGGGCCACGTGGGTCCACTACCGCCCAGGCCAGCGCCCGTGCACGAGCGTGCGAGCGCGTGCGAAGGGGACACAGCCCATCGTCACGGGGCGCCCAGGGCGCCTCCTACCCTCGCGTCACGTGGGTCCCTGCTGCACCACGACAACCTCGGGGAGACTCACCGCTGCCTTGGGGAGGCCAGCTCATGAGCCCTGCCCCATGTGGGGGGACACGAGGCCCAGGGGCTCAAGCCACTGGCCGGAGGCACACGGTTGCCAGCAATGAGCTGCGAGGACCCCCGCCTCCTGGTGCCCGCGTGGTCCCCCCAGATGCCAGGCCGAGGCCACGAGGCGCAGAGCCCTGGGGGCCGGTGACCCAGGGAGCCGGGGGATTGGCTTCCCCAGGGGGCCCGGAACAAGCCCCAAAGGCGCCGCGCCCAGGGGTGCCTACCGCAGGATGCCCAGCGGGTCCAGCGCCGCCTCCTCCTGCCCCGAGCACGTCCCCATGTCCTCGCGCTCCAGGCCCGGTGGGCCCGCCGCCGCCACGCGGTCCTGCTGCTCGAAGAAGTCGAGGGCCTCGGTGCTGGGCCCTGCCTGGCCGTCCGCGTCCAGGGCCGAGGCCGCTGCGCCGGGGGCGTGCAGGGCCCCGGGGGTTCTGGTGCCTGCGGAGCAGGAAGAGAAGGGTCTCAACGCACACCCCCCAGGGCGGGGGGTGCCTGGCAGCTCCCCGGGGCCCCGTCATGAGCCAGGAAGGGGCGACAGTGCGCGGGGGCAGCCTGGGGGTCCCTCGCGCCTGCTGCAGCGCCCGGGGGTCGCGGAGCAGTCCCGAGTGGACGGTCTGGGGGGGCAGCAAGACGGCCATCCGCTGGGTTAACGGCACGCAGGCCGCGCAGCGCAGAGGGTGGGTCCAACGGACCCAAAGCCCCCAGGAGGTTCACAGGGCTCGGACACGACGCGGAGCTGGGCCAATCCGCTCGCAGTGGAGACCTGCTTGGAGGGTCTTGGGCCTATGGGTGCCAGGTGTGTGCAGAGGAAGCACGTGGAAGATTCCAGAAGTAACCGTGACTGCTGTGCCACAAACCAGCTCAGCACGGTGCCTCTCACAGCACAGCCAAAGCGGGGCGTCCACGATGAGGGACGGAGACAGGCTGAGCCAGCATGCCAAAAAGTTGCAGCAGTGCGGCCTCGGCACAACTGCCAAACGCACGACGCTGCGTTTGGGAAGCGCCCGGCGGTGGCAGGCTGGGGACCCAGGGTTGGCCTTTCCTGCGGGGACCGTGAGAGGCGCGCGCTGGGCGCCTGCCTGTCCGTGTCCAAGGCGTTCCTGAGTGATCTACGCTCGACAGCGCTCACTGCCCGGTGAATCGCCGCGAGGGCCGAGCACTGCGCAGAGTGCTGGCACTGCCGGCGCCCTGAGCCTTCCAGCTCCCCGCCTACCACCAACAGGCACCTCCCAGGCACGGGGTCCCTTCAACAGCACCGACACCCACTGAGAGCGCCCAGCGTCCCCCAAGACAGACAGGCGCAGGGAGGCCAAGGCCGGGGAGCTGGTGCCCCTCTCCCACCTGGGTGCAAGCCTCCCCCCAGCTGGGGACGGGCTGGAGCCCCCTAATCATAGGCGACGGCCCCCAGAGGAAAAAGGAGGGGCTGGGGAGGGGCCCAGAGACCCCCTGCAAAGCCTGGGCTCTGTGCCTGTATGCTGCCCCAGACTGCAGCAATTTGATGTAATAGATGAATTCCCAAAAGAAATATTGGGCTATGCTTGTAATCTCATCTGTACCTGGCATGGTTGAGTTATGATTAGGGCGCTGTGTGTCCCCACTCCTTGGTGGGTGGGGACTCACAGATAAAAGGCATGGCCAAGGACAGGGTTGGGGGTTCTTAAGGCTGGAGTTTTGATGTTGGAGTTTGATGCTGAAGCCTTAAGCTGGAGCCCCAGGAAGTAAGCTCACAGAGGAAAGAGAAGCCAGCCCCAGGAAGAGAGGATCCCTGAACCTAGAGAGAAGCAAGACCCTGGAAGGGAGGAACCCAGGAAGCCTGAACCCTCGCAGACGTCGGCAGGCATCTTGCTCCAAAAAGACTTTGGTAAGGGAAGTAACGTATGCTTTTGGCCTGGTATCTGTAAGTTCCTCCCCCAAATAAATACCCTTTAGAAAAACCAACCGATTTCTGGTATTTTGATCAGCACCTCTTTGGCTGACTCATACACAGGCCTTCTGTGAGTTCATGGGTTTTGCTTTTATTCTCTACCCCTCACTTTGTAATAATTCATTAACTATTAACTTTCTTTCGAAAAACTGTCCCCCCATTCTGTGGAAGTAACAGATGCACGTGGTTGAGTAAGGGTCCATGGGGTGACCGGGTGACCCAGAGAGGAGAAAGCGGAGCGAGGCTCCAGGATCCTGGGCAGGACCCTCCCCACCGAGGGCACAGGCGCACTTGGTCCTCCCCGGGAGCACCAGCGCCAGGCGGGGACCCTGCCCCAGGGTGCGGGCGCCGGCTGGGGTCCCAGTTCAGCCGTCACCTAGAAGCTCTCACGAGCAGCAGGCCCCGGGCCTGGCGGTGGAACAAGAGGCACGTGCAGGTGAGGAGAGCGCTGGGCAGTGCGGCGGGAGGCCGGGGTGGGCATCCGAGTGTGCCAAGCACGCAGGGGCCAGGCGCGCAAGAATTGGGCCGGTCTCCCTGCCCACCACCCCTGGCCCGGGACACCCGTCTCCATGGACTGCCAGGGTGGCAGGCTGGGGCTTGGGGGGGGCAGCGGGCAGGGATGGGCCAGGGCTGGGTACCCAGGAACTCCAGCAGCTCCGGGCTGCCGGCCAGCTCGGCATCCCTGGAGACGCAGCGCAGGATCTCGTCGAAGGCGGCCGTGCGCTCCCGGATGTCCGACTCCCCCACAAACAGGACCTTCCTGGGCAGCGGGGGCAGGCTGGCCGCGGGGTGGCGGCTGCTCAGCTTCTGGTAAAGCGCCTCCAGCTCGCTGTACTTTTTGGAGACCTGCAAGGAGAGGGCGGGGGGCCCCTGAGTGAGGCCAGGGGCCCCGAGAGGACCCGCCAGCTGGGGAGGGTGGGCCCCGCCTCCTGCACATGGACTCACCAAGCCCCCGAGTCAGGGGTGGCCTCGGCGGCCCCAAGGAAAGACGCCGAGAGAAGGGGGAATGCCAGCGCGCGGGGCCCAATGGAGACACCGCCCTCCCAGCAAGCACACACCAGCAGTTGCGTCTCCTGCGGGCAGCCTGTGGTCCCCTTCCTGCCGCAGCAGGTGTCGCCTCTCACAGGACCTCTGGATGCCCCCCCCCCCCCCCCCCCCGAACAAGGGGCGGCCCGGGTGGGGCCAGTCCCTGCCAGGCAGTTTCGGGGCCGGCCCAGACTGGTTTCCCCTCCCCACCCCACACACGGGACCCCAGGGGAGCAGGTGGGGGGCCCCTGCAGCCGTCAGAAGGTGGCCCCGGGCACCGGGTCCCCGAGCCCAGCAGAGCCCAAGGCCGGCCCCAGCCCTGAGCGCCTGCGGCAGCGCTCAGCAAGTCCTCGCGGGGAGATGGTGAGGGACCCCCCAGCGCGCCCCGGCTCCCAGAGGCTGGTGGGGCCGCGCCGAGAGCCAGCAGTCACCTGTAGGGGGCGGAGCGCGGCCGGGGTCCCGGGCTTGCCGCCTCCCCCTCGGGCTCCCGACCCCTCTGGGACCCTGGGTGCTCACACGCGCACTCCCAGCCCGGGCTGCGCCTCGCACCCCGCGTGTGCCAGCTCGGGGGGCCCGTGAGGGTGCTGGGTGCGGGAGGGCAGGCTGGAGAGGAGGGGGCTTCGCAGCCCCCCGCGTGCGGAGTGGTCTGGGAGGGGCTCCGGCGCGGCCTGGGAACTGGCCCCAGAGTGACGGGTCACGCGGGCTCCCGTGGGCTGTCCCGGGGGAGGGGGGCGCCCCAGCCAGGCAGAGCCCGCGGTGGAGGCCGAGCGCCCCCTGCCGGCCAGACTGCGCCGGTGGGCGCGGGGACGTCGCCAGGTGGCTGCGGGTGCCAGCCCGGCAGGGGTTCAGGGGCCGACTTCGCGGTGTGCCTCCTGCGGGCTGGGGGCGGTACCCCGACCCGCATCCCTGCCCGAGCGCCGTGCGCCGCCGGCAGCACGTGCGCGGAGGCCGCTCTCCCCAGGCCGAGCACCTGGGCGCGGGTGCGTCTTTCCAACGAGCGGGCCGCGGCACGCTCACTGCCTTCCTCGGCTGAAACGTGACACTTGAGCGGGATTTCGTGCTTAGGGCACGTCGCGGGGCGCTCCGCCCCGGATCCCATGGGGAACACAGGCCGGTCTTCCTCTGCCCTGGTGGAACCTCAGAACGTTCGAGAAGCACCTGCACGCACCCCAGCGGGGCCCGGAGGCTCACTGGTTAGGAGACGGTGGCCCGGGATGACGCCTGGTGCTGCTCAAGCCGTCCCCTTCCGCGGCCTCCCATGTGACGCCGCCCCCTGATTGTGACCAGGTGTGCGCCCAAGCACCTGGGAGGCCTGCCTGTCCCACCAGGGACGCCCATCTCTCGCCTCCCCGCTCGGCCCCCTTCCCTAACGAGGGAGGGCTGAGCTCCATCCCAGGTCAAGCCAGTCCCCGGAAGCTGCAGACCCCCTGGAGGGCGCGGCCATGACACACAGAGCCCCCACCTCATGGCACACCTGGGTGCTCAGTGTGTGGCAGCGCGAGGAGGGAGCCAGTGCGGAAGCACCTCTCCTCGTTGGACCCCACCTGTGCTGCTGCCGCGCTGCCCTGACAGGCGGAATTGGGCCATGCTTTTCCTCTGGAATTTGGCAGCAATGAGAGCGCTAAAGTTCACTCTTTCCCTTTTTGCCTTGGCTGCCAGGAGACTTGGAACCAACCTAGGTGCAGACCTGCGGCCAGGAGCTGGCACAGCCATTACGCCCCTCTTGGTCATGTGATGCCTGCTCATTTGACCTTTATCCTCGTGATCCCAGGGCTGCCCTTCTAAATCACAAGGTCCAGCCCCCTTTTACAAGAGCCCAAAGGGGCAAATAAACCACACCTCAGTGAGTCTGCTTTCCTGAAACACCCTCAGCTTCTGGGGCTCCCGGCGCCCAGTTCTTTCTTCTGCCTCTTCCTTGACAGGTCCCTGAGCCGCTGGGAGGCCCTGACCTTCCTCCTCGGGCTCTCCCTCTGCCCTCACATCCATTCTCTGAACAACTCACACACACAGACGTTCACGCTGGCCTCAGCACTGCCGCACCCACGCCTGCGCCACGGCTCGGCCCCTCTCCCGTGCAGCCTCGTGGACCTGTCCCCACCCGTCCCCTGGGCAGACGCTGTGCGAAAGCTGGGCGGAGAGCGCCTCCTGTTTCCAAATCTCCCCCTCCTTCCACTCCGACAGCCCTGGCCTGCGTCACACCGCACCCTGGGGACCCCTGCTCTGGGCTCTCCGCCTCCAGCCTCTCTCCTTCCCACCCGGCTCGGCTCTGCCTCCAGCCGGCCTGCGAGGGGCAGACATGCCCACGTCACTGCCCTGCACGGAGCGCAGCCAGGCAGGCCCCCGCGCGGCCCGCCGCCCGCCGCCCGCCTCGTGGCCGCTGTGCCCTCCTCCCGGGATGTCCTTCTCTGCGCCTGCCCACCTGCTCCTCGGAGCTGAGCTTGGCCTGCACCTCTTCCGAGGGGCTTCCGGAAGCGCACTCGCAGGGTGGGCGAGGTGCCCCCGCTGGTGCTCCCTCAGACCCCCGGAGCTCCCGTCACCGTCTGTCCCTGCCTTTGTACGAGGCCACCTCCCCACCGGTGACCCCCGCTGCCTCTCGGGTCCTGGCCTCTGGCGCAGTCCGGCACCCACAGGCCCCTTGGTGGGTGCGCAGCTCCTCTCGGGTTCCACTTGCACCCTGGCAGGCAGGGGTGCCTGGGTGGGCCCCCGGAGAGGCCCCAACCGCCAGGTCTCGGCAGGAGCGACCCGGCCCGAGCTCCCTGCCGCTTACCAAGAACTGGACAACGTCGTCGGGCCGGTGCTTGGCCGACTTGAAGGCCGCCAGCCGCGTCACCACCAAGATCTGGTACTCCACGTGGCCGGCCATCAGCCGGCCCCGCACCTCCTGGTGCTGCGGCACCGTCAGGTCGAGGCCCGTGTGCGCGTTCTGGACTCGCCTGCGGGGAGGAAGAGGAGGAAGAGGAAGCCGCGGGCGCCCGAGCCCGCCAGTTCCGGCAGGACACGCGGGCGGGCCTGGGTGCCAGCTGGTCCTCGGGTCCGCAGGGATCCTCCCGGGTGGCTGCTGCAGGCCACGCCCTTCCAGCCTCCTCCCCCAGCCCCTGCCAGGCCCCAGGCCTGGCTCCCACCTTTGGGTTTTGGGGAGACAAAGGAAAGCGGGGGAGGACAGAGAAGGGCGAAGCTGGGGGGTCTTCCACCGAATCAGCGCGTCGGCTCTGCGGAATTGGCGGGGCGGCCCCGCGGCTTCTGTTCGAGGAAGGGGGGCTCCGTAGAGGCGCTGCGCAGGCGACGGGGGACGAAGCCCCGCTCTGGGCCTGCGCCCCGCAGGGGAATGCGATGGGGGCAAGCAGGTCCTGCCTTAGAGCCACACCCAACCCTCCAGCTGGCGGCACCGGGTCCAGCAACGCCCCCGCCTCCCCCCAGACCAGCGCTTCTCAGAGGGTGGTTCCTGCAGGGCTGGCTGGTAAGACAGGGAATCGATAGATGGATCTGGAACCTGGCAAGAAGTCCACGTGGACATCAGCAACCCCAAGATGACTGCTCCCCCCCAAGATTCTGCCACTCAGAAGACTTCTGGAAGCCAGGAGAAGCCCAGATATTGCCCAAAGACTTCATCATTGGGCCCTCCTGGGCGATTGATGGGAGAGAGAATCAATCAAAATAGTGAAGAGCTGGAATCCCTCTCCTGCCGTTAGCAAAGGGGCGGGATAATTACCAGCTCAAAAGGCCTGCGCTCTCTCCTCTGGCCCCAGACTCTGGCTGCCTTCTCCCCTGCTTGGCTCACCACGCAAGTCAACCTGGCATTTATAACCCAAACTGGGGAACTGTAGCCTGTAGGTCAGCCCTCCTTATCACTTTTCAGCCCCTTCCTCTCTACCTGGGACCCCTGATCTGTTATTCTCTCCCATTTCTACCTGAATAAATTACTGGCCTAACTCACCCGGCGTGCTCTTGAAATTCATTTCTGCAGCACAGCCAAGGACCGAGTCAAAATCCACTAGCGCCTGGGCCAGCACCAGTACCACCTGTGAACCTGCTAGAAAGGCGTACTCCATGGTGACTCCCGCCTGCCCCCAACCCTGCTCCTGTCATGGTCTCCCCGTCCCAGGAAGCTGCAGTGTCCACCTTTCAGGAGCCACGGCCAGGGGCCCGCGGGTAGGCCTGGCTGCCCTTTGCTTTCCCACAGCCCACGTAAGACAGTCAGCAGCTCCTGGAAGGCCACCACCATCTCCCTGGTCCACGCAGACGACGGCAGTACCTTCCCCAGTGGCCACCCACTCGTGTCCCCTCAGCTGCAGCCTCTGCTCGACAAGCTGCCCGAGGATCTTTGTAAAATACAAATTGATCATTTCACCCCCTTTTCACGGGCTTCCCATCGGGCCCAGAATGGAATCCAAAGGCGTAGCCTGGCCTGGCCTCCACGGTACGTCCCTGAGGCGCAGCCCACACCTGTCACTGCCTCGTCTGGCACGCCCCCTCCATTCACCCAACTCAGGCACAAGGCCTCCTCGCCGTCCCCACACGCAGGCATGCCTGCCCGCCTCAGGGCCTTTGCACCTGCTGTCCTCGCTGCCGGCACTCTTTCCCTGGGAACGAGTCAGGCACCTGTCCAAATGCCTCGCTATCAGGCTCTCCTTGGCCACACTGTACAGGGTGGCCGCACACACCTGTCCCCTACCTTCTACTTCCTTCTTAGCATCCATCTCCCCTGTCGTTCTGTTTTCACCTGTTGTCCATCTGCCCCCTCCACACTCCACGAGAAGGAACTGGCTCTGTTCACTGACTTAGCCAAGAACCGGCCCAGCAAAGAGCGCAGGACACGCCCGCCGGAGGAGCGAATGCCTGCAGGACGCGACGACGCGTGGCAGGTGGTGGGGCTGTAAGGAGAAGCCGGGGCTGCCGGGGAAGGGCCTGCCTGCCCGCCGGGCGCGGGGCTAAGGTGCTGCGGAGTTGCAGGCCAGCTCCAGGGCCGCCAGCAAGGACGGGCACCTGCTCTCGTGGCCTTCGCCAGCGGCCCCCCCGAGAATGTTCACAAACCGTGTCCAGGCTGAACCGTCAGGGAAGTCCCCCCCAGCACTCAGCACCCAAGCACACTTCCACTGCCCCCCTGCGGCTGAGTGGTGTCTGCTGCTGGCACTGCCCTACTCAAACCTCCATTTGGCAGAAAAGGAAACTGAGGCGCAGGGAGTGGAAGTCACTTATGTGGCACCAGGGAAACCTCTTCTGCCAACCCAGACAGGGCCTGCAACCTCCCTACAGCATCCAGGTAATGCACAGGTGCTGACACCAACTGTGCATGAAGAAATAAGAGTTTTCCACCTGAGGTTACAGAGAAGTTCGGATGGCCGCTGGAAAAGGAACAGCTCTGTGCTGGGTGACATTCATATGGCATAAGTGAGCTGAGCGCTGGATTTTGGCTGGGGTATGTGAAGAGGCTTGAAGTGGGTCCTTTTACAGCCACTGAAGATGGGAAAAGGCACCAAGCCACGTCCACCCCAGCCTCTGCGGGATCGGTCTGGGGCGGGGTCCCCCAGGCCTGGGTCACCGGTGGGCCACCCGGCGACCTCCACTCAAACGCCTCCGCGCTTCTCCTGGGGGACCTCGTGGGGCACCGCCGCCCCTTCGCTCCCCCTCGTGGGGGCAGCTCCACGCGCCCTGCGCCACGCGGCCCCGTTCGCCCGCTCCAGGAGTCTGGGTCCCGGGGCCCGGCGTCGCGTCCCCATGGACACGGGAACTCCCACGGGCTGCGGGCTCTGCTGCCCGCTCCAGGGGGGATCTGGAGGCCACCGGACCCCGGGCCCAGCCCCGGGCCTGGCGCGCAGAGCGCCTTCGAGGGGTGACGCACCCCGAGCTGTGCTGGCCAAAGACGCGCACCCGGGCGGGCAGGGGGAGAAGAGGCCCCCAACCCCGCAGGGCGCGCCCGCGTCCTCGTCCGCGAAGCCGGGCTCCTCCCCCGCCCCCGCCGCGCAGAGGCGCCGCCCCGGGGCGCCCCGTCGGGCCGCGGTCGTCGCACCTGCGCCCCAGCCCGCCCCGGCGGGGGCCCGGCTCACCTGGAGGTGACGAGCACCGCCGGCGACTGCATGGCGACCGGGCGCGCGGTCACGGGACCCGGCGGCGCCCGCGTCACGGTGTCCCCGCCCCGCGCGCGCGGCGCGCCCCCTGGTGGCCCCGGGTCGGCTCGGCCGCGGGCAGCCGGGGACGTCGCGGCCCCGCCGGGCTCCCGGGGGGCGGCCGTGGGGCGCGCGGAAGCAAAGGGGCTTGTGGAGTCGGGGTGCAGCCTGCGCCTGCCGGCCTGCGTCGTTGGGGCCCCAGTGCACTCCTGCGAGCGGCCCGCTGCAGACGAGAGGTTTTCCTAGTGCCCCTGCGTTGGGGAAGCCAGCAGCCAGTGCCAGTGCCCCCCAAGGGGTGCTGCCGGCTTCTGCCTCAGAAGGGGTCCAAGAGGTAGGTAGGAGGGGTCCAAGAGGACACGCAGCCCAGCACGGGAGCTAAATGCACCCCCCTGCTGGAATGCAATCTGCAGGGGCAGCCCCCGAATCCGGAAGCCCTCGGAGGCATAGGGGCTTCCCCCCACTAGTGTGCTGGTGCAGACGCCTCCTGCGGGCCCCTCCCAGCTCCTCTACAGCTGGGGCGCAGGCCCCCCTTTTGGGGGCAGAGTCCTCAGCCCCCTCCCTCCCGACCCCTGACTCTGCCCTGCGGCTTCTCTCCCCCCGCCCGGGAAGTCCAGGCACATCTGCTGGATGCCTGTTCCCCAGGATCCAGCCCCTCTGCCCCACCCCGGAAGTCCCGTGACCCAGACTTTCCACTTTTGCCCAAGCTGAGCACAGGGCCCCCCACGTGGGCATTCGGTCGGTGTGGACATCTGCAGTGCCCGAATGTTCCACCAGGAGGAGCTCCTCTCTGCTGTGCTTCATTCATTCACTCAACAAATACCTACCAAGCTCAAACTCTGCTCTGGCCTGGAGAGAGGCTCTGGGGACACGGTAAAGGGGCAGCGGACCCCCACCCAGGCAGCCTTCTCTTGGAGAGCCCCTCTGGGTCCTGCCACCGGCTCATCCCTACACCTGCCAAGTGCTTCCAGACAGGGGAGCAGAGGGCGGTTCAGAGAGACCCTCCCCGGCCGTGGGGCTGGGCCTTCGGAGGGGACCCCAGGGCGCCTGGCCTGCCTTTGGGCACGGCCTCTGTGGCCAATGCCACGCGGTCAAGGGCGGCGTGGGAGGAATGGCAGGTAGCTCGGAGAGGCTCTCAGGGTGGGCTCCACCCTCCAGGGTAGGAGAAGCAGCGGGTCGGCCCAGGAACTGAAAAGCGGGGTCTGGAAACAGAGAAGAGGTCCAAGAGCCCCGCGGTCGTTCCGTAGCCCTCTCCGTGGTACTTGGCATTGTGACACCCAGGAACAAAGAAGCTGGAGCCTGCACGGCAGGGCGACATCGGCCACGCTTCCCAGGAGAGGGCTCACCGTCTCCCTTGCCATCATTATGACCTGCCTCAGAATCCAATTTTAGCAAAGAAGTGCTACGGTAAAAATTTTTGAAAAATGAATCGCTTTCCCCCATGTATCTTTGGAATAAAACACATACATTCGTTTGCCTTTACTGGGTCCTGTTTCTAATCTGTTTGTAGACAAAATAAGCAGTAGTGAAGGGGGGTGGCTGAATGGGCGCAGGTTTGGCTGGGTGCCCCGTCTGGCTGGTGGGTGGCCTCGGCTGGCGCCCACGTCACCTCCTGCAGGGCGGGGTTCTTGAGCGCGGGCGGGGTCCCCAGTCTCCCGTCGGGTGACGTGCCTCACTCCAGAGGCCCGGGTGCGGCATCACACCCCCGTGCCGTGCTGCGGGGAGCTGAGCGGGCCCAGCAGTGCTCCTCCAGGGAGCACCTCTGCGCTTAGACACTGGCGGGCCCGAGGAGGCTTGGGGACAAGCTCTGAGGCATGACCCGAGCAGGAGCAGAGGCCCTGGCGCCTTCCAAGGCCTAGAGACAAGGCGATGTTCACTGCGGGGGAGCCAGGGGGAGAGGGGAGGACAGGAGGAAGGGGCAAGCAGGCGCCGGGGCCCAGAGAGCCTTGTGCACCCAGCTAGGGCCCCGCCCTGGTCCCAGGAAGACGAGAAGCCCCGGAGGGTGTGGACAGAGGCGTGGTGTGGCCAGCTGCTCCGTGGACAGCGGTCTGGAGCGTGTGCTGGTGGAGGCGAGAAGGTGAGCTGAAGCACGGGACATCCAGGTGGGAGATGGTGCTGGTGGCGTTGGGGGGGAGAGGGGGCCCAGGTGCAGAGGAGGGGCCGGGGGGTGGGGAGAGGGCAGAGGAAACCCGCCCAGCTCAGTAAGCCGGCACGGGTGGGCGGGGACAGCTGGGGGCAGCCGCAGTTTGGCTCCGTGAGTGGTGGCCCGGTGGTCCCATGCCCTGGGGCGGGGCGAAGGGGAAGGAGCTCACTCGGGGGCGTTGATGAGTTCTGGGGGCCTCAGGAGGCAGTCTGGGCTGGAGCCCCCGACCTGGGTATAAAGGCAGCTGTTGGGGCCCAGAGGGGGTGAACCCCCCAGGAGCGTGGGGCGGGGGAAGGCAGCTGGGGATGATGCAGGGAAGCTCTTAGGTTCAAGGGCAAGTGGGGGCGGCAGACTTGGCCCAGTGGTTAGAGCGTCCATCTACCACATGGGAGGTCCGTGGTTCAAACCCCGGGCCTCCTTGACCTGTGTGGAGCTGGCCCATGCGCAGTACTGATGCGCGCAAGGAGTGCCCTGCCACGCAAGGGTGTCCCCCGCGTGGGGGAGCCCCACGCGCAAGGAGTGCATCCCGTAAGGAGAGCCCCCAGTGCAAAAGAAAGTGCAGCCTGCCTAGGAATGGCGCTGCCCACACGGAGAGCTGACACAAGACAACTCAACAAAAAAAAAACACAGATTCTCGTGCTGCTGACAACCAAAGAAGACGCAGCAAACAGACACAGAAACAGACAACCGGGGTTGGGGGGGAAGGGGAGAGAAATAAATAAATAAGTAAATCCTTTTTAAAAAAGGGCAAGTGGGGGAGGGGCGTGCAGAGAAGAGGACCCCCTGCTGGAGTGGGTGCCGTGCCCGACCCCCGGGCCTTGGAAGCCACGAGACCGGCTTCCCGCCTACGGGGCCCCAAGTGGCTCGGCCGGCGCACCTGGGAACACCTGACGCCTGCCAAGAACACTGCTGGGTGCTGAGGACAGGGTGAAGCCCTCCCCTGCAGCAGCCCCGCTCCCTGCCTCTGTGGGTCCCGTGTGCCCCGATGCGGCTCCAGCGGGTAATTGCATGCAATGCATGGAATGTGGAATCTAAATCTGATATTTTCTGCTTCCTGCCTGACTCGAGGAGCCCCTGCCATGGCTGAAGCCGCGGTAACGCAAACCACATTGCAGAGGGGCTCAGGCACCCCCTTCCCCGCCGCCCCGGGAGGCGCGCTCGGGGCCAGGCCTCGGGGAAGTCAACCGCTGGGCCTCGGGGCTCAGTCAAGGCGGCAGGGTCTGCCCTGGTGGGGAGTGCTCAGGGGAGCTGCTGATTGGACTCTGTCCTCTAAGGCGAGGCCGGACCGGGTGCCCCAGCAGGGCCACCCCTCGCTGTCCCTCAGCTCGTGGGCCCGTCACCTCGCCGGGCTGGGGGGCATGCCGACAGGGCCACCCCTCTCTGTCCCTCAGCTCGTGGGCCTGTCACCTCTCTGGGCTGGGGGCGTGACGGCAGGGCTCCCAGACCAGTCACGGACAGCTGGGGACTGTAATGCTGACGCAGCCCGGGGGGCCAAGCAGGGGGCACATGGCGGGGGGCACAAGACGGACTCTGTCCCCCCGGGGCAGACCAGGATGTTCCAGGAGATGGGGGACCCTGCCCTGGGAGCTGCAAAAGTGGCTGTCACCCTGGGAGCCTCGGTCTTCGCATTGGTGGAACGGGCAGGGCGGAAACCTCTAATCCATAGCATGGCTGTGAATGAAATGAAATAAAGTGTCACTTAAACGAGAAGCAAGGCCGACCAGCTACCCAAAGGCCTTTCACAGCCCCCTCCCGCCCTGCCTTTCCTGCCATAGAGGCTGGCAGGGCGAAACTCTCACGCTGCAACGAGCGGGGCCAGGCCACCTGAATCTGGGCCAATGAGGTACATATATATATACAGCGTTACATGTGATACACTGATGCTATCCGGTAATAATTTTACCCTACTTATCTTTATAAGTTTGTGTATTGTATTTATAATCCTTAATTTTATATTTTTATATTTCACATTACTTTATGCATTATATATTTTAATTTTATATTATCTTTTCTAACTATAAATTAATACTTATTAACATATAAAAATGTAAATTATATTATATGTCCCATGTGTGTATATATATGTGATATATATTGATATTTTATATATGTGTGTATACACACACACACATTGAATTCCCTGCCTGCTGCCTGGACAGGAGAGGATGTTGCTGGAAAAGCAGCAGCCACCTTGTGCCCATGAGTTTGTGGCCTCCGCATTAAGGATGGAAGAGCCTGGGGGCCCGATAGCACGTGAACTTCGATGCCTGCCTTGGACTCTTTCTCCAGACTTCTCCACGCATGAGGGCTTAAGTCAGTAAATGGGGTTCTCTGCAATGGATTCCGTGTTGCCACAGTTGTCCAACCATATGACATAAACTCTGTTCAGTACAAGGGAGAGGTGACTGAGGAGGAGGAAAAGATTAGAGACCATGGCCAGGTGCTTAGAGAAGAGCTGGAGAGAAGGCGTGGGGAGGCACCGCTGGGAGGCGAGCCGCAGAGGCCAGCGGCAAAGGAGGAGAGACGTGGCCGGGACCTGGGGGCGGCCGTGCTGGACCCTGCTGAGCAGCCGGGGGGCTGAGGGTGGCGCAGCCCGCAGAGGCCAAGGGGCCGGGGGGGCACGCGGCGAGGAGGTGGAGAGGGTGCACGCGGCCCCCTCTTCCAGGAGCTGGGTCTGGAGGAGGGAGGGCAAGCGGAGGGCTTTTAAAAGTGTTCTCTATAAGTCATAGAAAAACTAGAAAACACACAGAGTGAAAAAATTAAAACCGCCTCTCGTTCTATACCAGGCATAACTGTTCTATTTGTTGTCACTTCCCTCTTGGCGTTCGTCTGTAGCTATATATGCCTGATCGTTTTCTTTAAAGAAGAGGAATCTCAGCCGATGCGCTAGTTTGTAACGTGCCTTTTCATTTACACACGTCTCCTTCCATGTTAAATTACTTCCAGGACCATCACCTGTCGTGGTTGCCTGGCATACCACCTGCGGATGTGCCAGAATTCCTGGATCCGGTCTGTAAGAGCACGATATCTGCTTCCGGTTTCCACTCTTGTGAGCGGCCCCGTGGAAAACATCCTTGTCGTTGTCCACTTGGCACACATCATTCCTTCTTTGCAGAAACACCCTGGGAAGGTGAGCTGCTGGGCTGAAGCCTGTGTGTACGTGAAGGAAAGGCTGGGGTGGGGAGGGCAGGCTGGCGTGTTAAGAGCTGACTCGTGTTTGATCCACCAGGAGAAAGCTGGGGAGAGAGCTGCTTGTGCAAGAAAACACGTGGGTGCTTCTCTGGGTGTGCTCTGCTGCTTGCGAAGAGGCTGGGGGTTGTCTGGGAGAAAGGAAATGTGGTCTAGGGCTGACTTCCTTTGCATTATTAAAGTAAAAAGAAATCCGGGCGCAGGTGTCCACGGACAACTCCTGACCTGGGGAGATGGGTGGAGGAAGAGGGAAGTCAGGGGCCCCAGCTGCACGGAGAGGGGCTGGACGGAGACCCAGGAGCCAGCCCTCGTGGGGCTCGGCCCCTCACCCCGGGCCTTCGGGGTCCACCTGAGTTTCAGGTTAACGGGCTTCGAGCAGTGAAAAGAGGCTGGCGTCCACGTGGGTGCCGTGGGCGCAGTGCCGGGAGTGGGAACGACAAAGGGCTGGGAAGCGAGGGGCCCGGCCAGTCCAGCCACTTGGCTTGGCCGGCACAGGAATGGGTGACCGCAGAGCACTGGAGCACCTGGCAGCACAGGGGGTGCAGCTCATTTAGGGGTTTTTATGCCTCCTACAAACCTGGCCCGGGCAAGGCCAGTGGAGGACATGTTTCCTGAACCCTCGCCAGCCACAGGCTCATTTGCTTAAATCGTCTCAAATTTTAGAGTGAAAATATATATATATATAGTTTAGAAGTCTATGCATTTAATTCTAAGTCTTTTTTTGCCTGCTTGTTGACCCTTTGTTTCTGTGTAACTCTCCTGTTTATTTTGCTGACTCGTTTTAAAAATTACTCCTTTTTCCTTGTTGATTGCATATTGAAAGCATGCCTGTAAGAATCTCTTAAAAACACTAACCTTTTGAGATAAACAGTATCTCCTCGGTTTTCTTTTAGTTGTCTTTCCCTGCTAGGTTTTTATTTTGAAAAAGTCTCAAGCTTCCAGACATGTGGAAGCTTCCAGACCTTGCCCTGGTCTGGCAGCTGGGATCCGCCAGGAGGCAGGAAGCCCAGTGGGCAGTGCTCCGGGCGCAGGGCTGGGCGAGGGCCCTGGCTGTGGAACCTGCCCGTGGGAGCCGGGGCGGCCCTTCCCTTCCATGTTGTGCTCCCCGCCGGTGAGGCGCCCGACCTCGGATGAGGCAGCGAGGCCTGCAGAGGACCAAGCCCGGGGACGCCGGCTGCCAGCCCTCCCAGCAGTGGGGGGCGGGCGCGAGCCCTGGGCGGGGAGCTGGCTGCGTCCCCAGGCCTCGACACCAACTGCTAACACTCTGCCACGTTCCCTTGATCTCATGCCTCTCTTTCTCTGTTGTGTTTTTCTTCCGAAACATTTGAGAATCGGTGGAAGACAATTTCCCCGGTTGTCCCAATAACGTGTTTGATTTAAATCTGCCACCCTCAAATCGCGAGCCAGTTGAGGGCCACACGGGGCACCTAGTGGCACATCTCTTTAGCCTCCTTTATTCTAGCAATTGCCCAGCCTCTTCTGACCTTGCTGACAGCGCCATCCTTTAAGAGCCCAAGTCCATTCTTTCCGCCGCCTGCTCCCAGCTTCTCGTGGTTGGGTGCGGGTTAAATGTTTTAGCAAGAGTGCACCTCCGGGAGCCCGTCGGGGCTGGGAGCTGCTTTCTCCCCTCACTGCTGGTGTTAAGCTCCATCATTTGGTTAAAGTTAGTTCTGTTTTCAGGCTTTTTGACACGCATGTTTTAAGATTTGCACATAGCTTCAACCGTGGGTATTTCTCTTTGTGGTTTTTGCAATGACATTCTACTTAGAAACAAAAGCATTTCTTATCACCAGACTAGATGACCAGAAATTCATGAATTCCCTCCAAGTATGCGTATGGTTTCATTTTCCATGATCCTCTAGGATTTCATTTTGGTTTATGTCATGAGATAAGGGTCATTTTCCCCCCCTAAATATTTAACCGAGAATCCAGGAGCATTCATGGGTACATTTTATTGACCAATTCATCTTTCCCCTCACTGGCTTGGTCTCCATTTTTATATTCTATGTATTTTCAGACCCTGTTATGGGCTTCCAGATTCTAATCTGTTCTCGTGACCTGTCCGTTCTACTTCCGTTGCCATACTGGAATCCGTACAGACTTAGAGCCTGTTTTGGTAACTGGAAATAAAGATCTCCAAGGAGAAAGCATTTTTTATGATGTGAAAGTGTGACTCTGTTTTTACACAAAGCAGAAAGAAGAGAGCGAGCCCAGAGGAGGTAAGGGAGCTGGGCACGGAGCATGGGTGGACAGATGTGATTTGGTGCCAACACTCTCCCTTCTGTGTGGCTTTGACCTTGGTGTGGACGGCTGAGCGGCTGCCCCCTCCCCTCCCTCGACTCTGTCCACCCTGTATTTGGGCATAAAGGACTGCAGACCTCTTTCCATGCCACACACAGAAATCTAATTCTTGTACTAGGGAGGGTGCATTTTAATTTATTCTGTCAATAACCTATTAAATGCTATTTCGGTCATTTCCACTTTTCACTATTACCTCAATTTTTTAAACACTTTTTAAAATTAAAGTTAATAGATCACAAAGAATGTTACATTAAAAAACATAAGAAGTTCCCATATAACCCACTCCCCACTCCTCACTCCCATCATTTTTGTAAGTTGTATTTTTTGAAGATATATACATCTCAAAAAATGTTATATTAAAAAACATAAGAGGTTCCCGTATACCCCCCAGCCCCCCCACCCCACTCCTCCCACACCAACAACCTCCCTCATCATTGTGGTACACTCATCACACTTGGTGAACACATTTTGGAGCACTCCTGTGCCACGTGTATAATAGTTTATATTGTAGATCACACTCTCCCCTCATACATTCAGTAGGTTATGGCAGGATGTATAAAGTCCAGGATCTGACCCTGCAATATCATTTAGGACAACTCAAAGCACCCAAAATGCCCCCACATCACATCTCTTCTTCCCTCTTCCTGCCTTCAGCAACTACTATGGCCACTTTCTCCACCTCCATGCTACAATTTCTTCTATTACTAGTCATAATAGTTTTGTAGTAGAATATCAGTAAGTCCACTCTAATCCGTATTTTATTCCTCCATCCTGTGGACCCTGGGATGGTGATGTCCACTCCACCTCTAGATCAAGAGGGGGCTTAGATTCCACACGGATGATGGATGCGATTCTCCTGCTTGCAGTTGTAGGTGCTCTAGGCTCCCTGGTGTGGTGGTTGACCTTCTTCACCTCCCTGCTAGCTGACCTGGGTAAAACCAACGAACCAGAGGGTAGATGTTGCAACTCTGCTGAGGCTCAGGGCCCAGCTGGCACATGAATTACCTCAATTTTTAAAGTCCTTGTATATCTATCTTCACTTATGTGAGTAAACCTGTCCACTAAATTTCTACGAGTGAGTTAAAGACATGCTGTTTCCACAAAGCTCCTCTTTGTTTTAACATTGCTGCTGTCAAATTGCTGTTGGGAAATCCCTGTGATGCCTTCCGGTCAAGGCTACATGGCAGTACCCATTTGCCCATCCTCTCACCAAGAGTGCATTTTCTCTTTTCCAGTTCTGCCAACTTGAGAGGTGACCAAAACAATATCTAGCTGTTCTTTTACTTCGCAGTTATTTCTGGTAGTTTTTGGATGAGGATTCTATCACCTACTCTTTTTTTTTTTTTTTTAATGTTTCCTTACATTTTATTCTAGGAGTTTTATGGTACTAGCTTTTATGTTTAGGTCCTTGATACATCTTTTTCCCCTTTAATCTCTTTATTTGTTTACTTATTTTTTAAAATGTTACATTCAAAAAATATAAGAGGTTCCCATATACCCCTTCCTCACCCCACTCCTCCCACACCAACAACCTCCCCCATCATTGTGGCACACTCATCGCACCCGGTGAACACATTTTGGAGCCCTGCTGCACCACATGGGTAATAGTTTACCCTGCAGTTCACACTCTCCCCCGGTACATTCAGTGGGTTATGGCAGGATGTATAATGTCCAGCATCTGTCCCTGCAATATCATTTAGGACAACTCCAAGTCCCGAAAACATCCCCACATCACATCTCTTCTTCCCTCTCCCTGCCCTCAGCAGCTCCCGTGGCCACTGTCACCACATCAACCTACTCTTTCTATGAACACTTTCAGGCTCGTGTCCCCGGCGATCAGAACAAGCGTTTTTATTCGCCTCCTCCCTCTTCATCCGAGCCAGGGATGGACAGAGGCTCGGTGGGCCGCTGCCCTAAGCATAGGTATTGCTTAAAGGTGGATCTGCTACCCCAGAAGATCCCAAGACGGGGAGCTCTTAGAGGCTGCCACGGTCGAGGGCCCTGTCTCCAGTTTTGCAGACGCCCCCCTCCTCGGCTGGACCGCCTTGGGGACCCGCTGTCTGCAGACAAATCTCGCCGGGGCCTGTTCGACGTTATAGAGACCCCAGGACCCCTGGGCCGGCCGTGATGCACCTGCTCAACCCCACCCACCCTGCTGCCAGAGCTGAGATCTTTCCGTTGCAGCGCGGCCGGTCTCGGGGGGCTGCAAGGCTGCACGCCCCAGCCTGGGGGACACGCCACACCAACCTGTCCCTGACCCCTGCCAGCCCCTGTCACTGCAGGCTGAAGAAGGTTGGGTCCCTATTCATGGTAGAGGAGACACACTGCAAGCAATCGCCAAATTACTGCAGTGCTAAAAGCGATCAGCTTTAACCTCAAAAATGATTTTTTAAAAATTCTTATGTGTCCACAGGGGTTTCCAAGGAAATCTAATGGAGACACAATTCCGGAATATCGAAAAGACTGATACGCACGACGGGCAAGTGGACAAAGGGGGCCTGCAGAGGAGCTTGTGTGGACAGGCAGGTGAACCCGCCTCTGGCTCCCCAAACCTGGGCTGCCCTGAGCCCCCGCCCGGGTGGGAAACACCTCGTTGGCTTTATTTCCTATGAATCCACTTAACCCAGGTCATAGCACCGTGCACCTCGGAGGTGGCCCGTGACCCGTTGAGCCAGGCCTGTACCCTGGGCGGGGGTGGCGGTCCTTCCCCTCCCACCCCCTGGGAGACCTCCCCACCCCGCCCAGGTGCTGGTTCTAGAGTCTTCTGCCTGCTGGCGGCGAGTTCGGCCACGCAGTGACGCTGCTGTGGACAGTGACCAGCAGGTGGCAGTGTCTGCTCATCCCCAGCCATCCATCCCAGCGAGAGGGGTCGGAGCCGCCCCCCGCAGGTGCCTTCTGGAAAGAAGCCGCTCTGCTCCTCTGTTCCGTCCCCTCCCCAGGGCAGGAGGCCGGCAGCGGCCAGCGGCCTGAGGCCAGCGACGCGGCGCGACCCCGGAGCAGATGCCAGAGCTGTTGCTCGGGGCAACCCGGGGCGCGGCCGGCGGGGACAGAGCGTGGGAAATGGCTCAGGGCTGGAGCAAGCCCCGCCCCGGGCAGCACACGGGGGCGGGGCCCTGCTGGAATCTTCCACGCCGCCGCCCAGGGCAGCCCACCCCAAGCACACCTCCAGGCTGCGTCCCCAGCGCCTCTGCTACCCTCGCCCGGCCCCCTGGGACAGCTTTGCAGGCAGAGCCGCCACCTACAGCCGCACCTGCCTCCTCACCTCTAACCTGCTCTCCAGCTTGAGTTAAAAAGACCAGGGGCTCTGGTGGGCCTGGCAGGCTCCTGGCCGTGGCCTGGGCTGACCCCCAGCCTCCCACTCTCCCCTGTTCACAGGTAGACCCTCAGAGGACACTGGAGAGTCAGCCTCATCTAAAGCCAGGTGAGCACGAGGGAGTTGCCGCCCAAGGTGAGGGCCAGGATTTGAATTCAGGCCTCTTAACTGCCAGGAGCATCAACCAAACCTAGGCAGGGGCCATCTGTTAAATGTTCCAAAAAGAGTGCAGGGAAGCGGACATGGCTCAATGGGTAGCGCACCCGCCTACCACATGGGAAGTCCAGGGGTCAAACCCCGGGCCTCCTGACCAGTGTGGAGCTGGCCCATGCGCAGTGCTGATGCGCGCAAGGAGTGCTGTGCCACGCAGGGGTGTCCCCTGCGTAGGGGAGCCCCATGTGCAAGGAGTGCACCCCGTAAGGAGAGCCGCCCAGTGCAAAAGAAAGTGCAGCCTGCCCTGGAGTGGCGCCGCACACACGGAGAGCTGACACGACAAAAAGAGACACAGATTCCCGGTGCTGCTGACAAGAATGCAAGCGTACACAGCAGAACACACAGCGAATGGACACAGAAAGCAGACAATGGGGGGGGGGAATAAAAAATAAATCTAAAAAAAAAAAAAAGAGCACAAAGCCACAGGACCCGGGAGCCTCGGGGGTCTGTGGGGACCCAGCACCCCACCAGCAGCCAGGCCGGAGGCCGCGCCCTCATCAGGCCCTGCCTCCAGGACACCCTGAGCGTGACTGAAGACATGACCCCCTGAGCGGAGACGGGGGACACAGGCATGAGAGCAGAGGGGCCTGCGGCTCCCATGGTGCTGTGATGCCAGGTGACAGGCTGCCGACCACTGCCCAGGTGGGGACCCGGCTTCCCCGTGAAGTGTGGGCTGTGGGGGCACCCCTGGAAAGCCTCCCTGTTCTCAGCATCAGACGTGGGGCCGGCTGTCTTGACGGGAAATGCCCATTCAAGTTCCAGGGCCTGAAGGTCACCACAATGTGGCTCTAGCTGGCAGAGTCCAAGGGTCCCCAGCTTCCTAAGTGGCACCGGCCCAGGGGTCCAGGTTCCCAGGTGACATGTGACTCCCCACAGCCATGGCACCTGCACTGGTTTGGAGCAGTACATGCCCCAGAAACACACGTGCCTAAGCTTGATCCATTCCTGCGGGCATGGACCGTGGACGGGGGTCTTTGGATGAGGCTGCTTCAGTTAAGGTGTGGCCCACGCGGTGACAATGGGTGACAGTCCTATTACTGGAGGCCTTCATAAGAGAATGAAATTCAAACAGCAGGAGAAAAAGCCACCGAGGGAGCAGCCAGAGGCCCAGGATCTGCATAGCCTGGAAGAGGAGAGGCCAGCAGAGGCTGCCACGTGCCCTGCCGCGTCACAGGAGCCCAGGACCAGGGCCGCCGGCAGCCAGCTGCTGTCCTCGGGGAGAAAGCACCACCCTGATGGCACCTGGATTTGGACTTTTCCCAACCTCAAACCCGGGAGCTGATAAACACGCCTTGTTGAAGCTGCCCAGGGCGGGGATCTCCCTGAGCGGCCCAGGGGCCTGCCATGCCGCGAGAGGCCAGCTCACAGGACGGCCAGCGCGGGCACGGGCTCTGCCGAGGCCCGCCCTGCTGCTGGGGACGACAGACTGATCGCGGTGGCAGGAGCTGGAGCTCTGGCTGACTGCTCTGGCCTGAAGGCGTCCCCTCTCTCTGCCAAGGACGTCCCAGAGAGCGGGAGAGGAGAGGCAGGAGCACGCTGCCTGACCACTGGGCTTGGGGACCGGTAGCCCAGAGCCCTTCCTGCCCCCAGGCCCCCAGCCCTCAGGCCACAGGCAGCCAAGGGCTGGGCAAAGGCAACTGGCTGCTCCAGGCTCTGCCACTTGCCGGGGTCCCGGGGACAGGTGTCGAATTTCCTTGTGACTCAACACTCCCCATCTATAAAATGGAAATAATACCAACCTCACGGAAGAGGTGATGGAATTACAGGGCAGGAGGGATGTTAAGCAGGCGGCAGGATGCCCCACATGAGGGGGAGCAAATGGTTACTTTCACTATTTAAAGAGAAAGCGGGGGCTGGCCATGGCCCAACATCCGTCCTCCCTCCCTCCCCCCCCTCCCCTCTCCTCCTTCTCTCCCTCCCTCCCCCCAGGGATCCAATGTGGCCTCTGCCGGTCAACAAGCCCCCTAGCCCTGGTTCTCCATTATTTACTCTGCACCCCGGAGAGAGCAGTGGACACTAGCTAGCTGGGTGTTTGCTGCATCTTTTGCCCAAGCAAAAGAGGGAGGGAAGGAGGGAAGGAGGGAGGGAGGGAGGGGGGGAGGGGTGACTGCCCTGACTTTACAGGTGGGAAAGCGTAAGTCTGGCTCATGCACAGACACGGGTGGACAGTGGTCCCGGCAGCCCCCCAGGTGGTCTCCCCCAGGGCCTTCCCGTGAGTCCAAGCGGCTTCTCTCCCTGCCACTGTTACCCTTAGGATTCAGAACCCGCCTGAGGCATGGGGGCAGGGGAGGCTGGCTCCTGAGCCGCCTCTGTGCCAGCCTGTCGTCCTGGCCACCAACAGGCTTCCGGAGGTGAGAATGCTCCCATGTTACAGATGAGGAGATTCAGGCTCCGAGAAGCTAAGTGGCTGGCTCCAGGCAAGAGCAGCAGCAGGAGCGGGGAGTTCAGCCGTCAATCCCTAATCCCCCACCACGTGGTCCTCAGGACAGGCCCTGGAATCAGTCAGGGTTTCTTTAGCACCTGCTTGGCCAGGCCTGGGCAGGCACCCCTTCCATTCTCCCTTCTTTATACAGTGGAAGGAACTGAGGCCCGAGAAGGCAAGGGACTGCGACCCAAGTCCAAGCAGCCCGAGACCAGGTCCCCTGACCCAAGCCGGTGCCCGCTTTAGGGCAACAGGCGAAAGCCCCGGGAGGCGCAGTATGCTGCGCCCACACACCCCTTCCCACGCCAAGCTCAGGCCCTTCTCCTTGGCCCACCCGATAGGCCTTGGGGTCCACGAGTGATGACCCCCGCGCGGGCTCCCCTTCCCCTTGGAGCGTGAGTGCGCTCCAAGGCGAGCAGACATCGCGTCTCCACTGCGGTCCTGGTGGCGACAACCCAAGCGCTTGCTGGGGACCCGGCAGTCGGTGCAGGGGAACGAGCCCGGGAGGCGGCGACCCCAGCGGTCTCTGCCCGGCCTCTCCAGGAGGTCTGCGGGGGGCGCAGCCTGCGGGCGTGGGGGCCCACGCGGCTTTGGGGCCGCGGGTCGCGCTGCCTCTTCTCGGCTGGAACTGACGCGGCCGCACCGCCCGAGTCCGAGCCTGGCAGCCACGCGGGTTGAAGGAGACAGGCCGCGCCGCTCTGCTGCGGGCCGGTCCTTCCCAGGCCCCGCGTCCTCCAAGCGGCCGGGCCACCCGCTGGGCGCTCCGCACTCGGGGCCCGTCGGGCGCGCCGGGCCGACCCCCGCCCTCCTCTGAGAGTCCTCCTGGACGTGGCCGCGGGCCCTGCCGCTGCCCCTGCGGCCCCAAAACCCCTGCCGGGGCCGCCGCGACGCCTTCCTCCACCCACTCCCGGCCCCGCGCGAAAACGGCTGTCCCGGAATGGGGCAGGGAGGCGTCCCCGGGCCCTCGCCGCTCGCCCCCGGCCAGTGCCAGCGCCCACATACCCGGGCCCGTTTCCCTTCGCCAGCCCGACGCTGAGAAGCAGTGTGGGCGGAAGGCCACCACTTTGCACGCCCCGACGGCCTCGCGGCGGCCCACCCGCGTGGGCCCCCTCGTCCCCGCGGGGCTGCCTTGGCCACTCTGGTCCTTCGAGCGCGCCCGAGCCCATCCTTTCCGAGGGCCGTCCAGGTCCCTCCGTCTCCTCGCGGCTGGCCCTTCCCGGGGCTCGTCCCCTCTCCCTCCCCTCCTGGTCCCCTCCCCTTGCTCGGGCCGCCCGCCCCAATCCTGCGGGGAGGGGGCTGTCGCAGGGTGGGGAGCCACGGATCGCCAAGGCGCCTGGACGGCCGCTCTGCGAGTCCTGGTGGCCTCTGCGCGCCTTGGTCACCGGGTCGCGGCGCGCGCGGGTCCGATTCTCGCCGCTGGAGCTCGGAGCCTTCCCGGACCGGGCGCCGGGAGCGGGGAGAAGCCGAGCGGGAACGCGGGGCGTCCCGGGGCCTCGCACCCAGAGGGGGGCGCGTCCGGCCGGGGCGCAGCGCGGGCGGGAGGTGGGGGCCGCACGCCGCGGGGACCCCTCTGGCCGTGCCCCCGGCCTGGCGCGGGTGGAGAGGAGGCCGCAGGCGCCGCGTCGGGCCGCGGTGAGTGGGGGGCGCGGCGCTGGCGCGCGAGCGTTCGGCAGGGGGCGCTGCGCCGGGCGCGGGGCGGGGGTGGGGTGCGGAGGCGGGGGTGCCGCGGCCGGCGGCGCGCACTTCCCGCATTATTAAACGCTATGTTCACAAGGCGCCGCGGGACTGCCCGGAGCCGCGGAGCCCGCGCCGCCCGCCGCCCGCCGCGGAGCCCATGGACCTGAGCGCCGCCGCCGCGCTCTGCCTCTGGCTGCTCAGCGCCTGCCGCCCCCGGGACGGGCTCGAGGCGGCCGCCGTGCTGCGAGCAGCGGGGGCCCGGCGGCCCGGGGGCCCCGGCGGCGGGCGGCCCCGCGCCCCGGCTGCGGGCGTCTCCGCGGCGCCTGCCCGCCCGACCCCCGGCGCCCCCGCCGCCGCGCGCCGCGCCCCCGGCTTCAGGAACGGCTCGGCGGTGCCGCACCAGTTCATGCTGTCGCTTTACCGGCGCCTGGCCGGGACGGCCGCCGTCCCCGCCTCGGGCCGCCACGGCCGCGCCGACACCGTCACCGGCTTCGCGGACCAGGCGACCCCAGGTACTCACGCCGCTGCTGCGCCCACCCGCCCCGTCGGGCCCTGGGCGGAGGCCGCCGCCGGAGCCACGGCCCCTGTTCTGTCCCCTTCTGGACCTTGACCCCGCACGTCCCAGCCTCGTGTGTTAGAGAGAAACTTGGCCGAGGCCGGATCACCGCACCCGCTGCGCCCGGGGCCGTGGCAGCTCGCGGGGTCTGGCCCCAGAGCCCGAGCCGGCTTCCTGGCGGGGCTCCGCGCCCTGGCGGCAGGCGGGTCCCCCGAGGAGGAGGCAGGCCGTGCGGCGATCCGCTTCTGGGGGAGAGGTCTGAAGTGGCCCCTGGGCCGACGCCCTCGGAGAAGACGCAAGGGCGGGAGCGGTGACGGTGCTGCGGCTGCTTGGTGGCACCGTCAGCGCAGCTCTGCGCGGCGCGAGGGCCTTACAATTGGGGGAAGGCCGGGGGCGTGCTGGTCGGAGGCAGGTGCCCGACTAGATGGCCCTGGAGAGGCTGGTGGCGCCAGGTATGAGGACGGCCCTTCCCTGTGGTGGTCTGCCAGGTGGAGGCTTGGGTGTGCCGTGAGTTGTCCCGTGTGGGTGCAGGGTCCCCGGGAGGGCCCGCGTTCCTAGGGGTGAGTGGAGGAGGAGGCGCCCCGGTGGACACCATGCAGGGCCTCTCTGGGGCCAGGGCCCTGGCCGCTCCAAAGGTAGGACATGGGTGAGCTGTGGTTGCTGTGTCATCTGGGTTTTATTATTCCCCATTGAAGCCATTAAAGCAGACAGATAGGGAAAAGTTAACTAATTTCGGGCGGAAATTCAAGTAATTTCAGCCTTAATTCTATCCAGCCAGGAGGCAGGAGGGAAAGAGAGGGAAGAGGCTGGAAAAGAAGTGTCCCGCTGGGGACTGCGGGCAGGCTGTGCCTCGGCCCCCCACCTGGGAGAGCAGGCCCAGGCCACCCCCCCCCCAAGACGCACTCGGTGTTTGCAGGGTGGGCCTTATTTGGGGTGTAAGGAACCCGCAGGCCCCAGTGGCCCCGCGTTGGGTGGGACTGTCAGGTCTGCTGGCTCTGGGACCTCTCGCAGGAAGCCCGGGTCCCCGCGGGTCTGGGCGGGGGCCACCCAGACCTAACGCAGCAGTGCTGGGTGAGGCAGGAAAGGAGGGTGGGGGGCAGGCCCGGGGCTCCCAGGGGCACCAGCTGCTCCTTCTCGGGTCTCCAGCTAGGCCACCCAGTCCCCCCGTGTGAGCCGTTCCCCTGGAGGTCCGCCTGGCTGGGGAGGGGTGAGGCCGCCTCTCCCTCCTCCCTCTGAAGCCGGGGGAGGCCGAGGGGCCGCGCTGGAAGCCCCGGGAAAGTGTCCACGAGGGCCTCGGCCAGGGCGGAGCGCTCGCCCAGCGCCTCTCCTGCCTCCGCTGCCACCCTCCCCAGCCTCAACGGGGAGCGGCTGCTTGAGGTCCCCAGAGACCACCGAGCGTGGCCAAGGACTGGGGTCCGCGGTGAGCGCGTAAATCCCCGAAGGTGGGGGAAGGCTGCAGGCTCGAGTTTGGGGCAAAACGAAACCATATGACCCTCTTCAAAGGGAGCTCCTTATCTGCTGCTGGGTGGAATTTTAACTTTTTTTTCCCCTGGGCCCAAAAAAGATAAAACAAAATATTCTAAGTCCCCACGACCAAAATTAAAATTCCAGAACCCAAGGTAAGTCCCGGCGGAGGGAAAGAATAAACCAGCGAAGGGAGCAGCCGGTCCTGCCTGAGCCCTCTCTCGGCTGCTGCGCTGCCTTCCCTGCGGCCAGGCAGCTCCCGGCTGCCCAGAAAGTTCCTCGCCTTCCTTTGCCAACGTTTCCCTCCGTCGGGGGTCGCAGGGGGGGGGGGGGGGGCTGGGCCGGGGTCCCCATCCTTCCAGCAGCCCTTGCTGGTTGAGGGCTTTGACCGAGCCTGGCCCCTGCCTGGCCTCAGCTCCCCTTCGGTAGAAGCAGGAGTAGCACTGGAGGGGCGCTGCAGCCTGCTGCCCTCTGCCCCCGCTGGACCCCTCGAGGGACCCCAGCCCGTATGGGAGACCCTGGCCGCTGCCGCCTGCCACCGTGTGCCCCTGCTGGACCCCTCGAGGGACCCCAGCCCGCATGGGAGACCGTGGCCGATGCGACTGCCCAGGCGGGGCTGGGGAAGGGCGCGAGGGACAGGAGGAGAGAGTTTTCGGAGTACTCGGGTTTTCCATTTCGCAAGGCGGACTCCCGGCTCCCGGGAGGCCGTGCGGGGCAGTCCTGAGCCGCCCAGCGCGGGACCGCGGGCATCCAAGCCGCCTGCGAGCCGCGCTAGGAGCGCACGAATCCGGCGGCGCCCAGCGGCCCGGGCCTTGTCCTCTCACCCCGGGGCTTCTGGGACAGGGAGCCTGGCGTCTGGGGCCCGGGTGCGAGGGCGAGCTCCTGGCCCCGCGCGGGGCGATCGGCAGGTGGCCGTGGGTCGCCGCAGTGGCCGGGCTTTTGGAACCGAAGGACGCAGGCCCCCTTTCCCGGCGTCCTGGCTGGGGGCGCTCCGCCTGGGGCGGAGACGCGGGGGCGGCGCCGGCTCCAGCGGGCCCGGCGCGGGCCTCGGCGAGGAGCGGCTCGGTGCGGGTAGGAGGCCGCGCGGCGGGGAGTGCGGGCTTGGCGCTCACGGGGCTCTTTCTCTCTCTGTCCCCGTCCGTCCCGTGCAGACGAATCCGCAGCCGAGACCGGCCAGCGCTTCCTGTTCGACGTGTCCAGCCTGCCCGACGCCGACGAGGTGGTGGGCGCCGAGCTGCGCGTGCTGCGCCGCGGGGCCCCGGAGCCCGGGCCGGGCCGCGCGACCGGCCCGCCGCGGCCGCTGCTGCTGCTGTCCACGTGCCCTGGCGCCGCCCGCGCGCCGCGCCTGCTGCACTCGCGGGCCGCCGAGCCCCTGGCCGCCGCGCGCTGGGAGGCGTTCGACGTGGCGGACGCCGTGCGGCGCCACCGCCGGGAGCCGCGCGCCGCCCGCGCCCTCTGCCTCTGGCTGCGCGCGGTGGGCGGCCCCGCGCGCAGCCCGCGGGCCCTGCAGCTGCTGGGCTTCGGGCCGCCGGCCGGGGCTGGCGCGGCGGCGGAGCGCGCGCTGCTCGTCGTCGCCTCCCGCACGCAGAGCAAGGAGAGCTTGTTCCGCGAGCTGCGCGCCCAGGCCCGCGCGTTGGGGACGGCGCTGGCTGCGGGACCGCCGCCGGATCCGGGGCCCGCGGCGCTGCGGGCTGGTGGCGGCGGCGGCCGCAGGCGGCGGCAGACGGCGCTGGCCGGGGCCCGGGCGGCGCAGGGCAGCGGCGGGGGCGCGGGCCGGGGGCACGGGCGCCGCGCCCGGAGCCGCTGCAGCCGCAGGTCGCTGCACGTGGACTTCAAGGAGCTGGGCTGGGACGACTGGATCATCGCGCCGCTGGACTACGAGGCGTACCACTGCGAGGGCGTCTGCGACTTCCCGCTGCGCTCGCACCTCGAGCCCACCAACCACGCCATCATTCAGACGCTGCTCAACTCCATGGCGCCCGACGCGGCGCCCGCCTCCTGCTGCGTGCCCGCGCGCCTCAGCCCCATCAGCATCCTCTACATCGACGCCGCCAACAACGTGGTCTACAAGCAGTATGAGGACATGGTGGTGGAGGCCTGCGGCTGCAGGTAGCGGGCGGGCCGGGGAGGGGGCGGCCGCGCCGCCGAGGACCCCTCGCCAGCGAGCAGCTGCGGGCGGGGCACGGAGCGTGGGGGCCCCCGCCTGGCTCCGCGCCCGCCCGGAGGGGGGAGCGCCCACGGCCACACCCGCACGCAGCCATGCACTCGTTCACGCATGCACGCACTTCCCCCTCGAGAGCCCCGAGGCCCTGGGGAGCGCCAAACTGAACGTAAGGAATGTCCCAGCCGCGGGCCCTTCGCGGACGGATCAGCCCTGCGCCCACTGACCCTTTGGGGGAGAGGAATGCGTTTCTGTTGAGTTGCAGTAACGGCCACTGAGCTGGGTGGAAATGGGTTCGAGAATGGGGCCTCCAGATGGGTGAACGCAAGAGGCACGAGGGAGTTTCCTATCGCCCCCTTTTGTTTCTGCCGGGGGTGGGTCATGGCCCGCCGGGTGGCTGGGACTTGGAGGCGCAAACGCTGGCCCCGGGTGGCTGGGACTTGGAGGCGCAAACGCTGGCCCCGCGCCCGCCGGGAGGAGGCAGAGCCTGGCCTTCCGAAGGCTTGCGTTGCATCAGGAGGCATTTACTTTGGGAAGTGACGGCTGGAAAGGACCTTGTCTTTTTTCCCCCTTTTGACTTTTCAAACTGCGGGCGCTTCCCTCCTCAGTTTTGAAAGCATTCCTAGGAAGGAATGCGTGGTGGAGCTTCCCAGATCTCTGCGAAGGGCCACGCTGATGCCTTTTATCAATTTCACTTGAGAAGGATCCAGAAACTCTAAAGCCTATTTTAATCCTTTTGGGAAGAGGGCTGGGGAGAAGCTGTAAAGCCCTGAGCCTGACCTGAGGTGGAGCTGGGGGTTGGGGTGGGGTCTGCCAGGTTCAGAGCTGCCAAGCCGGGCAGACGCAGGCCACGCCCGTCACGGGGGCACACGGGAGGAAGTGGGCGCGGTGGCTGGGCACCGGAAGCGGGAGCAGCTACCGCTGTCGCAAAGACCTGCCAGGAGGTCTGCCCGAGACGCGGGCCAAGAGGCTGCCGCGGGGTCCGGAGGAGGCTGCCGCCAGGGCGCCCTCCAGATGGCACCCTCGGGGTGGGCCCAGGGCCCGCGCGCGCCCACCAGGTCCGGGCCGGCTTTTACGCGCTTTGGCCGTGTGCTGCTGCTGTCGTTTTTGGCCGGGCGATAGTTACCGGAAGTGAAGCCCCACAAAAGTGCCTTTGTCCAATTTCAGTTCACCGAAGCCCAGGGGTTCGGTGCGGAGGGAAAGCCTGCCCCCTCCCCTCCCGCCTTAGCCGAGGGGCGCCGGCAGCTCGGCTGCTGGGGCTGGTTCAAAGGCACCGGGCCTGCCTCGGGGTGAGGGGAGCTGGTGGTGGTGGGGCCGTCCCAGTCCTGGGTGCCCTTTCCAGTCCCGGGTGCCTGCCCCGGGGCATGGGGACAGGCCGTGAGCTGGGACCTGCGGACTTGCCTCCCGCCTCGTGGTGGCGTTGCACTCCTTTCCCCTGGGCACTTCTGGGGCCTGAGCCAAACGTTGGGAAAGGGAAGCTAGACAACCCTTGCCAGGAGCTCCTGGGACTTCTCGAAAGAACCCCGCAGCCCTCGGGCTGTGCCTGTCTGTGCCGCGCTTTATTTAGCCTTTAAGTCCTGGAGCTGCATTCCTCCTGCCTGCTGGTCCTGGATGTTAAGGTGCCCGGTGCTTTATACAAATTTTAATCCTCGGTGACTATAAGAGAGAGAAATAATACAGATTTAGAATTCCACTAATTTATTCAAGGGCCCCACCTGAGTTCTTTTAGTCCTGTAAAATCCCTCCAAGGGTGGGAGACACATTTGTTTTTAAAGACACCCCCCCATATATATTGAGTATATATTCAATATAATATCAATTTGTACTCTGTGGCCATGTGAACAACTAAAAATAACCAGAAAATGGAATAGTCTCTTCAGCTTAAAAAAAAAATCAAAAGTAACTGCTTTGGTCCAAGTCCATCTAATTTTAGGGACTGGGGAAAGACGGATGCCATTACATTGATTGATTTTGCCAAAGAAGGCTGGCTTCCCTTTTCGAAACTGTGACTTTAATAATGATTGAATGGCTATCGCTCTGACACTGGTCGTAATGGAGAGTAAAAGTAAATGGCACCAACGCGTTAGGAGTTGTAGTATTAAAAGTTTCAGAAAAGGGGTTAACTATAGTTAACTATTATATTGAAGAAATTCTAGGGCAATTAATATCTTCAGACAAAAGCAAACATTTCAGTACTTTCTTAGTAACTGGGAAACACTAAACGTTTGGATTTAGCAGACAAGCCTTGGGCCTGGCCCCCGCGGTCCTCACGTGCTGTTTACTGGGTACGGGGAATTGCTCCTAAGGAGTCGCGGGGACCCACCTGGGGCCCACTCACGCCCTGAGCCGCCTCGGCCCGGCCCTCTGGCCGTCTCAACTTGGAACTGGGTGAATAGAGAGGGTGCGTTTTGCTTTGTCAAAATGACAGCCACGGGCCATCTCATGGGGAGGCAGGCAGGTTTGTGCTGCCACGTTGTGGTTAAATCCGCTTTGCTGTGATTTAGTACGTGGACCAAAGGATTCTGCTGCCACAGGTGGCAGCCCCGGCACTTCTTTCTGGCAGTGGTGGCAGGAGTGGGGGCAGGAGGCAAGTGTGGGCACTGACCAAGGGCTGGGGGCTCCGGTCACCACCGATGGGGAAAGGTGGCAGTTTACGGGCTGCATCAAGTGTCGGGAAAGCCAATGGAAGCCGCTTCCTCTGGGCTTTCCACGTGCCCGTCCTGGGGTGGTGAGGCATGAGCACTGGTTCTAACCTAGAAGTGCCCACTGTTAGGGAGAACCCTGCACTGCCAGCCGAGAGGGGGTGTGGGGCAGGCCGGCTGGAGCCCCGGTCGGCTGGGGCTGGATCTCCCAAACACCCGGACTTTCAGATTGAGGGAGAGCCCTGCACTGGCAGGCAAGCATTTCGAGCAGTGCTGACATCCTTGTCGGATTCTGGCTTTCCCAGCGGCTGGCTCCGTTCTCTGGAGAGGGGATGGGCCTGGCCTTCTTAGCGCGGGGAAGTCAGGCTGGCACCTGCTCGTTTGTCAGGTGCAGGCTCCCCTCCTCCCACCTTCCTGGCTTTTATTGTTCAGGTGGCATGGGAAGGCCGAGACGTGTGGCCCACGGGACAGCGCAGCGGCATCTCTCTGGCAGCAGTGGCGGCTGCCGGAGCAGGACTTGGTGTGAGAGCCTAGGAGGGCTGCGGCCCCTGGGGACGTCCTAGGCGGTAAGTGTCGGCAGCTTCCTTCCGACTCGCCTCGTAGCGGAACCTGCCCAGGGTGTGCAGACGGGTCTTCTTGAGGCAGGGAGAGGAGGTGAATTCTTTCCAAGAAAACCAGCCCAAGTCTTCCTCGCTTGAATCTGGTCTCCAGAAAATCCGAGGAAAGGACGGGAAAGCGCGCCAGCTGTGCCGGCCTTGCCGGCTCTTGTGAGCGCGTCACCTGCCCCAGGTCCCGAGAGCTGACCTCTGGGTGGGCCGAGGGCCAGGGGCCTGAGTGGGACACGGGCAGGCGGCGCAGGGCGCTGCTCTTGAAAGCAGCCTGAGCGGCCTTCGGAGGGAGAGGCCCGCACTTCTCCCGCAGAGGCTGGACTGGGAAGGGAAGGGACGGGGCGGATGAGCTAACCCCACGGGGAAGTTGCTTGGGAGCGTGTGGGAGGGCAGCAGACCCCGCCGCGGGGGCCGGCCTGCCCGAGCGGCTTCTCCACGCGCAGGGGCGAGCGGCCCCACGGGACGGCCCGCAGCCCGCTGGAGGGAGGCCGCTCGGGGCCAGCGCGGGGCCTGGGAACCTGGGGCCCGGTCAGGGCAGCCCCCTGCCTGCTCCGGCGTCTGCGCCCGGGAGACGAGGCGTGGTTCTAGGCCCGCACGGTTCAGAGGCAGAGGACGACGACGGCGTGGGGGGCGGAGGCCCGCGGCCCCCCTGCAGCTTCGCGGCCCTGGCGCGCGTGTCCGCTCTGCTCGGCCTCTCTGTGGACGTGGCTGCCGTTCCCACCGGGGTGGGACAGGAGTGGGGCAGCTCCTGAAAGCCAGGGCCTGCCCGTGCCCCCTTGTCGAGCCCCCCGCGAGCCTGAGGAGAGCGGGCTGAGGCGGCGCTGGGGCCTGGGGCCGCTGCCGGGGCCTCTGGGAAGCGGCCGGGGGAAGGAGCGGCTGTGTCTAGTCGGCGGCCCAGACAGGGGCCTGGGACAGTCCCTGGAGGGTCTGGCCAGCCCGCCCAGGGGGACCGGGCCCCGAGCCCCCCTCACCACCTCGTTGCCACGCCTGGCTCTGGGGCCGGGCTCCCGCTTGCCAGGGGCGTGGAGGGCAGGCCTCAGCTGTGGAGAGCCTCTCCTTCCTTCACGGCCTGGCAAACGGCGACGGCATTTAACGTTAAGGAGCTCTCAAAGGGAGGAGGAAAAGATGTTTATTTCTGATTTTTCCAGACGGCTCAGGCCCCTGTCTGTGGAGCCTCTGGCCCGCCCGCTCTTCACCGCAGCGCTGCGGTTCCGGTCCGAGGAGACGCGGGCTGTGGGGGAGTGCGGGAAGCTGGCCAATCGAGGGGCGGGCCTAGGGCTTGGAACCCACCGGGCTTTTTTTTTTTTCTTTATTTTCTTTTAAATGTTACGTTTAAAAAAATGATGTCCCCATATATCCCCAAACCCCCTCACCCCACTCCTCCCACATCAACGACCTCTTCCATCATCGTGGCACGTTCACTGCATTTAATGACTACATTTTGGGGCACTGCTGCACCCCATGGACAGTGGTCTACATTGTAGTCTACACTCTCCCCCAGTCCACCCAGTTGGCCATGGCAGGATATACAAGGCCCGGCATCTGTCCCTGCAGCACCACCCAGGACAACTCCAAGTCCTGAAAATGCCCCCACATCACATCTCTTCTTCCCTCTCCCTGCCCTCAGCAGCTACTGTAGCCACTGTCTCCACCTCAGTGCTACAATTTCTTCCATTACTGGTCACACTAGTTCCCCAGCAGAACACCAGGACGTCCACTCTAGTCCATACTCTATTCCTCCAGCCTGTGGACCCTGGGATGGTGATGTCCAGTCCCCCTCTGTATCGAGAGGGGGCTTAGACCCCACATGGATGATGGATGCGATTCTCCTGCTTGCAGTTGTAGGTGCTCTCGGCTCCCTGGTGTGGTGGTTGACCTTCTTGGTTCTTGCTCGTCATGTCCATGCACCCGGCTTGGCCACAGCTCGGCCTCTCCCCACCCCCTTTGCTGGTGTGCCCGTGCTGGGCCTGCAGGAGGCTGGGCCTTGGCCGTGCCCTTGAGGCTGGGCAGCGTTTGTGCTGGTGCTCCGTGGTGGCAGCAGCTGCGGTCACAGCAGAGCCCCTGGGACAGGTGGAGTGGACAGGCATGCAGTCGTTGAAAACTTGGTCTGGATTTCCAGCCACGTTAGAGTGGCTGACGAGCTACACACACACCGTCAGGACGGCACACCCAGAGGGCGCTGCCTGGCCTCCGCGTGCCTCCCGGGAAGTCTCACAGGCCTCTCTGGCACACGGGCAGGTGTGGCTGGCTAAAGGAAGGACGGGTTTCTCTGAAATGCAAGCCCGGTTCATGGAGGCTTCGCGGGAGAGGCGTGTCCACGGCCAGCTGAGTCTGCGGCCAGCACGGCGTACTGGTGTGAGGCAGTGCCAGACGAACTTGGGTCTGCTAGTTCAGGAACTCTTCATGCCGAGGGGGCCACCTCAAAACAGCTGTTGTGCAGGCACTTAATGCCTTTCCTGGTCAATAATGGGACGCTGAAACACAAGGACAAGCTGCCAGGCCAACCCCAGGCCCCACTGGTCCCCGCGGTACGGGGTACGCTGTTCTGGGTTTACGTTCCTGGCACACGGGGATGCGGGGCAGCGGTGGCCGGGGATGGGGCAGGCGGGAGGTGGCAAGAGGCTGTCTTCTGTGTAGGAGCGTGTCTGCACGGCCCCATCTGAGCAGCGGTGGGAACGCTGGAGCCCAGGAGAGGGTGAGAAGGTTAGGCTTGGACCCTGGGCTGCCCAGATCTAGAGCGGTGGCTGAGCACACGGGGCCTGTGCCCGTGGCTGCTGGAAATGAGACTTCCTGTGAGGCTTGTTGGCAGGTGCCCTGCTGTGTTAGGAGGAAACGAACCCATGAGAGGTGCACAGGCGAGGGGTCTCTGGAGAAAGCTCCCTGGGTGCCGAGACGGGGGAGGGACGGCACCTCGGCCTGTGACCGGGGGCTCGGGGACACTGCCCACAACCTGCAGGTGTGGGCGGCACCTGACGGCTTCCCGAGGCCCTTCTCAGGCCTCTGGCCCGTGGGCAGCCCCAGCCTGGAGTGTTCCGTGGTGTGAGGAGGCAGGTGTGTCCAGGCCTTTTCTGGTCTGCGTGTTTGTTTCTGACTGACGGGAGGCCACCAGGGCCGGCTCATGCCCCACGTGCCCGCTGGTTCCCCCATGGTGGAGGCGGCTGGCAGCGAGCAGGCGGCTGAGGACGGCTGTGCCACCAGCGGGGCTTGTGTCCTCGTCACGTACGTTTCTGGGTCAGGGTCTGTCAGATTCAGAGCAAAGTCAGCCGTCAGCGTTCTCTTCAGAAAACGACGATACAGTTCAGTGAGAAAGCAGACTCGGATATAATGTGTTTTCTGGCTGGGAAGGACTCGAATGTTCCAAGCCAGGAACGGAGATGCTCTGAAAGGGAATTTCTCTGGCCTTCTCCAACTCAGATAAATCACGGGATAACCGTGAGCATCTTAGAGCAATTTTGTTTTTTAATTTCTCTGTATGTTGTAGTGCAAACAGCTGTATGTTTTCTTTGACAAAGAATCATAATTGAGTCACTTGGGGTCTTTTAGCTGGAAGTCTTTCACCCTGTATGAAAAGTTAGTGCATTTTCTTTCTTTCTTTTTTCTTTTACAAGGATTAACATGCTGACTTTAAGTTGCCCTTTAAGCGGATGAGAAAAGGGGATTCTGAAAAGTTTGGGGGACAATGTCTGTATATAAATAAACAAACAAATCTAACTGTGAAGGCCTCTATGAATTCCCGCATCAGCTACGAAAGGATGCCACTCGTGCGGGCCCAGGCGCCCCGGCAGAACTCTGCACACGACCAGTGCCCTGCCGCCAAAGAAAGCACATTTCATCTGACTCCAGTCCCGTGGTTTTAAGGAAATGGGCAAAGCCGAAGTGTTGGTGAGGCCCGCCAGGGTTGGTAACATGCCATTCCCTCGGCAGCTCGACAGGACGAGTTTGTTGTTTTTGGTAGAAGTCCCTTTCATTTTGCAGTGACACCTGCTTTTTCTCAGCTGGACGTGGGAGTGAGGAGCTGGGGGTGGTAGTGAGGTTTTACACTCATTTAGCGCAGATCCCGTTTGTCTGCACTCTTACAGCTCTGGTTTGGCCAGAGCAGAACCGGGAGGCTCAGGGCGGCAGGTCCAGCCGTCTTCCTGCCACCCAGTCTGGCCATTTGGGCAGCACGAGCCGACAATGTGACATGCTGCTGGCGTCCGGGCTCTTTGCGGGCAAGTGGAACCCACTGTGTATATGGATTCTCAAATTTAAGTAGTTTGTACATATTGAAGTGTAAATGGACTGTAAAACAGCAATTTCTATTTTTTCGACAATTACATAGCAGTATATATTTGTTAAATGTGTGTGTACACGTCTTTAACCATTTTAATATTTTGTACAGAAAAGCTGATTAAATGTTTTATGGAGATAATTGCTCGTGACTGGTCTTTTGAGAACGGATTTTGGGTTTCCGTGGTGCAGACTGTGTCGATCGGTCCAGGTCCTCGGCTGAGAGCAGCAGTCAGCTGCAGAGCTGTAAGGAAGGGTGGTACCAGCTGGGGGCAGCATGGTGATCTGAGGCCCACAGCACCTGTTACTTGTCACCCCACCCTTGACACACCACAGTCTCCCATGCAGGGTGGAGTTGGGGGAGGCCTCAAGTGTGGGGCCGCTGCACTCTGCGTCTTCATGACTGATGGAGACACTGTGTGCAGCCTGAAATCACTGCACAGGATGGGAGAAGAGTCAACCTTGGGTTCAGGGCAAGAAGGGGCCGAATGCAGTGGGAAACAGTCTCCCTTTGGAAAATGAGCACTCTTCACTGGTCATTTCCAACACTTTCCAACAGTTAAGTGGAAAGGTCTGCTGTTTTCCTAACTTTCCCACAGGGGACCCATCTCGCTCCAGAAATCACGAGCCTCTCACCCTGGGGGCTGCACAGCTGGGCCTCCGAAGCCCCAAGCCCCCACTGGAGCACTTTCCTCTGTAAGGCCGATTGTGCGTCTTAGGGAACCCAACAGGGTCTGACAGCAGACTTGATGGGCAGCTTTCACGCAGGGACGTCCTGGACAGGTGCTCGGGGACACGCCTTGGGACCCTCCAGCATCACTTCCAGCCGGGCAGGTAGGACCCACCACACAGCATCCTCCTGCGAGCTTAGCGCTCACACCTACTTCTCCCTATAGATGAAGGAGAAAGTGGTCTCAGCCTCACCTTAAATATTTCTGGGAGAGGACGAGTGAACAGAGCAGCAGCTGTGGGAAGATGACAGCCACTCATTCGCATCAGTGACTTATCGGGCCTAGCTCTTGGATGCGAATCATGCCAGCGTGAGCCACCTTTTCGTCAGTGGCGGTGGCACGTGGCCACTCCGAATTCCGTGTTCCTGCAGTGAGTTAATGCAAGCTCCTGTGGTCAAGAGATTTGTCTCTGGTGAAAGATCAAGAAAATCTACTCCCTTTTTGATCCCTAACTTCATTTTGATAAAATAGAGGAGGCTTTTTTTTTTTTTAATCAGAGAAAAGAATGCATTCCCCACTCAACTTATTTGGCAGGCACAGTAAATCTGTAAGCTATATGGCCATGCCATCGAAAAGTTTGCAGTGTCTCGTCATGTGCCGTTTATAACAATCCTTGGTCAAGGCATCATTTTATTATTTGTCTCCTTGTTGACCTACCCTAGAAAATAAGAAGATTACACATTCAGGAAAGAAGGGATAGTTATAGGGAAAGTCAGGAGCGGTATTTAAAAATCTAATTTCCCCAACCCTGACGAGAGCACGTCGAAGAGGGCCTGCCCTGCCGCTGCTGCTCGGCCCCGTCCCTGCCGCTGCTGCCCACTCCTGGCCGGGCAGGCCGAGGCAGCTCTGCCGCCGCTGCTCGGCCCCGTCCCTGCCGCTGCTGCCCACTCCTGGCCGGGCAGGCCGAGGCAGCTCTGCCGCCGCTGCTCGGCCCCGTCCCTGCCGCTGCTGCCCACTCCTGGCCGGGCAGGCCGAGGCAGCTCTGCCGGCGGGGCTCGCCATGGCTGTGGGTGCAGGTGGTTCTTGGCCCCAAAGAATCCCACACTCATCTGCCCAGAAAGAACAGTGACCTGGGGAGAAACCTGTTCACTGTGACGTGTCACCGGTGTGTCACCACCGGCTATAGGGCCGTGGGTGCCTGCTGGAGGGCCCTAATCACAAGCAGGTGTGCAGCCCGTCAGCAGCAGCCAGGAGGTAGCTCAGATGCTCTGCAGGGCCTGAGCAGGGTGGGTTTGCAGAGTCCCACTGTGGAGACCCCCGCAGGTGCACCGGCACCCCTGGCTCTAACAGACGCCCCGTCACAGGGTCACATTCCCGTCTCGAGGAAGCGAATTTCCCCATGGACTTGCCCAGCAGGGCAGGCTCTCCCAGCGTGGAGAGGTCAGCACTGCTTTTTGCCAGAACATGGAGAAGGAGGCACGCAAGGCCGAAGGAAGCCCTGCTGTCCCAGAGCGAGCCGTGCCACTGCGCTCGAACTGCCCTCGGCACGCTGCATGGGTAGCTCAGCGAATAAGCAGCTGCGTGTTCGTAGCTGTACACACCCACACTCTGGGGGTTTTCTCATCACAGCAGAATGGAAGGAACAGCCATACCGGAAGGGAATGGCCACGAGGGCAGTGGCAGTGCTCCCCTAGGCCCCAGGGCTGGAAAGCCAACAACTGACACCCTGGAATCTCCCACCCAGTGCCCACAGCGGCTGGGGAAAGGCTGAAGGGATGAAGGCTTCACACCTGCCGTTAGATTGCTTCCAGGCACGAAGAGCCCCTGAGGGGTGGTTTCCTGACAGGACGACTGAGAGGCTCCTCTTTCTTGAGAGCTTGCCCTCTAGGTCCGGTAGAAGCTTTGGTTTAGATGACGAACCCGACTATAAGGCACGGTGGGCCCTGTTCTGTGGGTCCTCGTAATTCAGAGACGACCAAGTCCTGAGTCTCATCCTGCAGGACTGTCCTGAGGGCTGGGAGTGCGGTGGCAGAGGTGGCGGAGGGCAGCGGGGTGAAGAGCTGCTGCCGTCACGTTCAGCGCGCCGCTCGGCTGGCCTGGGACCGGGTGGCCTTGCGGGTGGGCGGGCTTCGGGGTCTGGGGGCGCTTAGCATTTGGCCAAGTCCCCGTGGGTGGGGCCTTCTGGAAGCTGGAGCAGTGGTTCCGAGGTGCAAGGCGAGGAGCCTGCCCAGGCGGCGCAGGGCCGGGCTGCGGAAGGGCTGACAGCCCCTCCCGGGCCCCTGCACGCAGTCCTCTCCCCTCCCCCGAACACCTGCCTTGGGTGCACATCTTCAGGCTTTTGAAAACGCTGGTTACAGCTCTCCACGCTCCCCTTGCCTGCCAGCCCGCGGCTTGCCATCGAGCCCTTCCCCAAGCCCCCGCTTGGCCGGGGCTTGCCCGCTGTTACCTCCGGGAGGCAGAGGCGGCAGGGGCGGTGGAGGCGGGATGAGGTGGGCGGCTCTGGCGCAGGGCCTGCCTGTGAATCCCACCTCTGTCACTCAACGGCTGTGAGATCCCAAGCAGCCACTTGTCTTTCCTAGCCCCTCCGTGGTAATGTGTAAAAAGGACAGATTCTTACCTGCACAGGATTGTGACACCTCAGTCAGACACCGTCAAAGTGCAGGGGTGGGCAGTAGGCGGTTCTACTCTCCTCTCCCCTTCCAAACTCACCCACGTTCTACCGGTCCTTCTGGAACGAGGTGGAGGCAGCCCTCCCCTCATCTTTCACCCTAGGAACTGTTTGTTTTTTAATTAAAAATTTTTTTAAAAAAGAATTACAGCAACCCAGAGCTTCCTCGGATGTCAACACAGACTCACTGGGCTATCACCAGGTGACACGAGCCTTGCTCTGGGGCTGCCTTCAGTCTGGCAGGGAAAGGCAAATACGTCCCACAGCTGCTGCCCACCTGGGCCGACGTACTCACTTACCTACACCTGCTTGGTACAGGCAGGACTCTTGTCTCCTTAGAAAGGGACGTGGGAGGTTACGCCCATGTCCAAGACCCCCCCACAAGCTTCTCTGTCCTCCGCACTCCTGCAGAGCAGTCCTGGTCGCCCACCTGTCTCCCAGCCCTCCCACCCCAAGCGAAGGCGAAGCTCAAGTACAGCTTCTTCTCTCCAGCCAGAGAAGCCAGGAATAAAGGTCATGTGTCTTCTGTCATCTAAGAGATGCTTTGCTTCTTGCAGCGTTTCTGAATTGACTGTACCCGCTCGAGATGATGTTAGGGCATCCTGGACTGGGTGTGAGGCCTGCTTAGCTGGAGGCGTTTTCAGTTGAGCCAGGAAGATGGAATCTGCAAGCATCAAGCTGCAAGCAGGGACTGAGATACCCTGGGGTCCTCTACTGCACCATAGAGAAGAGTCATCAAAGGAGAAACGAGTTCACAATCCTTTTTTATTAGGCATCTGCCATTAGCCAGGCAGGGGGCCAGACGCTAACTGCATGACCTCACTTGAGCCTCATTTCTTTTTAATAAAAAATTTTAAAAAGAAGTATTTGATTACATAAATGTTACATCTAAAATACAGGGGATTCCCATATGCCCCCACCCCCCCACTTCCCGCACTAATAACGTCTTTCATTAGTGTGGTACATTTGTACAATTAATGAGCACATAGTGAAGCACTGTACTAACCACGGTCTACAGTTTACAGTTTACACTTTGCAGTGCACAGTTTTATAGGTTTTGACAGCACGTATCCGCCATTGCAATGTCATACAGGACAATTCCAAGGTCCCCAAAATACCCCCATGCTGCACCTATTCTTCTCTCCCCCTCCCCTCAGCTCCTCTGGTGGCTACTGCCTTTATATCAATGATACAAGTTTTCCCATTGCTAGAAAAATAAAAGTCTACTTAAGTTTGTAGTTGCACTCTCCTCTTATGCTTCTTTATTCCTCACTCTTGAGGATTTTTGGATGGTGATGCCCACCCTGTTTCTGATTGAGAGGGGGCTTAGATCCCACAGGGCAGATGGATGAAACTGTCTTGCTTGCAGTTGTAGATACTGTTTTTTTTTTTTGAATGGTCAATGTCCATCATCCTTTTGCTAGTTGTTCTGGGTAATTCCAATTAACTGGAGAGTATGAGCCATTTAAAAAGAAGAAACCCTTCTCTAATTAAAAAAAAAATGATGTAAATACTTGTTCTTCCATAGTATCATAGCTGAGGACACGGAGGCTTCAAGGAGATTAAGTCTTAAGTAACATCACAAACCCAGTGGATGCCAGGTCTGGGACTTCAAACTTGGTCTCTTTTTGCTGCCTAGAATAAGTTCATTTTCTGGAAAAGAAGAAATGAGAGCCAGATGCAGGAAATGAGAACATGGTGTTGTATTTTTTTTAAGGTTTATTTCCCCCCTTCCCTTCCTTCCTCCCTGCTGTTTTTGCTGTCGGTGTTGTCTTCTCTTCTCATTTTCTCTCTAGGATTCACTGGGATTCAATCCTGGAGACCTCTGATTGGGAGAGAAGTTCCCTGTCACTTGTGCCACCTCAGTTCCTGGTCTCTGCTGCGCTTCACCTTGACTCTCCCCTTGTCTCTCTTCTGATGCGTCTTCATCTTGCCATGTGACTCACTTGCATGGGCACTGGCTCACCATGTGGGCAACTGGTGCTTTCTCTTCTTCTTTTTCACCAGGAGGCCCCAGGGATCGAACCCGGGTCCTCCCATATGGTAGGTGGAAGCTCTATCAGTTGAGCCTCATCTCCTTCCAGGTGTTTGTTTTTAATTGTTTTTTTTATAAGTTTGGAAATCTGAAAATTACAAAAAAGTTGCAAGTAAAATACAAAGAATGTTTTCTTCCTTGAAACATTTGAGAGTAAATGGCCATGTAATGCCTCATTACCCCCATATACTTTAGTGTGTCTTTAGTACAAGTTAGGGCAATCTTCTCCTTATTCCCAATACAACTCTCAGAATCAGGAAATTAACATCAGTCCCTTACTCCCATCTAATATTCAGACCCCATTCAAGTTGCACAAATTGTCCCAGCAATGTACTTTACTGCAGAAATATCCAGTCCAAAACCACATGTTGTTCGGTTGTTCTGTATTTTCAGTCTCCTTCAACCTGGAATTTTCTTCTTTTAATGTAGTAGAGGATAAAGAAAATCGAGCCTTCGGAAGTCACTGCTCTCCAAGAGAGGGCCACGGCAGCCTTGACCATCAGGCCATGAGCGCCCCCGTACTGACTCTGGGACCTCTCATGTGGCCTAATGCAGCTGGGTGCACGGGTCATGACTCCACCTCAGGTTCTGCCCTCAGCACGAGGCACGTGTGAGAGAAGGGAGAGCCTCTGGCAAGGACCACGGATGTGGCTGCGTGGGACACACAGACAGAAGTGCTTCTGGAGACAGCATTTCACCCACTCTTTATCAATTTCAGTCTTTTCTTTAATTCTTAATGAAATAAAAAGAACTCCAGTCTCCTGAAATCTGATTCTTCTGTCTCTAATGCAGTGAGAAAGTGGCTTTTCATTTTAATGGAGAGACTCTGCATCTGTGTGTAAGTCAGGAGAACTGCCCAAACTGGACCCCTTTCCCATACGTGCACAGATAAGGCCAAAGTCCTAGTGCCAGCAAAACATATTTCATTCGTTTAGTGATCAGATATTAAACAGGAAATAGAAGAGCCAGTACAATTTATTTTAAGCTCTAAAAAATAAAGGTATGACAATTTTACACATGGGGACTTTTGAAATATGGAGTAATGTAGAATAATGGTTAAAAGAAAAGATGGGACCATTATTCCTTCTTCCAGTAGGTGTGATTTACCCTGGGTTTGTTTACGTACTTGTTTACTGAGCATTTCCAGTACGCAAGGAAGGACTCTTGCGTGTAGCCTGTGCCCATGGCCTGTGCACCAAGAGGCTCCTCTCAGCCAGGAGCACTCCTTGCTTGCAGCGTGGCTTTTCCCATTGGGAAATCATTTCTTCTTGTGTGGAAGCCATGCCAAAGGACGATAACTCATTTGGGACTCATCATTGGGTTGGCAGCATATCAGAGCTGATTTTTTCATCAGGGGGCTTTAGGTTTTGAGAGGACAACATCCCATTGTCCTTAAGTAATAATGATGCCATGAGAGATTTCCTCTAAGAGAAAACAGAATGTTTCTCATCTACTGTCATTGGTGACCACAGGCAGTGCAGATTTATCATGTGGCTCCTAAAGTCCCAGGATGGGTCAAGAAAAGGCAGAAACATTGTTAGCCCATTCTAGGCCAGAGAACGTGCTTCTCTGCTACCAGCTCTCAGGGTGTCCTGAGAAGTTGAATTCACATCATTAAAAATAGCTTGTTTGGTTCATTTGTAAAACAATTTATTTCCAACTAATATAGCTAATACAGGACGGGCAGAACTAATATACAGTACTTAGCAATTTAAAGATGCTCTTTCTATAATTATTTACTACATTTTCAGGGAAAAAATCTTCCTCTATCCTCAATGCCTAGCACAAGATGTGGCTCATTCATGGTCCTCTAGGGACTTTTACTAAGAGATTCACAGAAGGGCCAACTGCCTGCTGGCAGGTACAGCTGGAGTCAGGCCCACCTGGGGCTCCCCATGCTGTTTCTCGGGAGAGGAGGCTACAGAGAGCTCCACATCCGGCGGGTGGCTCAGCACGGGCTGGCTGTCTTGAGGCAGGAGGCCTAGTTGGGGTCCTTCAGCGGCTCCTCTCTGGTCACTTGACCGGAGTCCCGGGTGGCAATCTTCCTTCCTGTCTAAGGCAGGGAGGTCAGGCAGTTGGGCTTCAGCACAGCTTCTCAGACAAGCAGTGCCTCCCCTAATGTGGACTCTCATTGGGCCAGTGGCCAGAAACAAGCTGCCTGGTGGATCTGGGCTGCTGCAAGGCAATAGTGGGTGGCGGCTCAGTGTGGTTCTGGTGAGTTCAGCTGAGATCCGTGCAAAGGCAGCCTGGGTCAGCCTTCAGCTGCCCTGTCAGGAGGCCCAGGTCCATGGCAGGATCCCCTGCCCACCACTGCCTGCTCCTGGAGCCCGAGTGCATCCTCCTCACAAGCTCATGCACTTCACATACCTAATACACTTAATAGTCACTCATCTCTTCTATGTTTTCTAGTAGGTTAATTTTGTAATTTCTCCTCTAGGAGTCTGTTCTACAATGTAACTCAACTGAAATCAACTGAATTTGGACTTCATTTTGTCTGTAAGGATCCTGTCTACCAAAACAAACCACCTGGTGCCACTGAGCACCTTGTGCCAACAAAGGGATCTTGTGTAGAAGTGCTTGCTGTGTTCCCGGAGTTTCAGGAAGTGTCCTGTTAAACTGGAAAGACTCATCGACTGTGTCTACTTCAGGCTCTAGCATGGGGTGCTGGTGTTTTTAAGCCAAGAGGTTCTCAAGTTGTTTTTTCCCCAATGTCAAACATCAAAACTAAACATTTCTCTACTAAGTCCAGTAAACCTACTGCTCCTCTGCACTGGCTGTAGGTGCTTGTTTCCTTGAGTCAGTATTTATATTTTGGATAGGTCTTCCTTTAGCCAGTCAGCTACCATTTCTGCCATTTCCTGGTTAGATGACATGACAAAAGAGTGAGGTATTTTTTTCTCACAGAGTCGAATATCTCCTTCTGGAAAATCTTTCTTGATGTCTTCATAGAACTCTTTTGGACACCATTTGTCTATAGTGCCATAGTAAAATGTAAGCTGAAAGACAAGGCAGACAAGTTTTATTAGAAAACATTTTGTTCCAATGCAGAAATGCCACTAACAGCCTGTGGAGCTTAAAGGGCAGCCCCTTTTTGAGCTAGCCCTGAGCCCTTCTCTTGACAGGCAAACTCCACCACTTCCAGGAGTGGATTAAAGGCACAGATGAAAGGAACTCCTGTGGGGAGACCCTGGTGTGACTGATCACTAACGGCTCACTAGAGATAGCAGTGAGGGTGTGGAAGAGGGCTACAGAAATAGTCGCTGAGTGATTAGCGGCCCTTTAGTAAACATGTAATAGTTTTCAGACAGCCCCATGGTGGGCATATGGGACATGTTTGTTCACTGCATGCAAAGGTGAGTCAGAGAGACTCAGGCTTCAAAGAGTTTTCAATGTGGCAGACGAAACGTGATCAGCACCCTAAGAAGGCTATGGCTGTCCTAGAAGAGGCTCCATGCAGGAGGGTACGCTGGGTCAGCGAGGAGGAGTCAGGTGACAGCAAGCAGCCTGAACAGAGCAGAGCCTCCTCGAGGTCCTCCTGAGACCATCACTGGGTATCTACCTCCACCTGCCTGCTGCCCTTGCACACACAGGCCTAAGTCTAGCTCTAGGCTGTTCTTCACTAAAAAAGGCTGTGCTCTAGTTCTGCATTTCTAACAAGAAAGAGGCAACAAAAAGTGAAATCTTAAATCCAAAAGGGGCATGGTAGTAATTTCTACAAAAAATAAGAATCGGATTTTAAGGACCCCATGACATCTGTTATCCCTGGAAGGGCTCCAGCCCTCAAGTGGCCAGTTACAATCAACTGTGGTTTCTACAATACCAAACTCACTCACTCGCTCATTCATTCATGGAGTCACGTGTTACTTCATCTGTTTGGCAAATACAATTGAGCATCTACTCTGTATTAAGGATCTGGAGAACAGAGAGTAAGACAGTTTCTGGTGTGGGGACAGGAGACAATTACAGTTCAGTAGGACAGAGGTAGCACAGAGTGCTGTGAGCACCCAGTTGAGGTGCAGCTGGTGGGAAGCAGTGGTCAGGAAAGAGTCCTTCAAGAGTTGATGCCTGAAGTTGAGTCAAGTTGGGAAAAGGAGACACACTGTGGGGAGAATATTAAGGAAAGTGGAAAGTCATGCTTGGGGAATTGCAAGTAATTAAAAATGGTGATGGTAGGAAATAAGACCAGAGAAGCAGAGAAAGAAGTCATGCTTTGGACCGCCTTCTTCTGTGCCATGCTAAGAAGGATGTACTTTCTCAAGTCCACAGGCGCTAACTAAGTGACACAATCAGGTCTGTATGTTAGGAAAATTATTCTGGGTACAGTGGAGAACAGAGATTGTAAGAGATCAAGTGGCAGTGGGAGAGGGGCTCAGGAAAGACATTTATTGCCCAGTGGAAAATTTTACTGTATCAGTCATTAATACCATTAATTGAAGGCGGGATAGGGTGAATTATTCTCATAAAAACACTGACCTGAGAATAAAATAAAATAAAAACAAAACAAAACAAAAAAAACAAAACCAAATAAAAACCCACTGGCCTTTATTATATTAACATTATGACTTAAGCAATATTTAATGAGAGCGTTAGTTAGAAAACACTTTAAAGAGAAAAATATTCATTTAATGTAGCACTCTATACAGCAAATGATTAATAACTCAACCATGAATTGCACGATTATTCTGAATCACTTCACAGAGATTTTTCTGGTTGTCACTTGGGGTTCAGTTTTGAATGCTGCAGAGAACCTATGGCACAGACGTTTATCACTTATTTTTCCCATTCCCCTATTTTTGCTCACCCCAACCACTGCCATGCCTTCTAAAGCCTCTAAAACCAAATTTCATTTTGTCATGGCTCTTAGCAGAATAAGAACCTCTTTTTGCTTTTTCAAGAATAGGAGAGCCCAGCAGTTACCTGTTCTTTCTTCCTTCTCTAAAGCTTTCTGATAGATCTAAAATGCTGTGACTTCTCAACCGGTGAGTGACCATGCTGGCCTGTCATGGAAAAATAAGTTTCCCTGGCTTATTCAGCAATTACACTGCTACAGCTTCCCCTTGAAAGACTGATGGAGGTAGAAGCTGTTTGCAGGCATTAATTATCTACCAATAGGGCCAATCACTTTAGATTCTCTCTAAACCATCTTTGAGTACTTAGAGCAAAGTCATGTCCAGCTATGGTACATTCCGATAGGGGACACACACTACCAAAAGCACGGACTGGGAACCTTAATGAAAAGCAAGATAGCACAACAGTGAGGATTCTGGACTTCCCACCTTATCTCCACGGGCTGCATTTGGTTTAGACTCTAACTGATTGTGAGGTCAAGTTGGTTTTTTTTTTTTTAAGTTCTTCTTCAGGCTATATTCACTGAAAGGCTCTCTATGAGAATCTTGGCTTACAAGTAAAACACGTGGTGCGTCTAAACCTATACACACACTGGCTCAAGAGACTTCCTGCTCCCTACAGATTATTAGTCACAGGCAACAGAGCTGACCAGAGAACTCCGCACCTGTAACCCTAAACAGGAAACTGAAAAATATGAGGTGTGTAGAGGTATGTGGGATGGGGGAAGACAGGTGAAGTGAAAGAAAACGAAATAACTGCAAATGTTGAGAGGCCTCAAAACAGTGGTAAAGATAAAACTATTATCTGGGTATGTAAAAATGAACTGTGTGTAACACCAAGCTGATGAAAGCTGAGAATTAGTCAGGCTCTGTGCTAAGCACTTTCCACATATTATATCACTCGGTCCTTACAACAATCCTCTCAGGAAGGTATTTTATCCTGATATTACAGAAAAGGAAACTGAGGCTTAGAGAGATTAACATGCTTAAATTAAAGCAATCAGCGAGTTGTAAAGCTAGGTTACAAATCCAGAGGCGACCTTTTTAACCAGTACCTTTTTACTACTATTTACAATTAACAGTGAATGGACCTATGTTATGAATGCAATCTTGAATACTAGACAATCTTAATCTGGATATGAAAACTGATTTCAGACCCTTTGGGAACATGGTTTACTCCCTAGCCAAGTCTGGTGTAAGCAAGGTCTCCTCAGCCCTTGAAAGGACTCTGTTCTGTAGGTGGTCTCTGGGGTCTGTCCCACGAGGTGGTGCAGACCTGAGCAATTGGTGAACGCTGTGCCTCGGGGCATCATGCTCGGAGGGAAAGGGCTTCTCATGAAGGCTTTCTACCACGTAAAGGAGCCCCTCCAGCTCCTCGCAGGGCAGGAGGCTGCAGGCCCGGCAGGTGCAGGGTAAAGAGCTCAGGCCCCGAGTCTTCTCTGCAGACTGGAACCCTCTTTCTTCCATTTCCTCGCTTTGTGGACTTGGCTGAGTTGCTCAGCCTCTCTCGACCTGTTTCCTCACCCGTACAGTGGAAAGAGGAGTTGCTATCTGTGGGCCTGTGGTGAGCACTGCTCATAAAGGACGTACTCTTAAGGGCTGCTGCTATTACAATGAGGAGGGGGAGGACAGACGGACTTCCTGGACATCGAACATGCAATGGCTGGGTGAAAATCTCCCTAGATTCCTGGCGCACCCCCACCCCTCCCACCAGTAGAAGTTGTGTCAGAGGGAAAAGAAGTCATACGACCTTAAATTAGCCTTTGGGAAATTATATTTTCTTTTAAGTTGCTTCTGCTTGTCAGACTCAGAAAACAGATATTTAAAAAGCCTAAATCTAAAGCAAAGTGTTTTATTATATACATTACTCAATAAAAAATGTAAATATGTCATTGTTTTAGTATGTCAAAGAGCTAGCAATGCAAAGTATCAGACACAGGTTGGCTTTTTTTCTTTTTTGAGGTACTGAGGCTGCGGATTGACCCCGGGAACTTGTATGTGGGAAGACGGGGCTCAACCACTGAGCCACAGTGGCTCCCCTGGCTGTTTGTTTGCTTCCTTTTTGTTTTTTTTTTAGGGAGCACCGGGGAGGACTTTGAGACCCCCCATGTGGGAAGCAGGTGCTCAACCACTTGAGCCACATCCACTCCCTGGGTTGGCTTTTATGAAGTGGATTTATTTGGGGGAAAGTTTACAAGTTCCAAGGCTATGAAAAGTTCAAATTGAGGCACTGTAAGAAGGGCTTTTTCAATGTCAGCTGCCACATGTTGCTGCGAGATGGCCACTGATCTCTGCCGAGGTCTGAGCTCAGCTGAAGGCAACCAGGCACCAGGCCTGTCTCCTTCCAGGCCTCCTCCACCATTCCTGGCTGCTCTGCACTGTTCCCAGGTTCAGCTGCCCGCTCCTGGGCACACGGCTCCCTCTCCCTGGGCCTCAGCTCTTTGAGCCTTTCAGGGGCTTATCTTCTCTTGAGCTGTTCCTCTTGGGCAGCCTCTTGGGGGCTTTGTGCTTAAGCAAACCTTTTGCTTCCTCTCACATGGCAGGTCCAATCAAAAACCCTAAAGCAATCTTTTAAGTAACCTAATCAAAGCGCCTTCAAGTAAATTTAATGCAATGAAAGGGTATCAACACCCATAGGAACAGATTAGTTTAAAAACATAATCTTTTTCTTCATGGGATTCATAAAATAATCTCAAACTGTCAGAGTTGTATTCCCATACAATCAATGATCCTGAAGAAAGACTGGATGGGAGATAAGTCATCAACCACATAAATAGTGAAGCACATCCCAGCTTCCGGCCACACTAAAGCACTGCTCACAGAGCAGCTGGCCTCAGAAAAGAGACCTGGAACCTGGGCTGCAGTGCCATTTGGGTGTCCTTGTTCAAGTGTCTTCCAAAATTAAGGCAGGAAACAATAATGCAGGACTATTACTTCTTGTCCTGGAAGGGCCCATGAGGGTGAGCTTTCCTGGCTGTGAGCCTTGTCAGCATTTTAGAAAGAGCTGCACTCCCTGGGTGCTGGTCTTTGCCTGAAGCTGTCTTGCTGGGTGGAAGTGGGAAGAATCAGCCGGCACTCAAGAAAGCCATCAAAGAAGAATGACACAGCTCTCAGCGAGTATTTTCTCCACAGTATTCTGAGAGGTCATGAAAGATTGTGTCATTCCCGCTTTCTCCACTTTTTCTTTCCTTTTCTTAATGAACTCCCACTTGGCCAGTTTTTTTGCTTGTTCTGTCAAAAAAGTAAAAGGTTCAAGACAAAGCAGCCACTTGTTCACCAAGAGAGATCAAATCAGTACCCAGATGCAGGACCCCCCCTCCCTGCTAGAGTTCCCTGCTGTACTAATCAGCCAAAGGGGTGCTGAGGCAAAATACCAGAAACTGGTTGGTTTTTATAAAGGGTATTTATTTGGGGTAGGAGCTCACAGATACCAGGCCATAAAGCATAGGTTACTTCCCTCACCAAAGCCTATTTTCATGTGTTAGAGCAAGATGACTGCCGACATCTATGAGGGTTCAGATTTCCTGGGTTCCTCTCTTCCCAGGTCTTCTTCTCTCTGGGCTTAGGGTTCCCACTTCAGCATCAAACTCCAACATCAAAACTCCAACATCAAAAACCCTCAACTCTGTCCTTTGCCATGCCTTTTATCTGTGAGTCCCTACCCACCGAGGGATGGAGACTCAACGCACTACTGGCACAAGAGGTTTATATAATTTCTTAATCAAGGAACCTATGAATCCAATATAATCTAATATGCCCAGAGGAAAAGATCAGTTTACAAACAATCTAATATTTCTTTTTGGAATTCATCAATAATATCAAACTGTTATATCTGCCCTTCCTTTATTTCCCTGTTTCTACCCCCTCCAGCTTTCCTGGGCTCAGGGAACAAACAGTTAGGTCCTCCACTGCATCTCCATCTCTGGGGAGAATCCAGAGCAAATCTGACTATAGCAACTGCCTTCTGCTTCCCTCCAAGTTGAAGGCATTATTATGCCCTGACCTTGCAACTTCAAAAGAACATTAAAGGAAACCTTTTCTGTAATATATGCATCACTTTCACTTGCTTAAAAACCTTACCCCTCTTGGGAACACAAGAAGCCACAAAGGTAAAATTTCACTGCCGTCTTTTTGAACAATGCTTGTTTGGAACTTAAGGAATTAAAAAAAGGAGACAATTTAGAAAACTTAATTTCCAATTTACCGTTCTTCCCTAGTTATCCCTAATTGGCTCAATCGCCATTCTTGAGAAAATGAGAATTTAAATCCCTGAAGGTGAAAAAATAAAAGCAGAGGATGGAAGTGAAAACAACACTTCATGGAGCTGGAAGTCTGCCCCCGCTGCAGGCAGCCAGGGGACAGGAGGGACAGAAACTCCAAAGGAGCAGAAGCAGGTACAACCAGACTGCAGATGGGGCCAGTCACCAGTGGCTGGGTCAAGTGTGCCACAAAAAGGGTGCAACAAAGAGAGAGAAAACAGGGTTGCAAACAAGATACTTGTACCCCAATGTTTATAAGCAGCATTATTCACAATAGTCAAAAGCTGGAAAAAACCAAGTGACCATCAACAAATAAATGGCTAAATAAATGTGCTCCATATATAGAATGGAATATCACTTGGCTATAAGAAAGAATGAAGTTCTGAGACATGCTGCAACATGGGAGAACCTTGAAAACATTTTGCTCAATGAAATAAGCAAGATACACAAGGGCAAAAGTCATATGATATTACTTACAGGTGACTAGAAATAACAAATTTGCAGAGATTAAAAGCAGATTAGAGGTTACTGTGGGCTGGGGGGAAAGGGGGAGTGTTTATTTGCAAGAATAAAAAATTTAAATGAAGCATTAAAGTGAGATGGCAATAAAAGGTAAAGGATCTCTGGTTACAGACCTACTGAACTACTATATATTAAACATATCACACATATTTAATGATGGTTCAATTCTGAGGATAGTCAATGCCAAAAGTACAGTATGCACTTCAGTAACTGCTGAAGACTGATAACTGGATGGACAGAACAGACGTGGCAGGTCTTACACTCAGCACTATACAAACCTCATTTTAAGTTAGGAAATTTAGAAAACTATGTTCTTAGGGTAGGAGGCAACAGGCGGGAGAAAGAGACATCTTCATTACCTGAATGCTATGAAATATTTGTTATAGGAGGGTTTGTTGGTATCTTATATATACTAATTTAATGAACTAATTTCATTGAAGGGCTTGAAAAAGTAAAAATAGCAATTTCATAGTTTTTATAAGGCTGTTTTGGATTTAACATTTAGTAAATTCAGGAAGAAGCTATTTAAACATTCATCATTTAAAGTACCATCATTTTTCCTCAAAATTAAAAGCACATTAAAAAAAAAGAGTTACAAAGTAGGCCTCAAAAGTAACCTACCCATTTTCAACTTGGTTTTGGTCTCTTTCTTCTATAGGGCTGCAATGAGAGATGCTGACCCAGGGCCTCCATCTTTCTGTATTTGTACCAGGCACTGGGGCAAATTTATCTTCTGTTTTTGTGTCTACCTGGTTATATACTTCAGGATGTGGCAGGTGGGCTGGAATGGTATTTCTTACTTAGGGAAAGACCAAGACAAGCCCAGAATTCTCTGTACTATGGCACTGGACTGAGTCCTGGTCAAATCAAGTACTATTTCATTTCCTCTGTCATTCGCCCTAAGTGGAAACTCCCCCAGGAATCTTCCGGGGTGCTCCGCTGTGATCAAGGCAGGGTTGAGGGATTCCAGTGATTACTGAGGTTGCTGGCCAGGGTCAGGAGCCACAGGGCTCCTCTCTGCGTGGACGGCTTGGTGGGCTGTTTTGGCTTGCTCCTAGCATGGAACTGGTTAAGAGCAGTGTCCAAAGAACAGGACATGGAAGCTGTCCATTGATCTCTTAAGGCCTGCACCCAGAAATTGGCCCAGCATCCCTATCTACCATATTCCACTGATTAAGCAGGTACAGGTACGTATTCAAGTGCAAGGGACAAAGATCTCACCCCTCAATGGGAGGGATAGTAAAGAATTTTATGGAAATGTTTTAAACCTCCTGATGGGAGGTTTTTGATTACTGATTTGATTTCTTGTTATTAGTCTGTGGAGAGCTTCTACTTTTTGAGTCAGTTTAGGTAATTTGTGTATTTCCCGGCAAATAGCCTTTATAAACTACTCAGAGGCACATCTAAAATACCACTAACTTTATATTAGTAAGAAGTAGTATTTATTGAGTGCTTACTACATATTAGGCACAGTAAGATCAAGTGATTTAACCAAGGTCACATAAGTTAGCAAGTGGCAGGGCTGTGATTTCAACCTAGGTCTGTGATTCTGAATACTGCCCGCCAATACACTAAACCTCTTTAAACATGCTTCACTAGGGAACTCAAGGGTACGTTAGCACAACTGCCTAAAATGCAGCTCTCACAATCAAAATGATAGAGATAAAGCAAACCTATCTATTTCCAGGATGATTATGACCTTTTGAACAGAGTTCGAATTAAACAGCCAGAACTAACACAATCCGCTTCAGATCGAGGCTTGGCAGAAAGGCAGTCCTGGCTAGCTGGTCCCGGGAGCAGTTGCTATGCTCCCCAAGCAGGACGTGCGCATGTCAGAAGGATTTGCATGGCCAAAATCTGCAAACAACTGCACAAGGTTTGTTCCCAAAGGCAACATGCACCGCTGGGCTAAGGCAGGCTGAGAAGGATGCGGAGTTAGCTAAAGTGGAAGGTTCCTGTTTTCCTGTTCCTGAGGACACACTGGCCCTTTCCCAAAGCACACTGCAGCCCTGGCCTGGCCCCTTGTACCACCCTGCAGGTGGCCCCTCCACCACTGCCTACCTTCATCAGAAAGCTGTGCCCATGTGTTCTCTCTGGGAACAATTTTAGAATCCTACTGACTGATGGTGATATTCAGACTCAGTCTGGCAGTAGCACACACCAGCTGTTTCCATAAGCCTGGGCCAAAGATGGTCACGGCAGTTTAGAATTTCTCTCCTAAGTGAGTTTTAAGTGAAAACTTCAAGTTTATAAACCAAATGCTAATTCACTTTTCTATGAATGAGACACACATCCCTCATGGTTTAGAACAATGACAGAACAAGGGAAGGCTGACCTCCTCTTTGCCTCAGATGCACCAGGTGCCTCGTAAAGCAGAGCATACCCGAGAGGATTCCCGATGAACACAGGGACTGGGGTAGTGAAAATGTACAGTTAATTCTCTTCCCTTGGTTTACTCCATCCTGGTTCTCATTCCCGCCTAGCCCCCTCTGCTCCTGTCTTATTCGTTGGCTCTCTTCCTTCTTCCTGACCCTTAAGCTGCGTTCCCCAAGGATCAAGCTTTAGATGGCTTCTCTTCTTACTCTGCATAGTCTCTTATGTTAAACTACTTACATTCATAGCTTCAACTATATCCTCATCACTCCCAAATAAAAATTCAGCCCAGACTACTCTTCTAAGCTTCATATCCATATAACCAGCTACCAGGCATGTTATATATCCACTTGGATGTCCCAAAGGAACCTCAAATGCCAATACTAAAATGAACATCTTTTCCTACCATCTTCTCAGGTCTACCTTACTACCAAATCCAGATAAGGGAAATAATCTTAGACTCCTCCGTCTCCCATTCTCTCAAAACCTATCAGTACTAGTTGCCTCTGATTTTTACCTCCTAAATCTCCAAATTCTATCTCTTCACCTCCAGTGCCACTCCTTAATAGAAGAAGTCTTCTAAACAGTTTCCTGCTCCGAATTTCATTCTTTTCTAATATTCCTTCACACATTTCCTCCCAAAATATTCCCCCTTGTTTGTCAAGTTGACCACATTCCTAGGGCTGGTGGAGATGAACTGCTACCTCTGAACAGGTTGTTCACAGCTGACTTATATTCAGATTGGTCATGTGGCTATGTCATATGGTTGTCAAACATTCAGAATATCACTCTCCTGATTATTATCCCCTTGCTTACATCCTTCAATGACTCCATAATAACTTAAAAATAGTTTAGTGTCTTTAGCATATTATGACTACTTATTCTCAGGCCAGGGTCCAAGTCACAGTATCATGCTGCCTGACCTTTTCTAGTTTTTCTAATGCAGAATTTCTTCACCTGGGGCCTACAGGCTCATGGGTAGAAGTTGGGGGCTAGGGGTTGGGGTGGGGAGAAATATGTAAGTTTTGATGGGAAAAAATTAAATATTTACTTTCACTAACCTCTAAATAAAATGTAATTTCTCCAATTGTGCATATAAGCAACAAACCACAGTATTATTAGTAATACCTTTATTTTATCACCTGTAAAAATTAAGGATATTTTCAAATTGTAAATTTGTTGTGGATAACTAAAAAATGATTTAGCTATGCTCATCACTAAAAATTCACAATAGTTAGAACTGCTATTATATCTCACTATTTTGGGTATTTATAAAGATGGGCGTATTACTATATCATGAATTTATTTTAAAAATATTTTGATAACTATTTCAATATAATTGGTGTCTTTTATAAGCCCATGTATTTATTTTATACATTTAAAACATTATTCTGAGAAGGGCCCCATGACTGTATGAGAGCCAAAGAGGTCCATGGTACAAAAATACTCTAGAATGTATACTCTAATGGCTTGCCCATTCATCTGTCTAATTACTATGCTTTTAGCAATTGCTTACCATGATCATGCATGGTGCTAGGCCCTATGGGATTTCAAGATGAGAAAAACCCACTTCCTTATATTAGGGTGGGGTGAGGGGAAGGCCAATCATTTAAATAGTGTGTGATAAAAGCAATATCACAACCACACAGGTAGCCAGGCGAGCCTAGGGGAGAGATGCATAACCAAAGCCAGGGGCTGGGGAAAGCCTCTTGGAGATGACAATGGAACTAAGTCTTAAAGGACAAAGAGGATTTAGTCCAGTGAAGAAATAATGGATTCTATGATGCCATAAATTATGGTAACAATTTTTGGAAACAACTATTAGCCTGCTATATTTGTTCCAGGTAAGGGAAATAACTTTATGAAATATTGAAATGTTGCAAATATACACAACTGCCAGAAACTGTACATAAAGTCTCTAGACTTTGGATGGAAGACAATCAGCCCAGGAGACTTTCCACAGAGTTGAAAAGGCCCGTTTTTCTCAAGAAGACAAAAAATTTTCTTAATGTGGACAAAGGGAATGGAACAGTAGAAAGTGCAAATTCAGAATGAAGGCCTGCTGATCATGGTATAACAGTTTTCTAGTGCAGAAGGAAGAAGGAGGCCATCGCCATGAAGTAGTGGAGAGGCTATTTTTAGACTAACTTTCCTGTAGCTTCTTGACTGGGTGATGCAAAGATACAGTTTTTCAGAACTGTTAGAAGGTGAATAACTCAGGTATACTGAATGATTTTTGCAACAAAATTTGTGACTCAAAAATGCTTCATCCTAGAAAATCCTGGCTAGGGATGAAGTTTCTGAATGCCTAGGTTTGGGCTACAATGGGCAGTGCATCCTTGATGAGAATATCTAAAGTAGGGGTTTTTCTAGTATTGGGAATTGGTTTCCAAGTCTGACTAATTATCACCGGTGTTTGGAAGGCAGGAGGCAACACGCACTTTCTTCCTAGAACTATTTGCCCTTTCAGGGTTTCCTTATTTTCTCAAGCAGACTGGGACATATTATGTTGATTCAACTTTTACCAATATTAAATTACAGCATGTTTCCTCTTTTTCATTACAGAAAAAAAATTGCAATAAACTTCCTGTCTTTTTGTACTGAGTTTTTTAATGAAAAGCTCAAATGCAGAGCCGAAAGAAGTGATAATTAACTGTGCTGACCTATTTTGGCAAGATAGCTTTGCATGATTAAATTAAACAAATGATTTGCTTTTCCAAATCCCAAAGTCCATCTGGAATTTAATGCTATCTTAAAAGCAAAACAATTATTCTTTGTAGTTGGGAAGCTTATTCCTGTGAATGTATGTTAATTCTAACCTTGAAATCTGCCATCTACCATTATGCCCTCATATTTCTCCCATAAAAGTTTTGGTAAATCTCACAGCCCTGACAGTTACCAGGAACAGACCCAAACTGGGAATGATTACGCGTACATATGGACTTAACATCGGACAGGAATAAGTTAGCACCTTTTTTTGACCTCTTTCTGAGCACAATATACAAACAGAATCCAGAAACGATGAGTATTTGACAGCAGCTGGCTCCCACAGGTGGTAAGACCAGCTCTGAGACATGATGGTCTAGTCATGCAGCAAGTGCGAGTTATGGAAGTGAGCATCTGCTAGTCTTATTATTAACTAACTTGGAGTTGAAATGATTTTATGAACTTCCAACCTTGAGAACCTTTTTTCAGAAAAAGATTCATTTATAATTTAACTGAAAAATAAAATACTGTTTTTCTCATATTTTCACATCCTTCAATGACTAAACACAGCTGAGAGCCCTGAATAGAGGGTTCTTCTGAGAGCCCACTCAGCTTTCAGGGCTTTCAATTTCTGGCCATTTGCCATTTTAGAAATCTGATGACCACTATGTCCATAAGGCAAACATAGATCGGCATTTTCAAAAGTCCTCTTTGGGTAAAGCTATGATCAATATCCTGAAAATATTTTCAAAGGACATACACATTTCTTGTTTTAAGGTAACTGTACTGGGAATTAAGAGAAATATGAATTTGTAATATCATAGGCAAGCTTAAGTCAAATATCTCAAAAGAAAGGATTCTAAAGTATTGGGATTTTACTTGCAGATTGTAGGTACCTGGGCCCTCTAAGAGTTGGTCACTCAGCAGGGATCTTTTCATGGAACCTAGCAGATACCACAGTTCAGCCACTGACTTTAAAGCTCTAGACATAGCGCTGTTAAACAGAAATAGTATGCAAGCAGCCAGATAGTAATCTAAAAATTTCTGGTAACTATGTTAAAAAAAGTATAAAGAATTGGGTGAAATTTTAAACACTATTTTATTTAACTGAATATATCTAAAATATTTCAGTGTGTAATCACTATAAACTATTAATGATAGATTTTACATTTTTGGGTACTAAGATTTTGAATTTCAATGTGTATTTTATACTTCCAGCACATATCCCTTCAGACTAGCCACAGTCACATGTGGCTACTGGCTATCGTTATCAGATGGACAACGCTATCCTATTCAAGATGGACAGATAAATGATGCCACACAAGTACCAGAAATGCCCAAATTCAAGGGTGCTCAGACATATTTCTGAACCTAGTACTTTTATAGTTTCAGAGATTGGTGCTTCCAAATGTGTTTGTGTAAAGTTCTAGCATTTGCACTAGGAACTGCTGGATACTTCCACCTTTGCCTTTCTGCACTTGCTTGTATAGAGCTCCACATTCCTATTTTACTGTGCTGGAAAATAAGACTGACTTACTAGTTATCAGGTATTATGCAATGTTAGTTTTTTCCATTATTTTATTTATGTTTTAAAAGAATTCATTTACTCTAGAAATATTGAGTCTTCTCAATTCAAGGTCCTAGAGGGTGAAATGTGTTTGATAACATAGAAAAGTACTGATTCTGAAAAGAAACTCAATACTTTATTTCCATTTAAAGTATATTTAGGTAACTATGCCTTGGCTCTCTTTTATGCAACTTTCAAGAATTACTTTAATTTTAACTAGAAGTAGAACCTGTTTGAACTCTACAAACCTTTAGGTCACAGTTCTAGCCTTTCATCCTCAGTAAACATTTCTGCCCACATCCCAGCTCACATGTCCCTTTGCAGCACAGTGATTACCTTAGGTAAATGCTTCTTTATGGTTTCGTTGTCTCGCTCTACCACCTCCATCATCTCTTGGCCCCCAAGGTAGGCAGCATTAGCTACATAAAAAAAAAAAAAAGTATAGAACAAAAAAGTATAGAACAAACGTAAATATCCAGTTAATTTTAGTAAATTTATGTCCCCCTCTTCCTTCAGCAAGTGCTACATACTGGAAGATATGAGTGAGGCAAAGAGAGACATGTAAGGCCACATGCAGTCTCTGGAAACAAGGGCATGTCTTACAAACAGCTTCCTCTCAGCCTCACTTGGCTCTCAGCAGGCATATTTACAACATGGCAATACTGCCAGAAACTCCAGGTGATATGTATGTGTGATTGCAACCGACTAGGATTTAAGGATTAGAAGAACTAATTGTTACAGATAATCATGTATACCAGGGAAAATGTATGCAGTTATTAACATGAAAGGATACTGGCAATTTTTAAATTAAAAATAGTGTTTTAAAAGACGTTTAAAGACTCTTTTAAGAGTTTTTAAAAAAGGTTAATACCATTAAACTGACTGCAAAATAAGCAAATTGACCATCACTTTCACAGTGTCTGACACCTGGGAAGAGGAAGAAAGCCAGAGTGAACATGAAATTAAGATTTTGCCTGGCTTTCTTCTACTGGTAAGAAATTTTCGTTTAATGGTTGTGCACTGAATTTCACTTTGACTGGAATTATTATTACTTTGTAGTTTTGTTTTGTTTTTTGAGCATCTGCCTGGTATATCTGTTCTTCCCTTTATTTTCAATCTTTCATCTTTTTGTTTTAAACATGTCTCTTGCAATCATATGAATGGACTTTTTCAAAAACACAATTTGAAGGTCTCTTTGAAATAAAGGAACTTAATATATTCTCATATGTTGCGATAAAAGGTATGTGGTCCACCTCCACTCATCTGGTTTTGCATATGTTATGCTTTCTTGTTATTTCTAACCCTCTTCTCCCCACTTCCTTTAGTGTGAATGATTTTTTCCCTCCCTCCTTTTTTAAAAAAGTTTTCCTTTCACTCATAGTTTCAAAGCACAAGTTCTATTTTTATTCTTCTAGTGGATAGCTTTCTGTGAAACTGTAAAACTTTTAAATTCCAGATATTATCTTTAATATTTTACCTCTATGTGTCTTGTTCAAAGTTTTATTAAGTTAATATATAGTCATATATAATAACTTACCAAGACCAAAATGCTTATAGTGAAAAGCAATAGTCCTTGTCCTATTGTTTCTCACCCCTAGACCACTCCCTATCGGCAACCTCTGGACTCTTTTAGCTCTTCTTTCACTAGTTATCCAATTACCTCTAAACATTATGATCATCTTTGCCATTTCTTGATAATGTATTCATCACCCCGTCTAGTTCCTATTAGATGAGGATTCTGAACCCTCACAGACCCCTCATGTTCCCTCCTGATATTTTTGCAACATATTTTATCTTGCTTTTTAATTCCTCAGTTATTACTTAAATGATACATTTACACTTTTAGTTCTTGTTCTGGCAATGACAGTATTTCTTAAATCCTTAGCTTCTGTTAACCGTACTTTTTTGGGTGTTTTTTTTCCCCCCGAGGTATGAGGCCTGGAGGTTGAACCCAGGACCTCACACATGGGAAGCAGGTGCTTGACCACTGAGCTACACCCACTCATCAATGAGAGTAGCTTTTTTCATTCGTTTTTAGGAGGTACTGGGGATCGAATCCAGGACCTTGTACATGGGAAGCAGGCGCTCAGCCACTTGAGGTACATCCGCTCCCCACCAGTACTTTAAAAAAAAAAAATTATTGAAGTGTATCACTCATACATACATATAAACATGCATAAACAATACGCATATAACAATAGTTGTGAACTTACAAACAAACATGTAACATTATACTGGACTCTTATAACTCACCCTACCAACAATACCTTGCATTGTTGTTAAACATTTTTAACTAATGATTAAAGAGCATTGTCAAAATATTTCTACTAACCAAAGTATTTTTCCCCCAACCCACCTTATTATTATCTTTATATAATTTATATATGAACATACATAAACAATTAAGTGTATAGTAAAACTTGTGAATTTAAAAAGCAAACATGCATAACATCATACAGGGGTGACATACATCAGCCCTTCACCAACACCCTGCATTGTCTGAGACATTAATTACAAATTATGAAAGAATATTATCAAAATCTCACTACTAATTATAATCTGTATCTTACATTTGGTGTATTTCCCCACAGCCCACCCTATTATTATTTTTTAAATATATTTTTTATGACAGAAGTTGTAAACTTATGAAACAATCATGTACATGTGCAGAATTCCCAAACAATACCCCTCTATCAACACACTACACTGTGGTGGAACATTTTTCCTAGGTAAGATAATATCTGATTGTTACCACATCCACAAGTACATCTGGCACACATTTTCCATACTGCCCCATTATCAACACAGTACATCTTTGGCATAGACGCAAGATTATATTATATTATTACTGCTAACCACAGTCCATAGGTCACTTTAGTTGTGTTTTTCCCATGCTTCTCCACATTCCCACCATGCTACAGTAGTGATGTACATTTGCTCTAGCTCACAAAGGACACTCTTGCACCTGTACCATCAATCACAGTTCTCAGCCATGTCTTGGTTTACTGTGCTATTTAGTCCCTAGATTATTTTCTAGCATTCTGTAAATTGGCATTTACATACCTAGACTACCATTTTCAGCCACATCCCCATTTATAAACTGTTATTCACTATGTTACCATCCACTCTAGACATTTCCACACTTTTACAGTAAAATTTATTAAAATTTCTGCATATATTAAACATCAGTAGTACATCTCAGTCCTATCTCCTTTAAGAATCCACCACCTACCACCAGGTCTTGAACATATTTTCTACAATTTCTTCTAGAAGCTTTACGGTTCTTGCTTTCATTTTTAGGTTTTTGATACACTTTGAGTTAATTTTTGGATAAGGTGTCAGATAAGGGTCCTCCTTCCTTCTTTTGGCTATGGATATCCAGTTCTTTCGGCACCATTTGTTGAATGGACTGTTCTGCCTGAGCTGTGTGGGTTTGACAGGCTAGTCAAAAATCACTTGACCATACATGTGAGGGTCTGTTTCTGAATAATGAATTTGGTTCCACTGGTCTGTGTCTGTCTTTATGCCAGTACCATGCTGTTTTTACCACTATAGCTAAGTAATATGATTTAAAGTCTGGATATGAGGGTTTGCGTTTCCTTTTGAAGGTGTTTCTGGTTATTCAGGACCCCTTACCCTTCCAAATAAATTTGATACCATGTTTTCAATTAAAAAAAAAAAGCTGGTGGAATTTTTATCGGGATTGCATTGAATCTGTACATCAATTTGAGTAAAACTGACATCTTAATGATATTTAGTCTTTCAATCCATGAGTATGGAATGTTCTTCCAGTGATTTAGGCCTTTTTTGATTTCTTTGAACACTGAATTGCAGTTTTCTGAATACAAGTGCTTTACATTGTTGGTTAAGTTTATTCCTATTTGAGTTTTATCTGTCATATTTTATTTTCACCATTCTTTTGATACTTTGTTACTTTTACTGATATACTCTTCATTTCCAGACTCTCTTCCAGGCCTCTCTCTCCTGTCTTTTCTTTTCAGGCTTTAGCACACCCTTTAGTACTTCCTGAAAATCTGGTCTCTTGGGTAGAAATTCTCTCAATTTCTGTTTATCTGTGAATATTCTAATCTTGCCCTCATTTTTGAAAGACAATCTTGCTGGATATAACATTCTTGGCTGGAAGTTTTTCTCTTGTAGCATCTTAAATATATCATACCACTGTCTTCTTGCCTCCATGGTTTCTGGTGAGAAATCAGCACTTACTCTTATTTGGTATCCCTTCTATGTTATGCATTGCTTTTCTCTTACTGTTCTCAGAATTCGCTTTGTCTTTGGCATTTGACATTCTGATTAGTATGTGTCTCAGAGCTGATATATTTGGATTTTTTCAGATGAGAGAATGTTGTCCTTCTTGGATATGGATATCTATGTTACACAATAGGGATGGGAAATTTTCTACCATTATTTCTTCAAATATTCCTTCTACTACCTCTCCCTTCTCTTCTCCTTCTGAGACATGCATGACATGTATGTTTGCATGCCTTTTGCTGTTATTGAGTTCTCTGAGACCTTGTTCAATTTTTTCCATTCTTTTCTTTATCTGCTCTCTTGTAGTTCGCTTTCAGAGGCCATTTCTTCAAGCTCACCAATCCTTTCTTCTGCCTCCTCAAATCGGGGAACTGATCCTGGGACCTTCTGGAGTGGGAGAGAGGCAATCTTTCTCTTGCGTCACCTCAGCTACCTGTTCTGCTAGGCCTTCTCATTGTCTCTCCTCTGTGTCTCGTGTCACCTTGCTGCACCAGCTTTCCATTCCGACTGCCATTCCTGCAAGGGGTGGCATTCCTGTGCAGGGCAGTACTCCTGCATGGGCTGGCACTCCACATGGCCCAGATTGCCGCATGGGCCAGCTCGCCCTCACCAGGGGGCCCTGGGCCTCAAACCCTGGCACCACTATATGGTAGATGGGAACTCAACTGGTTGAACCACATCTGTTTTCCTCCAATGTTTGTTTAATTTCATTTATTGTGCCTTTCATTCCCATAAGATCTGCTATTTCTCTATGTATGCTTTCAAATTCTCTTTGTGCTCATCCAATGTCTTCTTAATATCCTTATTCTCTTTAGCCATCTCATTGAATTTATTAAGGAGATTTGTTTGAACATCTATGATTAGTTGTCTCAACTCCTTTATGTTATCTGGAGGCTTATCTTGTTCTGTTAACTGGGTCATAGCGTCTTGTTTCTTGGTGTGAATTGTAATTTTTTATTGGTGTCTTGGCATCTGGCTTACTACAGTATTTATTCTGGGTGGAGTTTTTCTCTTTAGTTTAGGGTTTCCTGCCCTTTCTCCCTTGCTGGTTGTGCAGTAGGAACCAAGGATGTAATTGGTACTATAAGCTGTGGAGGCTCAAGCTGCCCTCATTGCCCCAGGGACCCATGAAGCTTCTCCCAACTTTTTCCTTTGCCAGGAGTAGGCACAGAGTCACAGCTATGTGGAATAATCCAAGTCGTGCAGACCTAGACTACAGTTGCCCAGAGAGACTGATGAAGCTTCACACCCCTTTATTTCCAGCCATGGTTGGGGATGGAACTGCAAGTGTGGGCAGCAATCTATGCAGTACAGGTCGAAGATGACGACAGTGGTCCCAGTAGACTTCCAATTATTCAGTTTGTGTCAGTCAAAGGTATCTGCAGTTACCTGGATAAGCTGCTGCAGGGCCTGCCAGCCTCCTCCCTGCCAGAGGTGGGGCTGAAGCCTAGGCTGGGGCTGCAGGCCAATCTGGGTGTAAGAAACCTATTCCTACCATCACTGTGATTTTCGGTCAGCCTGGCTTCTGCTCATGCTGCAGGTTGAGTAAAAATGGTAGCCACTGGCCTTTTTCCAATTTGGACAGACTCACACCCTAGCTGTTCCTAGGGTTATACCTTAGCCAGCCGAGTCTACTAATCAGTAGCCAAAATTGCTGGCCAACCACCTCCTCCTCCCGTTTTTGGGAAATGAAACTTCCAATTCCAGCTCTTGGGGCAGCTTGTGCTGCCAAATAGGATAATCACCAGCCTTTGTGACTTGTCCAGTAATTTCCCAGAGAGGCTGGCATAGGACCCCCCCAGCTTCCTCCCTGCAGGAGGTGGGGCTGGGGCCCAGGCTAGAGCTGTAATTTGATCTGGGCAGAAAGAAGCCTGTCCATACCAGCACTGGGATTTTCAGTCTGCTTCCCATCATGCCAGGCACAGAGTTAAGATGGTGGCTACTGGTCTCTTTCTGACTTGGACAGACTCAAATTTTAGCTTTTCTCAGGATTATACTTTAGCTTGCCGAATTTCCTTATCAGTATCTGAAGTTGGTGCCCAACTATCTCTTCCTCCCGTTTTTGGGAAATGGAGCTTCCAATTCCAGCTGTGGAACAGCTCCTGAGGTGGCTTGTGCCTCCAGTGGAGAATGGGCACTGGTCTCTGTGGCATGGAGCACTCTACTACTTATGAATCTTCTTGGGAGATGAGCAGTCTCCTCCTTCCATTCCTTCAAGGATGATGTAGGATGCTCTTCTGGTTTCCTGGAGGCCCCAAACAGGTGCTTCAGCCAGCTCCAGATAGATCTGGGTGTTTACTAACTGCCCTGTAGCAGGAGCTGACTCCAGGAGCTCCTTACTCCACTGCCATCTTACTGGTTGTCATCTCCCCTACCTGTACTTTTAATGTTTACATTTTGGTTTGGAATCACAGTAAGTCTTCTACACTTAAGACTAAAGCAGTTTAACAGACTGCTGAGCCAAGTAGTGTAGGGACCACAGTTTCATTCCTATAACTCTCCTCTATACCACTTGATAGTTTTCTTTTTTTTAAGATTAATTAATTAATTAACTTATTTATTTCTCTCCCCTTCCCTCCCCGCCCCCTCCACCCCAGTTGTCTGTTCTCTGTATCTATTTGCTGCGTCTTGTTTCTTTGTCCACTTTTGTTGTTGTCAGCGGCATGGGAATCTGTGTTTCTTTTCGTTGCGTCATCTTGTTGCATCATCTCTCTGTGTACGGCGCCATTCCCGGGCAGGCTGCACTTTCTCTTGCGCTGGGCGGCTCTCCTTACGGGGCGCACTATTTGCGCCTGGGGCTCCCCAACGCAGGGGACACCCCTGCACGGCACGGCACTCCTTGCGCGCATCAGCACTGTGCATGGGCCAGCTCCACACGGGTCAAGGAGGCCCAGGGTTTGAACCACGGACCTTCCATGTGGTAGATGGACGCCCTAACCACTGGGCCAAGTCCGCCGCCCTCTTTTTATTTTTTAAATAGCTTTTTATTTTTAAATTTTTAAAAATCTCAAGTCAATCAGATACTGAGTCATTCTTTCCTGGAGACCTCCTTTCCAGAACGCTTAAGACTTTTAGCTCTAATCTATACAGCTTTCCTCTAGTCCTGCTACACAGCTGTCATTTTAGACTTTCCCTTTGCTGCCTTCTTGGATTATTCCCAAATTAATGAATTAATTAACTCATTCATTTGTTTATTCATTCAAAGATTACTGAGCACCTACTACTATGTGCCAGACATTACTCTAGGCACTGGAGATAAAGCAATAAACATCAAGTCAGAAAAACTACCTGATATTCCTGAGCTTTTATTTTAGTGGTGAGGGTACAAACAAATATCTAATAGTAAGATGGTAAGAATGATTACAGAACTTATCAAGAGGTCCCTATACGCCAAAATACATGAAGGTTTTTCTCAAGGTTCTTCAGTGTTTTAAAGAACTCCAATTTGGCGGGGGGGGGGGATCTGGAGATTGTAAGATGCCTGCCCGGCTGCTATGTGTGTTACACACGCAGGTAGGGCCAGAGATGGCTGTAAAGAATCCTTGTGTTCAGCAACCTGTCTCAGTTTCACCCTTCCCTTCTTACACCTGGAATCTTGAGTCTCAAGTTCTCAAGGGATTCTTCAGGGAAGAGAGGCCCTTTCTGTAGCTACATATCCCATCTTCTAAGCCAGTACTGCACTACTGAACTTTCCATAATGACAGAAATGTTCTGCGGAGCGGATGTGGCTCAAGTGATTGAATGCCAGCTTCCTACATAAGATGTGAGCTCATTCTCTGGACCCAGTACCATTAAAAAAAAAGAAATGTTCTGTACCTGTGTTGTCCAATATAGGAGCAACTAGTCACATGTGGCTAGTGTGAATGGGGAAGTGAGTTTAACTTGAATTAATTTAAATTTAACTAGTCTTATGTGACTAGTGGCTACTAAATGAGACAACACAGCTGTGGTGATAGTTCCCTATACCTTGCTTCACCAGATTCCCCTTCACCTTCTGCTTATTCTCTTTTATAAATTCACTGACATCTCTTATCAGCTAAAGGCCCCTCTCTTGTTCTCTCATAAACCTCAAGAAAAACTTCAATGAGTTTATTATTAACTTCTTTAATTTCACAGCTACCCTGGCCCAATACCTACTTTATCATAATTATTGGTTTGACCAGTACCTTTGTTCAAATTTCTTTTATCAATTATCTTTCCTTTCTCACTTATTCAGTAAGTATTTATCAAACACTTATAACTTCTTATATCATAGGCACAAAACAAAAGAGAGAATCCCCATCCTCATAGAGTTTAGAGTTGAGTAGTACTTCACATATTAGAGACCATGTATATAATAATAAGCGACCTTCCAGTACAGACTTAATGATAACCATCATCTGATCCTAGAAGACAGGATTCTACCATTCTTGTCTATCTGCCAACAAAATTAGCAAGAGTAAGTATAGGGAGTAAATATTCTGCATTTTTTTTGGCCTAATCTATACCAGAAGAGAATAATTCCTCACAGCTATACAATAAGTTTCAAAGTCAGAGCTATCTTTGTTTTGCTATAATACAATTCAAATTAAAGCTATTTGGAAATAACATAAATGCATAGCAGCAGGGATTTGGCTAATAAATTATGGTTCATTCACTCAGTTAACTGATGTATAACCTACTAAAAATGATGCTGCACAGGAATACACTATGCTAAACATATATTTAAGAATAATGGTAACTGAAAAAGGCAAATGATAAAACCAGTATTATATGACCCTGTATTAGTTAGTCAAAGGGGTGCTGATGCAAAGTACCAAAATCTGTTGGTTTTTAAAGGGTATTTGGGTAGAAGCTTACATATAAGTACCTAAAGAGTCCAACTCAAGGTTACGTCCTCATCAAACTCTGTTGCCATGTGTTGAAGGTGGGCAATATCTGTGACCGTTCAACCTTCCTCTTTCCTCTTAAGGCTCTGTGGGCCCAGCTTCTTCCAAGCTCAGCTGTAGGCTGGCACAGGGCTCAGCTGCTCTGTTCTCTTCACTTGTAAACTGTCAGATGAATGGCTCATATCTCTTCTGTGTCTATCTTCTCCTATGTGTCTACTTCTGTGTTCTCCTTGAGTAAGTGTCTATTTATATAGCCCATCAAGGGAGCAGGGACTCAACTTTGTAGGCCCTAATGATGTGGTTGAATCAAAACCCTAATCTTAACATAATCAAATAAATGTAAAACCTTTGAATTTAATACAAAGGGAATTGTGCCCAGAGGATCAGAGCAGTTTACAAACGTAATCAATATCTCTTTTTGGAATTCATAAATAATATCAAACTGTCACAGATTCCATTTTTGTAAAAACAGAGGTGTGTGTTACAGTTACTGATGAAAAGATGGACATAAAATAGTGGTGGCAATTAGCTCTGGTTGATGGAATTCCAGGGGATTTGCCACCTTCCTTTCTTTCTTCCTTTCTTCCAATGGGTGAAAGTGCTTCCTTTTTTGTACATTGGTTTTCCTGGAATTATTTATTTCTATTTTTCTTTGCTTTTTGTGCAGAAAGTGAAAATTCCCTCCTTTCCTTCAAAGTCCATCAGATTTGCTCCGTTTCTACCAGTCTTTTTTTCCAAATGTTCAAATACATCCAGTCACTCATCTGGCCCATCCTTTCCCTACTGTGCCTTCTTCCCAAAGCCCTCCATTCTTCTGTTCCAATCCTGGGGAGTCCCTGTCCTCCAGGCCAGCTTAACTGTCATCTTGGACTTCCTTACCCACTCTGGACTGGAGTCCCTATTTTCTGGATCCTTATCCATGACTTTCTTTTTCTTGGTTTATTCCTCTGCTTTACTGAAGCACTGTATTAGTCAATCAAAGGGGTGCTGATGCAAAATACCAGAAACTGGTTGGTTTTTATAAAGGATATTTATTTGGGATAGGAGCTTACAGATAAAGCATAGGTTATTTCCCTTACCAAAGTCTATTTCCATGTGTTGGAGCGAGATGGCTGCCGATGTGTGCAAGGGTTCAGGCTTCCTGGGTTCCTCCCTTTCAGGGTCTTGCTTCTCTCTGGGTTCAGGGATCCTTGCTTCCTGTGGCTTGCTTCTCTTCCCTCTGTGAGCTTACTTTCTGGGGCTCCAGCTTAAGGCTTTTGCATCAAACTCTAACATTAAGAACACCTTAACTCTGTCCTTTGCCAAGCCTTTTAACTGTGAGCCCCCAACCACCAAGGGGCTGATACAATTACTTAATCAAGTAAACCTCTGAATCCAATATAATCTCATATGCCCAGAGGAAAAGATCAGTTTACAAACATAATCCAATATTTCTTTTTGGAATTCATCAATAATATCAAATTGCTATAAGCACATTTTTCAGTAACTAATACCAAGGTACGTGGGAGATAATTTAATATTTTTTTCTTTTCTCACATTGATTAACATTTTGCCTTTGTAGAGGTATTTAAACTGAAAAGGGCTTACCCTCTGAATTTGAAGTTATTTCTTTACTATCCTCTAGGACCCAAGGTTAATGATTCTGATTCCAATTTCTTTGTATATGATACTTCCCTCAGCTCTGCCTCTATTCTTTCCTACTCCCCACCAAACCCAGATGCACTTTGTGCTTTCTCTTTAGCTCCAGTATTCTGAAATTTCATAGGGACAAAAAACTTAAGTCTTACCTCATTAACTGGGTTAGACATTGAAGGGGCCCATTCACTAGAGACATTCATCAACTTCAGTTCTGGAAATTTTCTTATATTATTTCTTTGATCATTCCTCCCGTTTTTTCTATTTCTCTTTCTCGAATTCCTATTAGTAGATTGTTGGACCTCCTGCATTGATCCTCCAGGTCTTCTTTTTCTTTTATGGCACTTCTCTTTTTCTTTTTGTGCTACTTTGTAAGCGTTTCCTTCAATTTTCTCTTCCAATTCTTCTACTGAATTTTTATTTCAGCTGTCAAATTTTTAATTTCCAAGAACATTTCCTAGTCCTTTGTCTCTTCATATTGTTCTTTATGGATGTTGTATCTTTTAATATTTCTGAGATGGGAGGACTTTTTAATAAAGTTTTTCTTTCCTGCTCATTGTGTTATCCATTTCCTCTGAGTGCTACCCCATCCTCCACCCCATATTTATGTTTTGAACTCTCTCGTCTGTGACACTTGCTTTCCATGAAGAAATGTGCTCTAAAAATAATATCCAGTGCCCTCACTTGCATTATACTTGTTAGATGTGAACTCATGAAGGAAAAAATGTCTTACTGATTTGAAAAGGCTTCATTCATTTAAGATACTAGTCAGGGTAAAGGCCATGTTTTCCAACTGGAACAGTTTTTAATCCCCTTTCTGACAAGCTGGGCTTCTATATACTGTTATTCTGCTTCCTACCACCCTCCCAAATAACAGTTCAATAAAAGCATCTCTTCGTGTTTCCACCTCTAGCCTTGGGTTTTTGTGAAATCGGCAGCGCCTTTGTCCCTGGAAATGAGATACCCTGTTTGCTCACAGGAAGAATGTTTTCCCCTTAAGATGCAGTCAGAATTGCCAGCTTCTTTCTTCTCAGAGATTGATGGGCAGCTATGTACTTCCCAGCTATTTTGTGTAATATGGATATTACTCAGTGTAATATGAACAGGCTCGTCCCAGCTAATATTAGAGTTTCTTGGCACACTAGCTGCAGTGTAGGCCAAGTTTAGCCTAAGATGGGTGGGCAAGACTAGGTCCCCCACTCCTCCCAGCAGACACAACAAATTTGAGTTCTGTCTTGTTTCCGTGAGGCTGCATGCTATGCCCCAAGGAGCGAAAGCACAACTACTTTTTCACACATGACAAAAGAACCTGAAGTGGCGCCCACAAGAGTGACTCAGGTAGTCCATATTTTCTCACAGGTGGGAACTTCCTCACTGTAATTCCAGGTACTTGCAATTCAACAGAGAATACCTTCACCATCAACAAAGCATTACTCTATAATTCTAAACAGATTTACTTTTACCTTTCCACATTCACTGACAGAGATTTTAGCTGCACAGTGATGTTCATAATCAAGTCAGTTTTCTGTGATGATGAAAATATTCTGTCCTGACCAATATGGCAGCCATATTGGACTACCTGCACGTCTCTTGAACACTAAAATATGGCTAGTACAACTGAGGAACTGAATTTTCAATTTTATTTTATTAGTTTACATTTAAATTTAAATAGGGAAAGCAAATGTGGCTCAAGTGATTGAGTTCTCGCCTACCACACGGAAGGTCCCGGGTTTGGTTTCCGATGCCTCCTGGAGAAGATGAGCAAGATAGTGGCTAGGTGTGGCAAGCTGACACAGTAAGATGATGCAACAAGGACACAAAGAGGGAAAGACAAAGAGAGACACAACAAACCAGGGAGCTGAGGTGGCTCACCTGATTGAATGCCTCTCCCACATGAGAGGTCCTGGGTTTGGTTCCTGGTGCCACCTAAAGAGAAGGTGAGCACAGAGTGAATGGACACAGAAAGCAGAGAGTAAGCTTTCTGTGGGAGGGGCAATCAAAAAATCTTAAAAAAAAAAAAAAATTTAAATGGCCACATATGGATGGTGTCTATCTTATCTCAGTAAAGCTCTACACCTACAAATAAGGGAGCATTTACAAGGCTGAGAAACTGAATGGCTATTAGGATAAGATAAGGGAATGAAAAATGGATATGGAGGGTGTTTAAGTTTGAGATTATTTATGAACCCCAAAAAGAAAGATTATGTTTGTAAACTAATCTATTCCTCTGGGTGTGATACCCTTTGAATGCATTAGATTCAGCTGATAGTCTTGATTAAATTGTTAAGATTAGGGCTTTGATTTGACTAAGTCAGTAGGATGTGACTCAGGGTTGAGTCCCTGTCCCCTTGGTGGGCTGATATAAATGGACACTCACTCAAGAAGACACATGGAAAAGCAGTGAACTTGGTCATTTCAGTTCTGCCGTGTGACAGAAAGGAGAAAGCTCAAACAGCTAAAGCCCTGGGGAGAGCTGAGCCATTTTCCTGATAGTTTGCAGCTGAAGAGAACAGAGCAGCTGAGCAGCTGAGAAGGCCCAGAAAGAAACAAACACTATGCCAGAGACTAATATAGCAAGCCTTGAGAGGCCAGGCAGAGATCACCCAACATCTTGCTTCAACCCATGGTAACTGAGTTTGGTGAGAAAATAACCTTGAGTTGGACTCTTTAGGGTCTTATAACTGTAAGGTTTTTACCCCAAATACCCTTTATAAAAGCCCGCAGGTTTCTGGTACTCTGCAACAGCACTCCCTTTGGCTGACTAATACAGGGAAAGGAAAGGTGCGGGGAAACATCATGGAGAAAGCCAAAGAGTCTTTTTAGGGAAAAGACTTCATGGAGGAGAAATTCTTATTTTTCTTATGCCTTCTGTTAGTCTCTTCCACAGCTTGACTCTAACCTAACTTCAAGCCTTAGCTCCATTTACAGACTATGTTGCATTATAGTCAATGTGTTCTCTAGACACACATTAAATTTTTCATCATCTACCTTTTTTCCCCACAGCATTAGGTCTACTTGCAATTCTTCTCACTCCTTTTAAGATTTAGCACAGATGCTCTATCTTCTGTCTACCCTGCTCTCTCAGTACCCTAAGACAGAAGAGTCGTTTTTCTCCTCTGCATCCCTTCAGTATTTAGGTGGTACCATTCACATGACATTGGCATTAACTACTTCTCATAGAAATTTAGATACAAGTGGCTTCTCTTTGAGCGTGATCTGGGTTTCACACATAGGGAGTGCTCAGTAAAGAATTACTGAGTTCCTACTGAAGGAATTCTAGCCAGACTTGGCCTTAATACCTTCAATATTACATAAAGGCATTCCTTTTATACTTTCTTTGCTCACTCTGCACTCACTGACAAACTATCCTTTTGATCCTCTTTAGCCAGAAAACAAATCTGGTAAGTTATAAGATATGTGAATGGGAGTTCACAATACGAATCAATTAAAGAAATGGCAAGGAGGGTCCTTATGGTAATGGAGGCCTATGACTTACCTACTGACTAGGTAACTGGTAATGAATGCTTACATCAGGCACTCTTAAACCTGCATAAAGCCTCCTTTATATGGAGAGAGCTATGAGTACAATGGCAAGATGGCCTGTGAATTGTGTGATGTCTGATACAGACTGACAGGGAGTGTGGGAAAGCTTAATGCATGCAGCCATAAGCGATACCTCACAAGCCCTGGAATCTATACAATTTAAAGTGTATAACTTTGCACCAGTAAATGTGTGGTTCAATACTTTGCATTTGCCATTTTGTTAATAAAGTTCTGCATGGCAAGAACATCTAACCCTCAATTACAGTTACTGTATTACTCAGCCAAAGGGGTGCTAATGGAAAATACCAGAAATAGGTTGGTTTTTATAAGGGGTATGTACTTGGAGTAGAAGTTTACAGATCTCAGGCCATAAAGCATAAGTTACTTCCCTCACCAAAGTCTATTTTCACTTGTTGGAGCAAGATGGCTGCTGACGTCTGTGAGGGTTCAGGCTTTCTGGGCTCCTCTGGGCTCAGCGCTCTGTTTTCTCCACAAGGTCAGCTGTAGACTATGAGGCTCTCTAGACTTTGCCTCTCTCCACAAGGTCAGCTGTAGACTATCAGGTGAACGTTTCTGTCTCTCTCCCTTGATGCCTTCAGCATCAAACCCCAACATCAAAACTCCAACCTCAAAAACCCTTAACTCTGCCCTTTGCCATGCCTTTTATCTGTGAGTCCCTGCCCACCAAGGAGTGAGGACTCAACATCCTACTGACGTGGCCCAATCAAAGCCTTAATCATAACTTAATCATGCTCAGGTATAAACCACTTTACAAACATAATCTAAAAACTATTTTTGGAATTCATAACCATATCAAACAGCTAGAGTTACTAACAAGATTTCCAATTGTAAGCTGCTTATAAAACAGAACAAATTTCTTCATGCATTTTAAGATATGTGAACAGATTCTATGAAACAAAAATACTCTCAAAGGCAGAAAAGTATAATTTATTAATGAAGAATGTTGAATTATTAATAAAGAAGCCAAAGCTGTTTAAACTGACCCTACACAATTCTTCTACTTCCAGACAGATGGAGTAAGAGACTAGATTTATCCTCCTATTGGAAACCAAAAAAAAATGTATCTACATATACACACACATACAAAATATGGCTTTTAAGACATAGCTACTAGGCAATAAGAGACCAGCGATTCCTAAGAAAAGGGACACACATTAGGTGAAACTTATGGTTGTACCATCTTATAGTTTGGAAAGTTTCTAGGCTACAACACAGGAAGCTAGGAAGCTAAGTGGAGTTTGGCAGTCTCCTTGAATTGAAGAGACAGAACTGGGGAGGCCAAGGCAGAGTACTTTGGCAGGGCAGAGTAGTGGGGAGTTGCAGAGAGAGAGAGAGAGAGGTGAGCAAGTGCACAAGCAAGCTCCAGTGATCAGCACAGGGCTCAACTTAGGCTTCAGCTAAGCACTAATCAATATGATCACATGAATAAACGTCTAGAAGTTAGAGAAAGAACCACCCAAAATGATTAGTAGGAATAATTCAGGAACTAGGAATAACTAGTTTTTACCAGCCACAGAAGAAAACCTCAGTTATAGCTACATTAAACAGAAAGTTTGCCTTGGTATGAGCCAATGCCTATATGCACAAAATCTACGATAAGGTGGAAGGGTATAGTTTGACAGTGGTGCAGTGAGGCTGTGGATTTGGAGGAGCTGGTCTGTGAGGGGGTTAGGGTGGGGTGGTTGGGTCGGTCTATCCATGGAACTGGGGGGAGGGCTAGGGGAAGGAGCAGGTGAACTCTGGGGATTTGCAGGTCTGTGGTTAAAACTACAATGTCGGGAATGCTCTTTTGGCAAATATGGCTGAGGATTACTGGTGTAGGGTGCTGGATGTGGACGAGGACATACAGGACAAGGTGCACCAGGGGCAGGCTTCTATGGAATATATGTAAGTGTACATCTTGTCACAGTATGTTATATCAGGGGGTGGAGACCACTCACTAAACGAAAATACTGAACTCCTATCCTGGAGAATAGTGCTATGTTCTCAAATAGAGGGGCAAGAGTCTCTCGAGGACACAGGCAGTGCCTAATAAAAAGAAAACAGACCCTTAAGATTATTGCAACTAACTGTGAATCTTATTTTTTAAAAAGTGAAACTTAGTGGTTACCGTAGGTCCCGAGAGGAGGAAGAGGGAAGAATACAGTAGATGGAATATAGGGCATTTTGGGGGCATTGGAATTGTTCTGCATGATCTTCCAATAATGGATACAGGCCATTTTAAATTTCATCAAAACTCGTAAATGAAAATGTAAATCATAATGTAAACCACTGACCATGGTTCGTAGCAATGCTTCAATATTTGTACATCAATTGTAACAAATGTACCATGCCCATGTAAAATGTTATTAATAGGGGAGAAGGGAAAAGGGGAAGGGTATATGGGAATCCCCTATATTCTCTACATGACTTTTCTGTAACCTAAAGCTTCTTTGAAGAGAAAAAAAAAAAAAAAGACGGGGAATATACAGAAGAAAATGTCACTAAACATACAAGACAACAGATCTTACAGCAATGAAAGACATGTCTAAAATCTGTTCTAACTTTTAAAAATTATTTAAAAATAAATACGCAATTTTTAAAACTATCGTTATTCACTGTCTTATTTCTATCTGGTTAATTTCTTGGCTTCATCTTTGGAGAGATTTTTGGATCACAGAAGGGTCACAACTGTGGCAGTACAGGATCACTGGTGCGGGGTGTTAGTGACGGGGGGATGTAAGTGAAGGAGTTCATCTGGGGCATGCCACTAAGGCATATGAATGTGCTAAAGGATTCACAGTGGGTGGAGATTCACACAAAAACCAAAAGAATACTGAATTCCCATCCTGGGGAGTTCTGCTACATTCTTTAATGGGACAGCAAGAATTCCTCTGAGTACAGGGGTGGTGCCTAGAAAAAGAGGATGGACCATTGTGCTTGGTCCTTGATAATGACTGTTCTTATGAACCTGTGCTTTTGAAATAGAAACAGCCTAGTATTATATGTTGCCTAAGACCTACCTCCTGATGGCCTCCTTGTTGCTCAAATGTGGCCTTCCTCTAAGCCAATCTCGCATATAAATGCATTACCTTCCTCCTGGTGTGGGCATGACCTCTGAGGATGAGCCTCCCAGGCACTGAGGGATTATTACCAAGCACCACTTAGCAATGCACCTGGAAAAAGACCTTGACTGTAAGGGGGAAATGGTCAATACAAATGAGATTTTCTGGCCAGATTTCAAAGTGAGTCAGGAGGTCATTCCAGAGGTTATGCTTATGCATGTCTCAGCAAGATCTCATTGACTGCCACAGTAAATAGTGCCTCAAATAGTGGGAATCCTGAGGGCTCTAGAGACATCCAGACACTCTAGGCAGGGCGGACAGCTCAGGAGTTTGGTGTCCTGCCAATGGCCATACCTTGGAGTTTATGATCCTGAATGTGACAGAGTTGGACTCATTTGTGGTTTCCCTACACATGGCCCTTAGGCCCCTTCTATTTGAACCTATAGCTAGTACTATACTTGATAGGTGTATGTCCAGGAGACTTGAATCTTTGGTCTGTCCATGTGCCGGCTGAATCTCAGCAGAGTTGCAACACCTACTCTCCAGTTCATTGGATTCACCCAGGACAACTAACAAAGTGATGATGGTAGACAATGCTCATCCCAAAGAACAGAGAGTCTACAACTGCAAGCAAGATAGTTCCATCCATCTGTCCCGTGGGATCTAAGCCCCCTCTCAATTAGAGGCAGAGTGGGCATTACCATCCCTAAATCCTCAGGACTGGGGAATGAACAATGGCCTAACGTAGACTTAATAGTATTCTATAGATTTATTGTTATTCTAGCAATGGAAGAACTTGTATCATTGATATAAAGGCAATGGCCACCAGAGGCTCTGAGGGAAGGGAGAGTGAAAAATAGGTATAATATGAGGGCATTTTTAGGACACTGGAATTGTCCTGCATGACACTACAATGACATTAATGAAAGATGTTATTAATGCGGGAGAGCATGGGAGGGGGAGGGAGTGGGGCATATGAGAATCCCTATGTTTTTTACATAACATTTATGTAATCTAAAATTTCTTAAAAAAAGGAAAAAAAAAAAAAAAGCCCTAAACTAAATGCTGTCCTGGTACCACCTGACAAAGCTTACAAGCAAGATCAGGAAGAGAAAGGAACAAACTGTTACCAAGTAGCATACTGTGCCCATAACACAGCTCAAGAATAGTCACAGGAATACAAAAATACATAGCACCCAACAAGGTAAAATTTGCAAAGTAAGGCATCCAATAAAATTCAACAAGCATGCCAAGCAGGAAAATACAACCTAAAATGAGCAGGAAAAAAAAGCAATCAATTGAAACCAACACAGAAATGAAAAAGATAATGAAATTTGTAGACATTCAACAAATGATGATAGGACAGATATATAAATAAATGCAAAGAATGAAGTTGGGTCACTACTTCACACCAAATAAAAAATTAATTCAAAATGGATTAAAGTCTTAAATGTAATAGCTAAATCTATAAAACTCTAGAAGAAAATATAGGAGTAAATTGTTATGAGGTTGAAAGAAAAGAATGGAAAAAAAATAAACCATACAGGTAGTACCAAAAAAGAGGTGGGTACTTATATCAGAAAAAATACACTTTAAGTCAAAAACTGTTGTGATGGACAAAGAAGGTCCTAAATTGATAAAGAGATCAATCAACAAGAAAACATAAAAATTATAAATATATGTACCTAACAACAGAGACCCAAAACATATGTAGCAAATACCAACAAATTTGAAGGAAGAAACAGACGGTTGTGTAGTAAGAGATTTCAATACATCACTTTGAATATTGGATAGAACATCTAGACAGAAGATCAATAAGGTAACAGAACAACCTTCTGAATCTACTAGATCTAATAAATATATATAAAACACTTCACTCAAAAACACATTCTTCTCAGGTGCACATGGATCACTCTCCAGTTCAGATTATATATTAAATCATAAAACCATAAAACAAGTCATAAAAAAATCAAAATTACTTAAATTATATGATGTATCTTCTCTGACCGCAGAGGACTGAAGCTAGAAACCAGTAACAGGAGAAATGGAAAATTCACAAATACATGAACATTAAACAACATACTCATAACAAATAAGACAAAGAAATCACAAAAGAAATTAGGAAATATTTTGAGGCAAGTGAAAATGAAACTACAATATACCAAAACTTAGGATGAAGCAGTCAGGGCTGAAAGGGAAATTTATAGCTCTGAAGGCTTATATTAAAAACAAAGAAAGATCTCAAATCCAAGGTCTAACCTCAAAACTGGAGGATCTAGAAAAAAAAGAACAAACTGAACCCAATGAGAGAGAGAGAGAGAGAGAGAGAGAGAGAGAGAGAGAGAGAGAGAGAGAGAGAGAGAGAGAGAGAGAGAGAGAGAGAGAGACAATAGAATGAATTAACAAAACCAAAATCTGGTTCTTTGAAAAGGTCAATAAAATTAACAAACCTTTACTTCAACTGACAATTAAAAATAGAAAGAAAACAAAAAACTAAAATTAGAAATGATCCCAAAGAAAAAAGGACTGTAGAGGATACTATGGAGAACTACATGCCAATGAACTGGACAACATAGATGCAATGGACAAATTCCTAAAACATTCAAACTACCTATATTGTTTCATGAAGAAATAGAACATCTAAAAAAACTAATAAGTATTAAAGAGAGTGAATTAATAATCACTTTCCAACAAAGAAAAGCCCAGGGGGAGATGGTGTCACAGGTGAATTTTACCAAACATTCCAAGAAGAATCAACACCAATCCTGCTCAAACTACTCCAAAAACTTAAAGAGAAGGGAAGACTCCCTAACTCAATCTATGAGGCCAACATCACCCTCACACCAAAACCAGATAAAGGTACCACAAGAAAACAAAATTACTGAACTTCCCTCAACAAAATTCAATAGTATGTTAAAAGAACTATACATCACAATTAAGTGAGATTTATCCCAGGTGTGCAAGGGTGGCTCAACATATGAAAATCAAGTAATGTAACAGACCACATTAATCAAATGAAATAAAAACAACCATATTATCATCTCAATTGTTGCAGAAAAGGCATTTGCCAAAATCCAGTACCCTTTCTTCATACAAACACTCAGAAAACTCAGATTAGAAGAAAACTTCCTCAACATGATAAAAGACACATATGAAAAACCCACAGTATAGCATTTTGATATTATTTATGAATTCCAAAAAAGATTTTTGATTATGTTTGTAAACTGGTCTGTTTCTCTGGTCATGATACCCTTTGATTGTATTAGATTCAGCTGAGATACCTTTGATTAATTATGTTAAGATTAGGGCTTTAATTCCATCACATCAGTAGGACAACTCAGTTTGAGTCCCCATCCCCTCTGTGGGATATATAAAACACACACCCAATCAAGGAGAGACACAGAAGTAGATACATGGAGGAATAGAGAGAGCTCCACAGACAAGGAAGAGGAATGAACTTTGATCCTGCAGCCCCAGGAAAGAAGATGAGTCATTTGCCTAATAGTCTATAGCTGATCTTGGGAAGAAACAAGAGCAGCTGAGCCTGGAAAGAAACCGGTCTTCCAGCCTACAGTTGAGATTAGAAGGAGCTGGGCCCTTGGAACCTGAAGAGGAAGAGGAAGGCTGAACCTCACAAACTCTGCCCACCATCTTGCTGCACATGTGGCAACAGAAATTTGGTGACGAAATACCTCTTAAGGTACCCTAAGTTGGACTCTCTAGGGCCTTGTAACTGTAAATAAATACCCCAATAAAATACCCTTTTAAAAGCCCACAGATTTCCGGTACTTTGCATCAGCACCCCTTTTGGCTAATACACACAGTTAATATTTCCTCAATGGTAAAAGCTTTCGCTTCTAATATCAGAAACAAGAAAAGGATGCCCACTGCCACCACTGTTATTCAACATTGCACTAGAAATTCTAGCCAGAGCAACTGGCAAGAAAAAGAACGAAAAGGTAATCAGATTAGAAAGAAAGAAGTAAAACTTTCCCTATTTGTAGATGACCTAAAAAATTCACAACAAAGCAACTAGAGCTAAAAAACAAACAAGAAACCACACCTTCAGCAAAGTGGTGGGGTAAAAGATCAACACAGAAATATCAATGGTCTTTCCATATACTAGTAATGAGCAATCTGAAAAGGAAACCAAGAAAAAAATTTCATTTATAATAGCAACTAAAAGAATCAAATATTTAGGAATAAATCTAACCAAGAATGTAAAGGACTTGTACACAGGGAGCCACAAAACAGTGCTGAAAGAAATACGAGAACCTAAATAAATGGAAGGAAATTCCATGTACATGGATTGGGAGATTAAATATTGTTAAGGTGTCAACATTACCCAAAGTGATTTACAGATTCAATGCAATCCTAATAAAAATTTTAACATTCTTCTTTACAGAAATGGAAAAGCCAATCAAACTATTTATATGGGAGGGCAAGGGGCCCTGAATAGTAAAGCCATCTTGGAAAGAAGAATGAAGTTGGAGGACTCACACTTCTTGACTTTAAAGCTTTTTACAGCGAAACGGACTTGGCCCAGTGGTTAGGGCGTCCATCTACCACATGGGAGGTCCGCAGTTCAAACCCCGGGCCTCCTTGACCCGTGTGCAGCTGGCCCATGTGCAGTGCTGATGAGCGCAAGGAGTGCCCTGCCACGTAGGGGTGTCCCCGCGCTGGGGAGCCCCACACGCAAGGAGTGCGCCCCGTAAGGAGAGCCGCCCAGCATGAAAGAAAGTGCAGCCTGCCCAGGAATGGCGCCGCCCACACTTCCCCGTGCTGCTGAGGACAACAGAAGCGGACAAAGAAACGAGACGCAGCAAATAGACACAGAGAACAGACAACTGGGGGGGGGGGGAGGGTAATAAATAAAGCTTTTTACAAAGCAACCGTGATCAAAATAGGATGGTACTGGTGCAAGGATAGACATATAGACCAATAGAATTGAATTGAGAGTTTAGAGTTGGACTCTCACATCTATGGCCAATTGATTTTTTAAAAAACATTTTAAAATTGAAGCTTATTATTCATACATGATCATCCATAAACAATAAGTATATAGTATATATATAGTGTATATATATATATACTGCAGTATAAGTTGTGAACTTACAAAACAAACATACATATAACCTCACTATCAATGCCTTGCACTGTTACGAAACAATTGTTGCAAACTATGAAAGAACATTGTCAAAACATTACTACTAACTACAGTCAATATCACCTTTGGTATGTTTTTTTTCTAACCCATGTGGTTAATGACACCCTGTATTAGTATTATGTACTTATTATAGTTTTTGAGAGAATGTTCTTATATTTGTTCTGTTAACCAGTCCATCTTCCACCTATGGCCAAATGATTTTTGCAAAGGTTGCCAAAACCATTCAATTGGGAAATAATGGTCTCTTCAACAAATGGTGTTGGGAGAACTCGATCTCCATATGCAAAAGAAGGAATGCACCCATACCATATATAAAAATCAACTCATAACAGATCAAAGACTTAAATATAAGAACCAAAACTATAAAACTCCTAGATGAAAACATCAGGAAGCCTCTTCAGGACTTTATGTTAAGCAATGGTTTCTTAGACTTTACACTCAAAGCACAAGCAACAACAGAAAAATAGATAAATGAGGCCTCATCAAAATTAAAAACTTCTGTGCATCAAATGACTTTATCATGGGAGTAAAAGAAATAATTACAAGTGTTGGAGAGCACATGAAGAAATAAGAACACTCGTTCATTGCTGGTGGCAATGTAAAATGGTGCAGTTGATGTGAAAGTTTGGCAGGTCCTCAGAAAGCTAAGTATAGAATTACCTTATGACTGGGCAATCCCTATACTAGGTATATACCAAAAAGAATTGAAAGCAGGAACTGCAACAGATATTTGCACACTGTTGTTCATAGCAGCATTATTCACAATTGCCAAAAGATAGAAGAAACCCAAGTGTCTATCAACTCATGAATAAATAAAGTAAATGTGTTATATACATACAATGGAATATTATGCAGCTGTAAAAAGGAATGAAGTCCTGGCACATGAGACAACACTGATGAACTCTGAAGTGATGCTGAGTGAAACAAGCCAGGAACAAAAGGATAAATACTGTATGATCTCACTGATATGAAATGATTAGAAAAACCAAACTCATAGAGCTAGAATCTAGAGTATAGTTATCAGGGGCAGGGGTGCGGATAGGGAATGGAAAGTTAATGCTTAATTTGTACAGATTTTCTATTTGGGGTGATAGAAAAGTTTTGATAATGGGTAGTTGATGGTAGCACAACATTGTGAGTATAAATAACAGCACTGAATTATATATCTGAATGTGGTTAAAAGGAAATTTTAGGTTATATATATATGTTGCTAGAATAATAATTTTTAAAAAAGATTTATTTATTCCCTCCTCCCCCTCCCCCTCCCCCTACCTACCCTGCTGTTTTTCTGTCTGTGTCCATTCGCTGTGTGATCTTCTATATCTATTTCTCTTTTTGTCTTCTCATTTTTTCTTCTCTAAGATTCACTGGGATTTAAACCTGGGGACCTCTGTTGTGGAGAAAGATTACTGCAGTTCCTGGTCTCTGCTGTGCTTCACCTTGACTCTCCCCTTCGTCTCTCTTTTGTTGTGCCATCCTGTTGCTGTGTGACTCACTTGCGCAGGCACTGGCTCACTGCATGGACACTCATGCGGGCACTTGGCTTGCCATGTGGGCACTCATGTGGGCATCTGACTTATCATGCGGGCACTTGGCTCGCTGAGTGGGCACACTTTCTCTTCTTTTTCACAAGGAGGCCCCAGGGATCAAACCTGGGTTCTCCCATATGGTAGGCGGAAGCCCTATTGCTTGAGCCACATCTGCTTCCCTAGAATAATAATTTAAAAAATCCACAGGATCATACAACACTGTGAAACTTTAAATAAACTATGGTCTGTAGTGAATAGTACAATTATAAAAATGTTCTGTCACCAATTATAACAAATGTACCGCACTAATGCAAGGAGTTAATAGTAGGATGGTGTAAGAGAACTGTACTTTCTGTATGATTTTTTTGTAAATTTACAACTTTTCTAATAATAAAAAATACATTATGACCCAATAATTCTGCTCCCACCTATATACTGTATACAGTTTGATATTATTTATGAATTCCAAAAAAGCAGGATTATGTTTGCAAACTAATTTAGTCCTCTGGGTGTGATACCCTTTGACTGTATTAGATTCAACTGATGTCTTTGATGAAATTATGTTGAGATGAGGGCTTTGATTTGACTATGTCAGCAGGGTGTGACTCAGGGTTGAGTCCCCACCCCCTTGGGCTATATAATCAGACACTCACTCAAGAAGACACATAGAAGAAGATGCATGGGACGAGAAAAGAGCTCCACTGACATGGCAGAGGAGAGAACTTTGATCCTGTGGCCCCGGGAAGAGAGATGAGCCACTCACCCGATAGTTTGCAGCCTATAGGTGAGAAGGCCAGGGGGAAAAAAAAGCCCTATGCTGTCTGTAGCTGAGAGAGAGGAAGGTCGAACCCTCAAACCTCACAGAGATTGGCAACTATCTTGCTTCAACATGTGGCAACTGACTTTGGTGAGAAACCAATCGAGTTGAAAGTTTTAGGGCATTGTAACTGTAAGCTTTTGTCCCAAATAAATACCCTTTATAACAGTCAACAGATTTCTGGTACTTAGTATCAGCACCCCTTTGGCTGACTAATACATATACCCAAGAGAAATGAAAACATAAGTGCACACACAAAAACTTGTGTATAATATTTACAGAATATTTACAGAAGCATTAATAGTAGCCAAAAAAGTATAGCAACAATCCAAATATCCATGAACTAATGAGTGGAAAAACAATGTGATATGTCCATACAATGGAAAGTTATTTGACAAAAAGTAATGTAGTTCTGATATTATCTAGCATGACTCTGAAAATGTTAAACGAAAGAAGTCAGTCATAAAAGGCCATTATTGGATAATTCTATTTACATGAAATGTCAGAATAGGCAAATCTATATGGATGGAAAGTTGACTGTAGTTGCCAGGGGTTGCAGGGCAGAGGGAACAGGAGTGAGTGCTAATGTATTTGGGTTTCTTATTGAGATGGTGAAAATGTTCTAAAATCAGATAGCTGTTATGGGGGCACTACTCTAAGAATACACTAAAATCCACTGAATTGTGTATTTTAAAAAAGGAAATTTTATGGTATGTGAATTATATCTAAACTAAGCTGTTATAAAAAAGAAAAACTGGTAGATATTAAAAGTTTTACTAATTGTATTCCATATATTCAAGAAGCAAGGGAAAATACTGGGCATGTTAATTAGAATCATGGAGGATACAAAAAAAGATGTATCAAATTTCTAAAGATGAAAAGATATATAGGATGAGAGCAATAGCAGATTAGACATTGCAGAAAAAAAGATTAGTGAGTGTGATGATATAGCAATAGAAACTATCCAAAATGAATCAGAGAGAGAGAAAAGACTGGGAAAAAAAAATAGAGGGCAGAGTATCAGTAAGCTGTTGAACATTTTCAAGTGGTCTCATTTGTCATGTAATTGGAGACCTCATTGGAAGAATTTTGAAGAAATAATGGCTAAAATTTTTCCAGATATTCTGAAAAATAACCCCACAGATTCAAGGAGTTCAGTAAATCCCAAAGCACAATAAACATGAGAAAACTATACTAAGGCATACCATAATTAATTCCTCAAACTTGTGAAAAAGAGAAAAATCTTAAAAGCAGCCAGAGGGAAAAATATATAGGAAACAAGATGAAAAATAATAGCTGATTTCTTCTTGGAGACAATGCAAACCAACAATGGATTAATAACTAAAAAAGAAAGCACCTCACATTTCTATACCCAGTGAAAATACCTTTCAAAAATGGAAACAAAATGAAGACTTCTTTTTCCAGATATACAAAAGCCGAAAGAATTAATCACCAGCAGAACTGTGCTATAGGAAATGTAAAAAGAAATCCTTCAAGCAAAAAGATAATGATACCAGATGGAAAGCAGACCTACACAAAGGAATAAAGGGTGCTGGAAATTTATGTGGGTAAATTTAGCATGCATTTTCCCTATTTAAATCTCTTTAAAAGAACTGATTTTGCACATAAAAGTTATAACATACTGTAGAAATAAAATGAACGACACCAATGTCGCAAACACTGGAAGAGAGAAATGGCAGTTTACTTTTGTAGGGTTCTTTTTTTATTGAAGCGAAATTCACATAAAATATAATTAACTATTTTTAAATTATACAATACACTGGCATTTAAAGCACTCACAATGCTTGCAACCACCACTTCTCTCAAGTTTCAAAACTTTTTCACCATCCCAGAAGAACATCCCATTAAGTAAAAACTCTGTATTTCCCCTTCGATCTAATTCCTGACAACCCCTAATTTGCTTTCTGTCTCCCCAGATTTGCCTGTTCTGGATATAGCATACAAAAGGAATAATATTTTATGTGACCCTTAGTGTTTGACGTCCTTCACTAAGTAAAATGTTTTCAAGGTTCATCCAAATTGTGGCATGTAGCAGTACTTTATCTCTTCTCATGGCTGAATAATACTCCACTGTGTGGATACATCATGATTTATTTTTTAATTAATTAATTGATGGGCATGCGGTTTATTTCCACCTTTTGGCTCTTATGAATAATGCTGATATAAGCATTCATATATAAGTTTCTGAGTGGACCTGTTTTCATTTCTCTTGGATATATACCTAGGAGTGGACTGCTCTTTAAAGTGGTAGTTCTACATTGAACTTTTTTAAAGAAACCTTTTAAAAATAATAAACTTTACATGTAGGGCAGTTTAGTCAGAGAAAAACTGCGCAGAAAGTACAGAGTCCCCATATAAACCTCCACCAAACCACAGACACAGTTTTCCCTATTATTAATACCTTACATTAGTGTGGTACATTTGTTCCAATTAGTGAGCCAATATACGTTTAGCATTTTGAGGAACTACCAAACTGTTATCCAAAGCAACCATACCATTTTACAGTCCCCAGCAATGTCCAGGTTACTGTTTCTCCACATCCTCACCAATGCTTGTTGCTTTCCTTTTTAAACTATTATTATTTTATGATACCCATCTTCCTGGACGTAAAGTGGTATCACGGTTTTGTTTTTAAAGATTTATTTATTTATCCCCCCCCCCCCCCGCCGCTTGTTGTCTGCTCTCTGTGTCCATTTGTTGTGTGTTCTTCTGTGTCTGCTTGCCTTCTCTTTTAGGCGGCAATGGGAACCGATCCAGGGACCTTCTGGAGTGGAAGAGAGGTACTCAACCTCTTGTGCCACCTCAGCTCCCTGGTCTGCTGTGTCTCTTATTGTCTCTCCTCTGTGTCTCTTTTTGTTGATTCATCTTGCTGTGCCAGCTCTCCACTCAGGCCAGCTTGCCACGCAGGCCAGCACTCCTGTGCAGGCCAGTACTCTGCTCGGGCCAGCTCACTGCACAGGCCACCATTCCGTGTGGGTCAGCTCTCTGCTCAGACTAGCTTGCTGTGTGGGCCAGCTTGCCTTCATCAGGAGGCCCTAGGAATTAAACAGTGGACCTCCCGTATGGTAGATGGGAACTAAATCGTTTGAGCCACATCTGCTTCCCTATCATGGGCTTTTAATTTGCATTTCCTTAATGACCAATGATACTGAACCTTTTCATGTGCTTGCTGGCCATTTATATATCTTCTTTGGGGAAATGTTTATTTAAATCCTTTACCCAATTTTTTTTTAATGCGGCCATTTTTCTTTTTTGTTACATTGTAAGAGTTCTTTATATGTTCTGGACACTAAACCCTTATCAGCTATATAATTTGCAAATATTTTCTCCCATTCTATATGCTTTTTACTTTCTTGATAATGTCCTCTGTTGCATAAATTTTTGAAATTTTGATGAAGTCCAATTTATCTATTTTTTCCCTTTAGTTGCTTGTGCTTTTGCTGTTAAATCTGCAGGGTTCTTATAGTGTATGTGAAGTGGTATAGTGTCATTTGAAAGTAGACTGTGAAGGTTAAACGTAAGTATATTCTAAGTCCTAAAGAAACCACTAAAACAACAAAGAATTATAGCTACTAAACTAACGAAGGGAATATGATTGAATCATAAAAAAATAAGAAAAGGCAGAAAAGAGAAAAATGGAAAAAAGAACAAATGAGAGAAATAGAAAATATGTGTCAAAAAGGAAGATTTAAACTTAACCCTATTAGTAATTGCATTAGATGTTAAATGGTCCAAACAACCAAATCAAAAGACTAAGGGAATAAGAAAGCAAGATTCAATTATCTGCTGTCTACAAGAAACACAAATAAATATGAAGACACATAGAGGTTAAAAATAAAATATGGAAAAAGACATGCCATGTTTATATTAGTCAAAAGAAAGGTAGTGTGATTATATTAATATCAGACAAAATGGGTTTCGAATAAAAGAATATTACTGAAATAGAGGGTGATTTTATAGTGACAAAGGGGTTAACTTATCAAGAGAGCACACAAATTCTAAATGTTTATGTACATCCTATGGATTAAAGTGTTTCCCCAAAAGACATGTTCAAGTTCTAACCCTTACCCACTCCTGTGAATATGAACTTTTTTGTAAACAGGATCTTTGAAGGTGTTAACAGTTAAGATAAGGCCAAGCTGAATGAGTATAGACGTTAATCCAAATACAACAGATGTCCTTGTAAGAAGAGAAAATTTGGACACAGGGAGAGAGAAGGCAAGAGAGATGGCCATGTGATGGAGGAAGAGACTCACCACAAGCTGAAAAATATCATGGATTGCTGGCTACCCACCAATGACCAGGGGAAAGGCATGCAATGAATTCTCCCTTTTAAGAAGAAGCATGGCCCTGTTGATTAAGTTTCTACTGTTTAAGTCAATTAGTATGTGGTACTTTGTTATAGCAGCCCTGGCAAACTAAGACAGCACCTAATAAGACAGCTTCAAAATATATGAAGTGAAAACTAATAGAACTACAAGGAAAAAGACAAATTCACAATAATAGAGAGTTCAACATTTATCTGCAGGTAATTGCTAAAACAGGTAGAAAGAAAAGCTGTAAGTACAGAGAAGACTTGAACAACACTATCAACCAGCTTGACCTAACTGACATATATAGTACAGTCTGCTCAACAAGAGCAGAATACACATTCTGTTAACATGCCCACAAAACATTTCCTGAGAGAATCTACATCCTGATCCATAAAACTAGTTTCAATCAATTTTTAAAGGATTAAAATCATATAAAATACGTTCTTTGGCCACAATGAAATTAAGTTAGAAATCAGTAACAGAAAGATATGTGGAATATGTAGAAACTAAACATATTTCTAAGTAATTTCTAGGTCAAAGAAGAAATCTAAAGGGAAATAAAGTATTTTGAATTCAAAGGAAATAAAAACAAAGTATATCAACATTTGTGGGATGGAGCTAAAGCAGGATTTAGAGAAAAATTTATAGTACTAGATATCTATATTAGAAAAGAAAGGTCTCAAATCAATGACCTCAGTTTTTACCTTAAGAAAATAGAAAAAGAAGAGCAAGCCAACCCAAGTAAGCAGAATAAAGGAAATAAAATTCACCGCAGAAATCAGTGGATTAGAAAACAGAAAAACTATTGAGAAAATAATGAAACCAAAAGCAGGTTCTTTGATAAGACCAATAAAATTGATAAACCTTTAGCCAGACGGATCAGGAAAAAATGTGGAAGGACACAAATTACCATTATTAGGAAAGAGAGAGGTGGTACCCCTACAGATTCTACAATTATGAAAAGTTTTATCAGGTAATTTTGTAAGTCAACAACTTAAAAGAAATGGAAGGAGTCCTTAAAAGTCTCAAATTTTAAGCTCACTGATAAAGAAATAGATAACTTGAATAATCTATCATCTATGAAGAAACTTACTTTTTTGTTTATTTGTTCTTAGGAAGTACTAGGGATTGAACCCAGGACTTGTACAGGGGAGGCAGGCACTCAACTACTGAGCTACACCAGCTCCCTTTCAAGAAATATAAGTTAAAACCCTTCCCATGAAGAAAACTCCAGACCAGATGGCTTCACTGGCTAATTGTACTAAACATTTAAGGTAGAAATAATACTGATTCTATGTAAACTCTTCCAGAAATGACTACATATACCTGGTTACTTGATTTTTAACACAGTTAACTTTTCGAACACTGAGAACACAGTGATCTGTGGTAGACAGAATTCTAAGATAACCCCCAAATGATCCTTGTGTTACTAAGATGAATATTATTCTCCTTAAGACAACTCTACTACATAACTAATTACTAACTTGTAAGGGAAAATATTATCTATTTAAAAATTAATGGGAAGTGGACTTGGCCCAGTGGTTAGGGCATCCACCTACCACATGGGAGGTCCGTGGTTCAAACCCCGGGCCTCCTTGACCCGTGCGGAGCTGACCCACGCGCAGTGCTGATGCACCCAAGGAGTGCCATGCCACGCAGGGGTGTCCCGCGCAGGGGAGCCCCACGCGCAAGGAGTATGCCCCGTAAGGAGAGCTGCCCAGCGTGAAAGAAAGTGCAGCCTGCCCAGGAATGGTGCCGCACACACAGAGAGCTGATGCAGCAAGATGACGCAACAAAAAGAAACACAGATTCTCATGCCGCTGACAACAACAGAAGCAGACAAAGAAGAACATGCAGCAAACAGACACAGAGAACAGACAATTGGGGGGAAGGGAAGGGGAGAGAAATTTAAAAAAAAATTAAATTATTTTATCTGATTAAGAACTATCTCAAAATAAATAAAAATACCTTTAAACATATTCATGTACAGACACACAGGGAGATACTACTACATACCTACTAAACTGGCCAAAATTCTCAAAAATCAGATAATACCAAGTGTTGGTGAGCAAATGGAGCAACATAAAGTCTCATAACACTGGTGGGAGTGGACACTGGCACACCATTTGGCATTCTCTATCAAAGATGAACATACTCATATCATATGAATTTCCTCTCCTAGATAAATACACAACAGAAATATGTGCACAAGCTCACTGAGAGGCATGCATAAAAATACTCTTGGCAGCATTATTCCTAACAGTTCCAAATTGGAAATAGCTCATTTATCTACCAACAATATACTGGATAAATTGTAGTACATTCTCCCAATGGAAAAGTATACAAAATAAAAATGAAAGAACTAAAATTTCAGGCAACACCATGGATGAACATCATACTGATGTTAAGTAAAAGAAGCCATATATATATAAATACATAAAATTTTATGTATGTAAAATACATAAAATTCTAGTCGTATAAAGTCCAAAAACAGGAAAACTAAATAATGTTGATAAAAGTCAAGACAGTAGTTACACTTGTGAGGATGGAGGAGGAGAGACTGGCAGGGGCATAAGGGAAGCTTCTAAGATCCATGCAATGTTCTGTTTTTTTGACCTAGGTGGCAGTTATGTGGAAATTGCTTTGTGATAATTCAGGAAGGTACATATTTATGTTTCAAGTTCTTTTTTGTATGTGTCATTCTTAAATTAGAAAAAAACTGAAAAATTCAAATAACTTGTAAGGAATCATTTCTGAAATCACCAGACTATGTATCCCAGCCCACCTTTATTTTTTTCCTGCTTATTTCCCATCTAACATTTAACAATACTTTTTTTTTTTTTAAAGAAATTATAATGTCACTTTCTTTTCCAGTAATGCTTCAAGGAAGCCATCTCTGTCATTCCTCAGAAAAGCTCATAATATAACCCAGTGGTTAGAAAAAATAATACCAAACAGAAGTGTAATTTCCTAAGGGAAGAACACATTTCTCTTGGCAATGACTGTCAACAGCATTCTTAGCAACCCAGCAGAATTCAGAGTTTTAAGCACCATTGTGAAGGAAATGTTTAGCAATAAGAATAATGGAAATAAAAACATGAAGGAAAGAAAATTTTTTAAAGGAATGTTAATTCTTTACTTTTGTTTCACTACAACTTTAAGTACAGTTGTAAACTTAAAAAAAATACTCACTGAGGAGTCTGATACTCTGTATTTTCTTTGCCACCATCATCTAGCAAAAATCTGGTTCAGTTCATTTATTACATTTCATTCAAGCATTTACAAATATTTACTAAATTTCAATGCACACTAGGGTGACTGAAACGGTTTGAAATATCCGAATGAGACTGAAGTTGGAAAACCAAGAGGATGTTCATTGTAAGGTCAAACGGTTTCACTGAATTCAACAAGCACACACAGTCTAGCACAGAAGGCTGCCTTCTGCTCCTCAATTGTATTTTAATGCCTGGAATGCCATTCCCCATTTTGTCTAGAAAAATCCCAGCTCCTCTTTAGTGCAAACTCATTTATCCTTTCCTCCCTGATCACTTCTTTGGTACCACTCACCAACATACCCTGTACCTTTTTTTATATCCCTTACCGTGATACATTAAACTTCTTCACCTTTGTCTTCCTTACCATGCTGTAAGTAACTTAAGGACAGGAGCTACATACATTTCATTCATCCCTTTCTGCAGTGCTTATCAGAGTGCGTGGTTCGTGGCAGGTATCAGTAAGGGTTATTAATGAAATAAATGGGAAGGGACTAGGGAGGAGGTAGCTGGGCTGGCGTTTGTTTGGAGGGGGGTCATAGCTGACAGGTATACCAGTATAAAACTGGTATGAATTCGTTAGCAAGAGGGGAGTCCAAGAGCTTCTGGAAAGACTGGCAAGGAAGCAGGCCACACGAGCACTGGTCATAACAGCAGGGGATAATGGAGAGGGAAGGAGCACCAGAACTAATGAAAAAATAGGAGGTTTTGGGGAGATGCATGAATAGCCTTCCTGATACCGAACTTGGTGTGGGGAGCTGAGCTGTCCTGCTGTGTTGGTAGGTGGCATAGTACCACTAGTGAGAGGTCTACAATTGAAGCCTTCAGTTTGCTTGGTTTTACTAAGACACTAAGGAGAGAGGCTTTTTTTTGGGTGCTGAAGTAAAGGCAATTACTGGAGATGGGCAATGATTTAATTAGAACAAACAAATTTAGGAGGTAGGAAATCTACTATACGTGGATGTACACAAAGTGTAAAACCTGATTGTTACTACTGGTCACTTTGATTTTCTTTAAAAGGACTGAACACTATTTATGTCCAAAACATATGATGCTTACAAAAAAAAAATCAATCTCATTCAAAGTGCTCATTACAAGATTTGTTAGATTAGAAAAGCCTTTGGAATATTTACCTCTATGATAGGAGGATGCCTGGGGAGAGCCGCCATTAGTAGGCACACAAATAAAGGTGAAATAGTAAAAACTTGAATTTTAAACTCCTATATATAGGTAATTACAATAATCATGGGAACCGAGATGAACTCTACTGTGGAAAGGTGCATCTAGACATGCTTTCAAAGAGGGCCTGCGATAACTAAGAAATAAACCGCAGGCCCCAATCTAAGGCTGTTTTGCCAGGGCCCGTGAAGCCCAAAGACATGTGAGAGGAATACGGCTATGGTGAATTTTAGTTGTGGTGGAGAGAGGATGGTGTCAATGGTCTTAGACAGTTGTGAATGGGGTCTTCTGTGATGTCCATGGAAGATGAGTTCTAAGGCCATCCTGGAGTGGGGATGTACAGACAGATACTATGTGACTACCCAAAAGCCAATTTTAAAAAACCCAAACAAACCCAAAACTCGTTTCCTTTGATTTCCTTTACTTAAGACACGGGAAGGTAAAAAATATACAAATTCTTCACATTCCTTTGGCTAGGGGTGTGACAGCTATGGCTACTGACCTACATGCAGACGTTCCTGGGGAGGACTTCTCTTTCTAAATAACAAGTCAGAGCCTCAAGACCTTTGCATCTTTCCTCTTTGCTCTTCTTTCTGCCAGAATACTAGCCATGAAGCCTAGAACTGTAGAAGCTTCCTGTGACCATGTGATGATGAGCATGAGGCTAATGGCCTAGGTGCCAAGGGGGACAGAGAAGAAACATGGAAAGAACCCAAGTCCCCGATGGCACTGTTGAACTGCGATGTACCTCTAGACTGCCCATTCCTAGATTCCTTGGTGCATAAGAAAATAGATCCCTATGTGTTTAGGCCACTGTAATTCAGTTTTCTGTTACCTGTAGCCAAATTTAATCCTAGCTGATCAAAAGCAAATAAAAATAGGACCTTTGAATTTTCTGAGTGTTTTCAGGTACAGCATAGAGGTTGATATTGTACTTAACCTTCTGTCAGGCTCTGGTACTTGCTTGGGACAGCAGGTAGTGTCCTGCCATACCAATATATATACTAGGACTTCCCTGAAGGACGCAGAGGCAGATCTGGCAGAAAGAGAGCCTTTCTAAGGATAGTCCCTCACAGCGCATCCTTTAGCTGGTCCTGAGGCTGCTAAGAGGTTGCTGCATGTAAGGGGCATATTGTTGGTTAGGTGTAAGCTAAGCAGGACCATATGACAGCAAAGTTCTTGGGGTTGAGGATAAACAGACTGGAAGATCTGGGGACACAAGTGTCCCATACTCCAGCAGAGTACCATCCAGAGGGAGCTTCTCAGGTAAAGTAAGGGCTACGCACTCAGAGAGGCATAAGCCAGGAGGGTTTGTCAAAATTAAGCAGGACTGGGTGTGCAGAAATCCAGACAAAGCATTCTTATAGGGGGAGTTTTTCGGCAGTTGCATATTTTTTTTCCAGGTTGCTTCCCACCTTTCTTAATGGTGTCAAATGTGGCTGTTTAACAATCTGAAAACCAGAGCTAAAAAAAGTAATTCTCCTTTTCTAAAATCTTGGCATCATAAGGAGGTAGAAGCTTCTCCATAAGCCAGGACTCTGGGTATTATGGCTATACATTTAGTCTACAAACAGATAATCTGACCTAGGTGACATTGACCTCACCAAAGTGAAAAACACAACTCTGCGTGTTATATGAGTTTTAAAAAATAATGCAACATTTTAGACAGACATACAATTTTAAAAGGTAAAAATATTTCTTTAGAAAAAAATAAAACCTTCATTGGGTCATTTAATTCTAAACCAGAGATGATGTCCTAGCAGTACAGCTTAGCTAATTATCATCTTTTACCCTAAATCCTAATTTTGACACCTCCCCCCCCCCAATTCCCTTTTACTCTAAACTTCAACAAATCCCGTTGGATTCTATAAAAAGAATTTTTAGAAGCTGCTCACATAAATGACAGAAGAGGCACCATGGGACCCTAGTTTTGTTTCATTTAAGAAATTATTCTGGTATTGAGTTAGAAACATTTGTAAAGAAATTTGTAATTTATGTGTTAGCTCCTTAAATAGCTCAGTAAATTTTATATCATTGTAAATGTTTTAAAACATTATTTCCATATTGATTAAAGAAAGGAAAGATTATGAAAATTTCTCTTACAAGAATGTATTCAATAAAGAAATACAAGCTACCAGGAATTCCCTGTCTCTGTGCTATGTTTTTCAGTTAGGTAACTGAAAGGCATTAAACACATCAATCTGGTCTAACTGAGGAACAGACCCTAGAATATTTTTTAAAGTTAATTCTTTTGAACTGTGACACTGTTGAGTTAAAATATATTTGCTTTTAGCTTTGATAAGAAAACCCAATTTAGCTGTCTCAATGAAAAGTCTTTTTCTCATGAAACAGGAAGAATATCTACTCTAAAGAAAAGACAGTAGCAAACATTCCAGAATTAAAATGAAAGAAACCCCCTCCAAACACATATTTTCTTTAAAAACAGTATCTAAAACAATCTAGTTACACAAATTGTACTGATGAGCAACGTGTTAAAGTTTACAAAGTATAGTAATTAAATTAGGACTGCTCTTCTTTGAATGCTGGGTAATAAATGATGATTCATTCAGTCATACTAGCGAAGAACACATGGCACAGAATCCCACAGGAGAGGACATGGCATCTTTGCCAAAAGGATAGCAGCAATGAATTACTTGAATATTTTGGTTTCTTGAATTTTTCAGAACTTAAAACAACAAAAAATGTGTGTATAAACTAAAGGATACAGAAAACCAGTTTCTATCAAGATAGGGCAGGATTTATTATCCACCACTTGGACTGGCAAATTTCCTCCATTTGTTTCCGTAATATTTGTACTGAAGCACAGACATTACATAATGGACAAACACTGCAAGGCAGCCCAAAGGTCAAGCTGGCGAGTTAAAGGTCACTGTCTGGATGCCAGTCAAACCGCAAAGCAGGTCTGAAGGGAGGACCCAGAGGGTCCAGATGTGACCACTGAGAATGACCTCTGACCTGGTAGTCTTCTTCCTCAAAAACCCCTCTCTTCATATAACCTGATAATCATGCCACTAACTCAACTGGCTGGTACGAATACTGTTTATCTTTTACCATTCTTGGGATAGAAGATCTGGAGGAGTCCACTAATAACCTGCCATGGTTAAGGTCTTATGTTATCAGCATTGTTCCTCATCTGGGGCTGTTTTCCACTGGTGGTAGAGAAAGAGAGGCATCTAGTAAGCCAGGTAACAGGAACTGCCTAAAGGATGGCAGGGCAAGCCTGAGCCAAGACAGCGATTGTGATGTTGTTGCAAGAGAGGGCAAGGGTGGCACTGGAGATGCAGAGCGGGCAGGTAGGAAGAGGCTGGCTAGCATGTTTGGGGTATCTGGTTAAGGAACAGACTAGGGTCACCACTAGGAGATTAAACGAAATACCTAAGTAGACTATGAACTAAGAACCCAAGGAAGGAAAGAAGCAGACAGGTAATTCTCTTCTCTTCTGCCTTTACCCAAGGTTACAAATACTGGGTGGGTAATGAGAAAACAAAACAAAGAGGGCCAAATTTAGAATCAAGGGACTAGAATATCAGAGAAGGAAAGATGTCAAATATAGATGTCAGATATAGGAGGCTTACACCCAAAAGTTTATTTGCAAGTTGGTTGTTTGCAACATAGATGAAGAATTTGGCTGCAGTCTGGTTCACAGAGTACTTTACCATAGTGTAAGTCACTCTGGTTGTGTGGGAAAGGAAGCTCAGGTTTCTCAAACAACAATGTGACTAGAAGGCTCTGGCTCCTTGGGCCAGGGAAGGGAATGTGTCCTGTGCCCAAACTGTCTTGCTCCCTGCTGCCTGCACTTGTGGCTGCTGTAGGATGCAGTGGGAGGTCAGTCACTGCAGTTGAGAGGAAGATTTCTTTGGAAGATTCCTTCTTTTTTTTTTTTTTTCTTTCATAATTGAGATTTTACTGGTTGTTTTGAAGATCAGAACAGACATTATGAACAATTTGTACACAATTCTTAATGTACGTACCATAACCCTAAAAAGCCATGTAGTTGTTCTCCGAGAGGATGTTTATAATCCAGGTGTAGAAAAATTTGAAATTATTTTTCGTAATTACATGCTTTAAGAAAAAACATTAAGCACTGGATTATATAGCATAAGCAATGCATTATATATTCATTAAATACATAACTAAATATAATAAAATTGTTGTACCTTGACTTTTCACATAAAAACAAAACTCTCATATCCCATGTTCTGATTTGGGTTTAGAAATTTTATCGAAAGAGACATAAGGAAAGCATAGGTAGCTGCCTGATCCTGGGGCCCCATGTCCTCAAGCTGTTCAGTTTCTCAAGGACAAGCAGCACATAATTCAGGCAGTCAGGCCGAAGGAAATGCCCGTCCAAGGGAGGAAAATGGTTCCCTAACTGGAGAAGGTTTTTTTTTTTTTAAATTAATCTTTTTTATTTTGAGATAATTAGATTTACATGTGGTCATAAGAAATAATACAAAGAGGTCCTGTATACCCTTTCCCCATTTTGCCTCAATGGTAACATCTTGAAAAATTATAGCATAGCATCACCACCAGATTACTGACATTGATACAATCAAGATACAAAAGAAAGCCGTCACAGCAAGTCTTTGTTACCCTTTTATAACTGTACACACTTCCCTCCTGCCCCTTCCTCTGTCCTTAACTTCTGGCAACTACTAATCTGTTCTCTATTTATAATTTTATCATTTGAAGAATGTTCCAAAAATGAAATCATGCACTATATGAACCTTTGGGATTGGCTTTTTTTTCTCTTAGCACAGTTCTCTGGAGACTCATCCCTGTTTTCACACACATCAACTGCTCATTTCTCTTTATTTCTGAGTAATATGCCAAGGTATGGCTATATCTTAGTTTATTTAACTATTTAACCATTGAAGGACATTTGGGTTGTTTCCAGTTTTTGGCTATTATGAATAAAGTGGATATATTCACGTTTTATGTGAACGTAAGTTCTCATTTCTCAGGAATAAGTGCCTAGGACATTGCTGGGTAGCAATATGTTTAGCTTTTTAAAAAGCCGCCTAACTGTTTTCCAGAGGAAAACCATGGGGATGTACCATTTTACAATCCCACTAGCAATGTCTGAGTGATCCAAGTGCACCCTCACTAGCATTTGCTGTTATCACTCTTTTTTATTATAGCCATTCTGATAGGTATTGATGATATCATATTGTGATCTTAATTTGTTCTTTCATAGTGGCTAATGATGCTGAATATGTTTTCATGTGCTTATTTGTCATCAGTATATCTTCTTTGGAGAATGTCTATTCATGTCTTTCTTCTGCTTTCTAATTGGATTGTTTATTTATGGTTGAGGTTTAAAAGTTTAAAAAAAAATATCTATATATTCTAGCCCTTTGTCAGATATGTGTTTGTAAATATTTTCTCCTAATCTGCAGTTTAATAGTTTAATATTTTCTCCAAGTCTGTAGTTTAATAGTTTAAACTTGATTTATCAGTTTTTCCTTTTGTTGCCAAGTTTAAGAACACACTGCCTGATCCTAGATCCTGAAGACTTTCTCCTAAGTTTATTTCTAAAAGTATTCATGTTTTACACTTAAGTTCATGATGTATTTTGAATTAATTTTTGTTTAAGGTATAAAGTTTAGTTTGAGGTTCATTCTCTTGCTTTCTTTTTTGCCTAGGGAAGGCAAATTGAACCAACAACACTTAATAAAAAGGCATTTTTTTCTTCCATTAAATTAATTTTGTACTTTTCTCAAAAATCTGTTGGGCATATTTGTGTGTGCCTATTTCTGGGTTCTCTGCTCTACTGATCTATGTGTCTGTCCTTCTGAGAATACCATACAGTATTTGATTACTGTACCATGTCTTGAAACTGGGTAGACTGTGAATCTGATTTTATTCTTATTTTATAAAATTGTCTTTCCATAAAAATTTTAGAATAATTTGGTCTATATCTAAAAAAAATCTTGCTTGGATTTTTTTTTTTCTTTAGAAGGACCTTTTACATGGGAAACAAGTACTCAACCACTGGGCTACACATGCTACCCAGTGAAAGGTGGTTTTTCATATTTGTTTGTTTGTTTTTAGGGGGTACCAGGGATTGAACCCAGGACCCTGTACATGGGAAGCAGGCACTTAACCACTTGAGCTACATCTACTCCCCTTGCTTGGATTTTGATAATAATTGTGTTACACCTGAATATCAATTTAGAAAGAACTGAAATCTTTAGCGTGTTGAGTATTTCCATTAATTTAGGTCTTCCTTAATTTCTATCATGAGCATTTGTAGTTTTTAGCATTTAAGTCCTGTTGCTAGATTTACACCTAAATATATAGAAATACTGATTTTTATGTTTATCTTGCATTATGCAACCTTGCTGAACTCATTCATTAATTCTAGGAATTTCTGGTAAACTTCTTGGGAATTTCTACATAGACAATCATGTCACTGATAAACAGGAGCAGTTTAATTTTTTCCTTTCTGATTTATACCTTTTATTTCCTTTTCTTGCCTTACTGCACTGGCTAGAACTTCCAGCATTATGCTGAATAAGAGTGGTGACAGAAGACATTTTTGCCTTGCTTTTGATCAAATGTTTTTTCTTTATGAACTGATATGATCATGGGATTTTTTTCTTCTTTAGCCTGTTAATATGGTGATTACATTGGTTGGTTTTTGAATGTTGAACCAGCCTTGCAACTCTGGATTAAATATCACTTGGTGATAGTAATAAGTCTTTTTATATATTGCTGAATTCTATTTACTAATATTTCGTTAAGAATTTTGTGTCTGTATTTATGGCAGAAATGGGTCTGCAGTTGTCCTTTTTTTTTCCCCACTGTCTTTCTCTGATTTTGGTATTAGGATAATGTTAGTACCCTAAAATGGACTGGAAAGGGCTCCCTCCTCTATTTTCTGAAAGAGATTGTGTAGAATTACTTCTGGTATTACTTTACTTCTTTAAACATTTGGTAGAATTATCAAGTGAAGCAATCTGGTTCTGGAGGTATCTTTTGGGGGTGGAGGTGGTTTAAATTGCAAGTTCAATTTCCTTTACAGTTTTAGGGCTATTCGAATGATCTATTTCATCTGGAGTGAGTTGTGGTAGTTTGTGTTTTTTGAGGAATCGGTCCATTTCATTTAAGTTGTCAAATTTATGTGTATAGAGTTGTTTGTAGTATCCCTTTATTATCTTTCTTATATCTGTAGGGTCTGAAGTGATAGCTCCTATTTCTTTGTTGATAGTGGTGATTTGTGTCTTTACTTATTTTTCTTCATCAGTCTTGCCAGAAATTTGCCACTTGTATTGATCTTTTCAAAGAGCTATCTTTTTGTTTCATTAATTCTCTATTTTTTCTATTTTCAATTTCACTGACTTCTGCTCTTATTCCTTCCTTCTGTTTGTTTTGGGTTCATTTTTCCTTTTCATTTTCCTGGTTCTTGATGTGGAGGTTTAGACTATTCATTTAAGACTTTCACCCATTTCTAATATAAGCATTTAGTGCTACAAATTTCCCTCTCAGCGTTGCTTTAGCTGTGCCCCACAAATTTTGATATGCTGCATTTTCATTAAGGTCTAAGTATTTTTAAAAATTTCTTTTGAATGTCCCTTCTTGGCCCATGTATTAATTTACAAGTATGTGGATTAGTTTCCAAGTGTTTGTATATTTATCTTTGGTTTTTCTGTTATTGACTATTGGTCTGATTGTTATGTCAAGAATATACTCTATGGTTTAAATGCTTTTATATATGTTACAGTTTGTTTTATGCCCAGGATATGGTTCATCTTGTTTTATGTTCAGTGGATGTTTGAAAGTAATGTGCATGCTGCTGTTCTGGGTGTTCTGAATTTGGTTTCTTTTGATTAATGTTTGCATGATATATCTTTTCCATCCTTTTACTTCCAGTCTCTTTATATCCTTGTTTTTTGAACTGAGTTTAAGACAGCACACAGTTGGGTCATGTATTTTAAATCTCTCAGTGTATTAAGGCAACATTAATGTAATTATTGACAAGTTAGGGCTTGTATACCATTTTATTGTTTTTTGTTTGGTCTCTCTTTTTACCTATTTTTCTGAGTTCTTTTCCTGCCTTCTTGTGTGTTACTGAATTTATTTTAGAATTCCATTTTGATTTATCTATTGCATTTTTAGTATATCTCTTTATACAGTTCTCTTGCTCTGTTTTATATTACATATACTTAATTTATTAGTCTGTTGGTGTTGGCATCTTACTAGTTCAAGTGAAGTATAGAACTATAACTTCTTTTTACCCTCCCCCATTTATTATATAGTCATCTTAAATATTTCCTGTACATAACTTTAGAACCATAAACTACAGGATTGTAGTTTTCATTCATTTGAGAATGCCTTGATTTTCCCTTCTTTCATTTTCATGGGATGTGGAATTCTGGATTGACAGGGATTTTTTCTTTCAGCACTTATATATGTTGTGTCACTCCTCCTGGCCTCCATGGATCTTGATGAGAATTGTGCCATTCAAATAGATTTTCCCCTATAGGTAATACTTCATATCTCCAGCTGCTTTCAAGAATTTTCCTTTGTTCTTAGTTTCTGGAATTTGGTTATGATGTATCTTGGTATGGGTTTTCTTGGGTTTATTCTGTTTATAGAGTTCATCAAGCTTCTTAAATCTGCAGGTTTGCCTTTTGTCAAATTTCGGAAGTTTTAAACTATTATTTCTTTGAGTACTTTTTCAGCCCCACTCTGTCATTCCAGGACACCAATGACACAAATGTTAGATTTTTTGTTATAGTACCACAGGTTTCTAGGGTTCTGTTTTTTTCACCCCCTTCTTTATTGGTTAATCCCTATTGTTCTATCTTCAAGTTCACTGATTCTTTCCTCGGCCCACTCCATTTAGCTATTGAGATCATCCATGGCATTTTTATTTCGGGTATTATATTTTTCAGTGCTAAAATTTCTACTTTTTTCCCCTTTAAATCTTCTATTTCTTTCCTGAAATTTCTATTTTTTTCGTTTGCTTGAAACATGCTTATAATTGCTCACTGAAGCATTTTTATAGAGGCTACTTTCAAATCTTTGTCAGATAATTCTAATATTTCTGCATTTTGGTGTAGTAATCTATTCTTTTTTTCTCATTCAAGTTGAAATTTTTCTTAAAACTAGTGACTTTAAACTGAAACCTGTACACTGGAGTATTATGTTATGACTCAGGATCTTATTTAAACCTGATGCTTCACCTGGCTTCCTCTACTACCATTCTGGGTAGGGAAGGCGGAGACACCACCTGATTACCACCAAGTGGGATGAAAGTCTAGGTCTTCCACTTGTCTTTGACACCCTAGGACCTCCTTATTACAGCTGGCCAGCAGTAGGAATTCCAACTCCCAGCAGGCCTCCACTGCTACCATTTTGGCTCAGAGTGGGTAGGAGTGGAGTGCCTTGCTACTTCTCACTAGGCCTCTACCAACATCACTGGGGTGGTGGTGGTGGCCCATTACTGCTAGAGAGTGGTAAAAGTTCTGGCTCTTCAGTTGGCCTCTTCCAGAAACCACCACAGCAGGGAAGGGGTGGGTGCCTGATGACTGGGTGTGGAAGTCCAGGCTCTTCCTTCAGCCTTTGCTGGCATGAGTAGGGATGGAGGCCACAGTTTTTTTGGAGTAGAGTTGGTATTAAGAGTTTCTTTTGGAAATGGTGCCCCTTTTGGCTAGAGAAAGTAGGCTTTTGTCGGAGCTTTATGGTTTTTTCTTGTTTTTATTTGGGGGGCGGGGGGGTCTGTGTCCACTGGTGTTTCTGAGTTTCTATTTCAGTTATATGTCTACAATATATGAAGCAAAAATAAAACCCAAGGAACTCATCAGAGTCATTCCTTGGGTCCAAGGTCCCTACATGGTCTGCTTTTTGTTCTCCCACTTTGAGAGTTATCTAATGCTTGTTTTATATATAACACCCAGGATTTTAAGCTGTGTTTAGGAGGAGAAAAAGGGAAAAGTACATCTCCATTTTCCCAGAGGGAGATGTCTTTAGGGGGAAAATGGAGTTCCCACTTTCACTGGATCTCAAAAAATGTCCACAGATGGACTGGCCCTTAGAAATCATCTAGTCTAATTTTTCATTTGATTAAGAACAAGAGAGAGGAAAGGTCTAAATTGAGGCCAAAGAATAAATATGAAACAGAACCAAAATTAGAGTTGTGGGTTTCTGACTTCTGGTTAGTGCCATTTGCACTTAGTAGACCACATCTTTCTTATCTATAAGACAAGGGATGATGAGAAATTGGACCAGATGATCTTCAACTTAAATCATTGACAATGCTTATGACTACCCACAGCCCTGCATCCCCTTTCCCTAGCTCATCTTCTTCCACCACTGTGTTGAAGCTATAATAAAGAACTGGGGTTGGGGAAGTTGTGGAGGGCAAAAATTCCTCAAAGAAAATATACTGAACTTTGTAATTGTGATGATGGTTTCTTCCTACATATTTGGAAAAATACCTCCCTTACTCTAGCTGTACAACTGTACAGACAGGGTCTGTGACTTGATTTTGGATTCCTTTTGTACATGATCTTTGCCATTCTTTTTTTTTTTTTTTTTAATTTCTCTCCCCTTCTTCCCGCTCCCCCCGAGTTGTCTGCTCTCTGTGCCCATTCGCTGCATGTGCTTCTGTGACTGTTTCTTTCTTATCAGCAACACTGGAAATCTGTGTTTCTTTTTGTTGTGTCATCTTGTTGTGTCAGCTCTCTGTGTGTGCAGCACCATTCCTGGGCAGGCTGCACTTTCTTTCACGCTGGGAAGCTCTCCTTACAGGGCGCACTCCTTGCATGTGGGGCTCCCCTACGCAGGGGACACCCCTGCGTGGTGCGGCACTCCTTGTGCACATTAGCACTGCGCGTGGGCCAGCTCCACATGGGTCAAGGAAGACCGTGGTTTGAACCGTGGACCTCCCATGTGGTGGACGGACGCCCTATCCATTGGGCCAAGTCCGCTTCCCTGGCATTCTTAATACAGATGAGCATGGTCAATTTTATTCAGGATTCCTGCTTTTCTCATTAACTGGGGCAAAAAGAGAACAGCAAGAGCTATGGTGAAAGAAAATTTAGCACAATAGCAGGTCCCCTTCATTTGAACAAATCATGTATAGTGGTTTGATGCTGTGTAATATGTACCCCAGAAAAACATGTTCTTGTTTAATTCATCCCTGTGGGTGTGAACCCACTGTAAGGAGGACCTTTTGATAAGTTTACTTCAGTTAAGGTATATATGTGTGGCCCAGTCCAATGAGGATGGATCTTAATCCTATTACTGGAATCCTTCATGAACAGAATGAACACAGAGAGATACAGCAAGAATGAGTGTACCACAGAGGGAGCAGCCAGAAGCTGAAATCAATGCACCCAAATGAGAAGGGAAGGACCAGGAGATGCTGCCATGAGCTTTGCCATGTGACAGAGGAGCCAAGACTGTTGTCAGCCAGCCCTGGGACTCTGATCTTTGGGATAAAAGCATTACCTTGGTGATGTCTTGATTTGGACATTTTCCAGGCCTCAAAACTGTGAGCAAATAAATACCCATTGTTTAAGCTGAACCATTCCATGGAACTTGCTTAAGCAGCCTAGGAAACTAAAACATTGTATAACTTCCTATGTACCTCAGTTTCTTCATCTGTAAAATGGGGATAGTAATAATACCTAAACCTCATTATTTTTTCTGAGGACCACAGGTAGAAGCTTAAAAGAGTGCCTGGCTTTATTAAGCATCAATAAATATTACTAGCTATTACAACTGTTATTATTATTTATTGGAAGCCTGCCTCTTATAAATAAAATACTAGCTACTTTGTAAATATTATCACATGTAAGCCTCAGAACAACTGAGGCTTATCCCTATTTTGTAAATTAAGAAACTAGGATTATTTTATTATGAAATTCACTTATAAATACAGTATAAAATAGTATCATTTAAAAAGATAGATTACGTAAAAAAGAAAACTGAAGAAAGTCAAAATAAAAAAACCATAAAAAAAAAAGATGACATTTAAAACTTTTGAAGACCTGGCAAATTCAGAAAACAGTAAACAAAGTACCCAGTATTATAATATATTACCAGGGTTATTATTTATAACTTTTAAAATTTAATGCCTCTAAAAATATTTAAAGGAGGAAAATAAAAGCATAGCCTGGTCACTCTATGGGAAAACTGGGCCTGGTTTTCTTCAGCTATCATTTGCAAAGTTATCCCACTGAACTAAAAGGGCATAACTTGAATTCCTGTAAGGACCCCAGTGAAGAAATACAGTATGTACAGAATTTTTCCTCACAGTCCTATAGCTGGAGTAGAAAATCAGAAGCATGGGGTAAAATTAAAGTTTGATGAGTTTTTTCTATTTGTCATACAGAGGTCCCCTTACTACAGTCATTTTACTCATTCCTAATTTTAAACATTTGGGGGGAAGGGCAACAATAACTACTTGTTTGAGGTTCATTCACTGTCTGAGATTATTTTCTAAGCACTTTCTGATAAAAAAAATAAATATATGTATTTTTAAATGTGCTTACCAAGGCAGAATGGTTCCAATACATTTCTGATTGAGAACTCATCTGACATGTTCATCTGGTTAAGACCAATTCTGATCAGTAAGGACTTGATTTTCTCAGGGCAAGGTTTCAGTAATAAGTAGCCAATAACATAGAGACCGTATCGAAGCCAGCACAGGAACGGGGTGGCAATCCTGCCTTTGGGTGTCTGCGACATTCGCTCAATTGTTGGAAAGAGCAGCAAGGTGCGGATTACCTACAATAAAGAAACATTTTGTTAAGAGGTTTTCTTAAGGGGTAGCACATTACGTTACATTTTCTTCCACAGAGTAGAGACAAATAGCCGGGTTTTAGAATATGACTACAGGCTGAAAAGAACCCCTGCCCACTGCATTCTTAGCCCTTAAACTAAAGGGAATTGAAGGATGCCCCTTTAGTTGTTGGGATTCATTTTCAAGGTGGAGGGAGTCAGACACTACGTAACTCCTAGCCTCTTGTGACAGCAATTCTCAATTCCTTTGAAGGAAAAACTATACCACTTAAAACAAAGTGGTTATATCAAATTCGTCAACTAATGATGATGCATGAGAAAGGAGAGCAACATAAAGAACTCCATTTCTACTCACCATCATTTACTGATTGCAGTTGTAGATATTTCACTTTTGAAAAACTCCTCTATTCCTTAATAGAATAGCTAAAGATAATCTTTAAGAGGACCAAATCTATTTCTGAGTCAACCCTAATAAAGTAAAAACCAGGACTTCTAGGAAGATGGCAGACTAGAAAGATATGGGACTCTTTTCTCCTCCAGAAAAATACCTAGAGGACAGGCTGAAACAGCCTGGAAAAAGATCCTCTATGGTTTAGGCCACCAGGCGAAGGCTGAACGCTGCCCAGAGAAGAGAGGGACAAAGGAGGAAAATCGCAACTACAGAACTGTGAGTTGACATGAGCAGCGGCTGCTCTTGCTGGCACCCTCCATCACACTAAGGGCACTTTAGAATTCTCAGACTTCTGGGAAAAAGGGGGCTCTAGGGATCCACCACCCCAGGAAAAGGGAAAGAGAGGGACAGAGACTAAGGCTGACTCAGCTTCTGATGAACAAATTTGGATATGTGTGTCCCACCAGTCCTTTCAGGCGGGTGGGACAACACTGTGGTTTGCCCTGGGAGTGGGCACAGGACTGGAGAAATCTGAACCTTGTAATCGCCTTCTCTCCTAGCTGGGATGAATTGTTGAGGATGTACCTTACCAGGAAAGGGGGGAGAGAGGGACACAGCCTAAGGCTGACTCAGCTTTTGACTCACAGATTTGGCCTGCTGTGTCCCAGGAGCCCTTCCAGGCCAGGTGGGGCTGGGCCATTGCTTGCCTTGGGAGCCAGCAAGGGGCTAAAGATATATGACCATCCCAATCTCCTTCTCTACTAACCTGGACTGATTGTTGAGGCCTCAGAGAGGAATGGAATTACTTCCTCGCTGGAAAAAGGGAGGGGGCTGCCAGAGAAGGCTGAAGAATTGTCTCAGAAAAAGTTTGAATTACAAGGCTCTTAGCCCCCAGGCAGGAAGCTCTATCACATTGACCCAGAGTGTGTTGCAACAAATACACTCCAACCAGGTATTGAACTGAGAACTGTCAAAGATTGCTATCTGCTGGCAGAATAAGGAAGTGTACCTGAAAAAATCAAAAATAAGTAGGTGAGGTTTTTCCCAAGGCCCTAGGAAGTGAGTCTATAACCAATTACTGGGTCCAGTTTCCAATTCTGAGCAACTAGCAGGGACAATCCTAACAATCCAGGTCGAGAATCAAAGAGGAGTGGTAACACACAGCTTCCTGCCAATAAATCCGTACAAAAGAAAAATAAATTGAGCACCTGAGTAAACTACATCCTAATCAATGTCTAGACATAAGCAAAAAATTACAAGCCACACTAAAAAATAGAAGGCATGGCCCAAGAAAAGGAATAAATCAAAGCACCAGAAGAGATGCAGGATTTGAGAGAACTAATTAGCTAGATATGAACAAATTTCCAAAATCAAATTAATGAGTGGAAAGACAACAAATGAAAGCAAAGAAGTTGAAATCCTAAACAGAAAAGTAACAGAGCTCATGGGAATGAAAGACACAATAGGTGAGATCAAAAATACATTAGAGGCATACAACAGCATACTCGAAATAACAGAAGAAAGAATCAGTGATACCAAAGACCGAACAGCTGAAATTGAAGAGAGGAAAGAATAGAAAAGATTGAACAGGGGCTCAGAGTTGAATGACAAGATGAAATGCAACAACATACGTGTCATGGGAGTTCTAGAAGGAGAAGAGAAGGGAAAAGGGGCAGAAAGAGTATATGAAGAAATAACAGCTGAAAATTTCCCAACTCTCACAAAATAAATGAATTTACATATTCAAAAAGCACACTGTACCCCAATCAGAATAAATCTGAATAGACCTACTCCAAGACACATACAACTCAGATTGCCAAATGTCAAAGATAAAGAGGAAGTTCTCAGAGCAGTGAGGGAGAAGCAAACCATCATCTACATGTGAAGCCCAGTAAAACTTAGTGCAGATTTTTCTTCAGGAACCATGGAGGTGAGAAGAGTGGCATGATACAATTAGAATACTGAACGAGAAAAAGAGCCAACTGAGAATTCTTTATCCAGCAAAACTGTCCTTCAAATATGAAGGTAAGTATAAAATATTCACAAACAAACAGAAACTAAGAGAGTTTGCAAAAAAGAATCCATCTTTGCAGGAAATATTAAAGGAAGCCTTTGAACCTGAAATAAAGAGACAGGAGAGAGAGGCTTGGAGGAGAGTATAGAAGAAAGAATGCAGAAAGGAAAACTGAAAGAGTAAAAAGACAGAAAAAAATATAACATGTCATATGAAAACTAAGAATAAAATGGTGGAAGTAAATAGAATATATATAGTATTCTCATTGAATGTGAATGGATTAAACTCCACAATCAAAAGATACAGACTGGGAAGCAGATGTGGCTCAATTGATAGAGTGTCTGCCTACCATATGGAGAGTACAGGATTGGATAGCAAGGGCCTTCTGACCCGTGTGTTAAGCTGGCCCATGCACAATGCTGCCATGCACAAGGAGTGCTGTGCCACGCAGGGGCGCCCCCACATAGGGGTGACCCATGCGCAAGGCATGCACCTCACAAGGAGAGCTGCCTTGCACGAAAAAAGTGCAGCCTGCCCAGAAGTGGCACTGCACACACGGAGAGCTGACACAGCAAGATGATGCAACAAAAAGAGACACAGTTTCCTGGTGCCGTCTGATAATGCAAGCGGACTCAGAAGAACACACAGTGAATGGACACAGAGAGCAGACGATGTGGGGGAAGGGGAGAGAAATAAATAAAATAAATCTTTTTTTTCAAAAAAAGAAGATACAGGCTGACAGAATGGATAAAAAAACATGAGTCATTCATATGCTGCTTACAAGAAACTCACCTTAGACCCAGGGATACAAAATGGCTGAAAGAGAAAGGTTGTAAAAAATACTCCATGCAAATAGTAACTGAAAAAAGAGCAGGGGTAGCTATACTAATTTCAGACAAAACAGACTTCAAATGCAAAAATATTATAAAAGATAGAGAAGGCATTATAAACTAATAAAAAGGACAATCCACCAGGAAGATATAACAGTCATAAATATCTATGCACCTAACCATGTACCACAAAATATGAGGCAAACTCTGGTTAAACTGGAGGGAGAAATAGGCATCTCTAAAGTCTTCAACACCCCATTCCCGCATTAGACAGGACAACTAGACAGAAGATCAACAAGGAAACAGAGAACTTGAACAATATGATAAGCAAGTTAGACCTAACAGACATATACCAAATAATGCACCCTAACTCAGCGGTTTATACATTCTTCTCAAGTGCCCATGGATCTTTCTCCAGGATAGACCAGAATTTAGGGCACAATGCAGCTCTCAATAAACATAAAAAGACTGAAATTATGCAAAGTACCCTTTCAGATCATAATGGAATGAAACTGGAAATCAGTAATAGACAGGGAAAAGGTAAATTCGCAAATGTGCAGAGGCTTAGCAACACACTCTTAAATAATCAGTGGGTCAAAGAAGAAATTGCAAGTGAAATCAGTAAATATATTGAGACAAATGAAAATAAGAACACAACTTATCAAAACTTATGGGATATAATGAAGGCAGTCTTGGGAGGGAAATATATAGCTCTAAATGCCTACATTGAAAAAGAAGAGCTAAACTCAAAGATTTAACTGAACAACTAGAGAAACTAGAAAAAGAACACCAAACCAATCCCAAAGCAAGCAGAAGGAAAGAAAGAATAAAGATTAGAGTAGAAATAAATGAAACTGAGAACAAAAAACAATAGAGAAAATCAGCAAAACCAAAGGCTAGTTCTTTGAGAAGATCAGTAAAATTGACAAACCCCTAGCTAAACTAACAAAGAGAAAAAGAGTAAAGATGCAAATGAATACAATCAGAAATGAAAGGGGGAAGTTACGACTGATCCCACAGAAATGAAAAGGGCCATAAGGGGATACTGTAAGAAACTGTATGCCAACAAACTAAACAACCTAGATGAAATGGACAAATTTCCAGAAATGCACAAACAACTACACTGATGCTACAAGAAATAAAAGGACTTAACAAACCAAACAAATTTAAAGACATTGAATTCGTCACCAAAAATCCCCTAGGTAGTCCAGGACTAGATGACTTCCCAGGTGAATTCTACCAAGCATTTTGAAAAGAATTAACACCAATCCTGTTTAAACTCTTCCAAAATATTGAAAAGGATGAAAAATAACCCAACACATTTTATGAAGACAACATCAATCTAATACTAAGCAGATAAAGATACTACAAGACAAGAAAATTACAGACCAATCTCTCTAGTGAATACAGATGCAAAAATTCTCAGCAAAATACTTACAAATAGAATCCAATAGCATATCAAAAAACCTATACATCACGACAAAGTGAGATTTATTCCTGGTATGCAAGAAAATCAATCAATGTATTACACCATATTAACAAACTGAAGGAAAAAAGACAATGACAATCTCAATTGATGCAGAAAAGGCATTCAACAAAATCCCGCACCCTGTTTTTGATCAAAATGCTTCAAAAGATAGGAATAGAAGGAAAATTCCTCAATATGATAAAAGGCATATATGAAAAACCCACGGGCAACATCATACTCAATGGGGAAAAGTTGAATGCTTTCCCTCTACAATCAGGAACAAGGCAAGGATACCCGTCACCACTGTTATTCAATACTGGACTAGAAGTTCTAGCTAGGGCAATTAGAGAAGAAAAAAAATGAAAGGCATCCAAACAGGAAAAAAGGAAGTAAAACTCACTGTTTGTGGATGACATGACCCTGTACTTAGAAAATTCTGAAGCATCCGCAACAAGGCTACTTGAGCTAATGAGGTCAGCAAAATGGCAGGATACAAGATCAACATCCAAAAGTCAGTAATGTTTTCATACACTAGTACTGAACAACATGAAGAGGAAATCAGGGGGGGGGGAAATTCCATTTTCAATAGCAACGAAGACTCAAATACCTAGGAATTTAACTAAAGAAGTACAGGATCCATATGCAGAAAACTATGAAACAATGCTAAAATAAATTAAAAAGACCTAAACTAATGGGAAGACCTTCCATGCTCATGGATTGGAACAATATTGTGAAGATGTCAATCTTACCCAAATTGATCTACAGATTCAATGCAATACCAATCAAAATTCCAAAAGCCTACTTTACAAAAATAGAAAAGGCAATTACCAATTCATTTAGAAGGAAAGTGCACCTGAATAACCAAAAGCATTCTATTTTTTAAAAAAGATTTATTTATTTATTTCTCTCCCCTTCTCCCCCACCCCGGCTGTCTGTTCTCTGTGTCTGTTTGCTGCGTCTTCTTTGTCTGCTTCTGTTGTTGCCAGTGGCACGGGAATCTGTGTTTCTTTTTGTTGCGTCATCTTGTTGCATCATCTTGTTGTGTCAGTTCTTTGTGTGTGTGGCACCATTCCTGGGCAGGCTGTACTTTCTTTCTTTCATGCTGGGCGGCTCTCCTTATGGGGTGCACTCCTTGCGTGTGGGGCTCCCCTACGTGGGGGACACCCCTGCATGGCATGGCACTCCTTGAGCGCATCAGCACTGCGCATGGGCCAGCTCTACATGGGTCAAGGAGGCCCGGGGTTTGAACCGCGGAACTCCCATTTGGTAGATGGATGCCCTAACCATTGGGCCAAGTCTGCTGCCCAAAAGCATTCTAATAAAGAAGAGCGACATGGGAGGAATTTTACTGCCTGACCTGGAAACATCTTACAAAGCTGCAGTGGTCAAAACAGCATGGCACTGGCATAAAGATAGACACATTGATCAGTGTAGAATAGAATTGAGAATCCAGAAATAAACCTCACCTATACAGTTAACTGTTTTTTTTTTTTAAAGATTTATTTATTTTATTTAATTCCCCCCCTCCCCCGGTTGTCTGTTCTCTGTGTCTATTTGCTGCGTCTTGTTCCTTTGTCCTCTTCTGTTGTCGTCAGCGGCACGGGAAGTGTGGGCAGCGCCATTCCTGGGCAGGCTGCACTTTCTTTTGCGCTGGGCGGCTCCCCTACGTGGGGGACATCCCTGCGTGGCAGGGCACTCCTTGCGCGCATCAGCACTGCGCATGGGCCAGCTCCACACGGGTTAAGGAGGCCCGGGGTTTGAACCGCGGACCTCCCATGTGGTAGACGGACGCCCTAACCACTGGGCCAAGTCCGTTTCCCAGTTAACTGTTTTTTTGACAAATGTACCAAGTCCACGTTAATAGGACGAAACTGTCTTTTCAACAGATGGAGCTGGGAGAACTGGATATTTATAATCAAAAGAATGAAAGAGAACCCCTATCTCACTCTACAGAAGAACTGACTCAAAATGGATCAAAGGCCTAAATATAAAAGGCAGGACCATAAAACTACTAGAAGAAAATGTAGGGAAATATATTCAAGACCTTGTAGTAGGTGGTAGTTTCTTGGACCTTATACCCAAAGCAAGAGCAAGAAAAGAAAAAGCAGGTAAACAGGAACTCCTCAAAATTAAACACTTTTTCACCTCACAGCACTTTGTCAAAAGGGTGAAAAGGCAGCCAACTCAATGGGAGAATATATTTGGAAATCACATATCTGATAAGGGTTTATATATTCAGGATATATAAAGAGCTGCTACAACTCAACAATAAAAAGACAAATGACCCAATTAAAAAATGGGCAAAAGACTTGAATAGACTATTTGTCCAAAGATGAAATACAAATGGCAGAAAAGCACAAGAAGAAATGACCAATTACTAATGATTAGGGAAATGCAAATCAAAACTACAATGAAGTATCATTTCACACCTATCAGAATGGGCATTATTAAAAAGACAGAGAACTACAAGTGTTGGAGAGGATGTGGAGAGACAGGAACACTTATTCACTGCTGGTGGGAATGCAGAATGGTACAGCCATGGTGGAGAACTGTTTGACAGTTCCTAAAGAAGCTGAAAATAGACCGGCCATGTGGTCCTGCAATACCAATACTGAGTATATAACCCAGAAGACCTGAGAGCAGTGACACAAACAGACATCTGCACACCAATGTTCACAGTGACACTATTCATGATTGATGAAAGTTGGAAACAACCCAAGTGTCTATTAACTGATGAATGGATAAACAAACTGAGGTGTATTCACATGATGGAGTATTATGCAGCTCTAAGAAAAATGAAGTCATAAAGCATATGACAACATGGATGAACCTGGAGGATATTATGTTGAATGAATCAAGCCAGACAAAAAAGAACAAATACTGTAGGTTACTATGAACCAAATATAGTGTAATATACTATATGATTCAAAAAAAGTATATGTATTGAGTACATTTAATTGAGAAATGGATGCTTTTATTCAATTGTTTTATGTTCTGTTTATATTTTCAATTATTCGATGTACAAAATAAAGTTAAAAAAAAAAAAGTACAGGCCAGGGACAAGAGAAGATAGAAATTTCTATTTACATGGGAAAATGTTTATAGACTAAAATATCATTTCAATTCAACTCTATATTTTAATATTACTCCAGAAGAAAAAAGGCTATCATTAAATCATTGTAAATTTATCATTATTTACCATAATAATGTTTTTTAAAATAGCATATAAAAATAACTTCTATATGGATCCAAAAAATTTAAAATTGTTAGGTGCAATCCCTATTAGAGATATATGAATGGAATAGATTATTAATGCTAACAGATTGTAGAATAGAAATGAGAATGGATAAAATTTATTTTAAAAAACTTTTAGAATTGTTTACATATAATGTAACTACAGAAAAGCATATCAAATATAAATGTACAATTTAAGAAATAATTATAAAATGAACAGCTTTGTGGGTCAAGAAACAAAACATTGTCATAAGCCCTTTATGTGCACCTTCCAGACACTACTTCTTCTGCTGCTCCCACCTATTCTGATTTCCTGACTTTATATCAGTACTCATGATCCCTTAATAGAATCAATTCCTTATTTTGCTTTACATTCATACCTACTATTCCCTCAAATTCTAACTTCTTGCCTGTTAATGAACTTTATGTAAATAGAATCATAGAGTATGCATTTATCTTTTGGTTCTTTCACTCAACATTATAAGAATGTTTATAAATGTTTATAAAAGAAGATTCATCCACATCACTATATGTAGTGTTTATGTTGAACTTCGGGTTGTGAGTCTGTTTCTTTGATATATAGTTTCCCACTGTACGGACATACCACAATTTATTTATTTTACTGATAGATGTTTGGGTTATATTCAATGAGCGGATATTACAAATATGCTTCCATGAACATTTTTGTACACATCTCTTGGAATATGTGTCCTTGTACTTCTGTTCTAAATGAAATACTAGATTATAGGGTATGTATAGGTTCAGCTTTAGTAGATAATTCAAAACAGTTTTCCAAAGTAATTGTATCAATTTACAACCCTACCAGTAGCACCTGAAAGTTCAAGTTGTTACACAGCCTGACCACATTTAGTAATGGCAACGTTTTAAATTTTGACCAATCTGGTATACAGTAATATCCTATTGTGACTTTAATTTGCGTTTCTCTGTTGACTAACAAGGTTGAATAGCTTTTATATGCTTGCTGGGGATTTTCTGTATCCTTTAAAATGCTTATTCAAGTCTCTTGAACATTTTTCTATTAGGTTGCCTTTTTTCTTACTGATGTATAGGATTTGTCTTTTATTCTAGATACCAATCGTTTGTCATACTGCAACCCATGCCTTGCCTGATCATCTTATTTTTTTGTTTGTTAATGAAGACATGTTCTTAAGTTTGATGTCATCAAATTTAAGTCTTTTTTTTTACATAATTACAGTTCTTTCTTCTTTAAGAACTTCTTCTCTAACCCAAAATCATAAAGATTTTTTTTTCATCCCAAATCCTTCTCTATAAGTTAGATAATGCTACCTCTTATCTGTTCTACAACATAGGTTTAAGACTTGAGTTATGCTAACTTTGGATTGTGAGTCTGTTCCTTTGATTTTAGATGTCATTAACTTGTTTTCCTATTTGTCTCTAAAGAGTGCTTTCAGTTCATCCCTGAACTGAATGCACTTTTGATGGCATGTCCTGAGAGTAAAAGAGTGTTTTTGTCTCTTTTCCATACTTGCTGTTGATAGCCCTTTTTCATAGTAATCTGTTTTATGGCATAGCCCAAATGTTGAAGGTAATCAGGTATCAGCTGTAATTCTGTCTTCAAGTCTATTAGGGAGAACAGGATTTAAGAGTGAAAACTGTTGAGGGCTTCTTTTCATTTTAGTCATATCTCGTTTTTCCTTGGTCATAACAGTCTGTACAGCCCAGTCACTTCCTGCAGACTTTTCCTTTTCTCTCAACAATAACTGATATGATTTAGTTATTTCATTTTTAGGTCACACAACGATTTGGACTCCCTTTGATCTTCTACTTTGTCACATAAGTATGAATGTACTGTTCCTTGAACACTTGTATGTCCCTTCTTCAGAAGGAGGGAGCCACATTTTTTTTCAGATGATTTTTAAAATGCTGGATTGGCAGCACTGCATTGCAAAATGCTTACAATGTGTTTTTCAAATGAATGTAGAGTTTCAGGTTGAACACCAAAGAGAGATTCTGCCACCCTGGCATCTTCTCAGGTACAGAGCAGAGGAGGGGATGCTGGGTGGGCTGTGCTTAATAAAAACCAGATAAAGCACTCCAAGGTACTTCTGATGCAGACCATCTCTGAGAGTTAAATTTATGCTAAAGGGAAAACAGACTTTGGCCCAGTGGTTAGGGCGTCCGTCTACCACATGGGAGGCCCGCGGTTCAAGCCCCGGGCCTCCTTGACCCGTGTGGAGCTGGCCCATGTGCAGTGCTGATGCGCGCAAGGAGTGCCCTGCCATGCAGGGGTGTCCCCCGCGTAGGGGAGCCCCACGCACAAGGAGTGTACCCATAAGGAGAGCCGCCCAGCTCGAGGGAGCAGCCTGCCGAGGAATGGCGCCGCCCACACTTCCCGTGCCACTGACGACAACAGAAGCGGACAAAGAAACAAGACGCAGCAAAAAGACACAGAAAACAGACAACCGGGGGAGGGAAGGGGAATTAAATAAATAAAAAATAAATCTTTAAAAAAAAAATTTATGCTAAAGATATAGGTAGGGAAAAAAAGGGCTGTCTAATAAATGCAGGTAGGAAATACAGAAAACAATGATTTGAAATAGCAAAAGACTGAAAATGAGTGTTCATAATTAGGACTGGTTATATAAATAACAATATATCAATAGAATGGAATGCTATACCACAACAAAACATTAGGTAGATTTGCATGTGCTGACAAGGAGAGATGTTTATGTTTTATTTCTTCTTTGAAACCAGCTTATTGGAACTGTGAGTAAAAAAGAATTAATAAGCTTCAAGTGAAACATTGTAAGCCTTACAGGTCATACGTTCTTTAGGCTTTCTACTCTGAAAGCACACAAGAATTTTTGCTGATGTCCCCTAAGTGATAGCTGGGAAATCAGATGTTCCTTAATAAAGCAACCTCCACTAAATTGAATTCAACTGTTCAACTCTCAATCTTATTTTTTCCTCCAGACAACTTTTATAAAACATTGGCAAATAACCATTTTAACTATTATCTCAAGGATTTGGTTAAAAAATAATTCCAGAGAATAATTTGAGGTCAGGACATTTAATTCTCATGCCCTAGCCCTTCTGCATTATAATAACACTGTAGATGATAAGAGGAAATATTCAGAACTAGGATCCCCAGGTGCTATCAGATTCTTGATTAGAAAAGTAAAATTCAACTATGTTCTCTTGTACTCTTACTTATGAAAGCAGAAAAGTATGCTAAAACATTACAAATATTTTAAATAGTGAAGTTAGAAATAGATACTTTCCCTCTGGCCAATCTACAGTTAACTAGAACAATCAACTAATGAAAACAATCAATTTTCCAAGAAGCCTCATAATTTAGCTCTTCATGATATCTCATTGCTTATTTTAGTTTCGAGTTTATTCACTCCAAAGAAGGTGCTTCCTTGTGCTTATTAAAATGCCCTCAAAGATTCAGGGGATATGAATGGCAAATACAGCTACTGTGGAGCCAAAAAACGTCCTACTACACAGATTCCATACTAGTTATGAAACCCCCAGTATACAAGGAACTTCAGACTGATCAAATCAGCTGGCAGAAACAGGAAGCAATCCATTACTTTTTATAAATGATCCATTACTGTGACCTATGTCAAACAAAACTTCATGTAAGGGAAACTAAAAATACATGAGCAACCACATAGCTACATTTGGTTGATCTATATCAACAACAAATTAAGAATTAAAATGCATTCTGAAATCACGGGAATGGACTGAAACAATAAGGAAGTGCTAACATGCACTGGGAATGCATCGTTGCCTTGCAAAAATATAAGAATAAAAAAGACAGTTCTAGTACAACTAAAACTTAATTGATGAGACTGGTTTTCCTCTTGTGTCTTTGGAGAGCAATAATTACCATTGGGTGAAACCTAGAAAACATAATGATAATTTCATTGAAATTTACATTTCAAATTTGATAACATAAGTCACAGTAATAAAAATTTTTTTTATTCTTTACATAGAAACCTACTAACAAAAAAACACCAAGGTCAAGAAAGTATACTCAACTCTATTAACACAGCTGTGCAGAAAAGGTTTCCCAATCTTTGTACATGACAAAATATTTTCTTATATTACTGTCTCATTAAAGAAAGAACTTCCAGACTTTTCAATTCATTCTACTCCAAGAAAACATTCTCACATAGTTCACATTCTCATTTGAAAACTACCAGAATCAACTTTTGATAATGAAGCATAAACATGCTTTCTTCAACAGTACAGAAAAATAAAGACACACACTGGAACTGTTTGTACTGGATACATTTGGTGGTTTAGAGATAATATTTTGATGTTTATTTTTCCTGAAGTTATTAATCACTTTTTTTTGGCAGGAAGTTAAGAAATAATTTGAGGTGTGCCCAGAAGGTAAGGAGTATGATGTGCAGGTATGATTTGTGCATGTCTCTTTTATTATATAGGAGCTTTTTTTTTTTTTATTGATTTTGTAAAAATATTACATTAAAAAAACAATATGAGGTCCCATTCAACCCCACCACCCCCACCCCACCAGTCCCCCCCCCAGCAACACTCACTCCCATCATCATGATACATCCATTGCATTTGGTAAGTACATCTCTGGGCATCTCTGCACCTCGTGGTCAATGGTCCACATCATGGCCCATACTCTCCCACATTCCATCCAGTGGGCCTTGGAGGATTTACAATGTCCGGTGATTGCCCCTGCAGCACCATCCAGGGCAACTCTAAGTCCCAAAGGTGCCTCCACATCTCATCTCTTCCTGCCATTCCCCATACCCATATCAGCCACCATGTCCACTTTTCCCACTCCACTCCAATGCCACCTTTTCTCTGTGGACCTTGGATTGGTTATGTCCGTGGCATCTCTAGAGTAAAACCTAAAAATCATTCATGAACTTTACTTTTCAGAAAACTTATTATACATGCATTCATTTTTTCAGGATACAGCAACGATGTTTCTAAGTTACAAGAAAATAAAGCCATGAAAAATGACACTTAACACCTTCAACAGAACATCACTTCTCTCCGTATCTGTTTTAGTCGAACCTGTTTGCGGGGGCATCCCTAATCCTTCCCCACTGTACCAAGTTGGAAAGGAGAGTTATCTTTTCATATGATTGCCAACATTGTTAAGACATGTCTCAGCAAACACGCAATACAAACCAGACAGTTTTCAAAGACAGAATTACTTCTAATAAAAAAAGTTCTGGAAACAGTCCTCGTTTAGTTTCTCTTCTCCCCATAAAAGCATGTTCTCCTCTCTTTAGGATCAGACTGGAAACAGTCTATTCAACTTATTTTGTCATAAGGATACATAGTTTATAAACTGCCAACGCTTCATCTATTTGCTATTACATTTTAGTGATCAAGAGCTTGCTTTCTGAGATCTCACACTCTTTAAAACTTCATCATGTCAGTGTAGCAGTTTGATATTATCTATGAATTCCAAAAGGAAGGATTATGTTTATGAACTGGTCTGTTCCTTTGGGTGTGATACCCTTTGTGTTAGATTCAGCTGAGAGGTCTTTGATTAAATTAAGATAAGGGCTTTGATTTGGTAGGGTTGAGTCCCCGCTTCCTCGGTGGGCTATATAAATGGACACTCACTCAAGTAGACACACAGAAGATACACAAGAAATGAGAGAGAATTCCATAGAAATGGAAGAGAATTTTGATCCTGTGGCCACGGGGAGAGATAAGCTAATGGCCAAGGAGTTTGTGGCCAAGGAGAACAGAGCAGCTGAGCACAGCTAAGGCCCAAGAGACCAAGCAGAGACCACCTGCCATCTTGCTTCAACACATGCAACTGACTTGGGTGAGAAAGTACCTCCTATGGCACCTTGAGTTGGACTCTTCAGGGCCTTATAACTGTAAGTCTTTACCCCAAATAAATACCCTTTATAAAAGCCAACAGATTTCTGGTACTCTGCATCAGCACCCCTTTGGTTGACTAATACAGTCAGTAAGCCAATAATATGCCCAGCAGTAGGAAAATGTTTAGAATATACAGTAGTAGCGTTAGCTTATCACTCTGCAATAGCTTACCATGTTTTAGGCATAAGTCAATGCACTTTATATGCATTATCTCATTTAACACACATAACAATTGTGTGAGGAAAGTACTATTTCTCCATTCTTTATATGAGAAAACAGGTTTAGCTACAAAGTGACAGATATGAAATATAAATCCAAACAAAGTGACTTCAGAGCCCATTCTATTAACCATTATATACAGTGTATACTTATATAAAAAAAGAATTTCCTTGTAATCACTACTCTTTGGTGACAAATCCCCTTATGTTTGAACCAATCATCTCCTTCAGCAATTGCTTCACTGTTAAAGACAGGCTAATATGAACTCATTCAGCTTCAGAAATAAGCCAATCCTATATCCTAAGAAGTAAAGCTATAAATCCTTCAGCTACTAATTGAGGAGGCAAAATTATGCCTTTTCTACATGGCTGCTTAAGATAGATGGCATTCAAGAAACTGATCACTTTTTACTATTTTCCACTCATGTGGATTACTCTGAGACCTTCTGCGGCAGAGACTTTTTAAAATTATCTGAATGTAATAATAAAATACCATTTCCTACTATTAAAAAATATTAACAAGCATTGGCAAATATGTGGAGAAACTGGAAACATAGTACATTGCTGGTGGGGAATGTCAAAAAAAAAAAGGCCACTTCATGAATTGTATCTGCACGCCAGGGTTGTTAATTACAAGGAATATTTGCATATTTGCAGCAATCTTTATATAACTTATGATTACACACAAATATTTTATATACAGCTTCAAAATCTTCCTATAGCTAATTCTTTTCAAGCTTTTATCTTTTTATATACTTCGTATTCAGTTTGAATGCAAAATACTCTTTTCTTTAGCTTGAAATTTCCTAGAATCCACTTATTTTGAGTCTTTTGGATTCAGAACCACTAAAACCTCACTTGGAAAATTATGATGCTTACAGACCCAATGCATATTATTCTTTACAAGCTGCTCTGTAGTACCATAACCCATTATAGAGAGCCTGCTGTTATGAATTGAATATTATTCCCCACGTAGATCCAACATTTAGTTAAGAGTGACAACAGCAAACCCTCATGTCTACGGCTACGAAACTCTCACATGATTACTATGGGCTTTGGCAATATCAGCTTTCTTATAGCTCCCAATGGGAACTTTGCTGACCAAGAAACTGCTATTTGGCAATTCCCTGAACTTGGAGATGGCATACTATGCGTGTTATATGTACAGGAAGCAAAAACAAACAAAGAAATTTTTTAAAACCCACAATTTGTTGGCAGTGGGGTTAGGAGTGTTCTCAGTTACTAACCCCATTCTCTAAAAGCTTAGGTCCAGACTGACTGAGATGGAAGAACCATTCATTAGGCTTATTGACTGTGCACTGGTTTGCTCATTTGTTCATTCATCAAAGATACATTGAGCATTGTATCAATCTAGGTTCTCTAGAGAAACAGAAACAACAGATTATGTGTGTGTTTATGGTGTATAGAAGGAGATGGATTTTAAGGAATTGGCTCACATGATTGTGGGACTTCCAAGTTTGAAATGTGTAGGACGGGCCAGCAGGCTGGAAATTTAGGCAAGAGTTGATATAGTCCTGAGGCAGAATCTCTTCTTCTCTAGGACACCTCAGCTTTTTACTCTTCAGGCCTTAATTAACTGGATGAGTTCTACCTACATTATCTAGGGCAATCTCCTTTACTTAAAGTCAACTGATTATAAATGCTAATCACATCTATAAAATACCTTCATAGCAAGTCCTAGTGCTTAATATGAACAACCAGGCACCCATGGCCTAGCCAAGGTGACAGATAATTAAACACTGTGCTGAGTGCTGAAGACACAAAGGTCAACAAGATATGGTCCCTGCCCTCAGAGAACTAGTCTAGTGGGAGAGCTTTTTATATTCAGGTGTGATAGGTGCCATGATGTGGGAAATAAAGGGCACCATTAAACACATAAAATGGACAAGAGAGCCCTCTTGTCCATCATGGTCTCAGAACCTTTGAAAAAGACCTTGAAAATGTACTAATGATAGAGCACAGGACTACTCACTGAAATCAGTAAACAAATAATTCTTCCCAATTAAATGTTGCAGAAAAACATGGTGAAACATGCACATATCAGTTCAATATTTTGAAAAACATCTGTACTAAGATAAGGCAAAGGTGTTCATCACAGGTTTTCAGAATAAGGGAGAGTACTACACTGGGAAGGCCCATAGGCAGAAACATATCTTAGGTACATGCCAAGGCACCTGGCAATGAGGGGCTCCTGCCACAGAAGCTGTCCCAGTGAGCATTCCCAGCTTCTGAGAAGTCTACCATAAGGCACAAAGTATGACTTTATTGTTTCATTTTGTCTGGAAAGAAGCATATCTGTCAGTTAGTATGGCTAAGACCCCATGAGATCAAGGTGAGAGGAAGTTCATAAACCCCAATACCAATCTTGATGAAAAAATCACTATCTGTTCTAGTGTTGGTTTCAAGGAAAAATAAAGACGTATAAAGGAAGTACCTTCCACTTAGCTTTTCCTCCCACTGACTCCCAGACATGCCAGCTTCCTGAGTGAGGATCTCTCCTGAGGGTGTCGCAGGCCTAGGGGTTTCGCCTAAGGCTCAACAATAACCTGTGCTCCGGCTGAGTCCTATCACTGCCTCCCTGAACCTCTGAGGCCTCAGCTTCTACAGAGCTCAGAGAGGGGGAAATTTGCCTCTGGGAAAGTTCTGTATCTTCCCCAAAAAGGTTGGAATGCTTTCCTGATAGCCTGTAGACATCTCTGTCAACACTTAAGAGTACTGAGCATAAAAGTAAGAAGTCTCTAACAGATCAACTAAAAATGCTCCACTGTGGCGGCGGACTTGGCCCAGTGGTTAGGGCGTCCGTCTACCACAGGGGAAGTCCATGGTTCAAACCCCGGGCCTCCTTGACCCGTGTGGAGATGACCCATGCGCAGTGCTGATGCGCGCAAGGAGTGCCCTGCCATGCAGGGGCGTCCCCGTGTAGGGGAGCCACCCGCGCAAGGAGTGCGCCCCGTAAGGAGAGCCGTCCAGCGTGAAAGAAAGTGCAGCCGGCCCAGGCATGGCGCTGCACACACAGAGAGCTGACGCAACAAGATGATGCAACAAAAAGAGACACAGATTCCCATGCCGCTGACAACAACAGAAGCGGACAAAGACGACACAGCAAATAGACACAGAGAACAGACAACCAGGGTGGGGGGGAAGGGGAGAGAAATAAATAAATAAATAAATAAATAAATAAATAAATAAATAAAAATGCTCCAGTGTATCTGAAAATGCTGGGAGATGGAACTGTATCAGTTCAGATTCAGCCAGCAGTTAAAAAATTCATTCAACTCAACGGACTCTGATTGGTATTCAGTGAAACAGCTAACATTTCCAATGAATAGAATTAATCGATGCCTTTCAAATGCCTGCAGCAAAAGTTTGCATTAAGTTAAAAGCACATTTGCTACAAGAAATCAATGCAAATTGATTTTGAAATAATTCTATGATGTTCTCAATTAAGACCCATCTGTCTTTCTGAAAGATAAAAGCATTTCCTTTATTTTCAACTTTGTACAACCTTTATGCATAGGTTCTCTGGAATACAGTTTCCACTGGTAGAATACAATTACTGAATGAAAGATGCACACTCTGTTGGGGAATGTACCCTGTGAGTGATTCTAATTAGTCTTCCCACAGATCACTATAAAATATGTGGTTTCCAACTTTCATTGTGAGATAAAGATATTTCCTTTTCTCCTCTGAAAAATCACTTCAAAACAATGAGACCATGAAACTGAAACATATCTTGATCTTCGATAAATCTGTGAGACATCTGTAACACCAAACCACAAGAAAATCTTCCTCTGTCCTGTGAGGGGAAACACTCCGGAAAGACTCCCTCATAGAACATATTCTAATTAGTTTAAAAAAAAAAAAAGGTTATCATTCATTTCGGGGTGGGGGGGTATTGTATGTTTCCTTGAGTTCCCAAATTAATACATACGTTTCCCAAAATACCAGTTCCCGATACAAGAGACAACATTACTTCTGTGGTTAACAATTCCCATGGCTGGATTGCAGACTTCAGACGAGTGGCTTGTGGGTCATGGACAATACCTCCTCATTTAGGACTTACCCTGCTATAATAAAGGGGATTACTGGCGGTGACAGTGTGAAATAGCTCCATCATCTTTCTCCTGCAAGCCTGACCATGGCCTACCATACTGACATTCAGGGTCCTTGACAAAAAAGCTGACCTGCATCTAGTCACCCCACAATACAGGGCAAAGGGCATTTGTTGACAGTCCAGCCCACATGAAAAGGGCTTCCATGTAGAAAATTTACTGTACAATCTTAAATACAAATAAGAAGAAAAGCTTGCTAGACATCTGAGTACAGCATGGAAGGCATGGCAAAACATGTAAAAAAGAAAGTTAGAGGAAAAGACATTGGAAGGATTAGAAGAAATTATAAATGCTTAGAGATAAGATAAAATACTACACTAACAAAGAAGAGAATATAAAAATAATATACAGTAAATAAGATAGATTTCTTAAAAATTAAACATATGGTTTCCTAAATTTAAAAAAACAATCAGTAAATAAGTTGAAAGATAAGAGTGGAGGAAGTTTCACCAAAAGCACAGAGATGAGGAAGAGAGAGGGAAAATTAGAGAATGAATCTGGAAAACAACCAACCTACTAAAGTTCCAGAAAGAAAGGGCACATACAAAGGCGGGAAGGGAACCTAAAAGAAATAACAAATGAAAGAATCCCCAAACAGGTTTACATCATATCGACAGAACTGTTAAATGCCAAGGACAAGATGTGAGTTTCTATTGCTGCTGTAACAAATTACCACAAACTGCGTGGTTTAAATGAACATTTATACTCTTTGCAGTTCTGGAGCCCAGAAGTCTAAAACCAGTATTGCTGGGTTGAAATAAAAATATCAGCAGAGCTGGGCTCCCTCTGGAGGGTCCCAGGCAGAATCCCTCCTTGCCTCAGTTGGCTTCTGGTGGCTGCCAACAGTCTATCACTTTTGGCCGCATCACTCCGGCTTCTGCTTCTGTGTCACACTGCCTCCTGTTTCCTGTGACCTCTCTTTTGTCTGTGTGACATCTCCCTCTGCCTCTCTTAAAGGGACACATGTGACTGCATTTAGTGTCCACCCGGATAATCTAGGATAATATCCCCATTTAAAACAAAAGGACATGTTTTATCATATTAGGTTCTGGGGATTAGGCACTGGTATCGTGAAGGGGTGGTGCGGAATTTTTCTGCTTGATACAATGAATAACAACTTTAAAAAAATCCAAACCTCCCTAGCACAACCCCAATGAACACATGGTCTTCATCATAACCTGCACCCTTGTGGGCATGACCCCACTGTAAATAGGACCTTCCGAAGCAGTTATTTTTAGTTAAGGTATGGCCAGCTGAAGCAGGGTGGGTCTTAATCCAGATTACTGGAAGCCTTATAAGGGAACCCAAAAGTCACAGAAGCAAAGAATGGGAAAGACTTTACTGTGTGATGGAGGCAGAAGTACAAGCCAAGGAACTCCAAGGACTGCGGGCAATTAGCACCAGAATGCTCTAGATTTTAGGGAGAAAGTAAGCCTTGTGATTTCATGACTTTAGACTTTTAGCCTCGAAACCATGAGCCAACAAACACCCACTGTTTAAGCCAACCCACTGTGAATTATTTGCCATAGTAGTCTGGCAGTCTAAGATACCAAGTCAGGACACAAAATCATGCTATTTCAGAATTCCAGAAATAAACAAAAGATCTTAGAAGTTTCCAGGAAAAAAACCAAATCATACTTAAACAGGAATCAGAATGGCATATGAGCCATGATGAAGTAAAAAGAACCAGATTTACCCTCCTACCTTAAACTACTAGTAAAGCAAACAAATTTTATGAAACAATGGTCTTCAGGCACTGGACAACAGGTAGTTAATTTAAGGACAGTGAACCCTTAGAGAAGAGAAATATGAGGCGAGTCGCATGAATGCTCTAGTTCACTGCCTAAGAGAGGTGCCAGGTCAAAGCACTGGGAGGTCTCAATTGAGGAGAGGAGTCTGGTACCTCCTAGTGGCCGGAATAAAGGAAGGCGAGTACTGGACAGCAGAGTGCTGAACGCACTAAGAGAAAGCGCTCCAGAGATCTGCAGAAGGTACACCCCCATGACCCCTTAAGCTTTGGCTGAGTACTGATAAGTGCAGCTATATCCGGAAACTACTGAGAATGAGCCAGTGAAAAGAAGCAGGGGTAAAAATCCTTAGAGTTCACACAGGACCAGGGCTAGTGTTCCCAACATGACAGAAAAACTTCTTAACACACAAAGTATCAAAATGAGCACTCAAAAAGGTATTGCCTTAGTAGAAAGACCAAATTAATGCCAGACTAAGGCTGTTCGAGACAAAGCTTAAAATCAAGGCTTGAAAACTTAGTTTCAAAGCAACTTAACTATTTCCAAAACAAAGCCAAAAATATTTAAAGAATTGCAAAAATTTGCAATGTGCAACAATGTAAATTCACAATGCTTGGTACCTCATCAACAATTATCAGGCATTTAAAGAAGCAGGAACATACTGCCCCATAACCAGGAGAAACATAACAGAAACTAATCCAGAAGTAATACAGATGACAGAATTACTAGACAAGGGCTTTCAAAAAGCTATTATAGAGCTATTATAAAGTATACTGAAATATATGCCATATATTCAAGATAGAGGAAAACACAAAAATGATGAGGAGAGAAATGGAAGATGGAAAAACTTCACAGCCAACAAATTTTTAAAAACTTATGTGAAATGGACGAATTCCTTTAAAGGCACAAAATATCAAAGCTCACTCAAGAAGAAGATGACCCCTATCTATAACAGAAACTGAATCTGTGGTTAAGAGGAAATGGAAATTGACTACTAATGGTTATATGGTTTCTTTTTGGGGGTAACGGCAATGTTCTAAAATTGATTATGGTAATGGTTGAATAGCTCCGTGAATATACTAAGAACCATTGTATTAAAAACCATATTGTATATTTTAGATGGGTAAACTGTATTGCATGAGACTAATGGCTACAGAAATGTTATATATAAAAAAAAGAAAAAACTAAAGAGCAGTATCTTCTCATGAATATATACATAAATTTTAGCAGCTAATATTCAGCAATATATAAAAAGGATGATATATTATCATCAAATGGGGTTCATCCCAATAATGTAAGACTGGTTTAACATCAGCAAACCAAGCAATATAATATATCATATTAATCAACTAAGAGAGAAAAACCATAACAGAAAACAAACAATTTCATTGGAATACATGTCACAAAAGCATTTGACTAATCTTAACTAGAAATACAAGTATTCTTTAATCTAACAAAAGGTTTCTATGAAAAATCTGCATAACAACATGGAAAAGGAAGAACTGGAAATCTCATGTTAGAAATGAAAAAATGACACACAACCACTTTAGAAAACAGTTTAGAAGTCTCTTATATTATAAAGTTAAACACACTTACACTTGCCAAGCAATTCCAGTCCTAAATATTTACCGAAGGGAAATAAATATACACAAGATAAATAAAACCTTCTGTCCAGAGAAAGAGATGTACATGAACATTCATAGCTTTATTCACAATAGCCTCACACTGGGACATCCTAAATATCCATAAACTGGTAAATAAACAGATAAACAAACTAAAGTATTTATATATAATGGAATACTACTCAGCAAGCAATAAAAAAGGACAATCTACCATATTACAACAACATACATTAATCTCAAAACCATTTTGCAAAGGGAAAGAAGTCAGACCCAAAAGATTATATACAACACTGTTCCACTTATAGGAAACTGTAGAAAAGCCAAAATTATAGCCATAGAAGACAGATCTGTGGGAAGGGAACACTCACTGAAAAGAGACACAATGGCATTTCTGGAATAATGGAATATCCTATGCCACGACCATGGTGGGTAATGATAAAAGGGTCAAGGTACAAAGAGGGATTTAAAGCAGAGCAATTGTACTTCTTAAGCCAAGTGATGTATACATGTACATACATGTCTCAACACATCAAATTGTTCTCTTAAAAATGGTGAAATTTATCTTATTATCGATACCATAACAAAATGAACAAAAATAAGTTTTGGGAAAAAATGACAATGGCATTGGACTCCTCATTAGCAATACTGGAGACTAGAAATGAGTAAGTAGTGCCATAAAAAATTCTAAAATAAAATTATTTCCATCCTGTAATTGTATACCCAGCTACATATTTCTTTATGTCAAGTTATACTTACTGTAACTTAATGCAAGTACAAGGAGGGAAGAGAAACAGAGAAAACAATAATAAGAGTTAAAAAATAGCAGTAATCAGGATATCTTGAGTCTGAATTACTATTAGAAAATCAGACATATTTGTAAATTTTAATGACCCTGAATAATGGCAGGCTAATTCTTCTGAAAAAAAAATGCAGAAAGTTTTGGGTATATTGAATGACAAAAGAAAAATTAATTTTAATGGATGAGCTAACTATGTCCTTGCTGTCACGGGCATGGCACCAAAGGAGGGGTATCAGCACTGTTCTCTTCATTTCTATTTTGACAATTACACATCTTCAAGCCAAGTTATAAAAAATCTTTTATGCAATTTCTTTTCATTCCCTATAAAATTCTAGGTATTTTAAGTCTTCCAGTTTCAGCAAAATGAGGAAAGGGGTTTGGATTTTGTTGTTGCTGAATTTTACCAATTTTGAGTACAAAGTATTTAGTGAGGACAGATGAAAATAATCAATGGTTAAAGGGATTAATCAGTGAAAAAAAGAGTGAACTAAATAATCTTAGAAAATGGCAACTGAAGGACAGGAATCATAGCCACAACTGTGAAATAATTTAAGACTGGACAATCAGGAAAAAAGTCATTTCAGGGAGTCCAGGAAAATATCTATAGGACAATGATTACTCATGTGAGGTCTTATGTCTTTTTTCCTTCCAAATGCAAGCCCAGTCAGATGTGTATTACTCACTGAATACACAGATACTTATGGAACAATGCTGTGTGTGTGTGTGCTTACAGGCACTGTTCTAGGTGCCCTTAATTACACACACACCCCAATATAATTTAACTGATGATTTAATGACCCAATGACAACCTTGGAGAGGCCACAGGTTCCAAACATCCACATCCCCTGCTCGGCTAATCTATTCTGTATTGTCACCAGATTAACGCTTGGAAAATACCATATTCATAAATAAATGAGAGAGAAAGGAGGGTGCTTGCTTGGAGTAGAATAGTGAGTGCTGCCTAGTATATATGGGTGAGAGTGCTAGAGTTGAAAAATAAGGTTTGGATCTGGCAAGCAAAAGCAATGGATGTTAAGTCTAGGGGGACTTTTTGATGAAGAGCAGGATATTGGCATGATATTAAAAATACCTCTCTAGATTTTATAATCTGTCCTTTCTTATGCAAAAAGTAGCATGCTGTATTCTGTATTTGCTCTCTCTCTCTCTATATATATATATTTAGAATATATATGATATTCTATACCTCTGGGAAGATAGAGGATTAGAGAGGCAGAGGGCTCACTTCTCTCCCAGAAAAATAGCTAGAGGACAGGCAGAAATTGTCTGGAAAACTGACCTAGGGTCTTAGGACACCATGGGAAGGCTAGACACTACCCAGAAGAAAGAAGAGCAAAGGAAAGGAGTCTCAGCTTCTCAGCTACCTGGAAAAATCTTGTGAGAAAAGCTGCAGCAGCAGCTGCTGGTGCCCATTCCTCCACCTTTGAGCAAACAGCACTGAGTCTTTAGGCCCCTGGCCAGTGGCTATGGACTAAGGGAGCTGCAGGGATCCTCTTCCCCAAGAACGGGGAGGGGGAGGGTCACACCCTACGGCAAATTCAAATTTTGGTCAGTGAACTTGGTCTGCTGCATTGGAGGGGTCGCACACCTCTGGGCCAGGTAGAGCTGTGACATCGTTTGTCCTGAGAGCCAGCAGGGTGCTAAAGATAATTTGCCTTCTCAAACACCCTTCTTACTGCCTGGGCTGGTTGCTAAGGACACAAGGGAGGGAAGCTGTGGCCAGCCAAAGAACAGCTTCTGAAAAACTCTGTGAGGTTTGGCAGACCCTGAGGACATCGCTTCTGTAGAGCCCACCCAGGTGGGGTTACAGTGAATGCATTTCCCCTAGGTCTGGGGTCTCAGCTGAGATGTCGGCCAAAGAGTGCCACGTGCTGGCAGAAGAGGAAAGTGCACTCAAAAAAGGGAAAAACAGTAATAATAAAAAAGTAATAATAAAATAATAATAACAGTAATAATAAAAAAGGCTAATTCAGTGCCTTTATTGGCTCCCTTTCCAAGGCCTTTGGAAACTGGCCTGTAACTCATTTCTGGGTCCTTAGCCCTGGTTTGAGCAGTTAAACAGAGGCAGTCCTAAAAATCTAGAACAAGTTAAACCAAGAATCCAATAACAGTAGTAGCACACAGCTACTTAATAGTAAATCCCTAAGCAAGAGACAGAAACCGAACATCAGAGACAATTCACCATCATAATCAGATGCCTAGATATCAGCACAAAATTACAAGCCATACTAAGAAAAAGGAAGATACAATTCAGGCAAAAGAAGAAATCGAAGCTCCAGATGAGACACAGGACTTGAAACAACTTATCAGTGATGCTCATACAAATCTCCTAAATCAAATCATGGAGTTGAAGGATAGCATGGCTAAAGAAATATAGAACATTAAAAAGATACTTGGTGCACACAAAGAAAATTTTGAAACCTTGAATAGAAAATAATAGAGCTTATGGGAATAAAAGACACAATAAGTGAGATTAAAAATACAATTGAGGCATAACACCAGATTTGAAATCATGGAAGAAAGAATCAGTGACGTAGAGGACAGAACAGCTGAAACTGAAAAGAGAGAAAAGAATGGGGAAAAAATGAGTAGGGGTCCAGGGAACTGACAGCAAGAAGTACACCAAAATACGTGTTATGCACATTCCAGAAGGAGACAAGAAGGGAAAAGGGGCAGAAAGAATATTTGAGGAAATAATGGCTGAAATTTTCCAACTCTCATGTAAGACATGAATATACATGTTCAGGAAGCACAGTATACTCCAATTAGAATAAATCCAAATAACATACCCCAAGACACATAATATTCAAAATGCCAAATGCCAAAGATAAAAAGGAAATTCTGAAAGCAGCAAGGGAGAAGAGAAACATCACATAAAACAGATGCTCATTAACACTTAGTGAGGATTTCTCTTCAGAAACCATGAAGTAAAAAGGCAGTGGTATGATAGAATTAAGGTACTGGAAAAGAAAAACTACCAGCCAAGAATTCTTTATCTGGTAAAACTGCCTTTCAAATATGATGGTAAGTTTAAAATATTCACAGATAAACAGAAACTAAGAGTTTGTAAACAAGAATCTAGCTCTGCAAGACATACTAAACGGAATTCTGCAGCTAGAAAAGTAAAGACAAGAGAGAGAGGCTTGGAGGATAGTGAAGAAGTGAACTCTGTCAGAAAGGATAACCAAAAGGGTAAAAGGATAAAATTAAGATATGATGTTATAAAAGCCAAAGGATAAAATGGCTGAAGTAATGCCTTTTACAGAAATAACATTGAATGTTAATGGATTTAACTCCCCAATCAAAAGACATAAAAGGACAGAATGGTTAAGAACACATGAGCCATCCATGTGTGGCCTGAAGACACTCACCTTAGATTGAAGGATGCAAACAGACTGAAAGTGAAAGGTTGGAAAAAGATACTCCACACAAACAGTAACCAAGAGAGAGAAGGGGCAGCTATACTAGTATTGGACAAAACAGACCTTAAATGTAAAAAAGGATAAGAGACGCAGAAAGGCCATTATATATTAGTAAATGAAACAATCTAGCAGGAAGAAGCAACAGTCATAAATACCTATGCATCTAACCAGGGTGCTCAAAAATACATGAGGCAAACTATGGCAAACTGAAAGCAGAAACAGATGCCTCTAAAAATAATAGTCGGAGATGTCAACATGCCACTTACATCAATAGACTGAACAACTAGACAGAAGATGAACAAGGAAACAGAGAACTTGAGCAATATGATAAATAAGCTAGACCTGACAGACATATATAGAACACTGCACTCCAAATCAGCAGGTTACACATTCTTCTCAAGTGTTCATAGCTCTTCCTCCAGGACAGACTACATACTGGGTCACAAAACAGTTCTCAATAAATTAAACAAAACATCTCCTCTGATCATAATGGAATGAAGGTGGCAATCAATACAAGGTGGATATATTAGTCGGCCAAAGGGGTGCAGATGCAAAGTACAGAACTCTGTCGGCTTTTATAAAGACTATTTATTTGAGGTAGAAGCTTACAGTTATGAGGCCCTCAAGAGTCCAACTCAAGGTACCATAAGAGGTACTTTCTTACCCAAACTGTTACCACATGTTGAAGCAAAATGTCAGGCGATGCCTGTGAGGGTTCAGCCTTCTTCTTCCTTTTAAGTTCCATGAGTTCAGCTTCTTCTGATCTCAGCTGTAGGCTGGCATAAGGCTCAACTCTCTCTCGGGGGCTTGTTTCTTTCTGGGCTCAACTGCTCTGGTCTCTTCACAAGGTCAGCTGTAGACCATCAGGCTCATCTGTCTTCTCAGGGCTGCAGGATCCTCTGTGTATCTTCTCTGTGTGTGTACTTCCGTGTGAGAGTCAGTTTTATCAGCCCAAAGGGCTGGGACTTAATGCTGAATCACAGTCTAATGATGTGGTTGAATCAAAGCCCTAATCTTAACATAATTTAATCAGATGTCTCAGTTGAATCTAATACAATCAAAGGGTATCATGTCCAAAGAAACAGACCAGTTTATAAACATAATCAATATCTCTTTGGGAATTCAAAAATAATTCAAACTGCCACAGTGGGAAAGAGGAAAATTCTCAAATCTATGGAGGCTACACAACACACTCCTAAACCAGTGGGACAAAGAAGGAATTCTAAGATGAATTAGTAGGTGTCTCAAGACAAATAAAAATGAGAACACAACTTATCAAGACTTAGGGGATATAGTGAATGCAGTGCTGAGAGGGAAATTTATAGCCCTATTGCCTATATTAAAAAAGAAGAAGAGCTAAAATCAAAGGCCTAACTGAATACCTGCAAGAACCAGAAAAAGAACAGCAAACTAATCCCAAAGCAAACAGAAAGCAAGAAATGACAAAGACTGGAGGAGAAATAAATGAAACTGAGAACAATAACAACAACAACAAAAATATAGAAAATAAACAAAACCAGAAGCTGGCTCTTTTAGAAAATCAGTAAAACCAACAAATCCTTAACTAGTTAAGGCAAATAAATAAAACCAGAATGAAAGAGGGGGACATTACAAGTGACCCCAAAGATATAAAAAGGATCATAGGAAGATATTATGAGAAATTGCCAAAAAATTAGAAAACCTATATGGAATGGGCAAATTCCTAGAAACACATAAACAACCTACACTGACTCTACAAGAAATATAGGAACTTAACAAAGAACTCACAAGAGATTGAATCAGTCATCAAAAATGTTCCAACAAAGAGAAGTCCAGGATCAGTTGGTTTCACAGGTGAATTCTACCAAACATTTTGAAAAGAATTAATACCAATCTTGTTTAAACGCTTCCATAAAATTGAAAAGGAGGGAAAATTGCCCAACAAATTTTATGAAGTCATTATCATTCTAATACCAAAGCCAGATAAAGATACTAAAAGAAAAGAAAATGAACATAGATGCACACAACAAAATACAAACAGAATCCAGCGGTACATTAAAAGAATTACATAACATGAGCTACTGGGATTTATTCCTGGTAGACAAGGGGAGTTCAACATAAGAAAATCAATTAACATAACATACTACATTAACAAACTGAAGGGAAAAAAGCATATGATCATCTTGATTGATGCGGAAAAGGTATTTGACAAAATCTAGCATCCTTTCTTGATATAATCACTTTGAAAGATAGGTACAGAAATAAAGTTCCTCATCATGATAAAAAGCATTTATGAAAATCCCACAGCCAACATCTTACATAGGTTGAAAGCTTTCTCTCTAAGATCAGGAAAAAGACAGGGATGCTCACTGTCACCACTATTATTCAACACTGTGTTAGAAGTTCTAGCTAGAGCAATTCGGTAAGAAAAAGAAATAAAAGGCATTGAAATTGGAAAAGGGGAAGTAAAACTCTCATGATTCACAGAAGAAATGATCCTATATTTAGAAAATTCCAAAATACCTAACAAGGTTATTAGAGCTAATGAAATGCTTAGCAAAGTGGCAGGATACCCAAAGATCAATACCCCCAAATCAGGAATGCTTTTATACACAAGTAATGAGCAAGATGAGGCAAAAAAAAATTCTATTATCAATAGCAACAAAAAGACTCAAATATCTAGGAATTAATTTAATCAGGAATGTAAATGATCTGTATTCAGAAAACCACAAAACACTGCTAAGAAACCAAAGACCTAAACAAATAGAAGGACATTCTGTGTTCATGGACTGGAATACTACATATCATGAAGATGTCAATTCTACCCAAACTGATTTATAGATTCATAGATTCATGCAACCCCAATAAAAATTCCAATAGCCTCCTTCACAGAAATAGAAAAGTCAATTCCCAAATTTATTTGAAAGGGAAAGGGGTCCTGAATAGTCAAGAACATCCTAAAAAAGAATTGCAAAGTCAGAGGACTCATACTTCCTGACCTTGAAGTATATTACAAAAGCTACAGTGGTCAAAGCAACATGGTATTAGCATAAAGATAGACACGCTGATCATGGAATCAAAATGAGAGCTCAGAAATAGATGCACACCTCTATGGTCAACTGAGTTTTGATAAGCCTATCAAGTCCACTTTTCTGAGACAGAACAGTCTTCTCAATAAACGGTGCTGGGAGAAGTGGATATCCATAGCTAAAAAAATGAAAAAGGACCCCCTATACCAGAATCAACTCAAAATAGATCAAAGACCTACCTACACATAAAAGGCAGGACAATGAAACTCTTGGAAGATAATGTAAAGAAACATCTCAAGATCTTTTAGTAGATAGAAGTCTCTTAAACCAGGCATGCTTAACTAGGGGTCCGTGAGCTTGAATTGAAAAAAAATCAACTAACTTTACTTTCTCTGACCTCTAACTGAAAATTAGCATTTCCTTCACTTATGAATGTATGCAATTACAATAATATTCATTTCATATCATATTACCATTGTTGCATATTTTGAAAAATCACTTACGCTCATTCATACTTTGAAATTACAGTAGTTGTAATTTTTCAAATTAGAACTGATGCTAGTTAAGGGTCATAAAACTATCTGCTGCTATATTCTGAAAATGGGTCCATGGTTTTCACCAGGCTGGCAAAGGGGTCCATGGAAAAAAAAGGTTAAGAGCCCGTGTCTTAAACCTTACACCCAAAACACAAGCAACAAAAGAAAAAAAATAGATAAATGAGACCTTCTCAAAATTAAACAGAAGTTAGACATAGATCTGCAGTGTGACCCAGCAATACCACTACTAGGTATATTCCCAGAAGATCTAAGAGCAAGTACACAAACGGTAATCCACACCACCAATGTTCACAGTGTCATTATTCACAAGTGCAATTGCCAAAAGATGGAAACAACCCAGGTGTCCATCAACTGACTAATGGATAAACTATGGTGTATACACACAATGGAATATTATGCAGCTGTAAGAAGAAATGAAGTCATGAAGCATATGACAACATGGATGAACCTAAAGGACATTATATTGAGTGAAGCAAGCCAAACACAAAAGGACAAATATTGTATGATTTTGCTATTTTGAAGTAAAGATAATGAGCAAACTCATGGAGTTAATAGCTAGAATATAAATCATCAGAGAACAGAAAGTGGTTAGAGAACTAAAAGCTGAGGTTTAATATGTACAGAGTGGATAAAAAGTTGTTTGTAAATATTTGGGAATGAGTAGAAACGGTGAAAGCGTACCATAAGATTTGTAATTAGTAGTGCTAACATACAGGTATGATAGTGTTTGAAAGGGAAAGTATTAAGGACGAGTATTATCACTGAAAGGAAAACTAAGAAAGAAAATATGGGACTGCGTATCATAGCAAACTTTCTTGTGAAAAATGAATATGGTTAAGAGGACACATGTAAGAACGTTTTTCTCTGAAACAGAACAAATGTATGTTAAAATTACAAGAGGTTAATACCAGGATGATTTGGGGGCAAAAATATAACCAAAACAAACTATGGACAATATTGTAGTAATATATTAATAATAATTCTCTATCAGTGGTTAAAAAAAAAATGGAAGCATGCTAAGTGACAGAAACTAAACAAAAAGTACTACATGTCGTTTGACTTAATCTATGCAAAATGTAAATACAAATAAATTAGAGATGGAACAGATTAGCAGTTATGTACGGCAAGGGAAGGATAGAGAAATTGAGAGGTGACTACTAAGGGGTATGGTTTTTTGATAGTGTGTTTGTTTTTGCTTTTGGAGTAAGGAAAATGCTGTAATATTGATTGAAGTGATGAATTCACAATTCTGTGATTAAACCAATGCCAATGATTGTACACTTAAGATAAACTGTATAATTTATGAATAAAAAATAATAGAGTGGGTTGGGGGAAAAATAAACCAAATGTAAGATAGGGACTATAGTTAGTAGCAATACTTAGATGATGCTCTTTCATAATTTGTAACCAATTTTTCATTTCACAACAATGCAAGGTGTTAATTCATATATGGGAGCTCTGTATGATGTTATGTGTGTTTGTTTTGTTAGTTCACAACTTTTACTATACACTTGTTTATGTTTGTTCATATCTGAATGATACACTTCAATAAAAAATTTTTAAATGAAAAAAAATTCCTCTTTGGATTGTTTACCAATTGCTAGGGACAAAAGCAATAAAAACAAAAAACAAAACTATCAAACAAACAAACAAAAAGAAAAAGCACCTGGATTGGGTGATGAAAATTAATATGCCAATGAGAAACGGCTGGGTATCGTGTGCCTACCTGAGAAGGATGCAGCATTCCCTTTGTGGTATTCTAGCTAAGAATGCAAACCGAATCTATTCACAAAGAAACATGAGACAAACAAAACTAGAATACTTTTTTTGTGTGTGAAAAGAACCTCTTTCTTCAACTATGTCAATTTTATGACAAAGAAATATCAAGGAAATGTTCCCAATTAAAGGAGATCAAAGAGAGTTAACAATTAAATGCAATACCTGGCAAACAGATGCGGTTAAACCAATTGGGCTCCCGTCTATCATATAGGAGGCCCAGGATTTGATGCCCAGGACTTCCTGCTGAGGGCATGCTGGCCCACACGGAGTGCAGGCCCACATGGGAATGTCGCCCCGTGCAGGAGTGCTGCGCTGTGTGGGAATGCCGCTCAGCACAGGAAAGCCTCCCCACACAGGAGTGCTGGCCAACGCGGACAGGTGGTGCAGCAAGAAGGTGCAACAACAGACACACAGAGGAGAGAAAAGAAGAAGACGTGGCAGAACAGGGCGTTGAGAGACCACCCCAGAAGGTCCTGTGATTGGTTCTTGGAGCCACCTAATGAGAATACAAGCAAACACAGAACACCACCCAGCAAATGGACAAGAAAGCAGACAATGGGGAACGGGTGGGGGTGGGGGAAATAAATAAACAAAATAAATCTTAAAAAAAATTAAAAAATGCAATATCTGATCCTAGACTGGATCCTGTACTGGGGGGTGGGGAGTGGGGTAGGGAGAGCATACTAGAAGGGCATTATTGGGTCAAATGCGAAAAACGGAACATGGAACATAGATAGATAAAAGCATTACATCAGTGTTAAATTTACTAAGTTTATATCTGTACTCTAGTTATGTAAGAGAATATCCCTATTCTTAAGAACTATATAGGACTTCCGGCAAGATGGTGGCTGAGTGAGCTTGCCTTGCCGTCTCTCCTGGGAAGAGGCAGCTGGGCACCGCTGGAGGTTCTCCGGGACCAGGCTTTTTCAGGATTTTTTCAGGGCAGGAAGTGTCTGGACATCGATTTGGTGGGAAGGTAACGGAAAGGACTGGTCTATAAGATATAAATTGGGACTTTTCAGGAGGGGGAGGCAAGATGGCGGCTGAGTGAACTTCCCGGTTACTAGCTCCTGGGGGGAATTGGCTGGGAGGCGTCGGAGACTCTTTGGGACCGGCTGTTTCGGGATTTTTCCTGGTCCGGAGGTGTAGGGACATCGATTTGGAGGGAAGGTAACAGAGAGGATCCATCTGTGAAATATACACGGAGATCCCAGCTACGTGTGGAGGATTCCCTCCTTGGGTAGGCGGAGCCGAGGCAGCTAGCACCGAGCAGAGCCCCGGCGGGTGGCGGCCAGGGTAGCCGAGTCCGGCCGAGCCCGCCTGAGCCGCGGCGGGCGGGGGGGCGGAGCCCAGCTGAGCTCGGCGGAGCCCAGCCGCGCCGTGCCAGGCGGCAAGCGGGAGAGCTGAGCCGCGCTGCGCGCGCCGGGCGGCGGGCGGGAAAGCCGAGCCCACCCAAGCCCAGCCCAGCCGCGGCGGGCGGGGGACCGGAGCCCAGCTGAGCCCAGCTGAGCCCAGCCGAGCCTGGAGGCGGGGTTTCTGTTCTTTGGTTTTTTTTTTTTTTTCCAATCCTCTCTTTCTTGTCCCCAATATTCTTCTTATACTATTTTACCTTAACAATACAATAGATCCTACAGGAAATACCTCACATTTGCTGGGTCTCCTCACCCTCCACTGCCTCATTTCTCTGTGAATAGATTTAGCCTATCTACACTATCCCCTTTCCCCTACAACTTGATATCCTCCACCATCTGCTATCTCTCCTATATTCCATCTCCCTTTCTTTGATCCACAAAGTGTCTAACTCTTAATTTCTAATACCTTTGTTTAGTTTTCCATCTGGTATTCGTCCCTGAAACTATTACCTTTCTTTTCTCTTTCCCTCTCTCACAAAAACAATAGCCTCTTAGTACGTACCACATTCCTCCCATATTCAGTCGTCTACCTCATTATAGGTACTTTCCTACTACTATAACTCTGCACAATTTACATGATCTAACCTCCATCCTCCCAGAACTCATATTGTTCCTTGGTAAACATATATCACCAATACTACTTCACACTTTTTCCTTGCTTACACAATTGACTTTCCCCAGCACTAATACTTTCCTTTAAAGTGAGCTTAACTAGCAATAAGAAATTGGAATAAGAAGAACAAAGTGACAAAGAGAAGATATAACACTTACGCAAAAACAACAGCTAATTAATCTCCAAGACTAGACAAAGAAGCTAAGGAACTGATTAAACCCGTCAAGAAAAAATGTTGACAAGACAGCAACAAAAATCTACAAACCAAACCAGTAATCAGGAAAACATGGCTGAATCCAATCAACAAACTGAAAATCAGGAAGGGGGGCAGGACTTCCCACAAGCAATGAAAGATCTCAGAACATTTATCACCGACAAATTTGATGAAGTAATGAAAGAGGTTAACAGCGTGAAGACAATACTTGGAGGGGAAATTGCAGACATGCGCAAAAAAATAACAGATATGATGGAAATGAACACCACAATTCAAGAAATCAAAAATACACTTGCAGCAAATATCAGCAGACTAGAAGAGGCAGAGCAGAGAATTAGTGATGTGGAAGACAGTGCATTGGAAATCAAACAGATAGTAGAAGTGGTCAATAAAAAGGTAGAAAAAATCCAGATAGGACTTAGGGACCTGAATGATAACGCAAAACGCTCAAACATACGTATTATAGGCATTCCAGAAGGAGAAGAGAAGGGAAAGGGGTCAGAAGGAGTGTTGCAGGAAATAATGAATGAAAACTTCCCAAATCTACTGAAAGAGACAGATGTACATATCCAAGAAGCACAGCGCACTCCACTGGTCATAAACCCCAACAGGCCCACCCCAAGACATATACTTGAAAAATTACCCAATGCTCAAGACAAAGAAAAAATTCTAAAAGCAGCAAGAGAAAAGAAAACCATCACATACAAGGGAAACTCCATAAGATTAAGTGCTGATTTCTCATCTGAAACGATGGAGGCAAGAAGGCAGTGGTATGATATAGTCAAGGTACTAAAGAAAAAAAATTTCCAACCAAGAATACTCTATTCAGCTAAACTAGCATTCAAAAATGATGGAGAGTTCAAAATATTCACAGATAAACAGAAACTGAAAGAGTATATCAACAAGAAACCTCCCCTTCAAGAAATTCTTAAGGGAATTCTGCAGGAAGAAAGGAAAAAACAGGACAGTCAGAGATGGAGGAGAGTGTAAAAGCAACAAGAAAGACAAAAATAGAAGGGGAAAATAAAATAATACAAACAAAATATAACAAACACAAATCCAACCAAAATATGGCTACCATAAATAACTCTCTAAACGTAATAACACTGAATGTCAACGGATTAAACTCACCTATCAAAAGATTCCGACTGGGACACTGGATAAGGAAATACGACCCATCTATATGCTGCCTACAAGAGACACATCTTAGACCCAGAGACTCATGGAGGCTGAAAGTGAATGGCTGGAAAACAATCATACAAGCAAACAACAACCAAAAAAAGGCAGGAGTAGCTATATTAATATCAGACAAAATAGACTTTAAATGCGAAACAATTGTGAGAGACAAAGAAGGATACTATATTTTAGTGAAAGGGACAATTTGTCAAGAAGATCGAACAATCATAAATATTTATGCTCCTAACAAGGGCGCCTCTAAATATGTGAGGCAAACGCTGGAAAAACTAAGTGAAAGAATAGATGCATCTACAATTATAGTGGGGGATTTTAATACACCACTATCAACTCTGGACAGAACATCTCAAAAGAGAATCACTAAAGAAACAAAACATTTGAACAGTATATTAGAAGAGCTGGATCTAATAGACATATATAGATCATTACACCCAAACACAGCAGGATATACATTTTTCTCAAACGCACATGGAACATTCTCCAAGATTGACCATATGCTAGGCCACAAAGAAAGGCTTAATGAATTCAGAAAGATCGAAATCATACAAAACAATATCTCTGACCACAGTGGAGTCAAGCTGGAAATTTGCAAGGGACAGAGACCCAGACTTCACACGACAATTTGGAAATTAAACAGCACACTCTTAGAAAAACAGTGGGTCAAAGAGGAAATCTCAAAAGAAATCAATGACTACCTTGAAACAAATGATAATGATAACACAACATACCAAAATTTATGGGATGCAGCAAAAGCGGTACTGAGAGGGAAATTTATAGCCATAAACTCATATATCAAAAAAGAAGAGCAGAAATTGAAGAATTAACTGCACATTTGAAGGAATTAGAAAAACAACAACAAATTAACCCAACAGGAAGAAGAAGGAAGGAAATAACAAAGATAAGAGCAGAACTAAATGAAATAGAAAATAAGAAAGCACTTGAAAAAATAAACAAGACCAAGAGCTGGTTTTTTGAGAAGATCAACAAAATTGACAAACCTTTAGCGAGACTAACAAAGAAAAAAAGAGAAAAGATGCAAATACACAAAATAAGAAATGAGAAAGGTGATATCACCACTGACCCCACAGAAATAAAGACTATCATAAGAGGATACTTTGAAAAACTATATTCCAACAAAAATGACAATTTAGAGGAAATGGACAAATTCCTAGAAATACATAAGCAGCCCATACTGACGAAAGAAGAAATTGATGATCTTAACAAACCAATCACAAGCAAAGAGATAGAATCAGTCATTAAAAATCTCCCAACTAAGAAGAGCCCAGGGCCAGACGGCTTCACAGGTGAATTCTACAAAACATTCCGGAAAGAACTAACACCAATCCTGTTGAAACTATTCCAAAAAATCGAAACAGAAGGAACACTGCCTAAATTCCTTCTATGATGCCAACATTACCCTAGTACCAAAGCCAAACAAAGACACCACAAGAAAGGAAAATTACAGACCAATTTCTCTAATGAACCTAGATGCAAAAATACTTAACAAAATACTTGCTAATCGTATTCAACAACACATTAAACGAATTATATACCATGACCAAGTGGGATTTATTCCAGGTATGCAAGGATGGTTCAACATAAGAAAATCAATCAATGTAATACACCATATAAACAGATTGAGAGAAAAAAACCACATGATTATATCTATAGATGCAGAAAAGGCATTTGACAAAATACAGCACCCCTTCCTGATAAAAACACTCCAAAAGATCGGAATACAAGGAAACTTTTTGAACATGATAAAGAGTATATATGAAAAACCTAAAGCCAACATTGTTTACAATGGCGAAATCCTGAAATCCTTCCCTCTAAAATCAGGAACAAGACAAGGATGCCCATTGTCTCCGCTCCTATTTAACATTGTCTTGGAAGTACTGGCTCGAGCACTGAGACAAGAACCAGATATAAAAGGCATTCAAATTGGAAGGGAAGAAGTCAAAATTTCATTATTTGCAGATGACATGATCCTATATATAGAAAACCCTGAGAGATCTACAACAAAGCTCCTAGAACTCATAAATGAGTTTAGCAAAGTCGCAGGTTATAAGATCAATGCGCAAAAATCAGTAGCATTTCTATACACCAATAATGAGAAAGATCAGGAGGAAATCAAGAAACAAATACCACTCACAAGAGTAAATAAAAAAATCAAATACTTAGGAATAAATTTAACTAAAGAGGTAAAAAACTTATACATCGAGAACTATACAAGATTGTTCAAGGAAATCAAAGAAGACCTAAATAAATGGAAGAATATTCCCTGTTCATGGATAGGAAGACTGAATATTATTAAGATGTCTATCCTACCAAAACTGATCTACACATTCAATGCAATCCCAATAAAAATCAACACAGCCTTCTTTAAGGAACTAGAAAAACTAACTATGAAATTTATTTGGAATAAAAAGAGGCCCCAAATAGCCAAAGACATATTGAAAAAGAAAAACGAAATAGGAGGAGTCACACTTCCTGACTTCAAAACATACTACAAAGCTACAGTAGTGAAAACAGCATGGTACTGGCATAAGGAGAGACACACAGACCAATGGAATCGAATTGAAAGTTCAGATATAGAACCTCATGTATATAGCCATATAATATTCGATAAAGCCACCAAACCCTCTCAACTGGGAGAGAATGGCCTATTCAACAAATGGTGCCTGGAGAACTGGATAGCTATATGTAGAAGAATGAAAGAGGATTACCATCTCACACCTTATACAAAGATCAACTCAAGATGGATCAAAGACCTAAATATAAGAGCCAAGACCATAAAGACCTTAGAAAGCAGTGTAGGGAAACATCTACAGGACCTTGTAATAGGAAATGGCTTCATGAATATCACACCAAAAGCACGAGCAGCAAAAGAACAAATAGATAAATGGGACTACCTCAAAATTAAAGCCTTCTGCACCTCAAAGGAGTTTGTCAAGAAAGTAAAAAGGGAACCCACACAATGGGAGAAAATATTTGGCAACCATATATCTGATAAGAGACTTATAACTTGCATATATAAAGAACTCATAGATCTCGAAAACAAAAAGATAAACAACCCATTTAAAAAATGGGAAAAAGATTTAAACAGACACTTCTCCAAAGAAGAAATACAAATGGCTAAAAAGCACATGAAAAAATGCTCCAAATCCCTAGCTATCAGGGAAATGCAAATCAAAACTACAATGAGATACCATCTTACTCCCATAAGATTGGCAGCCATGAAAAATACAGTAGAATACAAATGCTGGAGAGGATGTGAAGAAAGGGGAACACTCATCCATTGCTGGTGGGAATGCAGAAGGATCCAACCATTCTGGAGGACAGTTTGGCAGTTTCTCAAAAAATTATCCATAGATTTGCCATATGACCCAGCAATACCACTGCTGGGTATATACCCATCAGATCTGAAAACAAGGACACAAACCGATATATGTACACCAATGTTCATAGCAGCATTGTTCACCATCGCCAAAAGTTGGAATCAATCCAAAAGTCCATCAACAGATGAGTGGATCAATAAAATGTGGTATATACACACAATGGAATACTACTCAGCTTTAAGAACCAATACACTACAATCGCACGTGATAACATGGATGAACCTTGAGAATCTTATGTTGAGTGAAGCAACCCAGGCATTGAAGGACAAATACTATATGACCTCAATGATATGAAATAAGTTAACTGCCTCAGAGAGCTAGAGTCTGGAAAAGTGGCTTACTGGAAATCGGGGGGTGGAGGAAGGCTGTGAGTTAATGTCTGTAGGGGTGGAATCTGTGATGAGCTGGGGTTAAGTATGAGCACAAAGAAGGGACAAAATGGGGGCAAGGGGTTACCTTCGGGTGGGGTTTTCTGGGTTTGAGGGGGGCTGGGGATGGGAAGAGGGGTAATATGGTCCAAGAAATAGGTGGGAGGGAGGGGCAACATACAAACATGGGAGAGTGCCAGAAGTTCATTGAGAACTAAATGTTGAGTAAAACGTATCAAAGTATAAGTAGGAGGGTTACCTGGTTAGGACGCTCAGGGGGTATGGTCTGATGCGGGAGGACTCCGGAGGGAATAGCTGAAGGCTCATTTTGCCAAGGTGGGTTCTACCATTGGGTGGGGTGGACCCATATCCTGGGGAAGACTAATGCCGTCGAATAGAGAGAACTGTATCTCTCGTGAGAAAGGACGGCTCCCAGGGCATTAGATTGGCAGGCGTTGTGGGCCCTAAGGGGAGGGGAAAATGGACGTGCAATGGATGGAACAAAGGTAAATAAGGGGGCAAAAGAGGAGTTATGTGAGAGTACACGAGGATGAATATAAAACAGCTAATATTACACCAAAAACATATAGGGGACGACAGACTAATAATGAAAACCATAAGACAAAACATAGGATAACTAAAAAAGTTAGAAAACTGTACAACCTAAAGTATGGACCACATAGTAAGCACAAATGTTACCTTGTTTGAAAACTATAGTTTCGGAATCTGTACATCAGTTTCAGGAAATATGATATGAATATGTTAAAAGATTATTGCTGTGGAAGGGAAAAGGTTTTATGGTGGATCTGGGGAAATACTGTATATTGTATATATGAATTTTGGTGATCTAAGACTCTTCTGAAGCTGACATTATGTTGGGATTCACTTTACGGGAAGTTTTGGATCACAGAGTGGTTCAACAATGGCAGCGGAGGAATACTGATATGGGGTGTTATTGACAGGATATATATGGTTGACAGGGAGTTATACAGGGCATATGCCCAGGGTATATGATAATGTCTATATATACTCATAGTGGAAACAATTAAAAACAACAGCTGGGGGGGTACTGGGCTCCTGGCCGGGGGTTCACTGTTGTGGGCCCTGGGAGAGCAGCGGCAATCCTCCAGGTGCAACGGCAAGAACCAGGAAGGAAGGAGGGCCCAACAGTGGGCTCTTGATACTAATGGCTACACTTTTGAGCCTATGCACCTGCAATAAGAACAAGGCCTAGAGTAGCATTGTGCCTGGGGGCTTCCTCCTGACAGCCTTCATGTTACTCAAATGTGGCCACTCTCACAGCCAAACTCAGCGTGTAGATGTGATGCATTCCCCCCAGCGTGGGACACGACACCCGGGGATGAGCCTCCCTGGCACCGAGGGATCACTACCACATACCAGCTGAAGAAGCAACTAGAAAATGACCTTGAATTAAAGATTCAATGCGGAACAGCAGAATATACCTGTCTACATATAATAACATGACTTCGGGAAGCGGTTTGACCTAATGTAAGGGGGAAAAGGAAAGGAGAAATGAGATTATAAGGCTGTGAGTCTCTAAAAAAGAGTCTGGAGGTTGTCAGAAGGAATACTCCTATGTACAACTGAACAGAGTCTAAGAGACAGATAAGGTAGATACAACCCCAGGTATTGGTTCTTTTGAGGGATAAAGACACCCACGGGTTCTATGGTCATGGCAGAAGGGGTTCACTGCCATGACAGATGGCCCTTCTTTGGAGCTGGTGTTTCTGCGTGATGGAAATGGACTCAGAGGGGATCTCTTTTCACAAGACTTGCATGCTACTTTATTGGAATTGTAGTTGGTGCTGGGTTTAAGATATATGTAGGGGATTTGAATCTCTGGACTGATAATATGACACCCAGGCCCAGAGCCTCAACAGACTTCAGCTCCTACACTTTGACTTATTGGACTTACTCCACTCAGCTAACATGGAGTTGAAGAAGGTCAACCACCACAACATGGAGCCTAGAGTGTCTACAACTAGAAGCGGGAATAGTGCATCCAGTATCCATGTGGAATCTAACCCCTCACTTGACATAGGTGTGCAATGGACACAACCAATCCAATGTCCACAGAGAAAATGTGGAATGGGTGTGGGAACGGTAGCCATGGGGGCTGCTGGGTGTGGGGAACGGGAGGAAGAGATGAGATGTGGAGGCGTTTTCGGGACGTGGAGTTGTCCTGGATAGTGCTTCACGGACAATTACGGGACACTGTAGATCCCCCCAGGGCCCACTGGATGGAACGTGAGAGAGTCTGGGCTATGATGTGGACCATTGACTATGGGGTGCAGTGATGCTCAGAGATGGACTTACCAGGTGCAATGGATGTATCACGATGATGGGAGAGAGTGTTGCTGTGGGGGGAGTGGGGGGCGGGGGCGGTGGGGTTGAATGGGACCTCATATATATTTTTTAATGTAATTAAAAATAATAATAAATATTAAAAAAAAAAAAAAAGAACTATACACGTAAGGATGTATTTAGGGTGTATTTAGGGGTAAAGGGCCATGATACATTCAACTTACTCGAGTGGTTCCAAAATAAATATTACAGTATGTATACATAGAGGAAGCTAATTATAAAGCAAATGAGGTAAAAGATCAATAGTAAACAAGTAAAGAATATATAGGTATTCTTGGTGCTGCTCCCTTTCTTGCAATTCTTCTGTATGTTTCAAATTATTTTCTAATAAAATGTTAAAAATTATAGCCCACCACTGCCCTCTATCCCCCAGCCCTGGCACTTCAAATCCCCTTGTTCTTGCTCTATTCCTTTTATCAAGGCAGTGTCACCTTTGAACATACTCATTTACTCAAATTTTTGCGTTTGTTAATTATCACCTCCCTTTAGTACACTGCAAACTCCACAAAGACAGTTTGTGTATTTTTCTGTTTTGTTGACTGACGCATCCAAGTGTATAAGAAGTGCTCAGTAACAGAGCACAGCACAAAGAAGATTGAGTAAATGAAAAGTTTGGGTAAGGGGCAGTTTAGTTCCCAGGGGACCTGCCTCATCCAGTGCCACTAGGAGTTCTTCCTCCCCAGCCTCAACATGGGCTGGGTGATTCTGTTTAGTAACTGTAGAGGTTCCTGAGCTGAGTACATCAGGCTGAGAGAAAAGCAAGGGGAAGCGGGCCTAATTGAGGGGACTTAGTGAAAGTCAAAACACCATATGCTGAGGCTCTTATGTACAAAAACACCAACCCGTTGTGTTGTTTGGCTTCAAGGATGCTCCCCTTCAGGAAGGGGATTTAAGATTATTTTCTGGAGAAACAGAATGGTTCCAGGGAAAACACATACAGACAGTGACATTTGGGAATACCACAGAAAATACCAGTATACCTGGCTAAGCACCCTGCAGTGAAGCTGGCCAGCTGAAAATCCCCATTCCCACACAAAACCTCCTATTACTTTTAGTGCCTTGTTCTTAAATATGAATAGACAACAAAGGAAAATCAGTATTTGAGGAACGCTTCAATTATTATATACGGATCAACAGTAAAAAAAGATGAAAAAAGGGATTCAGAATGAATAGAACCAACCCAAGATTCCAACAAAACCTCCAAAAATTTGCTCTCTGCAGAGAGAGATCCATGAAATCAAAAGAATACTACAAAAAGGGAACAAAGAACATGAAATAGCTCTTAGAAAGCCAAATTCAAAAGACCAATTAGATGAACTGGAAGATAAAGTTGAGGAAATTTCCTGTATTTCACTTTGTATAGAACTAAAAATAAAAGAGATGAACAGTGGAAAAGAAAATAAGTGAAGAAAATCATTTTTGGAGGTATAACACATGAATAATGAGAAGAGAGTATAAGGAGAAGAAAAAAAAACAATACAAGAAAAGTTCTCAGTACATAACAACACTAGTTTCCAGATTAAAAAGGATTGACAGTCCAAGATATATCATCAGAAAATATCAATACTGGGGATAAAGGAAGATTCTAAAATTGTCTAAAGGGAAAAACAGGTCACACAAATCATCAAAAACTCAAAACACAAGATTTAGTTCAGATATTGGACTTATCAATCACAATCTGTATTTTTATTTCAAGTAGGTTGTTTTAGTTTTCTAGGCTGCTTAAGTAAATACCATGAAACTGATTGACATAAACAATAGAGATTTATTTGCTCAGTTTTGAAGCTAAAATAAAGCCAAACGGAGGCATCATCAAGGTGATGCTTTTTCCCCAAAGACTAGTGTTCTGGGATTGGTTGCTGGTGATTCTTGGTCCCTAGTTTGTCACAGACCAAAGCACTTGGCAGCTCTCCTGGTCTCTTTTTCTCTTCTGGCCTCTGTTGATTTCAACTTCTGGCTGCTCCTTCTGTGGCTTTCTCTCTCTTGTCTGAATTCATTTGGCTTATAAAGGACTCCAATAACAGGATAATGACCCATCCTGAGTGGGCCAGGACACACACACCTTAACTCAAAAAGTCCCTCTTAAAAAGAGAGTTCACACCCACAGGAATGGATTAGATTTACGAGCATGTTTTTTGGAATACATACAACTTCATACCACCACATATGTCATCTATACATTTTTCTCTTTTAAGAATGAAGGATGACTTCCAGGAAGACGGCAGACTGGAAACACACGGGACTCTCTTCTCCTCCAGAAAAATAGCTAGAGGACAGGATGGAACAGCTTGGAAAAAGATCTTCTAGGGTTTAGGACACCAGGCAAAGGATGGTCATTGTCCAGAGGACAGAGACAAAGAAGGGGAATCATGACGACAGAACTGTGAGTTGAAATGAGCAACTGTTGCTGTCAGCACCCTCCCACACACTAAAGACATTTTAGAATTCTCAGGCCTCTTGGTTGGTGGCTACAGAAAAAGGGGGCTCCAGGATCTACCACTCCAGGAAAGGGGCTGTGGGAGGAGGGGCACCCGGCTTGCCTCAGTGGCAAACAGTGCGGCAAGAGGTGACACCGCCTCTGCCCACTGGGCCTAGACAAGGTGACCACGCCTGACTAGGCCTTTACTGCTAATGGCTAGCCGGCACCGCCCTCCCCCTTCCTATCTCCCGCCTAGCCCAGCTCTCACTTCCCCTCCCCCCTCCCTTAAACCTAATCTCTTAGTACGCTGTTTGCCCAGCAACAGCTTACAACCACCTATCAGCTTAGTAACAGTGTCAGCCTATCAAGAGTTAGCACATACTCTACTGGCCAATCACTAGCCCAATGCCAGAACATTGCCTTATATGGAAACAGCATTTGCCCTAGCCAATCAGAACCCGCCACTCCACTCCCCAATCCTATAAATCTGCATCCCCTTCTGCAATAAACCAGACCTGTGCCATCAGCCTGTCTCCGCGACTCCTTCCTGGGTCGTGTGCCCTCCACGCCTTCGGAGCCCCCGAGGGAAGCCTCAGCAGCCGTACGAGGCTTTCTTCCCCACACCAGGGACCCCTCTCGTCCCACAACGGGACCCCACTCATCCCTTAACAGGGACCCTGCTCGTCCCACAACGGGACCCCACTCGTCCCGCAACAGGGACCCCGCTCATCCCATAACAGGGACCCCGTTTTGTCCCTCAAGGGGCGAGAGAGGGACACAGCCTAAGGCTGACTGAGCTTCTGACGCACAAATTTGGTCTGCTGTGTCCCAACAGCCCTTCCAGGCTGGATGGGACCACACCTTGGTCTGTCCTGGGATCCGGCATAAGACTGGAGAAATCTGACCCTCTCAATCTTCCTTTCTTCTAGTGGGACTGATTGTTGAGGATGCATTTCCCCAGGAAAGGGGAGAGGGAGGGGCATAGCCTAAGGCTGACTCAGCATTTGACACACAAATTTGGTCTGTTGTGTCCCAGGAGCCCTTCTAGGCTGGCTGGGGCCGTGCCATTGTTTGCCTTGGAAGCTGGCAAAGAGCTAAAGATACAGGACCCTCACAAGCTCATTCTCTACTAACTGGGACTGACGGTTGAGGATACAAAGGGGAGTGGAATTATTTCCTACTTGGGAAAAGAAAAGGGGGCTAACAGAGAAGGCTGGAGAACTGTCTCTGAGAAGTTTGAATTACAAGGTTCTTAGCCTCCAGGCAAGAACCTCTATCACACTGATTTGCAACAAAATCACTCCCACCAGGCACTGAACTGAGAGGGCTGCCAAAGAGCACCATCTACTGGCAGACCAAGGAAATGCATGTGAGAAAATTTTTAAAAAGCAAGAGAGGCTTTTACTGGCCTTTATAGCAACTCTCCCCAAGGCCCCAGGAAGCAAGTCCAGGGTCCAGTTTTGAGCAACTAGGAAGGACAATCCTAACAATCCAGGTTGAGCCAAGAATCAAGAAACAGTGATAACATACACCCTCCTGCCACTAAACCCCTACAAAAGAGAAAGAAATTGAACATTTGAGTAAACTATCCTAGTCAGATGCCTAGACATCAGCAAAAAATAAAAAGCCATACTAAGAAAATAGAAGACATGGTCTAAGAAAAGGAATATATCAAAGTGCCAGAAGAGATGCAGGATTTGAGAGAACTAATCAGCAAGATGTGTACAAATTTCCAAAATCAAATTAATGAAAGGAAAGACAATGTCGTTAAAGAGATAAATGACATCAAGAAGACACTGAGCAAGTGCAAAGAAGAATTTGAAATCCTTAACAGAAAAGTAACAGAGCTCGGGGGAATGAAAGACACAGTAGGTGAGACTGAAAACACATAAGATGCATACAACAGCAGACTTGAAATGAAAGAAGATAGAATAAGTGATACCAGGACGCGAATCCGGGGCCTCCCATATGGAAGACAGGAGCCTAACAAATTGAGCCACAGCTGCTTCTCCAGCATCCTTTTTTTTTTTTTTTTTTTTGATAAAAACACTTCAAAAGATAGGAATAGAAGGAAAACTCTTGGATATGACTAAAGCCATATATGAAAAATGCACAGCCAATATCATACTCAATGGGGAAAGGTTGAAAGTGTTCCCTTTAAGATTGGGAAAAAGATTTTACTAGAAGTTCTAGCTAGGGCAATTAGACAAGAAAAAAATATTCAAAGAGTCCAAATAGGAAAAGAAGAAGAAAAACTCTATTTGTGGACGGCATGATCCAGTATTTAGAGAATTCTCAAGTATCCACAACAAAACTACTTGAGCTAATAAATGAGTTCAGGTAAGTGGCAGGATATAGGAAAAACACACAAAAATCAATAATGTCTTTGTATACCAGTATTCAGCAATCTGAGGAGGAATTCACTGGGGAAAATTCCATTTACAATACCAACAAAAAGACGCAAATATCTAGGAATTAATTTAACCAAGCAATTACAGGACCTATATGCAGAAAACTACAAAACAATGTTAAAAGAAATCAAAGAATACCTAAACAAATGGAAAGACATTCCATCTTCATGGTCTGTAAGTCTAAATGTTGTGAAGATGTCAATCCTATCAAAACTGATTTATAGATTCAATACAATAGCAATCAAAATTCCAAGAGCCTACTTTACAGAATTAGAAAAGGCAATTACCAATTCATTTGGAAGGGGAAGTGCACCCAAATAGCCAAAAGCATTCTAAAAAAGAAAAGCAACATGGGAGGAATTTCACTGCCTGACCTTGAAACAGCTTACAAAGCTACAGTGGTCAAAACAGCATGGCACTGGCATAAAGACAGACACATTGAATAGAATTGAGAATCCAGAAATAAACCTTCACCTATACAGTTAAGTGGTTTTTGATAAATCTACCAAGTTCATGTTAACAGGACAAAACAGTCTCTTCAACAAAAGGTGCTGGGAGAACTGGATATCTATAACCAAAAGAATGAAAGAGAACCCCTATCTCATTCCCTATATAAGAAACAACTCAAAATGGATCAAAGACCTAAATATAAAAGGCAGGACCATAAAACTATGAGAAGAAAATGTATGGAACCATCTTCAAAACCTTGTAGTAGGTGGTAGTTTCTTGGACTTTACACCCAAAGCACATGCAACAAAAGAAAAAACAGATAAATGAGATCTCCTCAAATTTAAACACTTTTGCACCTCACAGGACTTTGTCAAAAGGATGAAAAGGCAGCCAATTCAATGGGAGAGAATATTTGGAAATCATATGTCCTATACGGGTTTAATATCTAGGACATATAAAGAAAAGTTATAACTCAACAATAAAAGGACAAACAGCCCAATTAAAAAATGGGCAAGACTTGAATAGGAATTTGTCCAAAGAAAAATGGCAAAAAAAAAACCCCACACACATGAAGGAATTATTACAGGAATACAAATCAAAACTACAATGAGATGTCATTTCATACCTATCAGAATGGCCACTATTAAAAAGACAGAGAACTACAAGTGTTGGAGAGGATGTGGAGAGATAGAAACATTTATTTACCGTTGGTGGGAATGCAGAATGGTACAGCCACTGTGGAGGACTGTTTGGTAGTTCCCAAAGATGAACATAGACCTGCCACATGACCCTGTAATACCACTACTGGGTATATACCCAGGAAAACTGAGAGCAGAGACACGAACAGACACCTGCACACCAATGTTCACAGCAGCATTAGTCACGACTGCCAAAAATTGGAAACAACCCAGGTATCCATCAACTGACGAGTGGATAAACACACTGAGGTGTATTCACACGAATGGAATATAATGCAGTTGTAAGAAAAAATAAAGTTGTAAAGCATATGACAACATGGATGAACCTGAAGGACCTTATGTTAAGTGAACCAGACCAGACACAAATGGACAAATACTGTATGATTGCATTACTAAGAATCAAATATATTGTATAATATATTGTATGATTCAAAAATATTTATATGTATCCAGTACAATTGAGAATTTTTAACTGTATTTTTTCTTTTAAAATTATCGTTTATATTTTCAATTATTAAATGTACAAAATAAAGTTAAAAGAAAAAAGAATAAAGGAATTTGTGATTTTAAAAATTGCTTTTAACAGTACAAAGTGGAATACAGTCAGACATACTTTCAAACAACTGTGATCACGATTAAGAAATTAAATGACAAGATGGAGAATTTCAAGAAAGAATTGGTAACTAAAAATAATAAAATGGAAATTCTATAAGAAAAACAGAATTACAAAAAGGAGGAACTCAACAGATGGGTATAAAAGGAGTTTATATATATAGCTAAAGTGAGGGTTAGCGAATTAGAATATAGATTAGTAGGCAATATACAGATCAATACATGAAGAGAAAAAAGCGTTTCTATATATAAATTCCACCTCAATTTAGGAAAAGCAGCCCCAAAATGTAATAGGCAAAATCACATAAATACGCAGTACCTATAGTACAATGGGGACCATATAAATACTATGAGAAGACGACTTACATAAGAAGGACAGAGTAAAAATGTGTGGCAGAAACAGAAGAGAGCCCATATAAGAGCTGGCAATTGAGATAGCTTTTAAAATATGGACAAAAGTTATCTCTTAGTGACAGGGCAAAGCAGAAAGAAGTGATTCAACAGAGACTGAGAGATAGAAAAGTACAGAGTATATCTGTCAACAAGAAATTGTAATAGGAAGCAGCATAGGGAAGGAAGGTGGGGATACGACTAGAGGGCAACAAGTTGATGCCATGCTGTCCTCAGATGATACTGGCACTCAGATCATCAGAACTTCCTCCTATATTTTTATGAAATTTCTTCTGAATCATTGTCAATTAACATTAACATAATATTACTGAAGGCCTCAAACCTTTCTTCTCCATAATAGGACAGAACAAGCTCCTTAGGGACCAAGATGGCAGAGTTAAGATACTCCAGGGCTCCATCTCTCCATATGAGCTTTGAACAAACAGCAAGAACTGAAAGAAACATCTTTCTTGAAGTCCTGAAAAATAGTTAAAGGGCTGCACTAAAGGTGAGCACTATATAAAGAAAAAAGCAATTTTAAAGTGGTAGGATTTTTTGGCATCCTTGCTGACCCATCCCTAATACCTCACTGACTAAGCTGAGAGGCCCTGCTCCCAGTGTGGGTCTCTATCCTGGTTTTAGAGGGAGCAAAGCAACCCTTGTACACTTAACTAGTGTGAATCTATGTCTATGCTAATCTCTGTGGGGGAAGCCTGAAAGACTGAAACGAACACATGCTGCAGGCTCTCCTCTCCAGAGCTTGCCCTGCACTTAGAGGTGGCTTACAGAGCTCTCCTACAGAATACGCAGGAGAACGGCAAAATTGCAGCTGCCCAGGCAAAGGAGTGCCAGCTGTGGAACTTACAGCATGGCCCCTGAGACCCTAGGGAAACTGTTTAATAAAGAAATGAGGACATGTACATCCATGCAAACTGAAATTCCTAGGGTCACATACACAGGTCTATTGTAGTAGTTTGAAGTTGTATGTACCCCAGAAAAACATGTTCTTAAATTTAATCCATTTCTGTGTGAACCCATTATAAACAGAACTTTTTTTTTTTTTTTTTTAGTTAGGCCCGTAAAAAGAATTTATTGGGAAATAAAGAAAAGAACAGTGTTTGAGAAATGGGAGAGAAGAACGGAAATATACACTAAGATTTGGTGTGGGCTCCTCTGGCAGAGAGAGCAAGAGCGCCTTTTGATAAGGTTACTTCAGTCAAGGTGTGGCCAAGCTCAATCAGAATGAGTCTTAATCCCATTATTGGAGACCTTCATAAGTGGAATGAAATTCAAATACCAAGAAAGAAAGCCAATGGGAGAAGCCAGAAGGTGAAAATCAGTAGAACCTGGAAGAGAAGTGAGAAGCCAGAAGAGGTCACCATGTTCACTGCCATGAGACAAAAAAGGAAGACAGAGATACCAGGTGGCCAGCCGCAGAATGCCAGTCTTTGGGAAGAAAGCACCTCCTTGATGATGTATTGATTTGAACTTTTCTTTAGCCATGAGTGAATACATTCCCATTTTTTAACCTGACCATTTTGTGGTATTTACTTGAGCAGTCCAGGAAACAAAAACACTTGAAAAGATGGGGTTTTGTCTCAGGCTATTCTCTAAACTCATTATTAGAACAGCTAAGCTCTGAAGGAAAGCACTGAAAAGGCTGATCTGTAAAGACTGGGAAAGGTGTGTACTCCTCCCCCCTCCCTTTTTTTTTTTTTTGTTAGCTCAAAGGATATAAGGAAATCTCAGTCATAATACTAGCTGGATATAAGTTTAAGGAACTGGCACCTCAGAGTCTAACACATTCAAACATCAAAAATACTTAGATGCAGGCAGCAGATGTGGTTCAAGCAGTTGGGCATCTACCTCACACATGGGAGGTCCTGGGTTTGGTTCCCAGTGTCTCCTAAAGAAAACATGGAAGTGAGCTGCCCTGATGGGCTAGCGCAGCAAGCTGACATGATGGGCTGGTGTGGCAAGCTGACACAATGAGATGACACATCGAGATGACATAATGAGAAGACACAACAAACAGGGAGTAGATGTGGCTCAAGCAATTGGTCACCACCACCCCCACACAGGAAGTTCCAGGTTTGGTTCCTGGTGCCCCCTAAAAGAAGACAAGCAGACACAGACAGCATACAACAAAAAGACACAGCAAGTACAAACAATGAGGAAGAGGGGGAAGAAATAAACAAACAAATAAATAAATCTTAAACAAATACCTAGATTCCAACAAGAGTTTACAAACATACAAAGAGATGAGTAAAGCCCTGAAACCACTGATAGAGGGCCAGACTTGGGACATACCAGGCAAAAACTTTTTTTAAAAGTAGTCCTAAATATCCTCAAAGTAGTAGAGGAAAACAAGGACAAAAAACGAAAGGCTATCAGAGAAACAACAGATGAACACAAAGAGAATAACAATAGGGATAGAAATCATGAAAAGGAACCAAACTAGGTGAAAACCACAGTAACTGAAATAAAAATTCCCTAGAGGATGTCAGCAGATTACAGCTGGCAGAAGAAATAGTGACCTTGAAGATATGACCACTGAATTCATTCAGTTTGAGGAGCAGAAAGGAAAAAGAATCAAGAAAAGTGAACAGATGGAAGCGGCTGTGGCTCAGTCAGTTGGGCTCCCGTCTACCATATGGGAGGCCCTGGGTTCACATTCCGGGGCCTCCTTTTGAAGGCAGGCTCACCCGCATGCTGCCGAGAGCCACCAGCCCTCAAGCACCATGGAGTGCTGCCCGGCCCGCAAGTGCCGCAGAGAGCCGACTCAGCAAGGTGATGCAACAAAAAGAGAGACAAGTAAAAGCACAAAAGAATGCACAGTGAATGGACACAGAGAGCAGACAAGTCACAAGGGGGTGGGGAATAAATTAAAACAAACAAAAAAAGTAAACAAAGCCTGAAAGACCTGTGAGATACCATCAAGCACACCATAGCTGTACTAGGGGAGTCCCAGAAAGAAAAGGAAGGAAGAATATTTAGAAAAATAATGGCTGAAAACCCCTGAAATTAATGAAAGACATGAATATACACATGCAAGAATCTCAATGATCTCCAAACAGACTAAACCCAAACAGACACACCAAGAAATATTATAATCAAACTGTTGAATATCAGTGAGAAAGAATCCTGAAAGCCAGAAAAGAAAAGTAATATATCACATATAAGTCATCCTCAATAAGATTAGTGCTAGGGAGGACTAATCTTGGTTTTCTACTATTCAGAAACCATGGAGGCAAGAAGGCAGTGGGATGACATATTTAAAGACCTGAAAGAAAATAACTGTCAACCAGGAATTCTATCTCTGGCAAACCGTCTTTTAAAATTGAAGGAATGGGGAAACGGACTTGGCCCAGTGGTTAGGGCGTCCGTCTACCACATGGGAGGTCTGCAGTTCAAACCCTGGGCCTCCTTGACCCATGTGGAGCCGGCCCATGCGCAGTGCTGATGTGCGCAAGGAGTGCCCTGCCACACAGGGGTGTCCCCCACGTAGGGGAGCCCCACGCGCAAGGAGTGCACCCCGTAAGGAGAGCCACCCAGCGTGAAAGAAAGTGCAGCCTGCCCAGTAATGGCGCTGCCCACACTTCCCGTGCCGCTGACGACAACAGAAGCGGACAAAGAGACAAGACGCAGCAAATAGACACAGAGAACAGACAAGCGGGGGGTGGGGGGGGATTAAATAAATAAATCTTAAAAAATAATAATAAAATTGAAGGAATGATTAAGACATTCCCAGATGAAAAAAAAAAAGTGGAGGGAAGCCCCAGGTTCAATCCCTGGGACCTCCTGGTGAAAAAGAGAAAGGGGGCCTGCACAGTGAGCCAGTGCCCACGTGGTGAGCCGAGTGCCTGCGTGGTGAGCCAACTGCCCACATGAGTGCCCATGCACTGAGACAGTGCCCACGCAAATGAGTCACGCAAAAGAGAGACGAAGGGGAGAGTCAAGGTAAAGTGCAGCAGAGACCAGGAACTGAGGTGGGGCAATTGACAGGGAACCTCTCTCCACACCAGAGGTCCCCAGGATCAAATCCCTCTGAATCCTAGAGGAGAAAGATGAAAAGACAAAAAGAGAAATAGATGTAGAAGATCACAGAACAAATGCACACAGTCAACAAAAACAGCACAGAGGAGGTGGGCGAGGGGAAAAATAAATAAATCTTAAAAAAAAAAAAGTGGAGGGAGTTTGTTAGAACTAGACTAGCCCTTTAAGAAATGCCAAAGTGAGTTTAATAGGTTGAAAGGAAAAAACACTAGACAACAGATTGAAGCTGCATGAAGAAATAAAGCTCTCCAATAAATGTAATGACATGGCTAAATATAAATGCCAGTACTATCTCCAATAAAGGTAATGACATGGCTAAATATAAAAACCAGTACTATTGTATTTTTCATTTTTAACTTCCACTTTTTGATTCCTACAGGACTTAAAATGCAAAGGCATAAAAGTAATGATAAAACAATGGTTTTGGACTCACATAGTATGTAATTTGTGATGAACTGTATAAAAGGTAGGGTGACAGGGGGTAAAGGAACATAGCTGTGTATACTATTAGAAGTGAAGTTGGTATCAAACCAAACAAAATTGTTATAGATTTAGGATGTTAAGCATAATGGATATAGGGTTTCTATTTAAGATGATGGGGAAATTCTGGTAAAGGATGGTGATGAGGATAGTACAACATTGTGAATATGATGAATCTCACTGAATGGTATGCTTGACAGTGACTGAGTTGGAAAGTTGATGTTGTATGTATGTTTCCACAATTTTAAAAAAAAGAGCAACTGAAGAGAACAATTAAATGCAATACAGATCCTAGACTGGATCTAAAAATGGAGGAAAAGAAGCTCAAAAGAATATTATTGAATCATATGAAAAAGTCAGAATATAAACTATAAGCTTTATATTACTGTTAAATTTCTTGAACTTGATAACTGTACTTAAGATGGTTACAAAGTGAATACCTTTCTTCTTAGGAAACATACAGGTAAGTATTACGTGTTCAAGGAGCATGAGGCATACAAGCTACCCTTAAATGTTTAGAAAACAGATTACAGAAAGACAGAAGGAATGATACGGCAAACATGACAGAATGCTGAAATAGGAGGATCTGGGTATCTGAGGGATAGGTATGTTGGAGTCCTTGTATGGGTTTTGTATTATTTTTTGTAACTGATCTGTAAGTTTGCAATTAGTTCAAAATAAAAAGCTAAAGAAAAGAAAAACAAAAAAATGGAAGCTCCTCAGCATTTTCCTCAAGGTGGTTAGGCTATGAAAGAGGAGAAAGCTGAATCTCTAACTCTCAATTTAACTCACTAAAGAAGCTCCCATTACTTTATCAATGAGGAGATAAATTAGAATTACTTGTTGCAATGAAGTTTCTGAACTGTCTACAGACTTCATCTGCATGTGTTCCCTCTGGTCTCTGCATGACTGACACTTGAAGCTAATTTACTTAGCATCTGCTTTCCTAGGAACAGGTTGCCAGAAGTGATGCTGACTTCAGTCTTCTTTTTTAGGTACCAAGGGTTAGGGATTGAACTTGGGACCTCATATGTGGGAAGCCGGCACTCAACCACTGAGCCACGTTAGCTCTCCCAATTGTTTTTTTTTTCATTTGTTTTGACTGCTTTTTTTTTTTAGGAGGCACCAGGAACCAAACCTGGGATCTCCCATGTGAGAAGCAGGCACTCAACTGCTTGAGCCACATCTGTTCTGCTGGCTTCATCTTTATCCACTTGTCAGTATACCTCCCAAGGTGATTAATGATCTTGCTTCTTCCAACCAAGTACAATTAGTCTGAACAGGCTTGGAATGTGACATCTCAAAACAACCACATTTTATTTTTATGAAGCATCCTTCATTTAATGTCTGCTAGGCTTTTTCCACTTCAGGGAATTTTGGGGGACTTAAATTGCATATTGTTCACAGATTTTTCCATACAAGAAAGAAGAGAGCATAAAACAACCTCATACTGGGAAACCATATTAGAGAGCCTTTTCTTTCCCCAATGACCACATACCAAGTTCTCATCTCTGTTAAAAGATAAACCTAGAAAGAATCTTCTAACTGGAATAAATAATAGCCACAGAAAGGCAATTTCAGATAAATGTGTCCATTTGTTTCCTCCTGGCTATTTCTTCTCTAACTGCTTTGCTCCATCCACAGAGGCCCATGAATTTGTTCCTGTATGAACAAGGTCATATGAAGGTTTAAGTGTGGCAAGGCGTAAGTATATTCCTCAGACTAGTATCCAATAGCAAGGGTATTCACACAGACAACACCTCTGCCTTAGCATGGGGTACTCATTCATACCCCAACGCCTCCTAATATCCCAGCCATTAGGAACCTCATGGTCAGATGATATTTGAAGAGACCATATTTCAAGTAAGGCCTCCTTCTCCCTAGAAGTTGGATGAATGATGCTAATCCCAACCTGTGATTTTCTTATCACATTCAAATGGCAATCATGAGTCAGGTCATCCAAAAACATATATACCAACAATCCAAATTATGTGCGTGTGTGTGTGGGGGGGGGGGGGGCGGAGACATTTAATAAAAAATTACAAAGACCCAAAACCTGGTTAATTGAGTAGAGCAGGCAGAGTAGGTGAGATAGGGAAAGAGGAGGAAAAAGGCATAGGATAAGAGGCTCAGATAGCTCCTACTGCTGAAGATGCTGCTACTGACAAAACCTTATTAGTGGTCTTTGGGATGGGTTTTCCTGCAGAGAACCATGCAGTTGGCATTCCCCTTTTACTTCCCCCCTGTATTCATCATCTGTTGCTGTTTGACAAATTATCAAAACTTAGCAGCTTAAAACAACACATATTTGATGTTCTCTCCATTTCTGTGGGTCAGGAATCTGGAAATGGCTTTGCTGGGTCCACTGATTGTGTCTCACGAGGCTGCAATGAAGGTGTCAGCTGGGCAGCGGCCTGACCTGAGGCCTGACTGGGGAAGGATCCGCGTCCAGGCTCTCTGAGATTGTTAGCAGAATTCAGGTCCTTGCAGCTGCAGGGCTAAGGGCTTCAGTTTCTTGTTGGCTGTCAGCCCGAGGCTGCTTTCACCTTCTAGAGGCCGTCTGCAGTTCCTTGCCGTATGGGTATCCCAGTACAGATAGCCCACAATATGGCAGCTTGTCTTATCAAAGCCAGCATAGGAAAGAGACTCCAGCAAGATAAGCTCTAAAATCTTACATACATAACCACATTCGTGGAATCACGTAGATCCTGTCACCTTTGCCATATTCTGTTGGTTAGAAATAAGAGGTCACACCCACAATCATGGAGAAGAGACTACAGAAAAGTGGAACATCCAGAGCTACGGATCACAAGGAAAGCCCCAGTCTGTCCTCCCTTTCCTCTTACACATACAAATATTTTGTAGAAGAGTATGTGCTGTCAGATTTAAGAAATCTTTACCTACTATAACACCAAGAAAATAAGTCTCCTGTGTTGGCTTCTAAAAGCTGAATTAGTAGTGCTCCCCTCTGATGCACATGGGTCTTGTAGGTTAATTTGGCTGAACCTGAAGAGGAACTGCAATGAATTTTATTATTTATAAAGAGAATTTACAGAGATTATCTCTCCTGGACCAACTTTCTGTTGTGAAATATAATAAAACTGCTTTTTAAAAAAGGAAAAGAAAATGTATGACCATTGAATTATTATAATAGTGAAGAAAAATATAACATTCAAAGATATTTGAAAAACAAAAAAATAAATGGGGGAAAAATCATCCCTAAATTTACCACTAAAGGGGCGGATGTAGCTCAGTGGTTGAATACCTGCTTCATATATCCAGTATCTCTTAAAAAAAAAAAGGTAAAAAATGTTGAGGAAACAGAACTACCATATTAATTTTGGTGATTTTGTTCTACATCTTTTTCCATGTATAATATCCTTTCATACAGTTGCACCCATATATTCTATATATCTTCTTCATTCTTCTTAAAGTATTCTATGATTAACTTTAATGTATTACAATGTTTTTCAAAAATACTATTTTATTTTTTTAAGATTTATTTTTATTTATTTCTCTCCCCTTCCCCCCACATCCTGGTTGTCTGTTCTCTGTGTCTATTTGCTGCGTCTTCTTTGTCTGCTTCTCTTGTCATCAGCGGCACGGGAATCTGTATTTCTTTTTGCTGTGTCATCTTGCTGTGTCATTTCTCCGTGTGGGCAGCACCATTCTTAGGCAGCCTGCACTTTCTTTTCGCGCTGGGCAGCTCTCCTTATGAGGCACACTCCTTGCGCATGGGGCTCCCCTACGCAGGGTACACCCCAGCGTGGCCCGGCACTCCCTGCGCGCATCAGCACTGCGCATGGGCCAGCTCCACACGGGTCAAGCAGGCCCAGGGTTTGAACGATGGACCTCTCATGTGGTAGACGGATGCCCTAACTACTGGGCCAAGTCTATCTACCGCCTGAAAATACTATTTTAATGGTTGCATATTCCATACTCTAGTTCCAAAGTGTATGAATGCTTTTTATAGGAATTATTTTCTTTCTAAAAACACTTATTGTAAAAAAAAAAAAAAAAAGGAACAATGTAGAATCTTCTACCTCTACTACTATTCTTACCACTGACCACCAGAAATAACTACTATTAGCCACCTTGTGCTTACCTTTTCAGACTTAAAAAAAATGTGTACACACACACAATGCTGAACTTTTCCTTTCAAACTCTGTAATGGTGGCAATTAGGTTTTTTTTTGGTTTGTTTCTAGGAAGCACTGGGAACTAAACCTGGGACCTCCCATGTAGGAAGCAGCTGCTCAACTGCTTGATAAGCACTACTATACTCAATAAACATTAAGTTCCACTATACTCAATAAATATTAAGTTCTACTATATGCTAATTTATCAAGCACTTTTTCAGACATTATGATAAGCATAACATTTTTCAGTATATTTTATTAGATAGCTCGAATGAACATACCATTAAACTCTTTCAATTCTCTTTCCTGAGAATTTAGGCTATGCCTAAATTTCCCATTCTAATACTAAATTGGTGCTGTGGAGATTAGGTGAAGGCCTACACATAACATACTGGTGACTCCCATCATCATCTCAAAATGTGCTCCAATAGCACATACGTAACTACTTCGGCACCTGAAGACACAAAAATAGAGCACTGGGGGAAGTGGCTGTGGCTCAATCAGTTGGTCTCCCATCTACTATATGGAAGGCTCTGGGTTTGCGTCCCAGGGCCTCCTTGTGAACACAAAGCTGGCCCGTGCACCGCAGAGAGCTGACGGCCCGTGCGCCATGAAGAGCTGGCGCAAGATGATGCAACAAAAGGGAGACGAGCAGATAAAGAAAAAACACGCAACGAATGGACACAGAGAAGAGACAGCAAAAGAAAAGGAACAAGCTGCAAGGGGGGGAATGAATAATGAATGCATGAATAAATAAGTAAATAAATAAAAATATAGCACTGGAGTTGGCTGGAATGCAGAGGGCCACTTCAATGCAAAGAATAAAAACTTGAATACAAGTGGGGTTTAAATCAGCTTCCACTGGCAGACCTCTGCAACCATGCTGCTTAAATCTTGGAATTTACAACTTGGAAAGAAAGAGAATAAAATAGATGTTCCAACCCCAGATTTGACCCAGACAACTCAGAGAAATGAGAAACTATATCTTGGTGGTTCTGTTCTCCTGATCAAGCTGGGTATCAGCAACTCTCCCCAAGTAGGCAGACCTTCTGGACAAGGTTGTAGGTGGACAGAGCTAGAATACATGAAATATAGACAGCTCCTTCATAGAACTTGATTAGTATTCTTCTATATTCCAAGAGTGGCATGAGAATAGAGAGCTGAAGAAAAGAGGCCTTGTATTATAACATGCCACACAAAGACCAAGGACAGAGTTCATTGTCCACAGCATTCAATATACTCTATGTTTCAAGCTTTGGGAAAGCTTAGATCAGTGATTTTCAAACTTAAGCATGCATCAAAATCAACTGTAGACTTATTAAAACACAGATTGCTGAACCCAAGACCTAGAATGTCTGATTCTGGGTAGAAGAATTTGCATTTCTCACAAGATCCCATGTGCTGTTCCTGCTGCTTTGAGAACTACTGGCTTAGACACTTGAATTGTTGTCTAGTGTCATCTTTTATAATCTACTCACAACTTCGGTCAAGAAGAATCTCTGATAAAAACAGATACTTATTGTTTAGGCAGTAAGTAGAAGGCTTTTTCTGGCTAGTAGCCATTTTATTTCATTTGTCCTACCTGTCTCTTTAAAACTTCCCACTAAATCCCAAGACAATGAACCTTTGAGCAGATAGGAAAAACTGACAGGTTATCATGGATACAAGAACATTAAAATGGTTCAATATTTAAATCTGAAAAGTGTTCAGAAATTCTCAGATGGAATGCATTAGATAAAGTACTAAGTATTAACATGCATGAAGAATGTTCTATTATAAACCCCTGTTTTCACTTTCTTACAGCTTTCCAAAAAAATTAGCCCTTTGTGGTAAAATTTTCCATGCTTGGTTTCAGCCCAAAGGTGATTTTTTTTGCAAAGTTTGAGAAAAATATATTAAATAGTTTTTGAGTTATGAGAAGATGAAAAAAGCCCACACAATTTTTCCACTTTGAAAGCAATTTCAAGCTTTTCTTTCTTTTTTTTAAAATATGGAGATAACTTAAAAATGGCTGAAGTTGAAAAGTTGAAACTTTCCTGGATCTAGTTCTCTGCAGGTAGTCTTTTGGTAATTAAGAAAACAAATGTACATGCGTACAACATAAACAGATAAATATTTAAATAAGTGCATTAAGTGTTTGGAAAAAATAAGCATTTCTGCATACTGAATATGAACTTTTCTCAGAGTAGGGGACTTATTGTTTTCTGAAATGAAGAGTCTTTCACAAATCAGATAGTTAGTGGTTGATTGCCTGGCCCCTGTGGTTTTCACACATCAGGGTTCACTCAGGGGTCACCTGGAGATAACTGTGGAACTATATACACTATATTGGCAGGATCCTCCAACTCCCATCACACCCTAATCCCCTTTTCCGTTCCTAGCTCAAGTCTAGGATTCTGATTTACTCTATAGAGTTCAGTTTCTGCTCCAACATCAATTCCCTTGGTCTTTTATCTTCTAGGATACTCACACATGCTCTTATTTCTCCCAATTCTCTGCTAACACCTCCAAAAAGCATTCACCTGCTTCCCACTAAAGCCTCCATAAGTATCTGAAGAACTCAATTATTAAAGAAACAGCAGTAGAAATCTTAGGTTTAAGCAACCAGGCAACAAAGGTTTTGGTGTTGAAGCAACAAGGCCATATATGTTTGGCCATATAGGTTTCTAGACTCAAATGAAGAGCCCAATATAAGTTACATATATCTTAAAGATAGGGGAAATAAAACCTTTTGCAAGGATGTAAACATTAAGAAAAATTCAATTTTCCTAGTTTTTAAGTGTGCTGGTTTTAAAGACAAATAGAAGGAAACCACTAAAAATTATCCCTGTTTTTCTTTCATTTTCAACATCTGTCTCTTCAAGGGGCTATTCTCCTCAGCATACAAATATGTTAAATTCATTCCCACTTTTAGGAAAAATATATTCCCTTGACATCCACACACACACATAAAATGTGAAATAAAAATTTCACAATATTTACTTTTATTACAATACAATACATTCTAATATTTTCTATTCTATTCTAGTATCCTGTTTAATTACATTTTTCAGAAACACTGTTTTATTGTTCACACACATATGCTTCCCTTTTCCAGGGAGGATAATACTTCACAGCTTCACTGACGGCAGATGTGACCATGTGACTTGCTCTGTCCATCAAAATCTGAGAAGGAACAGGTATCACTTAAAAGCAGAAATTTTAAAAGGCAGTACCTGGTTCACTATTTCCTTTTTATCCTCTGCCATTAGACTGGAATATTCTAGAGAAAAACTACTCTATCAGTCTGGATTCTGAAGTGCAGACTGCATGAAGAGAACTACATGGGGAAACTTACTCTCAAAGGACTTGTATCAAGTGCAAGGCACATATTTGCTCTTATAAGCCACTAAAATTGTGTTACTGCTGTAAAGTCTATACCTTTTAGACTGATCCAATGGTTTCAACCCACTGAAGGTGTTTTATGATTTGCTGTTGGTTGTAGCCAATAGTTTGGCTTCTGCCTTTAAAAAAAAATTATTAGGAGGTACTGGGGATTGAACCTAGGACCTTGTACACGGGAAGCAGGTGCTCAAACACTGTCCCAATGAGAGTTAGTTTTTTCATTTATTTGCTTGTTTTTAGGAGCTATCAGAGACTGAACCCAGGACTTCACACATGGGAAGGAGGTGCTCAACCATTTGAGCTACATCTGCTCCCCTGCCTCTTTTTTGCTTTCTCCTCTTCATCTTCCTTTCCAATAAATGAAGTCTTTCCCAAATATATTATCTATGGCTTCTTTTCTCCACCCCCCCTCATTTATTTATTTAATTTTGAGGTACAATGGCACAATACTTTTATACAACCACCAACCTTCATAAAATAACTTTAAAACCTTGTGCCTGTGCTAGCAGCTTCTTGCACTGTGACATTCCTCTACATATCTAAGCATTTTACTCAAGTACAAATGTTTATTAAAATAATATATTTACAAAAGTAAACACTTATTTTTTTTCTTGAATCATTTTTGCTGCATAGTAAATTGCAATTACATTACAGTATAATGTTACTGATCTACAGAACACACTTTGTGAGGTTTGACAATTCCCTTTGAGAGAAGCTAATATGTAAACCAGAATATTGAGTGATTTTTTTTCTTTTTTTTTAGCTACCATGGATGGGTAAGACAAAACAAATCCAACATTCAGAGACCTCAGAAACTAACTTTTGCTAATCAATAAAAAAAATAAAATCTTATTGTAATTCTCAGATATTTCCTATCATTTATTAATTGGAACACTACTGAATGTACAAATATAAAGTAAATATTGAAATGAAGCTAAATTTGTTATGGAATTATGGATTAAGCCAGTTATTAAAGAAAAATCTGCCAGGTAACTGCTCATTTACATTAAGTTGAGATCCTGATATAAATGTCCCAACTTTATAAGTTAAACACTTATTAGTTAAACACTTCTAATTCACTTGAATTACCATGGTAACAAGACAATTAGAAACCTTGTATTTTCTTAAAAAGGACATGCTTAACATTTTTAGACATTACTTCTAAACTCAAATGAAACACAAGCCCCCCACCCAAAAAAAACACCTAATATTCAGCTCAGAAAGTTAAGTGGTTGAGAGCTGGCATAGCAAAAGCTATCACTGCTTAACATTTTACACCAGAGTAGATTCCAATAATCAAAGGTAACTGCTGTTTAAACATCTCCTGGGTAAGAAATTAACATAAGCCAAATGACTGAAATTAAAAGGTAAATATACTACCATTCCAACTGAATTATTTTAAATAAGTTATCTCATACTTTCAAAAATAGACATTAATAAAGCAGCTTTCCTGTGTTTTGAAACAATTTAATTTTATGTCCTGTGCCCAGATTATATATTTAATTTTAATGTTGGATACTATGTCATACATACATTAGTCAAATATTCTAGGAAATAAATCATGACTGGTTAAATTTATCTTTATTAACTTCACAAAACATCTGTGTAAATAAAGGAATCAAAGAAATTGAACCAAAGTAAGAATAGGATAAGCTACCAGAACAACTACATGAATATTAGGTGGAAGTAGATTCAAGAAAAAAACAAACTTTAATGTTCCTATGAAAGAAAGAATAAACAACATGTTTTGTTCACATCAATATTTGTACCCAAGGACATGGCAGTCCTTTTTTCAGTGAGAGACTGCCTTTAATATACAGTGCTTGGCATGGACTTTAGTGACAGTATAAAACTTACAGTGGTTAAAAAAAATTGAAAATTATCAGTTACAGGAGTATAGATGTAGCTCAAATGGTTGAACACCTGCTTCCCATGTACAAGGTCCTGGGTTCAATCCCTGGTACCTCCTAAAAAAAAATTACCAGTTATAAATTAATAATAATAGCCAAATATGTTATTTTTGGCTAGATTATTAGAGAGGATATGGGTACTTAAGAAGCTAATAAGAAAAGCTTACTGTCTCATTTTTAAAATCTAAATTCACAATTATGAAGATTCTCTGCAGATCATTCATCATGGATTATTAAATTTGCAAGAGAGATCTTTGTTGATCTATCCAATAAGTGATCTATATTCAGGAAATCTGTGTTATCTGGCTAACTGGAATTTCTGAACACCCAATGCAAATCTTGACTCCACTAGACCACTACACCAAATGACCTTATTACACAACAGAATATTTAACCACAATGGGATCAACACTATGCTGTTTTCAGGACAGTAAGATGATGGAAGGGAAATGAAATCAGAAGAATATCACCTGGGTCAAAAGGAATTAACCCTTTTTTTCAGGAGGTACCCTGGACTGAACCTGGGGAATGCATACATGTTAAGCAGCACTCAATCACTGAGCTACAGCGGCTAGGCTCGAATTAACTCTTAACAAAGCTTTTTAATCCATTTCCATGCCCTTATTATGCTGGATAAAAGCAGCTTTTATTGTATTCCGTATCACAGGAAAGCAAAGCAAGTAACTTGGTGTAATAGGTTACTTTGCATAGTTCCTCTTGGTACTAAAGGAATGTATAGAAAACATTCCCATCAGTAAATCACTTCAAGAAAGGGCTGAAAGAAGTGAAATACAAAGGAATTTTGTTTGTGCTACCCTAAAGTCATAAACTATAAAAAGTTAAAAATACTCCTCTCTGCTCTCACATCACATACTTAAAATGGCAAATGTTTTCTTAAAAATTTCTATATAAAAATACTGAGAACCAAGTATCCATAAAGTGACTTTGTAATGCAAATTATGGGGGTAATTTGGATTAACTCAATTTAAAGAGCTTATTAAAAAGCTGATTTGAAACAATAAGGACCCCTACAAATCACTTTTCCAGTAAGTGCATCTTCAGTAAAAAGCTTCTCTCTGGGACAGAACAATCTCACAGAATCATTAAGACAACATAAAATGAATAGGAGTAAACATTCCATGTTCCAAATAATACTGAGGTCCTTTCAAACCTGAATATTTTTATTCAAACTAATTTATTGCTTAAAAACAAAGAAATTATAGAAAAACATTAATCTTACTTTTCCCTGTTCTGTATATTAATTTGGAGGTCATGAAGATTTATCTTGTTATACTTTAAATGATGCAAGGCACTCTTCCTTTTTGGGTTTCACTTAGGGGAAAAAAAACAAACAATAGTGCTATATTGGTATATTATATTCTATTCAGAACCTTTTTGAATAAAACAAAAACAAAACAAAACAACAGGTTCTCAAAAGAACAGATAAGTAATGCAAAAAGGAAAGTCACTTGAAACTTCTAACTATTCTTTTTTAGGGGGCAGGGAGAATTAGTACCATCTTCCTTTGCTCATTAAACTTTTTTTAAAAATAGAATAAACAAATTAGGAAGGTAACAGGAAAGGAAGCAATAACTGGGTCATGTTTAAGTAAGGACGCTGGCTATTGACATGATTTAAAAACTATTAGTGAAGGATCAAGAAAAGCTTAGAGAAATAAAAGAACAATTAAAAGAAATGTGGCAGACTCCTGCATTTTTGAAATGTTTTTGCAAGAGGCTCCATCATTAAACTGAACAGTGAAATTACTTTTTTAAATGCTATATAACACAAAATGAATTTTTAGCAAATTTTAGTAAATTTTGTTATAGGTTACCCAACTTTTATAAAAAAATCTCCTCTATCTTGCATTTTGTTTAAAGTAATAACTTTTTATCATACAAATAAATTTCAAGTATGAAAAGTACATTATTATAATACCTCTTTGCAAATCCAAAACTCTTGGTTTATAAGAAAATTGTCAAGTGAGGGCGGCGGACTTGGCCCAGTGGTTAGGGCATCCGTCTACCACATGGGAGGTCCACGGTTCAAAACCCGGGCCTCCTTGACCCATATGGAGCCGGCCCATGCACAGTGCTGATGCGCGCAAGGAGTGCCATGCCATGTATAGGGGAGCCCCACGTGCAAGGAGTGTGCCCCTCAAGGAGAGTCACCCCGTGTGAAAAAGTGCAGTCTGCCCATGAGTGGCGTCGCATATGGAGAGCTGATGCAGCAAGATGATGCAGCAAAAAAGAGACAGATTCCCGGTGCTGCTGACAAGAATGCAAGCGGAGGGAAGCAGACTTGGCCCAGTGGATAGGGCGTCCGTCTACCACATGGGAGGTCCATGGTTCAAACCCCGGGCCTCCTTGACCCGTGTGGAGCCAGCTCATGTGTAGTGCTGATGCGTGCAAGGAGTGCCGAGCCACGCTGGGGTGCCCCGGCGTAGGGGAGCTCCATGCACAAGGAGTGCGCCCTGTAAGGAGAGCCGCCCAGCACGAAAGAAAGTGCAGCCTGCCCAGAAGAAACACAGATTCCCGCGCCGCTGACAACAGAAGCGGACAAAGATGACGCAGCAAACAGACACAGACAACAGACAACCGGAGTGGGGGGAGGGGAGAGAAATAAATAAATAAATCTTAAAAAAAAAAAGATTTAAAAAAATTGTCAAGTGAAAAAAACAAACAAGGAGTAAAACCATCAGTGCCATCTATTACAGAAGTCCAACAACTTTTTATTATGTTGCTCAACAAGCCACAGAGAAACATGCCTGGAAGCAACAAAAGAGTGAAAAGGAACTACTTGTAGTTTTAGCATTTTACATTATTATTGTCTCCATTATTTTCTCCTTTTCAACTAGAAGTTCACATATTTCTATAATGTTGCTCTTGTGTCAGGCACTCTGCAGTTGCCACTTGGATGTTTCCAAAATCATCTTCTTCATGTGTTTTCTTCAAACTGCCTGTCGTACCAGAACGGACAATAATGATCTTTCTGTGTGTAGTTGATGATATCATCCATAATATTAATTCTGCTAGGCAGATGGCATCATATTCCTAAAGTTGATGGACAAACGCAGCATTAGGATTAATACAAAATCTTTCTTGAACACAGGCAAATGCACCTCTGTACTTTATTCCTAACACTTCCAGAATGCATGCAGTAACATAGGCAGCACTCCGGGAGATCCTTGCATTTCCAAAGGCAAGAACTTTTCCTCTAGGTTGGAAACTCCCAACGATAGTCATATGAAAAAAAACCTTATTTTAATTTCAACTGAATTATCTGCAGTATCCAAGACTAAATATCTTGCTTGAAGTTCAGCTTAATAAAGTTTGCTTCAATATTTTCTCTTCATACATACTACATGGGTTATTCCATGTTTCTGCAGTGTAAGTAGCTTGTTCTTCACAGCAGATAATTACGGGCCTAACAACAACTCAGGTAAAATTTTCTGCACTTCTCATCTCATAGGTTAGGTCCACTCCTCGGCATCATCTCTGCACTGTGGAGGGTGGAGAACTCCGGCTTCACATCCTCCATGGTCCTGGCTGGCCCACCGGTGGGTGAGGGAGGAGGGCAAGTTATCCAGCAGGCAGACCACTGAGGCTGGCAGTGGCGGCGCAATGGAGAACCGGTGGGCGGGCGAGCTCACAACTAACACACACGCACTAAAGGATCCCGGTGGCAGCGACTGCGTGGAAGAGGAGGGCTGGATGGCTCAGACCTGGCTGCCATGCTGCTGCCTTCTCCCTCCCAGTGTTTCTGCACCCTCAGACTGCTCAGGATCCGGCACAGATACTTTGTTTTCTCTCATCATCTCCGTTGGCAATTTCATCCCATGCGTTCTTTTTTTTTTTTTTTTTAATTTATTTATTTACTTATTATTTTTTTAAAGATTTATTTATTTATTTAATTTCCCCCCCTCCCCTGGTTGTCTGTTCTTGGTGTCTATTTGTTGCGTCTTGTTTCTTTGTCTGCTTTTGTTTCTTTGTCCGCTTCTGTTGTCGTCAGTGGCACAGGAAGTGTGGGCGGCGCCATTCCTGGGCAGGTTGCTCTTTCTTTTCACGCTGGGCGGCTTTCCTCACGGGCGCACTCCTTGCGCGTGGGGGCTCCCCCACGCGGGGGACACCCTTGCGTGGCACGGCACTCCTTGCGCGCATCAGCACTGCGCATGGCCAGCTCCACACGGGTCAAGGAGGCCCGGGGTTTGAACCACGGACCTCCCATATGGTAGACGGACGCCCTAACCACTGGGCCAAAGTCCGTTTCCCCCATGCGTTCTTTTCTTCACATGAACCTTGGGGCTAGTAAGCTTTCTTATCATCTGGTTATTTGCTTATTTTACACTTTTTCTCTCTCCAATCCAACCTGCTTTGACTGAGTAATTTACCTGAAGCATGACTAATACAAAGGCAAATCCTTCGCTGGCTTCTTGCTACCCAGAAAGTACATCCAACCCCATTCTCTCTCACCCCCAGCCCAGCTTTCTTGAACTTCACCTCTATCAGCCTAGATTCTCATATCCCACTGCTCTCTTCACACATTGTGTCACAACCAAATCAGACCACCCACTGCTCTATTCACATTTCCAGTGATAAAAACTATTTCTTTTTTCTTTGTTTCCACTGCTTAGAATGCATAATCCCCCACCACAAAATCAAATCATTTATTTCTGAACACTACTCATCCTTCAAGAGTTGTATTAAAATACCAGTTCTTCCAAGGAAAAAAAAAAAACATGAAGTTTTTCCTGATCTTCCCAGCTAGAACGCAACTCACGCCTCAAAATCTTATAAGCCTTACAATACTCCCTCTTTTTGACTTCTATTTCTTATCACTTAATCTAGGGTCAGGCCACTGATGACAGTTTCTTGGACACATTAACTCTCTCCGATTCTGCACTGTCCCTCCAGATTACCCTGACTGTTGAACACAACTTCTTGATGTTATGTGGCTGTTTCTCATAAGCATGTCTAACTGTGACTGCAGACTTGCAGGTTCCCAGCACAGCACAAGTACATTACAAACAGTCTCATGTCTCACGGTGGGCAGAACATTTGAATTTATTTCTTCCCTGATGTATATGGGATATATTCCTAAATAAACACATACATGATATAAGATGCCATTCTGGGGAACGATGTCATCAAGAGGGTCACATAAAATCTCCCCTCAGAGACAACTAAATAAAAGGGCAAATCCCACTTGCTTGGAACTCTAGAGGCTGATAAGAGTGGAGGACTTAAAAATGCTGAATCAAAGAAAAAAAAAAGCCTCCAAAAAAGATAAGAGACCTGCAATTTCAAGCTGCCATTCTGACCACTCCGCCATGCTAGGTGCCACATGGCTCAGGAGTCAGTGAGCAGCAGCACTCAGCTCGGCACTTCCTGCCCTGACGAGAGCCCACACAACTACTCAAGACGGCAACTGGGAGACCCAGGTGCTTTCAGGCCCTGGCACCCAAGGTCACACAGACCCAGGGTAGGGTTCTAGAAGTAGGTGAGTAAATATATACTCATTGGCCCCAGGAAACAAGAGAGACCTGAAGCAGAACTGCTGGCAAGCGGTGCACAAACCCAGCGTAGTCTGTAATTGCTGGAGCACCATAATGGGGGTCGGGGGAGGGGGGCGTTTTTAAACACTGATCCCATCTGGCTCCCTGGAGCAGGATACCCTAATGTAGAAATTACTGGAAGCAAAAAAAGTTACACAGAAGAAGGGGAAACCTGTTGGAAGGCAAGTTGGATACCAGGACTTAAAGCTGTAGGGAAAAAATGGCACTGAGCATAGGCGAGCAGTGGAGCAAATCATAGCTGCTGGGGATGAAAATCTGCAGAAACACAAACTGGATAGCCCAAGATGCCCAGAGAAGGAACAGAGGAAAGGATATCTCCAGGAGGTAAAACAGATGCACATAACTGGACAGTCTTAAAAGTTGCACTGTATGCCCAGGGAAAAACAGGTGCAGAAGACCTAAGAAAATCTGAACAGTTGAACATGGACTGCTGTGAGGGTCTAGTAGAAGCTGGAACAGATGTTGAAGAGGAGACTTAAACCAGAGCCCACCTACCTTAAAACCCCTAGGCAAAAAGTAGTAACTGAACTTCACAGGACATCAAAATAATCAAATGCGAAAAATCACAAGCCACAACAAGAAACAGGAAGATATGACTCATTCAAGTGAAGAAATTAAAACTTGAGGAAAAACAGACATTTGAACAACTAATCAACAAAATTCAAACTAATCTCCAAAATCAACTCAAGAAATTGAAGAAAAATACGGATAGAAATAAACTAAACGTGGATATAAAGGATATTAAAAAGATAATGTGCGGGGAAGCGGCTGTGGCTCAATCAGTTGGGCCCCCGTCTACCATAAGGGAGGCTCTGGGTTCGCACCCTGGGACCTCCTTGTGAAGCAGGCTTGCCCGCACGCCATGGAGAACCGCCCGCCCACAAGTGCCGCAGAGAGCCAACTCAGCAAGGTGATGCAACAAAAAGGGAGACAAGCAAAAACGCAGAAGAGCGCATAGCAAATGGACTCAGAGAGCAGACAGCAAAAAACAAGCTGCAAGGAGGGGGGGATAAAAAAATGTGTGAACAAAAAGAAGAATTAGAAAGTATAAAAAGGGTTGGAACAGAACTTACAGGGATGAAAAACACTATAATGGAGATTAAAAAACACTAGAGCATACAACAGGAGATGTGAACAGGCAGAAGAAAATCTGTGAACTACAAGACAGGACAATTGAAATCATACGGTCAGAAAAACAGATAGAAAAAAGAACAGAAAGAAGTGAGCAGAACCTAAGGGACCTTTAGAACAGCTAGAAGGGAATCAATATATGCATAATGGAAGTCCAAAAAGGAGAAAGGAAAAGTGTCAGAAAGAATATGTAAGGACACAATGGCCAAAGTTTCCCGACTCTTATACAAAACCTTAAAAGTATGTCCAAGAACTGCAAAGCACTCCAAACAGGATAAACCCTCATAATTCAACTCAAGACACAGAAATCAAAATGTCAAATGCCAAGATGAAGAGAGAATTTTGAAAACAGCAAGAGAAAAGCAATTCATCACATGAAAGGGATCCTCAATAAGACCAAGTGTCAATTTATAATCAGAAACCATGGAGGCAAGAGGGTGGTGAATGGCATATATAAAAACTGCTAGCCAGGATTTCTTTATCTGATAAAACTGCCCTTAAAAATGATCGCATTTAAGACATTCATGAATAAACAAAAAGTGAAAGAGTTAGTCACCAAAGACCTGTCATACAAGAAAAGCTAAAGGGAGTTCTCCAGGTTGAAAGGAAAGGATAGGAGAGAGTGGACTGAAGTAGGATGAAGAAGTGAAGGTCTTTGGTAAAGGTAAGTCATGGGTGAATGCAAAACCTAATAGTACTTTATCCTTAATATATAACTCTACTCATTATATTCTATAAGAGTTAGAATACAATTGAATAAGAAATAATCATATTTCCTTATAACAGAGACACAAAACTCTGAGGTAAAGTGTGACCCCCCCAAAAAATTAACAAAGTGGGAAGCGGATGTGGCTCAAGGGATAAGGCCTCCGCCTACCATATGGGAGGACCTGGGTTTGATCCCTGGGGCCTCCTGGTGAAAAAGAAGAGAGAGCGTGCCTGTGCAGCAAGTTAGTGCCTGCGTGGCGAGCCAAGTGCCTGCACGGTGAGCCAGTGCCCATGTGAGTTTCTATTTAGGGTGATGGAAAAGTTTTGGTAATGGGTGGTGGTGACAGTAGCACACACAGCACTGTAATTATAATCAACAGCTGAATTATATATCTAATGTGGTTAAAGTGGGAAATTTTAGTTTTATGTATGTTACTAAAATAATTTTTTAAAAGTTGCTATTCTAACTCTAGAAAAGTTTTTCAAGTTTCTCAGCTGTAACTTGATATATTTTGAGACTAAAATTTTGAAAATCAAAAACATCATGGGGATCTCAAAGAAAACACAAGAGCAACAGAACTCTAAGCAATAATAATACCATGCATTTAACTTCACAAATTAACTCTTCTATCTTCATTTAGGACTTGTTTATTTTTTCTTGAGCCAGAATTATACATGGCAATCTGTTTTCCCCATGGACAGAAAATTCATAGAAATAGAGAAGTGGTATCTTACATGGAAGAAGACAGAAAAACTGTAAAATAGATGTAAGAAATTAAAGAAAAAGAGTACTACCACCTTACAAAATTCAGGACATTGTCAAAATACCTTTGACTACATTTTATTCTAGTACAATATCACTATTAAAATGATGTTATGGAATCACTAAAAAAAGCCTTTATAATTGTGGTGGTTTGGAACTGTATGTAGCCCCAGAAAAATATGTTCTCAAGGTCAATCCATTCCTGTGGGTGCAGACCCACTGTAGGATCTTCTGATAAGGCTACTTTAATTAAGGTGTGACCCTCCTCATTCAGGATGGGACTTACTCCAATTATGGGAATCCTTTATAAAAAGGAAGAGAGGCTCTCTCTGCCTAGAAGAGCCCGCACCAAATCTTGGTGTGAATTTCTGTCTTTCCCATTTCTCAGCAAGCTCTGTTCTTTCCCCCATTTACCAAATAAATTCTTTTTACCAGCCTATAACTAAGGAAAAAAAAAAAAGGGAGAGAGAGAAAACCATGGAGCAAGATGATGAAATCAAGGAAACCTGGAAGAGATGGGAGAGACCAGCAGATACTACCATGTGCCTTGCCATGTGGCAGAGCCAAGGATTGCCAGCAGCTGGTCTTTGGGAAGAATCAATTTTCTGATGATGCCTTGGTTTGGACATTTCCCCAGATTCTAACCATAAGCAAAAAATTCCCTATTGTTTAAGCCAAGTCATTTCATGGTAATTTGCTTTAAGTAGACTTGGAGACTAAAACAATAATAAGCATGCATTACTGAAAAGGCAGATATGTGAGTAATATATTTTAGACAAGTTTAAAATAATCTGGAATGAAAGAAGTGAATTTAAGTAATCTGGAACTTTCATTTAGAGAGAAAATATTTTTGCCAACCAGAATAGACAAAGGAAACTCTGTTACTGTGCATGTTTCCTGGGGAAGGTGGAGGGAAGGAGGGAAGGAGGAAAGGAGGGAAGGAAAGAATAAAAGGAACAAAATAATGGAGGCTTTGAAGGATCTGATATTCCTGTAAGGGGAGGAAGTGGTATCATCCAATGCTATAGAAATAATTAGAAGAAAATACAGTTAAATTACTTGAAGTTAACTTCATGATTCAGGGCAAAGCCCAAAGTATCAGGGGTTTCCAACTTCCATTCTTGAACTTTATGCAAAAGCCTTAGTGGCAAAACCAGATTGCATATTTTTAAGCATACAGAACACTGATGATGAGAGAGAGACAATTTTGGATAGTGGGGATAAGACTACCTGCTTCCACCCAAATTGGCAGAGTCTCCTTCTGCTAAACAAGCAACACAACAAGTAACATAATCTACTTGTGTATACTTGCAGGGACATGTAATACCATTGCCTCTGCTATCAGCCAAAGGCTGAAATAGCCTCGGTTACCTTTTTAGACCCACCTTTTAATGCACAGCTAATACTACCAAACATTCAGACAGTTACAGCAAAATCCTGGCAAGTCACTTTTCTTTCAGTTCTTACCTATAAAAAGAAAGATGGAACTAGATGGACTCTAAAGCCCGTCTCACTTCTAAGATCCTATAAATCTAAAAACAAATTGTGTTGGGAGCAAATGTTGCCCAAGCAGTTGAGTGCCCACCTCCCAAATGGGAGGTCCTGGGTTTGGTTCCCAGTTCCTCCTAAGGAAGACAAACAAGCAAGCAAAACAAATAAAAAAACCAACTCAGGGAAGCTGATGTGGATCACTGGTTGAGTGCCAGCTTCCCACGTATGAGGTCCCTGATTCAATTCCCAGTCCCAGCACCTCAAAAATAAATAATAAACAAATAGTGTTTTTTTATATCATGACAATTACTATTTAAGGGACTTCCAAATATATATTTTCTGAAGATTATTTTTAAATTCCTATTCTAGAATTTACTCTCAAAATATCTTAAGAATTTCTATAATTCTATGCACCATATTTGCATAGAAACAAAAAAATTAAAGCCCAAAACTTTTAAAGGTAATTATGCTTCTAGTATATTAAAATATAGGTCACATAATATATCTGACATATGTGTTAAAGTTCTCTTAAAATGATTTTATAACTACAGTTTTTGATAATTAGTTACAAAAACACTAATATAATTAGTTACAAAGAACCAAAGCAAAATAAAACAAAATAGACTAGCTACTAAACTACACGTCTTCAAAATCTTATGGGAGTAAAATATTCCAGTAAAAATAACAGACGAGATGGGAACACAAGTTTCTTATTATCACACTTCATATGTTATAAAACATAACAGCTAACTTATTTTTGGCAAAATGATTAGGAATTGCAACACTCTGGCTTACACAAACTTATTTGATTGTTAAATGCATCTTAAATGGAGCGTGTCATGCTAAATTCAGGCATGCAAGACTATACTGTCTTAGAACAGTCCAGAAACGCTGAAATGTCAACACATTGGCAGGGATCACACCACCAATATTAACTGGACCAGGTGTTTAAAGAGAGAGAGAGAAAGACAGGGAAAACTTCAACAAAGTTGAGTTAATTCAAACCAGAGAAAGTTTTTGAATAATAAAAATCACACAGATGTTCACCTTCCTCCCACCAAAAAGACGACCTTTATGGACAATTTACTGCATGTTATTTTCTGAAATACACATTGTTAAAGAAGATAAAATACAGTGAAAACACCATAATCACAACGTAAGTTATGTCTCCACAAATACACTACGTTAAGCTTATGCTTCATTTTCCTTTTCCCTTTTCACTATTTATCCTGAAATCACAAGAACACCTGAAAGTAGAGCAGTAATTAGAAAGTTATGACGCTGAAGAAGCTGTAAGAAACTACACTAACCATATGATGCATTGCACTTATTTCCCAACAGATACTGTGGATGCAAGCAAAAATAGAGGAACTCAAAGCAAATGTGTTGAACAACTTTTCAAATATACAAAAGAGAAACCATACATTGCATACAGAGTAGATCTGGCACTAACATGGAAATAAAAACGAAAAGGACAGATCTGTGATTATGTTAACAGACTGTGAAGGACTCAAACATGAGTATTTTCTTCTCTACGTTTATAGAATAGTAATGCTATTATTAACTTCAAATATGCAAGCATCCTTTTATATGTAGTTTTAAAAGCTTTAAAAGTATCTAAATAATAACCAAAACATACATCCTATCACATTGCTGCATTTTACTTGACACTGCCCACACTAGGAAATAAATTTGGTATTTTAATTTACTTATCTCTATACCTACATGCTTGATCATATATCACTCCAGTGAAGTTTTGACTTTAATAGTAGTGAGGAGCAGCTTAAGACTTGGCCCCTAGTGGTGTCCTTACCTCCTGGAGTTCATGCTCTTGGGTAATCTCCTCCCCCTGAGTATGGGCTGGACGATTTCCTACTTAAAAAACAGATTATAGCAAAAGCGATTGGATGTCATTTCTGTAATTAAGTTTCATCTGTGACTCCCATCTTGCCAGCAAATTCTCTTTTGGCTCTTCTCTTATATTTGCTCTGATGAAGCAAGCTGGAGAGACTCACATGGCAAGGAACCAAGGGCAGCTTCTGCCCAGATGCTGGTGACAAACTAAGGTCCTCAGTCCAAAAACCCTCCCGGGACTGAATCCCACCAACAACCATTGAGTGAGCATGAGAGCAGCCCATTCTCAGCTCGAGCTTTCAGATGAGACTGCAGACTTGCCAGGCATCAAGACCCACAGAAACTGTAAGATTAGAGCATTGTATTAAGTTGATAAAATTTTGAGTAATTTATTCCACAGCAACAACTACAGCAATAAGAACAGCAGTTAACCAAATGACTGAATTCACTGTCATATCAATAATAATAAAAAACAACAACAAATATTCATGTTACTTTTATGATCCAGGCACCATTGTAAATAATTTACAAATCTTGTCACAGAAATCCTTTGAGAAACAATTTTTTTCTAAAAGTTTTATTGTGGTAACTGCATACAGATGTGTGTGTGTGTGTGTATAAAATTTGCTATTTTAACCATTTTCAAGTATACAATTCCATGGTGTCAACTTCATTCACAACATTGTACTACTATCACCACCTTCTATGGCCAAAACTTTCCCATCACCCCAAACAGAAAGTGATCCCATTAAGTATTAACTCCCCATTCCCCATCCACACCCATCTCTGGTACCCCATATTCTAGTTTCTGTCTCTATGAATTTGCAGATTCTAGTTATGTCATATAAGTGGGATCATACAACACATGTCCTTTTTGATATAGCTTATTTCACTCAGCCTGGTGTCTTGAAGGTTCTTCCATGTTCTAGCATGTATAAAAACTTGATTCCTTTTTATAGCTGGATAATATTCCATTGAATGTTCTAGCATGTATAAAAACTTGATTCCTTTTTATAGCTGGATAATATTCCATTGAATGTATATACCATATTTTATCCATTCATTCACTGATGGACACTTGGGTTGTTTCCATTTTTTGGTCATTGTGACTAATACAGTTATGAACACTGGTGTACAAATATCTATTCAAGTCCCTGCTTACCATTTTTTTGTGTATATGCCTCGATGTAAGATTGCCAGGTCATAGGTTAATTGAACACTTAAATTTCTGAGGAACTGCCAAACTATTTTCCACAGGGACTGCACCATTTTACACTCCCACCAAAAATGCACAAGAGTTCCTATTTCTCTGCATCCTTGCCAACACTTGTTATTTTCCTTTTTTTTTTTTTTTTTAAAACAGCCATTCTAGTGTGTGTGAAGCAGTACCTCATGGTAGTTTTGATTTGCTTTTTCCTAATAGCTAATGATATTGAGCATCTTTTTATGTGTGTATTGGCCATTTTTGTATCTTCTTTATTGAAATGTCTATTCAAGTCCATGGCCTATTTTTTTAAATTGGGTTGTTTCTGTTTTGTTCAGTTGTTCTTTATATATTTTATATATCCTTTATATATTCTGTATATTGAATTCTTTATAAGATAGATGGTTTGCAACTATTTTCTCCCATTGTGCAGATTATTTTTTTTTACTTTTTTGATAATACCTCTTGGTGCAATAAAAGTTTATACTTTTGAGGAAGTTCAATTAATCTATTATCTTTTTTTGTTACTTATGGCTTTTGGTGCCAAGTCTAAGAATTCAATGCCTAAAACGTGCTCGTGAAGATGATTCTCCTCTGTTTTATTCTAGGAGTGTTACAGATTTAATTATATGGCTTTGTTATTTCGGTAATGCTGGCTTGAGAGAATGAGTCAGGAAGTATTCCCTCTCATTCTAATTTTTTGGAGGAATCTGAGCAGGATTGGTATTGATTCTTCTTGAAATGTTTGGTGAATTTTAGCAGGGAAGCCACCTGGTACTCAACTTTTTTTGTTGGGAATTGGGTTTTTTAAAAATAAATGAACACTTTATTCCTTGCCCAGCAAAGTGTCAAAAAGAACAGGGAAGAGATTCTACCATGGCCAGCCTCCCAGAAAGTCCAAATGCTCAGGCCAGTTTTAGAAGTTGGTAGCTCTGCATGCTCCACTAATCAGTCATTGTAGAGGAGCGACTTGTAATGTTGGAGTTCAGTATTTATACGCCACAACATGTGTGGAATCTGCCAGTGAGAGTTCTTACCCTGATAAGCCACTGAGGCTACATGTTTCCAGGTTCTGGGTTTAAGGATGGTGGGATAGTCAGGCCTTTCCATTAGACCTAACATATGCACCAGGCTGCAGGTTGGAAACATACTGAGGCATGTGCAAACAATAAAATTGCGAATACCCAAGGTCTGGGAGATGGCCTCTAGGTGTGTCCCAGACTTCTCCAGCATATCAGATCTTCCAGTGTACCCCCTATAGGCACCAGTTATTGCATATTAGGATACTTTGCCTTGTCCTGAGAAAGTATTGTTGCCCATAGTAACGTGAAATTCAGGTAGGCGCAAAAAAATCCTCAGAATCTAATCACATCATTTTATTACAGTAGTCATTAGGAACTTCTCCTAGGATGGCCTGGTGACATTTAGGCTTTCAATATAAAGGAAACCTTTCTTCCCCAAGGTTGGGCCAAACTATATGGGGAACACTTGGGCTTCAAAAGACGAATCCCATGGCCAGTGGACTCTATCTTTCTTGTCTATAGAGTGGTTTCCTTGAGATACTAGGTAATATATCCAGTATATCCAGTAGGCCAGTGTGGTCCACCATTTTGAGAGTTTGGCTGGAAAGATATGGAATGATGGCTAAATGCTGATAGAGCTGACAGATTTCCTTTAGGTTGGTGGATCCAGCAAAATCCTGTATCATTGGGCCCATTGGATGAGGGGATTGTCAATCACTGTGAGAAAGACTACTGAGAGCAGGTTATTGATACTCTCCAGCATCACTTCCCTGAACAGCTTTCTCTGGGATGTGTCGAATAGGTCCCACTCTTCCTGGGTGAAGTCTAGAGCCATATCCTTGAAGGTCACTAGCTCCTGTGAGTGCACTATCAATACCTTAGCTGGCATCTGTCTTCCTCTGGATCTTCACTCACAACCAGACAAGCAGAAGGTGAGCAAAGTATTAATAGACCACATACCTCCACAAACCACAGGTTACCTTAACGATGCAAGGCCACTTTCAGATTTAAGGTATTGGATCTAATATGTTTTCTCTTTCTTCAATTCAACATTTGTGGAGTCCTTTTCCAGTCTCTACCATCCTCCAGAATCTGTTGGGAGGTTTTTGATTACTGATTCAACCTCTTTACCTATTGGTCTGTTGAATCCTTCTAAGTATTTTTGAGTCAGTGTAGGTCATCTGTGTGCTTCTAGAAATCTGCCTATTTTGTCAAGATTATCTAAATTTTTGCCACACAACTGTTCAAGGTATCATCTTATAATCCTTTTTGTTTCTATGTGGCTGGTGGTAATGAAGACCTTTTCATTTCTGATTTTAGTTATTTGTGCCCTCTTTTTTTTCTTTGTCCATCTAGCTAAAGGATGGTCAAGTCTGTCAATTTTTCAAAGCACAAAGTTTTGGTTTACTGATTCTATTGTTTTTCTATTCCTTATTTTATTTTCTCTCTTTTAATCATATTATCTCCTTCTACTCACTTTGGATTTAGTTTGCTCTTCTTTTTCTAGTTCTTCTAGGTGTGACGTTAGGTTATCTCTCTGAGCACTGTTTTTACTGCATCCCCTAAGTTTCAGTACGTTAAGTTTTTGTTTTCATTCATCACAAGATATTTCCTAATTTTCCTTTTATTTCTTTTTAGAGCCATTGGTTGTTTAAGAGTGTATTGCTTAATTTCCACATAGGGGGATTTTCCAGTTCTCCCCCTATTACTGATTTCTAGCTTCATTCCAATCTGGTCGGAGAAGATCCATTATATGATTTCAGTATTTTTAAAGTTATTGAAAACTGTTTTGTGATCTAGTATATGCTCTCTGGAGAATGATCTGTACACCATTGAGAAGATGCTGTTGTTCAGGCAAGTGGCTTACAGTATTGTTCAAGTCTTCTATTTCCTTAGTGATCTTCTGTCTAGATGTTCCATCCATTATTGAATGTGATGTATTGAAGTCTTTTACTATTAATGTAGAAATGTCTGTCTCTCCCTCTGAATTTGTTAACATTTGCTTCACATATTTTGGAGCTTGCTGTTAGGTGAATATATATTTATAATTTTTATATTTCTTGACGAATTGACCATGTATTAATATATATAATGTCCTATGTCCCTTGTAGCACTTTTTGGTGTGGAGTCTATTTTGTTCTGTATTCATATAGCTACCCCATCTCTCTTTCAGTCACTCATTGCATGGCATATTTTTCCATCCTTTCATTTTTAACCAATTTGTATGTATGAATTTAAGGTCTCTTGTAAACAGCATAATGCTGGGTCATGCTTCGCTATCCATTCTGCCAATCTCTGCTTTTTGACTGAAGAGTTGAATTCATTTCCATTTAAAGTAATTACTGATAACGTAGGATTTTCTTTTGCTGTTTTGCTATTTGGTTTTTTTTTTTTTTTATTTATTTTTATTTATTTAATTCCCCTCCCCTCCCCTGGTTGTCTGTTTTCTGTGTCTTTTTGCTGCGTCTCTTGTTTCTTTGTCCACTTCTGTTGTTGTGAGCAGCACGGGAAGTGTGGGCGGCGCCATTCCTCGGCAGGCTGCTCTCTCCTTCGCGCTGGGCGGCTCTCCTTACGGGTGCACTCCTTGCGCGTGGGGCTCCCCTACGCGGGGGCCACCCCTGTGTGGCACGGCACTCCTTGCGCGCATCAGCACTGCGCATGGGCCAGCTCCACACGGGTCAAGGAGGCCCGGGGCTTGAACCGCGGGCCTCCCATGTGGTAGACGGACGCCCTGACCACTGGGCCAAAGTCCGTTTCCCATGCTATTTGGTTTTTATAAGTCTTGTCCCTCAATTCTTCCAATACTTCCTACTTTTACGTTTAGTAAACCTTTTGTAGTGAACCATTTAGAATCCATTCTCATTACCACCTGGGTATATTTTTCAGATATTTTCTTTGTGGTTACCACGGGTTTAAACATAACATCCTAAATTTATAACAATAACATGTCATTTGATATAAACTTAATTTCAATGAAATACACAAATACTGTTCCTATTTCCCCGTTCCCCCATCTCTGTTGCTCTTGTTACATAAATTACATTTTTATATACTGTATGTCCTAAACCATATATTTATCATTACTTTTTATGCATTTGCATTTTAGATACTGTAAGAAATAAATGAGTTAGAAATCAAAATGCCAATAGTAATGGCATTTAAGTTATCCATGTAGGTACCTGTGCCAGAGATCTCTATCTGTTAAGTGTCTTTATCTACTGTCTAGTGTCCTTTTCTACAATCTGAATAGGTTCATTTAGCTTTGGTTTAGAGCAGGTCTAGTGGTGATAAAGTCCCTCAGCTTTTGTTTAAATGAGAATGGCTTAATCTCTCCCTCATTTTTTAAAAGACTATTTCTCCAGACACAGAATTCTTGGTTAGCAATTATTTTATTTCAGGTCCTTTAATATGTCATCCTATTACCTTCTTACCTCCATGGTTTCTGATGAAAAATGGGTACTTAATCACATTGAGGCTCCCCTTTCCAGGATGTGCTGCTTCTTTTGTTCAGCTTTCAGGATTCTCTCTTGGACTTTGTCATTCATCAGCTTGATTATAATGGGTCTGGATTTCTTTTGCGTTTACCCTGAGTGGAGTTCATAGAGCTTCTTGGATGTATAAATTCATTTCTTTTGTTAAATTTGGGATATTTTCAGCCTTTATTTCTTTGAATATTTTTCTGCCTCTCTCTCTTTACCTTCTGGGACTCACGTAATCTGCCTATTGGTACGCTTAATGGTGTCCCTCAAGTCTCTGAGGCTCTGTTCACTTTTCTTTATTCTTCTTCTTTTCTACCTCTACACTGAAAAATTACAACTGTCTTATCTTCAGGTTCATTAATCCTTTCTTCTGCTGACTCTAATCTTCTGTTGATCCCCTCTAGGGATTTTTCAGTTATTGCAGTCTTCAGCTCTAGTACTCTGTTTGTTACCTTTTTATAATTCCTATTTCTTCATTGAATTTCTTATTTTGTTCATTTATCTTTTTTCTGATATCCTTTATTTCTTTGTGTATGTTTTTCTTTAGCTCTTTGAACATACTTAACATGAAGGATGGTTTTCTTCATTGAAGGTTTCTCATGTTTTATCTTGTTCCTTTGGATGGGGTATTTTTTCCTGTTTCTCTGTATGCCTTGTAATCTTTTGTTGCACACTGGGCATTTTAATGTGTTAATTCTGGAATTTACTCCTTCAGGTGTTCTTTAAATTTGCAAACAAGTGATATGACAGAGTTCCTTGAATGCCAGGAGCTAACAAAATCAAAGAAACAAACAAAAAGCACCTTTCATTGCCTTTGCAGACTTACTCTGTGCTGGCAATGAACTTGAAGAACAGTCTAAGATGAAAGCAGAGGGTCCTCTCAGGTTTTTTCTGAGCATGTGTCTTCTAGATCTGAATGCCTCCTCTTCTCTCCATGAAATAGTCTTCCCTCCAGGTCTTGGGTGCTCTTTGCCTCAGCCTGCTGCTTCTGCATGTATGGCAAGTTCTGGAACAGTGAGCCACCAGATAGATTGGTACACACATATAGCCACTCCAGTATGCGCAAAGAGGTTACCAGGAACCTGTAGTAAGAGTACAGGCTGGATTGGGAGGAGGTGCTGGTAGGGGAAATCAGCAATGGGTGTCACGAGTTCTCCTACTGTTTTTAAGATCCTTTTTCTTGATTTGGCATTCACCCAGTTACTGCAACCCTTTAGGTGTTTTATGGAGTCTGAGAAAGATGGTTCTGCTAGTTTTTGCTAGTTGTTTATAAAGATTCTGGGGTGGGATGGGGTGGTGGGTAAACCACTGGAGCATCTTACGCCACCATCTTGGTGATGTCACTATCAGGAACATATTACTATTATATCTATTTAACAGATGAAGAAACTGAGGTACAGAGTCAATAATTTTTCCAAGTCACATAGACAAAAAATGATAGCAAATTTTCAAACCTAGGTGTCTCAGCTCTAGAGACTGAGCGCAAAACAACTGTGCAATTTGAGCCATTAAGAGGCAGGGGTAGGAAAGCAGATTTGGCTCAACGGATAGAGCATTCATCTATCACATGGGAAACCCAAGGTTCAAACCCAGGTCCTCCTGACCCATGTGATGAGCTAGCCCACGTGCAGTGCTAATGGGTGCAAGGAGTGCCGTGCCACGCAGGGGTGTCCCCTGCATAGGAGAGCCCCATGTGCAAGGAGTGTACCCCGTAAGGAGAGCTGCCCAGGGTGAAAATAGCGCAGCCTGCCCAGGGTGGCGCCACACACACAGAGAGCTGACACAGCAAGATGACACAACAAAAAGAAACATAGATTGCCGGTGCCACTGACAACAATACAAGCAGACACAGAAGAGCACATAGCGAATGGACAGAGAGAGCAGACAACTGGGGGGGGGGGGTGGTAGGAGGAAGGGGAGGAGAGAAATAAATAAAAAGTAAATCTTTAAAAAAAAAAAGAGGCAGGGATGTAAAAGACATTAACCATATAACATTATCTTATGAGAGGTGATTTAAAACACACTGAAGAAATTAGAAGCAATGCAGAATGCTAAAAACAGAAAAGCCTGATTCCTGGTTAAGTTTCTTTATCTAGGGGAAAAAATAAAGTAGAAACAGTAATGTAGAGAATGAAGTATAAGTATAAGCTTAAATTTAATGAATTCACACTTGGAAATGAAATATACTTTTTTTATGTCTGACAAGAGAAAATTAAAACCTACATTTGTATTAAAAACCATAGCCAAGGAGAATAAGCTATATTTTCCCATGGGCAATTATGAGCAAGAAATAAGTATACAACTGGTGGGAACAGAAGCAATTTCTTAATTAGCTCCAAGACCCCATTAGAGATATTTTACCACATGGAATGAGAAGAGTCAAAATCCTAGGTCAGAGAGATTCTGTGAAAAAATCATTTTGTTTCTTGATTTCAGATTACTAAACAGCTCTTCTTTATGTTTCCATGTGCCTTGCACTTACTTAATATAGCAGTCAACTGCTCCTATTGGCTAGGCTGCTCCTCCACTGGATTTCAGAGCTCTCTTACCTCAAAGGCAGTCTTATTCACCGGGATGTCCTCAAACAAAGCACAGTGCCTGACATGTGGCATATGCTTAATATGTGTTTCCCAAATGAAGAAATAAATTAACTCGTGACTGGCATCCATTCAATGGGCCATTTCAAAGGTATGTTAGCCCAAGTTTTTTTGTTTTGTGGTTGTTTTTTTTTAAGCCTCTAGTAGTTCACTAGTTTTTCTGAGCCCTATAAATACATTTCATGTCTCCAGTGTCTCACTTAATATCTGGCACCCAATGAGTATTTAGTGAATAAACAAATGCATGAGTATGTGTCTCAAAAAGACTACGAAACTACAGAACAGAAATCTAAGAATTCTGACTTGTAACTAAATATTTGGTGTTCCATAAAGACACCTCTCCGCCTATTAACAATGATGCTGGTGATAATGACAAGGATGATAATAAAGTTTCCTCCTTTTGAAAAGAGGCATAAACTTTGCAAAAACATAATAGAACTTGGCTGGTTTTTGTCTCTTATGCCCGGTGATATCGACATCCCTGGAGCATCCCATGGTAAGACTGGTCTTTTTATTCATAGTGGGCTCCAGAGCTCACCTGAATAGTTTGTGCTAAGGAGATGACTCAGGGTTTGGACTCTGAGCCATTCATATTAGCTCTACCTCTTCCACCTCCTGGGAGGGGATGGAGCTAGAGATTGAATTCAACTGGCTAGGCAATGACTCCATTGGTCAAGCCTAAGAAATGAAACCCTAATAAAATTCTTGGGTACTGAAACTCGAAAGAATTTTCATGATTCATAATACATATCTATAGGACAGGAGGGCGATGTATTCTGACTCCAAGTACAGAGGATATGGAAACCAGTATTTGAGGCTTATATTATCCTTTTGGTTATAGTAAAACTACAATAGTAAGTATAGCACTTTCCTGAGTTCTGTTAAGTCATTCCAGACAATTATAACCTGGGAAGGTGGTGGAAATCCCCGACTTTGTAATCTGTTGGTCAGAAGTGAGGGTGGCCCTGGGGACCCCTGAATTTGTGCCTGGTGTCTGAGTGATAGTGGTACTGTAGAGGATTGCTCTTGACCTGTGGAATTTGGCCAACTCCACGTTGTTAGAGTCAAAATTGTACTGAAGTTGCTGTCAAAACTATCAAAGTCATTTTGCATACTTGCAGGAAGATAGATTCTTGTTAGGTCTTACGATCGTGAATGGTCTTAAGTATATTTGTAAAACAAGACAGCTAATTATGTGTACTATAAGAACTTCAGATGACTCTAGATACAAAGGCACTCATTTTGGAAAATTATTATCTCCCTCAGCCTTATTCTTTGAAACATTATAGGAACTGCATGAACACGTAATCACACAAGCTTACAGTAAAATGGAGATAAAGATAAAGGCAGCTACCAAATATTCTTCCCTCTGTTCTATTTATCAATTAAACAACAGAGCTAATAGACTGTGTAAGACAAAACAAAAAAGGAGGGAAGCAGATGTGGCTCAACTGACAGAGCATCTGCCTACCATATAAAAGGTCCAGGGTTCAAACCCAGGGCCTCCTGGCCCACGTGGTGAGTTGGCCCACATGCAGTGCTGCTGCACACAAGGAGTGCCGTACCATGCAGGGATGGCCCCCACATAGGGAAGCCCCATGTGCAAGGAGTATGCCCGTGTGGAAAGCGCAGCCCACCCAGGAGTGGCACTGCACACACGGAAAGCTGATGCAGCAAGATGATGCAATAAAAAAGAGACACAGATTCCCGGTGCCGCTGAGAATGCAAGCGGACATGGAAGAACACACAGCAAATGGACACAAGAGAGCAGGCAATGGTGCGGGGAGGGGAAGGGGAGAGAAATAAATCTTTGAAAAAAAAAAACAGAAAAGGAGAGCTAAAGATTTGTACAAGTACATAATCAAGCACCTAAAGCCACCTCCTAAGGCATACTTACTGGAAGCTCAGGGGCATGCTTCAGTATCTGAAGAGAAATATAGCAGCCTATTGAATGGCCAATCAACACAAGTTTCATTTCCTTTGGCACGTGAGTTCTCAGGAAAGCTACTTTGTGCTCTACTTGCCCATGGAGTCCATAGATGTCTTTAATTTCTGGAGCATTTGAATCTAAAAGCAAAAATCAGAGCATGTTTTCATTCAGTAAATGAAAGTAATCATTTCACTGGGAAAAAATCTTTTTAAAAAACCCCACAAAACAACCATAATGACAGTAGGAATTACCATTTATTGAAAGCCTCTAACTGCCAGTTACAGTATTAGTCATTTTACTTAAAATGTATCAATCAATCCTCACAACAACCCTGGAAAGAATGTATTTTTACCCTCATTTAACAGATGAAAAACCCAAAGCTCATACTCATGAACTGTAAATTATCCCATTAGCTACTGTTTATTTAAGCCAGTGGTCCTCAAACCTGAGCATGTATCAAAATCCCCTGGACAGCTGGTTAAAGCAGATTGCTGAGCTTTACTCCCAGAGTTTCTGATCAGAAGGTCTGAGTGGGCCCAGAGTTTACATTTCTAAGGAACTACTGGTTTAGGTTAAGCTATATTATTAGACAACTAAAGAGAGTACATTATTACTATTTCATTTTTAGGTAATTTTATTTTTTTGTATAAGGAAGTGACCCTAGCCTGGAAGTCTTAGTGGAAATACTGTAAACTGTTCCTTTTACCAGTACACATGGGTGCAAAATTACATTCCTTCCATATATATATATATAGATATATACACATACATAAAATTTTTAACACAATCTCTCAATTCTCACTGTCTTTTTACACTTACTGCCATTTAAGATACTATATTTTTTACCTAATTTTTCTTTTTGCACTAGAAATAAGTTCAAAAACATTTTTGTTCAATCATATTCATAATAAACATAAGGAGGCACCTAAGCAAATAGTGTTGAATGAATGAATGAGTGGAGGCATGAATATTCAGTAACTGGTCACGAGCTAGTGACCATCAATGGGAAAACTCTTCCATGAACGATGGTCAGTATTGTAAGCGACACAACCCACAAAGACGCACTCTGTCATTTTCTGCTGTACTGAGATGACTTTGTGTGATCACTTGCCTATTATCAAATCAGGTTACAAACGAGGGCAAGAAAACCTGCCTCGTCTGGATTTCTCATTTTAATTAATAAACTTATAATCCAGACAGACTCCCCAACTAGGAATCTTTTCGTCACTCTCAGCTTTCCCCCTTTACCTTCATCTAACTGCCCACCAAGTTCAGTTCATTGATTCTTTCTCCCCAAAATATCTCAAATCTAACTCTCCCTCTTTAACCCCATTGCCCTGGCATTAGTTTGTGTTTTTCATTTTTGTTTTTCTTTTCCTAGTATTAGTTTAAAACCTTACTATTTCTCAGCACCAAAGTGAAAACACCCTCCAACACGTGTCCTTTTTGGGGAGATGAAGGAGAGTCTCCTCCTACTCTTGTCAATTTTTTGTATTACCACTAACGTAATCTTTCTGAAAAATAAATCTGATGTCATTTTCCTTCATTAAATTCTATTGTTTCTCACTGACTAACTGACAAAGTACCAATTCCTTAGAGTGATCAACAAGGGTCTTCACAATCTGGATCCAGTGATCATTTTAGGCTTATTTCTAGCCTTTCCCACCTATATCCTACGTTGTAGTCACACAGAAGCACCCACTGTTTCTCGAACATTCATGTTCTCTGTGCCTTCGCAGAAGATGTAAATGTTCCACTAAGGCAATACTGACCTAGCCAACCATTTAGGATCTGTATATCCCTAACCTGAAATACTCTTCCTTCCCTTGCATAGATGAACTACCATTCATTTTTCAAGATCTAATTAAACTTTATCTAGCTAACCTCAAGAAAAAGGAATGAGCCCTCCTCTGCGCTTAAGAGTATTCAACTCTTATTACAGAACTTCATGACACTTACATAATTGCCTGTTCATGAGTTTATCTCCACTTCTAGGCTGTGAGCATCTTGAAGGCAAGGTTCACCATTTCGTTTCTGTCTCCCTGGGACTAGTACTGAGTAAATTTTATTGTTGAATGAAAACATGAATTCATTAGATGATCTCTGAGTATCTGCCACTTCGAATATTCCATGAATATAAGAAAACTGCAGTAGGTTTCCCCCACAAACATACATATGACTCCAAAGATAGGGTTGTAAAATTTCAAAATACCACAATGTAATCAATTGTTTGCTAAAATTTTAATCATTGGGATACTAAATTTCTTGCCCTCACAATTTTAGCAAAATATTGATGCAAACTATAAACAGTGTGGCTGATCAAAAAGGCACCCAAAACTCATGAAGGACTGTTCTTTACTTTTGTACATGCTGTTTTTGCTTCCTTCAATGTTTAGCTAATTACTATTCTTTCTATTTCTCAAGGAGTGGCATCTCCCCTGAGAAGTCTTTTAATGATTCAGTAAGTGAAGAGTTAAGTAGCATTCCTTTCAGTTTTCCCACATTCCAGGTTTATCTCCCCATACTATGAATTTACAACTTATATACAACTTACGTCTTGCTTTTATCTCTGTTTTCCAATGTCTGACACACAATTGTTGAAGAGCTTCTTAGGTTTACTTTCCTATTTCATTGGTACTTACTTAACTACCATGCAAAACATGTTCTACCCTAACCTTTCTTCCCAGATCAGCCTAGAATTCATTCTCATCTAGCAAGCAAGAGCAGCATAAAACAGAATGGGAGACAGACTCTGAAAATCTGACTTTGGTAGGGGTCATGATGGCTTCAAATTCAAAATTTTATTTGCTTATATTGTAACTAGGTTTGTATTTACACTCTTCTACTCTCAGTACATCCTCTGCTCACACCACTCAGAAGCTATCATATTCTTCTCTGACATAAACATACAAATAAACAGAAAATGATAACATTCGGAGCCCAAGTTCTTTATTTTTCAAAAGACGCGGTGTTTGAAAATGTTCATGGGACAGCGTGGTATAGTTAAGAAGATGGATGATGGAGACATGATAAACCTGGGGCTAAATCCCAGCTCATCACACCACTAACTATGTAGCTTGGACAAATCCTCTAACGCTGGCTTCAGTCTACTCATCTATAAAAAAAGGTAATAATGCTGGCCTTCTAGCGGTGTTGTGAGTTGGAGATCACATAACACTTTTAAAGAAAACTGCACAGAGAGTGTCTGGCATAAGCTGATAAATGAAAGCTGTGATTGTTGTCATTTCAATTCCTGTCATTTAAGTCCTCGCCCTAGTGTTATCCAAGAACACGTACATGGCTAGAGCAAAGAAAAGCTACATGAGCAAAAACTAGTAAATATTTTACAACTTCACTGACAGGAGAAATGAAGTCCTAAAACATACTTCAGATGAACCCTTTGACTTTAATTTGGCTTTATCTCAGGGAACTGCTCAGTAGAGTTGCATGATAAACACTACTTGTTAGTGACCAGTGACAGAAAATTTAAATGAGCTACCTGAACCCAATTTTACTAAAAGTTAAAAAACTATATATTTGACTAAGTATTTTTATTCCTATTATTATTTTAATGTAGTCTGAAGAATGCTAGGGACATTATTTTATTCTCCAAAAAATTCTATATAAAATGATACTGACTTGTATTAAAATCAGGAGGCCAATGGGAAGCAGACTTGGCCCAGTGGTTAGGGCGTCCGTCTACCACATGGGAGGTCTGCAGTTCAAACCCCGGGCCTCCTTGACCTGTGTGGAGCTGGCCCATGCGCAGTGCTGATGCGTGCAAGGAGTGCCGTGCCACGTAGGGGTGTCCCCCGCGTAGGGGAGCCCCATGCACAAGGAGTGCACCCCATAAGAAGAGCCACCCAGCGCAACAGAGAGTGCAGCCTGCCTAAGAATGGCGCCACCCACATGGAGAACTGATACAATAAGATGATGCAACAAAAAGAAACACAGATTCCTGTGCCGCTGACAACAGAAGCGGACAAAGAAGATGACGCAGCAAATAGACAACCGGAGCAGGGGGGTGGGGGGGAAGGAGAGAGAAATAAATAAATCTTTAAAAAATAAATAAATAAAATCAGGAGACCAATAACACAGAAATCATTTATACCATTCTTTCTACAGAGAAAATGTACTTCAAATGACCATCAAGTGTATTTGAAACACAATGTGTTTTTAAACTGAGAACTGCCTGAACTGACATATGGTAATGCAATTCATCATCTCTTTACCAATAAATGGTCCTAAATATGACACTGACAATTTCCTATTAGAACCTGACCCTATTTCCTAGACCCATCTCCACTGGAATTCACTTCACAGCTCATCTTTCAGTTCTGGAATTTATTCCAAAAGGTACACATAATTTGTTCCTAAGTAGTTCATAGAAATATTAAGAAATACCAACGATTCACATTTACTTTTTATTTAGATGTTCAAATTCATTGTTCCAGTTTTTAAAATTGTTCTCAATGTTGGATCAAAGTATTATGTATCCCTTATAGCCTTATTACATTAGTAAATCTGACAAGCATTATTTCCTTATATTTTTATATGAACTAAAATGACAACTCTATCAGAAAAGAGTGACTAATTGGGACTCAATCATATTGAAAATACAGATACAAACACAATGTACTCTTTGTCTTCAACTTGAGTTAACAGATAGTTAAGGAGAAACAGACATAAAGACACAATTATGAAATACTGAGATAAGTAAATGCTTGAATCAAATAAAAAGGTAAAACCCCTGCAGAATCATAAAATTATTATGCCTTTTTCCCAATAACCCAAGATAAACAACAAATATTCTTTACTATATGCATATTACCATAACTGTATAAATTTAACTATATATTTAAATGCAATCATAATGATATAGACTTAACTACATATATTTAACTATATACATATATATGTATATCTAGCTATGTGTTGAATATAAATGTATAAATTTAACTATATATTTTCACACAGGCACTATAAGCAGGTCATCTATGATCAATGAACCATCAAGCCTGGAGACTAGTGCTAAGTAAACCTTTTGCTAGGACTGAGTCTACAGACAATAACTAAATTTCACACCAGAATTTTCCTAAACTAGTAACCTATTTCACCCTGTCCCATCTTTACTCCAAAGCTATAGCCTAAAGTAACTTTAATTGCTTTTTTTAACAAATCAATTTTATTGTTACATATTAATAAAGCATAAATCCATCCAAAGAATACAATCAGTGGTATTCAGTGTAATCACATATTTGTGCATTCATCACCCCAATCATTCCCAGAGTACTTTCATTATTCCAATAATAATAAACAAAAAACAAACAAAATTCATCTATGCCTTGCCTGCTGTACACAGCATTCTTTTTCCTTCTCTAGTATATTTGTATTTATATTTGTAAAAGTCTCATATATGCAATATCACCCATATTCGTGTTTACATGAGGTTTTACAATCTTATACAGTCCCATGTTACAGATTTTACCTTTCCTTCTAATAAGATACATGACCTTAGACTTTCCCTTTCAACCACTATCATACCCATACAATAGCACTGCTAATTACAAACACCTTGATACGCTTTAACCATTTCTATATTCATTTCCAAAGATTTACAAACAACCATTTTTTACCAATTCTGCATGGATTAACCCTCAGCTTTCCATTCTCTACCCTCCTCTTTTCTGGTGACCTATATTCTAATTATTAATGCCATGAGTTTACACAATATATTTAGTTCATAACAGCTCAATCATACAATATTTGTCCTTTTGTGTTTGCTTGCTTCATTTAACATAATGTCCTCCAGGTTCATGCATGTTGTCATATGCTTCATGACTTCTTTCTTCTTACCACTGCATAACATTCCATTGTGTGATACACCACAATTTGCTTATCCATTCATTGGTTGATGAACATCTGGATTGTTTCCAACTTTTGCAATTGTGAGTAATGCTGCTATGAACATCAGCATGCAGATGTCTGCCTGTGTCACTGCTCTCAGTTCTACTGGGCATATATACCTAGTAGTAGTATTGCTGGTTCACACGGCAAGTCTATAGTCAACTTCCTCAGGAACTGCCAAACAGTCCTCCACAGTGGCTGGACCATTCTGCATTCCCACCAGCAGTGAATAAGTGTTCCTATCTCTCCACATCCTCTCCAACATTTACAGTTTTCTGACTTGTTAAAAGCAGCCAGTCTAATATGTGTGAAATGATATCTCACTGTAGTTTTGATTTGTATTTCCCTAATTTACGATGTTGAATATTTTTTCATAAGTTTCTTCACCATCGTATTTCTTCTTTGGACAACTGACTTTTCAAGTCTTTTGCCCATTTTTTGTATCAGGTAGTTTGTCTTTTTATTGTTGAGTTGTATGATCTCTTAGTATATCACGGACATTAAACCTTTATCAGATATGTGATTGCCAAATATTTTCTCCCATTGAGTTGGCTGCCTTTCTATCCTTTTGACAAAGTCCTTTGAGGTGCAAGAGTGTTGAATTTTGAGGAGGTCCCATTTATCTATTATTTCTTTTGTTGCTCATGCTTTGGGTATAAGGTTTAAGAACCTACCACAAGATCTTGAATGATGTTTTCCTAAATTTCCTTCTAGGAGTTTTATGATTTTTGCTTTTATATTTAGGTTCTTGATCCATTTTGAGTTAATTTTTGTATAAGGTGTGAGCTAGGGATCTTCTTTCCTTCTTTTGGATATGGCTATCCAGTTCGCTCAATGATTTATTTTTTAAATAATGCTTTGAGCAAGATGAATATTTTACTCCCTATGTAAATTTTTAAAAACACACAAAACATTATTCATCATTACATACATATAACTAAAAATATAAAAGGGTGGTGGTGGACTTGGCCCAGTGGTTAGGGCGTCCGGTCTGCCACATGGGAGGTCTGCGGTTCAAACCCCGGGCCTCCTTGACCCATGTGGAGCTGGCCCATGCGCAGTACTGATGCATGCAAGGAGTGCCCTGCCACGCAGGGGTGCCCCCCAAGTAGGGGAGGCCCACGCGCAAGGAGTGCGCCCCGTAAGGAGAGCCGCCTAGCGTGAAAGAAAGTGCAGCCTGCCCAGGAATGGCACCACACACATGAAGAGCTGACACAAGATGACGCAACAGAAAAGAAACACAGATTCCTGTGCCGCTGACAATAACAGAAGCGGACAAAGAAGAAGACGCAGCAAATAGACACAGAGAACAAATAACCGGGGTGGGGGGGGGGGGGGGGGGAGAAAGGAGAGAGAATAAATAAATAAATCTTTAAAATATATATATATAAAAGGAGACAGGAAATATTTATTATAAATTAACGACAGTAGACTGGAGGTACAAAGGAGTTGAATCTTTTCTGTAATGTTTTATTTCATTTATTTTATGAACAAAAAATACTGAAACTATGGCAGAGAATATTAACTGTCAATTCTGAGTGACAGAATCTATAACTGCCAAATTGTTAATATTTAATTTCTAAAAAAAATTTTTCTCAAAAACAAAGCTTTACATGCTGTTACTAGATAGCTGACCACTGTTTTCATAGGAAAAACCACCTTTCACTTCTCTGCTACTCACCTGGAAAACAAGTCCCAGAGAACTTTGTTTAGGCTCCTGTTATACATCAGTGAGGTAGCTGGACAAGAACTGTGGTCCCTAGTTTTTCATGCTTAGTTAAATTCAGTGAGCCAAAAAGGCCTTCCTTTCATAACTGTTCCCCAGAGTTTACTTAAACTGATGTAAAGAAAGACTGCTTTCCTAGCTGAGGTCTCATCTGTCCCCAGCTCCCTAAGTACAGTATTCTGTAAGTTCCCTGTATCTAAACATTGACAGTTGCCGTTAGCCCTCAAGGTGCACGGCACAGTGAGGGGGTGGAGGTAGGCAATCTATTTAAAACTGCTACTTGACTTCAAAAACAAACACAAAACTGTTTGTAAACCCCAGGCACATGTCTTATAAAAACACGTTAAATTATTTTTCTCCAAACACACAGTAAAAACCAGAGTCATGGTCTTCACTTGACTAAAACCAATCGTCTGCCAAGGAGTGCAATGGAAAACATACGGAGAAGAAGAGAAAAAGATTCAACAAAGGGAATAGAATGTTATAGAATTAGCAAACAACAAAAGCAAAAGGCTGAAAGGGGAGTTATTTTGGAAAAAGCCCTTGGCTCTGTGATTACTGGGAAAAGGTGGAGCAGCTAAGGTTAGAAGGAAGGTTGAGAATTGATCTAATAGGGCACTGACCATCAGGCTAAGGAGCCTGGACTCCATTCTGTGAGTGATAGAAAGATATCCAAGGATGGCAAAGAGAGGCGTGGCATGATCTGGCATGTTTTATGGGAAGCCAAGTACAATGCTGACCCATTCGAATCCGGCTGTCCTTCCTCTGTCTTCCTGAGACTCCTAACCTCTTCTCTCGAACTGCTTTGTGATTTTTTCTTTCTACCTAGTTGGAGACTTACTTGCTTCCATCTCTAGAGCTACCTACCAGTCCTGAGACTTGTTTGACCAACTTGCCCATTAGCTCATCTCACCCCCTTCCACAGTTTGTCAAGTGAGAGGGGGCATTCTGATGGTCTTTCTTCCTATTTTTTCTTTTTCAGTTGTTATTTTTTTCCCCCAACATTTCATTTTTATTTATTTTAAAAATGTTACATTAAAAAAATATAAGAGGTTCCCATCTACCCCACTCCCCACACCCTTCTCTCTTCCTCTTTCTTCCTATTTTAGGGAAAGGATTGGGGGTACTTTATTGTTTCTTTGGATAAGCATGACCCCAGTTCATCATTAGCTGAAAGATTATGTAACTTTTTAAGGTAACTTCATCTGCCAAAAATAAACCAACATGATTTCTAGCTTTTATTTCATACTTTTTGAAAAATGACTTCAAACAAATGAAAATGAATCATCCATTGAAAAAGATGACGCTACAGTGAACAAAGCGGGAAAGAGTTCATACTTGCAATTCTTCAAATTTTCTTCTCACACATTTTTGTGCTTGAATTGCCCCCCTCTGACATTGGTGAACATCTGTTCTCCCAATTGTACTCAATTTAAGACTGTGATAATGTGGTACAATGACAATATTATTTCCAACTGTTCATGATTTTAACGTGCTAACATGAAGCAAAACACTCTTTCAACATTTGATATGTTGTATAGTTTATGTCCTTTTGCTCAATAATTACGTTTCCACTTCATGTTTTGCTTATCAGAAAACCTGTGCCTTAGGTCAATAATCTTGGGTGAGGATTATATATCTGTCCTGCCTACCCAAAGCAAACTATTACAGTGTACATTTGCAAACATAACTCCCAATATGTACAACAGAAGAAAGCAAAACTGTTCTAGTTGAATGGGGTGCTTGTGAGGCCCAAAGTCTCGCCCTTCATAGAAAAGAGCTACTCAGAATACACATGGAGAGTCACAAACCTAGAAGGTCGAGACTAGCACTTCTATTTTCTTATATACTCCTGCAGCATCACACACTGTAATCTAGTATGTTGTCAACAAATTGTTGATGATGACGAGTTGCCCTTTCACCCCCTCCAGAAACCACAGCTTTCTTTGGCCCTAGGGTAGCCCTTTGGACTAATGCCTCTAGATGGCACTGTTCTCATTAGGTAGGCTCTAATTACTAGGTTATCAAATCTATATACTATACAAACAGCCTAGTAGCAATAAGCATATTCAAATTAAAGTTATAATTAATAAGAGCAATTTAAAGCAAGAATTAAAGACATTTCCTATAAATTCAGAGATACAACAGATACTTTCTCCTCGTTTTCTTCACCAGTGCTTACTGGAGATCTAAAGCAGTGGTACTCCAAGTGTGGTGCCAGGACCAACAGCATCAGCCACACCTGAGAATGTGTTAGAAAAGCCAGTTCTCAGGACCTGCTCCAGAGCTACAATCAGCAACTCGGGGTGGGGGCCAGTAGTATGTTTTAATAATGTGATTCTTATACATGTTAAATTTTGAAAACTGCTGCTCTAGGGTAATCCTTCATGTCTGTTTTCAACTTGCAAAACAGTTGTTCATGTTCTTTTTGAATGTTTGCTTTTGTTATCACCACAAACTTCAGGTACTCACTATGATACCTGTCCATTAACTAAATCATTAACTAAATCAATATAGTTTCTCTCTATTATGGACGTATTTCCTCACCAAGGTAAGAATGTAGGAATAAGTCAAGTTAGCTACTCACCATTAAGTCCATATATGAAAAATGAAGGGGTATCATCCTTCTAAGTATCCTGCTAGTATTTCCACTACTTCCTAGCTTCCTGTCTATGACTTATCTCTTCTCCTGCCAGAGTTCAGATAATAGAGAGGGTAGCTGAGAGCTCTTGGAAGTACAATGCTTAAATGACGTTCCTTTGGTCTTTGGTCTTGCAGACTCTATTCATTTCCAAACTTAAGTCAGCACCTTTCCCCCTATCCTCTCCATTGGGGTTATTTCATATATTTGTAATACAGCTAGGTTATCTTTAAACATACATTTTTTACCAGAGAAGTTGTGAGCTTACAAAACAATCATGCATAATGTGCAGAATTCTCATACATCATCCCTCCACCAGAATCTTACATTGTTGTGGAACATTTGTTACAGATTATGAAAGATCATCATCAAACTATTACCACTACCTACCAGTTAGGTTCTCTTGTCATAATCTGCATTCTTTCCTGGGATTCCCTGACCTCATAAGCGATTTTTTTAAAAAACACATTAAGATTTACTCTTTGTGCTATACAGTTGTATGTGTTTTGTCAAATGTATAATGCCATGCATCCACCATTACAATAACATACAGAATAGTTTCACTGTCCTAAAAATCCTCTGTAGGTCACCTCTTTATACTTTCTACTACCCTCCCCCTGAGCTCCTGGCAACCACTGATTTTTTTACTGTCCCTATAATTTTGTCTTTTCCAGAATGCCAAACAGTTGGAATCATACAATATGTAGCCCTATCAGATAGCTGCTTTAACATAACAATATGCATTTAAATTTCTTTCGGGTTTTTTCATGGTATTTCTTCTGATTGCTGAATAATATTCCACTATTTGGAAGGGTCTCAGTTTGTTTATCCATTCACTTACTGAAGGACATCTTGGTTACTTCCAGATTTTAGTGATTGTGAACAAAGCTGCTATCAAAATTTGCGTGCACCTATTAGAGAGGCTGCTATTAAAAAGTCGGAAAACTGTAAATATTGGAGAAGATGTGGAGATATAGGAATGCTTATTCACTGTTGGTGGGAATGTAGAATGGTATAACCACCACGAGGACTGTTCAGCAGTTCCTAACGAAGTTGAATATAGACTTGCCATGGGACCCTGCAATATCATTGCTAAGTATATACCCAAAAAGAACTGAGAACAGTGACACAAATAGACATCTGCACACTGATGTTTATAGCAGCACTATTCATGAAAGGCAAAAGTTGGAAACAATCCAGGTTTCTATCAACTGATGAATGAATGAACCAATTGTGGAGTATATACATGATGGAATATCATGCAGTAGTAAGAAGAAATGAAGTTGTGAAACATATGATAACATGGATGAACCTGGAGGACATTTATGTTGAGTGAAGCAAGCCAGACACAAAGGACAAATACTATAGATTTCCCTATTAAGAACTAAATATACTGTGTGACATGTAAATATATTATGTGAAATATGAATATGGGTAGAATTGTATATATAGGGCCATTTTTCCTTGAAGCTGAACAAATATAAGTTAATACTACAAAATGTTAACATCAGACAAAAAAAAAAAACATTATACTAAGTGAAGAAGACCAGATAGAGTATGATTCCATTTATATAAAATGGAAATATAAATCAATTCATAAAGATGAAAGATTAGTTGTTATGTAGGTCTGAGGAAGGAATGCAAAGGGGTTTGGAGTCTTTCTTTTTGGAGTAATGAAACTGCTCTGGAATTTTTAAGATGATGAATGTACAATATTATGATTATACTAAAAGCCATTAATTATATATTTTGGATAGAATAACCAGAAACAGCAGCCGTGTACAGTGGGGGAAGAATACAGAGATTGAGAGGAGAGGAATTTTCCTGTTTCTTTGTTTTTTTTTATTATTATTAATATTGAAATAATGAAAATGTTCTAATAATGATTGAAGTGATGAATGGACAATTACGTGATTATAGCATTTGATTATACACCTTGGAGGAATTGTATGCTTTATTAAAATGTATCAAAATCTATTTTTTAAAAATTTTGTGTGGTCATAAGTTTTCAACTCAACTGGGTAACAACCTAGGAATGTAGTAGAAGATTGACTGTCAGAAAGTGCCACACTGTCGTCCAAAATGGGTGAGTCATTTTGCGTTCTTACCAGCAGTGAATGAGAGCTCCTCTTGCTCTGCATTTGGTATTATTTTCTGGATTTTAGTCATTCTAATACATATGCAGCAATATCACATTGCCATTTTAATTTGCAATTTCCTACTGACAAATGACATTGACCATTATTTCATATGCTTGTTATTTGTTTATCTTCTTTGGTGAGGTACCTTTTCAGAGCTTCAGAGTTTTGCTGCCAAAAGTCAAGGACATGTAGAGCTTGAAAAACCAGAAGAGACAAGGAACGACTGATTCTCTCCTAGATTCGCCTAGAGTCTTCAGAAGGAGCATGGCCTGCCAACAACACCTTGATTTCGGACTTCTGGCCTCCAGAACAGTACGAGAATAAATTTCTGTCGTTTGAAGCTACCCAGTTGGTGGTAATTTGTTATGGCAGCCCTAGGAAGCTAACACACTGCTCTGATTTCTCCAGTTTCCTATGGTGGAAGCTTAAATTATTGATTTCAGATCTTTCTTATTTTCTAATACATGCATTCAATGTTATACATTTTCTTCTAAGCACTGCTTTCGATGCATACCATAAATTTTAGCAAATTGCATTTTCATTTTCATGTATTTCAAAATATTTTAAATTTATTTTCAAACTTCTTCTTTGACCCATGTGTTATTTAGAGATGTGTTGCTTCATCTCCAAATATTTTGGGATTTTCCAGTTATGTTTCTGTCATTGCTATCTAGTTTAATTCCATTGTTGTCTACGAACAATGCCATTGTTGCTTAGCATATGCATACACTGTTTCTATACTCATCTGTCCCCCCACCTTGTTTTGTACATTACAAATTATATCCTAGTATTTATTTAATTAATTCTTTATTAAACATTTTCTTGGTGTATAATACATGCCAATTAAAATTTCTGAACAAATAATGAGAAAACAAATATGGCAAAAAAAAAAAAAAAGACTTTCAGCATCTAAATGTAATTATTTAACTAAGGGTTAAGATACATAGTTCATTGTTATTATTAGAGAAAAATTTAACAAACACTAAAAATACACTTCCTGGTGCTACAACTTTGAGATGCTTACTTCAGCCTGGCCAAAAAACCATGAGCTATTGAAAAAGTATTAAAAGTACTGGGAAATCCTAAAGCAGGTCAGTAAGATAGGGAATTAACAGATGGATCTAGAACCTGGCAAGAAGTCCATGTGGACATCAGCAACCCCAAGATGGCTGCTGGAAGATTCTGCCAGTCAGAAGACTTCCTCCAGAAGCCAGGGAAGCCCGGATATTCCCTAAAGACTTTATCATTGGGCCTCCTGGAAGACTGATGAGAGAAATAAACAATCAAAGCAGTGAACAGCTGGAATTCCTCCCCTGCCATTAGCAAAGGAGTGAGATAATTAGCAGTTTAAAAATCAGAACCATGCCTGAGTCTCTCTCTCATGTGCTCTCTTGCTTCTGAACCCGGACACCAGCTGACTTCTTCCCCGCTTGAATCACTACGCAAGTAAAACCTGGGCATTTATAACCTATAATGGGAAATTGTAGCCAGTAAATCAGCCCTCTTTTAACATTTTTCAGCCCCTTCCTCTCTAGCTGGGACCCCTGCTCTGTTATTTTCTCCCATTTCTCTCACCTCCCTACCTGAATAAATTACTGGCCTAACTCACCCGGCACACTCTTGAAAATCATTTCTGCAGTATACAAGAACCTAAACAAAATCCGGTAACAATCCCATCTATTTTTTTTTTCCATTCTCCATTTTTTAATTTATTTTTAACTGAATTTTTTTTGAAGATCTATAGATCACAAAAAATGTTACAATAAAAAATATAAGAGGTTCCCATATACCTACCCCACACCCCATCCCACCCCACTCATCCCATATCAATAACCTCTTTCATCACTGTGGCACATTCATTGCATTTGGTGAATACATTTTGGAGCACTGCTGCACTGCATGGATGATAGTTTACATTGTAGTTTACACTCTTCCCCAGTACATTCAGTGGGTTATGGCAGGATATATAATGTACAGCATCTGTCCCTACAATATCACTTACGACAACTCCAAGTCCAGAAAATGCCCCCACATCACATCTCTTCTTCCCTCTCCCTGTCCTCAGTAGAACAGAAACAAACAAAAATACCTTCAGATATGAGGGTCAGACACTAAAGTCAGGGTGTATGGTTAAAACTAAATATAATCAAAACAAGTCCTAGATATCATTTAAATCATTCATAGAGTACAGGTTTTTGTGTATTCAAACTTGCACATCCATGTCTAAAAGTATCATGAGTACATAATAAAATTAGTTTTTTTCCACCATGACATTAAAAAAAACTGGAAATACAGTACATGATTAATAATTATATAGCTATTACTAATTGGTAAATAGATAAGGCAAGCCATAGCCAGATTGGCTGATTTGTTCAAATTCGTATAGAAAATTATCTGCAAAGGAGTTTAAATGTCTCTAAAAATCCTCAAATTACCAAATATGGCATCATGGGCCTAATGCCATAAACAGAAGCTTCCATGAGTGTAACTCCTTATATTAAGCAGGCTTTCTAGAAACATGAACACCCACTCACTGCAAAGGAAAGTAGGCATTATCAAGGACATACCATTCGAGGTTGTCAGAATCTTCTTGTCTTTGGGGACAAAGGCGTGCCCAGCATGACTAATAACCCAAACTGGAAAGCGTCCATTTATCATAGAGTACAACGCCTTTGCAAAAGGCACATAAAAGGCACAAAAACCTGGATTACCTAAGAAAAGAAAGAGTCTTTAGATTAAGCAAATCAATAAACATACGTAAGGTAATATCCAGACTGGAAAAATTAAAAGAATCTATTTCTCCTTAAAGTTTATATTACAAATCTACTAACATTTATACTAATACCTCAATTTTAGTATGCTTTCTATTTTAAATCTGGAAATGATCACTTACAGAATTTCTGCTTCTGTTTCATTCTCTAATTGTTTTAAATATGTTCTGTTTCTCAACTCACTAAGTGGAATTACCAATCAAAAACCCATTGCTCAAGTTCAAACAGTAGGATTCATTCTTGGTTTCTTCCTGTTCCTCACATCCAATCTCTCAATTTAGTCTTCTAAATACATCTCAAATTTGTCTACTTCTTGCCATCATTTCTCACCAGTTTCCTATAACAGCCTTCTAATGGGTCTTCTATCTACTACTGTCTCTTTGGAATCCATTCTTTAGAGTAACCATTCTTCAAATCTCAAATCAAATCATAGTAGTACACTTCAGGGGCCTCCAATCGTCATCTGAATAAAGTCTAAAATCATTAATACTACTTATAAGGTCGTTCGAGGTTTGGCTGCATTCAATTATCAAGGAGCATGAAAACTAGAAAAATAGGTCAGTCAAATCAGTGTAAGAATCATTCACAAAGAGAACTCTAAAGAGTCTACTAAGGGCTTCCTTATCTTTTATTACAGTACTTAAGTGGTAAACCAATATATAGTTTGATAGTTTGGGGGAAAAAACAACTAATACATGTAGGATTTTCTTGTGCACATATACAGAAGGTATTTTTGACATGGTTTTGCTATAGAGACAGAATGAATAAATGACCTATTTTAAAAATATGGAGGGGGTAAGAAATGAAACAGGGTTTTCATTTGGCAATCATCATCTTTACTCTAACAAGAGACATATTGCTAATCATAACCTGAGTTCCTATGGGTGTGAACCCATTTGTATACAGGAACCCTCTAAAGGTGCATTATTAGTTAAGATGTGGATTCATTTGTGTATAGGGTCTTCTAAAATCCTATTTAGGTATGGCACAACTGAATCAGGGTGGGCCTTAATCCCTTTTACTGGAGTCCTTTATCAGAAGAGGAAGTTAGTTAGAGAAGGCCATGAGAAGAAGCCAGAATCAGCATAAACCAGAAGAGCAGATGGAGAGAGGCATGAGATGGGATGCAGATATGCTAGCAAAGGAACCCAGAATGCTACTATCTTGACTGAGGCAAGCCACCAGCAGAATGCTACAGCTTCGGGAAGAAAGCATGTCCTTGCTGATGCCCTGATTTGGTACATTTCCCTCTAAACTGTGAGCCAATAAACAGTCATTGTTTAAGCCAACCTAATGTGTGGTATTTGTCATAGCAGCTTGGCAAACTACGATGAAAGTCTTCAGTTACTGGTGCACTTCCATTAATATCTATTTCTCCAATCAATTTGTCTATTTCCTCTGGCTGTTAGCTTTTCTCCTTTTTGCAATATGACATGGGTTCTACTGTATTGATGTAACCACTGCCATCCTTGTCAAAGTTGCACCAATTTCTTATTCAATGTCCATGTCTTTCATTTTCCTAGGGAGGCAGCGTAGCAAAGTGGTCAAGGGCATAGACTAAAGCAACACTGCCTGGATTGGAATTTGACTTTACCACTTATCATCTGTGTGACCCTTGGCAAGTTATTTGCTTCAATTTAGTCATTCATAAAATGAGGATAACAACTTAATGAGGACTAAATAAGTTAATATGTGGAAAGCAGTTAAATACAGCCTGGTACAGAGTAAATGCTGTATAAATGTTAGCTTTTATTATTTCCTAGCCATGATAGTAATATGGTACCCTATCACCCACATTGCTCTTGTGCTTCTGTTGTAATCTGACTTACTAACCGAAGTTCAAATTCCTTTGAGGGATAGTGCCATGGCCATCTTTGTCAAACATAGTGACAACTTCTTCAAAAGCAGTATATGCTTTTTGGTCAGCTGACTGGCAACTGTGCAGCTAAGGGAGAAAGAAAAGAAGAGGGGTTCACCAGCACAAGAGTTTTAAACATCTATGACAGCTGTAGATGCCACCGCTTCATGTTTTATATATAAATTTTCAATAACTCTGGAATATTTTTTTGGCATAAAGTACAAGGCTTTATCAGACTTCTTTCTAAGTGGCCAAGTGTTGCAATACCACTTATTACATTATCCATTCTTTCTGCACTGACTTTGAAATGTCCTTCTGATGCAAGACTAAAGTTTTATATTAACTTACTATTTCTGGCTCCAAATAATTCCATTTATTTTTTCCCCTTCTTTCTATGCCAATACCATACTGTTTTAATTATTACATTTTAAAAAAACGTTTTAGTAACTGGTAGGGCAAATCCATTATCTCAATTTTCTTGGTTGGTCTCATAAACTTTAGAATTATGTTCAGCAGTTTCAATTTTTTAAAATCCCTTTGGGGTTCTGATTGAAATTTCATTTAATTTTTATGTTAATTTAGAAAGCTACCACATTTTTTACATTACTAAGTATAACCTTTCAGAAATGTGCTATGTCTAATATTTATTCAAATGTTTCATGTCTCTCAATGAAATTCTATAATTTCTTCCTAAAGCTAGAAAATACTAGTAAGTAACATTTATATAGCACTTAATACATGCCAGGCTATAATAAGTGCTTTACATTTAGTCCTCATATAAGCTAGTACTATTAATATCCGATTTTATGGATAAGGAAACTGAAGCACAATGGTTAAATAACTTGACCAAATTCACAGAGATGGTACGTGCTCAATAAATATTTAATGAGTAAAGGAATACACAAAAGAAAATAATACTAAATATAAAAAAAGAACATAAATGACCTAGTGTAGTATCTTCAGTGTAGTTTGTTTTAATGTTACAAAGCTCTATTAAGTAGTTGGCATTATAATTAGGGAAACTGAAGGAAAGTCATTTACACAATATGTGGCACACAGTAGGTGCTAAAAAATAAAAGCTATTATTACTAGAATTATTGTTACATAAATAACTACACCATTTAGATGCAATCATAGTAAACACAGAATATATAAAAGCCAGCAGTAAGGGAACTGCTACAAAACAAGTTTTTCACTCTATCTCTTGGTTTAGTTCTGAGTTCTGTTACTTAATAGCTGTAAGATATTAAGCAAATCCACTTAACCTTTCTTGTTTACTATCTTATCATTGTTGGGTCAATGAGAGTACCAACTACTTTATGTTCATTCTATTTAGTACTTTAATTGCTTTTATTATTTTAGTCAGCAAATATTTTATGAGTATTTACTATATGGAAGTCACCATGTTAGGCATAAAGACAGATAAGGACTTTAATAGAATTTCCTTTTTAGTGAATGAATATATGCATAAAATTAAATAAGTAAATAAGATAATAAAAGACTGATAAATGCCATGAAGGAAATAAATATGGTCATGTGACAGAGAAGGGAATAAATTATGGTGGCCTGAAAAAAGTCTCAGAAGGTGAGATCTAAAGGATGAAAGGAAATCAACCTTGACAGAAAAGAAGGAAAGGAGAAAATATGCAAATGCTCTCAAGAAATAAAGAGCATGATGACAAGGACTGCAGGAACAGGGCCAATGGGTTCGGCAGATAAGGCTCAGCTCTCACTAAAACAATGGAGACAGAGCCAAAGGCTGTCTTGGAGACCTGCTTTTGGGGTCAGCAGATGGAGTGCTTACAACTAGTTCCCAGGAGAGTGCGGGAAAGAGAAATGAAGAAGCTGAAATAAATTCTGAGTAACTAAACCCTCCGACCCCCAGGAAGGGCTCCTATCCCCTCCCCTCAAGATACTAAGCAGGGGTAAAAGTCTGTTGCATTGCAGCTGAGAGAAGAGCAGACATCTTCCTCCCTGCCAGCTGTTTTGGAAATATGAAGAATGCAAAGGTGCCCTGAGTCATATAGGAGGGTACTGGACAGATAAAGACAACAAGGAAAACCGAGAGCTGCTTAGCCCTGTGGCTGAAAGCGACATACACCCCACCCTCAGGGCAAAAAGCCTAGGTGGAGCCACTGGCTCCGGGCTCCCAATGAGTGTGCGGGAGCATTCCCTGGGAGAGAGCTCCCACACACTGGGGTCTGGGAGGGTGGAGAGTGGTTTCTTCTTGGTGAGGTGGCCAGCTGATCCCCCACTGAATCTCAGAGGGGACCCTGACTGGACAGGGAGAGGGGAAGGGGAATCTCCTCAGACGGGCTGTCACACCCAGCCGCCCCTGTAAAGAGAGGAAAACTCCGGCAAACTGTGAGCAAACTAACTTGCCCTAGGGAAAGGGGGCAGATAGCCTTTTGAAAGGCTAACTAACCTAAGGAGACAGTTTAGCTCGGTGGAATAATTCGTGCCTTGCATGTATGAGGTCACTGTTCCATTTTCCACTCTTGGAGAAGGGATCCAACCAGTTATCAGGCACCCAGCTGAAACTGTGACAGGGAACATACAGACCTTTTTGTATTAGCTTTTCTTGGATCTCTTTTCTTTTCTTTTCTTTCTTTTAAATAAGATTCCTTTTTAAAATTTTCCTTATTTTCCTCACTTAAACCTGGTTCAAAACCCGCAGAGGGCAGGTTTCAAGATGATTGCTCGATAAACACCGGCAGCCTGAGAAGCTCCCTAGGGGTCTAAGACAAAAGACTGTTTTTCCTTGTTTATTTTTGTTTTTTGTACTTCTTTTATCCTTTCTTTCTCCCTTTAAAAAATTAGTTGTTGCTGTCTTTTCATTGTTTGTTGTGCTTCGTTTCCTTCCTTTTACCGATTTTTTTCTACCTACACACTATTTCTTTTCTGTCCATCTTTCTATCTTCTGTTTTCTGTTCTTCCATTCTACCTCTTTTTGTTTGGTCTTCAATTTTTCTTTTTTTAAAATTCTCTCTCCTATTATGTTTTCTTTCTTTTCCACTTTTTAAAAAAATTTCTCTTTTCTTTTCTCCCTTCTCTTCCGGCCTGTTAATTCATTCTATATATTTTTCTCCATTCTGTTTCACATTTCATTGCTTCCATTCCACTTTTTATTCTTATTCCTCTGTACTTTATTCACTTTCATAGGTCTTGTACGGTTCCTCTTCTAATTTTCAGTATTATTCTCTTTCTCTTCTTATCTCTTTCTTTTTCTCTGCTCCTTATTTTTTTCCCAAGGGAACATAGACAACAGAAAGGAAAAAGAATAAGAGGAACAGAAGTGGCACAGTGAAAGCCTAACCAAACACACAAAAACAACAACCAAATAAAAGCCTAGAGAGAGAAACTAATCAGCTGAATAAACCCATCAAGAAAAAAAGATGCCTAGACACTAACAAAAAATTACAAGCCATACTAAGAAACAGGAAGACATGGCCCAGTCCAACAAAGTAAAAACCAGGAGGAGCTGAAGGATATGGAACAACTAATCAGAGATGTCCCAACAAATACTATGAGTCAACTTAACGAAGTGAAAGAAGAGATTAAGGCTATTAAGACAACACTGGGAGAACATACTGAAGAAATTGTAAACATACATGAAAAGATAAGGATATGATGGTGATGAATGGCACAATGCAAGAAATCAAAAACACACTGGAAACACATAACAGCAGGTTTGAACAGGCAGAGAAAAGAATCAGCAATGTGGAAGACAATATATCTCAAATCAAAAAGATAGTAGAATTGATAGATAAAAAGACAGAAAAAATCCAGCAGCGATTTATGGGTTTGAATGACAACATGAAATTCACAAACATATGCATTATGGGCAACCCAGAGGGAGAGGAGAAGGGAAAGGGGCCAGAAGGTGTGTTGGAGGAAATAATGGCTGAAAATTTCCCAACCCTATTGAGGGATATGAACGTACATATCCAAGGAGCGCAGCATATCCCAAACAGTATAAATCCTAACAGGCCTACTCCAAGATATATACTTGTCAAATTGTCCAATGCTCAAGACAAAGAGAGAATACTGAAAGCAACAAGAGAAAAGAGATCTATCACATATAAGGGAAACCTGATAAGGTTATGTGCTGATTTCCCATATGAAACCATGGAGGCAAGAAGGCAGTGGTATGACATAGTTATGGTGGTAAAAGAAAAAAACTTCCAGCCAAGAATTCTCTAATCAGCAAAGTTGGCATTCAAAAATGAAGGAGAAATTAAGAGAGTTTGTTAATAAGAAACCTGCCCTTTAAAAAATACTAAAGGGAGTTCTGCAGATTGAAAGGAAAAAACAGGAGAAAGACAGTTGGAGAAGACTGTAAGAACTAAAAAAATAAAAAATAAAAAATAAAAATAATTCCTTGACAGTAATAACACTGAATGTTAATGGATTAAACTCTCAAGTCAAGAAATAAAGACTGGCAGAATGCATAAGGAAATAGAACCCATCTATATGCTGTCTACAAGATACTTACCTTAGACCCAGGGACACAAGGAGATTGAAAGTGAATGGTTGGAAAACCACTGCAAACAATAACTAAAAAAGCACAGGAGTAGCTATACTAATATCGGACAAAATAGACTTTAAATGCAAAACTATTGTGACAGACAAAAGAAGGACACTATATATTAATAAAAGGGATACTCTATCAAGAAGAAAGAACAATCATAAACATTTATGCACCTAATCAGGGTGCCTCAAAATACATGAGGCAAACACTGGAAAAAACAAGTGGAGAAATAGATACCTCTATAATTACAGTGGAGGACTTTAATATACCATTATCACCATTAGGTAGAGAATCAATAAAGAAACAAAGACCTTGAATAATACATTAAAGGATCTGAACCTTACAGACATATATAGAACATTACACACAAATACCACAGGGTATACATTCTTCTTGAATGCACATGCATCATTCTCCAGGCTAGACCACATGCTAGGCCATGGAACAATTCTCAGTGAATTCAGAAAGACTGAAATTATACACAGTAATTTCTCTGAACCCAATGGAATGAAGCTGGAAATTGGTAAATGGCAGAGAACTAGATTAGGCACAAAGATATGGAAGTTAGCACACTCTTTGACAAACAGGTTAAGGAGGAAATTGTGAAAGAAATCAGTAACTATTTGAAACGACTGAAAATGAAAACATAACTTATCAAAACCTATGGGATGCATCAAAAGCTATAATGAGAGGGAAATTCATAGCCATAAATGTATATATTAAAAAGAAAGACCTAACCGCATACCTGGAGAAATTAGAAAAAGAACAACAAACTAACCTCAAAACAAGTAGAAAGAAGGAAATCAAGACTAGAGCAGAGCTAAATGGAACTGAAAATAAAAATGGATTAGAAAAAATAAACAAAACCAAAAGCTGCTTCTTTGAGAAGATTAATAAAAATTGATAACTAGCTATACTAACAAAGAAAAAAACAGAAGATGCAAATCCACAAAATTAGAAAAGAGGAAAGGAATATCACCTCTCACCCCACAGAAATGAGGAGTACCATAAGAGGATACTTTGAAAAATTAAATACCAACAAGATGGATAATTTAGAGGAAATGAACAAACTCCTATTAACACACAAGCAGCATACACTGATGAAAGAAGAAATTGATGAACTCAACAGACCAACCAAGTAATGAGATATAAATTAGTCATCACAAACCTCCCAACTAAGAAGAGCCCAGGACCAGACAGCTTCACAGGTCAATTCTACCAAACATTCCGGAAAGAACTAACACCAATCCTGCTTAAACCTCTTCAAAATACAGAAGTGGAGGGAACACTGCCCAACTCATTCTATGACACCAACATCACCTTAATACCAAAGCAAAACAAAGATCCCACAAGAAAGGAAAACTATAGACCAATCTCTTTAATGAACCCAGATGCTAAAATTCTCAACAAGATACTTACTACTTCTATTCAACAACACATCAAATGAATTATACATTATGACCAAGTTGGTTCATCCCTGGTATGAAAGGATGGTTCAACATAAGAAAATCAATCAATGCAATACACCATATAAACAAGTCAAAGAAAAAAAAATCATATGATCATTTCTATAGACGCAGAAAAAGCATTTGATAAAATACAGCAACTTTTCCTGATAAAAACACCTCAAAAGATAGGAATAGAAGGAAACTTCCTCAACATGATAAAGGGTATATATGAAAAACCCACAACTAACATTATATTCAACAGTGAGATGCTAAAGGTTTTCCTTCAAAAATCTGGAAAAGACAAGAATGCCTACTTTCACTGCTCTTATTTAACATTGTTTTAGAAGTACTTGCTCAAGCACTTAGGCAAGAAAAATATAAAAAAGGCATCCAAATTGGAAAGGAAGAAATAAAAATTTCACTGTTTGCAGACGACATGATCCTATATATAGAAAGCCCTGAGAAACACACAACAAAACTCCTAGAGTTTATAAATAAGTTCAGTAAAGTGGCAGGTTATAATACCTATGTGCAAATATTCCCTGTTCATGGATAGGAGGATTAAACATCATTAAGATGTCTATCCTACACAAACTGATTTACAAATTTAACATAATCCCAATAAAAATTACCACACCATTTTTTACTGAATTGGAAAAACTAACTATGAAATTTATTTGGAAGGGCAAGAGGCCCTGAATAGCCAAAAAAATATTAAAAAAGAAAAATGAAATAGGAGGAACCACACTACTTGATTTTTCAAAACATACCACAAATCTACAGTGGTCAAAACTGCAGGATACAGGCCCAAGGATAGACATTCTGACCAATGGAACCGAACTGAGAGTTCTGAAAGAGACCCTTGCATATACAGTCAAATGATAATTGACAAGGCCACCAAGCCCACTCAACTGGGGGAAAATGGCATCTTCAACAAATGGTGCTTGGAGAACTGGATATTCATATTCAAAAGAATGAGAAAGGTACACTATCTCACACCTTATAAAAAATTAGCTCAATATTGATAAATGATCTAAATATAAGAGCGAAGACCATAAAAATCTTGGATGATAATGTAGGGAAGCATCTACAGGATCTTGTATCAGGAAATGGTTACATGAACTTTACAAGCAATGAAACAAAAAATATATAAATGGGACCTCCTCAAAATTAAAAACTTTTGCACCTCAAAGGAGTTTGTAAAGAAAGTGAAAAAAAACATTACTCAATGGGAGAAAGTATTTGGTATCCATAAACCCAAGAGGGGCCTAATATCCAGCATATATAAAGAAATCCTACATCTCAAAAATAAAAAGACAAACAACCCATTTAAAAAATGGGCAAGTGATTTAAACAGACTTCTCCAAAGAAATACAAATGGCTAAAAAGCACATGAAAAGATGTTCAACATCACTAGCTATTAGGGAAAGGTAAATCAAAACTACAACAAGATATCATCTCACACCTATTTGATTGGTGGCTATTAAAAAAACATAGACTACAAATGTTGGAGAAGATGTGGAGGAAAGGGAATCTTTCACTGCTGCTGGGAACATAGAATGTCCAGCCATTATGAAGGACAGTTTGGCAGTTCCTCAGGAAGCTAACTATAGAATTGCCATATGATCCAGCAACCCCACTACTGGGTATATAGCCAGAATAATTGAAAGCAGGGACATGAAAAGATATATGCACACCAATGTTCACAGGGGCATTATTATTCACTATTGCCAAAAGTTGGAAAAAACCGAAATGTCCATCAACAGATGAATGGATAAGCAAACTCTGGTATATATATGCAATGGAACATTACTTAGCTGTAAAAAGGAACGCAGTGTTAACACATGAGAAAATATGAATTAATCTTGAAGATCTGATGTTGAATGAAGAAAGTCAGGCACTGGAAGACAAATACTACATGACCTCACTGATATGAATTAAGCAAATTGAGCAGACTCACAGAGCTAGAGTCTGGAAGGTAGACAGAAAAGGGGAATAAGGTTGTGAGCCAATACATATGGGCAAAACCTGTAAGGTGGAAGGGAGTAGCTGTGCAGTGGATGGGCATGACAGTGTGCAGTGATGCCATGGGGTGGGGGGCAGTACTGGTTTGTGAGGTGGGTAGGGCAGGGAAGGTGGGTTGGGCTGTCCATGGAACTGGGGGAGAGTTGAGGGAGGGAGCAGGTGAACTCTGGGAATTTGCGGGTATGTGACTGAAACTACAATGTTGGGAATGTTCTTCTGGCAAATATGGCAGGGAAAGGTTACTAGTTAGGGTGTTGAATGTGGAGGACACGTGGGACAGGCTGAGCTGGGGGTGGGCCTCTAGGGAGTGTATGAGTGTTCACCTTGTCCTAACGGGTTGTATCAGTGGTTGGAGAAACAAGTAATGAGTGGGAAGACGTTGGACTCCCATCCACGAGAGTCCTGCTATGTTCTCAAATAGAGGAGCGGGAGTCTCTCAAGAGCCTGGACAGTGCCTAAAAGGAAAGGATAGGCTGGTATGTCTAGCCCTCAATGTTGTTGCAAGTAACTATGAATCTTGTTCTTCAAGGAGTGAAGCTTGGTGGCTGCTGTGGGTCCTGAGGGGAGGGGAAGGGAAGAATAGCACAGATGGAACATGGGGCATTTTGGGGATAATGGATTGTACTACATGATTTTGCAATAATGGATACAGGCCATATTAAATTTCATCAGAATTTATAAAAGTGTATGGTCCATAGGAAGCGGACTTAGCCCAATGGATAGGGCATCCACCTACCATATAGGAGGTCCGCGGTTCAAACTCCAGACCTCCATGTGGAGCTGGCCCACACACATTGCTGATGTGCGCAAGGAGTACCGTGCCACGCGGGGGTGTCCCCCACACAGGGGAGCCCCACACGCAAGGAGTGCGCCCTGTAAGGAGAACCACCCAGTGTGAAAGAAAGTGCAGCCTGCCAAGGAATGGCGCCGCACAAACGGAGAGCTGACACAACAAGATGACGCAACAAAAAGAAACACAGATTCCCAGTGCCGGTGATAAGGAAAGAAGCAGACACAGAAGAACACACAGTGAATGGACACAGAGAGTAGACAATTGGGGGGGTGGGGGAAGGGGTGAGAAATTTAAAAATAAATAAATCTTAAAAAAAAAAAAAAGTGTATGGTCCAGAAAGAATGAGCAAGATGGCGGTGGAGTAAGGAACTCCTAGAGTCAGCTCCTGCTACAGGGCAGTTAGCAAACACCCAGAGCTCTCTGGAGCTAGCTGAAGCACTGTTTGGGGACTCCAGGAGGCCAGAAGAGCATCCTGCAACGTCCTTGAATGAGTGGAAGGAGGAGATGCCCGTCTGCAGAGAAGACTCATAAGTAGAGGCTCCACGCCCCGGAGGCTGGTGCCATCCTCCACTGGAGGCACAAGCTGCCTCGGGAGCTGTTGTTCCACAGCTGGAATTGGAAGCTCTACTTCCCCAAAACGGGGGAGGAAAAGATGGTTGGGCACCAATTTCAGCCATGATGAGGAAATTCAGTGGGCTACAGTATGATCCTGAGAACAGCTAAAGCTTGAGCCTGTCCAAGTCAGAAAGAAGCTGGGAGCCACCATCTTAACTCTGTGCCTGGCACGAGGGGAAGCACGGTGGACTGAAAATCCTTGTGCTGATGGGGACTGGCTTCTTCCCATCCAGATCATAATGTAGCTCTAGCCTAGGCCTCAGCGTCACCTCCAGCAGGGAGGAAGCTGCAGGGACCTGTGCCAGCCTCTCTGGGAAATTACCGGCCAAGCTGCGGAGGCTGGTGATAGTCCTATGCTGGCTGCACGAGCTGCCCCAGGAGCTGTTCTGTGGCTGGAATTGGAAGTTCCATTTCCCAGAAACAGGGGAGGAGGAGATAGACGGTTGGCTGCCAATCTCGGATACTGACTGGGAGACTTGGCTGGCTAAGAGATAACCCTGGGAACAGCCGGGGTGTGAACCAACCCAAGTCAGAAAGGGGCCAGGAGCCGCCATTCTGACTCCGCCCCCAACCTGAAGGGAAGCCAGGCTGACAGTTTCTTTCACATAGATCAGCCTGCAGCCCTAGCCTAGGCTTCAGCCCCGCCTCTGGCAGGGAGGAGGCTGAGGAGCCCTGCACAAGCCTATACAGGTAACTGCAGGGAACTTTGGTTGGCACAGACTGAAAATCAGAAGTCTACCAGGGCAACTGTGGTCATCTTGGACCCACAATGCATAGACTGCTGCCCATACCTGCAGCTCCATCCCCGCCCCAGGCAGGGTAGAAAGGAATGTGAAGTTTAATTAGTCTCCCTAGGCAACTACAGTCCAGGCCTGCACGTGGTTTTTTCCACATAGCTGTGACTCTGTACCTACGCCTGGCAAAGAAGAAAGTTGGAAGAAGCTTCATTGGTCGTTGGTGCAAGGACGGTAGCTTGAGCCTCCACAGCTTACTGAACCAATTACATACTTGGCTCCTACTGCATAACCAGCAAGGGAGAAACAATAGGAAGTCCTAAACTAAAAAGAAAAACTGCACCCAGAATAAATACAAAGCCAGATACAAAGACACCAAATAAAAATTACAATCCACACTAAGAAACAGGAAGCTATGGCCCAGTTAAAGGAACAAGATAAGCCTCCAGATGACATAAAGGAGTTGAGACAACTAATCACAGATGTTCAAACAAATGTCCTTAATAAATTCAATGAGATGGCTAAAGAAATTAAGGGTATTAAGAAGATATTGGATAAGCACAAAGAAGAATTAGGAGAGGGCAGGGCAAGATGGAGGTTGAGTGAGTGCACCTGATAGTCTCTCCTGCAAAGAAGCAGCTGGACGGCGTTAGAAATTCTTCAGGGCCAGGCTGTTTTGGGATTTTGCAGGACAGGAGGTCAATTTCGTGGGAAGGTAACAGAGAAAATTCGTGTAAAAGATAAAATTGAGGCTCTCTTACATGGAGTTAGGGGCTGCGTGGGACGCTCCCCCCTGGGGCGGGAGGAACCGCGGCACCAGCACTGTGGCGGTGATTCCTGGAGGCTCTGCAGCACTGGGGAATTCATAAGCCCTGAGCGGGATATTAAGGGGCTAACAGGGCAGGAGGCCTTTGCAAACCAATTTGGTGAGACAGACGGGAGTTTTCTGTGAGGCAGGGAATTTTTGATTTCTGACACGAATAATAGCACTTTCGGCTAGAGCCCTGCCCCAAAGGACGGCTGCTGATCTGCAGCGGCCTTAAATCACTCGCAGTAAAGAGACATCACCAGGAGGCTATTTCAGGGGATTGCAGGGTGGGAGGCGTCTGGAAGCCAATTAGGGGAATCTTTTGCAAAGCATGGGATTTTCAGTTTCGGACACTGATACAGGGCTTCTGGCTAGAGCCCTGCCCCCTAGGCCTGGCTGTGGATCTGCAGCGTCCTTAAATAGGCTGCAATACAGAGGTGTCCCAAACAGGCTGTTTCGGGGGCTTGCAGGGTGGGAGGTGTCCTGAAGTCGAATTGGTGATACAGCCACAGAAAAGACCCTAGAGAGAGGGGGAATTGTGGGTTTTGGACACATAGGTCAGAGTTTGCAGATGTGACCTCTCCCATAGGGCTGGCACCCAGCTGTGGGGATCCCTGAAGGCTGTGTTGCACTGCGGTGCTCCCAGACTCCCTGTTAACTGGATTTGAGGTTGCCAGGTCTGTGTCCCCTAAACCCTGGTGGCCGACACCCCAGAGACTCACAACTCTTGAGTCTGCAATATCACAGACTTTCCATCCCTGAATCCACCACGCCCTGAGGACCATGTGAGGTCCTTGATTGTACTAGCCCTCAACATTTGCGGTTTTTTTTTCAATTTTAATTTTAATTTTTTATTGTTTAATTTTTATTGTCCTGGTTGCTAACGCATTATTTCCTAGTCTTTTCTCCCATTGTATCCCCCAAGGTCTTTTTTTTTTTTCCATTTATTTGGGTTTCTTTGTTGTTGCTGTTGTTGGTGTTCTATATTTTCTTTTCTTTTCCTTACTTGTTTCCCTCCCTTTTCTTTACCAACCCCCCCTTTTTCTTTCTTTCTTTCTTCTCTCCCTTTTTTTTCCCTCTCTTTTCTCTTATCCCTCATTTTCATCTTATTTTATTTTATCTTAATTATACAATAGATGCTGCAGGGAACGCCTGACATTTGCTGGGTTTCCTCATCCTCTGTTGCCTCATTTCTGTGTGAATTGATTTTGGCTACCTACTCTATGCCCTTTCCCCCACATCTTGATATCCTCCATCATCTACTATCTCTCCTATATTCTACGTCCCTTTCTTTGATCCCCAAATTGTCTAACTCTTAATTTTTAATACCTTTGTTTTTTTTCTTTTATCCACTCTTGAAACTACTGCCTTTCTTTTTTCTTTCCTCTCTCACAAAAACACTAGCTTTTTAATTCATACCATATTCCTCCCATAATCAGTTGACTACCTCATTATAGGTACTCTACTTACTGCTATAACTCTACACAACTTACATGAATCTAATATCCATCCTCCTAGATCTCATATTGTTGCTCTGTTAACATTTATTACCAATACTACTTTACACATTTTCCTTTCTTACACAATTGCCTTTCCCTGGCCCTAATAATTTCCATCAAAGTGAACTCAGCCAGCAATAAGAAATTAGAATAAGAAGAACAAAGTGACAAAGAGAAGATATAACACTTACGCAAAAACAACAGCTAATTAATCCCCAAGACTAGACAAAGAAGCTAAGGAACTGATTAAACCTGTCAAGATAAAATGATGACCAGACAGCAACAAAAATCTACAAACCAAACCAGTAATCAGGAAAACATGGCTGAATCCAATGAACAAACTAAAAACCAGGAAGGGGAACAGAACTTCGCACAAGTAATTAAAGATCTCAGAACATATATCACAGACAAATTTAATGAAGTAAAGGAAGAGGTTAACAATATGAAGACAACACTTGGAGGGGAAATTGCAGACACACGCAAAAAGATAACAAATATGATGGGAATGAACACCACAGTTCAAGAAATCAAAAATACAATCACAGCAAACAGCAGCGGATTAGAAAAGGCAGAGCAGAGAATTAGCGATGTGGAAGACAGTACATCGGAAATCAAACAGACAGTAGAATTGATCGATAAAAAGATAGAAAAAATGCAGCTAGGACTTAGGGACCTGAATGACAATGCAAAACACTCAAACATACGTATTATAGGCATCCCAGAAGGAGAAGAGAAGGGAAAGGGATCAGAAGGAGTGTTGCAGAAAATAATGGCTGAAACTTCCCAAATCTACTGAAAGAGACCGATGTACATATCCAAGAAGCACAACGCACCCCAAACATCATAAACCCCAACAGGCCCACCCCAAGACATATACTTGTCAAATTACCCAACGCTCAATACAAAGAGAAAATTCTAAAAGCAGCAAGAGAAAAGAATACCATCACATACAAGGGAAGCTCCATAAGATTAAATGCTGATTTCTCATCTGAAACCATGGAGGCAAGAAAGCAGTGGTATGATATAGTCAAGGTACGAAAAGAAAAAAATTTCTAACCAAGAATACTCTGTCCAGCTTAACTAGCATTCAAAAATGATGGAGAGTTCAAAATATTCACAGATAAATAGAAATTGAAAGAGTATGCCAACAAGAAACCTCCCCTTCAAGAAATTCTAAAGGGAGTTCTGCAGGAAGAAAGGAAAAAACAGGACAGGCAGAGTTGGAGGAGAGTGTAATAGCAAGAAAAAGACAAAAAGAGAAGGAGAAAAAAATATATGACAAACACAAGGCCAATCAAAATATGGCTAACATAAATAATTCCTTGAAAGTAATAACACTGAATGTCAACAGATTAACCTCACCTTTCAAAAGATTCAGACTGGGACATTGGATAAGGAAATATGACTCATCTATATGCTGTCTAAAGAGACACATCTTAGACCCAGAGACTCTTGGAGGCTGAAAGTGAATGGTTGGAAAACAATCTTACAAGCAAACAATAACCAAAAAAAGGCAGGAGTAGCTATATTAATATCAGACAAAATAGACTTTAATTGCAAAACAACTGTGAGAGACAAAGAAGGATACTACATATTAGTGAAAGGGACAATCTGTCAAGAAGAACGAACAATCATAAATATTTATGCTCCTAGCAAAGGCACTTCTAAATACGTGAGGCAAACGCTGGAAAAACTAAGTGAAAGAATAGATGCATCTGTAATTATAGTGGAGGATTTTGATACACCACTATCAAAATAATATCTCTGACCACAGTGGAGTGAAGCTGGAAATCTGCAAGGGCAAGAGGCCCAGATTTCACACCAAGATATGGAAATTAAACAACACACACTTAGAAAAACAATGGGTCAAAGAGGAAATCTCAAAAGAAATCAATGACTACATTGAAACAAACAAAATGATAACACAACATGCCAATATTTAAGGGATGCAGCAAAAGCAGTACTGAGAGGTAAATTTACAGCCATAAATTCATACATCAAAAAAGAAGAAAGAGCAAAAATTGAAGAACTAACTGCACACTTGGAGGAATTAGAAAAAAACAACAAAGTAATCCAACAGGAAGAAGGAGGAAGGAAATAACAAAGATAAGAGCAGAACTAAATGAAATAGAAAATAAGAAAGCACTTGAAAAGATAAACAAGACCAAGAGCTGGTTTTTTGAGATCAATAAAATTGACAAACCTTTAGAGAGACTAACAAAGAAAAGAAGAGAGAAGATGCAAATACACAAAATAAGAAATGAGAAAGGAGATATCACCACTGACCCCACAGAAATAAAGACTATGATAAGAGGATACTTTGAAAAACTATATTCCAACAAAAACGACAATATAGAGGAAATGGACAAATTCCTAGAAACACATAAGCAGCCTAAATTGACAAAAGAAGAAACTGAAAATCTCAACAAACTAATCAAAAGTAAAGAGACAGAATCAGTCATTAAAAACCTCCCAACTAAGAAGGGCCAGACAGCTTCACAGGTGAATTCTACAAAACATTCCGGAAAGAACTAACACCAATCCTGCTGAAACTCTTTGAAAAAATCGAAACAGAAGGAATATTGCCTAACTCATTCTATGATGCCAACATTACCCTAGTACCAAAGCCAAACAAAGACACCACAAGAAAGGAAAATTACAGACCAATTTCTCTGATGAACCTAGACGCAAAAATACTTAACAAAATACTTGCTAAGCGTATTCAACAACACATTAAACGAATTATACACCACGACCAAGTGGGATTTCATTCCAGGTATGCAAGGATGGTTCAACATAAGAATATCAATCAATGTAATATACCATATAAACAGATTGAAGGAAAAAAAATCACATGATTCTATCTATAGATGCAGAAAAAGCATTTGACAAAATACAGAACCCTTTCTTGATAAAAACACTCCAAAAGATGGGAATACAAGGAAATTTTTTGAACATGATAAAGAGTATATATGAAAAACCCACAGCCAACATCGTTTACAATGGAGAAATCCTAAAATCCTTCCCCCTAAAGTCAGGAACAAGACAAGGATGCCCACTCTCTCCCCTTCTATTTAACATTGTCTTAGAAGTACTTGCTCGAGCACTGAGGCAAGAACCAGATATAAAAGGCATTCAAACTGGAAAGAAGAAGTCAAAATTTCATTATTTGCAGATGACATGATCCTATACATAGAAAACCCTGAGAGGTCTAAAACAAAGCTTCTAGAACTCATAAATGAGTTTAGTAAAGTCGCAGGTTATAAGATCAATGAGCAAAAATCAGTAGCATTTCTGTACACCAATAATGAGCAAGATCAGGAGGAAATCAAGAAACAAACACCATTCACAATAGTAACTAAAAAAATCCAATATTTAGGAATAAATTTAACTAAAGATGTAAAAAACTTATACACCGAGAACTATATAAGACTGTTCAAGGAAATCAAAGAAGACCTAAATAAATGGAAGAATATTCCCTGTTCATGGATAGGAAGACTAAATATTATTAAGATGTCTATCCTACCAAAACTGATCTACACATTCAATGCAATCCCAATAAAAATCAACACAGCCTTCTTTAAGGAACTAAAAAAACTAACTACGAAATTTATTTGGAAAGGAAAGAGGCCCCAAATAGCCAAAGACATACTGAAAAAGAAAAACGAAATTGGAGGAATCACACACTACCTGACTTCAAAACATACTACAAAGCTACAGTAGTGAAGACAGCATGGTATTGGCATAAGGAGAGACACACACCAATGGAATCAAATTGAAAGTTCTGATACAGAACCTCATATATATAGCCATATAATATTCGATAAAGCCACTAAACCCTCTCAACTGGGAGAGAATGGCCTATTCAACAAACAGTGCCTGGAGAACTGGATATCCATATGTAGAAGAATGAAAGAGGATTACCGTCTCACACCTTATACAAAGATCAACTCAAGATGGATCAAAGAACTAAATATAAGAGCCAAGACCATAAAGACCTTGGAAAGCATCTACAAGACCTTGTAATAGGAAATGGCTTCATTAACATCACACCAAAAGCATGAGCAGCAAAAGAACAAATAGATAAATGGGACTTCCTCAAAATTAAAACCTTCTGCACCTCAAAGGAGTTTGTCAAGAAAGTAAAAAGGGAACCTACACAATGGGAGAAAATATTTGGCAACCATATATCCGATAAGAGACATATAACTTGCATATATAAAGAACTCATATATCTTGAAAATGAAAAGATAAACAACCCATTTAAAAAATGGGATAAAGATTTAAACAGACACTTCTCCAAAGAAGAAATACAAATGGCTAAAAAGCACATGAAAAAATGCTCCAAATCTTTAGCTATCAGGGAAATGCAAATCAAAACTACAATGAGATACCATCTTACTACTATAAGATTGGCAGCTATGAAAAAAGCAGAAGAATACAAATGCTGGAGAGGATGTGAAGAAATGGGAACACTTATCCACTGCTGGTGGGAATGCAGAAGGATCCATCCATTCTGGAGGACAGTTTGGCAGTTTCTCAAAAAACTAACCACAGATTTGCCATATGATCGAGCAATTCCACTGCTGGGTATATACCCAGCAGAACTGAAGGCAGGGACACAAACTGATATATGCACACCAATGTTCATAGCAGCATTGTTCACTATCGCCAAAAGTTGGAATCGACCCAAATGCCCATCAATAGATGAGTGGATCAATAAAATGTGGTATATACATACAATGGAATACTACTCAGCTTTAAGAACAAATACACTACAAACACACGTGATAACGTGGATGAATCTTGAGAACCTTATGTTGAGTGAAGCAACCCAGGCATTGAAGGACAAATACTACATGACCTCAATGATATGAAATAAGCAAGCTGCCTCAGAGAGCTAGAGACTGGAAGATAGGCTTACAGGAAATCGGAGGGTAGAGGAAGGATGTAAGCTGACATCTACATGGGTGAAATCTATGATAAGATGGAGGTAAGTATGTGTACAAGGAAGGGATAAAATGGGGGCATAGAGTTACCTTTGGGTGGGGCTTTGGGGGTTTGAGGGGGGCTAGGGATGGGCGGATGGGTAATATTGCCCAAGATTGGGGGGAGCGTGGGGCAACACACGAACATAGCAGATTGTCAGGTGTTGGTTGAGAGTATAATGCTGAGAAAAACTTTTCAAAATATAATTAGGAAAGTTACCTGTTTAAGATACTCAAAGGGGATAATCTGACACAGGACAGACTCCAAGGGAATATCTGAATGCTCATTTTGCCAGAGTGGGTTATACCATTGGGTAGAGACCTATATCATGAGAGTGAAGGTAGACCCACATCCTGGGGAGGACTAATGCCATCAAATAGAGGGAACTGTATCTCTCAAGAGAAATGGTGGCTCCCAGGGCATTAGGGCAGTTGAGCAAGTCAAGCCCTCAAGACTGTTGCAAGTATCTCTGAACATGGCTCCTCAAGAAATGAAGACTGACTGTCACTGTGGGCCCCAAGGGGAGGGGGAAATAGATATTGAATAGATGGAACCAAAGTAAACGTGAGGGCAAAAGAAATGTTTCACAAGAGTACACAAGGATGGATATAAAACGTGTAATATTACACCAAAAACATATAGGGGACAACAGACTAATAATGTAAACCATAATGTAAAATATAGGATAACTAAAAAATTTAGAAAACTGTATAGCCTAAAGTATAAACCACAATGTAAACACAAATGTTACCTTGTTTGAAAGCTATTGTCTCAATATCTGTACATCAGTTTCAGTAAATATGATATGAATAAGTTAAAAGATTATCGCTGTGGAAGGGAAAAGGTTTTATAATGGATATGTGGGAGTACTGTATATTGTATATATGAATTACTGTGATCTAGGGCTCTTGTGAAGAGAAGCTCAATAATTAGGGAAAAAAGAAAAGAAAAAGATAGGATGTAGAATTTTTCCAAATCAATATGTATTCTATATCTAACCTTTAAACTCATCGCTATATTCCATTTTACTAGTAAGGGAACCTGACATTATATTGGACTTCACTCTTCCGGAAGTTTTGGATCACAGAGTGGTTCAACAATGGCAGCGGAGGAATACTGATATGGGATGTTACTGACAGGGGACATATGATTGACAGGGAGTTATACAGGGCATGTGTCCAGGGTGCATGGAAATGTTTGGATATACTCATAGTGGAAACAATTAAAAACAACAGCTGGGGGGGTACTGGGTTCCTAGCCGGGGTGGGGGGGGGCTCTGTCATGGTCCCTAGGGGAGCAGCGGCAGTCCCCCAGGGGCAACGGCAAGGACCAGGAAGGAATGAGGGTTCAACAGTGACCCCCTGATACTAATGACTATGCTTGCGAGCCAAAACACCTGAAATAAGAACGAGGCCTAGAGCAGCACTATGCCTAGGGATTCCCTCCTGACAGCCTCCGTGTTACTCAAATGTGGCCAGTCTCAAAGCCAAACTCAGCATGTAAATGCAATGCCTTCCCCCCAGCGTGGGACATGACACCCGGGGATGAGCCTCCCTGGCACCGAGGGATCACTACCAAGTACCAGCTGATGACATAACTAGAAAATGACCTTGAATTAATGGTTCAACGTGGACCAGCAGAATATCCCTGTCTACACATAATAACAGGAGTTAAAAATGCTGTTTGACCTAAAGTAAGGGGGAAATGAAAAGGACAAATGAGTTTATATGGTTATGAGTCTCTAAAAAAGAGTCTGGAGGTTGTCAGAAGAATTGCCCTTATGCACACCTGAGCAGAGTCTCAGAGAGAGATAAAGTAGATACAACCCCAGGTATTAGTTCTTTTGAGGGCTAAAGAGACCCACAGGTTCTATGGTCATGGCAGATGAAGTTCAGTGCCATGTCAGTTGGCCCTTCTTTGGAGCTGGTGTTTCTGCGTGATGGAGCTGGACTCAGATGGGATCTCTTTTCACAAGCCTTTCATGCTACTTTACTGGAATTGTAGTTGGTGCTGGGGTTTAAGATATATCTAGGGGATTTGAATCTCTGGACTGACAATATGATAGCCAGGCCCTGAGCCTCAACAGACTTCAGCTCCTACACTCTGATTTATTGGACTTACCCCACTCAGCTAACATGGAGTTGAAGAATGTCAACCACCACACCATGAAGCCTAGAGTGCCTACAACTGAAAGCAGGAGGATTGCATCCAGTATCCATGTGGAATCTAAGCCCCCTCTTGACATAGATGTGGAATGGACACAACCAAGCCAAGGTCCACAGGAAGGAGGAATACAGTAAGGATTAGAGTGGACTTAATGATATTCTATTCATGAACTACTGTGGTTAATAATCGAGAAAATGTGGCACTGGTGTGGAAAAAGTGGCCATGGTGGCTGCTGGGTGCAGGGAATGGGAGGAAGAAATAAGATGTGGAGGCATTTTCGGGACTTGGAGTTGTCCTGAGTGGTACTGCAGGGACAACTGCTGGGCATTGTATGTCCTCCCATGGCCCACTGGATGGAACATGGGAGAGTGTGGGCTATGGTGTGGACCACAGGCCATGCGGTGCAGCGATGCCCAGAGACGTACTCACCAGATGCAATGGATGTGTCATGATGATGGGGGAGAGTGTTACTGTTGGGGGAGTGGTGGGGTGGGGGCGGTGGGGTTGAATGGGGACCTCATTTTTTTAAATGTAATATTTCTTTAAAAATGAAATAAAATAAAATTTTAAAAAAAGAATTAGAAAGCATACATAGAAAAATAGCAGCTCTTATGGGAATGAAAGGTGCAGTCAATGCAATTAAGAAAACATTGGAATCATATAATAACAGATTTGAGAAGACAGAAGATTGGTGAGATTGAAGAAATGGCCTCTGAAAGTGATCATACAAAAGAAGAGATAAGGAAAAGAATGGACAAAATTGAACAAGGTCTCAGGGAACTAAATGACAGCAAAAGGCGTACAAACATTCGTGTCATGGGTGTACCAGAAGGAGAAGAGAAGGGAAAAGGGGCAGAAGGAATACTTAAAGCAATAATGGTAGAAAATTCTCCAACCCTATTGAAGGACATAGATATCCTTGTCCAAGAAGCACAATGAACTCCCATCTGAAAAAACACAAAGGACCAACTCTGAGACACATACTCATCAGAATGTCAAAGGCCAAAGATAAAGAGAGAATTCTGACAACAGCAAGAGAAAAGCAATGCATAACATATAAGGGATATCCAATAAGATTAAGTGCTGATTTCTCACCAGAAATCATGGAGGCAAGAAGAGAGTGGTCTGATATATTTAAGATACTACAATAGAAAAACTTCCAGTCAAGAATCTTATATCCAGCAAGACTGTCTTTCAAAAATGAGGGTGGGGAAACGGACTTTGGCCCAGTGGTTAGGGCGTCCGTCTACCATATGGGAGGTCCGCGGTTCAAACCCCGGGCCTCCTTGACCCGTGTGGAGCTGGCCATGCGCAGTGCTGATGCGCGCAAGGAGTGCCGTGCCACGCAAGGGTGTCCCCCGCGTGGGGAAGCCCCACGCACAAGGAGTGCGCCCATGATGAAAGCCGCCCAGCGTGAAAAGAAAAAGCAGCCTGCCCAGGAATGGCGCCGCCCACACTTCCTGTGCCGCTGATGACAACAGAAGCGGACAAAGAAACAAGACGCAGCAAATAGACACCAAGAACAGACAACCGGGGGGGGGGGGGGATTAAATAAATAAATAAATCTTTAAAAAAAAAAAAATGAGGGTGAAATTAGAATATTCATAGATAAACAGAAACTGAGAAAATTTCCAAGCAAGAGCCCAGATTTTCAGGAAATATTAAAGGGTGTGCTAGAGCCTGAAAAGAAAAGACAGGAGAGAGGGGCCTGAAAGAGAGTCTAGAAATGAAGATTACATCAATAAAAGTAACTGAAAGTGTCAAGAGTGATGAAAATAAAATATGACAGATAAAACTCAAATAGTCAGGAATAAACTTAACCAATGATGAAAAGCACTTGTATTCAGAAAACTGCAACTCAATGTTAAAACAAATCAAAAAAGCCCTAAATAACTGGAAGAACATTCCATGCTCATGGATTGGAAGACTAAATATCATTAAGATGTCAATTCTACTCAAATTGATATACAGATTTAATGCAATCCCGATAAAAATTCCACCAGCATTAAAGAAAAAATTGAAAACACAATCATTAAATTTATTTGGAAGGGTAAGGAGTCCTGAATAGCCAGAAACATCATAAAAAGGAAATGTGAACGCTCATCTCTAGACTTTTAATTGTAATACCTATCTATAGTGGTAAAAACAGCATGGTACTGGCCTAAAGACAGACATAACAGACCAATGGAACCAAATTTATGGTTCAGAAACAGACCCTCACAGGTATGGTCAAATGATTTTTGACTAGCCTGTCAAACTCACACAGCTCAGGCAGAACAGTCCATTCAACAAATGGTGCTGAAAGAACTGGACATCCAGAGCTGAAAAAAGGAAAGAGGACCCCTATCTCATACCTTACCCAAAAATTAACCCAAAATGGATTAAAAAAAAACTAAAAATAAAAGCAAGAACCATAAAACTTCTGGAAGAAATTATTGGAAAATATCTTCAAGACCCGGTGGTAGGTGGTGGACTCTTAAAGGAGGTAAGAGAAGGACTGAGTGGACTACTGATGTTTAACGTATGTAGAAGTTTTAATTGGCTTTACTGTAAAAGTGTGGAAATGTATAGAGTGGATGGTAACACATAGTGAGTAACAGCTAGTTTATAAATGGGGATGTAACTGAAAATGGTAGTCTATTTATATAAATGCCAATTGACAGATGCTTGAGAGTAATCTAGGAACTGCATAGCACAGTGAACCAAGAGGTGGGTGAGAATTGTGGTTGATGGTACAGATGCAAAAGTGTGCTTTGTTAGCTATAGCAGGTGTATATCACTACTGTAGGGTATTGGGAATGTGGAGAAGCATGGGAAAAATACAGCTGGCGTGACCTATGGACTGTGGTTAGTAGTTAATAATATAATATTCTTGCATCTGCAAAATATGTACTATGATGATACTGAGGCAGTATGGAAAATGTGAACCAAATGTACACTATGGACATGGCAATAATCAGATCTTATTTTATCTGTAGCAAGTGACACATTGTGGTGTGTTGATCAAGGGGTGTTGTTTGGGAATTCTGCACATGTGCATGATTGTTTTATAAGTTTATAACTTCTCTCCTAAAAAAATATATTTAAAAAATAATAATAGGGTGGGTTGGGGGAAAAACACACCAAATGTAAGATAAGAACTATAATTAGTAGTAAGATTTTGACAGTGTTCTTTCATAGTTTGTAACAAACGTCTCATGATAATGCAAGATATTGGTGGAGGGCTGATGTATGGGACCCCTGTATGATGTTATGCATGTTTGCTTTGTAAGTTCACAACTTTTACCATACACTTGTTTATATATATTCATATATGAATGACATAAAGATAATAATAATAGGGAAGGTGTGGGAAAATACTTTGTTTAGCAGTAATATTTTGACAATGCTCATTAATCATTAGTTAAAAAGGTTTAGAAACAATGCAAGTTATTGGTGTTAGGGTGAGATGTTATATATGTTTGTTTGACGTTATGTATGTTTGTTTTGTAAGTTCACAACTATTGTACATTTATTGTTCATGTATGTTTGTGTATGAGTGATATATTTCAATAAATTTTTTTAAAAATTAAAAGAATAAGGTGTATGGTCCAAAATGTAAACCATAATGTAAATCATCAACTATGATTAGTAGCAGTGTTTCAATATTTGTACTCAATTGCAACAAATGTACCATCCATGTGTAAAATTTTATTAATAGGGGAAAGGGAAAAGGGGGAGGATGTTGGTATATGGGACTCCCCTGTATTCTCTATGTGACTTTTCTGTAACCTGAAGTGTCTTTGAAGACAAAATGAATAAAATAAGGCGCTGGGGGAACAAACAGAAGAAAATATCAATGTACATACAAAGACAAGAGATCTTATAATAATGAAAGACAATGTAAAAAAATGTTTACAATATATTTTTCATTATTTTTTATTATTCCAAATTTTAAAAACTTTTTTTGCATTTATTTCTTATTTTTAAAACTATCATTATTATTTCATTTTCTTATTTAATTGTATTTGGATATTTTGTTGACTTCATTTTCGAAGAAGTTTTTGATCACGGAAAGGTTATAACTGTGACAGGAGAGGTTTATTGATGTGGAGAGTCAGGGATGGGCGATACACGGGAGGAGGTTCACCTAGGGTATACCTATAAGGCATATGAATATGTTCAAATGTTCATGGGACATTGCAACGGTGGGTGGAGACTCAAAAGAATACCCAAGTCCCATCCTGGGGAGTTTTGCCACATTTTCTCTAATGGGACAAGAATTGCCCAAGTTCAGGGGCAGTGACTAGTCAAAGAGGATGGTCCATGGACGACAGTTTTTACTTTCGAAATTGAAACTTAGCCTAACCTCCTTGTTGCTCAAATGTGGCCTCTCCCTAAGCTGAACTCAGTATATAATTGTATTACCTTCCCCCAAGTGTGGGACATGACTCCTGGGGATGAGCTCCCTGGCACTGAGGGATTGCTACCAAGCACCAACTAGCAATTTTATTGGAAAAAGACGTTGACCAAAAGGGGGAAAAGGTAAAGACAAATAAGTTTATATGACTAAAAGACTTCAAAGTGAGTCAGGAGGCCATTCCAGAGGTTGCACTTATGCATATCTCAGCAGGATCTCACTGACTGCGGAAGTACCAAAGCTACCTTACATATAGCAGTGCTCCTGAGGGCTCTGGAGATATCCACACTATAGGCAGACAGCTCAAGTTCTGCACCCTGCCGGTGGGCTGTACTTTGCAATTTATGCTCCCCAGTGGGACAGAGTTGGATTCAGTTGTGGTTCCCTACACATGGTTCTTCTGCCTCTTCTATTTGAACTTACAGTTAGTACTAGAGTTGATAGGTTATGTCCAAGAGACTTAAATCTTTGGGCTGTTCATGTGCCAGCTGGGCCCTGAATCTCAAAAGAGTTGCAACACCTACACTCCAGTTCATTGGACACACCCAGGACAACAAACAAGGAGATGATGGACAACAATCTTTCCAAGAAACAAAGAGCGTCTGCAACTGCAAGCAAGATAATCCCATCCATCTGCCCCACGGGATCTAAGCCCCCTTCCAATTAGAAGTGAAGTGGGCATCACTATCCCAGAATCATCACGACTGGGGAATTAACAATGGACTAGAGGAGACTTATCAATATTCTACTACAGACTTATTGTTATTCTAGCAATGGAAGAACTGTTATTGATGGAGACGGTGGCTACTGTAGGTTCTGAGGGGACGGAGAGAGAAAAACAGGTATAATATGGGGGCATTCTGGGGACTTTGGAATTGTCCTGAATGACACTGCAATGACAGAAACAGGCCATTATATATCTTGCCATAACTTACAAAATTGTGTGGGAATGAGTGTAAAGTACAATATAAACTATAATCTACACGTAAGGGCAAAGCTCCAAAATGTGTTCATCAATTTTAACAAAAGTACCACACTAATGAAGGTATGTGGGAAAACACGGAAGGGGTAGGGAGCAGGGCAAATGGGAATCTCTTATATTTTTTATGTAACATTTATGTAATCTAAAGTATCTTTAAAAAAATAAAATGGAAAGTATATTAAATAAAAAAGAACCAGCACTCACACACAAAAATACAAAGAGCTTGACTTGTAAAGAAACAGAAGAGAGGCCAAAATACTTGATTCCTCTCTTTATATCCAATAAATCAATATATCAGTGTGGCTAAAGGGATACCAAGTCTGTATGTGAAGAGACTGGAGAGGAGAAGAAACATTCTTCTGTGTTAAAAGCAGAATTAGGAAATCATATGAAAAACGCTTATGTTAGTATACTCCACAACTTAGATAAGAACAAATTCCTAGAAAAACACAACCTGGCAAAGTTCATTCAAGAATAAATACAAAACCTGAATAGACCTAAATTGATGAAGGAAATTGAAATTAAAGTTAAAATCCTTTCACATTGAAAATTCCAGGTCCACATGTTTTCACTGGCAAATTATACCATTTCTTCCTTAAATGATACTAATTCTACACAAACTCTTCCAGAAAATAGAAGAGAAGGGAATATTTTCCAACTCATTCTATGAGGCCAGCATCACCTTGATATTATCCTTTGTGAACATAGATGCAAAAATTGAAAACAAAATTTTAGCAAAGGGAATCCAACAAAATGGTAAAAGGATAATACATAATGACCAAGTGGGATTTATTTTTAAAATGTGGGGGCTGGTTTAACATTCAAAAATCAATTAATGTATCTTCAGCCCTGCCTCAATCAAGATGGCAGAGTGAGAAGCTTCAGGGTTCTGTTCTCCCACAGAAGCTCTGGACAACCAGCAGCATCTTTCTCAAAGTTCAGAAAACAGTTACAAGACTGCAGTAGAGGCAAGTGCCAAACCAAGAAAAAGCCTACTTAAAAGCAGAAGGAGTTCCTGATGCCCTGGCTGGGCCTACCTTTACTGGTTTGGCATGGAGCCAGACTGCACTCCCACCACTGATCCCTGGGCCTGGTTCCAGAGGAGCAGGGTATGTTGTGCACATACTGGGAGCATGTATTTCTGGCCCAGTCTGTCTGGTGGTGGCCTGAGGGATTCACTATCCCAGAACTTGCCTTATATGTAGAAAGCAGCTCACAGAGTTCTACAGAATGTTGTGTGAGATCAGTCAAATAGACACCTGGGTCAAGGGACTACTGACTGTAGGAGAGACAACATAGTGCCCATAACTGTGAGGAAACCGTTTCCTAGGAAAGAGGGAACACTGGCATCCACGTAAATGGGGAGATTCCAAACATGCAAGCCCAAGTTAAGAAGCAATGACAGCAGGGACCACAGAAGCTCCTATGCTTTGTTCTGGATCCAGTTCCTAAACTGACTGTATGGACAAACTCTGAAAGAGATCACTCTTACAGGCTAATCGTCAAAGACTAGCAAAGTTGTTCTCTTCTTTCCTTCCTTTCTTCTTTTCTGTCTTATTTTTGCTTAGCTCCTGTCATTCAAGGAAATGCCTTTCACAATACTAGTTGGATATAAGCTTAAGGAACAGCTGCTTCAGAGTCTAAATTCCAGCAACAAAGCATTAAAATAATCCATATCAAAATGTGCAAATTTCAACAAGATTACAAAACCTACAGTGAAATAGGAAGTGATGGCCCAACCTAAGGAGAAGATGAAAGCATTAGAAACCATAATAAGGAGGACCTGACCTGGGTTATACAAAACAAAGACTTTAAAAAATGGTCCTAAATATGTTCAAAGAGCCAAAGGAAAATACAAAGAACTGAAGGAAATCAGGAAAACAATAGAAGAACACAAAGAGAATATCAACACAGAGATAGAGATTACGAAAACAACTGAATAGAGCTAAAGACCACAGTAACAGAAATTAAAAATCCCCTACAGGGGCTCAAGAGTAGACTGGAGCTGGCAGAAGAAAGAATCAGTAAACCTGAAGATAAAAAATGAAATCATCCAGTCTGAGAAGTGGCGAAAGGAAAGAATGAAACATTAACAGAGCCTGAAGAACCTGATGGACACCTGATGGACACCATCAAACTGAACAATATATGCATTGTGGAAGTCGGAGAAAGAGAAGAAAGTGGTAAAAAGAATATTCAAAGAAATAATGAGTTTTTTCAAACTTTTTATTGTGAAATACTTACAAACTTATAGAACAGTTGGAAGAACACTATAAATATCACACAGAGAATTCCAAAATACTCCCTCCTACCCCCAGATAACCATATTCACCAATATGAACATTTTGCCACCTTTGCCGTATCTATCTGCCTACCTGCCGAACAAGTGTGAGCAGGTTCTACAAATCATAATCCCTGAACACATAGCTTCCACATACATTTCTTATGAACACAGATATTCACTTATGAATAACATTATAAATTTGTAATAATCTTGTTTGTTCCAATAACATTCCATCCCCCTATCTTTATACAGACCTTGTCACAAATTACTTATTTATATGTTATGAGTCTGAAACCATTGACTTAGCATTAAATTCATGCACTTGCCCATTCAGATCCTGTAGGTAGTGAAAAATGGAGTTATAAACCAAAATACAATAGTACTGGTACTTATATTTACCGAGAGCATTATCTTCACCTGAGATAATTTATTTTTTCATGTGGTTTCAGTTAATTAGCGTCCTTTCCTTTCAACCTGCAGAACCACCTTTAGCCTTTCTTGTAGGGCCTGTCTAGTAATGACGACATTCCTCAGGTTTTGCTTATCTGGGAATTTCTTATTCCCACCTGCATTTCTGAAAGGCAGTTTTACCAGATATAGAAGTCTTGGCTGGCAATTTTTTGCTTTCAGTACTTTTTAAGATTTTTTTAATACCTCCCCCCTCAGTACTTTAAATTCATCATCTTACTGCCTTCTTTCTTGCCTCCATGGTTTCCAATGGATAATCAGTACTTAATCTTATTGAGGTTCCCATGTGTGTGACACATTACCTCTCTCTTGAAGCTTTCAGAATACTCTTTATCTTTGACATTTGCCAGTTTGATTTAAGATGGCACAGTGTAAGTCTATTTGGGTTTATCCTATTTGCAGTTTATTGAGCATCTCAGAAATGTATACTCATTTTCTTGAGTAACCTGCCAAATATTTTATGTGTATTTTTTCTCATTTTATATATAAATGGCATATATGATAAACACTGTTCTGTCCCTTGCTTTTTTCTCTTTCTGATATAACTTGAAGATTGTTTCATAGCACACAAAGTACTTCCTCATTTTATTTGAACAGTTGTGGGATAATATATGTTTATTCTACCAATTTGCTATACTCCCTTTAGATTATTTCCAATATTTTGCCAAGTAAACAATTCTGCAATGAATTGTCTTTTATATGTTGCTTCTTCGTAGATAAATGTAAATGTAGGATATAAATTATTAGAACTGAGATAAAGGATATGAGCTTTTCAAATTCTAACAGAGAATGCCAAATTGACTATTTCTCCCATACTTTTACCAACAATCTATTACCAAATCTATTGATATTTCTAATACAGTTGGTGAAAAATTTTATCTCAATCATGTAATATGCCTTTATTTGCAGTCTAAAGATTAATTTTATGCCATTTCGGGATAATAATGGAATCATTCATAAAGGAAACATCCAGATTCCATTTCCCTAAAGCTGAGCTCTGCCCTCCCTTTTCATTAGAAGTCACAAGAATTTCTAGGAGGATCTTATAGAAGAGAGTAGAGGCCAAGAGAGAAAAAAATAAGTGAAAAAAGCAAATTCTAGAACAATATGCACAATATACCATTTATGTTAAAAACCCAACCCAAACTGTGTTTATATATGTAAGTGCACAGGAAAACATCTGGAAAAATACATCTCAAACTATTAAGAGTACTTCCTTTGGAGGAATGTATTGGCATGGGTGACAAAGAGATGACAGAAGGTAAGGTAGACTCAGCTTTATAGTTTGAATCATTTACAAGAATCTATGTATTACTTTTTGTTGAAACCTTGCAGAGGTGCCCAAAGATGTACTTACCAAATCCAATGGATGTGTCATGATGATGGGAACGAGTGTTGTTGGGGGGGTGGGGGGGGTGGGGGGTGGGGTTGAATGGGACCTCACATATATATTTTTAATGTAATATTATTACAAAGTCAATAAAAAAAAAATTTAAAAAAAAAAAAAAAAGATATAATACATACAATTCACCCATTTAAAGTATATAATTAATATATACACCACTACAATTTTAGAACATTTTCATTACCTCAAAAAGAAACCATGTGGGAAGCGGCTGTGGCTCAATCAGCTGGGCTCCTGTCTACCATATGGGAGGCCCTGGGTTCGTGTCTCGGGGCCTCCTTGTGACAGCGGCTCCCCCGCATGCTGCAGAATGCTGCCCAGCCTGCAAGCACCTCAGAAAGCAGGCTCAGCAAAGTAACGCCAACAGAAAGGGAGACAGGCAAAAAACGCAGAAGAGCACACAGTGAATGGACAGAGAAGAGGCAGCAAGCAAGCCGCAGGGGGTAAAAAAATAAATAAATACAGACACAGAAGAATGCAGAGTGAATAGACAGAGAACAGACAGCATGCAAAAAGCCTCAAGTGGGGGGGATAATAAAACAAAACCAAACACCATGTACTCCTTAGTTATCACTTCCCTAATTCCCCAGCCCTATGCAATCATTAATCTGCTTTCTGTCTCTAGAATCTGCCTATTCTGAAAATTTCACATGAATGGAATAGTGTAATGTGTGGTCTTTTGTGACTGGCTTCTTTCACTTGAACATGTTATCAAGGCTTATCCACTGTTAAACATGTATCAATACTTAATTCCCTTTTATGGTCGAATAAAATTCCACTCTATGGATATACCATGATTATCCATTCAACCACTAATAGACATCTGGACTGTTTCTACCTTTTGGGTATTATAAACAATGCTGTTATAAACATTCATGTGCAAAATAGATACATCTATTTTTGTTTCCCTAGTGTATATACCTAGGAGTGCCAGCTGAATAGTTTCAGTACTTACATTTTAAGTCTTTAATTCAAATTGAGTTAATTTTTTAATATGGTATGAGAAAAGGGTACAACTTCATTCTTTCACATGTGGTTATCCAGTTGTCTCAGAGCCATTTGTTGGAAAGACAATCCTTTCTCCATTAAATGGCCTTGACAGCATTGTTGAAAATCAGTTGACCACAGACACATGGTCTTTTGGGTTGAACTGTGTCCCCCCAAAAGATACACTGAAGTCGAAAACCCCAGTATCTATGAAAATGATCTTATTAGGTTTCTTGCACTGGGAGGCAGACGTGGCTGAACTGATGGAGCATCCATCTACCATACAGAGGGTCCAGGGTTCGATCCCCGGGGCCTCCTGATCCATGTGGTAAGCTGGCCCACATGCAGGGCTGTGTCATGCAAGGAGTGCCCTGCCACACAGGGGCACCCCCGCATAGGGGTACCCCATGCACAAGGTGTGCGCCCCATAAGGAGAGTTGCCCTGTGTGAGGGAAGCGCAGCCTGCCCAGGGGTGGTGCTGCGCACGCAGTGGGCTGATGCAGCAAGATGACACAACAAAGAGGAGATGTAGTTTTCCAGCGCCACTGGATGGTGCAGGTGGAGGCAGAACACACAGTGATTGGATGCAGAGAGCAGACAACGGTGGGACGGGGAGAGAAAGAAAAAAATAAATCTTTAAAAAAAAAAAATAGGTTTCTTCCACATGTAGTCAAGTTAAGATGAGGTGTTACTGGATTTAGGGTGGGTCCCTAAATCCCAACATCTTTAAAAGGAAAGAGAGATTTAGAGACACAGGGGTCCTACAGGTAATAAAGCTATGTGACAATGGAGGCTGAGACTGGAGAGATGCTGCCACAAGTTAAGAAATGCCAAGGACTGTCAGGAACCATCAGAAGTGAGAAGCAATGAAGGGTGCTTCCCAAGAGCCACCAGAGAGAGCATGGCCTTGCTGACACCTTGATTTCACTTCAGCATCCAGAATGGTGAGAAAATAAAATCATATTGTTTAAAACCAAAGTTTGTGGTATTTTGTTACAGCAGCTGTAGAAAACTAATACACATGGTTGTATTTATGTACATTCACTTCTCTTCCACTGCTCTATATGGTTGTCTGTATGCCAGTACCAGAGTGTCTGGATTGCCATTACTTTGTACTTAATTTTTTGAAGGCTTTTAAAATTCAGATCTATTTATGTGGTGTGTACATAGGAATCACTTGGAAGATTCTTCATTCTTTTGCTGTAACACCCCACCTTGCTCTGTGAGGTAAAATATTGTAGCCATAGAAAAGAGAAAATTCTTCCTCAATTCCCATACCAGATTCTCAAAGAGGACAGATGGAGATCTTGGCTTTATTCAAATGAAAATTTAGAGTTGCTTTAAAATTAGCATATATATATACACACACACACACACTAATATATATAGGCATTTAAAAGGAAGCATAAAAGGACTACCAATGAGCTATGCTCTACATATATAAACATAGACAGGGAAAACATAAATTTATTCTTTCAAGACTGTGGAGGATATACCCTATTACCTCTGAGTTGTGCTGCCACACAAGACGATCTATTGTGAGGAATGGCAGTGAAGAGTGGCAATCTTATCCCTTCTGGGAATTTTTTTGAACTTTTAATTTTGAAATAACTTCATATTTACAGGAAAGTTACAAAAATAATACGGAAATATAAATAGAACTCCAGTATACCTCCTGTATTAGTCTGCCAAAGGGGTGCTGATGCAAAGTACCAGGAATCTGTTGGCTTTTATAAAGGGTATTTATTTGGGATAACTGCTTACAGTTTCAAGGCCCTAAAGAGTTCAACTCAAGGCTGCTTTCTCACCAAAGTCAGTGCCATGTGCTGAAGCAAGATGGTGGGGGATCTCTGCCTGAACTCTTGGCCCTTCTCAGCTGCTCAGCAACTCTATTCTCTTTGGCTGCAAACTATAAGGCAAATGTCTCATTCTCAGGGCTTTAGCTGTTTGAGCCTTCTCCTTTCTGTCATTTGGCAAAACCAAAATGACTAAGTTCTCTCCTCTTCTGTGGGTCTTCTTGAGTGAGTGTCCATTTATAGCAGCCCACGAAGGAGGCAGGGACTTAACCCTGAGGTACACCCTACTGATGTGGTCAAATCAAAGGCCCTAAATTGATTTTATTAAGTAAACTTAAAATCTTTGAATTTAATACAATCAAAGGGTATCACACCCAGAGGAATAGGCTAGTTTACAAGCATAATCTTTCTCATTTTGGGCATATAAACAAAAATAATCTCAAACTGCCATATTCTACCCTCTGAGTTCCAAAAAGACATTACAATATTTAAAAATACAAAACAAAACTTAAATCTGTAACAATGCTAAGTACAAAATCACATCACAATCAGTTTATAGAACTGAAGTTAGCCTTGGGGCAAAGTTCCTTCTGGCTGTAAACCTGTGAAACTTAGGGAAACATGAGTCACTAGTTCCCAACAGTTCTGAAAACCTGCAGGGGATACTTCATTAGATTTCAAACTCTGAGAGTCATTCTTAAGACGATGGTTTCTTTTCCTACTTGGGAATTTTGGGGGTCCACTCTTTCCACAGGCTTGCCCAACAAGCATGAGGGTGGCAAACAAGCTCTAGACTTTACCCTCCAAGAACATTGGGGTAATGGTCACACTTTACCCAATCTCTGGAGTAGAGTCTCAACCCCCTTAGTAGAGTGAGGTGGCAACATTCTCCCTAACCTCTTGTTATTTTAGGTTCATTCACATTGTCGCAAGTATCATTCTTTTTCACAGCAGCATAACAATCCATTTTATGTATGCAGCACATTTTCCTTAACCATTCCTCTGTGATGGACACATGGTTTGCTTTCATCTTTTATCAAATGTGAATAAAGGGAGGCCACCACATGGGAGGTCTACTGTTCAAACCCTGGGACTCCTTGACCCATGTGGAGCTGGCCCATGAGCAGCGCTGATGCACGCAAGGAGTACCTTGCCATGCAGGGGTGTTCCCCAAGCAGGGGAGCCCCACGTGCAAGGAGTGTGCCCCGCAAGGAGAGCCGCCCAGCGCGAAAGAAAGTGCAGCCTGCCCAAGAATGGCACTGCACACATGGAGAGCTGACACAAGATGACACAACAAAAAGAAACACAGATTCCTGGTGCCACTGATAAGGATAGAAGCGGTCACAGAAGAATACATAGCTAATGGACACAGACAGCAGACAGCTGTGGGGGGGAGGGGGAAGGGGAGAGAAATAAATCTTCAAAAAAAATTGTGAATAAAGGTGGCTTATGAGAATCACTATGCAAATATCAGTTTAAGTATCTGCTCTCAACTCTTTTGGATATTTTACAAGAAGTGGGATTGCTGGGTCATATGGCAATTCTATACATAACATCTGAGGAACCACCAAACCACTTTCCACAGTGGCTGCACCATTTTACATTCCCACCAACAATGAATGAATGTTCCTCTCCAACATTTGCTATTTTTCTTTTTTTTTTTAATAGCAGTCATTCTCATGGGTTTGAGGTGGTATCTCATTGTGGTTTGTTTTGCAGTTACCTAATATCTAATGATGTTGAGCACATTTTCATGTGCTTTTGGGATATTTGCATATCTTCTTTAAAGAAATATTTATTCATGTCTTTGCTCATTTTTAATCAGGCTGTCTTTGTCTTGTTGATGTTTAGGATTTCTTTGTAAATTCTGGATATTTTATTTATTTTAAAGATTTATTTTTTATTTATTTCTCTCCCCTTCCCCACCCCCTATTGTCTGGTCTCTGTATCGATTCACTGTGTGTTCTTCTGTATCCACTTGCATTCTTGTCAGCAGCACCAGGAATCTGTGTCTCTTTTTGTTGAGTCATCTTGCTGCGTCAGCTCTCAGTATGTGCGACGCCACTCCTGGGCAGGCTGCACTTTTTTCACACAGGGCAGCTCTTCTTGTGCGTGGGGCTCCCCAACCCGGGGGACACCCCTGCATGGCAAGGCACTCCTTGCGCACATCAGCACTGCGGGTGGGCCAGCTCACCACACAGGTCGAAAGGCCCTGGGTTTGAACCCTGGACCTCCTATGTGGTAGACGGATACTCTATCAGTTGAGCCAAATTTGCTTCCCTATTTTCTGGATATTTTTTAAAACCCTTACTTTTATGTGGTATCGAAATTTATCCATTCTATAGGTTGTTTTTTTACCTTCATGATAAAAGTCCTTTGATGAACAGAAGTATTTCATTTTGATGAGGTCCCATTTATCTATTTTTCATTTGTTGCTTGTGCTTTTAGTGTAAGGTATAAGAAACCATTCCCTAACACAAGGTCTTAGAGATGATTCCCTATGTTTACCTCTAGGAGTTTTATAATCCTTGTTCTTTTATTTAGGTATTTGATCCATTTTGAGTTAATTTTTGGGGTGAGACAGGTGTTCCAGTTACTCGTTTGTATATGGAGTTCTAGTTTTCCCCACCATTTGTTGAAAAGACTATTCTTCCCCTATTGAGTGGACTTGGCACCCTTGTTAAAAAAGGGGATGGAGAGCATAGATGTGATGATATATTTCTGAACTCTCAATTCGATTTCATTGGTCTATATATCAATTCTTGTGCCAGTATCATGCTGTTTCAACCACTGTAGCTTTGTAATAAGTTTTAGTCAAGTGTGAGTGCTCTGACTACACTCTTCTTTCATAAGATGGTTTTGGCTCTACAGAGCCCGTTACCCTACCAAATAAATTTGATGATTGATTGATTTTTGTATTATTGCAAAGTAGGGTATTAGAATTTTTTTTTAAAATTTCTCTCCCCTCCCCCCGCCCCAGTTGCCTGCTCTCTGTGTCCATTCACTGCATGTTCTTCTGTGACCGCTTCTATCCTTATCAGCGACACCAGGAATCTGTGTTTCTTTTTGTTGTGTCATCTTGTGTCAGCTCTCCGTGTGCGCGGCACCATTCCTGGGCAGGCTGCACTCCTTGGGCATGGGGCTCTCCTACGCGGGGGACTCCCCTGCGTGGCAGGGCACTCCTTGCGCGAATCAGCACTGCTCATGGGCCAGCTCCACACTGGTCAAGGAGGCCCAGGGTTTGAACCATGGACCTCCCATGTGGTAGGTGGATGCCCTACCCATTAAGCCAAGTTCTCTTCCCAGGGTGTTAGAATTTTTATTGGGATTGCACTGAATCTGTAAATCACTTTTCAAAGAACTGACTCGGCAATATTTAGTCTTCCAATCCATGACTGTGGAATGCCCCTCCATTCATTTTGGTCTTCTTGGATTTGTTTTAGCATGTTTTGTAGTTTTCCATGTAGAAGTCATTTACATCGTTGGTTACAATTATTCCTAGATATTTGATTCCTTATTTGCTATTGTAAATGGGATTTTTTTCTTGATTTCATCTTCAGATTGCTCATTAGTAATGTTAGAAACACTACTGACTTCTGCATGTTGATCTTGTACTCTGCCACTTTACTGAATTTATTAGCACTGGTAGCTTTAGTGTACATTTTTTCGAGACTTGCTATATATAGGACAATGTCATCTGTAAAAGTTTTACTTCTTTTCCAGTTTGGATGCCTTTTATTTTTTTTTATTGTCTAACGCTCTAGCTAGACTTTTAATACAATGCTGAGTAACAGTGGTGACAGTGCACATCTTTATCTTGTTCCTGATCTTAGCAGGAAAGCTTTCAGTCTTTCATAATTAAGAAGTCTGTTAGTTACGGGTTTTTCATATATGCTCTTTATCATGTTAAGGATGTTTTCCAAGTGTTTTCAAGAAGGGGGTGCTGGATTTTTTTCAAATGCCCTTTCTTCATCAATGAAAATGATGTGGTTTCTTGTTTTTCCTTCATTCTGTTAATGTAGTATATAACAGTACTTTTTTTTATGTTGAGCTACCCTTGCAAACCTGGGATAAATCCTAATTGATCATGCTGTATAATTCTTCTAATGTGCTGCTGGATTCCATTTGCTAGATTTTGTTTATTCTATTGTTTTTTATTTTTTAATTCTCTTTTATTTCTGCTCTAATCTTTATTTCCTTCACTCTGCTCACTTCACTTAAGCTGTACTTCATTATTCTTTCTTCTGGTTCCTCCAGGTGTGTGGTTAGGTCTCTGACTTGAGTTATTTTTTCTTTTTTAAATGTAACCATTTAAGGCTATAAATTTCCCTTTGAGCACTACTCTTCCCAAATTCCATAAGTTTTGAAATGTTGTGACCTCATTTTCATTCATCTCAAGATATTTCCTGATCTGCCTTGTGATTTCTTCTTTGACCCATTGATTGCTTACATGCGTTGTTTAATTTCCATGTATTTGTGGATTTTCCAGTTGTCTGTCATTATTGATTTCTAGATTAATTTCATTGTGGACAGAGAAGATTCTTTAGTTTTAATCTTTTAAAAATTACTTTCGTTTTTTTTTTTTGGACCAACTGGTGGTCCATCCTGGAGAATGAGCCACGTGCCCTTGAGAAGAATGTGTAACCTGTTTTTGTAGGGGAAGAGGACAGTACTTGTGTATGTCTGTTAAGTCTAGTTCATTTATCACGTTGTTCGAGTTCTTTATTTCCATGCTGAACTTCTATCTAGATGTTCTATCCATTGATATAACTGATATTGAAGTCTCCAATTATTACTGTAGTGGTATCTATGTCTCCCCTCGTTTTTGCCGTTATGTTTTACATAACTGTTTATGATTGTTATTTCTTCTTGGCGGATTGACCCTTTTATTAACATATAATATCTTTGTCTCTCATAAAAGCTTTTGACTCAACGATTATTTTGTTCAATATTAGTATAGATTAGTATAGATGGCTACTATTTGCATGGAATATCTTCTATCCTTTCACTTTAAACCTATTTGTGTCTTTTTGTCTAAGGTGAGTACTCTTGCAAACATCATATGGTTGGATTGTACTTTTTAATCCATTCTTCAAATCTTTGTATTTTCATTGGGGAGGAGTTAAATCCATTAACATTCAGTGTTATTACATGTAAGGCAGCACTTACTTCACTTTGCCCTTTGTTTTTTTTATGTCTTAAATCTGCTTTGTCTTTATCTTTCTTTTCCTTTATTGCAGCCTCTTTTATGTTTAGATATTTTGTGATATAACCAACTGATCCCTTTCTCATTTCCATTTCTATATATTTTTAAAATACTTTGTGGTTACCTGGGTAATGTTTTAAACAATATAAATCTTCACTAGTTTGAAAAGATTCCAACTTCAATAACATACACATTCTCTGCTCCTTTCCTCCTCTTCATGTTTCTTTTGTCACATAACACCTCTTTATATTTTGCATGTCCATTATAAGGAAAAATATTTTATTCAATTATATCCTCTTTTAGGAAAAAAAGAACACAGTTATATATTAAGGACACAATACTCTTGAGTTTTGCATTTAACCACTTAGTTACCTTCATAAGATCTTCACTTCTTCATACTGCTCCAAGCTCTTCTCTCCTATCTTTACCTTTCAACTTAAAGCTCTCCTTTTAGCAATTTTTATAAGGCAGGTCTTTTGGTGATAAACTATCTCAGTTTTGCTTATTCATGAAATGTCTTGAACACTCCCTCTGTTTTGAAGAATGGTTTTGCCAGATAAGGAATTTCTGGCTGGCTGATAAATATATCATACACCACCTTTTCACCCCTTGGTTTATTTTGAGAAATCAGTACTCACTCTGACTGAGGATCCCTTGTACGTAAGGAATCACTTTTCCCTTGCTGTTTTCAGAATTTTCTCTTTATCTCTGGTTTACTATATTTTGATTTGTATGTGTCTTGGAATAGCTCTATGAGGGCTTACCCTCTTGGAGTACATTGCATACCTTGGACATGGTTTTGTTATTGTTTTGTTTTGTTTCTTTGTCTTGCACCATAATTGGGAATTTTGGGGTCATTATTTTTTCAAATATTTTTTCTGCCCCCTTTTCTTCTCCTCTGAGACTTCCATGTTATGTATGTTGGTATGCTTCATGCTATTATACAGGTCCCTTTGACACTAATCAGTTTTTTCCTATTCTTTTCCATTTTTCTGACTCTATTAACTTGATTGTCCTGCCTTGTAGTTCACTGATTCTTTCTTCTGCCTGTTCAAATCTGCAGCTGTATGCCTCTTATGTATTTTTAAATCTCCATTATTGTATTTCATATTCATAAGTGCTGTTCCTTCATAAACATTCTAATTCTTTTTTTCACATTGTCTCATTTAGCTCTACATCTATATTTAGTTTATTTCTATCCATATTTTCCTTTAACTCCTTGAGTTGATTTAGGAAATGTTTGAACATCTTTGATTAGTTATACCAAAGTCTGTGTTTCATCTGAGGTTTTAATTTATTTACTTGAATGAACCATATCATCCTGTTTCTTAGTATGGCTTGTGATTTTTTGCTGATGTCTGGGCATCTGATTACTTTAATGTGTGTGGCAGTCTGAGATTTTTTTTTATGAATCCCAAAAAGAGAGTGATTATGTTTGTAAACTAATCTACTCATCTGGGTGAGACACACATTAAATTCAGTTGGGAGGCCTTTGATTAGATTACATGTTAAGATTAGGGCTTTCTGGGAAGCGGACTTGGCCCAGTGGTTAGGGCGTCCATCTACCACATGGGAGGTCCACTATTCAAACCCCGGGCCTCCTTGACCCGTGTGGAGCTGGCCCTGAGCAGTGGTGATGCGCGCAAGGAGTGCTGTGTCAGTTCAGCCTGCTCAGGAATGGTACCGCACACACGGAGAGCTGACACAACAAGATGACGCAACAAAAAGAAACATAGATTCCCATGCCGCTGACAACAACAGAAGTGGACAAAGGACATGCAGCAAATAGACACAGAGAACAGACAACTGGGGTGGGGGGAGAGAAGGGGAGAGAAATAAATAAATAAATCTTTAAAAAAAAAAAAAGATTAGGGCTTTTTTTCTTAAACAAATACTTTTCATATTATATATATTTAAAGATACTTAGATTACATAAATGTTACATAAAAAATGTAGGGGATTCCCATATGCCCCACTCCCTACCCCTCCCAAGATTTCCCACATTAACATCCTTCATTACTGTGGTGCATTTGTTACAACTGATGAATACATATTGGAACACTGCAAATGAATGTGGTTTATAGGTTATGTTATAGTTTAAACGGGTTAAACAATTTTGTATGTTATAACAAGATATAGAATGGCCTGCATCTGTCATTGCAATGTCATTCAGACAATTCTAATGTCTCGAAAGTGCCCCCATATCATAACTATTTTTCCCTTTCCCTCCCCTCAGACCTCCAGTAGCCAAAGCCTCTACATCAATGATATAAGTTCTTCCATTGCTAGAATACCAATAAGTCTATAGTAGAATAACAGTAAGTCTACTCTAGTCCATCATTCATTCCCCAATCCTGAGGATCCTGGGATGGTGATTCCCCCTCCTCCTCTAACTGAAAGGGAGCTTAGATCCCATGAGGCAGATGGATGGGACTATCTTGCTCATAGCTGCAGACTCTCTCTGTTCCTTGGGATGGTCATTGTCCATCTTTATCTCCTTATTTGTTGTCCTGGGTGTGTCCAATGAACTGGAGAGTAGGTGTTGCAACTCTGCTGAGATTCAGGGCCTGACTGGAACATGGACAGCTCGAAGATTTAAGTCTCTTGGACATAAACCTATCAACTCTAGTACTAATTATAGGTTCAAATAGAAGGGGCAGAAGAGCCATGCATAGAGAACCACAAATGAGTGCAACTCTGTCATACTGGGGAGTGTAAGTCCCAAAGTAGGGTCCACTGGCAGGGTACCAAACTCCTGAGCTGTCAGTCCTGCCTATGGCATCTGGATGTCTCCAGAGCCCTCAGGAGCCCTGCATTTGAGACAATAGTTTCTGTGGCACTCAATGGGATCCTGCTGAGATGTGTGCATAATTGTAATCTCTGGGATCACCTCCTGACTCACTCTGAAGTCTCTAAGCCATATAAACTCATTTATCTTTATCAAGATTAGGTCTTTTGATTTGACTATGTCAGTACGGTGTGACTCAGGTTGAGTACCTGCCCCCTTGCTGGGTCTGAAATAAACAGACTCACATGAAGAGACACACAGGAAAAGAGGGCTCTGCCATTTTTTATTCTGCCATGTGACAGGAAGAAGGCTCAAATAGCTGAGGCACCAGGAAGAGTTGAGCCATTCATTTGCCTGATAGCTTACAGTTGAGATCAGGAAGAGAGCAGAACAGCCAAGAGTGATATAGAAGGCCCAGAAAGAAACAAGCCCTGTGCCAGGAGAGAGGAAGCCCTAAGAGACAAGTCCTATGCCAGCTTGCAACTGAAACTGGAAAGAAAGCAGTGCAGCTGAGCCTGAAAGAGGAAGCTAAGAGGGGAAGGAGAAACCTCACAGAGATCACCTTCCTAATTCACATTATCTTCCTAATTCTATGTTGCAACACACCAGGATCAACAGTGGCTAACAATGTTAAGAAAGCATCTCTGTTAATGCCTTGATTTGGTGTTGGAACTGTAAGCTTTTACCCCCAAGTAAATCCCCTTATTAAAGCCAACAGATTTCTGGTACTTTGCATCAGCACCCCTCTGGCTGACTAAAACAGGGTCCTTTTGTATGTAAACACTTGCCAAATGCTTTGGCTCTGCCTTTGGTCTATGTGGCATTAAGTCCCTGTGCCTAAATGACTGTGTGGTTCTTACTTGCTGTCATGAGTGGTTCCATGGTCTGCGACTATAGCTGGAGGTGCCTGGGCGACAGTGGGGCCACTGTTTACTCTAAAGTCATGGGAATGATGAGAAGGAGTGGCCAGACTATCATGTTCAAGTCACATTCTTCTTTGGTGGGACTTTTTTTCCCCTTTGATTAAGTGTTTGTATAGTCTTTCTCCAGTTTCTATCATTCTCTGAAGCTCTAAGCAAGTGGTATTTGCCCTTTTATTAGGTGTTTCTGAGGGAAAACTTTTCAGAGGATATCTTATATTGCCATCTTGATGATGTCACCCTGTACTTAAGTTTTTTTTTTAAAGATTTATTTTATTTCTCTCCCTTCCCTGCCCCCCAGTTGTCTGTTCTCTGTGTCTATTTGCTGTGTATTCTTCTTTGTCCACTTCTGTTGCTGTCAGCAGCATGGGAATCTGTGTTTCTTTTTGCTGCATCATCTTGTTGTGTCAGCTCTCTGTGTGTGCGGCACCATTCCTGGGCAGGCTGCACTTTCTTCCGCATTGGGTGGCTCTCCTTACGGGGCGCACTCCTTGCAGGTGGGGCTCCCCTGCGTGGGGACACCCGAGTGGCACAGCACTCCTTGCGCGCATCAGCACTGCGCATGGGCCAGCTCCACACGGGTCAAGGAGGCCCGGGGTTTGAACCGCGGACCTCCCATGTGGTAGATGGACACTCTAACCATTAGGCCAAGTCCGCTTCCTGTACTTAAGTTTTGATATCAGGTTGAGTGAGTCCTACAACTTCTTATTTTTCAAAACTGCTTCACTAATCTCATCCGAGAATTTCATATGCATTTTAGAACAAGCTTGTATAAATAAATTTCTAAGAAGTCAGCTAGGATTTTCATAGATATATTTTGCTGAATCTGTAGATCAATTTGGGGAATATTGCCAATTTAACAACACTGATTATTCTAATCCATGAACATGGTATTTTTTTCTATTTATTTAGATCTTTAATATCTTTAGACAATGTTTTATAGCTTCCAGGATATACATTTTACAGTTCCTTTGTTAAATTTAGTCTTAACCTTTTATTTCTAATCTTGTTATAAATGGAATTGTTCCCTGTATTTCATTTTAAGATTGTTCACTGAAAGTATATAGAAACACAGTTGTTTATATATATACACACACACACACACAAACACACACACACACACACACAGGTCGTGCATCCTGCAACCTTACTGAGCTCATTTATTAACTGTTTTTTTAGTGAATCCTTTAGGATTTCTACATACAAAATACATGTCACCACAAGCAGAGACAGTTTTACTGCTTCCTTTCTAAATTGGATGCCTTTGTATCTTTTTCTTATCTAACTGCCTTGGCTAGAACCTATGGTACAATGTTGAGTAGAAATGATGAGAGCAGACACACTAACTTTCCACCATTAGATAGAAGGTTAGCTGTTAAGTATGAGTTAAGTAGATGCCATTTATCAGGTGTGGAAGTTCCCTTCTATCCCTAGTTTGCTGAGTGTTTTTTAATATACAAGAATTTTGGACAAGGTCAAATGCTTTTGCTGCATCTACTGAGGTGATCATGGGGTTTCTATTTTTTCTTCAACTGATATAGTGTATCTCTCTCTTCCTTGGACTTGCACTGCAAACTCCCTCCTGTTTCTTTCCAACTCAAAATCATCATCTTCCTAATTCTATTACTTCTTATAGGATCATATAATAAGTAGAGAAACTCAATCAACATAAATGACCTGATTATTCTTTTTTTCTTATTAAGTAAGTCTTCTTAACCTAACCTAAAAGATTAAGTTTCTTAAAAGTAAAATAAAGTTACTATGGCTAAGAGATTTTAAATGGAGTCAGGAGGTCATTCTGGAGGTTTCTCCTATACAAATCTGAGCCAGATATCACAAACTGCTAAAGTATGCAAAGCCTCAAGCAACAGTGATCCTCAAAACCATAAACTATAAACAAACCACAAGATAAAGAAATCAGTAAATTATCTAACTTAAAGGACATCTGGAGCCCCCTGTTTATTTACAAATCACAAATGACTTATGTAATCATCTTTTTCTTTAAAAACTCTTGCCTGGAAGCACCAGGACAGGACATAATTTGGCTTGCTACCAGAATCTGTGTTCCCCAAATTGCAATTCTAAGACCACAAATAAATGTCTTTGTTGCCTTTTAGCTTAATTTGTTATCTCTTGGTGGATAGTATCTGCAGTGGCACTAAGCAGCAACTGGTAGGGCACACAGGTAAATCCTTTCAAAATGAATGTATGGCCAGTAACATGAAAATCCAACTTGAAGCAGAGACAGCAGCAGAAAATGCAATGCAAAATGCTTACGTATCATTTCATACTTCACCACTTAAATGTTACGGTTTATGTTACACTTTATCAACCATGAACTAAACTTCCTGGTTAGGAAACCACAAAGAAAAATAAAAAACCCTTGTTTATGCAACTAAAATCAGATATACATATTGATTTGTAAGGATGTTACAAAGCATTCCAGAACAGAGATGCAAGTAAAATATTTTATCAAAGATTTGTATCAAATTGTGTTAGAAACACAAGCTTAAACACACATGTAGTCAAATGCCTGAGCAACATATAATGGAGGGTGTGGTGATCCCAGACCCAATTGTCAATAAACTCTGTTCAACACTGCAACAATCAACTTCTTTCCTGCCTTCCAAGTAATTCCGTAGGGAGCAAACACTACCACATAACCACATGAGCCAGTGGCTTCTGGTAATCACACAGCATCTAGATAGAAGGCCATCATGTGGACAGAACTTGAGGCTCATTGATTAAGCCTTGTCTGCTCTATCTCCAATTACTATGCCCACTGTACCTGAGGCAGGTTAATATAGGAAACAGGGAAGGTCCCTAGTCTGAACACAGACCCCGCCCAGAAGCCCCCGGAGGGAAAGCAGCTGACTGAGAACAAAGCTATAAACTTTACAGCTGAAACAACACCAAAGACTCTGGTCATGAGGTCCCACGTGAAACTCCCTGGCTCAAAAGAAGCCCCAGATAACTCCAAACAGAAACGCCTCCCCAATGGTTCCCTGAAAGCTGACTGGTGAAGGTAGAAAGGCAACCTAATCAGGACAGCAGGTAGCTGAGATCCCTTCCTTAATATGGGAAAGGGGAGGAGAAAAGGCCTTAAAAGGCCTACCTCAGCCCCCCCCCACACAAACGTCTCACCCTATAGCACAGCCCAGGCCCATGCCTCAGGTGTGTACTCTTCTTTTTTCTCATTTCTTAATAAACTCTTTACTCCCTTGCCTACCCTGTGGCGTGTCTTTAAATTGCTTTATGCGACATAGTCAAGAACCTAAAACCCAGAGCGTTCCACTAACATACCCACAGCACAAAACACTTCACATGATTCCATTATTCCCACAAAAATTCAATTCTAGATCCTACTAACCAATGAGAAGCACATCCTACAGCTCGAGGAAACTCCAAGGAAAAGGACCAAGGGCAGCAAAAGAAAGGCAAACATTAAAGAACATTAGGCAATGAAATGTGATCTAAAATTGTCAAAGCACTGTAAAACAATGAGACTACCAAAGAATGAATGCTTGAAGCTTCTCTCCATCCCAGTGTCTTCACTGAATGCTCCCACTATCTTGTAACCCCATCAAAAACCTGGTTCTGCCCTGTGGTCTTTCTTTCTTTCAAGCCTTTTCAGTAGAGGCCCTACTGTACACTCCTATATTTCACACACCTCAGTGAGAGCAGACTTTTATAACAGTCTCCCTAGCCTTCATAATAATTAGTGAGTGAACGAGTACTTCTGGGTGGGGAAATGGAACCGGCTGCCTGTTATGCCTGCTATTTCACTTACTGCAACAACTTCTCCTCTAAAACATCTATTAATGTTTTAGTCACATTTCCTGACAACCTTGACCCTTAAATGACACTTTAACTTGCCATTTCAAATTTGAGGTGATTTCAAAATTTAGATGGATTGAATGAGCCAAAAGCTGAATCCTATAACTCATCAATACAAATGCAAAGAACTTCACCTACATTAAACCTGAATAGCAATTCCCACCGCCACACCCTAGGTCAGCAGCACCACCCTCTTAGCGCCCTGGAGAGCTTGGTCCAACAGACTGCCCCACCCCCAGAGTTTCAGATTCAGTAGGCCAGGGATAGGGTCCAATAATTTGCAATTCTAACAAGTTTTCAGGGGATATGCTACTGGCCCTGATATCTACTTTAAGAACCACAGGTCTAAATCTTTTCATTACCACACCAAGTTAAAAGTCAAAGCATCCGAAATCTGAAAGCTCTTCTCCAGCTCACCCTTCTGCGCTTTCAGACCTCATTTCCAATACACCTTGTTGTTCGATCACCATGCTGCTCAAAAACCCATCCATTTGTGTTTGGTAGACAATTCTTTCCATTCTGCAGATCTCCTATTCTATACGCTGACCACGTTCCTCAAAGCCCCTATGGCCCTCTGCCATCCTCACTCTCAACAAATGACCTCAACTCTTACTTCACAAGGAAAAGAGAGGTCAAGAAAGAGGAGTTACTTCGTGTTCCTCCAACCCACCTCCACACTTCTCCATTTCAGTAATCAACTTCACCTCCTTCCTTCCAGCCTCAGAAGGATATCCTTTCTCCAATTCAAGATAATGTTTCTACTTATTCTCTAATCCTATACTCACTCTCCTGTGGTCTCTAAATCTCTGCTCTATCAAACAGTTTCAAATAGCACTCACATACTAAAGGCAGAGCATATGTATTTTTAATTTTAATAGATGTTGCCAGACCACTTTAAAAAAAAATAGTTACATCCTGACAGAAGATTGGAAGTTTACTAACGAAAGAGGTTAAACTAAAGAGAGATTTTAAATCAGGAACCCAAGGTCAGAGGAGAAAAGAAGTACCACACTGAGAACATGGTTAGACTAAGCGTTACTAAAAGGTAAAATATCCAGCCTCCTTTCTCCCATTCAGTTCTGAAACATTACCAGCAAGGCTTCCAACAGCAGACCGAGGATTCCTTTCTGGGAAAACAGAACAATCCAAGAAACAGCTATAGATATAAAAGCTGAAGTTGCCCAATGAAATTCTGGGTTGCTATTCAATCATCCTAGAGCAAGGCTCATTCAGTTTGCCCAAGACTGCCCCAGTTTCAGCACTCAAAGTTCTATATCCTGGGAAACCATTCAATCATGGGGAAACCAGGATAACAACTGGTCACCCAAGCTCATCTATGGAGAAGGCCCATCCATCCCCATATACAGATTCAACTCAGTTTTTTGTACCTTGCTTTGAAAAAGAAATGGATTAAAAGGATAACCAAACGTGAGGAAAAATAGGCTAATGCAAACAGAAGAAAAAAAAAGAACACAATGAAAACTGCAGCAGTGCAAGAAGCCAAAAAATATATTGCATCAATGAAACAAGAGACTATTAAAAAAGAGGGGAAAAAAGAGCTCTTAGAATTGAAGTACATGAGTTTCTATATTTAAAGGGCCCAAAAATGCCAGGAACAATGTAAAACCACCCATACCAAAATATTCCACTGTACAATTCACTATAAAATTGCAGAATCTTAGAGTAAGGTTGAGGGTGGAGTGGGGCACACACAAAAAATCAAGAACCAGAATGACATGAAACTTTTTAAAAGTAGCTCTGAACCCTGGAAAACAATGAGTAATGTACTCAAAATTCTAAGGAAAAAATGGCTTTCAATCTAGAATTCTAAGGTATTTTCTGATATACTAGGTCTTTAAAGGATTACTTTCCACATACCTCTTCTCAGAAAGCTACTAGAAGATGCACTTTACCAAAAACAAGGGAACAAAGCAAGAAAGATGAAAATAAGGAAGTATGGGATTCAGGAAATAAGAGATTCAATCCAGGAGATAGTGAAGCGAATCACTAGGTTGACAGCCTAGGTTGACAGCCGTGCAGCAGGCCTGAAGAGCGATCAGTCCAAAATGGAGTCAAAGAACAGAGTCTGGGAGGGATAGTTCTAGGAGAAAAAGAAACTAATTACTCAAATGTATGAGAGGATTTGCTTTCTTTTTTTTATTTTTAGAGAATAGTTTTAGAATAAATGAGCATTTAAAACAGAAAACTAAGGAAATAAGAGAGATCAACTTGTAACCCAGGCAAACAAAAGAGAGATACCCCAGAAAGAAAATACAATCATAATACCGTATAGACTTAACAGTAAACAGGTACACAGTCATAATGATAAAGGCACTGAATACTGATATAACCATAATATACAATATAGGCAAACTCACAAGATTAGGGGGTAGGGGGACGATAATGTGTATGGGGAGCAGAAGTATAAGAATGTTAATTCTTATCCTCCATGGAAGAAGTCTATAAATAAAATCTAAGACTGAAAACTCAAAAAATGGAGAAATAAGTATTTCAGTTAGCAAAAGAACAGACCACGTTGGAAACGTTTTCTCTGAGGATATATACCAGCACTAGAAAAGCTGATAGTAAGGATCATATGGAAAAGTAAACATGTGAGGAGCCAAAATTTATTCTGCAAAAGAACAAAAGTGAACGAAGACAAGTTCAACCAGATACTTAAAAGTATTATAAACTACACCTATTTGAAAACATGAAGAGTACATGCAGAGACAGAGTATACAGAAACAGACTCATCAACTTGATAATAAAGTTAGCATATCAAATCAGTACAGAAAGACAGATGATATAATAAACAGAAACAGGCCAGGTATAGTTATCTAAGGGGAGTGGGGGCTGGGTCCCTTCCTTAATCCCTACAATTAAAATAAATTCTGGATATGGCAGAATTAAAGGTTAAAAATGAAACTATAAAAACACTAGAGGAAACAAAGGAAGATTGTTTCACAATTTTCAAGTAGGGAAGGCTGTTCTAAGAAAGCCATAGACCCAGAAGTCGTAAAGGAAGAAACTGATAATATAGACTATATTGAAACTTTCTATACAACAAAGAAATACTAAAAATGTAGTCAAAAGACAAGCCTGTTCATATGCCCGTTGAGCCCTGAAACCTAGCAGATCTTTGGTCAACTCCCATGCTCTGGTCCCTCAGGTAAGCCTTGGACAATCAACTAAATGAGAAGGAAGGGCCAGCCCCTCCAGTAAAACAAGGATAGTTTCTTCAACTGCAAACAAAACAATTCCATTCCTTTGCCTCATAATATCTATGCCCCTTCTCAGCCTGAAGGAGTCAGGACAAACATCGTCCCAAACCCCTCAAGATTGAGGAATGAACAAAAATAGGGGAGGGGGAATGTAATCACTGACCAAAGCAGATTAATGTTATTGTAGTTGTTAACTGAGTAATTTGTAACACTGATACAAATAATAAACTTTTTAATAATAATGAAAAAAAGACAAGTCAGGAAAGATTTTTGTCACATATGATAGACAAAATACAATTTTATTTTAAATATGAAGAACTATTAAAAACCCAGTGAGAAAAACATTGATAACAACTAAAAAAGGAGTAAGGGTTTCAAAATGGCAGTTTGCAGAACAAGAGCCCCAAATAGATTATAAACATAAACGTTCAAACACATTCATGAATAAAAAAACTGCTTCAAATACACATAAGCAAGCATCTATTCTTAATATACTGCCAATGGTCTAACAAAGGTCACAAGTGATCCAGCTGTCAAATCCCAGAATAAACATTTACAGTAAACACAATTATCTTGAAATGAGAAGAAAAAGTTAGTTAGAAAACTTTCAAAAATATTTGATAAAATTCTAAATATTCCAAATATGGTTAAGAATAAAAGCAGATTATAAGAGAGATGACTCTAATTCTCTAATAATGATTGAAGAGCACAACTATGTGATTATATCAAATACCATTGAGTATACACTTTGGAGGAATTGTATGCTTTGTTTATATCAATAAAATGTGTTTAAAGAAAAACCATATGTATGGTATACTTCCAATCTTTACCTATATATACACACATATATATACATAAAATAGACAACATAATACACATATTATAAATGCATAGAAAGCAAACACCTAACCACCAAAAGTATTACCAGACTGATATCTCCCCATTCATAAAATTTTCCATATTTACCAAATTTGCAATGATTAATACATAAGAGGATTTTAAAAATCAGCAATAGTAATAAGTATCAGTAAAATACATAAATACATAAAATAGACAACATAATATACATATTAGAAATGCACAGAAAAACAAAAACCTAGCCACCAAAAAAAGAAAAAACAAAAAACAAAAAATCTAGCCACTGAAAGTATTAACGGACTGATATCTCCCCATTCATAAAATTTTCTATATTTACCAAATTTGCAATGATTAATACATAAGAGGATTTTAAAAACCAGAAATAGTTATAAGTATCAGTATAAAGTCTTATCATTCATTTTCATACTTACCAGTAATAATGAAAATAAGCAGCTTAGGTTTACTGGCACTTTGATCACTAAAGAGATCAGTCCAGGGGCCACATTTTAGAACCTGGGTTTCTACTCCACAACATAAAATGAATTCCTCATGCACAGGAATTTCTCCCTTGATTTCTGACTCCATTTCTAAATAAGGAGAAAAAAATATGAAGAGTCACTAAAATGTAAAACCCTGGGCCAAAGACAGTATTTAAGGATTAAAAAAATCAATTTCAATATACCTAGAAGGAAAAGCCACAAAGAAATACTGGATATCTAAGACTATTCAGCTATTCTGTATTACAGAATTACAAGAAAACAAAAACAAAAACAAACAAACAAAACCTCTCAAGAGTAGGGAGAAACAGGGAGACACATCTTTGGTGAAAGAGAAAATTTCAGAAGGGTCTGAATGAAATCAGATTAGGCTTTCCCACAGCTCTCCTCTCCAGTCTAAACAGAAATTAACTATGGCTAACTACCACTTTCCTTTTCCTGAAACTCTCTTAACAGCTGTGTGCTTTACCAGTGAAAATAGTCTCCCTCCCATCGACTTGTGAAGATGGTGAAAAAGTGCAGAGGTTATGACTTGTCCTTGTATTCTCCCAGATGGAACTACAGGAGGGACAGTGGTCTCCCTTATGGTCTCTCATTTCCTTCCTCTATGAATCCACTTTTGTCCCAAATTCTGTAAGCATATTTCTATGTATTGCTAAAACACTACATTATTAAATTATGAAATGGGTATGTAGAAAAAATCCTAGAATATGAAATGTGAACAATTTCCTGAATAATCTATGGATGTGGAAAAAGCAGTCCTAAATTATTGGTATCATTCTCCCATTTCTACCTCTGCATTTCCCATGTTTATCAATAGCACCAAGTCTCAAACCTTTGGTAGTATTTTATCCCTTCTCTTCATCTCTCCTCTATTCACTCTAAACTGTCCAAAGTAAGACTCAAAGTGCCTTTCTCGCTTTTCCTCCTCCTACCACTTTACATCAACTTTGCTCTCTAGTCTTTCTCATCCTTGCATTTCTTCAGTGTCCTCACACTTTGCTGCTCCTATATTTTATTCCACAACCACTTCCAAAATGCTCTCCTTTCTTGTGCCAGTTACCAGTTTATTGCCTCTCAGTTCCAAAAAAGTAAATGCAACTGTAAAACAACTCAAAAATCAAACAAAACTGAGAAACATGGTATTAACATATTTATAAACCATCTTTCCATTTACTTCACTCTTATGTTTCTGAATCCCACATAACTATGTAAAAGAAGCAAATGAAAATGTAAATCCTCTCTTCCTTACCTTGAAAAAAAAAATAGTGCAAAGAGAAGCCAGACACAAAAAAGCATGAAGTGCATTAAAAATTAAATTACTACAATAACATTAAATACACACACAGAAAGGAATGAATTGGTGATATATGCAACAATGTGAATGAACCCTCAAACATGCTAAGTGAAAGAAGACAGTGACAAAAGAAAACATATTATATTATTCCACTCACATGAAATATCCAGAATAGGGAAATCTAGAGAGACAGAAAATAAAATAGTGGTTGTTTAAGGCTGGGGGTGGGTTAGAGGGTTTCTTTTTGAGGGGATTAAAATATTCTAAAATTGACTTTGGTGATGGCTGCAATTACTATAAATATACCAAAGCCAATGAATTGTACATACAAAAATTGTGGTATGTGAATTATGTCTCAATACAATTGTTTAAAAGTAAAAGTGGGGGGTTGTAAAAATATTCAAAGAAATTATGGCTGAAAACTTTTCAAATTTGGCAGAAGACATAAGCCTACATATTTAAAGAGCTGAGCAAATCCCAAATAAGATAAACACAAAGAAATCCAAGACACATCACAGTTCTGTATTATAGTAGTACTTACACAAAGCCACACATGAGAAGACTGCATACAAATTCTCAATAAACTCCATGGATCATACCAATGTCACTTTCCTGGTTTTAATATTGTACTACAGTAAGAGTAGAGATGAGTGTGAGGTATGTCACACCAAGATTCTGTGCAATAGTCTCTTGCTGGACAAGTGGCCACAAGACTAGCAATGTTACTACTTTTCTATAACTTTAAAATTCTGTCCAATTTGCTATATGAATGACTATATACTAACTTTCAATAAGATTCTTCTCAGCCCATGCAACTTAGAAGATGAAGCTTACCTGATGAAGATAACCTCTATTACTACTGTGGAAGAAGTATCAAAGCTAAAGCACATACCACCTTCATGATGGTTTGCTGAATTATTTTTACTTGAAAATGGCAAAAAAAATTTCCTAACTCCTTTGCTGCTTCTAAGTCACCACTCCATCAAACTTCATCGTATTCACTCATGGGGGAAAAAATTATTGAGCTAAAAAGCAGCATTCAGATCCTGGATATCTATTAATGCCAAGAACTTCACAAATTTGTAAACACTACTCTAATGACACATTATAAACACTCATTAAGAATAATATAATAAAATTATAATAATGTTAAAAGTAATATAAGGAAATAGCTAAAGAGACCAAGGATATTAAGACGACATTGGGTGAACACAAAGAAGAATTTTAAAGCATACACAGGAAAAGAACAGATCTTATGGGAATGAAAGGTGCAATAAGTTAAATAAAAAATACACTGGAGGCATATAACAGCAGATTTGAAGAGGCAAAAGAAAGAATCGGTGAGCTTAACGACACAGCCTCCAGGGAAGCGGACTTGGCCCAGTGGTTAGGGTGTCCATCTACCACATGGGAGGTCCATGGTTGAAACCCCAGGCCTCCCTGACCCGTGTGGAGCTGGCCCATGTGTAGTGATAACACATGCAAGGAGTCCCGTGCCATGTAGGGGTGTCCCCGTGTAGGGGAGCCCCACACGCAAGGAGTGCGCCCCATAAGGAGAGCCACGGTGCACGAAAAAAGTGCAGCCTGCCCAAGAATGGAGCCACATACACGGAGAGCTGACACAACAAAAAGAAACACAGATTCCCGGTGCCGCTGATAAGGATAGAAGTGGTCACAGAAGAACACATAGTGAATGGACACAGAGAGCAGACAACTGGGCGAAGGGGGAGGGAGGGAGAGAAAGAGAAATAAATATAAAATAAATAAAAGAGTGGAAGACCTTGTGAAAGAGTATTTTCAAACTGCAGAGAAGAATGTGCAGCTGTTACTTCTAACAGAAAGGGGAATGGTTGAAGCAGTACAAGAATTTGTGGACAAGGAAAAGAAAGATGCCATAGAGGAATTAAATACCAGTTGGAAAAAACACACAATTTCTTAAAGAACGTCATACTGATGCCCTAGAAGATAAAACTGACAAAGCACAAAAGTTGCCAGCTAAGAATTCTTATCCAGCAAAACCCTCTTTCAAAAATGACAGCTTCCCAGATAAAGAAAACAGAGGGAGTTTGTCACCACTAGACTGGCCCCACAAGAGATGCTAACGAGAGTTCTATAGGTTCAAAGGAAAGGACAGTGGGCAATCAAAGCCACACGAAGAAACATGAAAAAATGTTCAACATCACTAATGAACAGTGATAGTTTTGCAAATCAAAACTATAATGAAATATCACTTCACATCTATCACTATCACATCTATCACTATTAAAAAGACAGAGAACTATAAGTGTTGGAGAGGATGTGGAGAGATAGGAACACTTAATCACTGTTGGTGGGAATGCAGAATGGTACAGCCACTGTGGAGAACTGTTTGGCAGTTCCTGAGGAAGCTGAATATAGATTTGCCATGTGACCCTGCAATACCACTACTAGGTATATACCCAGAAGACCTGAGAGCAGAGATATGAACAGACATTTACACACCAATGTTCATAGCAGCATTATTCATGATTGTCATAACTTGGAAACAATCCCAGTGTCCATCAACCAATGAATGGATAAACAAACTATGGAGTTATATACACGATGGAATATTTTGCAGTTGTAAGAAGAAATGAAGTTGTAAACCGTATGAAAACATGGATGAACCTGAAGGACATTATGTTGATTCATGAAACAAGCCAGACACAAAAGGACATATATTGTAAGAATGCATTACTACGAACTAAATATACTGTGTAACATATTGTATGATTCCATTTATAAAACTGTAAGTATAAATCAATTTATAAAGGTGAAGTTTGTAGGACTAGGGAATGCATGCTAAGGGGTGTGGAGTTATTCTTTTTTGGAGTAATGAAATAATTTTAAAATTTTTTGTGATGATGAATGTACAACATTGTGATTATCCTAAAGCCATTGATTATATACTTTAGATAAATCATATGGTATGTGAATATATCTCAATAAAACTGCTTACTAAATAATTGCACAAGAATAGACAGCAACAGCAGCTATGTACAGCAGAGGAAACAGATTGAGAAGTGAATTTTCTTGTCTTTTTTTGGTTTATTACTATTGAAATAACAAAAATGCTCTAATAATGACTGAAGTGCTGAATGCACAACAATGTGATTATAGTCATTATACCAAATACCACTGACTGTACACTTCTTGGATGAACTATATGATTTATTAATATGCAACAATAAAACTGATTTGTAAAGTAAAAAATTTTAAAAGAAGAATGAGCTAAAATCAATGACTTGGGAAAGAGATGTGGCTCAACCAGCTGGACTCCCGTCTACCATATAGGACATCCAGGGTTCGATGCCCAGAGCCTCCTGCTGAGGGAAAGCTGGCCCACGTGGCAAGCTGACCCACACGGAGTGCCAGCCCATGCGGGAATGCCGCCTGCACAGGAGTGCTACCCAGCATGGGAAAGCCACCCCGCGCAGGAGTGCCAGCCAACGTGGAAAGCTGGCGCAGCAAGATGATGCAGCAGGAGACACAGAGGACAGAAAACAAGAAGACATAGCAGAACAAGGAGCTGAGGTGGCCCAGGAGAGTGATCACCTCTCTCCTACTCCAGGTCCCAGGATCAGTTCCCAGAGCCACCTAATGAGAATACAAGCAGACACAGAAGAACACATGGCAAACGGACACAGAGAGCAGACAACAGGGGAGTTGGGGGGAGGGAGAAATAAATAAAATAAATCTTAAAAAATAAATAAATAAAATCAATGACTTAACCACACAGCAGGAGGAACTAGAAAAAGAACAACAAACTATTCCCAAAGAAAGTAGAAGGAATGAAATAACAAAGATCAGAACAGAAATAAATAAAATTGAGAACAAAAAAATAAAATTAACAAAACCAAAAGTTGGTTCTTCAAGAATACTAACAAAATTAACAAACCCTTAGCTGGACTGACAAAAAAAAGGAAAGTGCAAATAAAATTTCAAAAGAAAGCAGGGACATTACTACTGACCCCACAGAAAGAAAAGAGCTCAAGTGGTTGAGTGCTTGCTTCCCATTCCGATATATAAGGTTCTAGGTTCAAGACCCAGTACCTCCTTAAAAAAAAAAAAGGATACTATGAACAACTGTATGCCAACAAACCAGACAATGTAGATGAAATGGAAAAATCCCTAGTAATGTACAAACAACATACACTGACTCTAGAAAAAACAGAAGACCTCAACAAACCAATTACAAGCAAAGAGACTGAAACAGTCATCAAGCAATTCCCCAAAATGAAAAGTCCAGGACCAGATAGTTTCACGGGTGAGCACCACCAAACAGTCAAGAAGATTTAATACCAATCTTACTCGAGCTCTTTCAAAAAATTGAACAAGAAGGAACACTACCAAATTCATTTTATGAAGCCACTATCAACATAATACCAAAGCCAGGTAAAGATAATATAAAAAAGAAAATTACAGACTCACTTCCCTAATGAATACTGATGCAAGAATCCTCAACAAAATACTTGCTAATCGAATCAAACAACACATTAAAAGAATTATTCATCATGATCAAGTGGGTTTTATACCAAGTATGCAAGGGCAGTTCAACAAAAGACAATCAATTTGCATAATACACCTCATTAGTAAATCAAAGAAAAATCATATGATCGGATGGATTGACACAGAAAAGACATTTGACAAAATACAGCATCCTTTCTTGATAAAAATATTATGGAAGCTAGGAACTGAAGGGTACTTTTGCAACATGATATAGGCCATATATGAAAAACCCACAGCCAAAACTGTACTCAATAAAGATTGAAAACTTCCACACTGAGATCAAGGAGAAGACAAGGATGCTCACTGTCACCACTGTTGTTCAAGATAATGCTAGAGGTTCTTTCTAGAGCAATTATGTAAGAAAAAGAAACAAAATGCATCCAAAACAGAAAGGAAGAAGAAAAACTTTTGCAATTCACAGATGACATGATTCTATACCTATAAAGTCTCGAACATCTACAACAAAGCTGCTAGAGCTACTAAACTGTTTCAGAAGAGTGTCAGGATACAAGATCAATACACAAAAATCAGTGGTGTTTCTATACACTAGTAACGTGCAATCTGAGAAGAAGTCAGGAGAAATATTCCATTTACAATAGCAACTAAAAGAATCAAATATTTAGGAATAAACTTACCCAAGGATGTAAAGCAACTGTATTCAGAAAACTACACTACATTGCTAAAAGGAATTTTTAAAGACCTAAAAAATTAGAACATTCCATGCTCATGGATTGGAAGACTATTATTAAAATGTCAATTCTACCCAAATTGATATACAGATTCAATGCAATCCCAATAAAAAGTTTCACCAACATTTTTTAAAAACAAATGCAAAACACAACTATCAAATTTGGAAGGGTAAGGGGCCTAAAATAGCCATAAACATCTTTAAAGGGAAAAGCAAAGTTGGAAGACTTTCACTTTCAGACTGTAAATCATACTACCTGGCTACAGTGGTAAAACAGCATGGCACTGGCATAAAGAGAGACACATAGACCAATGGAACCAAACTGAAGGTTCAGAAACAGACCCTCACATGTATGATCAAGTGATTTTTGACTGGCCCCACCCAGCTGGGGCAGAATAGTCTATTCAACAAATGGTACTAGGAAAACTGGATATCCATAGCCAAAACAGGATCCCTATCTCGCCCCTTAAATTAACTCAAAATGGAATAAAGACCTAAATATTAAGAACCATAAAGCTCCTAGAAGAAAATGTAGGAAAGCATCTTCAACACATGGTGGTAGGTGGGGTGCCTTCTTAAAACTTACACCAAAAGCATGAACAATGAAAGAAAACGTAGATAAATAGGACCTCCTCAAACTTCAAAGTTCATCAAGGTGAAAAAGCAGCCCACTCAATGGATGAAAATATATGGAAACCACATATCCAATAATGGTTTGATTTCCATCCTATATAAAGAGATCATACAATTCAACAATAAGAACAAGCAATCCAATTTAAAAATGGGCAAAAATGTGAGGGAAAGTGGGAGGTGTGGGGAGTGAGGCATACGGGAATTTCATATATTTTTATGTAACATTTTATGTAATCTAAATATCTTTTAAAAATAAATAAAAAATGTATTTAAAAAAATGGGCTAAATGACTTAGACATTTTTCCAAAGACAAAATATAAATGGCCAAAAAGCACATGAAAAAACACTCACTACTAATAGCTATTAGGGAAATGCAAATCAAAATGGCAATGAGATATTATCTCACACCGCAAGAATAACATTAAAAAAAACAAAAACAATAAGTGCTGGAAAGGATGTGGAGAAATAGGAATACTCCTTCACTGTTGGTGGGACTGTAAAATGGTACAGCCTCTGTGGAAGACAGTTTGGTGGTTCCTCAGGAAGTTAAATACAGAACAGCCACATGATCCAACAATTCCTCTACTAGTAATATATCCAGAAAATCTGAAAACTGCGAGACGAACAGACACCTGCACACCAATGTTCATAGCAGCTTTACTCACAATTGCCAAAAGATGGAAGCAACCCAAGTATCCATCAATTGATGAGTGGATAAACAAAAAGTGGTATATACAGTCAATGGAATACTATGCTGCACTAACCAGAAATGAAATTGGGGGAAGTGGACTTGGCCCAGTGGTTAGGGCGTCCACCTACCACATGGGAAGTCCGCGGTTTAAACCCCGAGCCTCCTTGACCTGTGTGGAGCTGGCCCACGCGCAGTGCTGATGCGCGCAAGGAGTGCCGTGCCAGGCAGGGTTGCCCTCCTTGTAGGGGAGCCCAACACGCAGGGAGTGCGCCCTGTAAGGAGAGCCGCCCAGCGCAAGAGAAAGTACAGCCTGCCCAGGAATGGTGCCGCACACATGGAGAGCTGACACAAGAAAAAGAAACACAGATTCCCATGCCGCTGACGACAACAGAAGCGGACAAAGAAGAAGACGCAGCAAATAGACACAGAGAACAGACAACCGGGGTGGGGGAGGAAGGGTAGGTAGATAGATAGATAGATAGATAGATAGATAGATAGATAGATAGATAGATAGATAGATAGATCTTAAAAAAAAAAAATGAAATTGGGACACCTATAATGACATGGATGAATCTTGAAGACATTATGCTAAGTGAAATAAGCCAGATACAAAAGGACAAATATTGCATGGTCACACTAATACGAACTAAATACAAAGAATGCCTAAAACCTAGAGTATAGATTATTAGGAGATAAAAGCAGGACTGTGAAGGAGCAATGGTGCTTAATGTATGCAAAAATTTTAATTAACTGTAAATGCGTGGAAATATACAGAGTTGAACACATTATAGTATCAGCTGGTTTATAAAGGGGATTGTGGCTGAAAAGGGTAGTCTAGGGATGCACCAACTGAAAGAAAGCTAGAGAATAATGTAGGGACTGAGTAACACAGCGAACCCAGGGGTGGATGAGAATTGTGGTTAAAAGTATAAATGCAAGAATGTCCTTCTGTGGATTAGAACTAATGTATGTCACTATTGCAGAATGTAGATCACTGGAAAAATACAATTAATGTAATCTATGGACTATAGTTAACAGCGATACTGTAATATTCTTGCATCAATGCCAAAGATGTACTGTGTTAATAACAGGGGAGTATGGAAAAAATATGCCAAATGTATGCTATGAACCAGTTAGTGGTAACAGTCTGAGGATGATATTTGATAATACGTAACAAATGTTCCACAACAGTGTGGTGTGTTGGGGAAGGGTTTTTGTATGGGAATTCGACACATGTGCATGATTGTTTTGTAAGTTGCCTAATACTAAATATATTATTTAATAATTGTGAAAGTAAATACTAAATGCCCAAAGGGGACTAATCTTTTAAAAAAGTCACTCAGTCTGAAGGCCTTAAATTATCAAACTAACAATTTTGAAGAAGCACTTATTGTGTTTCCTTATCATCTCTTAGAATCCCACATGCTGAAAAAGGGGAACTTAGAGGGTATACAGGACTTTTACCTTTAGGTCAAAAAAAAAAAAGGAAAAAATCCAACAGAGACACTCCAATTTAGTTTGGTAGGAAGTTAAAAACAATCAAATCAAACCAACCAAACAAAACAAAACAAAAACCTTTGTCAATAAAGATTCTGAAGCCTTTCTAATTTTTCTGAGTTTCTTTTTGTTACACCTGCATCTTTCTCCATAGAAATTTTATATTTAAGTCAAAATGTATAAGAACTATGGGTTCACATATTAAACCATAAACTCTTGCAGTCTGGCAAACATAACATAAAGCAGGAGCCCACTAACAACTTGTGAGGGAAGAAATGAATTAGTGAACCAAGGAATAAAATGTCCCAGTCTGCATCCTGTCTTGTGTAATGAAAAACCCCGAGGGCCACAGTTTTCAAGTAAGGCAATAAAGGTCAAAGAAAAGCAGTGGGATCAATAGACGCCTAGTGCAAAGAACAAGGAGAGAGCTACAAAGCTTGGGTGCGGAGCGGGGGGGTCAACAATGATAGCTGACATTTACTGAGTGCTTGTTATGTGTATTGTTCCAAATGCTACATGAATTATCTGTTAATATAACCCTTTTTCTCATCTACAGATGAGAAAAATCGAGGTGCATACCAGTTCAACAAAATACCAAGATCTACAACAAAGGGTGTTGACAACATAAAGCTTCATTCAAGGGAGCAAGTGTTGTTTCCATCTCTGCACCAGAGACAAATATTAAAGGAACTGCTTAAACTCAAACATGTGACTGAAGTTAGAGGTGCGTCTAATTCAGAGAGTGCCCAATGATAGCCGGTCTTACAAGCTTGCGGGGGACGGGGAGGGGGGCTGATCCTGCTAAGATACAAAGGGTACAAAACTAAAACCAGCCCTTAATGACCTCATCCTCCAGAAGTGGGAAAACAGGACATGGAGGGAAAAGAGCGACCCGCCCAGGGCTATTTGGTCCAAGAACGCGCATCTTCGGAATCTCCGGCCCAGACTTTGACCCCTCCAGCCACTTCTTCCGGGCGGGTGGCCCACCGGCCCGGTCCCTACACCCTGCAGGAGCCGGCCGAAGAACCCCAGGGGGCTAAAGCAGCGGTACTCGAGTACGGTTCCCGCGCTCAGGGGAGCGACCCCCCGGCCAGCCGCCCGAGGGGCCCCCGCTCCAGGAAACTCCGAGCCGCCGAGCGCTCTTAGCGCCGCTATTTACGCCGCGGGGCCGTCGGGCTCTGCCAGGAGCTGGAGAAAGATGCTCCGGCTCCCGGCTCCCGCCTGCTCGCCTGGAAAGGCAGCGAGCAGCGCCTCACCTGTCCGCCTCCACAGCAGCTAGCTCCTCCAGGACCCGGCTGGAGTGGCGTCGCCCAGACCGGAAGTCCCGGCTCCCTCTGACGTCACCGCGCCGCGCCGTGCGCCGTAAAGGCGTCGGCTCCCAGGAGCGGCGCGCGGGGCCGGGGTTCCGGGCCTGCGCGGCCGTCCGAAGGGTGTGGTTGACTGCCTCTTCCCTTTTCTTTGACTTTCGTCGCCCTCTCATTGTCAACCTCGATAGAGCCCCGACTTCCTTTCCCTTTCATTCGTTCTCCGTTTGTCCCCCTTTTTTCCCTCTGCCCGGTTAGCCCATTCTTCGTTACCAGTTGCATCTTTTCTCTTCTTTCCCCACGCCTTCCCCACATTCCCAGGAAAGTTGACTTGCAGTTGATCTTGTTTATTTAGCGTTACTACTGCCAGCCTCTGCTATGCCGTGCTTTAGCAAAATATGGGAAATTTCTATCCCAGAGCTATTGCAAACTCACCCCACCCAAATTCCATGAAGGTAAGGGTTACATCAGTCTTAGGCCTTGTTGTACCCTTAGTACCTGGCACGTAGTGGGTAATCGTTATATAGCTGTCAAAAAAATGCACGGTAGTGAATATGACGTAGTCTTTAGGGGAAGAAGTAGACAGGCAAATCATGAATGAATCTCCCTTGGCATAGAACAGAAGCCTTGAGTTACATGCAAAACCTTCCAACTAGTTGTTGGAAGTAGACCAGTACCTCAGCCTCATCATCTCCCTCTTTGGTCAGTTCTGCTTTCTAAATATAACAGGTAATCGTTAATGAGTTTAGGAAAAACCATTCAATGAGCAAAGAGCTTTTCATGAATTATCACATTTTTAATCCTCAAGCAACCCAATGAGGTGTGTATTACATGTGACTATAAAGTCTGGAAATACAGACAAATATACATAAAAATGATTAATTACATTATAACATTGCATGATGTGTTCAAGGTGTTGTCCCTTATTATACATTTCAGGTGCAAATTTTCCGTTAACATGGTTCACTAATGCAGCGTTTCTTTGAATTCCTGCATGTAGCTGTGGTGTTGCCGCTGATGATTTATATCTCTGATTCTATTGAATAAGCCTGTGCCAGAATAAGTAACCAAGGAAGTTTAACCTTAAAAATAAATCTATGCCCCCTCATGATATAGGTATGGAGTGGACACAACCATTCCAGGGTCCCCAGGATGGTCTCATGATGATGGAGGAGGTTTTTGTTATGGAAGGAGTGGGGTGAGTGTGGTGGGAGGGTATATGGGGACCTTATATTTTTTGAATGTAACATTAAAAAAATAAAGACAAAAAAAAAATCTATGGGGAAGTAGACTTGGTCCAGTGGTTAGGGCATCCATCTACCACATGGGAGGTCCGCGGTTCAAACCCTGGGCCTCCTTGACCTGTGTGCAGCTGGCCCACGCGCAGCGCTGATGTGCGCAAGGAGTGCCCTGCCATGCTGGGGTGTCCCCCGCGTAGGGGAGCCCCACGTGCAAGGAGCGCGCCCCGTAAGGACAGCTGCCCAGTGCGAAAGAAAGCGCACCCTGCCCAGGAATGGTGCCGCACACACGGAGACCTGACACAACAAGATGACGCAACAAAAAGAAACACAGATTCCCATGCCGCTGACAACAACAGAAGCAGACAAAGAAGAACACGCAGCAAATAGACACAGAGAACAGACAACTGGGGCAGGGGGGAAGGGGAGAGAAATCAATCAATCAATTAATCTTTTAAAAAGATAAAATAAAATAAATCTATGTTTCCAGACTTTATGGCCATTCTATTATTATCCCCATCTTATACATAGGGACACTGAGGCACAGAGAAGTAATTTAACCAAGGGCACTCGGCTGGTAAGTGGCAGAGCCAGGCTACACTATATCCTGCCCTACTCTTGGGTGAGTTGCCCCTCCTCCTGCCATGGTACAAGAACCTTTCCTCATGTGGCCTACTTACAGCAACCACCGAACTGTTTTTCATGTCTCCTCTCTTGCCTTGCTACTTCCTGAATGCCTGTGGTCTCACCAGTCAAGCTTTCTAGCTTTTGCACACTGTGTTCTAAAGCAGGCTAGTAAGATAAGGAATCAATAGATGGATCTGGAACCTGGCAAGAAGTCCACATGGATATCCATACCCACAAGATGACTGCTGAAAGACCCTTTCAAGATTCTGCCATTCAGAATGAGTCTTCCTCCAGACCTAGGAGAAGTCCCAGATATCCCCCAAGGACTTTATCATTAGACCCTTCCCGGGGATTGGTGGGTGGGGTAATCAATCAAAATAGCAAAAATTGGGACTCCTTCCAAGCCATTAGCAAAGGGGCGGAATAAGTAATGGTTTAAAAAGCAAGCGTGAAGGCTTTTTGCTCTCTTGCCTTGGCCCTGTTCTGGTGCCTGTTCCTACCATCGGTGCCCTGCTCCCGCTGTTTTTCCTCTGCCATGATGGTCAGGCAAGTAAAACTTGGGCATTTATAGCCTATAATACCTATGATGGGGAATTGTAGTCTATAAATCAGCCCACTTGACCACTTTTCAGCCCCTTCCTCTCTACCTGGGATTCTTGATCTGTCATTTTCTCCCATTTCTCTTCCATCCCTACCTTAAAAAACTACCAGCCTAACTAACCCGACCTGCTCTTTTTTTTTTTCCAAAGATTTATATTTTTATCTATTTCTTTCCCCTTCCCCGTCCCCCCAGTTTTCTGTTCTCTGTGTCCATTCACTGCGTGTTCTTCTGTGTCTGCCTGTATTCTTGTCAGCGACACCAGGAATCTGTGTGTCGTTTTGTTGCGTCATCTTGCTGTGTCAGCTCTCCATGTGTGGGCACCACCCTGGGCAGGCTGCACTTTATTCGCACTATGCGGCTCTCCTTATCGGGTGCACTCCTTGCGCGCACTGGCACTGTGCATGGGCCAGCTCCACACGGGTCAGGAGGCCCAGGGTTTGAACCTTGGACCTCCCATGTGGTAGGTGGGCACCCTATCTGTTGGGCCAAATCCACCTCCCCCGTCCTGCTCTTGAAATTCATTTCTGCAGCATAGGCAAGAACCTAGACAAAATCCAGTACAGTTCCACATGCTGGATTGCTCTTCCCTGTCCTTCCCCCACTCTCCTTTCTTCCTTTGAGTAACTCCCAACACGTGATGCAAGACTCTTTTTCAAATGGCTTTCCCTGATGCCCTTTGGCATGTGTTCCAGATAAATCTGTATTGTGGAGCTTTGGGTCTATCTTCCTTTCAAACCAATTTCCAGGTCCTAGTAAGATGTATTGCCCTGCATACCATGCTCCCTATAGTCCTTAAATAAAGACTGTTCAGGTTCTTGTGCACATGTTCATTTATTTGAAGGTCTGGGATAATGAAATCAAATATTATTTTTTAGCATTATCCTCTATCAGTGCGTCTTAAATTTTAGTGTGCATAAAAATCACCTGGAGAGAGTGTTAAAACAGAGATTCTGATTTAGTTGGTCTTGGGTGGGGCCTATAATTTGCATTTCAAACAAGCTCCCAGTGAGACTGATGCTGCTGGTCTGCAGACCGCACTTTGAGCAGCACTGCCCCATATGATAGTCATAGAAAAAATGCTTTTGGGTGAGGAACAGTAGCCTTGATTTATAGTAGTTTGTACCTAAGAATATATAAAACGATACGACTTGTAGCATTTATAGCAGATGTTGCACAAAACTATGTTTTGGGTAATGGGTCTGCACCACAGTATTCATTTATGCATTCTTTTAACAAATACAGATTGAATATCTACAGTGTACTAGGTATTGTTTTGTGTGCTAGGGACAAGACAAAAAAAGGTCTCTGCTTTCTTGGAGGGAGAACAGATAGTGAGTAAACAAGAAAGTGTAAGTTTTGGAAGAAAGTTAAATGATCATGTGAAAGAGAGCAGCTCAATTAGGCTGGGTGGTCAGGGAAGCATTCTGAATAACAAGGAGTCAGCCAGAAGATCTAGTATATTGGTTTCTTTCTCCAGCTGTCTTCTTTAACTCTAGCTGCCTAGAACCCTAGGGCATTGTCCTTGATCTTTTCTACCTAAACTCTCTCCCAGATTGCATCCAGTCCCATGGCTTTAAATACCATTTATAGGCCAACAATTCTCAAATTTACATCACTAGCCCAGACCTGTCCCATGAATTCCAGGCTTGTAGATCAAACCAACCGCCCAACATCTTTTCTTGGAAATCCAATAGGCACCTCAGAGTTAACATAGCCCAAACGAAATTTTAGATTTCTTACTCCAAGGGCAGGTATGCATCAAGACCTCAGTAAAAGTAGGAATGGACATGGAAAGCAGCTGGGAACCCAGGCAGAGTTCTCACTCTGTCTCTTGACTCCACTTCTCTCAGGGCAACTGTTTTTTCATTCTTTGCTCTCCTGGCTACATGACAGAGTCTGGTTGTTAATGGCTCTTGCAATTCATGTTGTAGGCAGAGTGTTGTTCACCAGATAGTTCCTACTGCCTGCCTTCTAGGCATATGGTAGGATTGTACTTCCCAACCCCTTATGGTTGGACTGGGGATGTGAGCAATTATGGCCAATGAGCTGTAAAGAGAAAGAGTGTGTCACTTCTGGGCTGGGCAATTGAATACTTGTATGAGACCCTCGAGAGATCCACCTTTTTCTCTGGCAAGGTGATGGCAATATTCAAGATGGCACTGGCCTGCACCCTGAGTAGCTGCTGCTATTGCACAATGCCTGCAGACCATTCTCTGATTAGCTCATATGGTGAGAAAGACATAAACCTTTGCTGTTCAAAGGCACTGAGCCTTTCGATGTACTTAGTTATTGTAGTACAATGTAGCCAACCCAGATTGATACGGAGCAACAGCCTCACAGAGACACTTATTCTTGTTAGCTATCTCAGTTTTAATTCCAAATACCTAGGAAAGAATTCTGATTGGTCCTGCGGTCATAATTCAATCACCAATGAATAAGCACTAGGGGTCACTTGTACCTTATACATCATGTTGCCTTCCCCCAGCCTCATTCATTGGTTCCCGTTTTGGTCTGTGACCAAAGTTCATGCTGTCAGGGTGACTCTCTAGACTCTTGCCTGGAATTCTGGGGGACTTGTATTTTTGTCCTTATAGACAATCTGGTATATGAACACGATGTCTGGAATCATTGCAAATAAGTTGCCTCCATGACAAAAGTCAAAACAAGGAGAAATACGGCATTGAGAGAAACATAAGAAATAGAGGCAAGGCCTGATCCACCAAGTTTGAAGGCTGCCAATCTCTGGACTTCCCAGTTGAATGAGCCAAGAAATCCCTATTCTTTTTATTTTATTTTTTAAAAACAAATCAAACTTATTGATAAATATTAATAAAACATACAGTTCACCCAAAGTGTACAATCAATGGTATTTGGTATAATCACAGAACTGTATGTTCATCACTTCAATCATTTTTAGAGCATTTTCATTATTTCAATAATAATAAACAAAAAACCAGGGAAGCAGATGTGGCTCAACCAGTTGGGCACCTACCTACAGCATGGGAGGTCCTGGGTTCCATCTCGGTGCCTCCTAAAGAAGACAAGCAGACACCCACACCTGCCACAAGGAGCCAGATCCCACACCCACCGCAATGAACAGATGCCTAAAACAAGCAGACATACATGCCAGCAGATGCCATAGCCCACGAGGAGCAGCTGTGGTTTAGGTCATTGGGCACTTGCCTCCCACGTGAGAGGTCCCGGGTGCGTTCTCAGTGCCTCCTGGAAAAGGTGAGCGGACAATGATGAAGTAGATGAGAGAACACGTAAAAATAAATAAATAAATAAATCTCAAAAAAAAGAAAGAGAAAATTCCTCATTTCTCAAACTCTGTTTCCCCAGCTGTACATTGCTGCCATTTCTGGTTATTCTTGCACAGTTATTTATTTGTTTATTAAGCAGTTTTATTGAGATATACTCACATACCATATGATCTACCCAAAGTGTATAATCAATGGCTTTTAGTATAATCACAATGTTGCACATTCATCATCTCAAAAAATTTAGAACCATTTCATTACTCCAAAAAGAAAGACTTCACATCCCTTCCCATTCTCTCCCCAGCCTTACATAACCACTAATTTCATCTTTATACATTGATTTATATTTACATTTTATATAAATGGAATCATACAATATGTAGTACTCTGTGTCTAGTCTTCTTCACTTGGCATTAAGTTGGTGCGAAAGGAATAGCGTGGTTTTGGACTGTGAATTTTAAATCATTATAACTGGGCTCAAACACATCTTTGTTAATCAAAATAAGAACCATTACAATCAATACATTTTTGCCAATGAAAAATAAGTTTGCTTATTCCTGTAGTGTAAAAATTCATGCTTCGAGATTCGATGAACTCTTGGAAAGCATTTTCTGCATCCTGCTGGTTGTGGAAACATTTTCCTTGCAAAAAGTTGTTGAGATGCTTAAAGAAGTGGCATTTGGTTGGCGAGAGTTCAGGTGAATATGGCAGATGAGGCAAAACTTCGTAGCCCAATTCATTCAACTTTGAAGTGTTGGTAGTGTGAAGTGTGGTCAGTCATTGTCGTGGAGAAGAATTGGGCCCTTTCTGTTGACTAATGCCAGTGGCAGGCGTTGCAATTTTTGGTGCATCTCATTGATTTGCTGAGCATACTTCTCAGGTGTAATGGTTTTGCTAAGATTCAGAAAGCTGTAGTGGATCAGACCAGCAGCAGACCACCAAGCAGTGGCCATGACCTTTTTTTTGATGCAAGTTTGGCTTTGGGAAGTGCTTTGGAACTTCTTCTCAGTCCAACTACTGAGGTGGTCATTACCAGCTGTTGTGTAAAATCCACTTTCACACGTCACATTCTGATTGAGAAATGGGTTTGTTGTTGTTGCATAGAATAACAGAAGACAACACTTCAAAACGACGATTTTTAAAATTTTCAGTCAGCTCACGAGGTATCCACTTACTGAGTTTTCTCACCTTTCCAATTTGCTTCAAATGCCGAATGACCATAGAATGGTTGATGCTGAGTTCTTTGGCAACTTCTCGTGTAGTTAAAGAGGATGAGCTTTGATGATTGCTCGCAACTGGTCGTTGTCAACTTCCAGTGACCAGTCACTATGCTCCTCATCTTCAAGGCTTTCGTCTCCTTTGCAAAAGTTCTTTAACCACCATTGCACTGTATGTTCATTAGCAATTCTTGACCATATGTGTTGCTGGTGTTGAGAGTTGTCTCTGCTGCTTTACGACCTATTTTGAACTCAAATAAGAAAATCACTCGAGTTTGCTTTTTGTCTAACATCATTTCCATTGTCTAAAATAAATATAAAATAAACAGCGAGTAAGAAGTCATTAGCAAAAAAAACCATAAATCAAGAAAAATACATTAAAATGATGTATAACATAATCTCATTTATTTAAGAATGCATGCCAATATCAAATGGCAAATTTCAACAATGCAGAACTGCAATTACTTTTGTACCAACCTAATGGTTTTTTGGCCTGATATTAACATTTTGTAGTATTAACCTACATTTGTTCAACCTCAGAGAAAAACTGTCTTATATATGCAATTTTACCCATATTCATATTCCACATAATATATTTATATTTTACATAATGTATTTAGTTCATAACATATTAGTGCAATCATACAGTGTTTGTCCTTTTGTGTCCGGCTTGCTTCATTCGACATACTTTGTCCTTCAGGTTCATCCATGTTTTCATGTTTCACATCTTCATTTCTTCTTACCACTGCATGATATTCCATTGTGTATATTCTCCACAATTTGTTTATCCATTCATCAGTTGATGGACACCTGGGTTGTCCAACTTTTGGTCATCATGAATAGTGCTGCTATGAACATTGGTGTGCAGGTATCCATGTCACTGCTCTCAGTTCCTCTTAGTATATACCTAGCAATGATATTGCCAGGTCCCATGGCAACTCTATATTCCACTTCCTTGGGAACTGCCAAATAGTCCTCCACAGCAGCTGTACCATTCTACATTCCCATCAACAGTGAATAAGCATTCCTATCTCTCCATGTCCTTTCCAACATTATAGTTTTTCAACTTTTAAATAGCAACCAGTCTAATAGGCAAGAAATGATATCTCATTGCAGTTTTGATTTGCTTTTCCCTTATCACTAGTGATGTTGAACATTTTTTTGTTTCTATTTTTTTACGATTTATTTTTTTATTGCCCACTCCCCCCCCCCCCCTCAATATTTGCACTCACTATCTGTTCTGTGTCCAATTGCTGTGTGCTCATCTTCTCTTTAGGAGGCACCAGGAACTAAACTTGGGACCTCCCATGTGGGTGAGAAGCACTCAGTCACTTGAACCACCTCCACACTCTGCTTTGTTGTGTTTCTCATTGTGTCTCCTTGTTGATAACGTTGTTGCCTTATCTTCTTGCATCAGCTCACTGAGCCAGCCTGTTGTTCCAGCTCGCTGCCTTGCTTGTCTTATCCAGGAGGCACTGGGAACCAAACCTGGGTCCTGCCATTTGATACCTGGGAGCTCCATCACTTGAGTTACATCTGCTTCCCTTTCATGTGTTTCTTCACCATTTATATTTCTTCTTTGGACAGCTGTTTTTTCCTACAGTTAACATTGTACTCAATGGTGAAAGACTGAAAACTTTCTTGCTAAGGTCAGGAACAAGACAAACATGCCCAATGTCACCATTATTATTCAATATTGTGTTAGAATTTCTAGCTAGAGCAATTAGGTTAGATAAAGAAATAAAAGGCACCCAAATAGGAAAGGAAGATGCAAAACTTTTACTATTCACTGATGACATGGTTTTATATCTAAGAAATCCTGAAAAATCTATAACTAAGCTACCAGAACTAATAGATGAGCTCAATAACGTGGCAAGATACGAGATTAATACACAAAAATCAATGGCATTTTTATATACTACTGGTGTGCAATCTGAGGAAGAAATCAGAAAAAAATTCCATATTTTAGTAGCGACTAAAACAATCAAATATTTAGTAAAAAATTTAACCAAAGACATAAAGGATCTGTATTCAGAAAACTACAACACACTGCTAAAAGAAATTGAAGAAGACTTAAATAAATAGAAGGATATTTTTGTGTTCATGGATTAGAAGACTAAATGTCACTAAGATGTCAGTTCTACCCAAACTAATTTACAAATTCAACACAATCCCCCCCAAATCCCAACAGTCTTTTTTGCAGAAACTGGTAAGTCAATAATCCAATTTTTTGAAAGGGTAAGGGGACCCGAATAGCCAAAAAATGTCCTAAAAAAGAAAAACAAAATTGGAGGACTCTCCTTTCCTGACTTTAAATTGTATTATTTGGCTACAATGGTAAAAACAGCATGGTAGTGGCATAAGGACAGACAGATTGACCAATGGAACCAAATCATGAACTCAGAAATCAACACATCTATAACCAAGTGATTTTTTAAGAAGATTTTTTTTTAAAAAAGTATATATCCCTTGCTCCTTCTCGTTGTTTTGCAGTTGCTGTGTGTTCTCTGTGTCTGTTCATCTCCTCTTTAGGAGGCACAGAGAACTGAACCTGGGACCTCCCATGTAGAAGAGAGGTGCTCAACCACCTGAGCCACTTCAGTTCACCGGTTTGTTATGTCTCTCATTGTCTTTCCTCTTTGTGACTCTTTTGTTGTGTTATCTTGTTGCATCAGCTCACCTTCTCTAGGAGGCATGGTGAACCAAACCTGGGACCTCCCATGTGGTAGGTAGAAGCCCAATTGCTTGAGCCACATCTGCTTCTCCCACATGATTTTTGAGAAGGCTAAGTCCACCCAGCTGAGCCACAACGGTCTATTCAACAATTGGTGCTTGGAGAACTGGATAGCTATATCGAAAAGAAAAAAGACCCCTATCTCACACCTTATACAAAAATAAGCTCAAAATAGATCAAGGACCTAAATATAAAAACAACAACCATAAAACTTCTAGAAGAAAATGTGGGAAAACGTCTTCAAGATCTAGGGGTATGCAGTAGTTTCTTAAACCTTAAACCCAAAGCATGAGCAACAACAAAAAAATTATAGATAAATGGGACCTCCTCAAAATTGAACACTTTTGTACCTCAAAGGACTTTTTTCAAAAGGGCACTAAGGCAGCCAACTCAATGGGAGAAAATATTTGGCAACCACATATCTGATAAGGGCTTAATATCCATGATATATAAGAAGATTATACAGTTCGACAATAAAAAGACAAACTATGTGATTTACAAATGGGCAAAAGACCTATTCTTTTTAAAGCCACTTTCAGTTGTGTTTTGACATTTCTGGCAGAGAGAGCCTCCTCACTGTTCTGTCCTGACTTACTCCAGGGGCATCTAGGGATATGTTACTGGGTCTTGAGGGGCTATCTCTGCATTTTATTGGTCTAGCCATGCAGGGTTTTACTTTAGCTCCATGATTGTGTGACAAAGAATTAATCTGTGTAGGAAAGCTTACATATGAAAATTGAGGCTCATCATGGAACTCTGGGGAGTGTGTAAATGACCAAAAGAAGAGAGGAGACTTTTATCAACTAATAACAGTAACCACTATTTACTGGGGTCTTTAGTCTGTGCAAAGTTCTGTGCTAAATGTTTGACATGGCTTTAGAGGGGGAGAGAAGCTTGAGGTCAGAGTTTAGTATAACAGTCTCCCAAGCATAGTCCCTTCTGTAGCCAACCTATATGTACTCATGCTCGAGTCCTAGGAGGAGAACTAAAGAACCAAGTAGAAAGAAGTAATTTTCCCACACAATCTGTGCGAGACTTTGGGACCCAAGGGAGTGCTCCTCAGGAACCACTACAATGGTGGTATGGTGCCAAGGAGTATAGTAGGAGGGGAGGAGGGGTGCCTCCTTATGGGCAGAGCAGTCTCACTGCAATGTGCCATGGACATGGAACGATTTCAGGGGACTGTCAATCATGGGCAGCCCTGAGAGGGTGGAGGCAGTGGAGGTAGCACTACACCTTCTGGCACTTCAGCGGCACTGACACCAAAGGGAGAAGAGAGGAATGAAGGTTGCATTTCTGATATGGCAGAGGTCAGCTAGGCAGGGGTTCTAGGAGAACTCCTAGGAACTGTCACGGTTGTTGGTGGCCGTAAAGTAGAGCCGAGAGAATAGCTAGGGACATTGGCTGGGGAAAGGCAAGAGGTTCCATAAGAGCAATGAGAGTGAGACAGGGAGATGGGTAACATTTCAAATCTACATTCCAGGAAAGAATACTCCTGATGGAACTTGTGAGAACATTTGAATGATCTGTGCTTATTAATAAAAGAATGTTCCCTCTTCCCAATTATTCAAGTACACAGAGAGTTGAAAAGTTTACTTACTCTTGGTTTAGGCACCCCATGAACCAGGATTTGTGTAGATTGATGATTATGGAAAAAAAAAAAAAAAAAAAGAACAAGATGAAGAAAGGAATGAGCAAAGAGATAAAAGATTTTTTTCTTCTAGTGTGGAAGACAACTAAGATTTATCTTCAATATGTGTTCTACAGGTAGGCCCCCCGGCCATGAAAGTTAGTACTTTTGGAATTGTGGTATTTCACTGGCTCTTGTAACAAATTTCCTACTTTGAAATGTGTAAGAATATATAACTCTAAACGCCTTTTGCATTTAGATTTCATTTAGATTCCATTGCTTAATGCAGCCTCCATAAAATGCTCTGGTGTATCCTGAGACCCTCGTTAACATTTTCCTTCAAACCCTTTAGGTACAGAAAAACAATCTACGTAATGATTCATCTTGATTGGAAATTAAATATCAAAATGAGTTCTTCATTTTTTAATTTTTAAAATTGTATTGATTTTAATATTTAAAAATCTGCATGGAATAGAGGTAATAGCTAGAAATCGACAAGGCCATATTTAGCTCCCATAGTATAGTTACACTGTTCATCCTGGCCCTTAATTACGATAAGACCTGGAGCAATAGATGCTCCTAAAAGCCAGCACCATTGATCGGAGGATGCTGGAGTTCTTGCTAAATGACACTTCGCTGCTGCCACTGCTTTCAGAGAGACATTGGCTTATAGAAAGAAAGAACGAAAAACCTGGCAAACACCAATACTTACCTTTTCAAGTCATCCACCCTTATACTAAAGGGTATATTTGCAAACACACAAAAGTATATATTTGTATATGTGCTTATGTATATATGTACACATTAGATATGTATGTTAGAGAGAGGTAAAAAGAATAAAGTCTTTCAAGGTCATTCACTATAGATGCTATAACTTCAACCCCAAATATTGTTTTATTGTTATGTTCAATTAGTCCCCCTCAAGGAAGCCACACTGTAAAGAAGGCTTTAGTGCAGAGTATGTGTGTGTGTGTGTGTAAGCAAAATATGTATGATGTAGTTCAACTTTCTCTATTAATTAAAAGCCAAGTAGGGGTTAGGACTTGCTGCAAATCAATATCCCTATAGACTAGTATGTTTCCATTTTATTGGATTCCTCAGCAACTGATTCCTCTATTCAATGAGGATTTTATGGGCCAATAATACTGCTGCAAGTCTTTTAAAAATCATTCTTCTTTATTTTTTAGTGGAGACTTTATTTTCCCCCTACAAAATAAGAATGGAATCTTTCATCAGTCAAAATGCCCTTCTGTCGCCTCCATGGTATTTAGTCTGCTGAAGGAGAGAAAACTAACTGTCCCAAATAATTATATGTTTTCCCCTAACATTTGTTTTTCTTTGGGCCTACCCATCTTTATGAGTTTTAGAGTTTAAATTCCAGAAGAACAAACCATACCTGCTTACGTCATCTCCTCCATCCCGTTTTTGTCTTCTTGGAGCTAGCTTCCCACAAGAAGAGGGGGTGTTTGCTCTTCCATGATTTAAGAATGACCTGGATACATCTCCACCTCAGGAGAGCACTGCCTGTGGCTGGGTGGGGGGGTGGGTAAGTGGCCTTATTCTGGGGCTCAATTTTGACTCTCATAGCAGCTATGGACTCCAATGTATCCTTTATCAGAAATCATGAGGATGTCATTGTTAGTCTTATTTTTCAGTTTTTTTCAGAACAAGAGTAGGGATAAAAGGTAATATTTTGGACACCTCTCAAAGATAGCATCAGTTATAAAGCATCATTTTAATATGCTGCTATATTCTGTTTGCTAATATTGACATAGGATTTGTGTACTGATATTAATAAGTGAGATTAATACACAGCTCTCTTTTAGGGATTTTGTTATCAATTTTATACTACCTTCTTTTTTTAATATATTTAAAAAAATTTTTAAAGGTGCTTAGAATATATAAAGATTACATAAAAATTGCCAGGGATTCCCATTTGCCCCACTCTCTACTCCTCCCATGCTTTCCCACATTAACAACATCCTTCATTAGTGTGGTGCATTTGTTACAATTGATGAACACATTGGAGCACTGCTACTAGGTGTGGTTTATAGTTCACATTATACTTAAAACTCTCTCCCGCACAATTTTGTAAGGGATGACAAGATATATATTGGCCTGTATCTGTCATTGTAACATCATTCAGGACAATTCTAATGTCCCAAAAATGCACCCATATCACGCTTATTTTTCCCTCTCCCTCTGCTCAGAACCTCCAGTGGCCACTGGCTCCACATCAATGATAAAAGTTCTTCCATTGCTAGAATCACAATAAGTCTATAGTAGAATAACAGTAAATCTACTTAAGCCCTGAGGATTCTGGCATGGTGATGCCAGCTCTGCCTCTAATTGAGAGGGGGCTTAGATCCCATGGGGTAGATGGATGGGAATATCTTGCTTGCACTTGCAGACTTTCTGCTCCTTGGGATGGTTGTTGTCTATCATCATTTCCCTGTTAGTTATCCTGGATGAGGAGGTGCTGCAACTCTGTTGAGATTCAGGGCCCAACTGGCACATGAAAAGCCCAAAGATTTAAGTTTCTTGTACATAAACCTATTAACTCTAGTACTAACTATAGGTTCAAATAGAAGGGGCAGGAGAGCTATGAGTAGGGAAACCACAACTGAGTCCAATTCTGTCACACTGGGAAGCATAAGTTCCAAAGTAGGGCCCACTGGCAGGGAGCCAAACTCCTGAGCTGTCATACCTGCTTATGGTGTCTGGATGTCTCCAGAACCCTCAGAAGCTCTGCTATTTGAGGCAATATTTACTGTGGCAGTCAATGAGATCCTGCTGAGATGTGCGTAAGCATAACCTCTGGAATGACCTTTCAAGTCACTTTGATGTCTCTTAGCCATATAAACTTGCTTGTCTTTACCCTTTCCCTCTTTTGGTCAAGGTCTTTTTTCCAGTTGAAATGCTAGTTGGTGCTTGGTAGTAATCCCTCGGTGCCAGGGAGGCTTATCCCTGGGAGTCATGGCCCACACTGGGTGGTGGGGGAAAGGTAATGCATTTATATGCTGAGTTTAGCTTAGAGATAGGCCACATTTGAGCAACATATAGAGAATTTAGAAACTTTCCCTCTTTTTATTTTCTATGCACTGGAACAATTTAAATTGTAGTAAAACAATCAGTTTTGGTCATTTATGTTTTCCTAAAATCATTCTTTTAATTCAGGTTCTCAAATTTATTTGCTTTGAGTTGAGCAATGTAGTCTCTTAAGAATCTTTTAATTTCTTGTGTTTATAGTTATTCCATGATTATTTCTAATTTTTGTACTTTTCTATTATCTCTCATTCTCACACTGGATTAGATAAACTAATGTAATGGTTTATATTTTTTACATATATTTTTAGTTTTTTGGTAGAAGCAGTTTTTGGATTTATGTATTAGTCCTACAGATTTCTCTTTTAAAATTCATTATTGATTGCTTTTTAAAATCTATGATTCCTTCCTTTTGCTTTCCTTCAGATTCTTTTTTTCCTTCAGACTTGAGCCTTATTTGTAATAAAATTTCCAGCTATGAATTTTCCTCTGAACTCTGCTTTGTTTGCATCTCATGTGTATTAGTCAAGTCTCTAGAGGGAAACACAATGTATGTATATATTACTATCTCCAAACAAACAATGTTTTAGTATATTTTATGGGCTTCAAAATGCAATTTTTGCTATTTAAATTGTTATAAAATTTTATAGTTGTATCTTTGCTGTTATGACACATTTATAGACATAAGTCATGATTTCTTTAATTGTGGTAAAAAATATTACCTCATTATAACTCTGTTTCTTAGAGAAAATCCCATTGTTCTATACCCATCAGCTTTGGGAAATTGTTCTAAGAAGTCACTATAAGAAAAAAGGACACCGCATCTACTTATTTGCAATTTTTAAATTCTGATTTTATTACTTCTTAAAACCAGTGGGAATGACCTGTAATCATAATGACATAATATATCTTCATAAATGTTATCTCTTATAGAAGAGAAAAATAGTCTCTATAATTATTACATGTACAAGTTGTTTGAGATATGATGATTACTTTTTAAAAATTCTCCTAGGAGCAGTTGTGGCTCAAGTGGATGAGCTCCAGTTCCCACATGGGAGGTCCTGGGTTTGGTTCCTGGTGCTTCCTGAAAACAACAACAGCAACAAAAAACAAGCAAAACAAACAAACAAAAAAACAACTCAGGGAAGCCGATGTGGTTCAGTGGTTGAGCACTGGCTTCTCAAATACAAGGTCCTGGGTTCAATCCCTAGCTCTTGGTACCTAAATAAAAGGTTCAATCCCCAGCTACCAGTACCTAAAAAAAAATTATTCTAAATAGGGAAAAGAAAACATGCTGACTTTTCTTGAAAGCATAGACAAGAAGTCAGATAATATTTAAAGTTTCCAAAATTTGCATATATTTGACACTGTACATTGAGTTCTGCCATTAATTTAACAAATATTCGTATAGTTTTATAATTATTTTAATAAATTATTTCTTGGTAAATTTAAGCAAAAATACATTATGCCAAAATATTTGAAAATAGCAATTTTTGATTTATCCCCCCTCACATTAATCATTGTCATTATTTGGCATGGCAAAATTGAATTTTCAGTTAATTGTCTAATTTTGTTGTTAAAAAACAAAATTCTCTGTGCATTAGTACAAATCTGAGTTTTACTTTGCTAATCTCTGAGCAATCAAATATGCCTAGGGAAAAATAATCTGCAGGGGAACTGCAACTACAGACCATATGATTTGCATTATTAGTACTTTCCATGTAATAATTCTACACATTGTTATCATTAGCAACACTATTTCAATCATGAATATCACCAAGTTCAGAAGAAATCATTTCTGAATTGTCTCTATTAGACCATGATCAAGAGGAAAAAATACAAGATTGAATTTTCCTTTAGTGTTGTATCTGACATTTTTAACTAGACTCATTTTCTGTGGTTTCATGTAACCTATGACATTTGTCACTGGATGGCAAGGAGGCCTGTCTCTCATTAGCATTTCCGCTAGGACTTGAGAAAAATATCCTGGAAGAAAAAGATTCAATCCCTCCCCTCCCTCCCCTCCCTGGCCCCCAGATTTGGAGTCCCTTGATTTTTCTGAGAATTTTAGTGAATATAGTCTCTAATTTTAGTTGAATACCCTTCACCATATGATGTTACAAGATTTAACTAACACACTGTCCACCTAAAAGTATGTTTCTCTTTGATCCTAAAAATGGCTTTTGATTAAAAAATTGGCTCTCCATTATGCTGAGGGTGAGATAATATTGGGGGGAGGGGCGGTTGATCTAAAAAAGAACAAAAGAAGAGATCAGAGTTTAATCTTTTCCTTTTCCTTCCATCTTTTCTACCCTCCTTCATGTTTATCTGAGCCCAAGATTCCCTTTAAGGCTTTCACAGATTTGGAGTTTTATACTGGGTTTGTAATGTTTGTGTGCATGCATGTTGTCTTTGCAAGGAAGCCTTGGAAAGTATATTTAGCCCAGTTATTTCCTTTCTCCTCCTTCCTTTTTCACCCATTGTCAGGTATGTTCTTAGCAACTCCTAATGAGTCTCTTTTAGGGTCAGCAATTTGAAGAGTTCTGCTTGCACAAATGATGATATATCCTAGGGTAAGGGCTGAATGATATTTCGGTTGTGAAAATCAGACTGTGTCACTCCCATGCTTGGTATTACTAATTGGTTCCCTCTTATCTGCACGGTGATAACCACACTCCTCTCTCCAGCATGTAATGCCTTCATGCTCTTCATTTGCTGTTTCACCTTGCGTGTTCTTGAGGCTATGAAGGGAAAGTATCTTCACTTTTTTAAAAAAAATTTTATACTTATATTAAGGGCCAGACACTTTCACATACATTGTCACTTTTATTTATTTATTTATTTTTCTCCCCTCCCCCCCCAACCCCAGTTGTCTGTTCTCTGTGTCTATTTGCTGCGTCTTCTTTGTTTGCTTCTGTTATTGTCAGCGGCACTGGAATCTGTGTTTCTTTTTGTTGTGTCATCTTGTGGTGTCAGCTCTCTGTGTGTGCGGCGCTGTTCCTTTCTTTCACGCTGCACTTTCAGGCTGCACTTTCTTTCACGCTGGGCAGCTCTCCTTACCGGGTGCACTCCTTGTGCGTGGGGCTCCCCTATGTGGGGGACACCCCTGCGTGGCATGGCACTCCTTGCACGCATCAGCACTGCGCATGGGCCAGCTCCACACGGGTCAAGGAGGCCCAGGGTTTGAACCGGGAACTTCCCATGTGGTAGACGGACACCCTAACCACTGGGCCAAGTCCGCCACCCTACACTGTCATTTTAACCATCATTAACCCCAAGAACAAGCCTTCATTCCTTCTATAACCTCTCTCCACACAGAGCTTCTCACTGGACCCCTGCCCAGCTAAGTCTAGGATGTCTCCCCTTCCTTCTTTTTTTTTTTTAAAGATTTATTTTATTTATTTCTCTCCCCTTCCTCCCCTTCGTTGTCTTCTCTCTGTGTCCACTCGCTGTGTGTTCTTCTGCATCCACTTGCATTATCTGGCAGCACTGGGAAACTGTGTCTCTTTTTTGTTGCATCATCTTGCTGTGTCAGCTCTTGTGTGCAGTGGCACTCCTGGGCAGGCTGCGTTTTTTTCACGTGGGGAGGCTCTACTTGTGGGGGCACACTCCTTGTGTGTGTGGCTCCCCTATGTGGGGGCACCCCTGTGTGGCACAGCATTCCTTGCATGCGGCAGCACCGTGTGTGGGCCAGCTCACCACACAGGTCAGTGAGGCCTTGGGGATCGAAGCCTGGACCCTTCATATGGTAGATGGATGCTCTATCAGTTGAGCCATGTCTCCTTCTGGGAGATTTTCCTTATCTGAACCTAGGTACCTGGAGACAAAAGTTTGTATCCATTACCATTGATTACATTGAATGGCAAAGTGCTCCTCAGTCAGTTGGATGTTTTCCTTTGTTCTTCACACGTATGTGCTCAGGTCAGAGTGACCATTTGAACTTGAAAGTAGGCTCATCCACTGTTATTTCTGGCCTGTGTTGATTCTGAATATTATGTTCATTCCCTAAATGATCTGTTTTTTTTTGTTCCTGTTGTTGTTTTATATTGTGTGCATCACCCTTCCTTTACTCAAAGTAGTTTATGAAGTAAACTTTCAAAATGTTAACATCAATGAGTGAATTAATGAATTAAAAGAATGTATAAGCAGCATTTGGAAAGAGAAGCATTTATTCCAAGCACAGCATTAGATGGAGTCAGAGAAGTTGCCTATTGTCTTGATTGGGCCATTGTTGTCTCTCAAATCCCCACGTTTTTGGTCTGATATTTTTGAAATAACGGCAAATCCAGTTTTGTTCCTCGTTGTCTTCTGGCCCTTCTCTCACCCAATTAACTGCACCTTCCGTATTCCTTGCAGCAAGGTAGGAAAGACAGCTAAATAGGGAAAGGAGATACTCACAGGGCCATTGTATTTCAAAACTCTCTCAGTGAAAGAGGAGGGACACAAGTGATGGGGATTCAGAAGACTACATGAGGGAAGTGGATGTGGCTCAAGTGATAGAGCTTCTGTCTACCATATAGGAGGACCCGGGTTCAATCCCTGGGGCCTCCAGGTGAAAAAGAAGAAAAGAAAGTGTGCCCGCATGGCAAGCCAGCGCCTGCATGAGTGCGGGCATGGTGAGCTGGTGAGTGCAAGTGCCTGCGTGGTGAGTGCAAGGGAAACAAATCTTTTAAAAAAAAGAAGACTACATAATAGAAGATTTAGGGAAGCTCCTTGGGGGGTAGGGGAGAGGGGCTGGGGGAGGAGGAGGGGGAGGGGAGGGTTGCGAGAGACGGGGAGAGGAAATGAGTAGGGTGTGGAGAAATGCGGAGGTCCCATTTGGGCAAGCAACAAAGGTATCCAGTACCCAGGAGCCAAAAAGGAGTCAAACCAGTGCCCCCAGGCTGTCCAGGCTCCTTTGAATATTCCCTGGACTGAAGCACTGTGGCACTTGTTTTGGGGGTTTGCTTCTTCGTATAAACCCTTTTTTTTAAAATTTTTAAATATTTTTTTAAAAGATTTCTTTTTTAAAATTTCTCTCCTCTTCCCCCCCACCCCCACCCCCAGTTGTCTGCTCTCCGTGTCCATTCACTGTGTGTTCTTCTGTGTCTGCTTGTATTCTTGTCAGCGGCACGAGGAATCTGTGTCTCTTTTCGTTGCATCATCTTGTTGTGTCAGCTCTCCATGTGTGTGGTGCCACTCCTAGGCAGGCTGCACTTTTTTCATGCTGGACGACTCTCCTTGCGGGGCACATGCTTTGTGTGTGGGGCTCCCCTATGCGGGGGACACCCCTGCATGGCAGGGCGCTCCTAGTGCGTATCAGTATTGCGCATGGGCCAGCTCACCACATGGGTCAGGAGGCCCGGGGTTTGAACCCTGGACCTGCCATGTGGTAGGTGGATGCCCTATCTGTTGAGCCAAATCTTCTTCCCATGTAAACCCTCTCGACAGCCATCAGCAGGTCACCCATGACTCCTGAACGGGAGCAGGGATAAAGTCCTTTTCCAGAGTTTTTGCTGGATCTCTGTGTGGGCCTGTGTGGGCCTTCTTAATTGAGGTTCCAGCAACCATCATTCTTCTGAAATAGAAGCCAGAGGCCTGGACAGTAAATCTGGCAGTGAGTGCGAGCAAAGGTCCTATGACCTTGAATTTAGGTTGAATTGTGGCCATGGCTGGTCCAACTGGACACTTTCTTTTCCCCTCTTCTACTTGTCTATGGACTGTTCCCCACAGGCACTGTCAGGAAAAACTCTCCAAGACTTGGAAATGGGAAAAGAGATGAATGTGTGTCCTTTCAGTGGAGTGCTGGATGTCATCGGACGCACATTTGGGGGATTGTCTCGATTATAAACAGGCGTGCTCTGGGGACCATGTATTGACTCTCCATTGGGGTGGAAGTTAACTTGTGAAAAATTGATTGTTACACTTGTTACAATGCAAATGAATTCTGTCTGAAAGGGATAAAATTGATTTCTCTACTTTAGTAAAAAAGAAGGCTAAACATTATTTTATTTCTCTTTAGGATATTAATCAGCTTTACATATATATTTAGCAAATTCATTTCAGCATTCTAGAGATATTCTGATTATATATATATACAAATTCTCCTTTGAACTAGTTCCCTTAATACTAAAATGATTTGAATAAAATCTTTGGCATACATTCATTTTGTAACTTTTTGAAATTATACTTTAATAGAATAACTTCTTGAAATGAAGCTGACTTCTTGAGATGGCTCTAAGAATTTTCTCCTTGCTCACTTTACGCTGCTTTTAAAATGTTGTTTTTCATTCTGGAACACAGGAATTTTTCCATTGCTCTCAGTCGGCATAACATTAGATATAAATAGGAAGGAATTTAGTTGATTGTGAAAGTACTAATTTTTTCTTAATTATGGGATATTTTTATTCAATAAAATCTCTTTCCCCTGCTGGCTTTGTCTTGTAGGACAAGGTGTGCTTATAAATCTAACCACACATTTTCCCCAGATTCATGTGTACAGAGGAGCTAAATACTAGAAAATGTTGATAAAACTGGTGTTCTTGTGAAAATAGACAAAAACCATCCCTTCCTTCTTCTAATAGTGATGCCTGAGCTGACAGCCATAAACCACATTAGACTTTTTATCAGAATGGATAAAACAAGGGCCATCCAGAGTAGGAAAGTAGCCGTAGAAAAACATTGAAGCTAATGAGCATTGTAATGGCGAATACATGAGGAAAAATTTTACCCCTTGACTAGAAAATTTGGAGTAGGAACAATGGGATTTAAGACTGGAGAAGTTAAATAAAGTCCTTTGAAACTTATCCTACAGGAAAATGAGGAGAGATTGGCAATTCTTGAGAAGGGGAATGAAGTTCTAAAAGTAAATTAGGCTGGAGAAGAACAATGACCGTGATGTGTCAGGAGGATTGGACTGGACGCTGAGGTAGGGAACCAAGCCCGAGACAGCCATGGGAATATCCTTGATGGAAAGCAGAGGAAGGATGTGAGAAAATTTCCAAAGGCTTAAAGATTATTGAAACAAAAGATGAGAAAGTATATAATATCAAAAACCAATTGGGGGGTTGGATGAATTGGCAGAGGATAGCATTAAAAGGGAAGACAAGCAGAATTTCTGTTTTCTATGCATTTTTAGTGGAAGGTAGATTCTATCATTTGTCTCCTAATTCTATTATTTGATTAAAAAAATCCTTTATAACATTTTGCTCTCCAAAACACGATCCAAGCTAAGGATATATACTGCATTTTGTTGTCACATCTCTTTATCCTCCTTAATCTGGAACATTTCCGTAGCCTTTCTTCATCTTTTATGACATTCATAATTTTGAAGACTACAGACACCCTACTTTTTCCATAGTACTTTTCTCACTTTGTATTTGTCTGCAGTTTCTTCTCGATTAGATTGAGGGTGTGCATTTTCAGCTGGTGGTGTGTCCTCAGGGTAGCATATCTGGAGATACATGGTGTCCATTTTCCCTAATTCATGATATTAAGTTTGGTCATCTGGCCAAAGGATTCCCCAGTTTTACAATCATCAAATTGTGTTTTTTTCCCTAATTTGTATATTCAGATTGCCCCAAATTGGTCAATGGAAGCTCCTTCAAGCTGGCTCCTCTATCTTGGGGACAGGTTCTCATCTTTTTTTTGACCATTCCTTTACCTTCTGCTCTAACAAGATATTTCAATGTAGTGCCTGTCCTGGAATCAACCATTTCTCCAAGGAGCCCTAGTACATTTTAGTGAGGAATGGTACTAAAGTCCAAAGAATGGATGCCAGGCATGCTCATTGCGATTCCTGTGTCTTTGTTTCTTTGCTCTTTTGGTGACAGAGCCAGAAAACATATGTATGCTTACACACATACATACAAATACAATGTGTATGCATACATATACATATATACACTTACATACGGATATTTTAGAAACCATAAGCTCACTCTGACACCTCCAATCCCAGCATCCCCACAGGCTGTTTTCTTGTCTTCTCTGATTCCATAATAACTCTCTTCCTTTGCAGTGATAGCCCTGGCTCCCGACAACATTAGCACATTCACTCATTTTCTCAATCCTGTGAAACGTGGAGAATAGTTCCAAATTGCTTTGTTCGTACCACTACGACAAACCAACCTGCTTGGGAGTGTTCAGGATCTCCACATCCCATCCTGCCCAGGACCCAGGATAGGTCATCTAACACTGTGGTCCTAAGATGCTTATTTGCTCTCTTTTTTTGACATGTAAAATGAAACCTCACTTTTCTTGACTGTGTAGAGCCCTGATGGATAATTTCACAGAACAGAAATTAGACTGACCCAAGGCAAAGGATGTAAAATTGCAGAAGACAGGTTAAAACTCTTCACCCTCTTTCTCTCCATCCCCATTATCTGTTCCAACTTCCACACGCTCCTTCTCTAGGCAGCTATGTCCTCACGGGCCTCAGTAAACTCTCCTTCCTGCCTCCCCAAGCCCAGGCCCACTTGGCATGGAGCAGGTCAAGCTGGCGATCCACGTAAGCCCAGGCCTTAGCTGCTCAGCACACACACAGCTCATCACTCCTTGGTCAGGGCTCCACCAGGTACCACAGTGGGAGACTGGTAATTCGTGCCGGTCTTGACCAGTGGGGCACCAATCCAAAGACTGGACGGTGCCCTTGGTCTTCATTTTGGGAATGTCAGTTTTGACATCTTTGGGAACCATGTCACCCTGGTATGACAGGCAGCCAGTCATGTATTTATCATGGCGAGGGTTGCATTTCACCATCTGGTTGTCTGGCTCTGCCAAGGCAATCTCTGTTACAGTAAGTTGTTCATGTTAGGCTTTCTTAGAAGAGAGAATGGGGGCACATGTGGCCAGAGGGACAGTAATTGTGGAGATAAGGTACCAGGTTGGTCTGGAATTCTGTCAGGTACCATCAAATCTGAGGGAAGCAGTGATGGAGGACGCGACCGGGCTAATAAGGCAGTTGAGGTTAGTGTAGTCGGATGCTCAGTACCTGGGTTTCCATGACTGATGTCACAGATGGCCTCACCATCTCCCATCAGGGTCCAGTCGTGTGTGCTCCAGGGTGGGGCAGGTGGTGAGGATGGAGTAGTAGGGCCCGACTACAGCTGTGCAAACCTGGGGGGGGGGCAGTGTAAAGGGTGAGGCCATTTATTCTTTCTTCTCCCCCCACCCCTCCCCGCTAGTGTGGTTATGACGTTCATTTGAAATGTAATGAGGTTTGGGTGTTGGTTTCTTTTAGTTTTAGGTGCCCCCCAACTCTCCCTCTCCCCCTGCCCTCCTATTCTTATTGATTTATTTATTTTTGAGTATGTAGGATAATGATAGGCTTTCAAAAGTCAAAGACCATTTGTATGAAATATCCAGAATAGAGAAATCCATAAAGGTGGAAAGTGCTTCCAGGAGCCTGAAGAGGCAGCAGTGCGGAATGACTGGTTAACAGGCATGGGGTTTTCTTGGGGATGTTCTGAAACTAGATAGAGGTTGTAGTTACACAACATTGTGAATGTACTGGATGCCAATGAATTGTACATTTTTAAATGATTACTTTTACATTATGTGAATTTAGTCTCAATTTTTAAAAAATGTAAGGAAAGAAATGTCAAAGAATTTCAGTCCCTCACATATCCTTTCCTCTCCATTCTCCCCACTCCTGATTGGTAACCAGAAACTTTATGGTTTTCTGGTCTATCTATTTTGTATTTCATTTTGCAATAATAAACAGATATGTGCATGTTTTCTTATTTCCATTCTTTCTCAAAAGGTACCATATTATATATACTTTAGCATTTTGCTTTTTCCTCTTAATAATATTTCCCAGGAATCACTCCCTAACAGTTTTTAGGAATCATCCTCATTCTTTTTTTTATGGTGCATAGTACTCCATTGGGTGTATTATTTTAGTTTATTTAGCCAATCTCCAAGCCAATGCTAGGACATTTAGAAAGCTCCTAACATTTTGCAATTAGGAACAATATTACAATGAATAGCCCTGTACATATATATTTTTGTTTTCTTTGAAGTATATCCTCTAGGTAAATACCTAGAAGTGGAATTTCTGGGTTGAAGGAAAACTGCACAGTGGTTTTGTTAGATATTGCCAAATTCCCCTCCATCGTGGTTTTTCCCATTTTGCAGTTCCACCAGCGTGATCTGGAATTGCTTGTCTCCCATAGCCTTGCCAACAGAGTATATCATTAAGCTTTTGAATTTCTGCCAATCTGACAGGTAAGCCATGGTTTCTCAGTGTAGTTTTAATTTGCATTATTCTTATTATAAATGAAGCTGAACAGCTCCTCATGTGCTCAAAGTCCATTTCTATATCTCTTTCTGTGAATGGTCTGTCTTTTGCCCAATTTTCTATAGAGTTTTGGTCTTTTTTTCCCCTCTCAGAATTTCTCTAAAATTAGGGACATTAGCCCTTTATCTGTGAGACATGTTGTGAATATTTTCCTAGTTGGTTATCGCCTGTGCATTTTTAGTCATAGTTAGAAAGCCTTTTCTTATCCTGCAGATAAAGAAGAATTCACCCATGTTTCCTTTTTAGTACCTGTGTGGTTTTATTAACCTGACTTTAATATTCACTTAATTTATGATTTTTTCCCCCTCCATGGTTGCCTGATTTCTTGTCAGCTGAGCTATTCATTTTTAAAGAGTGTTTTAAACCATTTTATCCCGCACTTCTAGTTGTGCTCAGAGGGGGTCAGTGAAGGTGTGGCGTCTCCCCTGCTGCTGGAAACAGAAGCATGAAAGGCGTCCTCCTCTGCGGTCCTTGGCGAAAGCAACATGGTGGAGCTCCCTGGTGGCTAAATGCTCATCCTTACAACAACGTGTCAATTCTTTCGAAAATTTGCTTTGGTGGAGTGTAGCATTTTCTTTTAAAGCTATTGAAAAAGAAAGTGGGAAGTGGACTTGGCCCAGTGGTTAGGGCGTCCGTCTACCACATGGGAGGTCCACGGTTCAAACCCCGGGCCTCCTTGACCCGTGTGGATCTAGCCCATGCGCAGTGCTGATGCGCACAAGGAGTGCTGTGCCACGCAGGGGTGTCCCCTGCGTAGGGGAGCCCCACGCACAAAGAGTGCACCCCATAAGGAGAGCCGCCCAGTGCGAAAGAAATTTCAGCCTGCCCAGGAATGGCGCTGCACACATGGAGAGCTGACACAACAAGATGACGCAACAAAAAGAGACACCGATTCCTGTGCTGCTGACAAGAGAAGCAGACAAAGAAGAACATGCAGCAAATAGACACAGAGAGCAGACAACGGGGGTGGGGGGCTTGGGAGGAAGGGGAGAGAAATAAATAAATAAATAAATCTTTAAAAAAAAAAAGGAAAGAAAAAGAAAGCTACCACTACACTGCCAGTGATAGAAGACTTAACTCCCTACTGTTGCCAAAACTGGGTCCATAGCGTAAAATGTCTCATTTTTGAAGGAAGTTTCGAGAACTCCTGCCTTACCAATTTCCTCCTAACCCTACTAGATTGCTCCTTCTCCCACTTTTTTTTTTGGTCTGGTTACTTTTTTTTTTTTGGTCTGGCTACTTTTTTTTTTTTTTGAGGTACCAGGGTAGGGGATTGAACCGGGAACCTTGTATGTGGGAAGTCAGCACTCATCCACTGAACCACATTAGCTCCCGTGAGTTGTTTTTCTTTTTCATTTGTTTGTTGGTTTTTTGGTTTTTGTTTTTCTTTTTTTAGGAGGCACTGGGGACAGAACATGGACTTCCCATATGGCAAGCAGGCACTCAACCGCTTGAGCCACATCTGTTCCCTGTTTACTTTCTTAGTGACAAAGCCAGCCATTACAGGTAAAACCAGATTTATAAAAACAAAAAGATTTAATTTTAGTTATGGTATGGTGCATGGTGATTTTTTCTATTTGCTCAAAATACTATAAAGTACAAACTACTTAGTTGACTCTATTTTTTTGCTTACAAAGCTGCCTTTTTATCTTTTTTTTTTTTTAAAGAAAGGACCTTTAACACAAGTAACCTTAATTTAGAAATATAGTCCTTGGATTCTTTACAAGTTTAGCAAATAGTAAGGCAATTCAAACTTTCCTCAAATTATAAAACCAGACAGAAGCAAGCTTTTCAGGATTAGAGCTATTTGTTTGAAAGAGAAACGCAATTCAAATAATCTTATTAATAAACTAGAAATGTTTAATTAATCCTGATCAGTGCACAAACACATTTCAGTAGGTCATTAACCAATAGAAGGCACCCATACTCCTTTCTCTGTGATCTAGATTTGATAAGGCACAACAGCCCATACTCACTGCATACAGATTTTTTAATAGCAAAAAAAGTGCCATGTTTTCACATGGTAGCATCTGTTTATCAGCTATATTATAGATGAAAACAAACCTCAAAATTTTGGAAAATCCCTCTTTTTATTCCTGTATATGTTCCTGGACTTGATCTATCACAGTTGCTATTTCTGACACTTGGAGTTTTTGAATTCACCTCCACAGGCCTTCTTCTGAGTAGGTCTCTATACATAAATGCAAAAGTTTTTATGCAGGCTCCATCCAAGAAAAGTTTATTTTCTATCACCTGATTTTGGGTTCCCTTCCCAGAAAACTTCATTGTAAGTTCTCTTATGCTGTATATTTGGTAAAAGGTTTTAGAAGGACTGTTGTTTATAAGAGAAAGCTCCTGGGACTTTTATCAGACCAAACATAATCTCCAGGGTCCAAGATATAATTTGATAATCATTGTAATTTTTAATAATTAAGTGTAGAAATCTGGAAATACAGCTCTGCTTTAAAAAAGGAAATACCCTCCTCACCCCGTAATGCCCCTGAAACGTAGAATCTATAAAGTGTGTTCCTCCTTAATTTTTTATTTATTCACTTCCTGGTTCCTAGCATGAAATTCTGTAGCTAGCCCTCTACAGGGCATTTGCTTAATAAATATTAATGGACTGAAAGGATGAACCAGTAGTAGTGGACAGTGTGTGGAGAGCATGTTGACAAATTCCTTAGATCTGAAATAGTTCAAATGATAGTTTGATATTATTTCAACCAATAACCATTTAAGCATTGAGCTCCCAGGTGAGAAAGTCATTTGCTTCATGATCGGCTATAAAGATTGCAGGAAGCATATGCTGCCGTGTCAGATTATTATTAAATTAATTCTCAGAATGTGAAATATTTGATGGTCAAAGCTACGGATAATATCAAAGGAAACTCCATATATCTAAATTATACGAGGTTCAAAAGTAAATATCCATGGAAAATTCCTTTGGCTTGTCCTAGCTCCTGGTGGGTTTCAGATGGCTTTCCTGGACATCTGTCCTCTCTGAAGCTCACAGCAGCCTAGTGGGGCGGGCGGCTCAGAAACTTTCTGTCCCCTTTGAGGCGTGAGGAAACTGGTGCTCAGAGTGGTTTATCGACTGAAGGTTTTCCAGCACTCTTGGCAGGGTCTGAGCTGAGATACCCACCTTGGGACTCTCTGTTGCGTGTTCTTTCCCATCACAACACCAGAAGAAAATAAAACTTGAAGCAAAAGGAAAAAGTTTCATTTCATAAGCTGTTACAAACATTAAATATTTTAAAATGTAACAAATTTGGTGAACATTGGGCTAGAGACTTCTTGGAGAGAAGAGGTGGCTTGATTTGTAAAAAAAAAAAAAATTCAAATACTAGATGAAAATAAGTGATGTAGAATTATAAAGCCCTTTGTGGGAAAGTAGGTAACACTGACTCTCCAGGGTTAACTGGGTTGATTGTGGCCTCTTTCTAGGGAGCCCTTTAGCATACAGTCCAGCAAGCGGTGGAATCTTCCATCTTCTCTGACTCTTCTGAGGATCTTCGTAGACCAGCCTTCTCTCTTCCTCAAGCATGGCCAACAATCTACTCCCTGCAGAGTAAGGAAGAGGGAAGAAACCTCCCCCAGGCATGAGAGTTGTGGGCCAGGGCAGGGGACATGCTGATAATCAAGGAAGGCATAGATGGGGCTCAAGGCACAATCTTTGCTTGAAAATGTCCTGATGCAGAAACTGGCCCAATATCCTCATCCACTGGAGATTAGAAGTCACCTTCCCAGGCCCAGGGATAACAATGTGCTTTTTTATCCTTTGAAGTAGAGAAAAAACTAATGAAGGCAAAGGAAATTTCCAAGAGTCTTTTCCATGGCTGCTTCTGTCCATTTCCAGACATGCTCAGCAGGGCATGTGCATTTTGAACTGTAGAATAAAATCTCCCATTCTTATTTCTTGGCTCTTCAGGAATTATTCTAGAAATTCAGTCTCTGGTTCATTTGGATTCACATGTGTGAAATGCTTACTGAACATGTACAAAAGGGCAGCTAGATACAGCAGTCATTAAATCAGTATTTTTATTTTTAAAAATGTAATAGTTTTTATTTTATTTCTTTTTTCATTAAATTGTCTTTTTTTAAAAAGATACATAGATCACAAAAAATGTTACATTAAAATATATAAGAGGTTCCCCCATACCCCCTCCCCCGCCACTACTCCCATATCAACCTCTCTCATCATTGTGGCACATTCATTGCATTTGGTGAATACATTTTGGAGCACTGCTGCACCGCGTGGGTTATAGTTTACATTGTAGTTTACACTCTCCCCCAGTACATTCAGTGGGTTATGGCAGGATATATAATGTCCTGCATCTGTATAGTGCCCACCTCTTGGAAAATAAGGAATTAATTGATCAGGTGAACAAATTCAACAGTCGCAGGAGAATCACAACCACAAGGTGTCTGGTTATCTGAGAGTTCTCTTTATAGAAGAGAATTTTGAGAGTGTTCCAAATTCAAAGGTGTTTCATTTTGCCCTGATTCCTTAAGCAGAGGTTAAACAAAAAATTGCTGAGGGTGGGGGAAATTCACCTGAAGGCACAAGAGCTGCAGACACTGTGAAGCCGGACCTCTTAAGATCTGGAAAGTTTTCGATGAATTATTTCATTCTCTTCTGGGAGAAATCACAAGCCAGTGCCTGACAGGAAGTTGAGGCTCAGTAAAGGCCAGATCCCATCCTTTTCCATGACTCTGATGAAGTGAGGTGTACCTGCCCCTGAAAGTCCTTCTTCCCATAGTTAATAAAAGTTTCTTGAGCATCTGCTCTGTGTCAGGCCAGTGCTATGGTCTGGAGATGCCATGAGAATAATGGTGAACCTAAAGCATGGTGTCTAGCACAAACTTGACCTTCCCCAAGGATCCACGCTTGACTCTGCACTGTCTTCTACATGGTCTTCTTGGACAATGTCATTTGTGTGGTTTCACTGATGCTCTAAACTCTGATGATTTTATCTCTATCCCAGATCTCCGTCCTGAGCTCCAGATTTGTACATACAGTGACAATTACCCAACCCCACCTGACGTCCCTCAAGTACCTCAAATAGCACATGCCCGTGGTTTACCCTGTTACCTTCCTCCCCTTGCCCAATTTTCATTTCTGATCTGAGTAAACAGCACCACTAGTCATTTACTGTCAACAACAACGAGTATTTGTTGAGTACTTACCTTGGCCCTTGCACTGGGTGAATGCTTTGATATATAATATATGATCTTTTCTTCTTCTTCATACTCCACCAAATCCCACTCCATTGTAATTATTGGTTTAATTGGTACAAGATTTCTTTTTCCCCTCCTCTTCCTCTCCATCATTATTGTCCTGATTAAAGTTTTCAAAACCTCTCCTTTTCACCACTGGAAAATCTTCTTCTCCTCTATGCCTCTGGAGTCTTTTCTGAGGTCTCTAATGGCTCTTCTTTAATACAGAATAAAGTCTTCACCCAGCTGGACATCCAAAGTCCTACATGATGTGGCTCTGACCAACCTAAGCAGCTTACAGGTCTTTCTAGGCCGTTCTCCACCCCAGAGCCATGATCTCTAGCAACACAGTGTTTTTTTTGTTTTGTTTTTTGTTTTTAAGAAGTACCCAGTCTGCTTTACCATGGTGTCTTGCTCTTTGCTCATGGTGTTTCTTTTTTGGGGGGGAGCAGAGGGGTATTTGGACATTTCTTTCTCTTGTTGCCCACTTTTTGAAAATTTTTAAGTATTGAAAAAATTTTTTAAAAGATACTTTAGATTACATAAATGTTACATAAAAATATAGGGGATTCCCATATGCCCCACTCCCTACCCTTCCCATCCTTTTCCACATTAATAATATCCTTCACTAGTATGGTACATTTGTTACAATTGAGGAACATATATTGCAGCATTTTCACTAACCCTGGATTTTAGTTTAAATTATATTTTATACTCTGTCCTGAACGATTTTGAAAGTTATTTTGAAATATATAATGACCCAAAGCCATCACTGCAGTGTCATTCAAGACAATGCTAATGTCCCCAAAATGCCCCTATATATTACATCGGTTTTTCCCTCTCGCTCCCCTCAGAACCTTTAGTGGCCCCTGCCTCAACATCAATGATAAAAGTTCTTCCATTGCTAGAATCACAATGTCTATAGTAGAATACCAGTAAGTCTACTCTAGTCCATTGTTGACTCTCAAATTCTGAGGATTCTGGGATAGTGATGCCCATTCCTCCTCTAATTAAGAGGGGGCTTAGATCCCATGGGGCAGATGGATGGGACTCTCTTGCTTGCAGTTGCAGAATCTCTCTGTTCCTTGGGACGGACATTGTTTGTCATCATCTCCTTGTTAGTTGTTCTGGGTGAATCCAATGACCTGGAGAGTAGGTGTTGCAATTCTGTTGAGATTCAGTCTAACTGGCATATGGACAGCCCAAACATTAAAATCTTTTGGACATATACCTGTCAACTCTAGTAGTAACTATAGGCTCAAATAGAAGGGGCAGAAGAGCCATATGTAGGGAAACCACAAGTGAGTCCAATTCTGTCACACTGGGGAGCATAAATTTCAAAGTAGAGCCCATTGGCAGGGTGCCAAACTCCTGAGCTGTCAGCCCTGCCTGTAGTGTCTGGATGTCTCTAGAGCTCTCAGGAACCCCACTATTTGAGGCAATATTTACTGTGGCAGTCAAAGAGATCCCGCTGAGATGTACATAAGTGTAACCTCTGGAATGACCTCCCAACTCACTTTGAAATCTCTTAGCCATAAAAACCCATTTTATTTACCCTTTCCCTCTTTTGGTCAAGGTCTTTTTCCAGGTGCATTGCTAGGTGGCACTTGGTAATAATCCCTTGGTGCCAGAGCGGCTCATCCCTGGGAGTCATGTCCCATGCATTTATATTCTGAGTTTGCCTTAGAGAGAGGCCACATTTGAGCAACAAGGAGGCTTTCAGGAGGTAACTCTTAGGCAACATACAATACTAGGCTAAGTTTCAATTTCAAAGGAAAAGTTTCATAAGTACAGTCATCAATATCAATGGCCCATCACAATAGTCCATCTTCCTTGACTAGGCACTGTCCCTGTACTTAGGGGATTTTTGCTGTCCCATTAGATGAATATGGCAGAGCTCCCCAGGATAGGAATTTGATATTCTTTTGGCTATTATGTGGATCTCCACCCACCATGGCAATACTCCATGAACACTTGAACACATTCATATGCCTTAGTGGTATGCCCCAGGTGAACCTCCTCCCATGCATCCCCCATCAATAACACCCCACACCAATGATCCTCCCCTGCCACAGTTGCAACCCTTCTGTGATCCAAAACTTTAAAAAAAATGAAGCCAACAAAATAACCAAATAAAATTAATAAGAAAATGGAATAATAATGATAGTCTTAACAATAATAAATAAAATAGAAAAATTTGAAAAAATTTGAAATAATGAAGATATATATATGTATATATATATAATTAACATTGTCTTTCATCACTGTAAGATCTGTTGTCCTGTGTGTACAGTGACATTTTCTTCCAGATATTCCCCCAGTGTCTTACTTGTTTCATTTTACCTTCGAAGAAGCTTTAGGTTACAGAAAAGTCATGTACAGAATATATGGGATCTCCATATACCCAAATCCTCCCCCTTTTCCCCTCTCCCCTATTAATAACATTTTACCTGTGGATGGTACATTCGTTAAAATTGAGGTACAAATATTGAAATCTTGCTACTAATGATCAATGATTTACATTATGATTTACAATTTTGGACTGGATACTTTTATAAATTTTGACAAAATTTTAAATAGTCTGTATCCATTATTGCAAGATCATGCAGAACAATTCTAATCCCCTAAAAATGCCCTATGTCCCATCTATTCTATTCTTCTCTCCTCCTCCCCTGGGAACCTATAGTAACCACTAAGTTTCACTTTTTGAAGAATAAGATTCATAGTCACTTGCAATAATATTGAGGGCTTGACACATTGGTCTAATCAGCCTTAAAGGCCAAGCTCCATTCATGATCTTTTGGGTTTTCCAGTTTCTCCATAGAGTATAGTAATCTCTCCCTCTCCTACACTTCTAGAGGGCACTCTTTATATCTACATGATCCCACTACTTGCCCACCCCATACAGTTTGAAGCTCTATGGACCCCAGAAAATCATGTCCTCAGAGCTAATCCATTTCTGTAGGTGTGTAACTAATGCAGGTGGGTCCTTTTGGTTAGATTACTTAAAAGGCATGACCCAGGATGGGTCTCGGTCCTCTTACTGGAGTCCTTTATAAATGGGACAAATACAGAGAGACACACAAAGAAAAAGGCTGCAGGAGCAGAGAGAGAAAGTCATGAGAGTAAGGAGCTGAAATCAACGTTAACTCAGCAGAGAGGAAGTCAGAAGCTGGAACAAGAAAACCAGAAGAGAAGGGAGAGACCAGCAGATACTTCCATGTGCCAGTCTTCGGGGAGAGAGAGCCACTGATGGTGCCTTGATTTGGACACTTTCACTGCCTGAAAAACATGAGCTTGCTGCCTAATAAATCCCCATTGTAAAAGCCAACCCGTTTCTGGTATGTTGCTTTTGGCAACTTGCAAACCAAAACACCCCCACCCACACCCCAGAGAGCTTAGTGTGACGAGCTAGAGCGGGCAGGCTCTAGCTAGTTGGACTGTCCGGTTCCACTTCTAATTTAAAATAGTCATGATGTAACATTGGTCACAACAACCCTCGTGGTCTTACATTAGGGGGATGGACAGACATCCCACATCAGCGCTTCTCCTGGAGCTTTGCTGCTTCATTTGGTTAAAAAGGTTAAAAAAAAAATTTGGAACACATAAATGTCCCATGAAAACAAAGCAAAGCAAAGTAAAGCAATGCAAAATCTTGGACTAAGTGTGGTAGAATCGTTGTGGGAGTTTCAAGGGAAAGGGCTGTGAGAACTAAGTTTGGGAGGTTTACCTAGAAAGTAATAAAAAGAAGTGACTATGGCAGTGATAACTTCCAGGCAGGACCCTAAACAAGAGTCATGCCATTTGCTGCGGTGGGTTAGGCAGTTGCCCCACTTTGCCCCAGTTGGTGTGAAATAAAGTAACTTGACAATGATTACTGTGCAAAAATACTTTGGCATGGAGGGCAGAGTGGCTGTAGGTAGTGGCAGACCTTTATCTGGAGTCAGGTGAGGTTTTATCCAGGGTGAAAGCCAACAGACTAAAAAGCATTAAAAGTAGGGCATAATTTGGGTCAAGCAACAACACATTTTATGTTTTATCAATTATTCCCTCCCTTGAAGTATATAGAAATTCACTCCAAAACTTTGATTTTCTAGTAAAGCCTAGTGTTGCTTGCTAAAGTAATCCTAGTTGTTGAAGTCATTTATACAGTGGGAGGAAAACCGTCCACTAAACGTGATGCCACTGAAACAAGCAAATGCTTCTTAGCTGAAGATGTTATGAGGTCAGGAGATCCCTGAGCAGGTGCCCCTACCTTCCCTGCAGCCCTGCCCAGCTCTCATTCTCTCGCCTGGGTGCCCACAACTTCCTGGGCATTAAATGGCATTTCCAGGCTGTATGTAAATGTGGTTTTTTGTTTCTCTTCTAGACAAGTGCTTTTGGGGAGGGGATCTTTAGGCCATTTTTAAATGCTTTCGCATGTTACCAGGCAGTGGTATTCTAAGTTTCGTTTTGCCTTGTCATGATTACTTGTACTTCACGAGGAAAAAGAGCAGTGAAGACTTGTAGGAAGAATTGGAGTTGTTTCAACTCGAATCCTGCCATGCTAGAAAGGAATGAGAGGAAATAAAAACCTCGAACACAGGAGAGCTTGACGGTCGTTTATGAAAGGGGCATGCAGCCGCTAAGGGTCTTGGGAAAGATGTTGCTAGCTGGCGAGATTGTAAGGCAGGGTCTAACAAGAGCCAGCTCTTCTGGACTCTCAACCACGTCAAACCGCACAGCTCAAGGGCCAGGACACCTGAGGGGGCTTGGAGCAAGCCCCTCCCCAAAGTGGAGGACGCGTCTTCCGGCTGGCCAGGCCGGCTGCCTGTCGGGTAAGCAGAGGAGGGGCTGCACGTGCAAGGAGCAATCGCAGGTGTTCTGCGAGGGCTCTGACGGCCCCCATCTCCAGGTATCTCTCCTGAGATGCGCAGGCCTTGTGCCTCCCGCAGGTCCCACGGCAGCCAGCTGGGCACCTGCGGCCTGAGCGCTTTTTGCCATCATGCGCCGAGGCCTCCTGCCCTCTCAGTGGGAGAGAGACGCGCTGAAAGGCATTGTGGGTATGGACAGCCGGGAAAGCGCTTTGGGGTACCACTTCACCTCTGCTCCCTTGTTACAAGCCAGCTCTGCCCAGAAGCAGTCCTCCCTCGTTCCCAGCCCCTAGCTCCTGGGCTCATCCTGGGCCACTCTAGTGGAGAATGGGGTTTCAAAGGGACAACTGAAGGAACTGAGTCTGGGGGCCAGGCACTGGATGGGGCAGGCGGGAGGTAAAGCTATGGATTAGAGTGGGCGTACTGGTAATCTACTATGGAATTATTGTGACTCTAGCAATGGAAGAAATTTATATCATGAATGTGGAGACAGTGGCCGCGGGAGGTGCTGAAGGCAGGGAGAGGGAGGAAGAGGTGTGATGTGGGGGCATTTTCGGGACTTGGAGTTGTCCCAAATGATATTGCAGGACATTCTCTATCCTGCCATAACCCCCTGAATGGCCTGGGGGAGAGTGTGAACTACAGTGGAAACTACAATCCACGCTGTGCAGCAGTGCTCCAAAATGTATTCATCAAATGCAATGAATGTACCACACTAAAGATAGAAGTTGTCGATGTGGGAAGAGTGGGGGGTGTGGAGAGTGGGGTATATGGGAACCTCTTATATTTTTATTGTGAGAGTTTGCGTGATTTATGTACCTTTAAAAAAAAAGATTAAAAAAATTACAATACAAAAAAAAAAAAAGAGGGAGCCAGGAAGGAGACCATAGAGTTGGGGGAGCATGTTGGAAAGACAGGTGGAAAGGAACAGCATGTCCTCCCCTACCTGGGCTGGCCTTGGCAGCGTTACGCCTGCAGAGGAAGTGGAAGGAAGCCAGGCACCCAGTCCACTCTGTGGGAGCCTCGCCCTGATGGGGGGTCTGGAAGCAGGGACAAAACGGGAGGCCCTAGTGGCCTTTTCCTCCGCCGCGAGCAGGAGCCCAGCTCACAGAGAGGCGGTGGAGAGGGCGCTGTGCCAGAGAAAACAGACCAGCCTAACAGCCTCATCCGGGACTTCAGGCCGAGGAAGCGAACATAGGAATGTGCATGTCCTTCTGAAAGGGGCGCTCGACTGGAAATGGCAAAACGTGGCTTTACTGGGGAAATAGGTTATAAGGAGGAGACTGCTCTGCTCAAGGGGCAGGGTTAGGTTTCAAATTTCACCCCATTTTTGCCTCTTGAAACAAGCATCCCTTAAACTAGAGCTCCTCAACCTCAGTCCTGCTGGCATTTCGGGCGGGATAATTCGTCGTTGTGGGGGCTGGTGCGCTGAGGCCTGCTTAGCAGCACCCCTGGCCTCCCACTGGACCAGGAGCTCCCTCTCCTCTCCCCTGAGCTGCAAGAATCAAAAGCATTTCCAGGCATTGCCAGGTAATGCTTGGGGTGCAGAATTGCCCTTGGTTGAGAACCACTGGCTTAAAATGTTCTGAAGGAAGATCTCTCTTTGAGAGTTTCTTCAACTCTTTCCCGATCTCATTGTTTCTTTTTTTCCTAACTGGACTAAGTTTATAAAACTGGATTTGCGCCATTCATTCATTCAACCAAGTTTCCTCCTCATTCAAGTGGAAATGTTTACAAGAAATAACGTTTTGTGACTCAAAGGAGACAGTGCTTGCGCAAACGGCAGACAAACGCTATCTTGTTTAACCAATGAGCAGCATAAGTAGCACTTTTGCAAAATTATTAGTGGAATCAATGTAGAGTGCTTCATTGAAGCACAGAGTTTGGAGTGAAAACCTCCTGGAGTCAAGCCCGGCATCTGCCCGCGTGTGTGGGCTATAAGAGCCCCATGTCTCTCAGCCGCGAGATCTGGTCTTAACACGACAGGGCGCTCCCATCCACCTCCCTCACTGCTGACGTGAAACGACCTGCATTTCAGAGGAACGTGTGGGAATGTGCTTTGTGTTTTTTTTACTTCTTTGCTGTTTGCTTCCCATATGGGTTTAAGATGTTGTGTGGTATATGTGTAGTGTGCTTACACAAGTAACGTGGTTTTGTTTTTCCCCTTTTTATGTAAACCCAGAAGCACACAGTAAAAGTTGTCCGAAACTTGAGAATGTTCTCTCATGTATTATAACAAATGTCTAATTCTAAGACAGGGTGCTAATAATCAGGTGGGGTGGGGAAAAACACACCAAATGTAAGATATGGGCTATAGTGAGTGGTCATATTCTGATGATGCTCTTTTACAGTGTGTAACAAGTGTTTCACAACAATGCAAGGTGTTGGTGGTGGGGTGAAGTATAGGAGCCCTATATGATGATGTGCATTTTTGTTTTGTAAGTTCACAACTTTTATTATTCACTTGCTGTTTGTGTATGTCCATGTATGAATGATATACTTAAAAAATTTTTATTTTAAAAAAGTTTAAGAAGATTTACACAGAGTAAATTGCCTCCATCAAAATAGTAATACCACGGTAATTTTATCAAACACAGGTGGGGGCTCATTTTCACAATAAACTCATAGAGGCACCTAGTATGCAAAAACAAAGAAAATAGCAAAGGGAAGCAGACTTGGCCCAGTGGTTAGGGCATCCGTCTACCACATGGGGGGTCCATGGTTCAAACCCCGGGCCTCCTTGACCCGTGTGGAGATGGCCCATGCGCAGTGCTGATGTGCGCAAGGAGTGCCGTGCCATGCAGGGGAGCCCCACGCTCAAGGAGTGCGCCCCATAAGGAGAGCCACCCAGCATGAAAGAAAGTGCAGCCTGCTCAAGAATGGTGCTGCACACAGGGAGAGCTGACACAAGATGACGCAACAAAAACAAACACAGATTTCCGTGCCGCTGACAACAACAGAAGCCGACAAAGAAGACGCAGCAAATAGACACAGAGAACAGACAACAGGGGGGATGGGGAGAGAAATAAACAAACAAACAAATAAATAAATCTTTAAAAAAAGAGAAAATAGCAAAGCAGTGGTAAAAACTCTCAAAATGGATCAATTTGATGAGTCATATGTGAATAGCTTCATAAATGCTTATTGCACACATGGAAGTAGGATGGGCACACCTTTAGCATGTGATAGGAACAGAAAAACACTTAGAAAAATGCAAAACTTCACAAGAGGCTACCACTGACCTACTTCATCAGAACTGCTCGGCAAGTACAACGCCATTTCATGTGAAACAAAGGAAATAGGTGAAAGCAGCACATGCTCAATCGATCTTTGAGCCTGCTTACTGGATGTAAGTTGACTTTAGAAGGATTGATCTTAGGCCAAATGACCTTAGTTACATTGTTTTCTTTGAAAACTGTAGTGCTCTGTTGACTCCGGGGTCAGAACGTCCAAGTTTATAGAGTAAAAAGGAAAAAAAGTGTAGGTAAATACAGGAAAAGTAAAATGAGGCAGGGTCAAACCACAGAGTTCTGCACAAAGACTTTATCCCTCCACAGGCCTGGCCCTTGATAAAATCAAGCTAGAGGAGGACTCCAACCTGGGTGGAGGGCCTCTTGGCAGAGCTGCCCTTTCCCCTTGCTCACCTCACTCCCTTGTTCTTCTCACGGAACTCACCCTATCTGAGATGTTTGATCTCTAAGCATTTCATGATAAAGTGTGGTCCAAGGTAACAGAAGTTTCCTCTTCTGTTGAAGATGAAGTTTATACGTCTGTTTTTTTTCTCTTTGTTACTTTGAGGTGATTTCCAGGGGAAGAAGGTGACATCATCTTAACTTGACGATACCATTTAAGGTCTGGGAGTCCACACGACCCCATCAGTGGTGGCACTGACTTCACACTCTAGTGCCATTCTTCTCTTGGAGGGAGTCTGTGTCTCCTCCAAGACTACCTTCTTTTAATGCTCCCATAGGCCAAAGACTTGGAGGTTTCACAGGGAGGACAAGGAAATGAACAGAGAGTAACATGCACCTGTTTTGGATCTCTGAGACAGCCCCATCTCTAACCCTTAGCATCTAGGGCCCACCACTCCAGAGCTATGAGACCTCAGGCAAGTTTCTTCACCTCTCTGGGCCCCAATTTCCTCCTGTGCAAAATGGGGAAAATATTAAGGATTAGATGAATTAATACATATCAAGTGCTCAGGACAGGTCCTGGCACATAATAAACCCAAATAAATGTTAGCTGCTATTTTTACTACTATTACAGCTGCTAGTCTCTAACACACCCAGACCCCTAGAAGTCCAGCTCCAAGAGAGCTAAGCCCAGAGGGAAGCAAGAACTTTGCTCCCTGAAGAGACCCACCTCTCCCACAGATGATTGGCATTGGGGTTATCCACCCAGCATGCTCCACACTATCTATGGCCTGAGTCCTGCCTGCCAGGGTGAGGAGAAGCCCACCAGGAGATGGGTGGAGAGGAAGACATGCTTGGGAACAGCTTGAGCAAACGCCTGGAGCTTTGACAGCACACCCTGGCCAGCTGCCCTGGGCGCTCCATAAAGCAGGCCCACACAGGGAGCTGCAGGCCCACACGGGGAGCTGCAGGCCCGCACGGGGAGCTACAGGCCCTCACAGGGAGCTGCAGGCCCGCACGGGGAGCTACAGGCCCTCACAGGGAGCTGCAGGCCTGTACGGGGAGCTACAGGCCCTCACAGGGAGCTGCAGGCCCTCACAGGGAGCTGCAGGCCCGCACGGGGAGCTACAGGCCCTCACAGGGAGCTGCAGGCCCACACGGGGAGCTACAGGCCCTCACAGGGAGCTGCAGGCCCACACGGGGAGCTGCAGGCCCACATGGGGAGCTACAGACCCACGTGGGGAGCTTTGGGGCTTGGGGCTTCAGAGGAATGGCCCAATAGAGACTCATTTTTCCAGTCTCTCCACCACCAGGGAAAGGCCTCTGGGAAGCAAGGCCCAGAACCTGGGGCCAGGCCTGTGGTGTCTCCCCGCTGTGCCCATGGATGCTTTCTTCTCCAGACCTGCTTTGCACTAAAGAACCTCAAGAGACTTGATCCTGCTCTTTTCTCCCTCAGTTAAGAGTTTATTCGACCTCCTCACAGCCCTGGGATAGTAGTTTAGAATAGGGATCAGTCTCCCCCTTTTACAAATGGGGAAACTGAGGCCTGTGCATACTGACCCAGAGTCCTGCAGGGATTCAGCAAAGGCAGTTTTGGAACCCAGCTCATCTTCCACTAGACCAGAGGATCCAGCCCACCACCTGTTTTTGAAAATAAAAGTTTTACCAGAACACACACACACACGCACAAATGGAAAGGACAAATGAGTTTATATGGCTATGAGTCTCTAAAAAAGAGCCGGGAGGTTATCAGAGGGGTTGCCCTTATGCACACCTCAGCAGAGTCCCAGAGACAGATAAAGTAGATACAACCCCAGGTATTGGTTCTTCTGAGGGCTACAGAGACCCACAGGTTTTATGGTCATGGCAGATGGAGTTCAGTGCCATGTCAGTTGGCCCTTCTTTGGCGATGGTGTTTCTGTGTGATGGAGCTGCACTCAGATGTGATCTCTTTTCACAAGCCTTTCCTGTTACTTAACCAGAATTGTAGTTGGTGCTGGGTTTAATGTATACCCAGGGGATCTGAATCTCTGGACTGACCATATGATAGCCAGGCCCTGAGCCTCAACAGACTTCAGCTCCTACACTCTGGTTTATTGGACTTACCCCACTCAGCTAACATGGAGTTGAAGAAGGTCAACCACCACACCATGGAGCCAGGAGTGCCTACAACTGAAACAGGAGGATTGCACCCAGCATCCATGTGGAATCTAAGCCCCCTCTTGACATAGATGTGGAATGGACACAACCAATCCAAGGTCCACAGGACAGAGGAATAGAATATGGATTAGAGTGGACTTACTGATATTCTATTCATGAACTATTGTGATTAGTAATAGAAGAAAATGTGGCATTGGTGTGGAGAAAGTGGCCATGGTGGCTGCTGGGTGTGGGAAATGGGAGGAAGAGATGAGATGTGGAGTTTGTGGGACTTGGAGTTGTCCTGGGTGGTGCTGCAGGGACAATCACCGCACATTTTAGGTCCTCCCATGGCCCATTGGATGGAACGTGGGAGAGCGTGGGCTATGATGTGGACCATTGACCATGAGGTGCAGTGATGCTCAGAGATGTATTCACAAAATGCAATGAATGTCTCATGATGATGGAGGAGAATGTTGCTATGAGGGGAGTAGTGGGGTGAGGGGGGTGGGGGGTATATGCGGACCTCATATTTTTTGAATGTAATATTTAAAAAAATGAATAAAGACAAAAAAAATTCTGATATTCTACAGCAGGCATCAATAAATCTCTCTGGTAAATGCCAGATAGTAAATATTTTGGTCTCTGCATCACAACTACTCACCTCTGCCATGGGATTGCAAAAGCAGCCACAGACACTACTTAAGCAAATGTATTCCACTAAAACTTTATTGATGGATGCTGAAATGGGAATTTCATATAATTTTTATGGGTCACAAAATAATCCTCTTCTTTTTATTTTTTCCCTCCAACATTTAAAAATGTAAAAGCCATTCTTTACTCCTGGACCACATGGAACAGGGGTAGCTGGATTTGGTTTATGGCTGTGGTTTGTTGGGCCTGCTGTACAGCATCCCCTTCTGCCTTTTGAAAGGAGCATCCCTGGAAGTGGCACCAAATGTCCCCCTTCCTTTGTTGGGAGAGTAGGTGGAGGTGCACAGGGTCAGGAGCCAGAGCACGGGGGTTGCTGATCCCTGCCCTCCTGGAAAGCCCCTCCCAGGTCTCCGAAGGCTTCTGAGAGGGTTCTCAGTGCCTTTTTGGGGAGGTCTGAGTCATGTTCAATTGTGAAGATGAGTCACATTAGAAGTGTGTGAGAGCAGACTGGGTATAGCTCAGTGGTTAAGCATGTGCTTTGCACATACAAGGTCCCAGGTTCAATCCCTGTTACCTCCCCCCGCCCCCAAATAAAATAAAATTAAAATAAAATAATAAAATAAAATAAAATGAAGTGTGAAGAGGATGAGTTGAGAGAGAGAGGCCATGTGCAGAAAGACTGCCTGCATGGCTACTAGCATGGAGGTGATCAGGTGGGAGGTGTGAAGTCTGAACTAGGATGATGCCCAAGGATGCTCAGGAGGGAGAAGATTTGGTAGCTACTGTTCATCATTACAGATGGTGGAAATTCTCTGCGGTGCCAATTATTCTGCCTGACTATCTTGTTTCCCAAATGCCTGGTGTCTATAGAATTTACTGGTGTGCTGGACTCTTGGGCATCAGGAAGGCTATGGAGCTCCCTAGACCTGGAAGTGTTGGCTCTAATCTTCAGAGTGACTATTTGCTCATGTTCTATATGCAGGGTGGGTTTTATGCTACTGAACACTTAGCTTTTTGGCCCCACTGGCCCTAGATGGAGTAGAAAACCTTGTTTTATGGAGCTGGATCCAAGACACAGACATTGAGAGAGTCCAGATGTCACTTTTGTCTCACAAAGAATGTTCCTTGGGACATATAATCAGCCTTTCAAACGGCCTTAGTTCATCAAGGTGGTTGACCACGTTATGAGGCAGGGGGTTGTCTCTTGTCTGTTTAAAAATCCCTTTTGAGGCTCCCTCTTCTTCTATGCCCTTTACCTTCTCAGAGATACCTGTGCACATGGAGAAGCAACAACGGCTTATTTCTATTTTATTCTTCATCTGTTAAATTTAACTTTTGTGGCAGTTTGAAGCTGGGTGGACCTCCAGAAGATCATATCCTTCAAGCTAATCCATTCCTGTGGGTTGGAACCTATTGTAGTGGGATCTTTTGATTGAATTACTTCAGTTAAGGGCCTTTGTTTAGGTTACTTCAGTCAACACTGACCCAGTGGGGGTCTTCATCCTTTCGCTGGAGTCCTTTACAAAGAAGATGGATAAGGGGAGACAGAGCAGAGAGGAAAGACCCAGGAGCTCAGAGGAACCCGCAGAAGCTAAGAGAGAAAGCCGCAAGAGCAGAAAGAACCTGGGAGAGAGAAAGCCACAGAAGGAGCAGCCGGAAGCTGAAAGCAATGGGGCCTGGAGGAGAAGGCAGAGACCAGCAGACACTGCCACATGCCTTCCCATGTGACAAAGAAGTCCAGGATCATCTGTGGCTGTGTCCTTGGGGAAAGAGCTTCCTGGGATGCCTTGATGTGGACATTTGCTCAGCCTCAGAATTGTAAGTTTATAACTTAATAAATAAATCCCTAATGTACAAGCCAACTATTTTCTTGTATATTGCTTTGGCAGCCTTTAGCAAACAAAAGCAGCTTAGTAAGTTCAATCAAACCTACTGTTTTCTGTGTCACCAGGAGAACATCATCTGAGTTGTACAACTGGTGAGATATTATCAGCCGAATTTCTGTAATATTATAGTGCCTATAAGATTAAAATAATCACCAGTTTTGCAGTCAGTTTTGATTCTTATTTATCTCTGTATCCCTTGTATTTCCTTTACTTTTCCATCTGTGGAGGTGAAGATAAGTTTGGATAATAAGGCACAGCAGGCATGTATGTGTGTGTGTGTGTGTGTGTGTGTGTGCATGCATTTAAGTAAAAACATTTGGACTCTGTGGGTGCAGGTGAATTCCTTAAGTACCCCAGAAATAACAAAAGTCACCATTGCCTTTCCCAACCTTCAAATACAATTTCTTGTCATGTCTAGGAAGCACAAGTATATTCCCAGAGGATATCCAAGCACTTACAGAAATATTTGGGGGGCCAATTCCAGGTCCTCTTTCATTGAGTCAGTTTAAAGTTTGTGGAAACTGTCTATATAATGACTTTACTCAGTATAAAAGTTTAAAGACAAACTTCACTTGACCCTTGTGATTTCACTATAGTCACATTCCCACACAAGTGGTATTCATGTGGAAGAAGTGGTCTGAAATAGCAGAATTGGAAAAATACTGAAATAAGCCATTGGCCCTGCCAAGTCAACACCAGGACATCGTGACCATGCATTTGGAACCACAAGAAACAAGTCCTAAAGCCCTGAACTCTGGCAATGGTGAAATCTGGCTCAGAGAAGAGGCAGAGCTGAGTCCAGCAGCCGTGGCAGATCCTCAGGGTGAGCTCCCAGCCCTCTGGGAGGAGGGTAACTGGAGCCAAGCAGCCCGGGCAGACATTTATTAAGAGGAACAGCAAGGAGCACATGGCAGGGTAACAAGAAAGAGGAAAGAACAGGGACAGGAGCAAGACACTGCCAAAGAAAGCTTTGTACAAGGTGGAATATGACCAAGAAAGGGGCAGGAGAATAGGACTTTTCCTCCTAGAGCCACCCAACTGAAAATGAACATGGACGTGAGTAACTGGAGCAGAAGAACCCAGAAAGTCTATTCTAAAGTCAGTGTTTCTTCTACTTTAATGCACATAGGAATAACCTTTCTTTAAAAAGCATGTTCTGATGAAGTTGCTGTGGGGTAGAACTGAGAGTATACATTTCTAACAGGTGATGTGGTGCTGCTGCACCCCTTGCTCTGAGCAGTGAGGTTATGAAGATAGGCTAGAAAATGAACGAAGGAGGAAGTGAAGGTGGGTGGAGTGTCCTAAACCCCAGTACTTTCCCTATGGATCTCACACACTCCTGGAGAGATCCTTTGGATTCTTCAGCAACTAAATCTCCTTAGTAGGGTCCATGACAAAGTTCCCTCTTCTAAAACTTGGGTGATATCCCACTTATCTTTTTTTTTTAAAAAGATTTATTTATTTATTTCTCTCCCCCTAGTTGTCTGCTCTCTGTGTCCATTCGCTGTGTGTTTTTCTGTGACTGCTTTTATCCTTGTCAGCGGCACTGGAAATCTGTGTTTTTGTTGCGTCATCTTGCTGTGTCAGCTCTCCATGTGTGCGGCACCATTCTTGGGCAGGCTGCACTTTCTTTCTTGCTAGGTGGCTCTCCTTATCGGGCGCACTCCTTGCATGGGAGACACCTCCGCATGGCAGGGCACTTCTTGCGCGCATCAGCACTGCGCATGGGCCAGCTCCACACGGGTCAAGGAGGCCCTGGGTTTGAACCACGGACCTCCCATCTGGTAGGCGGATGCCCTATCCACTGGGCCAACTCTGCTTCCCCCAGTTACCTTGAATCTGTGTGACAAAGCATGATGAGAGTGGAGGAGTGATTCATTCTCTCTCCCTCTTGTACATGTGAGTGCGTAAAATTTTATAAAATAGAGACATATGGCCTTCAAGGATATAGATATTACTTCTGTTCCTTGGGTATTGGTTTGAACTAGATTAGTGCTTCCCAAATTTTGTTGCCTATGTCCCATGCATACTATTGCTGCACAACAATTTAGCGCCGACTGGGCCTATGGGTCTATGGGTAGCATACATATGCTCTACTTCCTTTGGGTCCATATGTCTTATGTTACCTATTTCTATTCTTGGTCTCATCTTTTCTCTTTATTTATTTGTTTCTCTCACTCTTTTTTTTTTTTTTTACTGTAGAATTGACTTTTAAGAATAAGCAATCACAGACGTTCATTACTTCTCAAAGAGCCATATGAGAAGTGCAATGCAAAGTCTCCCTTCTTAAGCTGAAGTTCCTCTCCCCATCTTCACTCAGAGCTGTTGTGTGGTGGCTCAGAACAAATGGCAGAGGCCACCAGCCCCGTTCTTTCCTTTTGAAGCCTGGTAAAGCCCACATGTCAAGCTACCAGCAGAGTTTTCATTTTCTGACAGCAGGATGGGAACTCCTCCAAAGCCATTCTGAGGTCATTCTGGCACAGCCTCGCTGGAGAGGATGGTTGCTCTGAAATCGTAGCACACATGACACCAGTCATCTTCTCAATATACCTGTCCTGTTGAGGTTGGGGAGGAGTGTTCGGTTATAATGTTAATCCTGTATCAACTGATGGCTGTAACAGAGATCAAAATTGGAAAGATAAACCAATCTCAGCTTCAAACATTTGTGACATCCTCATATAATTAATGGATGAAAGTGAAAACTTAAATTGCCCTTGTAAAATGAAAATAGTTTTTGGGATAAGCTTTATTCACCCTAATAAATAGGAATCATGAGGCTTTTACTTTATGTGGAAAAGGGGACTCAAAGGATTAAAGGCCTATTATTTCAAATCAAAACAATGTTTTATTGGATTTTCATGAATTAAAATAGAACAAGGACTTTTCAAAGTTTAGAAATAAAAATGAATAAATTTAAGAAGAGGATGTAGCATGGAAGGAAAGAAGGTTAAAATACTGGATGGTCTATATCTAAAATAATAGTTCTCCCCCAGTCCTTGTATTTGTTTGCTAGTAAAACAGAGATGAATCATTTGCATTGGCTAAGCATATCCTAATGTTCTATTAGCTAAGCTAAAATCTTGTTAGAGTCCCTTGTGGAATAATTTAAGCTAATATTCTTTATGTGGCTCTGCATATAAATATCCAACTTCAGAGTTTTAACCAAGATCCAAATCAAACAAAATTAGTTAATTTCATCTTTCAGTGAGACTTTGTTAAACTAACACACAGGTGTACTCTTTGGAAAGAAGCCAGCCAGAAAATTCTTCAAACTGAGTACAGAAAAATTACCAAAATTTACTTAAGACCATAGGTTATACTTCTAATTACTTCAAGAGAAATTTATTCAAATAAATTTAGTTTTAATTGTTTCTAATAGCTGGGAGGAGTTTTAATCAGCTGAAAATGTTTGGGTAGATTCCAGTTGTTTTCACCTTATGGCAGAATTTAAATCTCATTTTTTTCCTACTCAAAGTGCCATATTGATTTTTTGGGTCATGCCAATGAATACAAAATTCTTATTATTCATTGGAATATGGACAAAGAAGAAGTCTTCACTCACTGGCTGGATACTCTTGAGTCACCTTTAAAGCACTTAAGATGAATGATACCCATGCCTCTTTGTTCTGCAAATAGAGCTGAAAATCTCCAAAGATTAGATTTTCTTGCAGAGCTTCCAATAATAATACTTGATTACACAAGGAATTGATGTAATAATAGTTTCAGATAATCATAATGCTTAGCATTTAAGCATTTGTCATCTTCAAAGTGTTTTAACTGTTTAGTTCTCATAAAACCCCTGCGAAATGAGGAGGTTAGCATGCAGTACATTATTCTCATTTCATTGTCTTGAATTCAAACCACCGTAGCGTGTTTGCCTTCTCCTGTACCACTTGAATCCATCTGGGGTGGATGAATTGTGAAAAATGCCCCCTTCACCATTTTATTTTGTCTCTCATAGACTTGAAACCTGGGGGTAGTTTTTCTAAAAAAGTTATTTTATTTCTTTACACTGAAACACTAGCTCAATTACTTCAACATCAAAAAAACATCGCTGAGTCCCTTCTGTCAAGTAAAATGCAATTCCAACGCTTCCGTCCTCTAATTCTGGCACTCTAGGTGATTTGAGGCTTTCCTTATTAGCTATTATAGAAAGTCCCTTTACCTGAAAGTAGTTCAGAAGAACTAAGAGGAACTTTGAAAATTTGAAAGTATTTAAATTTCATTCAGGTTAAAGAGTTTGGAATTTTTTTTAAAGTATCTGAATTTTAGAGGAAAATATCTGAAATATTTTCAATAAAATTGGAAGAGTTATTACTTGACTTCCAAATTAGTTTGAGAAAAGAATAATGGAATGGAATAATTGCTTCTAAAGCCAACTAACCTTGACTCTAAGTTTCAGCCACTCTGTTGAGATTCAGTTTAGAGAATTCCAAAGAAACAGTTACTAGATCTGCAGGGTAGGATAGGTTTTCCCATGTGAACAAATCAACTGCAGTATCCCAGCAACTTATAGCAAAGTTTTATTTGTGAAACCACCTGTCCATTGTGAGTTGGCAAAGGGGTGGAAAAGGGGCTTCTGCTTGGGGATGTGCCACCATCCCATAGCTGCCCCATTTGGAACACTCTTCCTTCACTGATGCAGGAGAAGGGAGAAGCCAGGGAAATCGTATCAGTCTTCTGTGGCTGTGTCTCAGAACTACATTTCTGACCACAGTTGGTTGACCAGAAGACTGGCAACTGAAGGAGAACAAATGGACCATTTAGTGAGTATTACTGCCTCTGACAGTTACAAAGAGATCATTGTAATATTTTGTAAACAAATAATATTATATATGAAATATATAATAAATATTATATTTTATACAGAGCATATTATTATATATTTTATATGTACATAAAACAAGTTACATGTGCATTGATCATATTTTACTTACTACACTTGTCGTGAACAATTATAGGCAAGGACAGCCTCAAATCACGTAGAATGCCAGAATTAGAGGATGGAAGCTGTGGAGTTAATTTTCACGACCATTTCAAAACAGCAATCCCTTTGGGAAAACCATTTGCCTCAATACAAAATACAGAGAACAATAGAGAAGTGCAATGTGGGACATTTTGCATTCATCACTGTAAGCCCCTGATTGAACAGCTTATCACTTCTTGGCCTCCTCCTCAACCCAACCCTACATTGTGCACTATACCACTGAGATAATTCCATCTGTGGAGCTGAAATGATAGCAATGCTGGAACCCAGAGGGTAACATGCCAGGTGCCTGCCACCTGCCATGTTCGATTCATGGATAACCTAGATTCATCAGTTCTCCACCTGCAGCTTACCTTTCACATGCTCAGAGGTGCTCCTCAAGGCCCCAGTGTGGGAAAACTATCATCTAAACGTTAGGTAATGGTGGTAGGGGGAAGGGGCAGTGGAGTCTTGTTTGAGGCCATTTTGAGGTTTGTCAAACCATTGCAAGAAAACGTGGCCATTACCTGGTTTTCAAGTGCATGCTAACTTTTTAGTATCTCTGACATCTTGCTCCAGGAAACATAATTAAATATAAGACATCAAGTGGAGAATGAGAATGTAAGGATTTACTTTATGCCATGTATATTAATAGGTCTTTATAATGTTTTGTTATTTAATGTAGATCCCACAACATCTAATGAGCTATTAGACCTATTTTATTGATGAAGAAACTAAGATCCAGACAGTTTAAATAACCTTCCCAATGCTACAAGGCTGTAAGCTGCAGAAACAGGACACAGACTCATGTACGTTTATTAATGGAATGAATGGAAGAATTTGACAGAGCAGAGTCCAATTACATTCGACTTTGTCTTTACTACCCCTCTGTACCCCAAATCTCAGGGAAGTCTGAATGACCACCCTGCCCTCAGTCATGACCTGTCAAAATAAGCTTAGATATCAGGGTAGCTGGAGAAAACCCAAGTAGAGGCTAGACATTCTCCTAAAGACTTAACTCTTGCGTGTTGGTTGTTTCTTCACTCTTTATATTATTCACATTATGTCTTTATATTATAACTTAATCATTTTTAATATCTTGCATTTTTTTCTTTCTTTTTGCCACTCCTTCCTTCTGACTATATGAAAGTCAATTCTTCTCATTCCTAGGCCTCTAGTTCTTGTATGAAACCAAGTTTCCTTACTGTTGGGTATGTCACGATGATGTCCTGCTACTCCCAGGATGGGGCTGGGCTCTCTTCTCCAACTCCCCGAGCCTCGTCGACTCCCTCTGTCACAACCTCAGCAAGGGCACTCACGAGGCTAGTAGCTTTTCTGGAAACTTGGTGTCCTCTGGGCCCTGAATTCTGCCTGGATCTTTCCTCTATAAAAGGCAAATAACCATCAAGCCCAGAAGGCAAGGCTCTAGGCACCAGCGGGGTTTGATCTCCATCCCATTCATTTCTGTGGCCTTGGTGATCTCAATCCACCCTAAGCTCGTATAGCGGGAATATGTGCTGTTGGGGAGCCAGCCCAGGGGAACATGAGGAACAATTGCCGAGCATGGGAAGCCGGAAGTACATGTGATTTAGAACCAAGGTCCTCTGGGTTGGAATTCCAGCTCCAGGGACCCTCACAATAGCCTCTGGAAAGCTGAAGTTGAAGTGGTCTTAAAATGACCTCCACAGTGTGCAGTGAACTCAGAGGAACTTCATCTGTGAGAAGCTGTGAAGTTTCTGAACTCTGGAGCAAGGACTTTATCCTGATCTGAAGCCCCTACGCCCGACTCCACATGCCTCGCTCTCTGCCTATTGGACATTTCCCACAGAACTGAAACTCATGCACACTGTGCAAAGCCATCTCTTAGAGCACTCAGAGTTGAATTTCTTTAGGGGGCTTGTGTTTAAAACACAATTAATTTTGAGAATTCAGGAGGTATATTTTGTTGAATGAATGAATGTTTCTCACAGGAAGTTGTTCCACAAAGAGGGACTTTCAGCAAAGAAGGTCCTGCTGGGGCCTCAGAGAGCAAGCGGAGGGCAGGCCAGTCCATGCCAAATCTCCTGCCACAAGATGCGATGGATCTGCCAAGGGGGCCCAGAGATGGCTGCCAGCGTTCTCCGAGGAGAAGTCCTGGGATGGGTGGGGGTTGGAATTTAGTAGTTCTCTTCCTAGAGCCTCATTTCTGCCGCGATGAGCCCAGACCATGGTGATGGCTCTGGCTCCCTTTGACTTAACTCTTTCGGGCTTTGCTTGGGCTGACCTGGATGTCTGCAGCCTGCAGAGCTGGGATGGCGTTCACCTCGAGGCCATGCCCGGCCCTCCCCCATCGCCAGCTCTCATGTGCGCCTCAGAGCAGGCCCCCTCTCCTGTCTCTCTTGTTCCTCAGGTTTTCTGGTCCTACCTGAGGCCTGGGATTTGAGCCGGGTTCAGACACTGAACAGCAGAGGTTGGGAACCAACGGCTGCAGGTCTGAAGAGCTCTAATTAGAGGCTTCTCCGGACCACCCGCCTGCCAGCCTTCAAGCTCCCGCCGTCTGCATCCCAGAAGGGTCCTCGCCGCTGTGGGTGGCAAACCACAGCGGGACGCCTGAAGGTAGCGGAGTGGGCCCTCGGACCTCAGACCTCAGCTGGTTTTAATCCTCTAAACCTGAAACTTAATATACAGGGCAGGCAAGAAAGAAAGGCTTTTGTGCTGCCTCCGTGTTCCATGTTGGACTCCAACTCCCATTGGGTTTAATTCAATGACAGTCATAATGAGGACGGTGACAATAATAGTAGCAACGATGACAACAATGGGATAAGAAAGGAGAAAAAGCAGAAGCCAAAGGGAGAAGAACCCCGACGCTTGTCTGGCGCGGCGCGGTGTGTTTGTTGTCCCTGTTGATTAGACAGGAAGCCCGAGACATGGGGTCCGGTGACTGCAGCCCTCCTGGCCCCAGCAGCCCTGCAGGGGGCGCCACCAAGGCTGCTCCTGGGATCACCCTCCGGCCTGCATCTGAGCCTCGGAGACCGGCCTGAGTTTGTTGGTTTCTCCTCAGCCACGTCAGCCTGGAAGCTCTAGCCAATACTGGCCGAGAGGCCCCAGGAGCGTTTGTTTAGATTTCCTCCTGAGGAGACTCTGGTATCTGGAGTCAGAAAGTCCAATTCAGAGCTGCGCGCAGGTGATGAAGAGCAGACAGCAGCTCACCAGATAGAGCCTTCCTCCTTCCCTTCTGTTCCTTGACAAACCGGGCACGAAAAAGCAGGAGCCTGCAGCGTCGCTCTGGGTGGACCCCTCGGCCACCCCCAGGGCGGTGGTTCGACTTGCCCAGCCTGAAGCGGGCAGCCTCTCTGTCTGGGACACCTCGGGTGCCCGGCCTTCCTTCTTCCTCCCCTCTAGTCCTCGCTGCCCTGCCCTCCCTTGCTCCATGACCTCCTCTCTTCACTCTGGTTTGGGAGCCTGAGGCAAGTCATCTTATTTTTCTGAGGCCCGTCAGGCTCCTTTTGCCCTCGGCTCTATTTTCCCCATTCTTCCTTCTTTTGGGCCACCGCATCCCCTGTCATGTATTTTTAGTAGCTTCTGCTGGACCTATGAACACCCTCGTGTCATTCCCTTTTTTAAACAAGAGAAATGCGTGGCATCACATCTCTCCTCTGCACTGTCCCTCGTCTTTCCTCACCTCCCATTCACTCTTTTTTTTTAAAGATTTATTTATTTATTTTATTTCTCTCCCCTCCCCCCCACCCAAGTTGTCTGTTCTCTGTGTCTATTCGCTGTGTGTTCTTCTTTGTCCGCTTCTGTTGTTGTTGGAGGCACGGGAATCCGTGTTTCTTTTTATTGCATCATCTTGTTGCGTCAGCTCTCCGTGTGTGCAGCTCCATTCCTGGGCAGGCTGCACTTTCTTTCACGCTGGGCGGCTCTCCTTACGGGGCGCACTCCTTGTGCGTGGGGCTCCCCTACGTGGGGGACACCCCTGCGTGGCAGGGCACTCCTTGTGCGCATCAGCACTGCGCATGGGCCAGCTCCACACGGGTCAAGGAGGCCCGGGGTTTGAACCATGGACCTCCCATGTGGTAGGCGGATGCCCTAACCACTGGGCCAAGTCCGCTTCCCCCCATTCACTCTTCTAACCACTGTAGTCTGGCTGCCACCGCACTGCTTCACTAACTCTCTTGCTGAGCCCATTAACAAGTTTCCTGACTGCCGAATCCGATGGATACCCTTTCAGATCTCTGTTTACCTGGTTTTGGACCGCTGCTTCCTTCCTGAATACCTGCTGCCTTGCATTGTGGCCTTTCACTCTCTTTACTGCCCTTCGACCTTCTACCACACTCTCTCTCTGCCTTAGCTATCACAGCTCCCTGGGCTTCCTCTCCAGCTCTCTCTTCTTTACCCTACTTGCCAATTATCCCATAGTGCTTCAGCCTGGGCTCTGCAGTGAAGGGCAGGATGGGCACTCCTCGACTGAGGCTGAAGATTCTGAGCCTGAGATTGCAGTAGGGCAGGGCTCTAGGGAACATTCTTCCATCAACCTTCCCAACAAAGAGCTTCTGAGGTATCCATATCCCAATAGCTGCAGGTAACTGAAGTGCGAGTGGTAGAGGAACTGGGTGGGTTGGGAGATTTGATGACTGGCTGGGCAGTCTAGAGATTAGTTCTTCTTATTTTTTTAGGAGGTACCGGGGATTGAACCTGGGACCTGTACATGGGAGGCAGGCACTCAACCACTGAGCTACATCTGCTCCCGACCTAAGTTAATTTTGAAAAAGATTTATTTATTTCTCTCCTCCCCGTCCCCCGTCCCCATTGTCTGTTCTCTGTGTGCATTCACTGTGTGTGCTTCTGTGTCTGCTTGTATTCTCATCAGGTGGCACTGGGGATCTGTGTCACTTTTTGTTGCGTCATCTTGCTGCATCAGCTCTCCATGTGTGCAGCATCAGCTCTCCGTGTGTGCAGCACTACTCCTGGGCAGGCTGCGGTTTCATGCAGGGTGGCTTTCTTTGCATGGGGGCCACTCCTTGTGTGAGGGGGCACCCTTACATGGGGCATCTCTGCGTGGGCTGACACTCCTTGCACGCAGCAGCACTGCCCGTGGGCCAACTCACCGCATGAGCCAGGAGGCCCTGGGTACTGAACCCTGGACCTCCTATAGGCAGATGCTCTATCTGTTGAGCCACATCCACTTCCCAATTTTGAAACAAAAAAGAAATTCCCAACTAATTACAGGCAAAGCAGATGGCCTGCATATGTGGGAAAATATATTGTTCACCCATTTTTCCATCAGTCTCAGAACTGATTCCTCTAAGTAGAGCCTCTGGTTCTCTAGCTGCCAGCCTTGTGATCCACTACTTTAGAAAACAGAAGACAGGATCATGGTATTCAGGGAAAGACAGTGTCAAGGTGAAGGTTTTCAACACCTGGAAGGGAAAGAAAAGAGAACCATGGACGGGCATGGGCAAGTGTGACCAACTCCCTTCTTTTCTGAATTGGAGGATAATTGACATGAACACAACTTAACGATGCCCAGGCACATGCAGGCATTGTCCCACAATGGGTGCCCCGAGACCTTTGTAGAATGAAACGGGCCTGGGAGTACACTCCCGACTGGGATTGAATGATGCAGGGCCTGGTTATTGCAGAACCAGCAACAGGGACCCAAATGCGGGGTTACTGTGGACTCATGTTTTGGAGCAACCAACCACCCTGGCCATAATTGTTGGCAACTTAGGGAAGGATTTTTAGGGTTGATAGAGCTATAGTTATAAACTGTTGTAGAGTCGGCCCCACGAGGAACAGGAAAATCAAAACACCGGGGGACGCTTGATGATCCTCTTTAAGGAACATCCTCCACATCCTTCTTCTGGAAAAGTCCTGCTCATCTTTCAAGAGCCAACGTAAATGTTCCCCTTCTATGAGGTCCTCTCCTCCCTAATGGACTGAATGTCGCAGCCTGTCCTCTGTGCTCTCTTTGTCCACCCCTCTATTTGGCCATTTTGCTACCTGGGTTGTGACCACCTGCTAACCCCTCTGGCTCACTCACTGGGCCATGCTCCAGGAGCCTGCCTTGTTCTTGTGTGTTCCTGGATGTTTGCCTTGGTGCCTGGTGTGAAGACAACCCACAGGAAATTTTGGATGGTGAATGAATCATTGGTGAATGAATGAATGAAGACTTGAAGTGATGGGTTTTCAGAGAGTCTATGAAATCATTTCCTAACAAAAACACACATTGTTGGGTGAATGAAGCCCAGAAAGTTAGGAGCTATCAGAAGGCTGCCAGCTAAGAGAAGCCTGTGGGATGGTGCCACTGAGACCTCTGAGATAGAGCAGATATTGCTTCAGTGGATGTTGGGCATAAAATATCAGGAGGGGGGAATGGATGTGACTCAAGCAGTTGAGTTCCCACCTACCACATGGGAAGTCCCAGGATTACTGCCAGGTGCCACCTAAAGAAGAGGAGCAAGACAGCGAACTGACATGACAGGCAGGCACAGCGAGCTGACACAACAAAAGATGTGAGGAAAACATAATGAGAGACACAACAAAGGAGGGAGTGGAGGTGGCTCAACTGATTAAGTTCTTCCCTCCCACATCGGAGGTCCCGAGATCGGTTCCTGTTGCCTCCTAAAAAGAAGATCAGCACACAACCAACAGACACAGCTAGTGCAAACAATGAGGGGGAGATACAAATAAATAAAATAAATCCTGAAAAAAAATATCAGGAGGATATAAAATACCTCCTTTGGTGAGGCCCTCTTTCCAATGTGTGGCCCAGGCACACCTAAGCCAAGAGCTGGAAAGAGATGCTTACGCTTGTTTTGTTCTGCATAAATATTCTTTCTGAATAATTTTTCTACTTTTTCCCCCAAGAGACAGGTCACCCTAAGAAGAGTGTCTCTGGTAAAAAACACATCCCTATCACTTAATGAATTCATTATAAAACATTGAGACAATGGCGGCAGCAGTGATCAGGGCCAATAGCCAATGTTGGGTCACTTATCCTGGGTCAGAGTAGTTGTCCCATCCAAGTAGGAGCCCAGGATTTCTAATGTAACATGCACCCCTCCCAGTAGGTCCAGTGAGTCAGAGTGTTGGTCCACAGTGGTCCACAGATGGAACAAACACTAGGTCTCTCAAAGGCTACCAAAACAGCCATTTTTATACTTTCAAAAAGCTATGTTTTCCCCAGAATCCTTACAATGACAGGGACATTGGGCCAATTTCTATATATTAATAAAAGAAGAAAGCCTGAGCAAAGGGGAGAAGGCATTCAGACTCTGTGTATGCTGGGACAGAATGAGAAGAACATTGATGGAGAAAAAGGCCAAGTGCCCCTTCAAGTGGGAGCCTGTCACCCTGGCTCTGAGGGTGGGAGGTTTGCCCAGGAGCAGGGGAAGTTAAGAGACCCCAGTCCTCTCAAGCCTGGTGGGCTCCTTAGCACCCCAAGTTGGCAGACTGATGAGGGCTGGGGCATCCTTTGTGGCTTTGCATTATTTCATTAGGCTGTTGACAAATAAACACATGGAAACAATCCACAGCTGGGCACTGATTACATTTCCCTTCAAAGGCACAGCAGTGTCTTCTGTGAAAAATTATCTTAATCCTTTTATTGACATCTAACCCACCCTCGCATTTTCCAGAATTTCATAGTCATGCTTTTCAGAGGGTTTTGATTGCCCTCCATGACTTTGCACAGTGTTTGCCTCCCCCTCTTCCAGCCTGGAGTAACTAGAGGGAGAGCAACAGCTTGGCATATCTCCACTATCATCTATAGAAGTCACCTGCCCCCTCTGTGGGTGGCCCATCAAGTAGAACCCTGCCCCCCATTTAGGAGGTCAATGGAGTTCATTCCACCAAGGCATTCTGCAAAGGTTGAGTTAGTTCTCCCTTATGTGTACAAAACCAGAAAAGTTTCATACGTATATAAGTGTATCTCTTATAGGCAGCATATATTTTGATCATTTTTAAAAAAATCTGGCTTGACAATCTTTGCCTTTTGATGGGAAAGCTAAAATGCATTTACATTTAATGTATATGTTGGGATGTATCCCTGCCTTTTGCTACTTGTTTTCTACGTATCTTATGTCTTTTTTGATCCTCTATACATGACTGCAGGGGTTCATAACCACGGGTTTGTGAGCTTGAATGGAAATTTTAAAAAAACATTATTCTTGTGGGGACATGTTGGTGTGGGTGTGATGTATTTATTAAATAATACACAGTATGGTGTGGACTTAGTAAGGGGTCCATGCTTTTCACCTGCCTGGAAAGGGGTCTGTGGAACAAAAAAGGTTAAGAACCTCTGCATTACTGCCTTGTTTGGTGTTAAATAGGTACTTTCTAGTTTACATTTTAATTTCCTTCTTGTTTATCATAAGTATTTTTTACTTATTTTCTTAGTGGTTGCCCTGGGAATTACAATTATATCTTTACTTATAACAAACTAGTTCAGACTAATACCATTCTATTTTCAATACTGTACAAAACTTTGCTTTGCAATCTCTCCCTTTCCTTTCCCCTCTTTTGTGCTGTTATTTTCATGCAAATTGCATCTTTACATATTGTGTGACCATTTCTAGTTTATAATTATTGCTTTATAAAGTTGTGTGTTTTAAGTCATATAAGAGGAGAAGATAGTCACAAACAGCAGACATATTTATACTGTTTTTTATATTTACCCATATAGTTACTTTACTGATACGCTTTAATTCTTTCAGTTAACATCTGGTATCCATTCATTTCAACCTGATGGACTCCCTTTTCTTATAGGGAAGGTTTGCTGTCAACAAATTTGCCCAGTTTTTGTTTATTTGGAGATCTCTTAATTTTTCATTCAGTTTTGAAAAATAGTTTTGCTGGATATAGAATTCTTTGTTGGCAGTCTTTTTCTTTCATCTCTTTGAATGTGTCATCTCATTGCCTTCTGGAATTCAATGGTTTCTGATAAGAAATTAGCTGTTAATATTATGGAGGATTCCCCCATACTTGATGAATTGCATCTTTCTTGCTTTCAAAACTTATTTTTGGCTTGCAACAGTTTGAGTCCTATGTGTCTAGGTGTGGACTCTATGAATTTATGCTAGTTGGAGTTCCTGGAGTTTCTTGGGTATGTATATTAACATTTTCCATCAAATTTAGGAATTTTTTCAGCCATTAGTTGTTCACATATTCTTTCTGCCCATATAAGCATATGTTGAAATAATTGATAATGTCTCACTTGTCTTTGAGGCCCCATTAATTTCTTTTTCTTTTTTTATCATTCTGTTTCTTAGACTGGATAATCTCAATTGACCTGTCTTTAAGCTCACTAAATCTTTCTTCTGCCTGATCATGTCTGCCATTGCACTTTGCTAGTGAATTTTTCATTTCAGCTATTGTACTTTTTAATTTCAGATTTTCTATTTAGTTCCTTTTTAAAAATTTTTTTCTAACTCTTTATTGATCTTTTTTTTGTTGTTAGACATCATTTTCCTTTTTTTTTTTTTAGAAGGTACTGGGGATTGAACCTTGGACCTTGTACATGGGAAGCAGGTGCTCATCCACTGAGCTATATCCACTCGCCTCCTTTATATCTTTATACATGGTTTCCTTTAGTTCTTATAAGTATTGTAAAAGCTGACTTAAAGTTTTGTATAGTAAGTCTAATGTCTGGGTTTCTTCAGGGACAGTTTCTATTTATTTCTTTATTTCTATGTATGGACTGCACTTTCTTCTTTCTTTTCATGTCTTATAATTTTAAAATTGAAAACCAGACATATTAAATAATATAATGTGGCAACACTGGAAATCAGATTCTCTCTCCTCCCCAGGGTTTTGTTGTTGCTGTTATTTCTTGTTGCAGTTGTTGTTTGTTTCTTAAGAGACTTTTCTGAACTAATTCTTTAAAGTCCATATTCTTTGTTGCACGTGGTCACTGAAGTCTCTGTTTAGGTAACTTAGATGTTAGTTAATTGTAGGACAGCGATTTCCTTAAATGCCTCCTAGAACCAGTTTCTCCCAATCTTTACCAAGGGTTCTGGAGGCACATTGGGATATATCCCAACATTCAGTTCAGCAGTTTAAAACTCGGCCTTAACCTTTACTTCCTGCTTGTGAAAAACCCAAGATCAGCCCCAGGTGAGAGTTTAGAGTCTTCTAAGGTCTTTCCTGATCATATACACAGCCCTACACATTATCTTGGCCTTCTAGACTTCCAGAAATGTGTCATACCTTTTCAAAGTCCATAGGTGCAGATTTTCTTTTTAAGCTTTTTGGTTAGCCTGTTATTTTCACCCATTCTCTCCACTGCCTCAGGCAGCTACAAATTAATCAAGTTCCTCTAATTGCTTTTGACAACTGCCTCCTGGGAAAAGGCATTTTGTAATGGGTAAGCTGAGTTGGTCAAGTAAAGACAACCTTAAAATGGGGTCTCCCAGGGAACCACCATCTAGGTCAAATAATGGCACTTATTTGGGAAATAGGCTTCAAAGGAGTTTCAACTCCATTCTGATTCCTCTGGTCTCTGTCAAGCTGCTGTTTTCCACCCTGCTGCAGGCTGTTGGTTTTCTAAGGCTACTGTGGAGCTGGAGAGAGGGAAGTGGTAATGTCAAAAAACTCTCTGTTCTTACTGAAATTCAGCCATTTTGTTTGAATGACTCTTCCAATAGCTGTAAGCCTTTGATTAATTTCCAGAGTTCTGAAAACGTTGAGACTAACAATTTTTTTGGCCAGTTTTTTCATTGCTTTTTATGGAAGAGAGAATTTTTGGAGATCTCCCTCTACCATTTTCACTATAACCTTTCCTTAATTAAATTTTTTTAGGAACTACAAGGAGGCATTATGGCCCATGGTTGAATTGACTCAACAAGAGCTGAGGTCAAAGGTAAAAGAGTCCAGAGCCTGTAGGAAGACCTTGAGGCCATTGTAAGGGGCCTGGGTTCGATTCTGAGGAGCCAGTGGGGGATGTGGAGTAGATGACTGACAGGATCTGATTTTGGTTATTACAGAGTCACTCTGGCTGCTGTGTGGAGACTGTACCCCAGAATATCTGAGGGGAAAGGGCAGAGTCAGAGCTTTCTTAGAGCAAATCTAAGTCCTTTGGCTGGCCTTCAAGGCCGTAGATGATCTATTTCAGTCATCTCTCTGACCCCATCTCTTACTTTTCCCCTTTTTCACTCTGCTCCTCCCATACTGGCTGCCATAATTTTTCTCAAGCACTCCCTTCATGCCCCTGCCCCTGGGCCTTTGCACATTCCACCTATCTAGAACACGTTTCCTGCAGATATTTACGTGGCTCACTCTCTTCCTTTCGCTCTTTGCTCGATGCCACTTCCCTGACCTTTTAAAAAGAAAAATTAAATGGCAACTCAATCTCCTCCACTCTATGTTCCCTTACCCTACATTTTACTTCTTCAGAGCACCTATCACCACCTGTCTTGTTGCATATTTATTTGTCAGCTGCTTGGCAATGGGAACTGAGCTATGCTGGAATCCACAAAGAGCTTCAAACTGCCACCCTGCTGTGAATGGTTTTCATGAGGCTGTGAATCTCTGCTTTTCGAGGTAAATGTCATGGGACATGCTGCGGGGAACACCGAACTTTACACTTCATCTCCCAAGGTTAAAAAGTAATAAACAAGAGCAAGGAAAGAGAATAAAGAAGTTAAGCCAGCCCCTGCACATGCCCAATTTTCTGGTAACACAGATCATATCTGAAGCAAAAGCTGCTTTTCATCAAAGATGGTTGCATAGCTGTTATAATACTTTCCACATTGGACATTTTAACCAGTGCATAGTCTATGAGGAGACCTGCACATAAACAGACTGTCAGGTTGAGGAGGCATGACCTCCCAAAGGAAAACCTGAATAAATACATATGGAAAGATAAACCTCCAAGAAGCACCCCTGCCCTACTCCTAACAGCCCAGTGAAAAGTTGTCATGCAAGCTGCCCCAATAACCTGATTCGAAGCTGCTGTTCCCACTATGGAAATGAACTGTTCCACCTGAGGAGCTCTCCAGTGCTTTGAGAGGCACTGGTGACATGGCCCCTGGACTCTAGATACAGATACGGAAATACTCAGTGGGGCACGCCAGTGAGGGCTCAGGTTTGAAGCCCTCTGGGATTCGTAAGTCAAGGAGATGCTGTGATCCCAAGGAAGAGCTTATCTGGGCTGGTGCCCACCAATCTCAGCCCTGACCAACAGAAGGCTCCCAGGTTTGCTTCTCCCTCAAAAATCTCTCCTGTACAGCCAGCTCCTTCTTCTCGCCCTTCCAGCTCCCTTCTCAACAGACCTTGAGAAGATCTGCACATGACCATTTCCTAGGTGATTGTGTCAGAGAAACAATACTTTGGGTTTGCCAACTGTTCTTTCGTTTTCCTCTTACTGGGGACACAAGAAGACATTTTGCTTCAGCCTCCCCCACAGTTGGGTGGAGGCATATAATTGAGTTTGTACGATAGAATTTGAGCAGAAGTGATGTGTGGTTCTCCCGGGTCAAGGCAGTTAAGATCTGGAGAGCCTTCACCAGGGTTTCTCTCTTTCCTTTCAGAGGTCACGTACATAAAACTGCAGCATCACAAGGTGAAGGAGCCGGGATCCCTGCATTACTGCATGGATGAGAGTGGCCAAGCAAAGCCAACAGGCCCTCAGCAGACCATGGGACAAGCTGTGAGCCTTTATTGAGTCTCTCAGAGAAGCTAGTAAATGTTACCTTTACTAGTACAATGACTTTTTTGAAACCATTGGAAGCAAAGTGTGATTAGTCTTCCTTTCAATCGGGCTCTTGCCCCACCCCTTTTTCTTGAAGCCCCATGTCTCCTAGAAGTGACAGATAAAATATTTTTGTTTCTTTTTTTTTTTTTTCCAATGTAACTCAGACTGGGCAGGAGAAAAACACTGCTCTATAACAGAAAATTAACCTTTTCCACCCATTTCTTAGTATTTTTCTCTCCTCCATCTTGGGGGTCTGAAGCTTCTCCCTGTGGAAGAGGCCTCCCTGGCTTGCACAGCGCCCATTCCTGCAGGGAAAGCAGGACTTCAGATCACAGTAAGCTGGACCATTTCTAGACCAGGACCATCGCCCGCTCTGGTGTGGGACGTGGGAACTGGGAGGGGGTGGGAGCAGGTGGAGGAGACCGGGGAGGGCTTCTCAGCCCTTGTCCACCCGTGGGGCCCTTAGAGCATCTGGCTTGAGCACACACGCTCCATCTCCCCAAGCCCTTCTAGTCCTGATTCTTCTCCTGAAACTTGCAGGGCCCCCCGAGCTGGGCTGGGACTTGGGTCTCTCTGGCTTCCGAGGTCGGGCTGGGCCTGGAGGGAGGTGGCCAGGATGGGACTAGAGGGACCGCCCCTGAGGCCATGAGGTCAGGCCTGCGGCTGTGACACATTGGGGGCAGAGGGACCGAGAGTCCTCCCGGCTCTTTTCTATCTGGAGTCTGTCTCCAGGTGTTGCGAGTCCGCATGGCCGTTGTCCGTCCCGGGAAGCAGCGTCTGGCCCTGGGGTCTGGCTGGATTCCCACGAAGGATCACCGTGAACTCTGTGTCTGGTCATCAGCATTATGCCTGCGTCTGCCTGCCCTGCAGGTGGGGGTGCTGGCGGAGACCTGCTCGCCCTCCTGTACTCAATCCAGAATCCGGCACGTGTCGGTGACCTCGGGGCCCCATGTGAATACTTCTGGAATGCAAGTGTGAGCGTCTCCCAGTGCATCTTTTCTGGGGTGCCGCACGTTCCACCCTGTCCCCCAGGGACTGAGCTCAGTGCCAGCCTTCCCTCCAGCTCTACCGCCTGGGCCTGAACCCCTGTTCTGTTGAGGCTGCCTGTGGACTCCCAGCAATCGACTTCCTCTGCTGTTTTTAAGCCTGGTGACAAATTCTGAGTGTGTGTGTGTCTTTGCTTAACCCCGACCTCTCTCTGCCTCTTTTGCCCACAACGGCCCTAAGAACCCTGGCTTGTGTTGTTTCCTCTCTGCCACAGCTCCTGCTGTGAGGCGGGGGACACACAACCAGAGCTCTCGAAAGATGAGTGGGTGAATGGTTGAGGGTGTGTGTTGTGTGGGTGGAGGTAGCAAAGAATGAAAGATGGGTTTCTTTGTCTTCAGATTTATTTACATTTTACTTTTTATTATGCAAAATGGGAGATATTCAGAAAAGTAGAGGGTTTAGCATATTGACCTATCTAACTTTTTCCTTCTGAATAGGAGGCTCCTGGGGTCACTGGCAGCCATCTGTACGCCCTTACCATGGCCTCGGCCATCACGTCATCTGCAGACTGTCTCCAAGCTGGGACCCTATGCACATCCCTGCCTGACTGAGCCAGCACTGGTCGCCCGACGTCCCCTGACCTGTGGCAGTTCCCGGGCACTGCCGGAAGCTGACCCTTGGAGACCCGGCAGGGCCGCCTTCCAGAGCCGGTGTCGGAGCGAAGCCTGCAGCCCTGAGCCACTGAGGCTGGGCAGGCAGCCATCCCTGACGGACGTGCCAGGGGCGGAGGCTCCGGCAGGCTTCACGCGGCTCTCCAGGGCACTCCCTGTATTGGTCAGGTTCTCAAGGGAAATAGAATCAACGAGAGGTATCTCTCGATAGTAAGAGATTTATCAGACTCTCTCCCGCAGCTGTGGGGATGCACAAGTCCAGGTTCCACGGCAGGCTGCAACCAGAGCTCTGATGAAAGTCCAATGAAGGTTCTTGAGGCGTTCTGGGAGACGTTGGCTGTCCAAAGACGAGCTGGGAAAACCTCTCTCAATGCTGGAATCACTTCCCTTTTAAGGCGTTCAACTGATTGGGTTAAGGGTCACTCACTGCTGATGGCAATCTCCCGGATTGATGAAATTATAACCAGCAATCTGTGATTTACCACTGCAGTAAAGTCAATGGTGACTAAAGTCCATAAATGCCCCTATATTATAGTTAGCCCAGTGCTTGCTTGACCAAACAACTGGGCACAGTTACCTGGCTGAGTTGACATAATAGCCTGCCCAACCCACGCCCCCTGGCAGATGGGCTCTTCTGTTGCTCTGGGTCCACCAGTGGCCCAGGCTCTGCTGTATCCGCCCCTCTGATTGCCCACCAAGAGGCCTCATGCTCGGCAGTGCTCCCCCACGTCCAGGATAAAGATCAGACAGGGAGTCCACCCAAGCAGGACACCGCTGTGGCCAGGGACACGTGTTTCACCTAATGCCGACGCTCACCCTAGAGGTGGAGGGGACGAGCTGTAACTTTGTTCCATCCATCAGACACAGGTCCTGGGGGCACCACATGGAAGGTCCGGCGCCCCAGCCCTGCGGGCCCATCAGAGGGGAGGCTGGTGTCTTCTGGAAAGCAGAGGACACGGTGCTTCAGGGTGAGGACGGGGCAGCCCGGGTGCCTGGAGCCTGGGCAAGTCTCTTAGCCTCGGTCACTCCATTTCATCATCTGTAAAACGGGAGTAGAAGGTCCCTCCCGAGGCTTGCTGGGAGGATGACCACGTAGGCCACGCGCAGGCTGACTGGCACGGAAGCGCTCACAAACGCGCTGGCATCGTCATCTGGAGAGATGTGGAGCCCGTGAGGAGAGAGGAGGTTTTTCTTCATTCATCCTAGTTCTTCAGGAGCTCATCTACTGGGTAAAGTGGGAAACACCTCTCTCTCTGCCTTCCTCAAATCTAGTTATTTTTGTAGATGTAACCAGTCAATGTGCATCGTGTCCTCGCTTGCACCTCTGTCTGTCCTCAGTTCGTCCCCTCATGCTCCTTGCCCTGCTCCTTCTCTGAAATGAAGCAGAACGTCTCATTGCCAGATTCGCTTCTAGACGCGCAGCCTTTTGGGAAAAGGTCCGAGAGGGGAGGGGTGCTGAAGATGAGGATGCCTGTCCTTTCCTTAATATGTATGTGCCATAAATATTAAGTATCTTGGGTATCTTAGGGAATTTTCTCATCCTCACAGCAAACCTACAGGACAGGCTTTCTTGCTGACAGTTTTTCAGAGGTGGAAGTGCAGAGAGTCTGATTTCATTACCTCCACAGTGACTTCACCAGCAGAGACAGGCAGGAGGCCCCGGCCAGCCTCTCCGGCCAGTACCACTGCCCGTGCTGCCTCGGGTGCCCCTCACGCCCTGTCCCACCTGCCAGCTGAACTGATGATAAAATGAGCTTTTCAGGTGAAGCAGCACTGGCTGTGCCATCCTAACACCACCCGCCTTGTTGAAACGAAAGCATTGTTTTGTCCTTCAGCTCTAGACGGGTATGCTTTCTGGGCCTGGAGTGCAAGAATTGCACTTACGTCTTGGATCTAGCTCAGAGCCTTCGATTCTCACAGGGCATGAACAGGTTGGCCCAGATTTGTATTGTCCACGGTAACTGTTCCAAACCCTTGTTCTCTTCACAGCTAAGGACTCCTTTCCTTATCGCCTTAAGCATATGAGCTCCTGCTTTTAAGGAAATCGAGGCCAGGGGGCGTGAGCTCTTCCAGCTCCCCGCCGCTTACCAGGGTCTGCACCTGCACCTACTTTCCCTCTGGCTGCGCAGGTGGAGGGTGTCACCCCCACTTACTCTCTGGGTCTCCTACCTCCCTATGATCAAAAACATTTCTTGGGGAAGCAGACTTGGCCCAACGGATAGGGCGTCCACCTACCACATGGGAGGTCCAGGTTCAAACCCAGGGCCTCCTGACCCATGTGATGAGCTGCCCACGTGCAGTGCTGATGCGTGCAAGGAGTGCCATGTCATGCAGGGGTGTCCCCCACATAGGGGAGCCCCATGCGCAAGGAGACCTGCCCAGAGTGAAAAAAGCACAGCCCTCCCAGGAGTGGCACTGCACACACAGAGAACTGATGCAGCAAGATGATGCAACAAAAAGAGATACAGGTTCTGGGTGCCTCTGACAAGAATGCAGGCGGACGCAGAAGAACACACAGCGAAAGGACACAGAGAGCAGACAGCTGGGGTGGGGCAGGGAAGGGGAGAGATATTTAAAAAATAAATAAAATAAATAAAATAAAATCTTAAAAATAAAAGCATTTCTTTTTTCCCCTCCTGATTCTTCATGCTTTCCCTCTCGCTTGGTTTCTTTTTTTCTCAGTTTCTAAACATGCCCATGTTTCTCTCATCTTAAAAAAATGCACAAACCTCCAAACCAAAAACCCCCATCTCGAAAGGCCTCCTTCCATATTCTGATTGCTTGAATTAGCATCCAAACCCCTGCTCCTTTCTCACTCAAGTGTTTCCATTTCTTTACCTCCCAAGGTTTTTAAATCTACGGCAGCCTGGCTTTCCCCAATCTAAGAAAACCACTCTTGTGACGTCACCACTAACCTTGTAATTTCCAAAACCACGTTTAGACTCAATCTTTCTAGACTTTCTGCTGCATTTGACAAGGTTCTTGGCTTTCTCAACTCTGGGGCTCCATTTCATTCGTGACACCTCATTCCCTCGGTTGTCCTGGTATCTTTTTGCCTTTTTCTCCTTGGATCTTCCTTGGGAGCCCATTTTCCTCAATTCTTTTGCTTGCGAGAGTTCTGTCCCAGGCTTCCCTCTCTTCTGACCATAAATATGTGTTCTGGACACCCACGTCGGCTCCCGTGGTTTTGGCTACCTCCTTATACTGCTGGCTTTTTTGTCTCCAATCCATACTCCTTGGAGCCTACTGGACATTTTTCCTTAGGTGCTTCTCAGACACCTCAGTATCATCATGAACAAATCTTCATTTCCTGTTTTGTGTGTTGATGGAGACACTGTTCTTCTATCAGTCAAAATAGAACCCTAAGAATCACCCTCCATTCTTCCTTGTCCTTCACTGCTAATGCCAATTGGCCACCAGCCCTTGTCTATTTCACCTCTGGACGTATGTTGAGGTTGGCTCAGTACTCACCATCCCTCACCGGGATTATGTAGCTGCCTCTTTAGTGGCTTCTCTGTGTCCATTCTGTCCACAGCAAACTCATTGTCTCCATAGCAGCCAACCTGCGTTTTTGTTTTGTTTTGTTCACATCACTCTTTCACTTGAACCTTTTCATTGTTCCTCATCGTCTACCTAACCTGGCTGAAATGAACTTCTGACAAATCACCTCCTTCCCTTCTCCTCCATTATTTTCTCTTTGCACAGTCTCGTCCCTTATGAGCTGGGCTCAGCGCAGGCATCCACTTCACTGGGGAACCCTCTGCCAGCTCCCATGCGGGGGTACCGAATCTCCCCCCAGAGCTTGCTTTGATTATTAGACTTATTCTTTTGCTTCATAACTAGTTGCTTTTTCTATGACACTGTGAGCTTCCCAAAGGAAGGTCGGTGCCCTATTTGCCTCCATTTCCCCAACATTTCACAGAGTATTACCATAGAATATGTCTCAATGAATGTTTGATGAGAAGTGAAAGATTTGACAAAATTCTTCTAGAGTGGCAGCTCTTGAGCTTTTTTGGTTTCAGGAGCCCTTTTCACACTTATAAATTATTGAGGGATCTAAAGGCTTTTATTTATGTGGATTCTATCCATCAACATTTACCTATTCAAAACTAAAACTGAGAAAATTTAAAAATATTTATTAATTCATTTACACATAATCGTAATCAAATTACATGTTAACAAAATAGCATATTTTTGTGAAAAAGAGTTCTGTTTTCCAAAACAATAAAAGGCAGTGTTTAATATGTTTGAAAACCCCTTTATAATAGAGTTTAATACAGGACTGCTTTGTTCTCATATCTCCTACTATATTCAAACTGTTGAGATACATTGTTCATGCTGAAGTAAATGCAGAAAGTCAAGTTTCACACAGACATATAGATGGAAAAAGGGGAAGTATTTTAGTGGTCTTTTCAGATAAATGTTAATATTCTTCTGTGATTCTACCAAAACTCAACTAGATGGTGATTTCTTAAGAGTTAGTTACAATGTGGAATTTAAAACCGTATTAATGAATGTCCTATGCTCTGTCACATTAAAATCCATTGGTTTATCTTGCCCTCTGAATAGAATTTTTACTTATACATGATTTTGTAATATACTACATAGTCATTTTGAAAATGTTGGTTCGCTGAGTTACACAGATCTTTCAAATGCTGCCTGAGACATTTCATTAGACTATAGAAACATCACATTTATCACTATCACCACCCATCTCATTAGAAAAGAGTATAAGTGTTAGAAAGCTGTCAAGTTCATAGCAGCTGATGTAAATTTTGCAAATTTCTAATTTTCATTTAAAGCCTGAATTTCATTGGCAACAAAATGAGCAGTTTTCCTCACCACTGCTCTTGCACCGTCAATGCAAGTGTCAACACAGAAAAAGGCAAATGCTTCCTTAGTATTACTATGAAAAGTCTTGACCTCACGGACAAGACAACTGTCTATGGTCATTGAGACATGGGTACTTGGCAAATAGTCTCCTGAAAGACTCTTGGGGCTCCCAGGGCTCCCTGGGCCACACTTTGGGAACCACAGGGTTAGAGTTCAGTAGAATCAGTGTCTGGTGTTGTGGCTTTGGTATTTTGTTGCCTTTGCAGGAGAAACACAGACCTGAAACTACATATTTCCAGAATAATGTACACTTCCATTCATTTTGGACACACCGAGGTCTGAGTTATGTCCATGACCCTGTAGAAAAAATAATTACCTGGGCTACTTCCAGAGTGCACGCCCTGAGAGTTGATTTCAAAGACGGTTTTGTTTCAGGGAGCATCTGCACATCCTGCTGAAGGGAAACTCCACGGAGCTGGTCAGTGGCTCAGGAAACGATTGTGAACTTTGCTGCGGCTTCCACATCAAAGCGGAGAGCAGGACAAATGTGGGTCAGTGCCATGGCCAAGGAGATTTACCAAGAGCTTGTGGGTCCGTGGAGATGTTGTCTGAGCGAGACATGGCCCCCGTGGGCGAGGGGCAGAGGGCAGCAGTGCTGAGAGGTGGACGGGGAACCTCTGGCTCCTGCTGGAATCAGCAGCAGAACTGCCCTCTCTTCCCTTTGGCCACGTGGTGTTCTTGCCTCAGTTTCCACTAGAATCCAACACAGGGGTGGGCACAACTGCTGCCTGCACTGCACTTGTACAGCGTTCAGATTTCCCCAAGCTGTTTTTCACTCTCTATTTCACTTGATTTTTCACCCAATGTGTGTGTAAGTGGCAGAGAGAGGATGGCTACCCTTTCACGTCTGCTCAGAGACTTCCTCTGGAAACTTGGAGGGTTTTTCAGAACAGGAGACACCGCGGCATGACTGGGAGAGGAGGGTGCAGGCAGGTGCTACTTAGCTCTGCCTGGTGACCTGGCTTAATAGAGAGGCAGGCTTGGCCACGGCAGGCTGATCCTGGCTTCCTGTGGCTTTCACAAGGGACGTACAGCAGCTCAGAGGATGCACGGACTTGCCTGGAAGATTCCACTCTTTCTTTGTTTCACTTACCTCCCCTCCCCATCCCACCACGCGGTGCTGCAGACTGGGGGGTAATATCTGCAGTTGCTGATCTAACCTTGTGAAGTTCCTGGCCGGTCCTTACATCTAGAAGCTTTACGACTACATCCCGTCTCATCGTGTTTCATGAAGCATCCAGGCCATCAAACTGCTCCCCTGGACCCAGGAAGTAACGCTAAGGATTTTCCCGGGGACAGTGTCAGAGTGACAGAGAAGACTGGTTCTCTGCCACGCCGCAGGCCCGCAGCTGGCCCTGCCCGCCGTGCACACGCAGGGCAGTGCACCTGCCACCCAGCTCTGTTTGAAGTTTCATCTCCCCCTTCCTTGCTATCTTCACGAGCAATCGCTCCTAGGACAATTTGTAAGAAACAGCCTTTTCTGTTCTGCTGAGCGCTTGGGCCCCTGGCCGGCCGCCTGGCTCAATTCCCACCCCCAGGCTGAAGCTCGCTCTCTCCCTCTCCGTGTCAAGATGACTGCGATTGAATCCTGAAGCCGCAGGTGTACAGAACTGAGGTGCGCGCCTGCCTGGTTCTCGCCACGCACATCGAGCCTTTCTTTCCTGTTGGTTTTCCGCTGACCCTCCCCTTCTCTCCCCTCCACCTGCACAGGGCCCTGCTCGTGTGTGGGTAGTGGCCGTGCCTCCAGTCCCACTTCCGTGCTGCTATTTAGACGTACGCACGGCTCTGACAGCTTCATGGTGTGTTATAAACCGCACTGTTTCCCCGGCACACTCGCTGAAGGCGCCTGCCCATGTCCCTCTGTCACTCCCGTTCCTGTACATGCCACTGGCTTTTCTTCTTCTTCTTTTTTTTTTTAAATGTTACATTCAGAAAATATGAGGTCCCCATACAGCCCCCACCCCCCCACCCCACTCCTCCCACATCAACAACCTCTTTCATCATCATGGCACATTCACTGCACCTGGTGAATACATCTTGGGGCACTGCTGCACCCCATGGACAGTGGTTTACATTGTAGTTTACACTCTCCCCCAGTCCACTCAGTGGGCCATGGTGGGACACACAATGTCCAGCATCTGTCCCTGCAGTACCATGCAGGACAACTTCAAGTCCTAAAAATGCCCCCATATCACATCTCTTGTTCCCTCTCCCTGTGCCTGTGACTTTTTTTTTAGGAGGAACTGGGCCTGCCTGTGACCTTTTGGGTTCTTTTCTGGTTGTAGGAGTGGAGCGGGCTGGAAGCGCAGGGAAACGACAGGAGCTGGCGAGGACTCCCTGCTCTCTTACAATCTGAGGCCCTAGGCTATCACCGGGGGTTCCTGCAGGGTGGAGCCCCCGGTGACCACAGCGTCCATCCTTCCCTCCCCGTCCCTTCCCTTCAGTCCTCTCCCCTTCCGTCCCCTTCTCCTTTCCTTGTTACGTGTGAGAGGCCCACATGCTGCAGCAGGTAAATACCCCTTGGCGGGCATGACCACTTCCTGGAGCCCCCACGTGCCCCTACCTGGCGATGGCCAGCTGGGTTGTCTGTAAACTGCTGCCACCACCGAAACGACGCTGGGCTGGTCACCCTCGGCTGCTGCCCCTGGACTGGTGGGCGGGGGGCGGCCACAGGATCTCTCAGCATGGTCAGAGCTTTCTCTGAAGTGGCTGCGCCAGTCCATGCCCCGCTGGCAATGTGGACAAGATGACTTCCCTTGTCCATGGCCTGTGTTCTCCGGGGCCATGGGATGGAGTTTGATGAGCCAAAGGTTGTTCACTGAGGACCCGCTCCTGTGAGGGAAAAGGGGAGGAAGTGAGTGGGGGTGAAGAAGGGGCCTCCCGCGAGGAGGCGCTCTGGAGGGGGTGCCACTGTCACAGTGTCCTCCAGGCCGCTGTGGCCGGGCCTCTGTGCCGCTGCCCCTTTGCCTGTGCAGCTGAGGCTGCTCTCCCTGCAGCTGGCAGGAGGCCCTTCCTGGCCCGGAGTCTGGGCACACCTATCCCTGCCCATTGGATGGGTGACAGTGGAATCTCATTAGTTGGACTTGCACTTCCTTGACCGCTGGAGGGTTTGAGCATCTCTTAATGTGCTCATTCGTAGAGCCGATGTCCAGCCAGGAGCCACTTCTGGAGCCCTCACCTGCTCCCCCGCTGGCCCTGCCACCCCAGCCCCTGCGCTGGGATCCCCTGGGCCTCCCGTAACCCACCTCCGCAGGACTGATGTGGCTCTGTGGCAGGGACACGTCCGGAGCCTGCTCTGATGCCTCAGAGCCTGCGTCACATCTGCTAAGGATTTGAAGCATCACCTTGGGGTTCCCGTGCTGTGAATTGCCCTGCAAGAATCAGCAGGTCTTCAGGCCAGCGGCCCAACAGCTCCTGGCCAAGGGCAGTTCAGCCTGAGGACTGGGTCCTGGGGCACAGAAGGGCAGGGGCCTGTTCCCCAGCACAGCGGAGCCTGCGAAAGCAGGGACACCCCCGGAAGTTCTCCTGAACCCCTGTGCCCATACGGGCTGCCTGGGGAGGGGGCACCCTCACTCCAACCTCTGCACACCTGCCGCTGCCACCCCAGTAGGGTCCCCCCCGGCCTTGCACGCTGCTCTAGCTCTCTCCCAAACACCTATTCTTTACGCTGAATTCTGAGTGGCCTTCATTTCTAAAACGCAAATCTGCCCGCATCCCTGGAATTCCTAAAGCTCTTCAAAGACTCCTCCATGTCTGGAGTTTAAAATTCCTTAGCCCAAACTCTCATACCCGATCCCTGCACCATTCCCTGCCTCCACCCCCTGCACATTTGTCCCTCCACTGTCCCCAGAAGAAACGCCTTGCCTCGGATTGCCTCCTTCTCTGCCTGGCAATTCTGGCTCATCTTCAATGCACCTCCCTGCAAGGTTTCCCTGACTCCTCGTGGTCACAGTTAGTGCCCCCTCCACTGGGCTTTTCCAACCGGTGAGACCCGTTGGCTGCAACAATTCAGTAGGAAAGAACCAGGTGAAGCAAAGGGAGAAGAGAGGAGGGTATTCCAGGCAGAGGGCACGGGCACAATCTGGGGCCCGAGAGGGAGCGTGGAGGAGTTGAGCACCAGCAACTGGGAGTCCAGAAGGGCTGGCCAGTAAAGTGTGTGTCTGTTGGGGGACAGACAGGGACCTTGCTATGGGAGCTGGACTTACCTTCTGACAGTGGCAGCAAGCAGGCTGAATCCCTGCCAGCAACGAGCTGGGTTCCATCTGCCTCGGCCTGGGGGTCCTGCTTGGCAATGTATATGGCTTGTATGACTCAGCCAAAGGGGTGCTAATGCAAAGTGCCAAAACTCTGTTGGCTTCTATACAGGATATTTATTTGGGATAGAAGCTCATAGTTACAAGACCCTAAAGAGTCCAACTAAAGGTTACTTCCTTACCATACTCTTGCCATGGGTTGAAGTAAGATGGCGGCTGACATCTGTGAAGGTTCAGCCTTCATCTTCCCTCTTAAGGCTCTGTGGGTCCAGCTTCTTCCCATCTCAGCTGTAGGCTGGCATAGGGCTCATCTCTCTTCCCTGGGCTTGTTTCTTTCTGGGCTCAGCTGCTCTGGTCTCTTCACAAGGTCAGCTGTAGACTATCAGGCTCATCTCTCTTCCCAGGGCCTCTGCCATGTCTATGGAGCTGTCCATTCCTCTGTGTTCTTCTCCTGTATTTCTGCTTCCGTGTGAGAGTCTGCTTTATCAGTCCACCAAGGCAGCTGGGACTCAACGCTGAGTCACACTCTAAGGACTTGGTTGACTCAAGCCCTAATCTTAATAATTTAATTAGATGTTGCAGCTGAACCTAATACAATCAAAGTGTATCAGGCCCAGAGGAACAGATGAGTTTACAAACATAATCTCTATCTCTTTTTGGAATTCATAAATAATGTCAAACAGCCACAAGGCTCTTGTGTCACACTGTGCGCCCACTGGTCATGGGGCAGGACTGACCTTCTCTGCTCCCAGAAATTAGTTGGTGGGTTAATAATATTGCTCTGCGGGTCCTGGGGCTTCGGGTTTGAGGGCCAGTTGAATAGAGGCAAACCTTGGACTGGCTCCCGAGGCCTCAGCCCAGGTGAAACATGCCTCTCTCCTTGGTCACCCCAGTGGAATGACCTCTGGTGCCAAGGAGAGGGCATGACAGCCAGCGGTGGGGAGCAGGGCAAAGGCAAAGCGGGCTCAACTTCCGTATTCTTCACACATGCACTGCTTGGTTCCAATGGCTTTCAGAACTTGGTCCTAACTGGAGGATGGAGGTGTCATCAGGGGTCAAGAAAAGCAGGCAGTGCCCGGCCAGAGCCCAAAGAGCCCACTGGAGGTAGACTTTGGGCTCAGGGGCCCACAGAAGCCTGTGTTTTCATTACTAAGCAACTTTAGGAGCACCGTGCTTGGGGGGGGGGAGACGGTGGGGTATTAAGTCTGTAATAATGGGTGCCATGTGGAGGGAAGACAACGTTACCCAGTGAAGAAATAGAAAACATGGTTTATATTTTCAACAGTTGGAGAAAGAAATGAAAACTGAATATTTGCTGCACCTGTGAAAACATATTTGATCATGATGGCAAGCCCGGCGTTCTTAGTACAGGATTCATATTTCATAACTCGTGTTCAAACAAGAAAAATGATTATAATGTTAAGTATTTCCTGAGTTTATTTTGATGGATGACAGAATAAGTACTGTATCTTTCACTCATTAAAATACAGATTGGTGTAATTTAATAAATGAACTTAATACACAGATGTTCCAGGCTGTTTTAGCGGGCTGTATATTAATCAACTCCTTTATATGTGATCCTCTTTTATATTTGTTAAAGAAACTCGCAGGAGCCAAGAATTTATTAGATTTGCATGCTGTAGGATGAGGATCAGATGTCAGGTATATGCAGGAGTGTACGTGGATGAAATGGAGCCAGAGTCTGCAGTGTGGCCAGCCCCCGCGAGGTCACCCAGAGCCCCAGCCCTGCGGAGGAGCCTCTGGAGACCCAGTGGGAGGTGGCAGCCTTGGGCATTTGTGGTGGCCCACGTTGGCCAACACTCTGCCTTCAGAGAGGCCTGCACTTGGCGGGGGCCTGGGGGACCCCCGTGGTCCCCAGTGACCGCTCAGTCCAGCACCCCTCCACCTGTTTCACGGGGTGACACCTGTCTGGCTGAAAAAACGGCAGTCTCCTCTGGTCAAGTGGCCATGTCTTCTCCATCCTCCGCTGTCAGTGCTCCAAGACGTCAGGCTGCCTGCTGGGAATCCAGGTGCCTCCTTGCCAGGCTCTGTCTCACGACACAGGAAGGCTCCACGTCAGCCAAGGGGGGTACAGCACGAGGGCCCAGAGCTACTCGCCTCTCTGGCCGAGGCCTGGCCCCTGAGAAGGAGAGGAAACGTGAAATAGAGGCTTGACCTCTGCGCCCCCCCATAGAAACAGGACCACGGGGTATGGGGGGACGTCGTCTCTGGTTGGCTGTGGTGATGTCTCGGGCCAGGTCGTGCCTTTCTGCAACCTGCCTCCTCCACGCCGGGCATTGAATTGTCTCCAGCACCTAGCACCCTTCCGCAGTTCTGGTGTTGGAGGAATCTCACGCTAGCTGGAAGCACTGCTTGGATGGGGAGCCAGGCAAGGCCAGGGACCCCTTCTGGCCCATTCGAGTGCCTTTCTCAAAGTGGAGAGGGGCTGCAGAGGGAGTGGGCCTGTTCCGGCCCGGGCCCTGTCCCTCCCCCCATGGTCTGGCTGCCCTGTGGGGTCTGCAGGAGATAAGCTTGTGGCCCAGGACCCAGGCACTGGCGTCCCTCCAGCTCCCTCCGAGGATGGGCGCTCGCCGGGGGCTCATCAATCACGCGGCAGCTCCTGCGGGTGGGTAGCGGCTCTGCTGTCACATGCCTGTTTGCAATAAGCGCTGGCCGTAATCATTAATCATTCACTGGGGCTGTGGTTAGCGGCCCTCAGTTGAGGGGATGGTTTCAGGTTTTCCGGGCTAAGGGCCTCCCTGGCAAGCATCCCCGCAGCCCTTTCAAGTCCAGCCATTTGATGTTCCGTGCCTGCCGAGCTGGCCACCAGGCCGGGCTTTGTTCTGGAAGGTTGCTCTGAACGCTTTCCTCAGGGCCAAAGAGCATCCCGGGCCCCCGCTCCTCATCTGTACAGAAGATGGAGGAGCGCACGTGAAGGGCGATTCTGTCCTGAGCACGGATGTGGGTTCAGTTCTTTCTGCCAGGCCACGGGGATGGGGGCTGTCGGTCCAGGGACAGGGCCCGGAGAGACACTGGGCAGGCACAGCTATCGACTTGGGCTAAGAGGACTGGAACAGGAATTGTCGGTGGGTTGCTCTGCAGGGTGGATGCCCGTGGGCCGGGGCGGTGGGAGAAGGACAGAGGGAATGGCAGGTGCAGGCGCGGCAGGTGGAGAGAGAACTTGGGCGTGAAGGTCCAGGTCAGAGCTGGGCCTTGAGTGCCTGGCCGAGAATGGCCTGGAAACAGTGGCAGGGATTAAAATCTTCTGTGCTGGGAGGGAGGCGAGGAAAACTAACGCCACTTACTTTGAAGATAGCAGCATTTTCTGCAAGTTACAAATAATGGCCATCGTCAGGGGTATTGGAGTTGTCTGAAAAGATGACTAATACATGGAGGTGAGATGGGACTTGGAAAACCAGGCACTTGAATTCAGTTGAGCTCAACGAACATTCCCCAAGCACCTCCCAGGCACTTGGACCTGTGCCAAAGGGAAAGGATCTGGACCTGCAGAGGCAAGAAGGTCCAGACCAGGGATGCAGAGGCCACATCCAGCACCACAGGCCCCTGGATGGCTGTGACAGCGTCCAGTGTCCAGAGGCACGGCCTGGCACTTGTGCTTCCCAGGTGGGGGCTGGCTAGGGGCTGGCCTGGTTGAAATGCAGACTAGATTGTGAGGTTGATGTAGAGATGCTACCAGCGCTAATGCCAGGCCGCCATTGCAGCGTCTTTCTCCAGGAAAACGTGTTCATTCTTTGAGCATCCAGTAAGTCCCAGCTCTGAGCCGAGGACAGAATCTGGGTTTTCAGTGGCATGAGAAATCACATCTGGTTGGGAGCATGGGGGTGGTTGGTGCAGGAGGATGGATGTGGCTGGGTCGTGGAGGATGGAGTAAACTTTCCCAGGCAGAAGGGGCCAGGGAGAGCTTTCCAGGAGGTTGGGGCAGGGCGTGCAAAGGCCCACAGGAGAGTTGGAATTGGCTGGAGTCCACAGTCCTTGGGCCGAGCGGTGGGCAATGAGGCCCAGAAACCTTGCTCTGGTCTGGACCCCCTCTTGGCTCATCCCTGCAGTGACACCCCAAAATGCTCACTCCTGCCACACAAGATGCTTCTTGCCACCTGAAGCGTAGCTCTCCTGAAACTTTCCTCTCTGTGCTTTCTCGCATTGCCCCCTCCACCTCTGGGACAATTTCCACTCCTCCTTCCTGATCCATCTCAAGTGCCAGCTGCTCCTGCAGCCTTCCCCAACTGCACTGGTCCTCCTTCCGGAAGCTCACCCTGCAGGGCTGGCTGAGCCATCCACCAGCCGCCACGAGCCCGTGACACCTGCTGCTGCTGCCTCTGTCTGTGTATCCTCGATTTTCTCATCTGTAAAAGCAAAAAGATTTCTCAGAGTTTTTTGAGAAGGAATAAACAGAATGAATAAAACGATGTATGTAACATGCCTTTCTAATTTGTATTAGTTAAAAAATGTTGTTGTTGTTGGCTATTTAATAAGTTAGACACTCTATTCTATCATTTGGTTTGTATCTGAGGTCTTAAATTCCGCGATGAGCATGCAACAGGCTGCTTATTGGAATTAATACCACAACCCAGAAATCCCCATCGCTGTCATTTCATCCAACCAGGAGAATTCTGCCCTACTGATAGATAATTAAGGTGGATTTGGCCAGCAGGGTCTGTATTGCAACAATGATTTTATGTTTGTTCATCTGTCAGAAAAGTAAAAGCCGGTAATTTGTGTTAACTAAGCACCTCCATTATACGAACTCAAGGGAAAGGGTGGGGAACGAAACTTCTTTACGTACAGCTGTCCCAGATTCTGAGGATGATTTGTGTAGTTAAGGAGAAATTCTAATAATGTCAAACGTATGGAAAAGTTTAAGGCCGAGATGATGGGTTGCTTTCCAAGTGTTCGGATTGAAAGTCAAGAGCCACGCCGTTTCCTCTCCCAGCCCCTGCTTTTCATGGCCGGGCCAGTCCCCCGTCGCATCTGCCCGAAAGCGCCACGGTGACCTCTGCGAATTCCCAGCTCACTGTTGGGACCTCCCCAGTGAGACCCAGTGGGGAGCCAGGGTCGCACTGCCCTGCAGGATCCCAGGTTAGGGAGGCCACCACCCCAGAAGAGGGAGGAAAGTGCCTGACTAACGCATTGGGGTACGGGGTCAGCATTCTTGATTGTCTGGACGGATCAGATGAAATCACAGAGAGGTGAGAAGAGGAAGAAACAAAGGGACATTGGGGGTGCCCAGATGGACTGGGCCACCTGGCCTATCCACCCTAGGGAAAAGCGGGTGGAGTAAGAGCCCAGTGGCCCAGAGTCCCAGGTGGCCCTTGTAGGCTGTTCTCTTCATCTTGGGACAAGGGTAGTCCTGGGTCTCCCCTCCCTGAGTGGCCAGGGCGGCCAGTGGTGGTTCACCTTACCACAGAGATCCCGTCTGTAGAAGATTCAGAGCTGAGCTGTCTTGAAGAGAAAGTTTCACACACAGGAAGTGATGTGCCTCTACATCTCCAAAAATACCTCTAGTACGTCAGGCAAAATTCTCATTGGGTCTCAAAATTAATCAAATAAAAATAAGGCAGAATTTTTTCCCTACTAGAGAGTAAAGCATTACCACCAACCTTTTAATCTTTGCTGATTCTGAATGATGTTTGTCCCATTTGCATTTGTCTCCAGGACACAGGGGCCTGCAGGGAAAGAGAGAGAAGGGCTGGAGCCTGTTGGTCGTCCACATGTGGTATCCCATGTGGCCTTGTCCAGGGTGGCTCACCATACACTGTGGAGTGACATCCTCTATCCAAACTTAAAGGTGAAGGTTCTTCAGGTTCAGCATGGCATGGTCCCTGCTGGCCCTGTCACAGCCGTGGATGATGAACCCCCTCCCCCATGCCCCACCCCACAAAATTCCCTGGGCTAATGAGGAACATCCTCCCAGTATGGCTAGGTCTCTAAGACAAAGCCTCCGCTGAATGCCTCCCTCTCAATTGGATTCAGAATTTTTTTTCCAAGGAGGTTGTCCACGAAGAGTTAAAGGCAAGCCTGACAAAGTCAACAGGGAGCAAGCTGGTTGCCAATGCATCTTTTTTTATTTAAAAAAAATCCCTCTTCCTCTTGGAGACTTAGTTGACCTTTATGTGTGAGGGGGTGGACATGGAAATGTCCCCAGGAAATCTCAGAAACCTCAGAGGATGCTGTTGACAAACTTCCAGCAAACTGGCTTTTTGTGTGTGTTCTGTAAGCAGGGAATAATGGGACTTTGATATATCTCAGATGGAGGAGTATAATATGCAAAAGGTAATTTTCTTACTTTTTGCATATTCTTTTCCTACGGGCTGGCTTGCTAGCCTGGGTTGAAGGTTTTCTGGGCACCAGTGGTGTTCTGGTTGGATGGCAGTTTTAAAGAAATTATAAAAAGCATCCGTGGGAACCCTGGGCACTTAACCTACCCTTTCACCCATGGTTTTCTCATTTGAAAAACAGAGGTACTAAAAAAGTCCCACCTCCATCCCTGAGCTGTTGTGAAAATGGATGATCCACTGGAGAGTGTGAAATCCTTTTTAGAGGTAGGATAGACCTGATAGAGGGCTGCGATTACTCAGAAGCAGGAACCCAAGAGGATATTACATGATAACTCCGAGGGCAGTTTGGAGAGGGGGTGTGATAGGGCAAGAGTCTTGATCAGAGGAAACAAGGGAGTCAACTCCAGAGAGATATGCTGCCTTTCTTTGACTCCACAGAAATATACTCTCTTCACTTAGTAGGTCTACTCCTCCCATCGAGGCCAACCTCGGAGACTGCTGGTCCAACAGGGATGAAGAAGAGCTGCTGTCTGACTTTGTGTATTAATCTCCTCAGAGTTTCTTGACTGTGGGACCAGAGACAACATGCTCTTCCAAACATGGTTGAGATCCTGCCACATTGAGCCAGAGGTCAGCTGGAGTCGCCAGGTCTCTGATGTCATTGCTGCCCAGTTCATCCTCTGGTGTTGGGGCAGAGGAGGGTGGAACATCTAGTGAGAACAGAAGTGTGACTCCACCATGTGGAGCACAAATGGCTGTAGTCCAGAGAGACAGGTGGATTGAAAAGGTTGTTTGGCTTGTCACTGGCGATTATTCTGAAATCAAAAGTTTCTGAGTTGTGTGAACCCCGGACACAGAACTCTGGGGAACTCTAGTTATCAAGGTTAACGCTGGCTTGGCCATGACTCAGGATCATAACCACCAACCCCTGGTGAACCACCAAGCAGAAGCTGTAGAGAGACTGGTACCCAAGCTGGGCTGACTGCAGGGAGGTTAGTGATTTTGAGATCCTTGAAATCATTGGGCTGGGTACCTGACTATGGGAGATGCTCAGCATCAATGTCCTCTCCTTCCCCAGGAGAAAAGTCCAGGACTCAGGTCCACTTAGCTCCCCAACAAAGGCCAGAGCTGGAGCTCTCCAAGGTGCTGATGGTCCAGGCCAACTCTGCCAGGGCCACATTACATTGCAAATGAGCCTAGCAGCCCACCCACGTTGGGGGGAGGGATGGGACGATGGGGACCTTTCTTTGTCTCCATTATTGTGAATAAGAAGAGCTTCATATGGGCTGGAGTGGAAGAAGACACTGCTGTGGCTCTCCAGATTTGTATGGGAAAATTGAACAAAAGTCCTGGGAAGACCTGAGAATGGAAGGGACTTAATGTGTCCCAAAGATGCATGGAACATGACTCCAGAAAAGTCTTGGAAGCAACCACCCAAAATTCAGATGTATCCACACCTGTGTGTTCTTATCACCTCTTAGAAGTAGGTAAATACTGCTTTTAGTAAGAGTGGAAATATGGGGGAAGCAACATGGGACATCCTCTTGATAGATGACAGATGTGAACAGTGAAACCAATTAGCGGGTAACTTGGTCATCCAGGCAAGAGCTGGGTACTGAATTAGGGCAGAGACATTATCACAGGGGGAATTGGAGGAGGGTGCACCAGCAGGCCTCAATGGCTGTTGGATGTGAGAGTGGGAGGAGAGAGAGGAGTTATCCTCGCCTGTCAAGTTAATGGCTTGGGTAACTGAATAGATGGCAACACTGTTCATGGACATAGAGGACAAGGAGGAGCAACATGCTTTTGGGGAAATGATGAGTTCGGTTTGTACCTGTTGACTGTGAGGTGCCAGTGGGACTTCCAAGGTGTATAGTAGGAGCTAAGCATATACTTTGGAGTATAGCAGGGAGGTCAGGGCTAGTGATAGAGATCTGAGAATCATCAGAGAAGAGAACATGGTTTAAGTAATGGGAGAAGGTGAGATTAACTAGGGAAAATGTGTTGAGTGAGAGAGAGGAGGGGAGAGAACAGAAACTTGGTGAAACACCTGCATTGAGGGGGTGTGTGAAAGCCACCAAATCACTCTTACCATCTGGTCACTGACCACTCACATCATCGCACTCTCCTCTTATCCTCTGTCTTCTGGCCACAGGGACCTTTGTGTTCTCACCCACCAAGCTTGTTCCTACCTCAGGGCCTTGGCCAGGGAAGTCCTACCTGTGGCTCCTCCATGGCCAGCTCCTTCTCAACACGGCCACATCATCTCAAGTGCAGCCTCCTCCAGAGAGGCCTTCCCCAACAGCCTTATCACCCTGATAAGTCCCTCTATCACAGCAACCCTGGCCTATTTCCTCCATAATGCCTACTACCATCTAAAATTATATTCCATTTAAGTGTGTACTTTTCCCCAACTGAAGGATAAACTCCTAGAGGGCCTGGTCTGCCTTCTTCACTGCATCCTCACCTGTTAGAACAGTGCCTGATACATAATAGCTGCTCAATAAATAGTTGATGAAGGAATTGTATTAGAAGGGAAAGGAAAGCCAGGAAAGTGTGAGATTCAGTTTAATAATATATTGAGCACCTGTCCCATATTAGGAATTGGAACACACAACAAGTGCACCAAAAAATAAACATAGCTCCTTAATTCAGAAATTTATAATATAATCCAAAGGGAGACATGCATGAACATAGGCTTTCTACTCAAGAAGTACGTACGAAAGGTTATGGGAGGGCAGGAAAGAAGCACTTTGTCTGGCGAGGGTTTCATGGAAGGCTTCCTGTAGGAAGTGGGGCCTGGAACGAAGGTTAGCATTAGCCAAATAGACAGGTATGGAAAATATGGGAAATATTGGAAAATCAAGAAAGTGAAGTACTTGAGGAGAAGAGAAGGGGATGAATGAGGAGCACTAGGTCGTCTTTGAAAAGCAGGAAATCATTTTCTCTGAGATTAAAAGGAGGAGGATGAGAACTAGTAGGTTGGTGCGAAAGTAATTGTGATTTTGTGTTGTTGAAATTTGCTATTTGCTATTGACATACAATTTAAATGTGGTTATGTTGTATATCATTTTAATGTGCATTTCTCACTTTGTTTTTTTTTTGCTAAAGACTTATTACTGTTATTTTATAGTTATTTTAGACTATGGAAATGATATTAGACAAAAAACCAATTTAAGCAATATTCTTGCTTAAGTTCAAAATGGTTATAAAGCAGTGGAGACAACTCACAGCTTCAACACTGCATTTGGCCAGGAATTGCTAGGGAACATACAGTGCAGTGGTGGTTCAGGAGGTTTTGCAAAGGTGACAAGAGCCTTGAAGATGAGGAGTATAGTGTCCAGCCACTAGAAGTTGACAATGACCAACCGAGAGCAATTGTTGAAGCTGATCCTCTTACAAGTATGCGAGAAGTTACCAAAGAACTCAACGTTGACCATTCTATGGTCATTTGGCATTTGAAGCAAATTGGAAAGCTGAAAAAGCTCTATAAGGGGATGCCTCATGAGCTGACCGAAAATTTAAAAAAAATTATTGTTTCAAAGTGTTCATCTTCTAGAAGAAGGGAAAATGCTTCCACAACCAGCAGGATGCAGAAAATGCTTTCCAAGAGATAGTCAAATCCTGAAGCACGGATTTTTATGCTACAGGAATATCAAACTTATTTCTTGTTGACAAAAATGGGTTGATTGTAATGGTTCCTGTTTTGATTAATAAAGGTGTGTTTGAGCCTAGTAATAATGATTTAAAATTCATGGTCCAAAACCCGCAATTCCTTTTGCACCAACCTAATGTAAACATGGATACATTTGTAGGTATAAGTGTAGATGCAAGAGGAAGCTGGTGATACGGTTCCTCCTGATCATCTCAGGGCCCATTTATCCACGAGGCCAGGACCAGCCAGAGGAACTCGGATTTTGGTTCAATACAAGGATGAGCATCTACGGTAAGAGCTATCCAAGGACGGCGAGGGCAGCCTCTGGAGGCAGGGCCTCTTCACGCTCGTGGTGTCTGAGCAGGGCCATTGCAGAAGGTTCAAGCTTGGAATTGGGCTTCATAGGGCTCAGTTAAGGCCTTCCTAGCATTGACATTGCTTTACATTTTCTAATAGGGAGGCTCAGAATAGTGAGGTATCCCGTGGGATGGATGCCCACTGGCACCCATTCACACCAAGGTTGAGAGGGGGGTGAATACATAATATCCCCGTCCCTCCCGGTCCCTGCAATGGCCCTGATTCCCCCTCCTGCCCATCCCATTCGCAACAGAAATGCACTCACAGGATGGAGAAGCGGGTGTTGGTGCCCTTTGCAGGAATTCGTTCCTACCTCTATCCAGTCATTTTTCCTCATTCCAATCTGGTCTTTCCAGAATCTCCAACCTCATGCTCCCTCCAGGCCCCTTTTTCTCTGACACCCCATTCTAGATACTCTCCTTTGTTCTCTCCCTGGGATTTCTCCCTCCCAGTTGATTCTGGAATTTGACATAGCCTGTAGTAGCTAATGGATGATTTAGCCCCCCACTCGGCCCCAGCCAGCCTCACAGGTATGGGATGGTTTATAAGATAAAAACATTCTCACATCCATTCCAAAGTTGGAAAATGTGAGCTGGCAAGGAGTTAAATTACTTGCCCCAAAAGTCTTCAGGAGAAAGCCTAGTGCTGCCAACAATGGGGTATTCTGCATAGCCACACCATTCTCCATGTGTGTCAGAACCTTCCGTGCATTTTTCAAGCTTAGTGTCCTAGATATCTCCAGCCTTAATAAGGAAAAGGTGCCCTGGGCTGGTTCCCAGCCAGGGACGGAGGGAGCAGATACACATTCTTTTGAAGCCGGTTTCAGATTCTGGAATGCTTTACTGGAAACCACAGAGTCTCAGGAGAGATTCATCACCTCCTGCAGCTGCCTTTGGCCTGGTTAGAACAGGGGCCCTGGACTCCTGCGTGAGACAGTGTCTGCCCTGTTTAGGGACTTCCTGCATGGTGGCTGCTGTAGGATTTATTCAGAGCCAGCTGGGCAGGTCTGGTTGAAATGCATAGAGAACCCTCACCTTGCCTCCCTCTCCCCTCCCTCCTCTTCCTCAGCCATATATGCACTGCACTGCCACCTCCTCCCCAGCAGACACAGCTGAGAGCTGCTCCCAGCACTAGGATGCACATTCTGTCCTTGGATATTAGGACAGAAGCCCTGGGACCAGAGGAACAAGGAGAGAAACTCTTTTCTGGGCACAGATCTGGAGCCATTTTCCTGTTCAGGAGCTGGGGAGGAGGCTGTGCTGCCCCACTGTACACTGGTGGTCCAGGAAGGCATCTGGAGGGGCAGAATGTGAGCACTGGACAAGGAGTCAGGGGCCTCGAGACCCTGCTTGATTCTGCTGTTCACTTCCTGATGACCACAGGCCAGTTGCCAAGCCAGAGATTGGTGATGCCAGACGTGTACTTGGGGACCATCTTTCCACTTCTCTTACTCTAGGATGGGGGCACCCCAAGAAGTCACAGCATAGGCCAAAGGTCCTAGAGCAAGGTCAGAGCAAGAAATAGGATGTCCCAACAAGACACTGCCCACAATTGCCTCCCCTGCTTCTTAAGTTCTCTGGGCCTCGGTTTTTCTCACCAACCAAATGGGGTCAGTCACTTTGGCCTCCCAGAACCACTATAAAAATCAAATGTACAATGGAACAGCAACAATCCCCCAAGTGCAAGGGTAAAGAAAAGTGAAGAAGGATGGTCCAATGATGGGCCCTTGATACTGATGACTATGCTTATGAGCCTGTGTGCTTGAATTTTCAACTAGGCCTAGAGCTGCAGGGTGCCTAAGAGTTACCTCCTAAGAGCCTCCATGTTGCTCAAATGTGGCCACTCTGTAAGCCAAATTCAGCAGGTAAATACATTACCTTCCTTCCAGCATGGAACATGATTCCCGGGGATAAGCCTCTCTGGCTCCGAGGCATTACTACCAGCACCAAGTGGTGATTCAACTAAAAAAAGACCTTGAATAAAAGGGAAATGGCAAAGACAAATGAGTTTATATGGCTAAGAGACTTCAAAATGAGTCGGGAGGTCAGCAGAGAGGTTGCACTTACACACATCTCGGCAGGATCTCAGAGACAGCCGAAGTAGATACAACTCCATATAGTGGTGTTCCTCAGGGCTATGGAGACCCCTAGATCCTACAATCATGGCAGATGGCTTTGGAGTTCAGTGCCTTGCCAGTGGGCTTTACTTTGGAATTTGTGCTCCTGAGTGTGATGGAGCTGGACTCAGATATGACCTCTCTATGCATGCCTCTTCTGTCACTTTTATTGAACCTGTGGTTGAACTGGGGTTGCTGTATGCTCAGGAGACTTGAATCTCTGGACTGTCTATGTGCCAGCTGCACCCTGAGCCTTAGCAGAGTTGCAGCACCTACTCTCTGGTTCGTTGGACTTACCCAGGTCAGCTAACAGGGAGGTGAGGATGGTCAACCACCACACCAGGGAACCGAGAGACTTTACAACTGCAAGCAGGAGAATTCCATTCATCAGCCATATGGGATCTAAGTTCCTCTTGATTTAGAGGTGAAGTGGGCATCGCCATCCTAGGGTCCTCAGGATGGAGGAATAAAATATCGATTAGAGTGGACTTACTGGTATTCTACTATAGAATCATTGTGACTCTGACAATGGAAGAAAATATATCATTGATGTGGAGACAGTGGCCATGGGAGTTGCTGAAATCAGGGAGAGTGAAAAAGAGGTGTGATATTGGGGCATTTTCAGGACACGGAGTTGTCCTAAATGATATTGCAGGATCAGATCCTGCCATAACCCACTGAATGGACTGGGAGAGTGTAAACTACAATGTAAACTATCATCCATATGGTGCAGCAGTGCTCCAAAATGTATTCACCAAATGCATTGAATGTGCCACATTAATGAAAGAAGTTGTCGATGTGGAAGGAGTGTGTGGAGGGGTGTGGGGAGTGGGGTATATGGGAATCTCATCTTTTTTAATGTAACATTTTTGTGATCTATGTATTTTTTTTTTAAAGTAAAAAAAGTGCAAGTGCTGGGACAATTAGGAGGTGCTGGGGGATTCTTGGCTCTCTGGGGTGGGACCTACTTAGTGTCCTGAACTGGGAGGAGCCATAGGTTGCCATCCCACATTGAAAATGTCTCAGCAAAGATTTAGGCCTGAATTCCAGGGCGGGAGAGATCAGAGAGGATGCCCAGCTGGCACTCAGGAGCATGCCCAGCACTGTTAAAAACACTGAAACACTTGCAGCCCCAACTTCCCTTGCCACCTTGGTCCCTCTCTGGGAATTGCTGACCCCCTTCACAATCCAGAAATTAAAGGACAATCATCTGGCACTTCCCAGTCCCACAGCTGATCACTATTCATTTGGATTGGCCAGTGCCAATACCATACCATTTATTTTATTTGCCTTTTTTTAAGTTAAAGAGTTATTTATTTATTTCTCCCCCCAGCCCCACCTTGTTGTCTGCTCTGTGTCCATTTGCTGTGTATTCTTCTTTGTCTGCTTGTCTTCTCTTTAGGTGGCACTGGGATCCAATCGTGGGACCTTCCAGAGTGGGAGAGAGGTGCTTAATATCTTGCACCACCTCAGCTCCCTGGTCTGCTGTGTCTCTTACTGTCTCTCCTCTGCATCTCTTTTTGTTGCATCATCTTGCTTTGCCAGCCTCCACATGGGCCAGCACTCCTGCATGGGCCAGTACTCCTACATGGGCCAGTACTCCATGCAGGCCAGCACTCTTGCGCAGGCCAGCACTCTTGCGCAGGCCAGCTCTCCACTTGGGCCAGCACTCCTCATGGGCCAGCTCTCCATGTGGGCCAGCTCTCCGTGCAGGCCAGCTCTCCATGCAGGCCAGCACTTCTGCGCAGCCCAGCTCTCTGCTTGGGCCAGCTTGCCACGCAGATCAACTTGCCTTCACCAGGAGGCCAAGGGGATTAAACCCTGGACCTCCTATATAGTAGTCGGGAGCCCAATTTCTTGAGCCACATCCATGTCCCCATTTATTTTAAATATCATTGTTTGGGTGATCTATTTGCATGCCACAAACCACTCTGAAGCTTGATGGCTCAAAACAAAAATTTATTATTATCTTTCAAAGTGCTGTGGGGTGGCCTGGCTCTGCTGGCTGGGTCTCCGGGGAGGACAGTCAGATGCCCCTTGGGGCTTAAGTCACCTGAAAAGGCAAAGTGGCTGGGCATCTATGACTGCTCACTTGCGTGGCTGGCAGTTGACTATAACCATTGGCGAGGAGCTAAGTGGGGCTGTCACCACTATTTGGCTCCTCTTTGGCTTCTCCTTGGGGCTTTGGCTTCTCACAGCATGGTGGCTGGTTTCCAAGAGGGAGCATCCCAGGAACCTGCGTGCCCAAGGCAGGAAGCCGAAGCTTCCTGGCCAGGAAAACCAACTCCTGGAATAGCATGTGCCATCTCCCTGCATTCTGCTTGTCAGCTCAGCCCCAGAGCCTTCCTAGAGGGGTGGCAGGACCACTTTGCAGACAAGCAGGAGGGCAGGAAGTATGCTTGCATTCATTCCTGAAAAATGCAGTCGATCACAGTCATGATGGGGTGTCCTTCCGTCTCTAACTTCCTTCACCTCCCCAGGATATCCTCCATCAGCTACAATGGAAGACTCTTCCATTCTTCTCTGCAGCTCTCCCTACCCATGCTCGTCCCCTAACAGAAAACAGGGCTGAGAATTCTTTACACCAGAGACCTCCGCAGATAGTTTTTGACCAGATTTGCACCAACTGGAACATGGTACCCTGGCTCCTGCCCAAAAGGTGGGAGAGATCAACCTCAGGAATGTGAGCTCTCATGCCCTCTGCATGCTGGCAAGGAGGGGGTGATGTGGCCAGAAGCACTGACATTTGAGATCTTGGAGTAAACTTTGGCCCCTGCCTGAGAAAAGAGTTCTGAGATAACAACCGACTTTGTGCATTCAGGGGCACAGCAGTGAGCTTTCTGCAAAAGCGTTGCCTTCCCCAACTAAATCAAAGCTTCATCCTTGACCTCATATCCTCGGCCCTGCATGTTGACCCCTGGCTACCTGAGCTGAGGTCTGGAGGTGTCTGGACAATCCCTGTGGCTTCTCAGAAAGTCTGCGCCCTCATGTTCCATGGGCCAGGCCAGGTCCACACCCCTGCCAAGAGCCTCCATTCCCTTCCAGACATGGAGGCTGCATTCACCTGCCACCGGCTTTCCTAGCACTCTCTCTGGCAGACCGTTGACAAGCTGCTGGAGGAAGAAGAATCTATATGGCCTTCCATTCATTTGAGCAAAAAGCAAAGGTCTCTTGGTCCCTCTCCCATCCAACCAAGCCTCTATGTGCTTTTTAACTGAGGGAGAATCTGTTGTTCATCAAGAAAAACAAAGGGTGATAAATTACTGGATCTTATAAAATATATTCACAGAAGTCTAAACTTTCTTCTGGATAATTGGATTGAGAGGGACATAAGCCCCAAATCTGCTGCTTCATCATGAATGCCAGCCTCCCACAATTTTTTTCCCTTCTTCTATTCTGCTCCCATGAAACCTTGGCTGAATCCAAGAGCTCCCCTTGTCCTCAGGCCAGCGCGCGTTGTAATCTTGCCCACAGTTTCATTACCCGGCCCTGGGTTAGGAGCTTCATTAACATGGTATGTCTCTCTTTGGGTTGTAAATGGCAAGCAACCTTCTAACAAAACGTGGCCTCATTAGACGACAAGAAAGAATTAAATGTCATGATGTAGGATGGCAAGGGTTTGATATTTATGAAGGTCAAATCAAGGATGAGTAGCAGAACGGAGCATTCCACCCGTAGCCCAGCCTTCCTGGGAACTGCTGCTGCTGCTGCTCTTTGGTGCTGTAAGAAGTGGGCTTTCTGGAAATGTTGCCTGAATTGCAAGGCCATGGGCTTCTATGGTTTGCCATATCTGTATTGTATAATTGGACGACTGGTTGGGGAAAAACCGGGAAACGTCGCAAAGAAACTAATTGCTGACACTTACTGTAGCTTAATACTCCAACCAACCATTTGCTGGTTAGGCGTTTTGCCACAGAGGCAGCCCCGGGCGACAGGCACCTTTGCTGGCCTGAGGATCCCTGGATTTGGCCCTGCAGGATCCCCGCCTTTGCAGCCCTTGCGCTTGTCTCTTCTGGGACTACAGGAGGGCTGGCTTTAGAAGCTGAGCCCCGAGCAGCAGCCTGCCTTGGGGGGCTACTCAGGGGAATGAGGAAGGGCCCTGGGCCTGCAGGAGAGCACCCTCTGATTCATGTGACCCCAAGATCTGGAGGCTGGGTGGGGCAGAGGAGACTTGGAGTGGGGGTGGGGGCTCTTCAGTTCCGTGATGAGGCTAGTGGGATGCCCTGCAGTGGTTTAGATGTCTGTCCCTTGGGGCTCCAGCATCACGGGGACGTGGAGGCAGAGCCGGCTCATGGAGTCGTGTAGGGTGGCAGGTGAGAAGGGCGAGTGTGGCTGGCTGGCAGCCTGTGCTCCATTGGCTGGGCCCTGCGCCTTAGTGCTGGCCGTGTCCGCCTCAGTAGGGCAGGCGTGCTCGGGAGCCAGAGCTGGCCCATCGCCTGCCTCTGCCAAGAAGAAGGCCCTGGAACCCGGCCAGGCCATGTGTCTGTGCGCTGTCTGCAGCCACCTTCCGGCCACCGCAGCGGAGCGAGTCGTACCAACGGACCCCATAACATGTGCTCACTGGCCCTTTAGAGAAAATGTTTCAGAGCCCGGATGTACAGGTAGGGGCACCTTTTCCTAATTTGCAGAAGGCTGTCTGCCTGCCAAGCCAGGGTTAAGTCTCAGAGACAAGGGCTGTCCTTTGCCAATGTGAACAAAGGTGTCCCATGGGCTAACCGGGGCCTGAGGAGGAGAACCCACCTGTCCCTCTGGGGACAGAAGCTCAGGGGGGCCAGGGCCCCGAGGCCTTGCCTGAGCCCTCCCCCCGCCCCAGGCTGGCACTGGGCTCCAGACAGTGAACTAGCCGCAGGCTTGTTGCTCAGAGGGGCTGTTCGCGGAGCAAGGGGCTGGTTTCAGCAGCTCCCCGAGGTAAAACAAATGCTTTCCTTGTCCCTTTTCCAAGTAACTGTAAAAGAGAAGGTTTGTTTTTGGATCTTTGTCACTGGCCACTCCATAAAGAAATGCAAACTGTCTCATGACTTATCATTCACCACTTGTTGACACAGCAGGCCTGATTGACACGGTTTATTTTTCTGTGGTTTTCGTTCTAATCTAAAGTGAAACATGAACTGGAGAACTCGTGGAGTTCCCTTCACCTTTTGCAACCCAGAACCTGCCAGGGAGGTGCGGGTGCCCCGTGACGGCTTCCCCGTGTGTGAAAACCATCTGCCCTCGAGAGAGCTGGCAGGGGCCTGGCGGGGGCACACCTGAACACCTGCAGGAGCCCTCGTCCCGCCGAGAGGGGCAACGGACAAAGCAGGACTGACGGTTCGTGGAGCATCAAGGCTGGGGGGGGAGCTCTGAGTTGTCTTGTCTTTGCACAGCTCTGGGAGCTCTTCGCTGAGTAGCCAGGACACAGCCCCAAGGAGGGGCAGTGACTCCCCACCCAGCACACAGCCAGGGGGACCAAATGGACCAGTGGTGCCTCCCCGGGTCGGTCTTGTGCAGGCAGGACTCACGGTCCAGGCAGGAGACACTTGTGGTGGAAAAGAGGGCCCAAGGTGGGCCATATCGCAGAGATGGGGCCGATGGGAATAATCGCAGGGGTAATCTCAGCGCCCGATGGTTTGCAAAACCCTACTTCATTAGCTCATCGCATCTTCCCAGCTGTCCTATGAGACAGACCTGTTTCTCCATATGCTGTTAGTCCTTATATACAATTCAGAGATAAACCCCCCAAAAATCTGGCTGGATGGGATGCACTGATAAATCTAATGGCCTGCACATGTTAAAAATCCAAGGCAATGGGTGCTCTTCACTCTTTTTATAAAAAGCAGACAAGCAACCTCCAGTGTTGTTAACTGTGCAACAACCTATCTTTAAAAAGTTGATTACAAAAAATCAGAACAGGGATGGCCTGGATAAAGAAAAGGTCATGAGAACAGTCCCAGGAGTCTGAACTGGTAGAAGCCTGGGAAGAATTAGAGGGATGACAAAGCTGTGCTTAGAAGATAATGAAACAGAAGACTGCATTGCCTGGGACAAAGACCTGGAGGAAGGAAGCGGATGTGGCTCAAGCAGTTGAATGCCTGCCTACCACGCAGGAGGTCCCAGGTTGGATGCCTGGCACCTCTGACATGGCAGGCTGGCACCCCGAGCTGATGCAACAAGATGACTCAAGGAGGAGACACAATGAGGAAACACAATGAGGACACAGTGACAAGCAGGCAGCAGAGGTGGCTCAAGTGACTGGGCACCTCCCTCCCACATGAGATGTCCCGGGTTTGGTTCCCAGTGCTTCTTAAAAAGAAAACGAGCATACACAGAGAGCAGACAGCGAGCATAAACAATGGGGGGCGGGGAGAGAAATAAATAAATAAAATAAATCTTAAAAAAAAAAAAGACCTGGAGGAGAAAGACAGGATGATGGGCAGGATCCTGAGCCCCCAGAGAACCATCTGACCATCTCCAGGGGCTGCCAACACTTTTGCCAGAGCCCAGGTAGATGCGTCACTTCCTCCCTCTCTCAGACTTGTGCCACCAGCCATTGACCACGCCCTCTTGGAAGGCTTGGGAGCCCTGGCGCTTGGCTTGGGCATGTCATCAGGGACACATTTTAAATCCCCAGATCTATTGGAAGCCTGTTTCCCTCAGGACTTGATGCCCTGTGTCCCCTGCCCTCATCTGTTCTCACACCTCCCATACATGTACCCAAGGGGTTTTCCATGGCAAATCTGTATTAACTCTTCTTTCCCACCCTCCCCCTGCCCTGCTGTTTTTGCTGTCTGTGTTCATTCCCTATGTAACCTTCTGTATCTATTTCTCTTTTTGTCTTGTCTTCATTTTTTTCTCTTCCAGAGTTCACCGGGATTTGATCCTGGGGACTTTCAATGTGGAGAGAGGTTCTCTGTCACTTGCGCCACCTCAGTTCCTGGTCTCTGCTGTGCTTCACTTTGACTCTTTTGTTGCATCATCATTTTGCTGCATGACTCACTTGTGTGGGCACTGGCTCACTGCACAGGCACTCAGCTCACCGGGCGGGCAGTCGGCTCACCAGGCAAGCACTCGGCTTGCCATGTGGGCACTTGTGTGGGCACTCAGCTCTCCGTGTGGGCACTCAGCTCGTGGCACAGACACTGGCTCACCACGCAGGCACATTTTCTTTCTTTTTTTTACCAGGAGGCCCCAGAGATCAAACCTGGGTCCTCCCATATGGTAGGTGGAAGCCCTACTCCTTGAGCCACATCTGCTTCCCTGTATCAATGCTTAAAATCTTTTATGTGAGGGTGGTTGGCTCTTTTTTTCTTCGCATCCTCCTCTTAACTAAGACACAAATCCTCCTCTTAACTAAGACACTCTGAAAGAGAATTAATTCCCCCAAAGTATGTTGGGAGAGTATCGGTGCTCTGAGGACAAATGAGCTGAGTGTGTGTACATGCGTACACGGGTGTGCCCGTGTGTTTGTGACCTCATGATGAGAACCTTGCTGAAGGAGAGTAGATGGTCCTCTCTGTCTTCACCGAGGGGACTTACAGGCAGCGAGCAGCTCCAGACATTTCAATTGAAACGAGGCCGCGTTTGAGGTCGGAAAAGCAAAGGTTTTGCCGCCTCTCCTGCAGCCGTCTCCTGTCCTGTGAGTCCCAGCTTTGGGAAAGGCTGTCACTTACTTGGGAGCTTGACTGGGCTCCAGATTCAGGGCCAGATAGAAGAGAACAGTCAATGTCCCTAACATTCAGGTTATCTATGAAATCAACAATCAAGGAAAATCAAAATCCGCCCCAAGCTAGTTCTCCTTTTCCCCCCTTCCTCTCCTCTCTGCTCCCAGGATTTCTCCTTCTCTGTATTCCTCTCCCAGCTTGCTGTAAGTTAGGGGAATAATCTGGTTTTGTGGACCACTTCAGTCAGGCCTCCAAAGCAAAAGAGCTTGAGCCTCTAGAGTCCAGGAGCCAGGGTTCTGTGGCTTCTTTGGAGGAAGGACCCAAAGCTTTGGGTTGTGTCAGTTGGAAGGAGTTTCCCATGCTTCATCTGAAGTCGGAGCCATGAATTTGGGGTGGGCTACCCTGTCCTGGGAAGACCAAGTATGAACACTGCTGAGTGGCAAGAGAGATCAGAACAGATACCTGCTTTCTGCAGGGGCACAGATATCTCTTAGGCGTTTGTGTCATGCATCACGGAGACTAGCTGAGCCTTGAAAAGCACAGATGTTCACAGGTACCCAACTCTTTTTCTGAGCTAGACAGTGTTAAGCAATGATCTTGTTTGTTCCTACAAGTCTTCCCTCCATTCCTATGCCCAAGTATTCCCTCCCATTCTGGACTCTTCTTCAGGAGGTCTTCCCTGTCCATCCAGAGCCATAGTCCTGGGAGTCTCAGTCCGAAGTATCTTCGGTCTTTGCCAGCAGGGCCCACTTGGGCGATGGGGGGCATGCAAAATAGCCCAGCTTTGCTTCTAGACATTTCCTACAGTAGGCCTTCTCTCTCCTAAGGGACTGTAATCTGTAAGGTTGGCCAGTTTTGGGGATACAAAAGACAGGGACCCAGTAGCTTAACCAGGTGGATGGTGGCAGATGGGCATGAGGTAACATATATTATCAGGAGCACAGCACTGACTTTGCCCATGAAATGCCCCAAAGTGTGATGTAGCTCAGGCTCCAAATGCTTAAAGGATGGGTCTCTACTCTTCCCAAATTCCCAGGGCCTTTTCTCTTGCCATGGGTGCAATGGAAAGTTTTAGGTCCTAGGGCTACCTATTTGTTAAACTCATTAGTATTTTAAAGAGATTGTGATGACAATAAGAGCACGTCTTTTTCTTTAAAGAACTTGGGGCAATGACCTGCCCCTGCTTCTCTGTGGCCTCTGAAATTTGAGGGATGGCAAGAGTTTCTTACATTCGAAGCATATCTTGGTCTGCCTGGGCTGCTATGACAAGAACTGCACACTACTCGATTTAATGAGAGGAATTTATTGTCTGATCACTCCAAGTCCCGGGTCAAGGTCTCAGCAGGCCCTGCTTTCTCCCTGAAGCCTGCAGCATCCTGGTGTGGCTTGCTGCAATCCCCGGGGTTCCTTGGCTCATACTTCTGCTTCCTTCACATACTCTCCTCTTGAGGTTTCCTCTGATTGTACCAGAATTTCTTCTCTTTATAAGGCCTCCAGGGATGTGGATTCAGACCCACCTTGATTTCCTTTGGCCAGACCTAAAGGACCTTCAAAGCTCCGGTTCACAAATGAGTCCACGCCTGGACTCCCCTTCACGTGTTCAAAGATGCTGTCTACAAATGGGCTCACGTCCGCTGCACTGGGGGTTAGGGCTGGAGCCTGCACATCCCAGTGCTGGCCTTTGAGCACCAATGCCGTAGCAAGGAGGTGAGGGGCTCGTGGGGAGCAGTGGGGGGGATTTTTCTCTCGATTTAGTCTTTTTTCCTACTTAAAGTATTTTCTTGAGCTACTGAACATCACCAAACATCTTTGAGGGCAAGAACAAAACAGATAATGCCTGGCCATTTGGTACAGTTTCTCCTCCTTTGTTTAGGTCTCAGTGTCCACTGCCTCTGACAATGGCTGGGTAATTGAAAGGCGTCAGACTGAAAAAAAAAAGATTTCTGCCTGGTGGTCCAGAAACATGAGTTCTGAGACGGTCTTTGCCAAGAGCAGGTACCTGCGGAAAGCCTGGCATATTTGACAAGTACCTGGTGTTCCTATAGAAGGGTCCCCAATCTAAGGAAGACAAGAAAGATTTCACTTGTCAAGAAGTCCCTGGTTCTCAGAGGACAGGAGGGCATCCTGCTGCCCTGGCTGGGGAAAGGAGGCCTTGGGGGACCCCACCATGGCTCTCAAATCCCTCATGGGGGAGACGGAGAAGCTCTAGACTGTGTGGCCAGAGGGCAGGGATGGAACTTCGAGCAGAGTTGCAGATCCGAAGCCAACGCAAGGCAGGGCTTTCTCACCAAGGGCAGCCTTGCCTCCAGTCCAGCGGAAAGGTTTAGCAGGGGCTGCAGGACAACCCACCAGGGTCTGGTTAGGGTGTAGCCTTCCCGTAACATGCGACGCCCAGGAGGCCAAATGGAGAGTAGGAGCACCCAAGCTGCCACGCCTGGGTTAACTCACAAAAAAACACCAAGCGAGACCTGGCCTTGCAAACAGTGTGGTATTGCCCATTTCTGGTACAAAAATAAGGCAGCAGGAGGATGGAGGAAAGACTGGTATAATACTGGACATTTTCAAGCAACATGAGGACACGAATCTTGTAAAAGAAGCCATCATTGTCCATCCAAGGACAGAAGAGGCCTGGCCATCTTAGCCAAAACTTTAGCCTCTTTTTCAACCTGAAGGAAAAGAGCTCCTGCTCCAGTCAAGTCACAGAAGCCCTGACACGTTAAATGAAAGTGTCCACAGGACGGAACCGGTAGGGAAACTGGGAAGGCCGGCTTGGGACACCTCTGGACCCACTGCCCGCGCACACCTGACTCCCAAAGCCCACAGTCACCATCAGACAAAAGAAGGCTCCCAGGGGCCTCCGTGCGGGACGTCCTTCCTCCCTCCCCCCTTCTTCCTCCCGCCCACCCCTGCCTCCTCAGCGTTTTGAGCTTACTCTTTGCTAGTTGGAGTCCCACCGTTTGCTGCTCCCCAAAGGGCAGCCTCAGGCAACCCAACAATAAAAACAACTCGAAGGGAGAACAGCTGGACTTATAAAGAAACATCCCAAGAACATTAACCGGCTGAAGGTTTTTATGAGGGGAAGCATAAAATTTCAAATAAAGGGCTAATGGGAAATATGTCCAAAATGTTGGAGCCGCTGAAGCTGGACAGTTGGGGACTGCCCGGAAAGATCCATAAAACAAGAAGTAACTAACAACGGGCTCAGTTCTAAGGCCCGGCCCTCTCACTCCCACACCTGAGTTGTATATTTTATCTGAAGGGCTGTTTCATGTTCCAAAATCGGCCCTGTTTGCAAGCAAGCTGTCACGGTTTTACGGCCTCGACTTTAAAGAGCAGGACATTTCTTTCCTGGAGAAGAAGGCTAATAGGAGGTGAACCGCAGGGATTGCGGGCTCTCCCACAAATCCGGGCTAGCAGATGCACCTCTTTTCCTTCATCAACATGAATGTTTTCTTTGGACCCAGCTAGGAAGGCCCTTTTAACAGCGTCCCCGGCCACAGGAGATGTGTGCCAGGCCAGGTAACAGGTTGGAACCCGATGGCTGGAAGCAGGTGTCTAGCTCTTTGGAGGACGTGCTCCCTGTGCCCCTTCTGGACAGGTAATTTTAAAAAATGACAAGGTGGTTTTCTCTTTTTAGGTGAAAAATGGGAGATGGCACGTGGTTACAGCCGCTCCCTGCCTTCTCCTCCGAGAAGACCTGCTCTCCTCCACGTTCCAGGCCCTGCGCAGTGCTCTTTATTTTATTTTATATATTTTTTTGCAGTGCTCTTAGCATCCTTTCCCTCCTCAGCCAGTTGGGGGTTGAAGGGAGGATAGGCCCCAAAGGAGAGCGGGGGAAGAAGCTTGCACTGGGCAATCAGAACGACTCAAATCCCTTCTCTGCCGCTTCCCAGCTTTGACCTCAGGCAAGTCACACACCTCCTCTGTCCTCGCTAGGAGAAAAGGTAAACGTGCCAGTCCCGCGGCCTCGTTGCGGGGTTACATGAGGTGGCCCGGGGCCCAGCACCTGTATGGGCAGAACCAGGCCGCTCAGGGTCAGGGTCGCAGCCCTGCCACCTCACGGTCGGCCAAGAACAGGTGCTTCCCCCTCAGGGCCTCAGTTTCCTCATCTATGAAATGGGGATACTTGCCCCTTGCTAGTGTTTCTGAGATGAAAGCAGGCATGCAGACAGAGGGTTCAGCGGAGCAGCTACCAGGGCTTGATGAATCCTCAGGAGTGCACCAGAATCTGAGCGGAAATCAGGTGGCTTTGCAGACAGTGCGGCTCCCCCAGACACCCGAGGCTAGAGTCCAGGGGAGGCACAACCTGGCGCTCTACCCTCCGCGCCCCGCGCACGGCAGAGCCCGTGTCCAGTCCCGCCTCCAGCCTTCAGCGCCGCGGCCGGGCTTGGCTCGCTGGTGGGCTCACGGTGTGGGCTGGCTTGGCTAGCGCGGGTGGCCCTCCAAGCTTCCGAAGGCTTGGATCCCCCCGTGGGCTATTTCTGCCACCACAGGCCTACCTGGGGTCTCCGGCACTAGCTCCGTCCCTGCGTCCCAAATTCGCCCCGTGAGAACGAATGAGTACAGGTGGGGTGGGACCAGCTCCTCCTAGGCCCTTTGCTCCCCGTCCACCTGGAGGTCTAAACGCTGCCCTCTCCACCTGCTCTGCCCCCTGCAGCCTGGCACCGAGACAGAACAAAACAGATGTGCACGGAAGGGCGGGGCGACACCGTGTCAACAGCCGTGGGGAGACCGGCGGCTGATGGGGGAGTGCGCAGACACCGGCCGTCCCGGCATCCGGCCTTGGACGGTCGCCCCTTCTCTTCTGTTCTTTTTTTTTTTTGAAAGATTTACTTATTAATTTTTCCCACTCCCCCTCCCCCGCCCTGCTGTTTTTGCTGTCTGTGTCCATTCGCTGTGTGATCTTCTGTATCTATTTCTTTCCGTCTTCTCTTCTTGTTTTTTCTCTTGCAGGATTCATCGGCATTCGATCCTGGGGACCTCTGATGGGGAGAGAGGTTCCCTGTCAATTGCACCACCTCAGTTCCTGGTTTCTGCTGCACTTCACTTTGACTCCCCACTTCATCTCTTTTTGGTTGCGTCATGATCTTGCTGCGGGGCTCACTCGTGCGGGCCCTGGCTCACTGCACGGGCACTCAGCTTGCCGCACAGGCACTGGCTTGCTACGCGGGCGTTCATATGGGCACTCGACTCACCATGCAGGCACGCTTTCTCTTCTTTTTCACCAGGAGGCCCCAGGGATTGAACTCGGGTCATCCCATATGGTAGGCGGCAGCCCTAAAGCTTGAGCCACATTGTCAGCCCCCTTCTTTTCTGAAACAGATTTGCCGTGTCCTTCTAGGCTTCGTGCAAGTCCGCTGGCTCTGCAAATCCCTTTCTTTGTTAGAATGCCCCCTTGTGCCTCCATTATTTCAACCCTCTGTCCCTTCTGCCATCTCATGCTGGCACCTGTGGTCCCCGTGTGTCTTTATTTTTGATCACCTTCTTGGTGAAAGCTCCTTGGGGCCCTGTATAACCCAGCACAGAGCGGAAGCTCCACAGTGTCCACACGAGGGAAGCCCAGGCCGTGGGGACAGTCCTAGGGGTCCAGGTCAGCGTCCACGGCTGAGGTCCAGCCTCTCACACCGTGAGGCCCAGGAGCGAGGAGTCCTGGGGGGTGCCCCGCCCCAGCCACGGGCAGCTCCAGCTCTCTGCGCCCAGGCAGCCCCTGGAAAGGCGAGAAATAGCAATAAATGATCACGGTTGTTCTATCCCTTCAGGTCTGGACAGTCTCAGGCACCTGCGTCCCTGGTCCTTGAAAAGCAGCCGTTTTGGCTGTTTTTGTGGTGGCGTCAGTCCCAAGCTGTGCCCCTTGGCGGCTCGCAGCACCACCACCAGCTGCGAGCAGGCAGGGGCTCCAGGCTGCGGCAGGAGCTGGCCAGCACGCCTGCCCGACCCGCTTGCCAAGCCTCTGGAGCGGCAGGGGCCTGGGGCTGCGCGGTTCTTGGCCTGGACCCCTCGCCAGGGTTGGCGCTGGCTGCCTGGGCCTGGTGGAGGGACCATCCCTTCCTGCTCTGGCATTGCTGGGATGGTGTCAAGGGCCAGCTGTGGGCTTTGGACAGCTGCTCCTCTGGCTTCCCAGGTCCCTGCTCTGCGCAGGAGTACAGGGCGAACCTCCGTTTGCCAACCTAGAACTCCAGGTCCCAAGCGATGGTCAGTTTTTTCAGGTACCAGATCTTTTTCAGTTTTAAGTATAAGCAGTACAACAACAAGCTCCAGGAGGGATGTCCTTGGGGGGGAACCACAAGCGGAGAGGGGTTTCCAGTTACCCCCAGCCTGTGCCCCAAACCCTCGCTCTTCCTGAAGAGTGGGCGTGACGCTCAGGCTACGCCATCATCTGGGAATGGAGACGTGGAAGCGAGGCCGGAGGTCCCCCGAGTCACAGTGCAGGCCTTACACTGCGAGCACGGTCAGAAAGAAAGGGCGGGGGAAGCGGATGTGGCTCAACTGATAGAGCGTCTGCCTACCATATAGGAGGTCTGAGGTTCAAACCCTGGGCCTCCTTGACCCGTGCGGAGCTGGCCCATGTGCAGTGCTGATGTGCGTAAGGAGTGCCCTGCCACGCAGTGTGTCCCCCGCGTAGGGGAGCCCCACATGCAAGGAATGCGCCCTGCAAGGAGAGCCACCCTGTGTGAAAAAAGCACAGTCCACCCAGGAGTGGCGCCGCACACACGGAGAGCTGATGCAGCAAGATGATGCAACAAAAAGACATAGATTCCTGGTGCTGCCGAGTGTGCAAGCAGACACAGAAGAACAAACAGCGAATGGACACAACAGAGCAGACAATGGGGGTGGGGGAGAGAAATAAATAAATCTTTAAAAAAAAAAAGAAAGGGCGGGGGGAGGTGGAATGGGAGTGGCTGGTGAGCAGGGACCGCTCTTTCAAGAGGCGTCGCTCAGCAGCGTCAACCTGTCTGAAGACCCTCTTCGACTTTGCCTTTTAGGCCCCAAAGAACCCAAGAGCTTGTCACCTGATCCTCTCACAGGTCAGCTCTAGGCTCGGGGACTTGCACACGGTCACACAGCAGGTCGGTGGCAGAGCTCCCAATCCTGGAAGACGCCATCTGCTTCCAGGGTCACTGGTCCATTCGCACAGGGAAGGACAGACCTGGGACAGTTATCCAGCTAGTCCAGCAAACAAACCCCAAGAGGAAAGAGGGTCTATCTCGGCAGGACCTGGCTCTCCATCAGAACTGAAACTCCCAGGATGCATGCTTGGGATTCCAGGCCACTTTGTAGGGTCACAACCAGAGACATAAATAACCATACCCCAGGGTAGCAGATGCCAGGTTTCTTGTATCTCCTAAACTCACAAGAAGCCCTATTCCAGTGGCTCTGCAGAAACAGTTCAGATTCTGGCTCCAGTGCTTACTAGCTGTGTGACCTTGGACAAATTACCTAACCTCCCTGTGTCTCATTTTCTTCACCTATAATGTGAGAAAAATGATAGTACCTCTCTCATGTGACTATTATAAAGAGTGAATCTCTTATCTATCCATCCATCCATCCATCCATCCATCCATCCATCCATCATCCATCTACCTATCTATCTAACCTATCGTTTTCTCTCTATCTCCCTATCTTATCGATCTCTATCTCCCTATCTACTACCTGTCTCTATCTATCAATGTCTGGCATCGAGCATCATCTGTCCATCTGTCCATGGATATAGCTCTTGGAGAAGCTGCTGGTCATCAGCTGTGGGATTGCTGTTTGCCATTATTTTCTTGGTGTTCACTGTGGCCAGCCCTGGGGGAGCTTTCCACTGGCCAGCGTCCCACCACGGGGCTCTACCTGTCCGTAAGGTGTTCCATGGAAATGTGGGTCCGAGCTGGGCGCACGTCTCCTGTTTACCACCCTTGCCACCTGACACGCTGCTGACACTTGAGCTCCCAGCCAGGCGCCTCCAGCCTGGTCTCGTGACGGTCAACTGGATGGGGGGACCCGGCATTCATGGGTGCCAGGATCTCTGGGAGCAGGGGCACCGACCAAAGCCGGCAAAGCTGTTCCTGGGGTACACCATGGCGGTTGCCGGGCTACAGACCTTCCTTGTCTCCCAACACCGCAGCCAGCACCCACGGCAGAGACGACGGAATCAGTCCTGCCCTTGCACAGATGTGCACCCCCAGGGACATGCCCCACTCCGTCAGTGCACTCCCAGGTCCGCGCTGCGAGGGCACCGGCCTGTCCCTGCGCCATGGTGACTCCTTGGGCTGCCCCTCCAATCGTTGGCGATGATGGGTCGTCCTGCTCCAGGCAGGGACCCTGGCCGTGAGGAGGCGTCGTTGCTCAGGGGGGCAGCCCCATGACTGCACCTCCTTCTGCTGGACTGCCCACAGCGAGCCACGTCCTCCTGGGGTTTCCTTGTGGGATTTTCTCCAGAGTCTGGGTTCATGAAGGGGCTGTTTCAGCACTTGCTGCGGCAGCTGGGACGTGAAGCACCAGAGGCTGAGTGCCCACAGGCCCCCAGTCTCTCTCGCTGGTCTGCGGCCTGCACGCTGAGCAGAGGGCCAGCACTGCCCTGTCCTCGGGCATGGCGGTGTCTGCCCTAGGAATTTAGCAGGCGCGGCACTTCAGTTGGCAGCCTTTGTCCTCACCTCTGGTCCCTCCTTTGCTCTTGTCCACCACCTAAAAATCAAAGTGTTTACTTTGGCCTTCACTATCCCAAACCCACTACCTTGAGCCTCCCCTTCCCAGGTCACCTTCAGGGCAGCAGATCCCAGCAAGGCAAGGGTGAAAGCGGCTACTAAGAAAATGCATGGAAAGTGATGAAGGGCTGTAGCCTTCCCTGTCCTCCTCAGGGACCACGTAGAGGCAGAAGCCTGGACAGTGGGAGGCACCTCTAACTGGGGAGAGTTCAAGGACGTGGTGAAAGGAGGGAAGGTGGGTAGGGTGGAAGTGGGAATGGGTGAGACCTGCAGCCGTGCCTGGTCTGAACCCCAGAGGCCCTTCGCCTTGGGGCCAAGCCTTGCTCGTCTTCCCTCTGCCATCGTGGCGCCTGTGACAGTTTGAAGCTCTCTGTGGGTCCCAGAAAAGATGACATCCTTAGAGCTGATCCATTCTGGTCCACCTAAACCGATGGCAGGTGGAATGCTTGATTAAATCGCTTCCGTTCAGGGCCATTTATCGGGTTGCATGACCCAGAGTGGGTCTTAATCTTCTCCCTGGCGTCCTTTATAAATGGAGGTCGGAAAGCAGCAGGCACAGACGACAGTGGCAGAGATGGAGGGAGGCCTCCAGCAGTCGAGGAGCCCAGGACAGCCAAGTCACAGACAGAGCAACCCGAAGCAGAGCTAGCAAGTAGGCCTAGAGGAGCGGGAGAGCCGCGCGGACCCTGCCGCGCCCCTGAGCACCTGCCGCCGAGCCCTGGGAGAAAGCGAGCCTGCAGGAGAAGGCAGAGACCGGCTGCCACCATGCCCTGCCGTGTGGCAGGAGCCCGGGTCACCAGCAGCTGACCTCCGGTGGAGAGCATCTCTGACCATGCCTTGACCTCAGGCTTAGATCTATAAGTCTTTAACCTGGACAAGTACCACTGTACAAGCCAGCACTTTTCTGGAATATGACATTGGCAGCATTTAGCAAACTGAAACAGCTCCTTTGGCCTGGCCCAGGATTGCTGGAGGGGAGAAAACAGGCTGTCCCTGGCAGCCTCACGGTGGCCTGGAACTTGTACTACCAGAAAGAAGCACTGGCTGGAGAAAAATGCTTGTCTCCCGAGCGCTGCAGGAGCCTGCCTTGCACCCAGCTGGGCCACGCTCAGGTCCAGGAGAAGATGAGCTTGGCTCTCCATTCGCCCACTTCTTTTGTCTGTTACAAGGTGGTTTGGAATTTTGGTAGGAAGAGGGATGTTACTTTTTAGACCCCCTTGAACTCCAAGTGAGTTTATGAGTATTACGGAAATTGATCTGTTACCAGTGAGACTAGTTCCCAAATATTTTTTTCCAGTTCTTAAAATTCATCTTTCTTTCTCTGTGTTTTTCTGCTTTATATGGAAATCTAGCCAATTTTCTCAATCATGTACCTACGGTTTTGAGGTTTGTGACGTACGAAAAGGGCCATAACCTCTGCTACATTATACATACATTTTGCTGTGGGTTTTTTTTCAGGGGTACGTGCTACTTCCATTTTTCTTGCTTGAATCCTTGCGAGGTCCTTTCTGGCCTGGCAGGCTCTTGGGAGCCTGCACTGACCCTGGAGGAACAGGCTTTGGGAGGTGGCAGAAGGTGTCAAGGAGATGGGGACTGCGGGGAGAAGGCCTCAGTGCCTGGGGGTGCGGCCTGGTGGCTGTCGCCAGGGCCGAGGTTTCGGTTGTTCGTTGGAGTCCCCTGGGGACTTAAATGGCCGCGGTGGAGGAGGAGGAGCTCGAGGAGCCTTGCTCGGGGCTTGGGGCTCAGGGGGGAAGGGTCCTCTCCACCCTCCGTGCGTCAGGGACGAGAGCACGCTCACACCCCAGGCCTCCTGCGCACAGCCCAGGGCTGGCTCTCTGGGGCCGAGCCCCACTGGGTTCCAGCTGGTGCAGAGAGCTGAGGGGACCTGAGGGATCCTGAGGCTGAAGCTCCCACGGCTCTCACCCCCCCCGGAACCCCCTCCCCGCATAGTCCAGGGAGCTTTGCCGATGGCCGGAGCCTGGCCGAGCTCCTGCTCCACTGAGGATGCTGGGTCCGCCAGGGCGACCAGAAAACCAAAGCGGGGCTGCAGCCACAGCCCTGAGAGAGAAGCGGCCACTTGCCCCCGCTCTTCCGCCCAAAATCAACAACAGGCTGCAAACATGGGATCACTTAGAGACCAAAGTCTTCGAGCATCGGGTCCTTGTTACTCTCCAAGCTCCCTTCCCGTGTAGGGAGGGAACGTGCCCGCAGGGGAGCAGCCCTGGCACGTGCTTCTATCTGTCCCCTGAGACTCAACAGCTGGGAGATTAGAAGGATGAGCCACTCCGTTCCCTTCCACCTGCCCACCAGCGGCCCTCCTCTCCTCCACAAGCCACCCTGGGATTATAAAGCAGCCCTAGCATTTTAAAAAAGCCTCATTCAACGGTGAGTGCTTGGCCCCTCTCCGATGCTTTGTCCTTGGACTGGCATGGGTCTGGGTGGATGTGTGGCCCTGCTGCCACATGTTAGTGAGCTGGGTGTTTGCTGGCTTCTCCTGTCAGTGCTGTGATCCATTTTCTGTGATCTTTGGAGGCTGTTCATTGCCACCTGCCTTTCCGCCTCCACCAGGGCCGCCTCGTGCAGTTGCACAGTCTGTGCACTGCACAACTGCAGGGGGTACCAATGCCTTTTGTCTTCTGCTGACAGGCGCCCCGGCAGTTGTGGAGTACAGCAGCACTGCCTGCATCCATTGTGCAGTCACAACTTACACAGGCAGTTCTGATTCCTTTGGATAATGACTCCTCAGGTATATCCCAGAGCCACATGAAAATATTTTGTGTCAACCCTGTTCTGGATTATCCACGCTCAACTCTTCTGCTAACGCAGGTGATTGATGGTTCGTCCCACTCTGGATGAATCAGAGAAATAGGAAAATGTCAAATTAAGCTGATTCACACTAAAGAGTGAATGACTAACCCCCCACTTAAGTCCTGGAGGGTGGGAAGAACTCTTGCATTTCATCCCAGCCCATCACAGAAAAGGAAGGTGCCAAGGTGCAGGGAGCATTTAGAATTCCTGCTGGCAGCCGAGCAGGCGCCCAGGGTCCAGGGCCCGGGGACACAGCGTCCAGTGTGGATGGGGGCTTAGGGGGTGTGGTCTGGGTTCCGGCCTGTTTCCTGAACCTCGAAACGGTTCTCCAGATTTCCTGGGGACCCTTGAAGCTACCTGCCGTCCTTCCTAGAAATCCCAGTCATGCCCAAGTTTAGCAGAGGTGGCTTCCATTGACACAGCCAGGACCCCTGCGTGGACGCCCCCGCTCGGCAGGGCCTGGGGGCTCCCGGGGGTCACAGTGACTCCCTGGTGAGCAGTGGCCTACCAGGCACCACCTCTCTAGGAAAGCAAAACAAGGCCCGCTTTGCGACATTGGCCCATTTCCGTGTTTTTTTTTTTTTTAAAGCCCCTCTATTTTTTTTTTTTTAAAGATTTATTTATTTATTTAATTCCCTCCCCTCCCCCCGGTTGTCTGTTCTCTGTGTCTATTTGCTGCGTCTTGTTTCTTTGTCTGCTTCTGTTGTCGTCAGCAGCACGGGAAGTGTCCACGGCGCCATTCCTGGGCAGGCTGCACTTTCTTTCCCGCTGGGCGGCTCTCCTTATGGGGCGCACTCCTTGTGCGTGGGGCTCCCCTACGCGGGGGACACCCCTGCGTGGCAGGGCACTCCTTGCGCGCATGAGCACTGCGCATGGGCCAGCTCTACACGGGAGAAGGAGGCCCGGGGTTTGAACCGCGGCCCTCCCATGTGGTAGACGGACACCCTAACCACTGGGCCAAGCCCATTTCCCTCCATGGTATTAATATAAACGCCCCACCATGGCTGGCTGCAAACTGCCAACCTTTTATCACGGGCCAGCCAGATTCCTGCACCCCTAACGAGTGGCCCTCGGGAGCCAGCACCAGCCAGGCTCGGCTGCCGCGGCCAAGAGTCCGAAGCAGCCAGCTGAGCGGGAGGGCGAGAGGAAAGGGGCTGGGCACACTGCTGGCATGAGGGGGGACGCGGCGGTGGTGGCGGGCCCGGTGCCCAGAAGCCAGGGCGGGCTGCTGGGCAGCACTGCGCGCCAGAAGAGCCCCTGGCCTCTTTGGTGAGGGGAAGGAAACCGTCTTTGCTCTACCCCAAACCTTGCTGACCACTGCGTGACTTGGGGTCACCTGTTTCTTCTGTCTGGGCCTCAGTTTCTCCATATAGAAAACTAGGTGGCGTGCTAACTCCAGAAGACTCTCCTAAGAGTGCTGCATCTTGTGCCGAGGCAGGTTGGCTTTCTCGGGGAGAGCTAGAAACTTCTGAGGCGGAGGCTGAGGGAGCGAGTCCCGAGAGCGCCGCGGGCCTTGCGTGCCCTCGCGAGCGCCTGGCGTGTGGGCTGCGCAGGGGTGTGCGTCCGTGTCGTGTGTGATGTGGTGTAGCTGGACCCTGGAGCCATCCAGTGAGGCTCCAGGCCTGTGTCTTGGCTCCCTGGGCCTCAGCTGGGAAGCAGACAACAGAGCCCTGTGTTAGAAAGGATTTGAATGTTTAATAAAAAAAGGATGGACACAATCATGCTACAAGAAATCCGCAGAATGTCACTGGCATCGGCTCGGCCTGCTCCCTCCGGCATGTGTTGACAGGGTTTTGTAAACAGCCTGATTAATCTGTGTCCTCTTGTGACCTCGAAATTCACAATTTGGGTTTAGGTTTCTTCTTGGGACTTAGAGCGTTGGCCGGTTGCAGAGAGAAAATAGGGGACGCCAAATGAGTGCCTGGATTCACATCAGAAAAGCCCTGTGAGTGGCTCATCGAAGAGCCTTCAGTCTCCACGTACTAGCAAAGGGTGTCCAACTTGGAGGTCCCCAAATATCTGGCCATTTATGCGCCACTGGTTCCCAGCCAATCTGATTGCACTAGCTGGATTTAGGATTCCAGAGACCGTGCGCAGTGCCCTCCGCCTTGCCTGATGGTGTCAAACCTGCCCCTGGCCACCTCTCTAAAACGTTCTCTCACCATTCAAGTATCTGGGTATCTGGGTAAGAACTGAAGTCCTCAGAAGCAGCCAGCTCACCTGTGAACCAGGTGAATCCAAGACGCTCTCCAAATCCGCTGTTTGAAAAACAGCAGCAGCTGTGGTTTGGTCTCCCTTCGCTGGTTCCACCCGAGTTGTGGGCCTGTCCCCAAGAGGGGACGGGAGGTGATGCCCAAAGAGACAGACGGCTAGCTGTCACATTCGTGATGGCTGCGTGAAGCTTGCAGGTCAGGATGCCTGCGTGAGGGAAGCTTCCACAGAGCCCCAGGGCGCTGTCGCCCATGAGGAAAGCTCAGCTTCAGAGGCAAGTGCTGGACGCTGGCCAGAAGTCAGCTCTCTTTGACAATAGATGGGCTCTCCTACGTCACCATCCGCTTCCCCCTGGCCCTTTGGCTGAGAACTGTGGCATCTGTGCTCTGAAGAGAGCTGGGAGGGGGTTCCCTGGCTTCTCCTTTAGTCCTGGAGAAAGAGACAATTTCCCACTTTAGTTGTTAAGCTGAGGAGGAAGGTATGTGCTCAAAGCATCCAGTTTCAGGGGACAGAAAGGTCCCCAAATCACACTCTTTCCCCATTCAAAGCACGTTAAAGCAATAATCTAGTTCTTCACTTAGCCTTGAGTTAATGTGACATCATCCAGATTTACTATTAGTCTGAGGCTACAGACTTTCAAGGTCTAAACCAATAATCCTCTTTCCCCCAAAATAAACATTACATTTGCTCTGCCATAGGACAGGATTATAGAATTTGGGAACTGGAAGGACTCTTCTAGCTTATTTTACGGATGAGAAAACCAAGGTCCAGGCTCCTTGCCTGCTCAGGATTCAAGCTCAGGCCTGCAAGCTCTCAGGGCATCAGGCTGTTCCGGGGGCCTTCCCCCTACGTTTTGAGGGCCTTCATGTGCCAATGACCAGAGGCAGTCGCTGAATTCGATCGTACTGTCTGTTGGAGTGGTCCACACTCTGTGATCACGAGCGGCGAGTGGACGATGTGCGGCCGCGGGTTTGCTGGCTCCTTAGATTTCCTACCACTGGGGACACACACATCCACTGGCTACCTGGTGGCAGGTGTCCCCCTGATACTGGAGAGAAGAGGGGCCCCGTTAGGGAGGAAGGCTGCATAGGTTTCTGCCATGTGAGTGCATGTGAACAAATCCCCAGCCAATGCTGGTGGGCAGCTGGGGGAGGTGGGGGCAGAGTGGGCTTGGGTGGGGAAGGGGTGAAGCCCAGGGCTGCTACTTTGACCTGTGAAGCCACTCAGGAGCCCGGAGGCAGGGCCAGCAGTCCCTGTGTGGTGGGAGGGGCTGGGGCAGGTTGTCCTCTCTGCCTGTGGAGTCTCCCCTGAGCACGCCATCCTCTGCAGGTGCAGCGCATTGTGATGGCGCCATTTTGACATGAGCACATGTGGAAGTGGCTATGGCTCAATCAACTGGGCTCCCGCCTACCATATGGGACGCCCTGGGTTCGCGTCCTGGGGCCTCCTGGTGAAGGCAGGCTCGCCCGCATGCCATGGAGAGCTGCCAGCCTGGGCACTGTGGAGAGCTGACTCAGCAAGGTGAAGCCACACACACACACACACAAAAGGGAGACAAGCGAAAACACAGAAGAGCTCGCAGTGAATGGCCCCAGAGTGCAGACAGCACGCAAAAAGCCACAAGGGGTGGGGAGGAGGGATAAAAAAACAACACCATATTGTGACATGCTCAGCTTTTTAAAAAAATTACTATATATTTGCACCCAAGTTCAGAGATAGGTGCTGCTTGGGGGCAGTGGGTCAGTCATACCCAACACTTGGTAAAAACGAAAGCGGGGGTGGGGAGAAGGAGGGAGGGAGAGGAGAGTTTTTTCCTACAGAAGGTGCTGCATCTAAAAGTTCCCAATACAGACTGGTCACGTCAAAATATCTTGCTTCCTACCTGGAATTGCCACCAGCCCTGGGGAAAATCTGGCTGAGAGGCTGCAGTTGGGCAGCCCAGACTGGACTTTTATTAACAGGCCCAGCACCCCAGTCTCCCCACCCCACCTCCAGCGCCCCCAGACCTCTGCACGGCCCTTACCTAGAGCTCCCCGGCAGGTCCATTGCCCTCCCCTGCAGGGCTACAGCCTCCCTCTGGTTGCTCTTTGGGGCTGCAAGGTGTTTTCCTTTCCTAAGCTGCTTAAGCAAATCCCATGCGGTGGGTTAGTTTAAACAACAGGAATTTATTAACTCCGTTTTGAGCCTAAGAGAAAGTCCAAATCAAGGCCACATCAAGGCAGCACTTTCTTCCCAACTGGCGCTCTGGGCCTACTTGCCGGGGATGGCTGGTCCCGGCTCCTCTGTCCCTTGGCAATGCCCGTGGAGGCCTCTCCTGGCTGCACCCTTCGCTCTTGGGTTCTGCTCAGTTTCAGTTTCTTGCTTCCTGGGTCTTTCTCTCTCTCTGTCTCAATTTCATTCTGCTTACAAAGGACTCCAGTAATACGATTGGGACCCTGTCTGAAAGTGTCTAAGGGGGGACATGTTCGGTTGCACATATGGATGGGAGCAGAATAAAAATTTTTTTAAGAATCCATGGAATCGCACTACACAGTGAACCCTAAATTAAACCATGGATTGGGGTTAATAGTACAATTATAGAAGTGTGCTCTCCATCAAGTTAACACATGTTCCACACCAAGTGGGACAGTTTGAAGTTCTTTTATGAATGCCATAGAAGAACTTGAACTAACCCTTTCCTTCGGGTGTGGGGCCCTTTTGACTGGGCTGTGCCAGTGACACGTGCCTCAGGGGGGTCTCCACCCTCTCGCTGGAGCTTTATATAAACGGAGGCTCTGAGGAAGGAAGGGGTTGTTTCTGACCCTGACGTGAGAGAGAGGCCTCTGGGGTCCCCCACAGCTGCAGGAAGGCAGAGCAGCCCGAGAGGCTGAGGGAGATCCCCGAGGCTGGAATCAGCAGAGCACAGAGGCATGGACGGAGGCCCCTGGGAGCTGGGCCCACAGAGAAGCTCGAGGCTGAGGAGATGAGCCCTGCCTGGGCCTGATGGCCACGGGGCAGGAGACCAGGCTCACCGCAACTGACTTTGGTGAGGGCATCTCTGATGGTGCCTTGATTTGAACATTTCAAACCTTGGAACTCTAAGCTTTTACCCCAAATAAATGCCCTTTGTAAAAGCCAACCCTTTTCTGGTCCTTTGCATCGGCAGCCTTTTGGCAAAGTAAGACACCAAAGCAAGGTGTTAACAAGAGGGTGGTCCAAGGGAATGCTGAGTTTTGTGCATGATTGTTCCATAAACACACAACTTTTCCAACAACAAGACAAAACAAAACCAAGAAAAACCCTTCCTGGTTGAGCAAGCCACACCTTAACTGAAGGAACCTCTTCAAAATGTCCTACTGACAATGGGTTGACACACACAGGGATGGATGGAGTTGAAGAACCTGTTTTCCTGGGGTTGGGGTACACACAGCTTCAAACCACCACACAAGGGAGGGCCTTGGCTTTGGAACGGTGCTGGGAAGAAGACGTGGAACAGGCAGGCCTCCCCGGTCCCTGACGCCACCTGCTGGGGTGGCCCCTCCTCAGCCGGCTGCCAGCCCACACGTATCAAAAGCAGACCCTGCAATCTGTCCCGAGTCTCCCGCTGGGCTGAACCTCAAGAATTCTTGGGAATGACCACCTCCAGGAAAGTGCCTGGGACCCCTGCGAGTTAGAAAGTCCAGGTCTTTGTTCCAGGAAGGATTGCGTTTGAGTCCCTACCTTGGTCAGTTCGGTCTTGCGGCATCGGTGGTGTGTTAGTCACTCACATCCCTGTCCTAGGACACTGAGCTGGACTTGGCATATATTTAAAGAGAAAGAGAGGAGCCACGATGTCAGACCTGAGATTCCAGCGCCAGCGGACCTCTTGGCTCTCCTGCACCCAGGAGAGCAGCTAAACCTGCTGAGACTCAGATGACGGGGAGGGGTGGGCACCAGGGCGATCCAGGCGGGGGGCATAGCTGGGCTGCGTGGACCAGAGTGTCCCCACACAGTGGGGCTTAATTCACACATTTGCGTGGAAGAAGCCCTGGGGAGGCAGGAGGGGGACTTCCTGGATTCCAGACTGCCCAGTCACCAGGCCACCCTCCCCACAGGGGCTGGCCTACTAGACGATGATGTCCTTGCCCAGCTGCTGGCAGAGTTTAAATCCCCCTGACAAAGATCAATCAGCCTCAAGGTCTTTCACCTCCAGCGCAATAGTCCTTTTTTTTGTGTGTCTTTATTTATTTTTTTAATATTACATTAAAAAAATATGAGGTCCCCATATACCCCCCATCCCCCTCATCCCATTTCTACCCCCATAACAACCTCCTCCATCATCATGAGACATTCATTGCATTTGGTGAATACATCTCTGAGCACTGCTGCACCTCATGGTCAATGGTCCACACCATAGCCCACACTCTCCCACAGTCCACCCAGTGGGCCATGGGAGGACATACAATGTCCAGTAACTGTCCCTGCAGCACCACCCAGGACAACTCCAAGTCCCGAAAACGCCCCCACATCACATCTCTTCCTCCCACTCCCTACCCCCAGCAGCCACCATGGCCACTTTCTCCACACCAATGCCACATTTTCTTCCATTACTAATCACAATAGTTCATTAATAGAATCAGTAAGTCCACTCTAATCCATACTCTATTCTTCCATCCTGTGGACCTTAGAATGGTTGTATCCACTCCACATCTATATCAAGAGGGGTCTTAGATTCCACATGGATGCTGGATGCAATTCTCCTGCTTTCAGTTGTAGGCACTCTTGGCTCACTGGTGTGGTGGTTGACCTTCTTCACCTCCATGTTAGCTGAGTGGGGTAAGTCCAGTAAACAGAGTATAGGAGTTGCAAGTCTGTTGAGACTCAGGGCCTGGGTATCACATGGTCAGTCCAGAGATTCAGGTCCCCTGGGTATACATTAAACCCCAGCACTTGAACTTAAGATTTGGTTATGAAATCTGGCCTCTACCTAACGCTGTCCCCATCCGACTGTTACCGGATTTCATTTAGGCTCTTGGCTATGCTGCAGAAATGAATTTCAAGAGCATGCCAGGTGAGTTAGGCCAGTAATTTATTCAGGTAAGGAGGGAAGAGAAATGGGAGAAAATAACAGAGCAGGTGTCCCAGGTAGAGAGGAAGGGGGTGAGAAGGGATAAAGAGGGCTGATATACAGGCTGCAATTCCCCAGTATAGGTTATAAATCCCTATGTTTACTTGCATGGCCACGTGACATAGGAAAAATGGAGAGAGTGGTGCGCAGAGGGCAGGAACAGGTCCAGAGGCAAGAGAGCGGAGTGCGAGCGCACTCGTTCAGGCCCCGCTTGGCTTTTTTGTTGTTTATCGCCCCCGCTTTGTGGCCTTTTGTGTGCTGTCTGCTCTACGTGTCCATTCGCTGTACGTTCTTCTGTGTCTGTACTTATTTATTTTATTTCCCCTCCCCCCTTGCAGCTTGCTTGCTGTCTGCTCTCTGTGTCCATCCACTGTGTTCTCGCTTGTCTCCCTTCCTTTTTTTTCCTTCGTTGCCTCACCTTGCTGAGTCGACTCTCTGTGGCATCTGAGGGCCGGGCAGTGCTCCGTGGCACTTGCAGGCTGGCGGCTCTCTGTGGCGCTTGTGGGCGAGCCTGCCTTCACAAGGAGGCTCCGGGACGTGAACCCAGGGCCTCCCACCTGGTAGACGGGAGCCAAGTGGATTGAGCCACAGCCGCTTCCCCCTGCTTGGGGTTTTGAACTGATAATTATTCCACCCCTTTGCTAATGGCAGGGGATGGGTTCTAGCTGTTTGCTGTTTTGATTGATTACCCCATCCATCAATTCCCCTTGAGGCCCAATGATAAAATCCCTAAGGAACATCCGGGGCTTCTCCTGGCTTTCAGAGGAGGTCTTTGTTCTGGATAGCAGAATCTCGGGGGTGGGGGTCTCCCAGCAGCCATCGGGGGGGTTAGTGATGTCCACGTGGACTCTGCCAGGTTCCAGATCACCTAGTGATTCCCTATCTTACCAGCCTGCTCACCACTGCACTGATCCTGCCTGCATCCCATGCCTCCACCATGCTGTGCTCCCCATCACTCCCCAAACGCCTCTACGCGTGGAGCACCTCAGCATCCCGCTCCGTGGCCTTGCTGTGCATCTCCTCCCTGGGGTTGCCTTTCTCTCATCTCCTCCCAGTCTCTGCCACCATATTTCTTTCTGTAAGAAACAAACAAAATCCAAATAAAACAGAATTCCTCCTTTTAATCCTCCTGACAAAACGACTTCAGTGGTCAGGCCTCCCGTTTGAAGAGCCACGATGCACTCTCGTGTATTTTCGGGTTTTGAGAGGTCCTACGGGAAAGAAATGGATTTTCCAGGCTTGGCCGTGCAACGCGGCCTCACGGCTTTCGTTTGTTGGTCTGTTTTGCTTAACGCCTGCAGAAGAGGTGAGCTTTGGTAACTCTAGCCTGTAGCCCAACGCCAAGCCCGTGGGCCTGCACTCACGGGACCGTTATTTCAGGCCACGTGTTCTGGGAGCCACGGCAGAAGGGAATGGGGAGCCAGCAGAGACTCTTGAACAGCGATGAGGGTGACGGCAGGTATGCCAGCCCACCTGAGCCAGCTCGCTCCCTGGGGAGCAAGCACCCCGAGGGACCCTGCAGCGGGCTGGAGCCAGGGCCCCTTCAGGAGGCTGGGGGGTTGGCGTGCGTGCCGGGGCCATGTCGCCAGTGCTGACATGGGCTCTGCCTGGCGTGGTGGGGGGAAGTCACCCCCAGGGAAGGGGGGCTTTGACACCCTCCACTCTGCCCTGACATGGGTTTCTAGTTTCCTGGTCATTCACCTTTTCTCCCTCTCCCTGGTCGGGCTTCCCAGTCATTTCATTTCCTGCAGGGTTCTCATCTTACAGAAGAGGTGACGAGAATGGACCTCTCTTGCCCCAAAGCTGAATAAAACCCAGAACAGATTTCGGTGACTAAAAAGCGGCCTGGACACCACCGGCCCGCCCCTGGGCTCCACTCGGCCCATCTGGCCGAGCCCCCACCCAGCCAGCCCCTTCTCAGAGGGAGTCAGAGGGAGGCGGCCTGCCGGGGCTGCCGTTGGACAGCTTCTGACGTGGACACAGATGTGAGGCAGGAGACCCCCTCGCAGGCGGCCTGTCGGGGGACCGAGAGGGAAGAGCGACATGTCAACACATGGTGTGAAAGAACTTTCTGTTCGGAACATTTGGGGGAAATCCCAAGAGGGCTGGAGCTCGAGCCCCAGTGCGGGAGAAGGAAGGGGGGCCTGGAGCCCCCCGGGCCTCCTGCCCGGTCCTCTTGCGGGCTCCCTCTTGGGTGGCCGTGCTATCTCAGCGCTGCTCATCTAGATGAACCCCAGGCACCTGCTCCGTCAAATGGGGAAATCATACCGAATGTGCGGGTTAACTGTGAAGCCTGAACAAGGTGACACGGGGCAGTTCTTGGCACATTCTCGGTGAGCCCTGACCTCTGTGTCCTCATCACTCAGGCCTCAGCTTAAACGCCAGAGGGGCCTTCTGAGCCCCCGCCCGGAGCCTCGATGCTTTCTTGCTTCGTGGTTGTGAGCCGCCTGCCATCTGCCTCCCCTTCCTAGAGGAAAGTCTGTGTGCTCAGGGCCTGGCCTCTGTTCTCCCAGCATCACAGCGCCCACCGTTCTGGGCACTCGTGAGTAGTTTATTAAACGAATGATTGATCGGCATGCACCAAAAAGCGGGGTAACTGTGTGACCTTGAATTCATGTTTTTTCCCTCTTTGGGTTTTCCCATTTTCTCTTCCCCTGTTGAAGCAGTCAGCAGGCTCTCGGGGAGCTTTGTGGCTGGGCTAAAAGCAGGAGTTGCCTGCAAGACACTTTGCTTCCTGGATTTTGTTTTCCAAAGCCTAAATCCATTGATAAGAGCATGCTATTTGCTCGGAGGGTTTGAGGCAAGAGAGGGAAGGAGGGAGAGAGGGAAAGAGGTGGGGAGCTGGAGCAGAGAGGGGAGAGAAGGGGTGGCAAGAACAAAGGAAGAGAGTTCCCAGAGGAGACAAGAAAGAGGGGCTCTGTACTCCCCCACCCCACCCTGGTCCAAGGCCAGAAAGAGCGTTCTGGAGACTGAGTGGGGCAGGAAGCTCTGGGGGTTCTGTGACAGACCCTTGAGGTGGCATCCCAGGAGGCGGTCAGCTCCCAGGGGAGGGGGCTGCAGGGACCTGGGCACCAGGGAGGCCCCAAGGACAGGTGTGGCGGGCAGCATGGTGGGCGGTGATGGGGGCCGGGCATAGCCAGCCGGAGTAGGTGACCAGTGACCACAGGGCCTCCCTGGTACCTGGAGAGAGAGGAGCCCCCCGAACAACCCAAGTTAAGTGAGGCGCAGAGTCAGAACTCAGTCGATACGGGACAGACCCACGGACACGTCTTTTCCTCCTGAATTTGTAGATTGAGACCGAACTGCCCATTACATTTTTATTCTGAGTCCTTCAAAAGGACGGATGGCACAGGAGGGAGGCAGTGTGAGCAGCGAGCTCCCTGGCCCGAGGTCCTGGGGAAGCATGGCAGCCTTATCTCCCGGTCCCTTCCGCCTCGCCCAGGCTCTGCTTCTGCCCTGGGCTTCGGGTCTCTTCCCAGGATCGTGCAGACCAGAGGGGACTGTGTGTGGCAGATGTGCGCTTTCCCATGTGCGAGGAAGGTTCTTTCCTTTTCTATAGCACAATGAACTCTAGGAGCAGGACCTCTTGTGCCCTAGCTGGTGTCCAGTAAGCCATCATTTTTCATGTTCCCTTCTCTCTCACCTGTGTGATGCCAGAACTTCAGGGATTTGCAGGCAAAATGTGTGAAAGCCCAGGTCCTCAGGCTTGAGCAACTGCCAGCTTTTTGTCCAGGATCCTGGGAAGGTGGATGGATCTGTTGCTGCACGATGCCCCGGGGCCCGGCTCTGCTGAGGGAACTTCTGGGGTATACTCGAACCCTGGAGCTGGCTGTTCACCTTCCCACAGGGGCCCCACAGCAGGTCCTGCTGCTTCTGGGTTCTGCATGAGAGTGGGGAGAGGGTCCCTTCCAACCCCCAGCCTCAGGATCTAACCCCCTAGGGGCAGGTGGTGTTCTCTTCCACCTCAAGAACCGGCTTCCAGTTCCTTCTCATCCAAGACAAACCTGCTCCTTTCCTAACGGCTTTCCAAAAGATGGCCACCTCTGTCCCACCTGACAAGGTCTTTTGCTCTGAAACACAGCAGGAAAGTCAACAGAGGACTCGCCCAAAAGGAAAGGACCAAGCTCTGGGACAAACTACTACTGCTTGCTGACCTGAAACAATGCAAACATATTACCTTGCAGTTCTGTACGTTAAAAGTGAGACCCAGGCTTGGCTGGGCTGGAACCCAGGTGTCAGCTGGAATGGGTTCCTTTCTGGAAGCTTGAGGAGCAATCCATTTCTTTGTCCTCTCTAGCCTCTAGAGGCCACCCACATCCCTTGGCTCATGGCTCCAGGCCTCCATCCTCAAAATCAGCCCCACAGACTCTCTCTCATGGGCCAACAAGAAAATGGCAGTCTATTCGAGTAAGAGACTGGTGAGGCAGTGAACGCAGTCTATTTTATTTTATTTTATTTTATTTTATTTTATTTTATTTTATTTTATTTTATTTTATTTTATTTTATTTTATTTTATTTTATTTTATTTTATTTTATTTTATTTTATTTTATTTTATTTTATTTTATTTATTTCTTCCCCACTTGTCTGCTCTCTGTGTCCATTTGCTGTGCGTTCTTCTGTGTCCACTTGTATTCTTGTCAGTGGAGTCCGGAATCTGTGTCTCTTTTCGTTGCGTCATCTTGCTGCATTAGCTCTCCGTGTGTGTGGTGCCATTCCTGGGCAGGCTGCACATTTTTTTGTGGGGGCCGCTATCCTTACGGGGCGCACACTTTGTGCGTGGGGCTCCTCTACGCGAGGGACACCCCTGCGTGGCACGGCACTCCTTGCGCGCATCAGCACTGCGCATGGGCCAGCTCCACACGATCAAGGAGGCCCGGGGTTTGAACCCTGGACCTCCCGTGTGGTAGGTGGACGCCCTCTTTGCTGGGCCAAATCCACTTCCCCGAATGCAGTCTTAAGTAGCAACTGAAGAGTATCTGCCTGCTCGGGAAGAGAGAAGAGGGGGAGGCAGGGAGACTTCTCAGAGAGGCATCACCCGGCCAAGGCTGCCTGAAAGCCTGTTAGACAGGGAACGACCTGAAGGCAGTGATAGCTTAGCCTTCTCTGGTCTTTGATGCTAAGTTCCTGGCTTGGCGTCCTGTAGACATTCAATATATTCTGCTTGCAAGGATCTGATTCAACTCCTTCTGAATCATTTTCCTCTCCGGGGCCACAGCGGGTCAGCTGGGATCTGAAGTGCGGTCAGAGCCTGGGGCCCGTGCCGAGGAGTTAAGCCAGCCTCTTCAGGGCGCAGCCTCCGTCCCCCGGTTGGGAGGATGTGCTTGGTTGTGACGCACCTTCCCGCCAACCAGAGATGAACGCCACAAGTGAGGCAGGCTGCTCTGCGTCCAGGGACCCACCAGGAATTCACCCGGGATGCCCGGGTCTTCGCTGCAAACACCGGCCCTTGAATTCAAGCGGGACGCTACGTTCACCTGGGGGCTGACCGGTGATAGATGGCTCCTCTTTTGAGTTGCCTCATAAAATAACATGCTGGGGCGAGCGGATGCAATGGAGCAAGTGGAACACTTGGCAGAGAGTCAGGGCTGGCTTTCTGGGTAGATGTATTAGCTGTGCCCCGGCGTGGGGGGAGCTGCTGTCTGAGACCGGGAGATGCACGGCTTGGCTGCTGGAGGGAGTGTCGCAGGGGCTTGGCCTCTGGGCCCAGGCCCAGAGATTCTGGAACTTAGGACAACGAGCTCCCCTTGCAGCTCCTCCTGGCAGGGCCCCTGAGCGCTGAGCATCCTCTGGCTCTCCGGCCCAGGTTTTCTCCATCCTTTCTACCTTCTCCTTCCCCCAGACCCCACAGGCTGCAGAGAAGCCTGGTCACAAGGGCGGCTGAAGCCAGAAGTCGCCTCCCAGCAGGGACAGGCTAAGAAGAGGGCCTGGAGAGGGGAGCGGGCGTCTGCTGGGAAGGAGGGAGGTGCTAAGAGGTGAATCAGCGCTGCCTCCGGGGCTTTCCCTGGGCCATTTTGCTCAGGGACTCAGTTTCCCTAGACCCTTCCTAAGCTCCTGCAGGAGGTGGTGCCCAGTGGGGGCAAAGCAGTAGAGGAGTATGCAGCTTTGCTTGGAGGCCATTCTGCAGGCAGCTGCTCAAGTCAGGGCCGGCAGCGAGTGTGCTGGGAAGGCAATGCAGAGGGTGGGGACCAGGCTGGCACTGAGAAAAAAGGAAGAAAAGAAAGGAAGGAAGGGAGGAGGAGAAAGAGAGAGAGAAAGAAAGAAAAAAAAAAGAGTTAGAATAGAGTAAATTGTGTTTCAGTTTTGTGTGTCGCGTCCAGCATGCTAAATTCCTATTGGGCTGCAGTGGAAACGTATTTCTTACCACAGGTCAAGGTGAAAAAAGCGAGTGCATCCCCAGGATCGCTGGGGTCGCCCGTGCCCTTAGTGGAAAATGCTGAAGCTCTGACCAAGCATCTTCTTTAATTGTAAAACAAAGACACACGAGCCAGCCACAGGGTCCTTTACCCGAGGCTGTGCAGGCACGTGGAGGGGTCTCGGAGCCTGTAGCTGGACCTCGGTTTAAAAAAAAATTTTTTTTAAAGATTTATTTTTTATTTTTATTTCTCTCCCCTTCCCCCGCAGTGTCTGCTCTCTGTGTCCACTCACTGTGTGTTCTGTGTCCACTTGCATTCTTGTCAGCGGCACTGGGAATCTGTGTCTCTTTTTTGTTGCATCATCTTGCTGCCTCAGCTCTCCGTGTGTGTGCGGTGCCACTCCTGGGCAGGCTGCGCTTTTTTTCGTACAGGGCGGGTCTCCTTACCGGGTGCACTCCTTGTGCATGGGGCCCCCCTACGCCGGGGACACCCCTGTATGGCAGGGCACTCCTTGCGTGCATCACCACTGCGCATGGGCCAGCTCACCACACGGGTCAGGAGGCCCTGGGTTTGAACCCTGGACCTCCCATGTGGTAGGCGGATGCTCTACCCATTGAGCCAAATCCGCTTCCCTGGACCTTGGTTTTTGACTCTTAAATGGGGAGGCACCTGGCGTTCATGGGCACTGCTGCCCTCTAGCGGCAGCCTCTGTAACTGGCAGCTGCCAACTTGAGTTGTGGATAGTGGGAACGACTGTCAGAGTCTCCCACTTTCTTGGGAGACGCGGGAAAGCGACCCCCAGCCCAGGCCCAGGAGCGTGCAAAGCAGCCCACATGGGTGCTGGAGCCTTCCATGGCATCCGAAACGCTGCTTCCAGGGGCCTGGATCGGATGTGGACCAAGATGAGGGGGACCCCTCTAATGACACCCCATCTTCACATCCCCCGAGGAATAGCGTGGGCTCTGCATTCGGGGGGCGCTCGGGAACAACGTGAAAAGGTGGAAGGACTGAACGAGACACACAGGCTTCCCTTCCGGCCCACGAAGTCACGCTGCTGTCCCAGGACACGGCAGGACGGGCCGCCTGGGGCCAGTCGGGGCATTGAGTCGACGAGGTTGAGAAACTCGAGTCAACATCTGGTCGAGGGGAGTCACAGCCCTTTTCAGAGCAATCCCTCTGATTATCACGCTGCTCTCTGGTGGGGTCGCGCAGCCCAAGTCGGGGGGCCTTTATTTTTAAACAATTCACTTCCCTTCTGACTTGAGGCGTCCCCGAGGTGTCTGGGTTTTAAGGCCATTACCAGTCAGCGCAGCCAAGATGCGGTCAGCAAACAGATCCGGGGCTGGCTTCTGGGCGAAATTCAAAGCAGAATTCTTAGTTTAAAAATAAGACAGGATTAGGTAGCGCTCCTTTAAAACTCCCCATGCTGGAACCATTTTGAAAACAAACAACCCAGAAATATCCCTGGAAGTCTGGGGGCACATGCGGAGATTTTGAGAAACATTAGGTGTGTATCTGAATTCTTCTCCACATCCCCTCGGAACGCGTCGTGGAGAAAACGTGCCCTACTGTCCTCCTGACAGGAAATGGTCATTGTTTCTAACAGGACAGAAAAAACAGGGGATTTAATTCCTTCCATGGCCAATACATACACTGACGGTTGCCTCCAGTGCTCACACCCGTGTCGAAAAGGTGCTATGGCACCACACACCATTTAGTGCAGTATCATTCAAGGAATCTGATGAAAGTTTTGGAAGAAACGCGGAAGATCAGCAGAGCACTTGAGGGCAGCGTTCCCCAAAGCTGCGGACAGGCTTTGATGGTGGCACATGAGAAGCCTGAAGAACATGGGTGTTTGTACTTTAATGGTTCTGTTTGTTTTAACATATGTTCAAAAGATAGACAATGAGCATGTTTTACCTGTGATTTCACAAACATTTTTGCTTAGGACAAAACTAAAGAAGCCATTTAAGTAGAAACAAACAAACAAAAAAGAAGGCATGTTAGTTTAAAGAAAACTAATACCAGCGCATAGCAGAAATCACAAGGGTGGTAACTAAACACTGAAGTTTGGGGGGGGTCAGGTTCAAAGGGAGTATTTGGTTTCTGCAGTACTACTGGGAGCAATGCTCAGATTCTGCAGTATCGTTTGGCACAAATACTTGGGAATGGCTTTCTCCTTGGGAGATGGCCCAGGCGCTGTGGTTGGGTTTGGAGGGTGCCTCGGGGGTCACGGCCACCCTCTTTGGCTTTGGGGAACCTTCTGACTCTCTAGAGACTTCTCTAGATCACGTCTGAGGCTGCTGGTGAAGCGTCCCAGCAGGCAGGGATATCTGTGTCGGGAGCCTCTGCCCCGGGGAAAAAGTCTTCTCCGGCACTTGAGCCCAGCCCTCAGAGGGAGGCTGGTGGCTCCAGAGCTGTCCCCACGGCCCACCGGCCGGGGGATGCCATTTCCCGGCCTCCCGGAGCACCTCTCGCCAGTGCTGCTCCCCCCACCGCATCCGAGCAGAGCCAAGGTCACAGGGGCGCTCCCGGGAGCTTGGACTCTGCCAGCCCCCAGGAGGCTGTGGTGTGGGCCCCTGGACCTTGCAGGAGGAAGACAAGGGGAAGGACCGTTCTTTCACTTTGGAGATGGAGAAGTGTCCTGGGACACAGACGGCCGCTTACCGGGCGAGAAGCCTTCTCGGTGTGGTGTCCTTGGAGAGAGTCCACTGGGCAGCCTGGCCCGGCTCTGGGCCCTGGAGGTGAGAGAGGTCAGCAATGGGCCGTGGGCCGCGGGGGAGGCTGGAGGAGGCCCCTGCACGCTGCGCGATCTCACGGAGGAGCTCCAGAGGTGCCCGGCCCTGGGTGCTGGCGATGCCACGAGGTGGTCCGGGCTGCTGATTGCTTGTGGCGAAGCCTTTGATGTCCACCGGCTCATGTGTACACACGTGGGTGATCTTGGTGGCCTGGCCACCGAGCCTAATTAGAAGAAATGATTGGCTTTCTCTTGATGCAAACATCTGGTTTTACTTGAAACAAGATGACTTAGCTGTTTCAGAAACATTCTTGTAACCCTGGATTCACATTTTCTTCTTCAGATATATTTTTCCTCTGTTCGGGCCGCACGTTAATGTAAACACTCCGTGTAACTGACAACCGACAGTTCCAGAAGGATGTGGGGCTCTGCACCAAGGAGCCGCAAGAATGATTGCGTTTTTTATTTGATCGCTGGAAATCTGTTTCAACAGTCACTCTGATTTCAACAATTACCCTGATTTATACTCCAAACGCTGCAATTTGCAGAAAATGTAACCATGTGAGGACATTTTGTAGAGTGTGTCTTGGCAAATTTGCTTTGTTGTGATGTCATTCCCTTTGGCTTCCAGGAAGCATGGAGGGACTCGAAGGAAAAGAGGGGGCCTGCTCTTGATGTTTTTTAGGAGGGACCAGGGATTGAACCTGGGACCTCGTATGTGTGAAGCAGGTGCTCAACCGCTGAGCTACCCCCACTCGCCTTTTCTTTTCTCTTTTTCTTTTTCCTTTGGGTCCTGTTTTTTGATGTGGTTTCCTGATCGCCAGGGAAAATGTCCTCCCGTCTCCCTTGCTCACCACTTCCCAAGGCCGACTCGGGGCTAAGAAAGACGCGCGGGGTGGGCGATGCGAGACACAGAGCTTCCTGCAGGTAGAGGAAGGAGCAGCCAGGAGTGGGGCTGCCTGGGGTCCTGTCACCGCTTTCGTGAGGGCGTTCATGGGAGGCTGCCGGAGAGCAGGAGGTTCAGCTCCTTAGTCGCCCGGAAAGGCAGGTGCAGAGAAGGTGAAGAAAATGCCAGTTTCCAGAGCCCACCAGAGAATGCCCAGGTCGCTGGGTTCCGGATTCGTCGCATGATTGCACACGTAGGCACGTGCTTGTGAGCTGGTCCCATTGTATGTCCGGAGCACGTATTCCAGTAAAATGAGAATACAGATTCATAAACCCAAACAACCAGTCTCCAGGTTTTGTTGGGTGCAGCTTAAGAGAGCTAGAACCAAGTGCCAGCTCTAAGTCCATCCCCACTGCCCTGCAACTGACCCAGCTGGCCTGGGCTGCTGGGGCAAGAGCCCTGCAGGGCCACCCCTGGGCCCTGCTCCGCCTGATGGCTCAGGGACACAAAGTGGCGCCAAACGTGCGGAGGCACCAAGAGGGAGCAGTGGGGGCCGGGGCTCTCTGACCACGTCTTCCTGGTCCATCTGTCGCCAGAGCCAGCCCAAGAGAGCAGCAAGGGGCTGGTCCTATTTAAAGTTTATCTTCTTGACGTTGGTGTGCGTTGGTTACCTTTCTGGCAACTCCTCAACGTCTTCTGCCGTGGCTCCTGTTTTTGGGGTGTGGTGGACGGTTAGGAGTTCCAGCTCCCCCTCTGATGCGCTGTGTGACCTCGTTCCTCTCCCCGGCTTTGTGCCCTCAATGGTTAAATGAGGGATGAGACCAAGAAGCGGCAAATTCTCTTCCAACTTCACCACCCCTGGGAGCTGTGACTCTCATTTTATTTTGTTATTTCTGTACAAGCCAGTGGTGGGCAGTTTTGCCCATTTCACCTCCTATCCTTGGAAGTTTTGTGCTGCTCTCCCCAGAGAGCCAAGGGGCTGCTGCTTGGCTGAAGGCATGCCTATCCTGTCCCAGCTCGCCTCCTCAGATGCTCCAGAACCCGGGGCAACTACTTGGTATGCCCTGAATGACCTTGGCCTCTGAGGTCACTGGAAACCTAAGGTGAGCTTGCCAAGTACTCAGGTCTAACACAGGAGAGGGCATGTAGTCTCCCTGTAAAACTCTGCTAAATTGCTCCAAATTGGCTATTCGACTAATATGTCATGAGGCATGAAGTTTATCCATGCTAACCACACTGACAAAAGGAACTGTTCTTTCTTTCTTTCCCTAAAACTAACCTGATATTCCGCATGAGCTCCTGCTCAATGGGTAGTAGGGCAAAATAAAACTAACTTTTAATCCAGTTCAATGATTTCAAACCAATCCTTTTATATGAACATTTGTTGCAAATGTGGTGTTGCAAGTGCAGTCTGCAAGCATAGACTGCAAGGTGAAATTAACGGGAAACAGGAGAAAGCCTCTTGTTACACCTCCCTCTGAGGGTGTAATGTATTGGAAGCCACCTATCTCATCCCCTGCCTCTCCTGCACCTGGAGACAGGAGCCAGAAAACCAGGTTTTATTCAAGTTGGGCTCAAGAGGGGACTTCTGGTTTTTTCTTTCCTCTACATAATATCCTCTCTTGAATTGGGCAGCAAATCCATGTAAGAAATGTCTTCAACTAAAGTAGGGTTCACTCTCTGTGCTTCTCTCTTGCCTGCACCCCTCATCAGATCTCCAGTTTCGAATGTCCAGTTATTCTCAACCTTTCCACTTGGATGGCAGATAGGAATCTCAACCTCAACATAGCCAAAACCCAAACCATTTTACTTCCCCTAATCCCCATCGCTGCCCCCTACTCCAAGCATCTTCCTTCTTGGTGAATGGCACTGCCATCTTCTCAGTTGCCCAGGTCAAAACTTACAAGTCATCCTTGCCTCCTCTCTTTATCCCACACCCATGCCCAGTCCACCAGCAACCCCATTGGCTCTCACTGCAAACTAGGTCTTGGGTCCAGAGCACTTCCCACCATCTCCACTGCTGTGGACTCAATCTAAGCTAACATTTCTCACCCTTGGAACACAACTACCTGGGATTCCCACTTCTAACTTTTGTCCCCATTAAAGCAGGGGTCCTCATCTGGGCTGACTTTACTCTTCCCTCCCCCCACCCCAGGGGACATTTGATGATATCTAGAAATACTTGGAGTTGTCGCTATTGGGAGGGGGTGCTGCTGGCATTGAGTGGATGGAGGTCAGGGAAGCGTAGGTCAGCCCCCAACGAAGAATTACTGGCCTGAAATGTCAGAAGTGCTGGTTGGAGGGCGGACGTGGCTCCGGTGATTGGGCTCCCATCTGCTATAGGGGAGGCCCTGGGTTTGATTCCCTGGCCTTCGTGGTCAAGGCAAGCTGGCCTGTGCCACTGCATAGAGCTGACGGCAGACAGCAAGCACAAACAACAGGGGTGGGTGGGAATAAATAAATGAAGTAAAATAAATAAATCTAAAAAAAAAGTGCTGGGGTTGAGAAACCCTATCACCAAATTTAGTCACCTAACACAGGCGTCAAGAGTATCTTTCTAGAGAATGTTAGGTCATGTCAAGCCAAAGCATTATGGCCTTCTATCACCCCTGGCCTAGAGACCCCTAAATAACTACCCCCCTGTAAATCTCTCCGGTGTCCCAGTCCTCCATTCTGCTCTTTGACAAGACCCCAGCAACGCTGATCCATGGACCTTCCAGGGTCTGACCTTTCTCCTGTCCCAGCGCCTTTGCACTTGCCGTGACTTCCACTTGGGTTGCTCTTCCCAGGTCTTGACTTGACTGCTGCCTCATTACTCAGGTCTCAGGTCAAATGTCAGCTTCTCAAAGAGTCTTTCCTGATCTCCGTAATTAAAGTAGGCCCCTCTGCCCACCCCCACCCCCCCCCCCCGCTCCTCCGAGCACATGCACACACGACAGTATGTATCAACACCTAAAGTTATCTTTCTTTTGTTTAGTTGTGGCCTATCTCCCCCTTAGGTTTCTTGAGGATAAAGCCTATTCTTCTGGAATAGCACAGAAAAGGGGTTCACTAAATACTGCCGATTGCCCTGCTGATTGTTAATACGGTGAGCAGGAGCTAAAGTGATTTGAAATAGCCTTTCTCTCTTGCCAGGGCCTCGCTTTCAGGCCCGGTGTCTCACTGTGAAATCTTACTTAATATGAGCTGAACGCTACCTCGTTCTCTTTGTCTTTCTGCTGCAGCTCCCTCCCTGCCCACCCAACAAATGCATGCCGTAGCTGGCCAAGGACCAGGTTGTGGAGAGGGAAATGCAAAAGAGAAAAAAGGGAACAATATTCTTTTACTTGTTATTTTTCAAAATATTACTGTTATGAATGTGAGCAGCCAATGTGTCCAGCTTGGCTTTTCAGAAGCCCCACTTCTTCCAGAAGGAGAATCCCACACTTGCTTCTCTTCTCCCAGTGAGGGAGAGGACCTGCCTTAGCCGTTGGCCTCCTTGGAACATTGCTCAGCTCTTCCCTCCCCAGCCGTGGAAATGTTACCTAAGCCTCTACGTTGGTAAAAAGAATTTTGTTTCCTTGAAAATTAGCAGAGAAAGCTAAATGCAGAAGTGCTGGACTCCCAAGAGCCGTTGCAAACATCGACTCCCTTTGCCAGTGTAGAAGCAGCCTGAGGCTTGGCTGACACAGTTGGGTGAGACCATGCACGTGTGAGTGTGATCACATGTAAGTGTGAGTGTGATCATAGTGAGTGTGAGTGTGATCATAGTGAGTGTGCACATCTGTGCCCACGTGGTTCTACACCCCAGAGGTCAAAGATCAAAAACAGGAAAGGATATTTCATCAGCCCAGGGAAGGGCAGTGGGCGGAGGATGTTCATTTCAGCAAATCCAGTGCTTGGAACACGAAATGATACCATTTCATTAAGTGCCAGCTACTTCCAGCTTTTTAAAATTTATTTGCAAATGACCTGGATTCATATCCCTTTATTAGTTTGCTTTGGAAAAAGTTACTTTTTTTGGAGCCTCAGTTTCCTGATCTATGAATTCTGGCTGATAATTCATTTATAATGGTCCACAAAATACCAAAAGCCAGGGACCCACCTCCAGGGGACACCTCGCCTTGCCCTCTCCTGGGCGGGTGAAGAAGAGCTCTGTCCTTGCCTGCTGGCTCCAGGGTCTTTATTTCCTGGATCAGGGTCGGGGTGGGTGGGTGGCAGAGGGGAAACGTGGGACTGGGGCAAATGGCAGAGAGCTGCCCGCCAGAGGACAGGAGAGGCGCGGAGGCGGGAGCGGGTACGAGGGCCCCTAAGGCGCAGCTCAGAGCAGTTTCCTGGCCCATCAGGGAGGAAGGAGGAAAGGACTTAGGGGCCTGGGTCCAGCAGGGGAGACGCCATGCAGGGCTTCCTGTGAGCCCCGGGGTGATCCCAGCCCAGTCTCTAGGCGAGGGCCTGCAGGGTGACCCATGTTCTCCTGTCGCTCTGTCCACACTTCCCCCGAGTGTGACATCCCACGCGACAGGCCTGGAGCCTGGAGCCTGGAGCCAGAATCCAGGTTTTATTCAAGTCGGAAGCAATCTGCACTGTGGTTGTCAGAATTACCTGTGGATTAAATGGGATTTTGTATGTAAACCTGCAGCACAGGCTCATAAATATTAAGGACTCAATTACGCGTAGCTGCAGTTAGGATGCTGAGCACAGTCCGAGCTCTCAAAGTAAACCGAAGGAGTTCGCAGTCTCCATTTACTTACCATTTGACATTTACCTGGTAACTGTTTTACCTGCCGTGGATCTCCAGCTCCCACCCCATGTCCTGTGGACTCAGAACTGCTTAAGAACAGAAGATTTTTCAAGATCACTTTGAGATTGGGAGAAAAAGGACTCCACTTTAAGGTCATAAACTCCTTCCTGTAGGAACGGTTTGACCTGGTTGCTTTGCGCACCTCCGGAAGTGACAATTTGAATGGGACGTGGCAGGTGGGCTGGGACCCCACTCCTGCCTCCTCTGTGCAGCCCGGAGATGGAGCTATCAAAAGGCAACTCAGAGTCAAGTTTGCAGACGACAACATTTTATTGGGGACACATAAGTTTTGCTGCAGCCAAGAAGCCGATCACTTGTGAAAAACAGAAGCAGCTTTGGGTTTCTAGAATGGCAAATGATTTTTATTGACATAAAAAGGGAGTTAGCTTGACTCCTGTTGATTGGACGACGGTTTGTCCTTATAGGAGTGGGTTTTGTATTGGGTCAAAGGTAGTGAACGAGAGGCTTGATCGGCTCTCTGGGTCAGCTGCCTTGGTGGGGATTTCCAAGTTTCAAAAGCTATGGAGGAAACTCAGAGGGAGTTCAAGGAGAAGGTAGGGTGTGGGTTTGTGGGCTCATGGGGATCCCCAGGACTTTATATGGTTTATCAGCTCCTAGGAATGCTGATCCATGTCCCTTCCCGCTCACGAGCCGCCTCGATCCAGCCCAGAACAGGTCTCAGTGAGCCCTGACCTGGCTCTGTGGCCTGGGGGTGAGTTTGGTTCTTCCCAGTCCTGACAACCAATCCCATCGCCATCCTGAAGACCTGATCCCACAAGGATGACTTTTAAAGAGAATTCCCTCTCCCCAGGCCCTCGCCCTGGGCCTGGCGCAGCGTAAGCAAGCGTCACGAGTCTGTGGACAGAAAGCAGCTGAAGGTGAAGCGGTTTTCTCGTCACATTCCGGTCTATCATAGTCCTTACTGTCTGCCTTCCCAGCGTTTCCTTAAGCCTCAGGCACCTGCCCCCCTGTTCTCATCTTGGTCCTCTTGCACTGCCTTCAGCTGGTCTCCAGCCTCTCCTCTCTTCCTAGAAGGCATGTCACAGTGGGGCAGAGAGCACGGATGCTTCGGGTGGGATTCCAGCTCCACCACTTAGCAGCCGGTGACCTGGGGTGGGTTACTTGATCTTTTCCTGCCTCAATTTCCTCATCTGTGAAATGGGGATGCTAATAATACCTGTCCCGTAGGATTGCTGGAAGCTGAAACGAATGCAACTGTGTGGAGAGGTCCTGAAACCCTGCCTGGCAAGTAGTGACCACCATGTTTACATGCCCATGGCGATGACGATAATGGCTGATGGTGATGGTGATGATGATGATGATGATGATGATGATGATTCTCTTCCCTTGTGCTCAGCCGCTCCCAGCAAAGCCTGGGCACAGAGCTGGTCAGTGCTGGAAAGATCTATGGCTTGTCACAGCCTGGATCCCAGCTGGGACCCAGCATATCTAGGAGGGGCAGCAGTCTGCAATGGGCTCCTTGCTGTGAGTTCCCCCCTAGACCAGGAGGTGACAGCAGAGGAGGAGGTTACGCTGATGCCGCAGGAGCACAGCATGCTGGGATTGACCCAGAGCCCCACGACTTGCTGAGCCGACTTGTGTGGGAACAGTGACTCACGACAACACTGGAGCAGGCTGCCCATGATCCTCGGAGAATAACCCAAATTTCTTTCAATCCAGAGAGTTGAAAGTTGCCGGGTGAGGTTGGGAAGCTTGATTTCCCACCATCGGCCTCTGTGTCCTGGGAACGGTGATCCCAGCCAGCACACCAGATTGGCTCTGGGGGAAGAATTCGAAAAGTTAAATAAAAAAGCTCCTGAGTGAGGAAGAGGCCAGGCCCTGCTGGGGTAGTGGGGTGGGAGGAAGTGAGCAGGGGGCCCAGAGGGAGGTGCCTCACCCAGATACTCACAGCCTTCAACTAAAGCAGGCTGGGTCTCAATTCTGATTTTCCCCTTGGTCAGCCTGTTCCTAAATGTCATAGTTCCGTGACTCAGGGATTTACCTGGTGGACAGTGACCTTGAGGGAGGACAGGGAGCCTTTGGAAGAGCCAGAAGAGAAGGTCCAAGGGGAAGGTCTGAACCTTGCTCTCCATGCCTGCGCCTTCCCCCGTCGTTGTCCTTCGGGACTCACTCCCGGCCACTGGCAACTGTAAAGACCCTCTGGCCCCATGAGCCACGTGGGCCCACGGACCCCCTTGAGTGCCATTTCTGCCGGAGCGAAGATGAAGGAGGTGATGGGTGCTTGGTGCCCCTGGCCCTGCAGGGGGCCCGATATGGTCTGTGGGCCCCAGGCCTTTGCTCAGAACCATACCGAGGATTTGAGCTTCTCCGGAAAGAAGATCCAGAGTGTGTTCCTGGGAATGGTTGTCTATAATCTAACCTTGGACAGAATGAATCAAAAAGGAAAGCCAGGGAGATGCTTGGGCTTGAAGGAGGTGGTGCAGAGCTGGCCTCCCTGGAGCAGCTTCTCCAGGCTGGATGAGCTCGGAGCCAATCAGCCAGTGACCGGGGAGCTGCCCGGTGTTAGGTGCAGTGAGCGCCAAAAAGCTGGTGGCAGAGTCTTGGACCCCCTCTGTGGGCGATTTTGGAGGCTCTGCCTAAATGGAGTCACTGCCACCCGGCCTCAAGAATACAGTATTCCCCAAATGCGGGGCCCCACCCACTGCTATCTAGGGCGGGGGGCTGTTGGGTGTGTTTGGAAGTCAGTGGCTTTTTCTGATCTGCAATGACTCTGTTGGAAGCTTTCTCAGGGTGGCAGCCGGCAGTGCACACAGTGGGGTGAGCGTACAGTGGCCCATGGGAGACGCGCAGGCAAAATATCTTGTGCCAAATGTTCCCAAGCTTTTCAAGCATAAGGATGCCTTTTTTAAAAAATAGCTTGGGATTTAAGATATATTTAGGGGATTTGAATCTCTGGACTGACAATGTGATAGCCAAGTCCTGAGCCTCAACAGACTCCAGCACCTACAAACTGTTTTATTGGACTTACCACACTCAGCTAAGATGGAGTTGAAGAAGGACAACCACCACACCATGGAGCCTAGAGTGATTACAACTGAAAGTGGGAGGATTGCATCCAGCATCCATGTGGAATCTGAGCCTCCTCTTGACATAGAGGTGCAATGGACACAACCAATCCAATGTCCACATAGAAGAGGTGGCATTGGATTGGGAAAAGTGGACATGGTGGCTGATGGGTATGGGGAAAGGCAGGAAGAGATGAGAGGTGGAGGCGTCTTTGGGACATGGAGCTGCCCTGGATGGTGCTTCAGAGGCAATCACCAGACATTGTATATCCTCACAGGGCCCACTGGATGGAATGGGGGAGAGTATGGGCCATGATGTGGACCATTGACTATGAGGTGCAGAGGTGCCCAAAGATGTACTTACCAAATCCAATGGATGTGTCATGATGATGGGAGGGAGTGTTGCTGGGGGGGGGGGAGAGGTGGGGTGGGGGGGTGGGGTTGAATGGGACCTCACATATATATTTTTAATGTAATATTATTACAAAGTCAATAAAATAAAATAAAAAAAATAGCTTGGGAGCAGTGGCAGTCCCCCAGGTGCAATGGTAAGAACCAGGAAGGAATGAGGGTCCAACAGGGGGCTCCTGATACTAATGACTATGCTTGTTAGCCTATACGCCTGCAATAAGAACAAGGCCTAGAGCAGCATTGTGCCTGGGAGTTTCCTCCTGACAGCCTTCATGTCACTCAAATGTGGTCAGTCTCGAAGCCAAACTCAGCATGTAGATGCAGTGCATTCCCCCCAGCATGGGACATGACACCCGGGGATGAGCCTCCCTGGCACCGAGGGATCACTACCAAATACCAGCTGAAGATGCAACTAGAAAATGACCTTGAATTAAAGGTTCAATGCGGATCAGCAGAATATCCCTGTCTACATATAATAACATGACTTTAAAATGCTGTTTGACCTAATGTAAGGGGGAAATGGAAAGGAGAAATGAGTTTATATGGCTACGAGTCTCTAAAAAAGAGTCTGGAGGTTGTCAGAAGAATTACCCTTATGCACACCTGAGCAGAGTCTCAGAGACAGATAAAGTAGATACAACCCCAGGTACTGGTTCTTTTGAGGGATAAAGAGACCCAAGGGTTCTATGGTCATGGCAGATGGGGTTCACTGCCATGTCAGATGGCCCTTCTTTGGAGTTGGTGTTTCTGCATGATGGAACTGAACTCAGATGGGATCTCTTTTCACAAGACTTTCATGATACTTTACTGGAATTGTAGTTGGTGTTGGGGTTTAAGATATATTTAGGGGATTTGAATCTCTGGATGACAATATGATAGCCAGGCCCTGAGCCTCAACAGACTTCAGCTCCTACACTCTGATTTATTGGACTTACCCCACTCAGCTAACATGGAGTTGAAGAAGGTCAACCACCACACCATGGAGCCTAGAGTGCCTATGACTGAAAGCAGGAGGATTGCATCCAGTATCCATGTGGAATCTAAGCCCCCATTGACATAGATGTGCAATGGACACAACCAAGCCAATGTCCACAGAGAAAATGTGGCATTGGTGTGGGAAGGGTGGCCATGGTGGCTGCTGGGTGCAGGGAATGGGAGGATGAGATGAGAAGGGGAGGCGTTTTCGGGACTTGGAGTTGTCCTGGGTGGTGCTTCAAGGACAACTACGGGACATTGTAGATCCCCCCAGGGCCCACTGAATGGAACGTGGGAGAGTGTGGGCTATGATGTGGACCATTGACTATGGGGTGCAGCGATGCCCAGAGATGTACTTACCAGGTGCAATGGATGTGTCATGATGACGGGAGAGAGTGTTGCTGTGGGGGGAGTGGGGGTTGGGGGCGGTGGGGTTGAATGGGACCTCATGTTTTTGAATGTAATATTTTTTTAAAAAATGAATTAAATAAAAAAAAATAGCTTAGACCACCAACTATTGATTTGTTTTCTCTTTTTAAAAAAAATTTTTATTGTCTTTTATTTTAAGGTACATAGATCACACAAAATGTTACAATAAAAAATATAAGAGCTTCCCTTATACCCCACTTCTCCCCCCCACTCCTCCCACATCAACAACCTCTTTCATCATTGTGGCACAATTCATTGCATTTGATGAATACATTTTGGAGCACTGCTACACAGCGTGGATTATAGCTTACGTTGTAGTTTACACTTTCTCCCAGTCCATTCAGTGGGTTATGGCAGGATATATAATGTCCTGTGCATCTGTCTCTGCAATATCATTCGGGACAACTCCAATGCCCCCATATCACACCTCTTCTTCCCTCTCCCTGCCCTCAGCAACTCCCATGGCTACTGTCTCCACATCATGCTACAATTTCTTCCATTTCTAGTCACAATAGTTCTATAGTAGAATATCAGTAAGTCCACTCTAATTCATATTTTATTCCTCCATCCTGTGGACTCTGGGATGGTGATGTCCTCTCCACCTCTAAATCAAGAGGGGACTTGGATCCCACATGGCCGATGGATGGAATTCTCCTGCTTGCAGTTGTAGACTCTCTCAGTTCCCTGGTGTGGTGGTTGACCATCTTCACCTCCCTGTTAGCTGACCTGGGTAAGTCCAATGAACTGGAGAGCAGGTGTTTTAACTCTGCTAAAGCTCAGGGCAATTATTGATTTAGTTCACAGTTCGGTGGGTCTGCAGTTTGGGCTGGGATTGGCTGGACAGAGCCAGGCATGCCTGGTTTCTGTGACCATGTGCTGGCAATGCTAGTGACTGGCTGGTCTAAAACAGCTTAGTGGGATGGCTCTACTCAGCTCCAGGGATCTCTCATCCTGCTTCAGGCAAGCCTAGACCTTTTCCTAGGGTGCCAGTAGACCCAAGAGGGCTTTTGGAAGCATGCAAAGCCTCGAGGCCAGGCTTGGAATTGCATAACATCACATGCTCTGCATTCTGTTATCCAAACCAAATCACCAGGTTATCCTTGACTTAAGTGGTGAAAAAACAGAGTCCGGGTCTTGATGGGAGAATCTCAAAAGAATCGTGACTACTCTTGCAATCTACCAAAAGCATCCTCTGGGCTTTGCTAGCTTTAAGGAACCACTTCCAGCCCTTTGAAGTCCTCTAATCATTCATGAAGGGGAAATCTGAGATGAACCATTACTTTTTAACGTCAAAAAGTTTCACAGAACAGTAGTCAGACTTTTATAATCCAATCTTTGAAAAATTATTTAATAACTAAAAGTTACGATAAATTGGAGAAAGCTTTGAAATACATTTTTAGTTTGAGATTATAGTGGCATCAATATACTTTGAGAGAAGTGGATGTGGCTCAAGTGATTGGGCTACCGTCTACCATAGGGGAGGTCCTGGGTTTAATTCCCAGGGCCTCCTGGTGAAGGCAAAAGTGGACCCACATGCATGGAGAGCTGGCGGCTCATGCGGAGAGCTAAAGCAACAAAAAAGAGATATGGGGGGAAGCGAACTTGGCCCAGTGGTTAGGGCATCCGTCTACCACACGGGAGGTCTGCGGTTCAAATCCTGAGCCTCCTTGACCCATGTGGAGCTGGCCCACATGCAGTGTGGTGTCCCTGCATAGGGGAGCCCTACGCAGAAGGAGTGCATCCCGTAAGGAGAGCCGCCCAGCGTGAAGGAAAGTGCAGCCTGCCCAGGAATGGTGCCACACACACGGAGAGCTGACACAACAAGATGATGCAACAAAAAGAGACACAGATTCCCGTGCCGCTGACAACAACAGAAGCGGACAAAGAAGATGCAGCAAATAGACACAGAGAACAGACAACAGGGGTGGGAGGGGGGAGGAGAGAAATAAATAAATAAATAAATCTTTGGAAAAAACCCCATATTAATTTAAAAAAAAAAAAGATCGAAATGGGTGGGAAGGAGGGGCTGGGCTTTCAGGCCAGGCATGAATAAAAGCCAGTCCTCACCTCTTTCTCCCTTGTCTTCTTGTTTGTTATGTCTCCACTTGCACCTGGACCTGAGCTCCTGGAGAGGGCAGGGCCACCATCGCCGGTGGAGGGACATGAGGTCATGTGCTGTGGTGGTGCCTCCCCTGCCTCACATTTGGGGCGTTTGACAAGGCACTTCCTGAAGCAGGAGCCAGAGGTTCTAGTGCAGGGCACCTCAGTGAGGGCCCACCAGGCGCTCTGAGGGGAGAGCAGAGGAAAGTGAAGGAAGGGGGGGCAGCAGGGGTCAGGCAGGTGGTCGCCTTGGTGCCCTACCCTTGGGGGTTAGGGTCCTCAGAGGCCTGGCTGTAGCCATCAGAGCCTGGCACAGACATGTTAGATGGACGTGCCTCAATAGGTTAAATTAATACGTCTTAATTTAATAACGCCATTAAGAGTGCCAGTGAAAGGACTCTACTCCAACAAATGTCAGTCGAAAGGCAGGTGCATTGGAAGGTAACCAGGTATCTCAGGTCATCAAAAGGCAGACTCGGTCCCAGCCTCTGTACTCCCAACATGAAGTTTGGTACAGGAGACAGGAGAGGTAAACAGACAATTATTGTGTAGCGTGAAAGGTGCACGGAGAGCGGCTGGCAGGTGTGTAGTACAGAAGTCAGTGGACACAACAAGAAGGGGGCCAAGATGGCAAAAAAGGAAGTGTCGTCCAAGCTGGACTTTGAAAGATTGCCAACTGACCCACAGTGGAGCAAGCTCAAAAGCGAGGCAAGCCACACTAGGTGCTTTTCGAGTTTGGGCAGGTGCAGAATGAGGGGAAGTGAAGGAGCTGGGAGGTGACCCCGGGGCTGCCGTTTTGTACGGGGTTGCTCGGAAAACCTTCCCAAACTTGCTCCTTGGCTCTTGGGTTGTTCAGTCTGTGGAATTATGTGTAGGTAGAATTGCATTTCTCATGCAAAGGGAGACTATTGAACTATGTCGACATCGGACCTGACAAAAGACCATCAGCAATTAAAAAAAATCCAGTCTTTAAACCATGTCTACCAAACGTTCTGTACATTGAATTAAAAGAAGATTTCAGAACTAAGGCCAGGTCAAAACAGTCCTGCAGGCCAAAGGGCTTCCACCCTGCCTCCTTCTTCTCCCCTGTCTCTCATCAGCCATCCCCTGCTTTCTAACCTGAGGCAGATGGTTACAAATCAGAAATAAGAAGGGTGAAAACGTTCCTACTGTAGAAATGTTGTCATCCTCCAACCGTCCCGTGCTCAGGAGCAGCCGTGGGGACGTACCCTGGAATCCGCAACCCAGATCACCTGCCGACCCTGGGGCAGTCGCCCCAGCCGGTCCTCAGGGGCCTGCGGCTAACACCACCTTTCTCTGCCAACTTCACGCGAGCCTCAGCTGTCACGTAAGTTGCGCAGCAGCCTGTGGCTCTCGTTTTTCTCTTTCAACTGGGCTATAAAGGAAGCTTGGACGTGTCCTCCAAGGATGCACGTCAGAGCCCACGTCTCCTCCCAAGGGGCTGCTCTTGGACGAGGAGACCCCATGTCCAGCCTGATTTGATCCAGGCAGTGCCCGGGAAGGCGGCAATGCCAGCCAGAACCAGCGAGTCAAAAGCCCGCTCTGAGCGGTTTGTCCGCCGCGACCCTCGTGCGTTTAAGCCGGCGGGTCAGCCCACAGGGGGTCACTCACCACCTACACTCTGCCAGGTTCTGTGTCCCCATCATCCCTGCCGTCACGCTGCCGTCATCCCCACGATCGCCAAACGTCCCCATGGACAGCAGTGCTCTCACCCCCAGGGAGTCCAGGAGCCCTCATTCTGCAGCTTGCCCTGTCCTTGCAGGCAGACCTGCCAGCTCTCCTCACCCTCACTGTCCTGCAGAAGCAGAAGCAGCAGAGTTGGCCTAGCGCCTCCCCGACAGACTCCCCGTGGGACCAGCTAGAGTCAGCTTCTGGACGTGAGGGTGCTACAGGGCAGGAGAAGAACAGGAGAGACTGACCAGCTCCACCAACCCTGGCTTCCAGCAGCTCCCAGTTGGCTGGGAATGATGTGGGTACAGACACCAGATCTCCTGGGTCTAAAATGGAGCCGCACATGCTCATTGAAGCAGTAAGATTTATTTAAAGAACAATTTTATTGAGATAGATGCACATACCATACAAGATGTGATAAGATTTTGAATTTCCATTTTTCTGGAAAATCTAGGATTTGTGTTCCATGGGGATACCTAGGGTAATTCCCTAGGTCCTGCTGGAAATGAAGCTGTTGACAGTTTATTGAAATCGCGTCTTGCTGGGGGAGCCGGGGAGCCTGAGTTCCTCTGAAGCTGGAGTTCTGACCAGGGGTCAGTTTGGCTTGGCCCTCAGGGGACATTTGACAATGTCTGGAGTCATTTTTGCATGTCGTTATTGGGAGGGCGTTGCTGTGGGCATCAAATGGGTAGAAGCCAGGGATGCCACCGGAACGTTCAACAACGGAGGGTCAGCATTGACCCTCCCCAAATGTCAACAGGGCTGAAGCCGAGAAAGCTGGCTTTGAGCGAAGGTCTGGGAAACTACTGCAGTGACAAAAGCCTGGGCTCAATGGGAAGCCTCCCTTCCCTGTCCCCGGAAAGGCCATCCACTCAGGTGGCATTAATGAGCAGTCCGTTTCCCTAGTCCGAACGTTTCTTGGGGGAGGGCGGCCCACTCAGGCCGGGTGCACAGGCAGCTCCTCTCTGGCTGGGGCTACCCGGCAGGGCCCTGGAGATGGAGCTGGAACCATCTGGAAATGCCTGCCCCTGGAAATAGATACATCTGGAGGGGGTGGGGGAGTCATTACCTGAGCTCCACGACAAATTTCCGTGTGTTATTACTTGATCTTTGTATTTGAAAGCCATCATCCTGGGCTCTTCAAGAAAGGATTTCTGCTGTGCCTGAAAAACTTGCTTTTGGCTGTGAAAGTGACACGTTGTCGGTTGTCAGCGTTTGGGCCTCCACACTGCGTTTCCTTCCCGCTGAGAGGCAGTAACTAGCCACGTACCTCCCTGCTGCCTCGCTCCCTGCTGAGCAGAAACATTCCTGCTCCCTTCCAGAGCCCTGGCAATTCCGTGGAGGCGGAGACCTGGCACTCAAATCCCCTGGCTTTGCTGGCCAGCCCGAGGCTCCTGCTGTCAGACATGATCCCAGATCATCCTGGGAGCACTTCTGACTTGTCCTAGGCATCCTGGAATTGCTGTGTTCAGGTAGGCAGTGGTGCCACGGCAGAAAGCTTCAACCAGGGTCCCCTGGGCATGGGGTGGGCGCCAGAGGGATGGACAGAAAGTCTGGTGCTGGCAGAAAGCTTCAACCAGGGTCCCCTGGACATGGGGTGGGCACCAGACAGATGGACAGAAAGTCTAGTGCGTATCCTATAGCAATTCAGACCACAGATTTTGGAATTAGACTCGGGTTCAAATCCCTGCGCCATCACTTACCAGTTGTGTATCTTTGGGTCATTTGCTTAATCTCTCGAGCCTCAGTTTCCTCATTTGTAAAATGAGGGAAACACTACCGACTCCAGAGGGTGGCAATGGAGGACTGAGAGGGAAATGCTTCTGCCAGTGACTGTGCCCCAGTAGAGCTCAACAAGCGTGTCAGCACTACTGTTGCTTTTTTCATTTGCCTTCTGCCCAGTTTCTGAATTTCAGTGCAGAATAGTGCATCGAGGCAGGGGAAGCTAGCTGCGAGCTCTAAATAGCATCTGGGAAGAATCTGTCACATTTGGGAGATAGCAGCCAAAGAACATCTTATTTCCAGCCAAGCTCCTTGTTTGTCCAGCTATGGAGTGTGGCCTATTTATCCAAGGCAAAGTCACCCCAGCCCCATTTTTCATATCTCCTTCTTAAGAAGTAATAGCCGGAGGAGGAAATTAAGTTGTGGCTTGGTCACAGCCCAAAACGCAGACATTTTCCTTTTTGATAGGCACATCTGCCCTTCCAGTGGCCCCGTGAAACGTGCAGGAACTGAGAATCTCTTACGGTCATTGGTTGACTTGATACCCTTTGAAAGACAGTTGAGAATAATGCAACCGTCACGTGATACCTGCTATGCACAGAGTAGAAGGAACAAACCAATTAACTGATGGAATGTGGAGCATCTAGGGAAACTGCGGGGGCTCTGGAGGGCCAAGAAAAGCAGCCAAACGGGCCCCCACGTGGACAGGAGCCTGCTGCGTGGGCCAGCTCCGGCTCTGGATCATCCTTCCACATTCTCAGGACTTCCTTCGGGTGGGGCTCCAACGCCGACCTCAGGTCTCCCTTTCTGGAATCTCTGGGCCCTGCTCACTTAGGGCTTTGCGTACCTGCTGCCTTCTGCAGCAGATGTGCCTGTGCCTGCCTCCCCTGCACCAAAGTCTCATCTAGATTAGAATCCCCAAAGCAGGAGTGGCTTCAACGTGGGAACCTCGTGCGCCAAATGCAGGTTCTTTGGATCTTTGGGGGAAGTGTGCTATCATCGATTAGTCATGTCTGCCATGGTCAGGGCACACACAGCACAGGCCAGTCAGACAGTGATGGAAACAGGTTTGTAGAGTGAACAGCCAAATGAATAATGAATGAAATGGATGGGCCAAGTGCCTTGCTGGAGGTTACACAGGTCGTTTGTTGGGGATTATGCACTAGAAACCTGTCTTTCGATCACCAGCTCTGGATTCCTCCCTCTTGTGTCGTTCACTCCTGCCCATCGTGGGGAACGTGGGAAATCACCAGCAAAAGGGGAAAGTCTAAGTTCTTCCCCCAGCTCCTGTTTGATGCATCTGAAGGCAGCGTGGGGAGGAGACCGCAACTGAAATCGTGCAGGCCAGGCCACATGCTGTCATGCATGCGACAGCCCCGGAAGCAAGTTTCCATTGCGGATTGCCACTCATGTGTATTCTCGACATCCAGAAATCATTTGTTAATCAATGAGTACACTCTCTCTCCCCCACCTTTGTGTATGTCGAATAACATCTGGAAATGATCTATCCCCATAAACTGAGGCTCAGGAAGATGATTAAAAAATTCTGATTGTGCCCAAATGAGTATGGAAACGTTTATTAAGGAGCCGGGGTCTTGTGACGCCTGTGAGCCACATTCTGAAAGCCTCGTGGCCTGAGCTGTGCTGTGCATTAGGGAGGTGCAGGCCGGGGCTGCTTCCCTGCTGGTGTGGAGCAAGTGCTCTCTTTCTGGAGCCCTGTTTCTATTGCTGGATTTTAGAAACACCTCACCCGCCTGGTTCCCAGGGCGGAGGGGAGGTGGGGAGGAGAGCACGCGGCTGTCACAGTGTCACCACGAGGGTGCTGGGAAGGGGGCTCCCCTGCCCCTCGGGATCTGAAGTCTTTGGGCCTGACATGCCGGGGTTCTGCCACACCAGGCCATAGAGCGAGCCAGGGCCCAGGTGCTGGCTTCTGGTGCAGGGCTTCTCGTGCCCTGAGCTCCTGGGGAACCTCTGCCTCCTGAGATGGGTCCCCAGGGGGCTCCTTCCCTGGCAAGGTGAAGCTTTCAAAACTAGGGGGAAGCAGGGCCCTCAGCGACCCAGTGCCAGGCAGGGACCCACGTGTCTTCAAAGAAGATGCCACTGGAAGGCAGGTGGGTGGGGGAGGACGAGAGCCATGCACCCCCACTGCTTCCTGTAGGGCAACCCTCCCCCGCCCCTGCTGTAGGGATGACAATAACAACCGGCTGCTCTGAAGAGTTCGCCCCTTCATTTAATGTTGGCGAGGCAGGGGCAAGGAACAGTTTTTCCAGCCATAGCCTTACTTATCACTCTCTGCATTGCAGGCCCTGTCCAGGAGTTTTGTTCCTCTCTGGTAGGTACTGTCACAGTGTACAAGGAAACTGAGGCCCAGGGACGTTAGCTCGCCCGTGGGGACCCAACAGCACCCGTGCGGCAGGGCTGGGCTTTGAACCTTGGCAGTTCAGTTTGTGCCCAAGCTTTACCCCATACTTCCAATCATCTGGAGAGGGCCAGGACTTGTCCAAGGTCAAAGGCAATGGGATGCGGGGCTGCCTTCCCGCCTGGCCGCCACGGCGGTCACGCATCTGGCTCCCCCCCAGTTATAACCAAGTCGTGCTTGGCCTGCCTGAGTCCTCAGCATCCTCACCCTGGCGGCCCTCGGGTTAGAGGATCGGGGTCTTTCCCGAGCCTGGCCGGCCTGGCCTGGGGGCGTGAGCAGTGGCTGCAGGGCACGGTCAGCCTCTCCGCAGCGGAGGAAGCAGCTCCGCTCCGCCCTGGCGGCAATGAGCACGGGCGCTACCTCTTTCTGCACACTGGGCACGGCGGGATCCCGGCAGGAGCCAGGGCTCAGATCCTCCACGTCACAGCTGCTTTTTTTTAAAAAAATTATTTTATTTATTTATTTTCCCCCCACTTGCTGCTTGCTTGCTGTCTGCTCTCTGTGTCCATTCGCTGTGCATTCTTCTGTGTCTGCTTGTCTCCCTTTGTTGCAGCATCTTGCTGCGCCAGCTCTCCGTGGCGCGTGGGCTGTCAGCTCTCGGTGGCATGCAGGTGGTCAGCTCTCGGCGGAGCGGGGCCGTCAGCTATCCACAGTGTGCTGGCCAGCCTGCCTTCACAAGGAGGCCCCGGACGCGAACCCAGGGCCTCCCATATGGTGGACAAGAGCCCAATCGATTGAGCCACAGCCGCTTCCCCACAGCTGCATTTTTAGTGTTTGCCGTGCCCGGGTCTTGGGCTGTGGGCTTGGTCAGTGTGGGCCACTGCATCCTCACGGCCTTGTTACAAGATGGTCCTCTGAGCTTCCCATGCAGGACAGAGGCTCAGAGACTCGGGGGGCTCTGTCTCCTCCTGGGGGCCAGCACTCGCGGCGGGGGGCTGCAGCCCTTGGGGATAAGCAATTGCCTTCACAAAAGCCTTTCTGTGCTATGCTTTGGAAGGGGGTACCAGGGAGTATTTCTGAGACTGAATTTTTCACACCTTTTCCCGGGTGGCCCGTGTTCCGGCAGGAACCAAATCCCCAGCGTTCCGGCCTCGCGTAGGCCTGCCTTGCCGCCCTGTCTCCTCCTGACAGTAAAGCAGGACGAGTTGCAGCCCCTTGGTATGGTGTGGGGCAAAGTGCTGCTTCTCCTTCACGTGCTTCCTTCCAACCAGCCGAGAGCTGGGCTGACCGGCGCGCTCCGGAAAGGCACGGGCAGATGAGTGGACAGGGCGGAGGGCCTGGGGGGCACTAGGCTGGAGCCTGGGGCCTTGGAAAGGCGCCTGCCTCTGCAGGCCCTGGGCCCGATGGCCCTCCCCAGAGTCAGGCCTTGCCTTGCGCGGAGGTCTGCTGGAGAGAGCCTGGGTGAGGGTGGGCAGCGGCGTCTGGGAGGGCAGCGTGGGCTGAGATCTACCTGCTCTAGCCTCTTTCCTACCCCAGGAGGCTTCTCAGGCCGCAGACCAAGGACTGACACGATCACAGGCTGGGGCTCATTCTTGGACCAATTTAAGGTTTTTGGGGAATTGAAGAAATTGTTTAGCCCGGGAGGGCAAAGGCCAGCTGGGATGAGCCTCTGGCAGGCCACAGGTCCCGGTGTCCCAGCAAGCTCGGAGGAGCTGGCTTCTTGCTCTCCCACTTACATGGCGTCAGGCCTGCCCTAGGCGGGGGGAGAGGCACGATCCCCTGCCCCTGGGGATGGAGCCAGGAGGACGAGTGCTTACGCTGGTTGAGGAGGGGGCGGCTCTGGTTTCTGGGTTTAGACTGGTTGGGTTTGAGGACAGAGGAGGTGACCAGCAGTGGAGGTGCCAAACGTTTCAGGAAAGCAGAGAGACTGAGGCACTGCTCAGAAGCCTTTGCCAGTCAGCAGCCCATCCTTAGTAAAACTAGCTGAAGCCAGGAGTGTGGGGGATGCCGCGATGGAGACCTTTGGGCACCTGACCACGTCTCGTGGGACAAGAGGAGAGGTTTTTGGACAGAAATGTGGACAGTTCCTGACATCAGGCTCAGTCTCCTCTGTGGGGTGGGCTGAAGGGCTTTCCAGGGAGCACCGGTGCCTGCCACGCACAGACATTTTAGGGAGCAAGACGTTGACCAGCATCTTCCAGCTGCTTCATAGGAGGACATGCCCATGGCCCCACCAGACCTGTTCCAGGGCAGGCCCGGGGCAGGTAAGCACGTGCGGGCAGGTGGAGGTGTAGCTCACCGCCTCTGCTGGGAGCCAGGTCAAATCAACCCACTCTGCTGCTGAGAGGTACAAATGCAGGGTGGGAAGAGATAATTAAAAAAAAAAAAAGGGAAAAACCTTGACTCATCTGAAGGCTGGAAAAATGTGTATCTGTTTTAGTGAGATTAAGCATCTTTTCATTTAAGAGCCATTTATATTTCCTTTCTTGGGAAGTGCTCATAAACTTTTTCTAATTTTTCTATTGGGCTATTAGTCTTTTTCTTGATTGATTTATATAAAGGAAATTATATAATGACTTTTTACGTGAAGGAAATTAGCCCTTTGTCATGAATTGCCACCACTTCTTCCCCAGTTTGCCATGTCTTCTAATTTTCCTTGATAGTAGTTTGTGATACACATAACTTTTTATTTTTATGTAATCAATACCAATTTTCATAATTATTTCAATTTCCAGATTCTCAATCTAGTACTCTCTATCCAAATGTATCCAAAACCCAACGTTGGTCTTAATCGTTGGGAAAGCTCAGGGGCTGCCCTGGGGGCTGAGCTCCTGGTGACTTCTCCAGGCAGCCCCGAGCAGGGAGAAGGGGCCTTGGCTGAGCCGTGCAGCCTCCCCCTCCCCGGGCTTCCTTGTGGGTGTCGGGAATCTGTTCTCGGTGTTACAAGGTGCCAAGGAGGGGCTCCCTGGCCTGGCGCCCGCAGCCAGGGCAGTAGCCTCACCAGCTGGCCTCTTGTTGGACTCTGATCGCTTCCCACTGAGTTTATGCTTTGTACCTCATAAATTGTCATCCTATAAAACAAAAAGGAGATTTCTGGTTGTTTTCTTCTCTGCAGTTTCCCGGTGCCGAGAAGAGCACCTGGCACACCGTCAGTGTTCAATAAATGCTTGTTGGTGAACGACTGCCCCATCCTCGGCCCTGCGCCTGCCCCTCGGCACCGGGTGAGGACGCTGAAGCAGGAGGCCGGGGCTGACGGGCGCCTCCTCTCGTGCCCCGACCCAGAAGGGTGGGTTCGTTTGAAAGCAGAGTGTGGAGACCCTCCTGGGCAGGGTGTCTGGGCACCCCATGAGAGCATCAGGCTAGCAGGGAATGTCCAGGCCCCAGGCCGGGTGCTGGCAGAACGTGGCGCTGCCCAGCTCCGATGGGAGGCTGCAGGGCACCCCACGGATGCCGGGGCCAGCGCGCCTGTTGCCCGGGCCAGGGCGCGCTCGCTTCCAGCAGAGGTGACTTTTATCGAGCACAGCCCCGATGTGCGTGCTCCAGGCTGGGACGACAGGGGACTTGCTCTTGGGTCCCTCTCTCAAGGGCCAGCATGTGGCCGTTGCCCTGGACCTCCCGTCTGCCTCCAGGCACTCAAGGGACCCGTCAGTGGGGCGCTGGGGAGCAGGGGAGCTGCCGGGAGCAGGGCTGCGTGGGAGCCTGCCTGGCAGCTAAAAGGAGGCCCCATGAGGGAGGAAGTGCTGGGGACAGGTATGGGGGTGTGTGTTCATTTGTGTGCAATTTATCAGATGTGCACACAGGCATTTCTGTGCTCATGTGTCCTGTATGTGCAAATGAGCATGGCCTGGTGTGAAGGTTACAGGCTGCGGTCACCAATGGGTGACACTAGGAATATGTAACACCCAGCCCTGCCCAGATGCCGGCTCATCAGAATGGACCCTGGAGGGGTGGGAGGCCCACAGGGTCCTATGGGAGGGGCTAGGACACCTGGGTGGGGGGAGGTGATTTGGGGAGCTTGGGGCAACATACCAATGGGGACAGATGCTTTTGATAGTTTAATAGCTGGGTTGGCCTTCCTTGTGCTAATGGGTGGGCATCAGTTCTGCTGTCACCAAAAATAAACATGGGCGAGTAATTAGGAAAATTCATTCTGAATAAGGTAGGTTCCATTTTCTTCAACAAAGGGATGACAGGACCATTTACAGGCTGGAAAGCACATTCTCTTGGCTCTAGACAAGTTACTTTAACCCCCTGGAAAATGGGGATGATTAGACCACCTTTATGTAAGGTTAGTGTCAAGATTAAGTAACCCAACAGAGCAGGCCTGGCATGTGGAAGTTATTATTATCATTTTTATTATAAAAAACGGCACTGTGTGTGTGTTTAGACATGGGTTTTGGAGATTGCACACATCTGGATTTTCAGCCCAGTTTGTTGTTTATAAATTGTAAAAGTGAAGCAACTTGACCCTTTGAGCCTCAGTTTCCCCAATAGTACATCACAACCGGTGTGTTGTAGCAACATCATGAACAGAGCCTTGCACAAAGTAAGTGATCAAGAGGTGAGTCCTATTATTACTGATGATGATGATGATGACAAAGATGATGGCATAAACAGAAGGGAACCCCCAGCAGTCTGTCAGAACCTGGTGATGATGATGATGAAGATGATGATGATGAAGGTAAACAGGAGGGGGCCCTAGGCAGTCGAAAGAACTGAAGGTCCAACTGCTTCATTGTCAGGTGGTCTGGAGAGGTACAGCTGGGGCTGAGCACATGCGTCCCTGGGGCTGTGGCCAGAGGGGCTCCCCGCAGCATGAACCCACTGCAGGGTCCACCTTGCCCACTGAGCCGAGGCCTAGCTCCGTGGCCACCTTCAGGACTGGGCGAGATGGGCTTGCTGGATGCGCCTTTCATTACCATGGACTAACTCGTACGTCATCGCCCTGCGCTGGTCACTTACTCCCCAGTCCTCGTCCATGCGTTTGAGCAGGCACCCTCCAGGGAGCCTGGGCACCTAGTGACTTGGGCGAGGGGAGGAGAGGAGAGGGCCTCGCTCGCTCCCTGCAGACGGAGCAGCGTCTCGGTGGGCCTGGTCCCGAGAACCCTCCTCTGCACAGGGCGAGGTCTGCCCTTTAGCTGGTGGCAGAGGCAGCAACCCAAACGAGCCCCACCGCAAGGAGCGAGCGTTCCAGACCCCTCTGCAACTGCTAGGGATGGTGAGGGAGAGGCGGGGCCAAGAGGGTCGCCGTGCTCAGAGAACGCAGGTTTCTGGGGCCCACCTTCAGATAATAAAAATAGCAAAGGCAGTATTGCTCCCGACACCACTCTAAGCGATGTGCGCATGTCATCTTCTGTAATCCTCACAGGAACCCCAGAGGAAGGTAAGATTATCCCATGTTACGCATGGGGAAACAGAGATCAGAGCGTCTCTGGCCTTGCCCGATGTCTCACCCCTTCCCCTGCAAGGGAGTGGACTTTCCTTCCTGGGTCCTCTCTTGGACGATGGGACCGAAAGATTAAACTGTTTCTTGCCCTTCACTAAGATTTGGGTGGAATTCTGGGAAATTGGAGACATGGAGCCAAGAGAGAAGCCCTGGAGTTCGCTGAGTTCCACCGTGGCGCGCAGCTGCCTGGAGAGCCTCTGGGGACCGTCCCGGCGTGGCCATCTATGCCTGGCCCCTCCGTGCTCTGCCTCTCCCAGAGAAGAATGGCAGGAAGGGACACCCCATCCAGGGTGCACTGCTGGACCCTGGAAGGTGTGTGCTTGGGACACTTCTGCGTCCACGCCGATCCCCCCAGTTCTGCTGAGCCCCTGCCCAGGGAAAAGATGAGTGTGCCCAGGCCTTGCCTGAGGGAGAGGGAGGTCCCTGCGGGTTTGGGGACTCTGGAAGCTTTATGGTGGGCACCCAAGACGGGCATGCCACCGGGAAAGGGGAGGGAGGTGGGGGCTGCGGGCAAAGCCCCCAAAGCCACATTTGCTGAGCCTTTCTCCCCAGGTGCCAGATGGGCTGGGTGCTGATGAGGGGCGGCTCTGCATCTCCTGCAGGGTTTGGCTCACTTATTTATGCCCGTGTGCTCGCCTCACCCCAGCCCCTCTGTGAGCCCCCCCCGGGTCAGGCCCCCCAAAGCCCATGCCAGGGACTTGAGGTAGAAGCATGAAGAGGACTTAACTGAGAACTGGAAACTGGTCGGCTCTTCGCTGCACTGTCCGGCCATGGTGGCCGCCCGGGGGCCCCCCGCAGCTCTTTGGATCCATGTCTGGGGGAAGCTCTTGGGGTGCAGGCGGCTGAGGGCCCAGTCAGAGCCCTGGGGGAGCCCGTGGCCCCCAGCACGATGGACCCTGGCTGCCCTCTCCCTCTCCAGCTCTCTTGATTTGGGGTCAATGGCATTTGATCTCACAGCAAACACCGTGGAATTTCCTGGGAGAAAGGACGGGAGGCGAACAGGTCCCACCTCCACCTTGCAACCCATCCCGTGCCCCTTTCCCCCTGGAGCCCCTGGGGGGGGCATCAGGTTTCGCCCCCCTGGAGGAATTTTGTGTTTGATTTTCTACCTGTGGGCCACTGGGCCAGGGGCTGGCTCTGGTCCCTGCTGGCCCTGAGCCTCTCACCTCTTTCAGGGCCACCGAGCAAACCCAAGCTGTGCCCACGGCCGGGTCCTAGGTGGGGGCGGCTGGATTCTAAGTGTCTTAACCTCTCCTGGGGCTGTTGTTTACATTTATTATTATTATTTTTTGACACATTTTTAAAAATTAAAGTTAATAGATCACACAGAACGTTACATTAAAAAAAAACATAAGAGGTTCCCATATAACCCACTCCCCACTCCCCCACCTTCATCAGTTTTGTAAATTGTATTTTTTTGAAGATACATACATCACAAGAAAAGGTTACATTAAAAAAACATAAAGAGGTTCCCGTATACCCCCCACTCCCCCAGCCCAGTCCTCCCACATCAACAACCTCCCCCATCATCGCGGCACACTCATCGCACTCGACGAACACATTCTGGAGCACTGCTGCACCACGTGGATAAAAGTTTACCCTGTAGTTCACACTCTCCCCCAGTCCATTCAGTGGGTTATGGCAGGACATATATTGTCCAGCATCTGTCCCTGCAATATCATTCAGGACAACGCCAAGTCCCCAAAATGCCCCCACCTCGCATCTCTTTATTTATTTTTTTAGAGAAGTTGCAGGTCTGCAGAAAAAGCAGGCAGAAAGCATGCGCTCCCCAGCCCCTGCCCCATCGCCAACACGGTGCGTTCCTGCAGCACCTGCGCTACGGTGGGCGAAAGAACAGCCTCACTGTGGCACCCCCGACGCCCGGAGTTTCTCGGCGGCTCCTGCCCAGGGCCTGTTTCCTTCTGGTCCCACCGCCAGCGTCCCCATGCGCTCAGAACCGCCGGCCCCGGGGCCGCGGGCAGCGCGCTCCTTGCCTCGGCTTTCTGACCTGGGCCTCTGGGGGTGCCGATTTCCCTGGCAATCGTTCCTCACCTGCAGGGCCCTGGGGTGCCAGCCTGCGCCCCCCTGCCCCTCCCTCCCTAATCCCAGCGCCTCCCCGGGCCCTCGCTCCCCGCGGGGACCCTTGGCCTCTGTGTGTAGACACGAATGTTGTTTCTCACACGTCCGCCGCGCCGCTTTGCCTTAATTTGGTGTCCCGCCGGGCGCCGGCGGGAGGCCACTCAAACATTATGTCAGTGATCTCAAAATTGAGCCCCGGGGCTTTCTTCTGCCAGCGGCCGGAGCAGATGTGTGGCACACTTTATTAACTCGGGGACCCACGAGTTGAAAATTTCATTAGTTGGAGGGGGGGGCTAAGTCCCATCAAGAGACCCGGTTTGGACAGATTCTTTGTGTCAACCTGACCCCTAGCAAAACGGATTATTGTTCTAAGTGAGACAAGTGACCTAATGTTCTGCCTATTATGCACACATGGTCTGTAACCTTTTAAAACGCGAGTGTGGGAAACAGCGCGCTCGGCCACATCCCTGACCACGGATTCCTGACAGGTGGCAGCCGGGCTCCTAGCAACGCCGCCGGGGGCCTGGAATGACGCGGGGGCACCGAGGCTCCCTCGGGCCAGGTAGGGGCTGGGGTCATAGGGTAGGGGGAGAAGGAACCCTAGAGGAGCGCCTCGGCCTCCAGTGCCCCCCTGTGACAGGCCGGGGGAGCGCCCTGGCCCGGGGGCCAGCAGCGAGGAGCCCAGGAGCAGCTCCCTCCCACGTCCTCTCGGTCCCCTGGCCTGCCACCAGGCCTGGGGGAGCTGCGCCCCTGACCCTGGACGCTGTTCAATTGCTACGAAGAAGTGACTAAGGCCCCGGGCGGGGCTTGCAGGGGTGTCACGGCCCCGGTTGCAGGTTGCATCTTCCACCTCTGTGTACTGGGACCCCCTGCACTCCCCTCCTTCCAGGTGAGACAAGAGTCCTGTGGCCTACCCGAGACGACTCAACGCCTGTGACTTCAAGCATGTGACTGTGGGAAGCAGTCCGTGCCGCCACACCCCTGCCCACGGATTCCTGCGGGGGCAGCCGGCTGCAGGGGAAGGGAAGGTGCGGTCAGTTGAGGTCAGCGCCTCCCGAGGCTGCCCGGGAAGGCCCTGAGCTGGGGGCTGGGGCGGAGACCACGGGGCCTGGCCACCAGTCGGGGGGCGAGAAGCTGGAGGGCAGGGAGACATTGCTCCCGGCCGAGGGGGCTGGATGGGGTTGGCTGGCTGGGGAGCCTGCGGCGGAGGAGAGCCTGCAGTGAGCCTGGGCACAGGCCACAGGGATGGAAAACGTGGGGTCTCGGCAGGAAGGGGGCAGGTGCGGGTCTTTGACAGGAGGTGCTGGGATGTGGCAGGTGGCTGTGACCATCCCCGGCATGCCGTGCCTTGCCCGTGTTGGATGATCCTCTGCCGAGAGGGACTCGAGTAGCGAGTGCTCGGGCAACGTTGCTGCCGGCACTGGGGTCTCCCGGGGGGTCTGTCGTGGCGCTCAGCCCTCGGTCAAATCCAGCTCTCGGGGGGTGGCCGAGCAGGCTGCGGGCCTGGGCTGGGCTCTCCCTGGAGCATCTGTGACCTGGCCTCCCAGGGAACGGAGGGGGCTACACTGGCCCCTGCCTTCTGACAGACACAAAGCAGAGCTGGTTGTAAAAACTTAATTAAACGAAATATTTTAACAAGAAATTCCAAGAACAGAATGCCCTGCTTGTAAGCAAGCCATCCCAGACATAAAAGCTGATGGGAAGCGTGTGTTCTGTCCAGCAAGGAAGGGGATAGTGCAGGGGGCGGTGAGCTCAGGGGGATGGCGGTCACCCCCTTGGGGCCAGGGAAAGCCTGGGGTCCTGACCACAGTTCAGGCTGAGCACCTACTCTGTACCGGGCCACGAGCTAGGCTCTGGGTACATGATGCGCTCGTCTTCCCCCATGGGTTCCTGGGATCTGGGAGGGGGGACGCCGGGGAAGGAGACGTGCTCCCCTCAGGTCATGGGGTACGACTGTGGCAGTGCCGGGACTGAACCGCAGGGCCAGGCTTCTTCTACTTCCCCACCACAGCTGCACTAGAAGAGACCCTGGCGAGCAAGCACGGCTGCCTGGGCAGTGGCCCTAGACTGCAGCCCCGTCCTACCCAAGGGCCCCCTGCAGGGCCAGGATGGGCCACTGCACTGCACCTCAGGGCAGCACAGCCGAATCCTGTCCTACGGCAGCCAGGGCCGAGGAGGGACAGGCGCTCCATTTCAGGCCTGCAGACCAGGGCGGTTGTGCAGGTCGACCAGCAAACCGGGCCGGCATGCCCAAGGAGCAGGTGCCCAGCCTCGGGCCCGAGGGAGCACAGGGCCCCTGGAGAGCCGTGATGGCTCTGGGTAGACCATTGAAACGCGTGGAGCTCGCACGAGGGCTGGATGGTCTGAGAGGCCTTCCTGGGGACCGTAGGACCTGAGGATTTCCGGGGGTGGGCGTTCCGGGCGGGGAGAAGGGGGTGAGCAGAGTGTGGAGGTGGGGGCAGGAGGGGCCTGCCTGGAGGGCAGGGTGGAGCCTGGGACACTCAGGGACACAGCCCTGGCCAGGTGACGGGAAGCATCTCCTTCTCCACGGCAGCCCACGACCCGGGTGGGGAAATGTTCTGCGCGCAGGAAGCAGCTCACCTCGTCTGTTTCTCTCGACTGCTTGTTTCTGGGACCAGAAGTATTTTTGTGGAGCAGAGGCGAGCCTTTCGGTCACCAGGTATACTTTTCTCGTGCTCTCTTTCAAGGGCCTCCCTGAGACTCAGTACCAACCTGATCTAAGAAAACCCACTGAAGAACCCTAAAATCCGCAAAAGCCATTAATTGAACAGAACTGTTCAGGACAGGAGGAAACTCTGCTTTCCCAGAATATTCACCATCCAGGTCCTTTGGAATAAGATTTCAAGCAGTTGATGATACAAATATAAAATGATTTATCATAGGGAATGCCCAAGTTTTCTGGGTCCCGGTGAGGATGTAAAGGGAGGCAGGGCTGTGAGAGGTTCGGAATCAGTAACTAACTCCTTTTGCAGCAGAAAAAAAAAAAAAATTTTAAATTTATTTATTTATTTATTTTATTTCTCTCCCCTTTCCCCCCCACCCTGGTTGTCTGCTCTTTGTGTCTATTTGCTGAGTCTTCTTCTTTGTCCACTTCTGTTGTCAGTGGCATGGGAATCTGTGTTTCCTTTTGTTGCATCATCTAGTTGTGTCAGCTCTCCGTGTGTGCGGCACCATTCCTGGGCAGACTGCACTTCGTTTCATGCTGGGCAGCTCTCCTTTCGGGGCACACTCCTTGCACGTGGGGCTCCCCTACGTGGGGGACACCCCTGCGTGGCACGGCACTCCTTGCGCACATCAGCACTGCGCATGGGCCAGCTCCACACGGGTCAAGGAGGCCCGGGGTTTGAACTGTGGACCTCCCATGTGGCAGACGGACGCCCTAACCACTGGGCCAAGTCTGCCGCCTGCAGCAGAAGAATTTGTTGCAAATTCTCCCGCCTGCACTGTCAGTTTTCTTCCACGAGGCCCAGGAAGGAGGCGGGCGGGGGCCGTGCCGTTAGGAATCTGCATGCCAGACCGTCGTCGCAGGGAACAAAATGAAGACGTTCACTGCCCTGGCCCCGCGCCGGTCCCACTGCGGACCACAGGAGTGTGTGGCTCGGGTGGGCCACACTGGAGGAGCCCTGCCTTGCCCCATGGGCCCGTGGGGAGGGCGAGCACCCCTGGGTGCCCCTTCACCCATACTGCCTTGTCCCAGGAAAATGGTGTGGCAAGAACCCGAACACAGATGTGAAGTCACAGATGTGGGTACGGCCCCGGGTGTATTTGTGACAGGGAGAAAAAAGGCCTGACAGGTGCCTGCAAGTGGCTCCTGCTGGCCTGAAAGGAAGGCAGCGCTTCTCCTGGTAAGAGGACTTCTTGTCCCTTCCGTCCGTGGAAAGCTCTCTCTGGCTTGGTTCGGTATAAAATGGGGGACCTCACCCCTTCACCAGACCCAACCTATAGAGAAGAGGTTTAGCTAAAGGGGGGTCCAACTGTCCTGCATTCCACGACAGCAGGAGTGCTCCTCTGTGGGGTGGGCCGTTCAGGGTCTAGGGGAGGGGGCTTGGTCCGGGAGCCCTGGAGAGATGGAGCAGGGGTTCACAGGAGGACAGCCGCGTGGGAGGGGCAGCCGAGGAGCTTGGGGGGCCGTGTGGGGTGGAGCTCAGACTGGTTTATCCAGATATTTAAAAGGAAGAAGGCCTGCGGCTGGAGAATGGGCGGCATCCAGGCAGCCGCCCTTGGGTACGTAGGAAATTCAGGCTTGTATTTCTGCATGCTGGGCCTGCTCAAAGTAGGATGTGCTGCTCTGCCCGGTCAAAATAGAGCCACGGGCTGTCTGTGCAGAGGGGCGGTGACCCCCCAAGCTCACAGCATTCCAGCCCATGGCCGAGATGGGGCTGGAGTCTAGGCCTCCGGTCATGTAGTGGCCCCCGCTGGACCCACCGGCTGCCCTGCTTGGCCCGAGGGAAGGTTCCTGAAGGCCAAGCTCCCACTGGCTGCCCTTGGAGAGGGACAGGGAAGTGGCAGGTGGCAGAGCTATTTATTCTCTGCCTCCCACCCCAGTGCCAAGGCTTCCCCCTCCGCACGGAGCTTGGGGGGGCAGGGAAGCCAGCGAAGGCTTTTGGCGTTCATACACCTGCCCAGAGGTCAGCTCATCAAGCAGGCAGAGCAAACCCTCTGAGCCCAGAGGAACTTCAGCCGCCGCCTTCCCGTCCACGTGGATGGCCAGTCAACCAATGGCGTATGCCAGTGCTGAGAGAGTGCTTCCCGAGGGAGCCCACAGAAGGGAGGGCCTGTTTCAGCAACCTCAGGAAAGCCACCCGGTGAAGAGGAAAAGGCCTAGGGGAGGCCCTGCCATGGCCTGGCATGGGGCAGCGTCATCAGGGCACGCCTGTGGATTGCCGGTGCCTCAGAGGTGACAGAGAAGCCTGCAAGGGCTTGGAGGCTTTTATTTCGCTCCTTGAAATATCTCCCTCGAGATGGGGAAGCGTCGTTCAGGCAGGAGGGAGACTGAGGCTGGCTCCATTTGCCTGGAGGCGACTGTCCTTCGGGTGCCAGGATCAGAGAAGTGAAGCGGCTCTCCCAGGGCCCCAGAGCTAGTGGGTGGCAACTGAATATGTGCCAGGCATGTAAAGATCTTTCTTGTCCCATTTTTGTTTTGCTTAGTTAATAATAGAATAGAAACCCACAACCGCGTAACCTGGCTGAGAACTAGGGCAGCGACAGCAACTTAATCGTTGTCCTCCTCACCCATCCTCTCCCAGCCTTTCTCTGCCAGACGTAACCTATCCCAATCTTGAGTTTATCATTCCCTTGCTTTAAGACTAGAATCCTGGAAAACAAAGGGCTTGGTTGTAGTTGATTTTAGTATTATTGCAAGGGTCAACTCTATTTTATTTACTCTTTGGTGCCTTATCTTTCTACTTGATATTGTATTGAGTCATCTATCTTGACACAACCACTTTATCCGTTCTCCATGTGCAGGACACTCAAGATCCATGACCTTGTTCAACTTTCACGAGAACCCAATAACAGGTGGAAACCACTTTTTTTGTCCTGCTCCGGGTGGCTCCACCAACTCTTCTTTCATTAGATGCATTTTAAAGATGAAATTGTAGGGTAGAGAAATCAAGTCACTTTTCTGAGGTTGCACAACTCATGGAGGACAAAACTAGAATTCGGTGCGGGAGCCTGGGCCACCTTTTGAGAAGAGCACGAGCTGGTGGGTCTTCCCGGCCTTAGATGGGTGGAGCTGCATCATCTCTCCATGCATCGTGGAATTCCAGGAATGTTCTAACAAGTCCAGCTCCAGTTCACCCAGCCCAGTCCCGGGTCATGGAGCTATCCCAGGACCCATCCTTCTACCTGGATCTTCTTCCAGCTTGAGAAGGAGAAGAGAGAGGCCCACGGAGGGCCTGCAGAGCCCTGGTGGAGATGGTTCTGTCCGCTGAGCTGCACTGTCCTCAGGCCACTGTCCTCTTAGAGCCTAAGCTCTGGATGCCTCTGCCCACTGTGCCCTGGTGTGCCTGCAGCACAACCGGTGTCCCAGTCGAAGCCTGATGACAGGGGCAGGGACACACGTCCGCAGTTCACATGGCAGGTGCCTCCAAGCCATCGCCCCAAATTGAGCCTCGCTGGTGAAATTGCCACAAGTGTCAGAGCTCACTGCTTCCAGCCCCGAGCACGGCTGACTTGAAGCTGCTCAGGCCTGAGGGAGGAGTGAGCCCGTGTGCGCAGGAGGAGGGCAGCGCCCTCTCCTTGCAGGAACATGTGTACCTACTCCACCAACTTTTATGAAGCCCTGGAATGTTATTTGTTGGTGACCACCCAACCACCCCCCCAGCAAATGGAGCACTCTGCAGGGAGCTGGGCTGACCTCTTAATGCGAAACAGCAAGAGAAGGCGATGAGCTAAGAGGTAGGGTCTGTTGCTGCACATTTATCTCTGGTTATTAGACACTTTTAGAGGGAACATCTGTTTGTCCACCCTTAATTCCTACTGCAGGCCCTGTTAGAGGGCCAGCTTGTCCCTCTCCTGACTGAAAGGGGACTGGAATCATAAATTGTTAGAAGGGGGACCAAGAAGAAGAGTTCAGAGAGGATTTTGCTCATCTCCCAAAAAAGGGGATTTGGGCTCCTCACCTGGCTAGCTTTCAAGTGACAAGCAAAAGGAAATGGAGGCTTTTCCAAGGGCACTGTGTGGTGTCCCACTTACCATGGACCCACTGATGGCAAAGGTTTAGCCTGGGATAGCACTGCCAGTCTAGGTGGGACCTGGGAGTCAAACCAAAGCACGCAACTCAATCCCACGTCAGAGGTTCCGGGGACCTGGACTGGGCTCCATTATTTCAATTCTTCTTTGGTTTTACACTTTGGGTATTTGCTTTACAGGAAGAATATCTGTGTTTCTAGCAGCACTTTCTATGGCATCTCACAGTACGTTCTTTGAGATGTACAAGTTGGCTCACTCTCAAGACAACAGGCTGATGAATTATACAAGAGGAAAAATTCTTTGTTTTCTTGTTAAGTTTCTAGAGATACTTAAAAGGGCATAAAATCAACACAACAATTGACTACAATTCCCCGTGTCCCTATTCCTCTGGATGTTGTTTTTCTCTCCCACACTTCCAGTTGGTCTCCCTCCTCTGGGATACGCCTCTGTGACTTGACATTCACAGGGGATCCCCTAGACCCTTCCCTGGTCTGGTAGGTGATGAGCCATGGCTCTCACTTAAAATCTCCCCTTTAGCCCCGTCCTCCCGTTTCTATTGATAACCTAGAGCGCTTCAAGTCACCCAGGTTTAGAATTCTATAATTCTGGAAATTATTCCTTTCTACTCATTGCTCTTCCCGTCCTCCCACCCCCACCACAGGTGGTGCTTATGAAGGCAGCTCCACTTCCAATAGTGCTTTCTCCCATTTCTTCTGCCCTAAATGATCAGGTACCCGGTTCTGTCAATTCTCCTCTTGTGACTCCGTGCGTGGCCTGCCTCTCCTCACGAGTCCCACGGATCCTCACAATCTCAGCTGGGCTCTGATACAGCGTCATGTCCATGCCGATCCCTTTACAGTGCCTCCTGCACACGCTGCCATATCCAGTTCCCTGATTCACGCCTCATCCCACCCTCCTGCTCAGGGGCTTTCTTTGGATGGCCCTGTCCAGCAAGGCGGACCAGTTCTCCACTCTGGCAGTAAAGCCCTCCACAGCCCTGCCAAACGTGCCTTTCCAGTCCTGCTTTCCTCTCGCTTTCCCTGTGCACTGAAAAAGGTCAGTCTGTGTCTCTTGAACTTAGCCACCTTTCTTTCTTGCATGTGTTTCCCCCCTTATCTGCTTGTCAAAATGCCGTGTATCTTCAATACCCAAGCCGACCTTCTCTGTGAGCACTTTCCTAGCACACACCCTTTCCTGTTTTAAGCATCACAATACTTTGTTTATACCTGTCATGAGACACCAAGGGCATTCCACCTCCGACAGACAGATGGACAGACAGACATCCAGCAGCTGCGTCTTACTGATCTCAGTCTCCTCTCCAGAGGCTTTGCCCACACTGAATGAATGCTCCTTAAATTTGCTTGATCTCCCACCTCTTCTCTCTGTCCTTGCCATAAACTCATTCAGATGATCATTGACTACTAGTGGCTCTGTTTCCACAAAAGACTATAGGTGACAACACACTGTCACAGCTATCATTTCAACTGATTTTCATGGAGAGCAGTGCAAGGCAGGCAGGACTGATATTCTCTCCAGTGTATGGAGAAGAAACCTGAGGCTCACAGAGGGGAAATAATTTGCCTGAAGACACAGGTATAAGTCAGGAATGCAGCCCGGATGGAACCCAAAGAAGTATCCTGATACACAGTAGAAGACCCAAGTAGAGAGAAAGCAACCCTCTGAGCCCATCAAAGGTTCCCTTCCTCCAAACTTCTTGAGCAGAGGGAAGACGTGCTGAGCCAGCCAGGGGCACCTCCCCTGAGGAACACCACCTGGGAGCTGGCAGGGGCACGGTGGTGGTCCCATGAGCAGTTTGGATCTGTGACTGTTGCTCCTCCTTTCAGCCCCAGATAACGACATCTTCAGGTGAGCACAAGGAGCCATGGACTGCCTCCTCCCCAACCAATTAGGTCCACCTTCCAGCTGAACACTCATTAGCCTCTTGCTTCTCCTACCTCATCAGGGCACTTGCAGAGCGATGCCTGGAGCCACTCATATGTGGTATCCAGGGCTTGGGGTCTAATTCTGCCCCTTCTTCACCCTCAAAACTGACTGCTCATTGACCCAGTCCTTCCCTTCCTCTGTCCCTCCTTCCATCCACCCACCAACTCACTAGACTGTCACTAGACATCCACCAGACTGTCCTCGAGTCCCTGATCCACACACCGCTGTGTTCCCCACTGCCCTAGGCCTCTTCCTGGCTCCTCGGTTCCAGCAGAAAAACCCTTCTAAGATGCCAAATGGCTAATAGGTTTCCTTTTCCTGCAACGCTTGCACATTTGAACAGTAGGGTCACCAAGAGAATGTGAAGCTTTCACCAAAAAAATGTTGCAGCTTGAAGGCAACTTTGGATAAAAAGGGTTTTTTCCAAACAGACATCATACAGGAAGGGGTGGGATGGGGTGGGCGAGGGCAGTAACCTCCCCCCGGGTCTTATTCCCCAGAGGTAACTCTCTTTGTTCTTCAGAGCCATTGAAAGGAAAGTGCCACTTTATATCCAGCCTTCCCAGGGAAGCTAGGAAACGAGTGACAGTTGAGCTGCACAGGTCCCTGAAGCTTTCCCTCACTATTGCTAAGCTCAGGCGCTCTGCTTGGAGGCTGCCAAGATTTAAACTCGGACATTGAGATGAGTGAATGTGGCAGGGGAAGATGCTCGGGCTTAGATTACCTTGGGAGTGAAATGTTAGGTTTGGGAAAATCAGGGAATTGACGAGCATAAATGTATGCTTGGTTCCAGAAACGTTAGGAAGCCATGCCCCATCCCTCCTTTCTCATCCTCACTGCCTTTGGCCCAAATGGACCCTGGTTGAGCTGCAGGAAGACTTCTGAGGTCCCCGTTAGCAGGAAGCCCTTGCGGGGAGGATTCCCTGGCCACCCCTCTCCTCTCCTAGCAGACCAGGTAACAAAAGGGCCTGTTGGCTCATCTCGGGCTGAGAGCCCCCCCTGGCCGGGGCAGGCTAGCTGTCCAGGGACACCGTGTGGGACATAAAGGAAAGTGAGGCATTGCTGGGGATCAAATTATGTGAAAGCCCTTAGGAACACTTTTTCCTTCTCATTTGGCAAATGCAATTCCTGAGACCACTCAGTTACCTCTTTTTTTTTTTTAGGAGGAAAAGTATTTCCCCTAAGAATTCTTCTTTACTCTCACTCAAGCCACAGTGTGTATTTTGCTAGAGGGTGTGAAGTGCCAGAACGTTTGAGTCAACACCCTGATTTTGCTTCTCTTCCCATACGAACCAACCACTCCAAGTGGTACAATACACAATCCAGAGCTCCTTTATTTGGTTCTCCCCACCTCAAGTCAAGCAAAATAACTCAGCTCCTGATTTGCTTTAACTTGTAAAAATACAGTTCCCTAGAGTCCAAGTGCCAGCTTCAGGGCAGGTATGGCTCACCCGTAATCCTGCTTGTACTCAGCGGCCTCCTGCAGGGCTGCTCATGGCCCAGCTGTGACCTAAGTGTTGGTCAAGTGACTCTTTGCAAGCCACCCATTTCACAAGGCCTTGTTCAATGCATTGTGTCAGTATCTGCAGTGTGAATTTCTTATCCAACTCTGTGAACATTTAATTGGGCCAGAAGAATAAATGAGAATTGTTTCAGAAAACATTAGAAGTTGATAGTAAGTTCTCCCGAGGCGACCTTGATGTAAGGGTTCATGTCATAGGCTTGGGTTGATTGCAGCATTTCCAGTAACTCAGTGATAAATCTCAGAAACATGAGGTAGTTTTGAATGGACAGGTCAATCAATCTTGTGGAGCTGGCAATGAATTTTTCATAGCAATCAGAGAGTAGGTCTGAAAAATCCTGCAGTTTATATCTGAACTGCTGCTGGTAATCAGAAATCATTTCCTTCATTGCAGTGGCCCAGCTCTTAATTATTTCCTGAGCAGTGGCAGAAAGTTCTGCAATCTTCTCTTTCCCTTTTCCATCTGCATCAATAAGGATGCTGAGATATTCCTGGAGATTTTTGTGCACAGATTCTTCAGTGTTATTCAAAAGCTGGGAAGCAAAGTCAGCAGCCTGGCTCCTGTATTTAGAATAGAGGTCTTTAAGGCCTGCTAGTAGGTTCTGGATCTGGATAATTATCTTTTCTTCAAGTTCATAATATTTCACTGTCCAGCCAATCATACTTGGATCAAAATATTCTTCCCGAAGAGCCTTTATGTACTGATGGAGCTGCTGTAGCTCTTGAGAAGCATCCTGAAATATGGTTTGAATAAATTCATTAAATTTGCCAAGGATATTATAGAGGTTTTCTTTCAGTAATCTAAAAACAAATGGAATATGTACATTGAAGACTGTCATGACCTCAGACTGGGTTTCATTAATGAGATAAAGAAATGTCTTCTCCTTTAAGTATTTAATTCCACGGTCCGCATCTAGGAAAAGGCTTTGTATAGATCTCCGAAGATTAGTTAGCATCTTCGTACTATTGATAGACTGGAGGTCGTTCAAATTCTTTTGGACCTCTTGTGATAAAAATTTCAACAGGTTCACATCCTCCAGGAATATATCAATTAGTTTTTGGGTTCTTGAATCAAAAAGACTTTTGACTTTTAGGTCCTTGATAAAATCAGATTTCTCTTCTAGGTCTTGGAAATAGGAAAAGAGTATTTCTAACCCTTCATGGATTTTAGAATTGACCTGGGACAGGACCTTCCCTACCTCCCTTAAGACCATATTGCAGAGTTCATCTCCAGTGTATGCCCTAGCTGCTCCTGGGAGCTGGAATCTGGAGACCCTCAGGAAATGAATGAGTTAGTCAATCAGTTGCAGGACTGTCCCACGGAGTTCTTGAAGAAATCGTGCTAAGTGGCCATACATCTCATCCTTGTATCTCTGGAAACTGGTTTGGCCCTCCTGAGCCCATAGTTCCCAGTAAAGATTCTGAGCCTTGTCCTTCCACTGCTCATAGGTTCCAGCGGTGCTGTCGGCTGCCCTCTGCAGCTCCACACCCACCTCGTCTATCCGCCTCTGCAGACTTCTTCTCAGTCGGGAAGACGCGTCTTGCAGGTCCAGTCCCGTGTATTCCTGGTGGTACTTGTTGACAAAGTCATAGAGCGCCCCCGTGGCCTTGGGCACGTTGTCTTTCAGCGAGCTTAGCAACCTGGAAGCTGCCTCTTCTTCCCAATTAACGTCGATCAGAATTTCATCATTAGATTCCTGGTAATTCAGTTCAGTTTCGAATATGCTGAGCTTTTTAACTGGAGGGGACTGAAAGCAGCAAAAAAAAAAAAAAAGAGAGATTGAAAGATCATGTTTTCAGTTGACCTTGATTACATAATATAATACACAGAAAACTTCATTTGCAATTAAAGGTAAAGCTCAGAGGCATTTTCATATTCTGAAGGAGAATTATCTTTCATGTATCCGTTTCTGGGTTTGTTTTTACACAAGTCCACCATTAATTCCTCTTTATCACATGTCCCAGAAAGGATGAAGATAAATGTGTGTGGCATTTACATACCGCCACTTACAGTAAGGCCTTTCTAGGCGTCAAAATCAGAAGAAGTTGGGAAGGAGAAGGAGGAGAAAGAGGAGGAGGAGGGGGAGGGGAGGCAGAGGAGGAGGGGGAGAAGGGGGAGGGAAGGCAGAGGAGGAGGGGGAGAAGGGGGAGGGAAGGCAGAGGAGGAGGAGGAGGAGGGGGAGGGGAAGCGGAGGGGGAGGGGGAGAAGGGGGAGGGGAGGCAGAGGGGGAGGAGAAGGAGGATGAGGAGGAAGGGACAGAAAAAGATAAATTCAGGGAAGGAAGTAGAGGTGAAAAAGAAAACACCAGAGCCAATCGAGCAGAAACCTAGAAAATGAATTATCAGGAGCCAACCATCCTCCAAGCCCATGACCAACTTTAGGAAAAGAACCTGCTAAATCTTCTCTGCTAATGACATCTTTCATTTGGCTGTGGTAGAGCTAGTAAACTATGGGAGGGAAATCTTGCAAAGCTCATCTACCAGGTCTATTGGGAGGAAGATTTTTGAAGCTAAATACTGCAGAAACCACTCTCTGAAAAAGGTACTCTGCAGAAGGTAGAGACTGCCCATGGTTTAGTTGTTGAGGCATAGCCCTCACCACTCTAGATTTGTCCAAAAGTAATAAAGTCAGAGGGATAATAAGGTGGAATATGTGTATCTAATCATCAAAATCAGTAAGAGGCTCATTGTAAGAATTTCTGGAGAAGAGTCCCTCAGAGAAGAAGGTCAACCACTCATTGTTTGCCTCTCACTAGTTTTGTACAGAGTTAAATGTATCCACCCCAATTCTCTATTAGCTCTTGAAGTATATAACCCATTCAGAGGGACTCACCCGAGGGAGGTAGTAGAAGTTCCATTTTAAAACATCATCATTTTCCTCCAAGTCCAAGCCCACAGTGCCCACGGCAGGTGAGTCTGCTGAGGAGGAGAGGTGAGTGGCATTTGTTTGGTAGTGCACGAAGACATCCGTGAACAGTGGACTGGTGATGTTAAGGCGAATACCTGTTTCCCAGACCCTGGAAGCAGACAAGCAGGTGAGTTATCTGGAAAGGGTAGAGAGAGGGCAAAAATCACAATGAGTTTTGAAAAGGTATGACGTTTCAATAAAGGTTCCATACTGAAGTCCGTGATACTTGTCATCTTCTTTATAGTTTACATTGAAGTCATGGTGTGAAAATACTCCATTGGTCTCACACACTAACATGCCATCTTCAATTTTGTGTGTTGTCACAACTGTTAGGAGAGATTTTATATTTTGTTAGATTCACAACTCTAAGACACAGACATTTTCATTGTGAAAACTAGAATTCTGTCTTAACCAAGTGTCCTCACTTATATGTTTGAAGCAGGCAATGTGCCAGCCACATTTTATATATATATATATAAGGATATATTGTTTGTCCTAAAATCATTACAGAAAATCGAATTTCTTTGAACTGGTTCCTCTTGAATATGAACAGCAGACATGATCCATCTTAAAATCATTACAGTAAAATCTGTTCCTCTTGCATGTGAGTAGGGTTTGTACCACAGGGTTTTGACATGTGGGGTGTATAAGTTATCCCCCTCCCTCTTTTTAAAATTTTGCTATAGAGAGTAATTGTGCCTCTAATCATAGCTAAATACATAATTACTTACTCAGCACTCACAATAAAAACACATAGTATCTAAGAGAGAAGTCAGAACATTTCCTTACCATTTAGACCATACTCCAGGAAATCTATGGTTGAGCCACATGTGGATTTCAAGAATGTTTCAATATAGTCTGCTTTGTTTTTCAAGCCAGCACTCCAAGTGGCATTGTACAGGGGAGAGTCCACCTCAAAATGTGCAGTCAGTGCTCCGAAGAAAGGAATGAAAATCCCAGCAGGTACAGATAACTTAATGGAAGGGAGCTCAAATGTCTGCTCAGGAATGCTGATGGTTGGCAAATCGAAGTCTGCAATCATGTTGGCCAACTTATTTAGATTCAAGACAGTACTGCCAACTGAAATTCTTTTTGGAAGGTTGAACTGTGACATAGTTAACTGATATTCAGGCACACTTATCTCAAAAAAGGCAACTGTGGAGCCTTCTGGTTCAGAATATTTTGTTAACACATCAACTCTGGGAAACTTGACTTCAGGTAGTGTTGGAATGTTGAGGGCAAATGATGGAGTACTTAGCTTCTTGGAGATTTTTATTTCACCAAAGTCAAGTGTGTATGATGGAATCTGAAGATCTGTAAATGGGACTTGGAATGTGGGAGTGACAAGAACTGAATTCGGATCACTTAGTTTTAGTCCAGGGATAATGAATTCATTGGCCAGTTCTTGTACAGGGACAGAGAAAGTATAGCCATTGGGGTTTTTGGTGTACACGAGGGCAGTTGAAGCACGAAGGTACTGTCTTCTGTCAATGCTGGTGGTTTTATCCAGCTTTAGGAGGTCCCATAAGCTCTTGTCATAAACTGGTAGGATTATTTCTTTAAGGAATAACAAATATCCTTCTAAGGATCCTGCAGTGTCAAGGCGTACCTCATCTTGGTCATTGGAAAGCTGCACATTATTCTGGAGGGACCCAGAATCAACCTGGACTTTACTTTTCCAGCTGACTTTCTGTTTCCCAGTGTTAGCATTCAGGGCCAATTCTTGGCTCAGGGAAGGTATATTAAGGAGGGAATTGGATTGGTTTGCATGCACCTGAACAAGAGCTGACATTTCCCATGGGGAGAATTCCAGGGTGGCTTTGCTTGTGTGCTCTCCGTGTGTTAAGAAGAGGCCTTTCAGCGATAAACGGTTTATCATATTGCGTTCCCAGATGGCATATATGCGTTGGAGAGTGGCTTCACCAGCAAAATTGTCTTCTATTTTAAAATTCCAGATACCATTGACTTTGGAAGCCCCTTGCAGCTTCACTGAAGACCGAGTGCCCTTGGAATTCAAATAAGTGCTGGTCTCACTGGCAATGATGCCAGAATATTCCCGTGAAAGGACTGTACCCTTGATGTTGCCTTTGGTAGATGACTCAATGGAAAAGTAAGAGGTAAGGGTTTCCAAGCTGAGCTTGTGCTCAACTGCCCCTGCAGCAGTAGAGTGCAGCTTGGTAGAGTTGAAGTCATACTTCAATTCAACAGATGAAGAGACTGTAGGTTTTGACTTGGTATTTCCATTAAGATCTTGCTTGAAATTCATTCTCAGAATTGGGCTTTGGACTTTTGCTGTGGTTGTCACTGATGCTTCCATGTTTTTCTTATTTAAGCTAATGGTACTGTCATGACTGCCTTCCAGAAATTTGTTACTCAGAGACAACGCTGTGGCTAACTTCAGCCCTCGCTTTCTGGTCAAACTTGAGGTGCCCTCTAATTTGTACTGCAGCTCCTCAAAGACAGAAGAGGAGGAGGAAAGGAAATGAGCCACAATATCTGTCTGGTTATAAAGTCCAGCATTGGTATTTAGGGTGATAACAGTTGACTTAAAGGAAAAATCACAGGTAATATTGCCCATGGCTGGAATAAAAATGTTGTTCAAGGTACTAAGTACCTTGAAATCTGGAAGGGAAATCTTGTGGAGATTCCTAGGGACATGAAGGGATGGCAGCTCCAGGGGTGGCAGGGCTAAGGTGTATGAAGGCATGTAGAAGTCAGAACCTGGGATGGTGAGGCTCGGAGTGCTGATCTCTTTCGGGATCACATAGCCGAATGCCAACATCTCTACTGTGAATGGAGACACTTCAACGTTGAGGATTGGAATGGTGTATCCAGGAATTCGAAAGGTCCTGGGGAGTGCATTGAGAGATGTTTCAGCTTTGTACTTTTCAAATTTAATTTTTACTTCATCATAAGATTTGGAAAGAAAATCCAATGCATTGTCTCTGGTTTTCTCAAGATGCTGGTTGAAGGGACTGATGCTCTGGCTGATAAACTCATAGATAACATCCAAAGGAATTGGGATGGAATGCTTCTCTTTGTTTTTCTTATACTGAGCCTTGACACTGAAATCAAATGATTGCCTTGTTGTTTTCAAGAATTCCTTCAAGCCTGTTTTTTCCCATATGGAGAAATTTTGCAGTGGCGGAGTAGTGAATGATGTGTAAGGCATAGTCATTTCAGGAATCGTTAAAGGAATGTTTAAGAAATCCAGGTTGGCTTCTCCATTCATTCCTATGTGAGCTTCCACACTGTTCTCATTATTTCCAGCAGAGAAATTTTGATTGTAATTATACTGATTGTACCTGCCCCTGGCTTGCCAACTTGTTTGCTGGACATGAGGACTAAGAAACAGTGCATAGTTATTCAGAAAGTCTATCTTCCCTGACAACTTTAATGGAAAACCCACTTTCAAGTTCCCTTCATTGTTTGTGGATGCGGTAATCTCATATGGCTGTGCTGAAAAGAAAAGAGAATTTTTCAAAGTTCCAATAACTTTTCCATTTAAATGTGCATCATGGCTGCCGGTGACCTCTGCCCTCACATCTCTAAGCAATGCTGTACCTTTCGCAGTTAGATCGCTGCGGCCCATATGCTGGGATTCAACTTGCGACTGGATTTCAAATTTAGAAAAATTGAGGAAGCGAGATTCAAAAACCAAGTTTTGGTTTACTCTTAGGTGTTTGCTGTTGATCTTATTGGACCATCCAAAGGAAGCAGTGGGTCCTTGCACAGTGAAGCTCATTTGTGATTCATGCGTTCCCTCATCTGAGAATTCAGGGTAGGCCCATTTCCATGATCCTGTTCCAGAAGAAGCCCATGCTATATGTCCAGCTTCTAGCAGTGTCTTGATCTCATTGCGCAGGTCAGCCTGACTGGAGAAGTCCAGGGTGGGGATGGTCAGTGTGTGGACATACTTTGTGCTGCTGTCCAGGGTAAACTGTTTGTTGGTCTTGACAAGCACACTGTTACTGAGCTCCAGTGTATTTTTTTCTGTGCGCAGACTTGCCACCGTGTGTGATTTTCCCGTGAGAGTGCTTCCAACCACCAGTGCTTCACTGCCATGCTCTGCCCTAAGGTACTTGCTGGAGAACGTCACAGATTCCTTCACAACCAGCGGGTTAACCTCAGGGGTTGAAAGTTGTGCATTTGCTTGAAAATCAAAAGTAAGGACTTCAAATTTGGATTCTCCTATGGCAGTGAGGGAAGCCACGATCTCTGCCTTGCTCTCTGAAGTGGTTACATTCTGAATGCCGGCGTTTGTGTCCAACGTAAAAAGGGGAGACTGGATTTTCAAAGTGCCAGATAGCTTGCCAAAGGTAGGTACTTCGAGTGTGTGTGAGATGTGGGGAAACTGGAATTCTGGTATGTGAAGATCGGGAACCTGGAAATCTGTAAGGATGAGATTTGGTATTATGATTTCTGGAATCATGATTTCCGGTAGAGAGAAGTTTGGCAGAGTGATTCTACCAAGGAGGGTGTCATCCACCTTCAGATCCCTTAGATACACTTCCGGAAGGGGCCACTGCAGCTCACTGTGGAGCAGTTGGTCAATGATTCGGATGATCTTTAACTTCATTTCTACCAAGTCAATTGTCAACGGAGGAACGTGGAAGGTACCAAGGATGGTAAATTCTGGTATGGTGAACTTGAGTGGGATATTTTTATCTTTCAGTTTTTTGAAATTTATCTGAACTGATGGAATTCTCAAATCTGTCAGGGGGACTATGAAGTCAGGAGTCTGAAAAGTGGCTTCCTGAAGAGCACGGAGGCTGACTTCCAAGGCGGGCATGGTCCCGAAGATGGTCTGGACCTCAGGGACAGTGAACCCCTGTTCGACCAGGGCTTTCAGGTGCTCAGCCCAGTCTTGGATGGAATACTGTTGTGCAAAGTCAGCTAGGTTCTTAGCAGCAAGCGCCCACCAGTCAGAAATGTAAGTGACAAGTGTGTGGTAAGCCTGGCTTACCAGGGCCAAGTATCGCTGAAGTTCCTGCTGAACGTCCATTTGATACAGTCGATCTCGTGCATCTTCTAGGGTCTCTTGGAATTTGGCTGTCACGTAAGTGAAAGATGCCGAACTTAGAGCATCGTGTGACCAATCGATGAGTGAGGTTATTTTGGTGTCCTTGAGGTTTTCCAGACAGACTGAGATGATTGCTTTGACCTCCTCTGCAAACAGTCTTATGGCTTCAGCTTTCTGTGGTAGTTCCAGAGCCCAGATTTCACCGTTGATTCTCTGAGTCACCTCATGGATTTTGTTATTGGTCTCCTCCACGAACTGGTTGTAATCAAATGACCTTAATTTCTTTACCAAGATGTCAAGGAATCTGTGTACTTCTTCGATAAATTTTCCAAAATTCATTGCTTTAAGCTTCTCAAGAGCATCATCAATAAACCCAACCAATTTCTTAAAGTAATCTTTTATGTCAACTTGTTTTATGACATCGCTGAGCTTCTCAACAGTCTCCTTCAACTTGTATTGATGGAACAATTGTACTGATTTATCCATTAGAACCTGGATTTGCTGGTCTACTTCATACTTCTTAATTAACTCATGGACTTTAGCACTAAAAGCATTGATTTTCTCAGTTATTTCAAAATCTTCGATTATAGTTACAACAACATATTTCAGTTGCTCAATAAAGTCCTGTATTCTTTCAGTTGGAATTGCAGTTCTTAACTGATATAAAAGCATTTTCAGATCAGCAGCCTCAGCCTGTTTTTTTAACTTTTCAGCAAGGTGCTGGATGTCTACATTCTGAACCTGTGTCTGAATCTGTTGCAATTTTTCTTGTATCTGTATTCTGATTTGATACTTAGTATCCACATTTTGAATCCAAGATGCAGAACTACTTCCAGTTTGGTTAAAATCAAGCTTTTCAATAAGCACATCTAAATCAAGGATTTCTTTTATTAAAGTTTCATGGATATGATAATGTTTGTCAAGAATTTTCAATTTTTCAATGATTTGATCAATAATTTTAGCAATAGTGGCTTTAAAATCATGTAGATCATAATTTTCTTTAACATACTGATCAAATTGTATCATATATGTCTGTAGTTGAGACAGTTTTTCATTAAAGCTGATTTTAGCATCATCCAACATAATCTGCAGATCATCATTTGTAATTCTATAATGTTTTGTGAAAGCAGCTAGTTTCTCCTTGGCATTTGTAACTTGTCCCTCCCAATTTAATGTGTTCAGATAGTCACTGATTTGCTGTGGGAGTTTGTCCAGGGCAGCTCTGTATTTCCTCACAAACTGATCGATCTTGATGCGTTTCAGTTCTTTCTGTAGGCTTTCTAGCAGAGCTACCATTGCCTTTTGATTCCTCTTAAAATATTCTGGCAGGACTTTCAAGAATGGGAGGTTGATGGTGTGCACATCTTGGTTCTTATCATATTTTACAGAAGCAAAAACAGTGAATTCTTGGGGCTGATCCACAACATCCCGCATCAGCAGAAGGTCAATTACGTTGACCGGCTCACTGAGTACAAATGGCACTTTAATCGGTACGTCTAGCACCGTGAGGTCGGCCAGGGCTCGTCCTCTGAGCTCCACACCTATCTTGTCTTTAGTGTTGTAAGCATCCAAGTCCTGACTGTACTCATTTTTGTTCAGTTGAGTCTTGAGCTTCCAGGTTCCTGCCTGCTCGCCTGGCATAAGCAGGGCACTGACTTTGTGATCGAGAGCGGTACTGAGGCTCTTTCTGGACATGAGATGGTGGCTGGTGGCTCCCTTGTAATCATGAGAGAAGGTCAGGGCTAGAGGTTCTGCTTTCAGCAGGAACTTACTGTAGAGCTGCCCCGTGTGCTCCCCCCAGAGAACCAGTTTCCCATTGGCATTTGTATGTACATCGACGGTCACTGTGAAGGGGGCCATCGCCGAGCGGAAAACACTGCTGAAATGCAGTGAGTCTGAATTGTAGTTGGTACTGACGTCCACGGCTGAGGCCAGGCCCGCGATGTCTGTGCTGAGCCGGTGGCTGACCTCCACACCCTGGATCTTCGCCACCGTGTCCGCTTTGTAACTGGCCGACCAGCCGGCGTAAGAAGCGGTGTAGATGTGCTTTATTTCATCATTTTGGTAGGCTCCTTTTATGTTGCCACCCACACTCAGTTTCAGGGGCTCCAGCCGTAATTTCCCACTGTTGGTCACGTCCAGAGAGCTGTACTTCAGGTCATTGTTTACCATAGCGACAAGAGAATAGGGCTGTAGCAATAAATTAAGATTTTGCTTATAAAACTTGTCCGAGCTATAAATGTGGTCGAGTTTGGAAGAGAAGTCTAGCGATAACCCTGCGATGGTCAGACTGTTGGCATAGTCAAGTTGCATGTCCGCATACGAGCCCATCATGTCATCCGAAAGCTTAAGGCCCTCTTTGCCGAGTTTGAAGTTGAAGATGTTTCTGCTGTCGACCCCCAGAACCATGCCCTGGTAAGTGCTGCCCAGGGACACCTCGGTGAGGGTGGCTTTCCCATCTAGACTGAACTTTGCGTTGTGCTCCTGGAAGCGGCCATTCATTGTCAACTTCACCAAAGCCCCCAACGGGCCGAGCCCCGCGTTCAGTTCGTTTTCCAGCACCAGCCGACTGTACTTCAAGTTAGTAGTCGAGCTGGTTGACAGTCCATCTTGGCCAATCCTCAGGGTGGACTTGTGGGCACCGCTATTAACCCTGTCCGTGCCCAAGACGTCGGCGTTCAGTTCCAGGCCCTGGGAATTTAGCGATCCAGAGAGCATGGTGAAGAACCTCAGGGACTTGTAGTTGGCCTGATTCTCGGAACGCAGCAATGCGTTCTGCCTGGAGAAGGTCAGATCCACCTTGCTGGAAGTGGCAAAGTCCTCGTACTTTCCACTGGTGTCGGAGTTCAGAGTCAGCTCGTAGTTCTCATATTTCAAGGATGCCGCATTTTTCACGATGCCATCCTGCAGATCAGAGGTGGAGGTGAGGAAGAGGCTGCCATCTTGGTATCTGCCCGTTATCTGGTTGGTGCCGTGGACATAGGAGGAGTTGACGCTCAGGTGGGACTCTGCGCCTAGCTGACCTGTGCTGGCATCCCTCTGGTAAGACAGGCCGTAGGCGCCTTTGGCATAGAACGAGGAGACTCGCAACTGCCCATCCACCTTTACTTCCTTGACGTACAAATGCTTTTTCTTTTTTGAGTCCAAATGGACCGAAGCAGACATCTGTGGTCCCCAGGCACTGGATGTATCGAATGTTAGAAAACCTTTTGAGGCTGGATTATTTCCTCCTGTTTCTACATGACTGAACTTGATATTTGAATCCAGAAATTTGTGGTGAAGAGTTCCATCACATGATAATGTGAAGACATTCTTGTGGTCATACGTTGTTTCTCCGGATCCTGACATAAAAACGAAAAGCCACTGATTAAACTAAATAATACATTTCCAGAACAATCTCTATGTTGCAAGTCTTTCAATAATAACATCTGGTCAGCCAGGCGATTGTCTCCTTTCATAACTTAAGAATACAATCTGATAGTGCAAGGCATTCTTCCAGGAAGTTGTCCCTCTTGACCACAAACCAGGTTGGGCTAGTTTCCTTAATCAAGTGCTTCCATTGCACCATATACTTTTACCTACACCCTATCCTAGCATGTCCCACAATGAATTATGCTTGCCAAATTATCTATCTTCTTTCTTGGCCACTGCCTAGTAGAATACTTGATTCATATTATGTGCCCAGTAAATATATCTATTGACTGACTGATTGAATGAAGGAACAACTGAATGAAAAGGCATCCAAGTAGCAAGAAAAATATCTGTAAGAATGTCCAAGTCCCTTCCTTCCTGCAGGGGGCCCTCCTAGCAGAGCTTGCGCTGGATTAGCCCTATGTGCCCTTTGCTTGATCGTCATCCTACAGGATGGGGTCCCACAACCTGGTTCTCCTTTCCCTCTCTAGGCTCATCTCCCACCGCAGCCCTCACATCTCAGCCCTTTGACCTCTGCCTCCTTTAACACTTTCCTGCCTGGAACGCCCACCACCCAAGGTGGTCACGCCACTACCCTGAGACTCAGGTTTCCTACCTACAAAGGGCAGCAAATAACGCCTCCATTACAGTGGTAATACGATCCCGCACGCAAACTGTGATTTCAAGTTAAAAGAAATATACAAACGGATGGTATGATTTCTATTAAATGATCACCGAACATCCTGAAGTCTTTACTTTTAACAGGCTGTGTGACTCTGAGCACACAATTTCAATTTCATAATCTATATAAAGGGGATGCTGTATATTCCACCTACTTCCATCCCCCCAAGTTGTCATAAGATCAAATTAGAGAATATGTATAAAGCATTTCCCTCCCAAGCCCATCTATTTCTAAATTCCAAACATGGAAATCTTGTAGATGAAACTGATTATGTATAACGAATCTTTTTGTTCTTTAACAAAGTCACTGAATCTGAAAAAAGAGCTAACAGCAAGCATTACCTATTGTTGTTTTTAAAAATATTTTCTTGAATTTCCATTTTGTTTAAATTTTAAAAAAACAAAACAACAACCCACAGGTGTTTGGACATTTTAGTGGAAATTTTACATGTCTATATCTAGGTGGCACCAGAACAGTTGTTCTCAGAATAGACCAACTAAATAAGTTGAAGGGAAGGATCCGTCCAATCTGTTATTTGCTGACCTCAAAGTAAAGAGTCTACTGGATTATCTTTTTTCCCCCTATCTAACTGTCTGATGCGGAACAACTTAAATGTAGGGATGGGCCAATTCCCACTGGTAAAATAAAAATTGCAAAAATCTGAACTCATCTCCAGCAGGGAATTCGATCAATGTAAATGAGGGTCCTACAGAACTCAGAATCTCTCAAACGCTTTTCCTTGAATTCTATGGAAAATGGACCCAAACCATTGCTTTTTTCCATGAAAAAATAGTAGTTAGAATGTTAAGTATGCATAGGTGCAAAGCTACAGGTATCTCTGAAAATACCTGGAGAGTTCATATTAATAATCAATCAGGAATGTTCCGCTGAACATTTAAAATGTGCCTGCACAGAGCCAGGCAGGAGTAGGACAGAGAAGAGGAAGGAGCTCCAGTCTGGGCTGCGTGCTGCGCCCTCCGAGCCCAGCTCACCTTGCACACTGTATGAGAGCAGGTCCACCACAGAGTCCGCCTTCACGTGGTACCGAGCCTGAAGGCTGAAGTGGTTGGTGCTGGTGTTGCCCCCCATGTAGGAGGCAGACCAGTTGTACACATTGCTGTAGACATTTGTGGAGAGGTCCAGGACACCCAAGAGAGGCACGTGCAGCTGATACACCTCAGGGATGGTAAAAGTGGGGATGTGGAACTCTCGAGATGGCAGGTGGAATCCCACAGACTCGAAGTTGAGTGCCGGTGTCCGAACACTTTCTAAGATCTTTAGATCTTTGGAAGATTTGCCACCCAAAGGCAAAGGAATCTCAACTTTCACACTGTTCTTGTTTAAGGTGTATTTGATTCGGCCATCACTGGAATGAACAACAAAGACAATGTCCCCACGTTCGAACATCAAGAACTCAAAGTTTTCTGCCATCTGGCCTTCCAAGCAACACTCACTATGCGCTATGCCCCATTCCCAAATCCACACTGTGCCTTTCCTCACGCTACTCTCTATGCTTAGACTCCTCTGCTCTTAATGCTACCTGCCAAATGTTCAATGCCATTCCCAAACCTTCCAAGAGCTGTTCCTTATCACTGCCGACCCACCTAAGTCTTAGTCAATGGCTCTCGTTCTTAGAGTCACGTAGTCCCTTGTACCTGTCTCAGAGAGCATGCCATGATTCTGCTTATTGAATTAATAAGTATTTGCTCATTCATTCATGTCCAAGAAGGTGATTTATCTGGGAGGAAGGACTACACAGTATCTTGCACACAGAGGACACTTGACAAATATTTGCTACACTGAATGGAGGGAGCTTGCTCTGTGGAAACACCCAGGTGTGGAGTCAGTAAACTTGGGTATTGAGCTTCCACTAGTTGGTCCTATTGTCTTAGTGCACTAGGCTTTCTGAATCTCACTGATGTTACATGTATAGCAGGGATGAGAAGGCCTTGTCTGCTCTCCTCACAGAGCGAAGGTTGGATAGCAAATGAGAACAAGAACCTGGAAGTGCTCTGCAATCTTCTCAGTACTATGCACACGCAAAGGACGACGGTGCTAACTAAGAAGAAGGCAGGAGAGCAGGGTTTAAAGACCATGAGTAAATAAACTCCTGTTTACTGCTCTGCTCCAGCAGGGGCTGGATGCTGCCTCTTTAGGAAGAGGATGTACTGATCACCCCCAAGGCCCTGTCCAATTCCAAGGCCCAGAGGTCCTGGCTTTATAGCCAGCACAGAGGGGACTGTTGCCCAGAAACACGTAGCAGCAAAGGAGGGTTCCTGGGGCCTCTGATGCTGCCACCTCTCCACCTCCTCTCCAGTGGGCTTTGTCCACATGAGTGCTCTGGCATACTCCAGCCTTTCCATGTTCACTTTGCTGCTCGGCTACAGAATACCGAAAGCCGCCACTGACACATGCCACTGGTTTCCTCAGCCCTGAGGCTAATACAGAGAACTATCACTCTAGAAAAGAGTCTAGTCTTTTCTGCTTCTGCTCTGACATTTTCGTTGCCATGAAATAAAGCAATCAAAGCATGATACTTTTTTTTTTTTTTTTTTTTGCAAGTTTAAACATGGACTGAGCAGTTTGGAGCCTGACTTCCCCATAAGGATTAAGATGAATTGAAACATCCTCCCAGATTTTGGCCTTCATTCAATGCTCAACGGCTGCTGTGACCCTCTACAGCTCAGCAATAATTCCTCTAGCCGCTCTTCAAGTCTCAAAGTTAAGAGTTACGAGTATATCCTGAACAAGGGGGAGATATATTCTTTGAAAACTAAAAGGCTGTCAAATTCAGGTGGAACAGTTGAAAATTATGGGTGCTGCAAATCAAACATCTTAGGGTGAAGACCCCTTAACTCCCAGATTACATTCTTAGGCTCTTCCTATCTGGGCTAGCCTTTACTTTCTGACCTCCTGGTAAATATTGCAGAAATGCCACAGTGCTTATGTTTCAGTATGAATCTCCTTAAAATGCTAAAATGATTTCACCTAAAATGCAGCAATTAAAAGAAAAGAGTCAAAAGCATGCCAAAGCAAAACCTTCCATTTACTTTGCATGGTTCAAGAAACTTCTCTGGTTTTTTTCTTTTACCTTTTCAGGAATAGGTTTTGTGGGATGTGGAAGTCTGGCAATTCCATTTTCTGTAGGTTCAACTCCTCTAAGCCTTTGAGGTGGTCTTGCAAAATCTGGGCATAAGGAAGATGCTCAGATACCTTCTGAAGCCATGTGTTTGTTGCCTATGAAATGGGAGAAGTTTTTCAAGGTAATGACATGGATGGGCCTCAAGGTAAAATGAACATTAGATAATAATCCAGTTTTGACAGATCAGTTAGTAGGCAGGATAATCCACTGAAACTTGAAATATGTCACAGAAAATTATGAATTTTGGTTCTCAGTCCCTGGTCTCTTCTACAATGTTATAAAAGGAATATATAACCTAGACTTCTAGCTGGTGCCCCAAAACTTCCCCTGATATCTTTAGGCACAGCAAACTCTCCCCTTGGTCATGTCCGTTTGGTTTCTATCACATGCATGCATGAACATTTCTTTCGTTCCCCAGGAATTGTCTGGGTGCAGGAAGCAGCTTCACACATCTTTGGATACACTTCTGCACCCAACTTAGTGTTGCGTATGTAATTAGTACTTATAATCATTTATTGACTGGCCGACTTATACTTACAGCTATTAATTTGGAGCCCATGTGCCAGAAAGTCACATTTGTGTGAGGAACCCTGCGATCCAGGAGACTCTTGGTATACACAGGCAAGCTTGGATAATCAGAGAGATCCACCGGGAGGTTGGAAGCCACTTTTTTGGTGTCCACGTTGGTGCCTGTCTTCCATTCGAATTCAACCTTCTCCTCATCTGAAAATGCACATGCGAAAAGGGCTGTGAATGGTACCATGTCACCCCCTAACTACTGGCTCTCAGCACCCTGCACTCCAGCACACAGTGGACCAGGGGAGAAGGCACCCACCATAGCTCCATGCCACCTTCTTGGAAATGGTTGAGCCACACACTGTGGCAGATGAGTCCATCTGGAGGATGAGCTTTGTGGGGGACCAGTGCACGAGGCTCTCGCTTCTGGCTTCTGCTTGCAGATGGGGTATGGAGATCACCCCTTTGATTCTGCCTTCTTTTTTACCGTCATAACTGGGGAAAAGAGAATCAGCAACATCAGCAAGCAGGCTTTGGGCATTCCAAGGAGATGTGCAGGATTAAATGTGTCGAAGTTCTATTTGTGGTCACAAAAACTAGGTAAGAGGAAAGCTCTGAGAAATTACCATGGGGCAGGCACGTTAATTTCTAAAGCCAACACTGAACCCAAATTGAGGACTTTCCAGGGAGGTATAGGGGAGGTATAGGGGGGAAGGTTTTTGGAAGTGGTTTGAATCCTGCTTTACCATTTATTAGCTCTAGCTGTTGCCTTGGCCAAATTATTTAATCCCTCATCTACTAGTAGGCAAAGTTCCCACCTCCCTTGCAGTGTACTGTGGGAACTGGATAATTTCTCCAAGCACTCAGGATAATGGCTGGTGAATAGCAAGGGCCCAATAAATGATAGAAGGATGCATCGGGGCAGGCGTGGAGGGGCAAGGTGTGAGGGGCTATAGCTGCCACTCGACTGCAGACCTGGTTACAGGGACGCGCCTGGCTCGGGCACTTTACAGCTGAAGAGGAAGGAAGGAAAGAGCCGGCAGGGCCTGCAGCTCAGCACACATCCCCCTGAGGCTTCCTCACCTCACGAGGCCGGTGAGAGCGACCTCAGTGATTTTCTTGCTCTGCATGTCCAAGGTGAGCTTGTAAGACTTCTTTTCCTTAGCAGATTCACCACTAACTCTGAGGATCGTGCCAAGGTCAACGTCGAAATCGGGAATTTGCATTTCACTGGACAAGGTCATACGCTGCCGGTTATACCTGAACGTCAGAGAAGCCTCGGTCTGTTTCACACCTGCACGAGTGGACAAGAGCATTAGGAAGTTGTGAGGGAAGAAGCCAGGAGAGGAAAGAAGCCAGGGCAGGAGAAGGCAGGGGAACCTCAAGTCCCTGATGTGCTGAAATGAGGACGCAGCTCAGGATTTTACCTCAAATTTCAACTCCATGGTGCTCACACGTTCATCCAATGTACACGAATTTGTTGACTGCCTATTGCATGCTAGCTACTGCTCCTGGCACTGGGGAGACCTTGCCCACATGAGGTGCACATTCTGGTGGGCCTATACTGACAGTCAATGAGCATTTGTGTCAGAGGGTGATCAATATCATGAAGAAAAGCAAAACTGGAAAAGAGGATAGAGGAAAGAAGGCGATGCAGAGCAGCAGGGCTCCAACACGTGTTCCTCAGTTGCAACGAGCGTATCACCCTAATGAAAGAAGTCGTTGGTGTGGGCAAAGCAGGGGTGAGAGGAGTGGGGCAGACGGGAACCTCCTGTATTTTTCAAGGTAACATTTTGTGTGATCTAGGTTTTTGTTCTTTTTAAGTGATGATGGAAGAGGGGGCCGCTCATCTGCAGCACGGAGAAACTTGTCTGTTATGGGACATGGGGACCTGAGTGAAGAGTGACGGAGCCACGCAGCTCTTGGGAGGGACAGCGCTTCAGGAAACCGGGAAGCCCGAGGGCCAGACGGGGAAACACGCGGCCTGCTCAGGGCACAGGAAGGGCCAGCGGTTGTTCTGGGCAAGGCAGGCGTGGCCCCTACCTGTACTTTACCACCCATCGGGGGTGCCCCTCCTGGCTCCTTGCCATCCTGCCCGGCTGCCCCCACTCTTCCTGTCTTTGTAACAAGATTCCGTAGACCTGTCGGTTTCACATCTTCTGTAAAACTTTCACATCGGTGTTCTTGCCGCATGCCCTCCCCGCTTTTACCTGTGGGATCGGTTTTGCTCTTTTAATTTTATGGGATACTGTCCCTCCTTAAACATTTTCCAAAGTGAACACCTGAGCTTGCCCTGTCCCCCACGCCCTGCTCCCCCAGGAGCCTTCTCCATCTCAGCAAACGGCAGCTCCATTCTTCAGCCGCTCAGGACAAAAGCCCATGGGGTCATCCTGAGGCTGGTGTTTCTCTTATGCTCAACGTCCAACAGGGCAGCAAGTCTTTCGGCCTGACCTTCAAACTGTGCCCCGAATCAGACCTTGCCTCCGACCTCCCCTGCCGCCGCTCTAATCCAAACCACCACCGTCTCTTACTGCATTAACACACGCACTAGTTTCTCTGTCCTTGTTCCCCTATAGCCTTTTCTCAACATAAATATAAATTAAAGCATGAAAACCCTATAGTGGCTTATTCCATTCACACCCAGAGTTCTTACCACACAGACCCCTCTCCTTATCTCTGATCCCCTCTTCTTCCACTTTCTTCTCTGCTTCAGCCATACTGGCCTCCCTCCCTCCCTCCTCCTCCTCGAATATGATGCTTACATGCCAGCCGCAGGGCCTTTGTACATGCTGGCCTCTCAGTCTAGCTCTGTTTCCCACATGACTTATTCTCTTACTTCCTTCAAGTCTCTTTTTCATGCTCACCTGGCCAGCAAAACTTTCCCTTATCATCCTAAATGGCCCTGCCTTCTCCCCTCCCATCAACTCTCTGTACCCCTAGCCTACTCTCTGCTCTATTTTTCTCCCCAGCACTGATCTGACGTTATAAAAATTTACTTGTTTGGTTGAACTGTTAGCTCCATGAGGGCAGAGGCTTTATCTTTGTTGTTTGCTGTCCTAGCTCCAGTCTTAGAACAAGCCTGGCCCTTAGGCCTTCAGTGAATGTTTGCTGAATGCATTCAATTAGATCTGTTCTCTCTGTGAGTTCTGAATCTGGGGCTGAGGGCAGAGCTGGAGGAGCCCTTTCTGGAGACATACCTTCTGCCTGAGCAATGAACCTCAGCATGTCCACTAAGGCTCTGCCTTCCTTCTGGAGGTCGTAGGTGGCGCTGGCAGTGTACTGCTCCACCTCTCCTGTGGGCTGCAGCTCCAGTTCCAGTCTAAAGATGTTACAGAACAGCTGCAGCGTTAGAGCTCGTCGATGATGGGATAAAGTCCCCCCCAAAAATCAGTTGCAAAACATTAATGTGGTCCTGATTTTAACCCTGTCCCTTGTCCTCATGGCCCCTATGAGGCAGGGACAGACCCCACGATTCCCAGAGATTTCTGGACACGTGGAGCAGGTCTTGGGCAAGCCAAGAACAAGCAGCAGACGTGGATGAGTGAGAAGACAACAAGGGGCTCTCAGGGCTGGCGAAGGCTTTGAGCACACTGGTGGGTCCAGGAAAGCCACCCCAGCATGTCTGGAGGCTCAGAAACAGGTACTGAATTAGGAGCAAAGAGGCATCTGTGATAGGACCTCTTCCTCTAGGGTTAATGGATAAAGAGGGGACACTGTCTACAAACGAGGGCTTTTAAAGGACTGATTGTCAGCAATCAAGGGCATGGCTACTTTGAGGGCTAGAAGAGAATCACCTTGGGCTATTTCTTTTAGCTATAGAGCTCCTGTAGGGGTTACGACTCCCCTCCTTCCACCCCTGCCTCCTTCCCCCACCCCAACCTGTAGGGACACCCCAGCCTGGAGCCAAAGTCTGGGTAGGGCACAACCTCCCAAGCTGGTGGCCCTGGCCTACAACACACAGCAGTTTTTCTTTCACCCCCCCGGGGGGTCCCAACACGACAGCGAGTAGCTGCCGGGCTGGCGCGGAGCACCCCGACCTGCTGTCCCCGGTCAGCGGATAGTAGGAGGAGGCGTCTGTGGAGCTGGTGTTGGAGTAGGCGCCCGTGGTGCAGTAGCTCAGGCCAGGAAAGACAGGCTTGCAAGCGGACCAGGACTGCCTGTTCTCCACCGGGGGTGGGATCGCTTCCGTTTTGGTGGTGGAGACCAAATGCAACGTGTTGCTGGTGGAGAGAGAAAGAAAAGGAGTTTTCTTCAAGTCACAACGGAACGAATGCCGCCGCAGCTCCCAGCGCAGACGTCTTCTCTTCTTATCCCCCCAGCTAGCTCCCCTCTGCCCACCTCCCTCTCCAATCGTTTGGTTTATTGAAGGTTATTGATCACACGAACAATTGCAGTGGCTCATTTTCAGATGCTGGACCACGTGCTCAATATCTATTATCCCCAATCTTCACAGCAACCCCAACAAGTAGCCGCTGGATTCCCAGTTTATGGAGGAACCTAGACTTAGAGACATTAAGTCACCGATGGCTAGACGTTTCTAATTGGCTGTCACGCAGCACGTCCATTGCGGCATACCCTGAACTCAGAGGGGCGTCTTCCTTCCTCACCAGCGACGCTCCCTCGGTGGTCCCTATTTCAGCGAAGGGCCTCATCCACCTCTTTCCTTTTCCTCGCCCCCATGTCCAGACAATCACCGAGGACCCATGATCTTCCCCGCTAACAGCTTCGAGAGTCGGCCCTCCTGCTCTACCCTTGGCCCTTGACTGGGGCAGGCCATTATCATTTCTCACCCAAACTCCTGCAAGTCTCCCAGCTGCTCTCCCTCATCTCCAGGCGTGCCTCCCTCCCATCCATTTTGCAGCCTGGAATCAGTATTTATTCAACATCACCAAGCTTATCTTATTTCTGCTCCTCTTTTCAAGTCTTTTGCCTTCACACCAGTCCAAACTCCTTAGGGGGGCTTCCAAGGCTCGGCCAGCCCCTGCCAAGCGCCCCACGGCCATCTAGCTCTCATTTTCCCTGTGCACTTTCCCCTACTAACTTCTTTCAGTTCCTTGAACTTTTTCCTCCAGGCTTTACACAGGCTTTTCCCATTGCCTGGAACACGCTTTTCTTTCTTGTATGCCTGGATAACTCAGGCTCGGGCATCAGATATCAGCTGAGGTATCACTTTCTTTAGAAAGCGTTCCCTCGCTGCCACGGGCCATATGGAACATGATTTCCTGGGACCCTAATACTTCCCCTGGCCGAGCCCTCGCAGGATTGTTATCGCTTACTTGAATTGTATGCCTTTCCAGTTAACTGTAAACTCTAAAAAGTCAGGGATCTCATGTATCTCAGCCAACATGCCTGGTACATATTAGGCAATTCATCACGGCTTTTAAATGAGTAAATAAATGTATCCGAAAGAAGGAAACTAAGGTAAATCGATGTTTGGCGATATTGAGAATGGAACTCTCAGGATGAGGCTACATCTCAAAATCATGAGATTAAGAATTTCATGCTTTACCCACTGAACTGGTTACCACAAATCAGTACAACCATTGCTTTTTTTTTTTTTCCGGGAAAAATGCTCATTTCCCAAGGTTGATTTCTCTAGAGTCAGCATTTCTTCCTTCTCAAAAACAACCTGAAAACAACTAAATAACCAGGAAGGGTTAAATCTCAATGCAGAGAGATACAGGACAATTTAGTAAAACGTGGACAGCAGAGTAATTATTTAGTGAGTCTAGGCTAGGTCAAGTACAGGTGATCCACCCCACCCCCAGGTCCACCAGGGACTGAGTCATTTTCAGCAGCTGCCTAGCTTGGACAAAGCCTGAGGCTCCATCCTCAAGTCTCTCCTTTGAGTCAGCTCGTCAGCCCTGGCTGAAAGAATTACCTGACGCTGAACAGCTTGACCGGCCTCTTGGGCGAAGGAACGGTGAACTTCAGCTGCCCAGCTTCTAGGGCCACACGTGCCTCCAGGCCTGACTCATGGAAGAGATTGATGTTCATTTGGACTCCGCTCCTAGCAAACTCTGGAATGGTGATGCCCATATTTGTCACAAACTCCAGTGACACAGAAGGCTTTACCACCAGTTCTGCCTGCATCTGTAAATCAGAAAAACAACTTATTTAGCGCTGCAGAATAGTCGGTAGTCAGATAAGCCACCCTCATCCATCCCTGGGCAAACAGCTCTGGTTGCCTCATACGGTAGGAGGCATGATTTGATTGGTTTGCAGGAAGAAAAGCCAAGTTCTGAATTCCCCAGAGCCAGAAATAACCAAGTTAACTTTAAGTGTAACAGGATAAAAGATGACAGGGCTCTTCATTCACTGGGAGAGCAGCTGAGTTCTCAGTCGTACTTCCCTTCCCCAGCTGGAGCTGTTGAGATGAAGCACCCTGTGGAACCCTAAAATGTTCAAAATGTTCAATGCAAATTAACATGAACATTACAGGGATGATGCACTCTGTCTTGAACTAGAAATACTTTTGAAAACTGCACAAGAAATGCATCTTGACGGAAAAGAACAATACAAGGAATCAAAAAGTGAACAGGGTCTTACAGGGGCCATTTCAAGTTTCACTGCAGCCTTGGTCCCAGGAGTGATGACTCCAGCTGATGACATGTGCAATTGTAATCCCGCTCCGGTGGGGAGCTCGAAGGCGTTGTCCATGAAGATGTAGTGGAGAAATAAGTCACTGTTCGAACCTTTCCTTATGGCCTCTCCAATCTGTTGACCCACAGGGAAAAGTGACTAGAAGTAAGCCTTATTAGGTGGATTTTGTTAAATGCAAACTCCTGTACGATGGACAGTAATTCTTTTTTTTGAAAAAATCTTTATTTTTAAAGTAGTTTTAGATGACAGCAAAGTTACATAGAAAATATAGGGGATTCACACATCAGTATTTGCTTTTTTTTAAATGAAATGAAATTTTTAAATTATCTTTTTTCAAGTTAATGGATCATACAAAATGTTACATTAAAAAACATAAGAGGGTCATGGCAGATGGCTCTGGAGTTCAGTGCCATGTCAGTTGGCCCTACTTTAGAGTTTGTGCTCCTGAGTGTGATGGAGTTGGACTCAGATGTGACCTTTCTACACATGCCTCTTCTGTCACTTTTACTGAACCTGTGGTTGGTGCTGGGGTTGGTGTATACTCAGGAGATCTGAATCTCTGGACTCTCCATATGATAGCCAGGCCCTGACTCTCAGCAGACTTGCAACTGCTACCCTCTGGTTTATTGGACATACCCCGGCCAGCTAACAGGAGGTGAAGAAGGTCAACCACCACACCAAGGAGCCGAGAGTGCCTACATTTGCAAGCAGGAGAATTGCATCCATCATCCAGGTGGAATCTAAGCCCCCTCTTGATATAGAGGGGGAGTGACATAACCATCCCAGGATCCACAGGATGGAGGAATAGAGTATGGATTAGAGTGGATTTACTGATATTCTACTATGGAACTTTTGTGATTAGTAATGGAAGACACTGTAGCATTGATGTGGAGAAAGTGGCCACGGTAGTTGGTAGGGAAGAAGAGATATGTGTGGGGGCACTTTCAGGACTTGGAGTTGTCCTGGTGGTGCTGCAGGGACAGATGCTAGACATTGTATGTCCTGCCATGGCCCACTGAGTGGACTGGGGGAGAGCATAAACTACAATGTAAACCACTATCCATGTGGTGCAGCAATGCTCCAAAATGTATTCACCAAATGCAATGAATGTGCCATGATGATGTAAGAGGTTGTTGATGTGGGAGGACTGGGGTGAGGGTGGTGGGGGGTAAATGGGGACCTCTCATATTTTTTGAATGTAACATTAAAAAAAAAAGAGAAAAAAACAAAACAAAACAAAAACATAAGAGGTTCCCATATATTTTTTTAATTGTATTTTTTTGAAGATACATAGATTACAAAAAATGTTACATTAAAAAATATAAGAGGTTCCCTTCCCATATACCCCTCACACACACACCCCACTCCTCCGACATCAACAACCTCTTTCACCATTGTGGCACATTCATTGCATTTGGTCAATACATTTTGGAGCACTGCTGCACCACACAAATAATAGGACTACTATATTTTGATAAGCTGAATAATTTTACACACAATTCAACAATTGTTTATTGTTACTGATTTCAATAAACTGGAATATGCGAAAAATGCTCAGGATAGATTAATAATAATTACATGATTATTAGTAATGATATTATTAATCATTATTATTAATTGGCAACTCAGAAGGCACTTAAGTCTATGGCTGCAGTTCAGAGCTTTTGTGAACTTTAAGTATCACTGCATGACCTAGTTTAATTCTTCTGGTGGTTTATGGTCTGAATGTAAATGAGGGTTTACTTGGAGCATATTACATTTGGGTAAAACCAATGTTTCAAAACCAAGTAGCTATTGAGCTGATGTACATATTTGTACACATTGTATTTTGTTTTTTTAAATAACATATCCATAAAATAATTTGAGATCTGTTTTCTTAAAGCCAACTTTTTTATTTATCAAATCACCCATCGTATGTTTGGATATTTTCTCCCTTAGTAGAATAAAAATTATAGTTAATATTTTGATGGAAGATTACAGTTTACCAAATATTTTCCTTCATAGTCATTGTCTTATGTCAATATTAAAAGGAAACTACAGCATAAGTAGGGGAAGGTACACTTAATATTGTTTTTCAGCTAAACAAACCAATGATCTTAAAAGATACATTTAACATTATGAATAGCTTAGTTCTTAAATGCCACCAATTTACTATGACCAAAAGATCTCTGAAATTCAAGGCAACTTACCTCAGTGAAAGAGGTTCTAGGACTATCTCTGGTTTGGGTTTCTGGGGTCTTACAGGAGTCTGGCAAATTCCCAAGGGCACTGGCTAATCTCAATGGACCTCTGCTGGATCTGGTCCACTTACCATCTGGGGGATCCCCTGCAGAGTGTGAGCAGCATTCAGCAGCAGCCTTCCCAGGAGCTGGAGGTCATGGAGCCTGACGAAGCCAAGCTCCTCACCCAAGATGCGGAGGTAGGCTCTAGCTTCTGGGACTTCACTGGATTTCAAATCTTTGATCAGCTTCTCCACATTGACCATAATTCCATTCATCATGTCCTAGGAATTAGAAAAATAGTGCCCAGTAAGAGGTCAGCACTCTCCAACAACTTTAGACTCCTGATGTAGGGACTGTCTCCTGCAGTCACATTGAACCTAAGTCCAAACATTCAGGCTGGGAGACAGGGCAGATGCTGCAATCAGGCTCCCACTTTTCACTGAAAGATAAATCCTCCAAACTGAGATGAAACCATGAGGTCTTGCCAGGGATGGGGTGCCTGCAAAGCTGTCCTTAACTTGAAATAATGTAGGCCTACTAAGGGGGCTCTCTGCCCTCCCAGAGTCCAGGGTCCACAGGGCTCTTCAAGATCAGAAGATCCTCTGTCCGTGCCACTGTGTAGTCTTCTCTCCTTTAACTATGAGAAAATGTAGCTTCAATATAAATTGGCCAAAGCATAGTAAAAAACACCCAAGCGTAGACAAGGGCCGAGACATAAGAATTCCGCAGACTGAAGCCTAGGCGTTGAGAGGGAAGAGAGAGACAGGCAAACTCCAGACAGAGCAGACTCTCAGCCTAAGGGCAAGGTAAGTAATTTAGAAATGGAGGTGGGGCCACATTTGAGGATCGCTTCTTAAACTTGAACGTGCATAACATACACAGTCACCTGGGGCTCTTATTAAAATGCAAATTCTGATCCAGTTGGTCTGGGTTGGGACCTTAGAGCCTGCATGTCTAACCAGCTCCCAGTGTGATGCCAATGACCAGACCACACTTGGGTATTAAGGTATAAGGAGCTCCAGATGACATAACCTATTTTCTGCTTGTAAAGAGGGGACTCCAGCTAGCTTCAAAGTGGATTTAGCCAATGCACTTTTGCGATGAGAAGTACAGAAAGCAGTTAATAATGAAAATATTAATTTAAAAATCATTTTAGTATCTGCTTATTGAGCCATCAATGCCTATTAGGCACTGTGCTTATTATTGTACCTTTCTTCTGTTATTATTATCACTTTGGGGATGAGGAAATGATGTGCGTAGTATCAAGTAACTTGCCCAGGTGTGCCCCAGAGCTCAGGCTCTAGTCGTGATGCTAGAGTGCCTCTCATGGATGGCCCAGTGCACAGTGACTCCTCAACTCCAACTGAAAAGTTCACTGGCCCTCACCCCCAAAGGACTGGTTAACAACCACAGCTCTCACTTCAGTTAGATGGCACCTTGATGTCTTACAAGCTTAGGTAAGAATGCTTTGGCATTGAGACTCAAAGCTTTCCTTGAGAGGATAAGTGACAAATACATACCTGCTCACGTTTATCACCTTTGGTGTAGCCAAAGTGGTCCACCAAGACCTTAGAGACATGATCAGGAACTTGACCATCAACCCAGTACAAAGCCTTGTTGACACTGTCTGGGAAAAAGCCTTTCTTGCCAAAGAGAGCTTCCAGGGTTGGCTCAAAGCTTTTTCCTTCCAAGCCAATCTGTGAACAGAGTTGAAAACATGCCAGAAAATGCTATCAGGTTTCTTTGTTGTATGTCAACCTCCCGTTCCTCTCTCTATGTCCATTTAATTAATTAAGTATTTGATGAATATTACAGGGCAGGAGATGAGCTTAACTTCGCCCTTCTCAGAAATTGTCTTATTTCAATCTCTCTAGAATCTTGAAAGGTAGAACCTAGCATTATTTTATTTTATTTTTTTAACAGTAGAAGAAGCTGGGTTTCATAAAGTATAAATAATTAAACCAATATGATATGGAGTTGGGAGTGGGTTTGAGATCTGAACCAGGACTGTCCAAGTCTGCAGCTCACAAATTTACTTGGGTTTGGGGTTTCAGGGCTGCAGAGCTCTGAGACCTCTGCATTTCCATGAGTACGACAGAGCCATGCTCTAGATGAGCCCTGGGGTTGGAGGGGAGGAGGGATAATGGTGAAGGGGAAGAAGACTGTCTCAAAGTGAAGGTACAAGCTGCCTGATGAGTCTCCAGGACTGGTTCACAGCTCCCTGGCTTTCTAGTCATGCTGTTGCATGGAATGGGCTAGAGGATTCAGGACTCTTTTTTATCACACACATACCTCAAAGAGATCAGCTGGAGCAAATCCAAGGACAGTGAGGGTCATTTTTAGCATGCTATCTTTAGGAAGGTAATTATTTGGATCAAATATAAGATTCCCTTCAATTTTGGCTGAGACAGGGGCAAGCGATGGAAGAGAAACAGATTTGGAAAGGTGATAGTTCCGGGAAAATTTTTTGAAATCCATGACCGTTGGAAGTTGAGATCCTTTCAGAGCTTCCTCCACTGATTTCTTCAGACTAGATGACAAGAAAGGGGCACATCATGTCATTAGGCATTGTCTCCTATTTGGAGTAAATATGGATTTCTACTAGCTATGAAACCACTTAGGGCTCATTGCCCCAAAACTGGCTCAAGGTGTGCCGCACACCTGCGCAAATGTTTGTTAAAGAAGAAAGCACACTCCACAAAGGGCAGGCAGTGGCTATATCAGAACTGAGCTTTGGGATTCCAACCCAGACACCTCTGTGGCAGATGTGAGAAAAGTACTCTTACTCATGGATGGACAATTCTTCTGAATTTAAGATGTTGGCAATGTGGGAAGCCACAAAGTTCTTCACTTGTTCACTCTGTTCCTGTAGGAGAAGCTGGGCTATCTTGTTCATCTCTAACTGGGAAGGCTCCCTCATCAGCATGAGATAGGCAGCCAGTCGCTTATCCACTGGAGCTGCGCCATTGAGGAAGGCCTGAAGGAGGACTCCCCGGACCTGTAGCCAAAAGAGGAGACTCCATCACCGTCCTTCAGTTAGAACACAGAACATGCCTGGCAAACCCTGCCATGATCTGCTAGCTCTTTCTTATGTGCAAGTCTAATTTCTCCAAGTGAAATCATTCTTCACATGTTGGTACTGAATTCTCTTGGCAGTGTTCCTCAGAGCAACAGCCTCAAAGCAGGGCTCCCAAAGATTCTTACCAAATATGTGTTGAATTCAATGACATGAAAATACACGAATTATGACCAAGTTATAACTTGTTTGGAGACCTATGACTAAGTGAAGATAAGATTGTTGTAGTACAAATTATTTCATTTTGAGGGTAAAACAGGACAGGGATGGGGAGAGTTTGGGACTATTAAGGTAATTTCCAAAGCTCTAGGGTCATGAACACTTAAAAGGGGGCCAGGCTGACCACCCTAGTTTGGGGGAGATTGGGAAAAGTCAGGTGTGTTCTCCCAGGATGAGCCTGAGGGTTGCTCTGATAGGAGGAGAGCATGCAGGTAAAATCTCATCTTCTCCATGCTGAAGAAGCAGTAAGGTCAACTATTTCTCTCATGTCCACATACTGGTAGGCAGTCAAGTCAAAAGACTTGTAGAATTTTGCAATTAGGTAACAGTAGAATAACAGTCAGTAGAATGACGAGATTTGCAACCCTGTGTCCCAGGTACTTTCCAGGTCTTTGGCAATCTGAATAAACTTCACTTTCAGAGCTCCCATTTCCATGGACTTTACCTCCTCTTTAAGTGCCATTTTCCGCAGGGCCTGGATAGCAGCTTTCTGAACCAGCAGCGATGGTTCCATACTTCTGATACATTTCAGGACTGAAGATTTTAGTCTGGGGTTCACCTGCTCCATGGTTCTGCCCATATTTCCAATGACCTGCATAGAAGAAAAGAGACAAGAGGATACCAGAATGCAGAAGGTGATGGAAAGGGTGTTCAGGGCAGGTGTTTCTGAAATGAAGCATATCACACAAAAGGCCACCCGTACCCTCAGAATCAAGTAGGTGTGCTCTTCGTCCCCTGTGCAGTCATTGCGAATCTCTTCCAACAGGTAATTCGCAATGTCCAACAGGTCCTGGGTCACCTCCTGGAAGGTTGCATAATAGCTACAAAAATAAGGGAAGAGAGATAGGACTCAGCAGCTTGTGTTTGCTGATTTCTTACATCGAGCTGGTGTTCTCAAAACGATCAGCAGTCAAACAAAAGAGAAAGCACCAGGGTTTGAAAGTGGAGGCAGAGGAAGAATTTTAATACAGAGATGTGGGTTTCCTCAGCTCCAAAGAGGAGAAATACAGGGGAAACCAACTCACTTGTTGGCCACGTGGCTCAGGGCGTAGTAGGTGGCCCGGCTCCGCTGTTCTTTCGCCATGTTGAAGACCTCCCGCAGCCTCTGTGCCGAGGGCTCTGGGATCAGGGCCACCAGGTAGGTCACCACGTCCATCAGGAGAGGGTTGGCCTTCTCATTTCTCAGCCACTGCAGGATCTGAGTGTAACACTGCGGCTGCCCGCACTGGATCAGAGCTTGTAAGGTGATGGGGCTGGGAAGAAAGGGCACAGCCAGTTACATGGACCACTGTCAAAGCGGATGGAATATGCCCCTGGTGTCCCCTCCACCAGGAGGGCCCTCATTTTCCTTATTAACTACCCAAATCCAGCCACTTTCAAAACCCAACTCAGCTCCTATGAACCGTGATGCCTTCACTGAAAGAGTCCCAGTCCTCGGCTGCTTCTTTGACCCCACAGAGCTCAGGGCCAGCGCAGAGACATGTGTAGACAAATCATATTACTTTTGCTGGTCTGAGTTCTCTCAAACTTCCCAGAATCCCACAATAGAGCTAGGAATTAGGAGAGACTGATGAAAACATGGGCCCTGTGGTTCCAGTTGTCAGACCCTTCTCCTGTGTTCTGCCTCTTTTAACGTGCAAATCCGTATACCCCTTGATTATGGGTGTGCACATGCATGTGCGTTGCCTGTGGAATGGGAACCTTCCCAAGGAAGACAAAAGGCACCTTGCCTGAGATTTCTCTATCCAGCAAGCGCTAACTTACAGGCTGATTGATGTTTAATGATGCCTGAGTCTCTCTTTGGCCAAGGTCTAAAAGTTTGGCCAGCCGCCGTAGGTTAAATGACAGACTGCGCTGCAACACGAAAGAAATACCTGGACACCTCGGTCAGCCTCGGCAAGAGGGATTTGACTGCCTCATGGCTGAGGCCTCTCAGCTCAGTAACCAGTTTACTGAAGAGCTTAGCTCTCTGGGCATTCTGCTCAGAGATGGACAGTTTTTGCAGCTCCTGGAGGGTCTTCAGAACAGCCTCTGCCTGCTTTGGAGGTGACGTGGATCTGGTGTTCTCAAAGGCAAGACCTACTTCTTTGGCTCCTGGAAGAAGGAAGATTGTCAAAGGAATGTTTGCCTACCTTTACATCTCAATCACTTTAAAAATATATATATATTTTTTGTTCATTTTTAAAGATACTTAGATTATACAAAAAGTTACATAAAAAAACATAAGGGATTCCCATATGTCCCACTCCCCACACCTCCTGCCCTTCTCCACATTAACAACTTCCTTCATTAGTGTGGTACATTCATTGCAATTTATGATCACATTTTGAGACATTGCCACTAATCATGGATTATAGTTTACGTTGTAGTTTATACTCTCTCCCACCCAAGTCTGTAGGTTATGGCAGGATAAATAACAGCTTGTATCTGTCATTGCAATGTCACCCAGGACAATTCCAAGTCCTGCAATTGCCCCCATATTACACCTCTTTGTCCCTCTCCCTGACTTCAGCACTTTCAGTGACCACTGTCTCCATATCAATGATATAATTTCTTAAATTGCTAGAATCACCATAAGTCTATAGTAGAATACCAATAAGTCCACTCTAGTCCATATTTTATTCCCCAATCCTGAGGATTCTGGCATGGTGATGCCCACTCCACTTTTAATTGAGAGGGGGATTCAGTCCCATATTCAACCACATTTTTGTGGACTAGAATCTGGAAATTGAGGTGATATCGGCAAAGGGGAAGACAGCAGAAAACTGCCGTACTCAGTCTCTAATAGGCACCTGGCTCTATGCTAGGTGCTTGACTTACATTTCTTTTCACTGAATCATCAGAATACACCTAAGGACCAGAGATGAGCAACTAACTTGCCCAAGAACACTCTGAGACTAAGCTGGGATTAAATTCAGGCTGGTCTGAATCTGTTGTCAGGTTATCTCTGCTAGAAAGAATTGATGAGAGGAACTGCTTCTTATACTGCTTCTCAATCTCCATGCCTTCTAGTTGGATCTACCAGCAGCCTGTGGGGAGGGAAGATGCTCTTGTGTCCCTGCCATCACCCTGCTCTGACCTATGCCAGGGTGGATGTCAGTACGGAAAGCCTCCTGGACTCATCAGACCTAATATTCTGTGACCTGAACAAATCATTGGCTTCTCTGTGTGTCATTATTCCTTCTGGCCAAATGGGTAGAAAGGCACATGTTCCTGCCATCTGACATCACAGGCTGCTAGGAACAAAGAGAACAATGAGGTGATGTATAGGAAAGACGGTTGACAGTTTAAACACAATGGAGGAACCGCCAAACAGTACTGCAGGGGCAGATGCTGGACTTTATACATCCTGCGATAACCCACTGAATGGACTGGGAGCAAGTGTGAACTACAGGGTACACTATTATCCATGTGGTGCAGCAGGGCTCCGAAATGTGTTCACCAAGTGTGGTGAGTGTGCCACAATGATGGGGGAGGTTGTTGATGTGGGAGGAGAGGGGTGGAGGGGTATACGGGAACCTCTTATATTTTTTAATGTTAACATTTTTTTGTGATGTGTGTACCTTCAAAAAAAATACAGTTTAAAAAAACGATGTGGTGGGGGTGGAGAGTGGGGTATATGAGAACCTCATGTTTTTTTTTAATGTTTTTTAATGTAATGTTCTTGTGACCGATTAACTTTAAAAAATATATAATTAAAAATATATATAATTAAAAAATATATAATTTATATATATAAATTTAAAAATGTAAAAATATGTATATGATTTAAAAAATGATATTGCAGTGGAAAAAAATAAATAAATACAATGGAAATGCAGGGTGCTGGGGTTGGATTAGAGATCTCCCAGATCCCCTCCAACTCCAAAGCCTGTTTCCTGGGATTATAATCTGGACTGACCCTGAAGACTTCTCCCACTTGCCCCATAAGATTGAGCACCCAGGCTGCTGCCCAGGGGTGCCCTGCAACCTGATTGTAGGAGTATGACATCATGGTAGATTTAGGACATTGTTTCTGCTACATTTATGAAAACCTCGGCAGCTTTGGGAAGCTCCTCCATTACCCCATTGCCACTCGACAGTCTGAAATGAAGATGCTTTCTCATGAGAGGTAGCTCCGCAGCCAGGACGTCAGAGCAACTTAACATCAGAGCGTCCAGCAATGTAAGGCACTCGTGTGCAGGGATTTAGCAGGGCTGAGCAAAGAGCTAAGTCCTGATCGGCGTGTGTCGGGCAGACCTTCCAGGCCTGGTACCCATGTGGACGTAGAGACCTACCTCCCTCAAAGAAGCGGCTGTTGATCTTAGGCGTGTCTTCCAGTTTCAGGGACTGTGTAACATGCACCATCATGCCATACTGGTTCCTGGAAACCAAGGAGGCACACTGCAGGGCTGGTGGCCAACCCGAGTGCACACGATGTTTCCAAGTTGACTATTTCCCCCTTCTGCTGCTTCTACCCAAATCCTGCCCATGTCTCAGAGCATGGTTAAGTCCAGCCATCCTAGACCCTCTTGGTCACACTAATTGTCCTTCCATTAAAAGGACATGTGTGCCTTATACCCTCCACCTGCGGGTAAGGACTAACGCTATGCCCTGAAATTCTTGTGTGTCTCCCACAGCACAGTGCCAAGAATACAGCAGTTAATAAATATTACTGATGGGTCAATTTCCAAAATGGGTTTGGAGTCACAAGTCTCCAGCCAAAATCGCAAATGCTCCAAGAAGTCTTTTTCAGACAGGGAAGGCTGCTAGGAAGCCCAGGTCTTCCTGATCTACAGCCCTTAGACTTTTGTTGGTCTCGAATTGTTTTGCACACCTGAGACTTTTCTGCCAAATTGTCTGTGTGCTTGGGCAGGGCAACACAGAGGGGCTCTGCCCAGTGCGTCTCCATAACCCCCTCCCGGGCACTGCATAGCCTGGAACAGGGCCCGTGAGAGGCAATCAGCTTGCACCACCCATTCCACTGTGAACCACGGGTGCAGAAGGCGACTTACTTGTACGAGAAAGGCAGGAAGAGGTGCCGCTCCTTGCAGATAGCTTCTGACACATGCTTCTTCCGAGAGTCCAGGGTGTACTGGCAGGACTGGCTGCTGCCTATCATAGTGGACAGGGGGCGGACCTGTGAAGATTGGGGAAAGGCAATCTGATCAGTCTCTGGCTTGACACTGAGTCTTCAGTCACACGAATTGACTTTTGGGAATGGAGAAGAGACGAGAGCTTGGCATTTAGGCAAGGGGATGCAACAATGCAGCATCCCCAAAGCTGAGTCCAGCTATGGACCCTCTTTGCAACCTTAACTGACTTCTCAACCTGCACAAAATATCCACCACATTAATATGTACTCTAGGCATACCCATCTGTAGCAGTTTGATATTACTGATGAATTCCAGAAAGAAATATTGGATTATGTTTGTAAACTGATTTTTTCCTCTGGACATATTAGATTATATTGGATTCATAGAGATTTACTTGATTAAGTAATTATGTAAACCTCTTGTGCCAGTAGGGCGTGACATGGCATGTAGGCATAGCAAAGGACAGAGTTAAGGGTTTTCAATGTTGGAGTTTTGATGTTGGAGTTTGACACTGAAGTCTTAAGCTGGAGTCCTGGGGAGAGAGACAGAGCCGATCACCTCATAGTCTACAGCTGACCTTGTGGAGAGAGGCAAAGCCTAGAGAGCGTCATAGTCTACAGCTGACTTTGTGGAGAAAACAGAGGAGTTGAGCCCAGAGGAGCCCTGGAAACCTGAACCCTCATAGACATTAGCAGCCATCTTGCTCCAACACGTGAAAATAGACTTTGGTGAGGGAAGTAACTTATGCTTTAAGGCCTGGTATCTGTAAGCTCCTACCCCAAACAAATACACTTTATTGAAACCAACCAATTTCTGGTATTTTGCATCAGCACCCCTTTGGCTGACTAATACAGCATCCCACAGAATATGTCATGCTTACTCGTTTTTACTTTGCCTAGAAGCTCTCCCTGACATCTCCCTTCCATCTACACATTCTTTGTATTTTTCTGGTTCAAGTTCCACATCCTCCATGATCCTCTGCCCAAAGAGCCACACGGAGCACTTTCTCCCTCTGCCAGCCCTAGAACTGCTTATCTGCCTTGCTCGTGGACCACTTTACTTGGTATGCCACATTTGTCCTCTACTGCCAAGATGCGTCCTTGGGAAGAGGTGAGCACCCTGACGGGAGGGTCCGTGGTTCACCTGCCACTGCCCCTCCCTCGTGCTGCCAAGCAGGGGACTGAGCAGACAGCAGGTGCTCAGAAAAGTCACATCTGTCAACAGATCGGCTTCTGCCCGTGACCCTTGTGGTCATCCTACCCCCCATTTTTAGCCCCAAGGACAATGTCCAGGAACATTGCTGGAGATGGCAGAGGTTGTTCTTCCCATTTGCTGAGACAGCCTGTGACTCGTGTCCCCGCAGATATGACGGGGGCAGAGGGGTCAGCGAGCTCTAGGACCCAGAGGAAGTGGGTGCCCAGGGGATGGCATGGGTGGGAGGACAGGGGCCAGGCTAGCTGGGGTTTTCTCAGGGTGGGGGCGAGGGCAGGACGCTGGGTTCAATCCTTGTAACTTCACAGGCAGCAGCGAGGGGAGAACACAGGTCTGGGGCCATCCTCAGGCCAGGGGCGTGGGGCCGTGTCTTGCACAGGAGGGAACACGAGTGGGTTTGCCATTCTGTGTCGAGCCCCAGAGCCTTCCCCAGGGAGGGCTTCCCTCCACGCGAGGGCAGCGGCACAGCGTTTAGCATCCGGCCCGAGGGACTGAGCACGGGCTGGCCCGTTTCACGACAGGCCACGCGGCTGCGGGCCGTCCTTGGCTGCCTGGTGCTCCGTTCCCTGTTTATGTAAAGAAGGAGCGGCGCACCTGCCACTCTCACGTTTCAGAACGTCACTGCTAAAGAGGAGCCGACGCGAGACGTACCATGCCCCTGACAAGGGCGAGCGGGCTCACGCCGGACCCGGTGGCCTTGAAGCCGTCACACTTCTCCAGGTTCCTGGCAATGGCGATTTCTGTGGCCGCATTTCCCTTCTTTGATTTCACCGTGAAGTCACTGGAGCAGTTTCCATACACAGTGTCCTGTGGGGGCAGAAGATGGGGCCGCGGCGCTCAGCACGAGGAAAACGCCTTTGTGCTTCCGCGGACCCCGGGCAGAAGGCTGGGAGCATGGGCTGGAGCACCGGGAACCCGAGAGGGCGCGGCTCGGCTGGGTGCGGGCCCCGTGGGTGCCTGGGCGGCCAAGCTGGGCGAGGGGAAGCTGCCCGGGACTCGGGGCCGCGGCTGGGGCCTCCCCCAGGGCTCCAGGACGCGCGTGCCCACTTTGATTTGTGTTCCCTGGGTCTCAGCTCCCCCCAGGTCCCCAGAACCCCGGAGCATGGACCTCTGCAGGCTGAATCCCGCAGCTGCAGGTGCAACAGGCCTCAGCGCATCCTAAGGCCTCCAGGATGCATCGGGACCGAAGGCAGCAGAACGCTCTCTAAGAGCAAACCTGGGGAAGCGGACATGGCTCAAGTGGTAGAGCTTCTGCCTACCATATGGGAGGACCTGGGTTCGAACGCTGGGGCCTTCTGGTGAAAAAGAAGATGAGAAAGTGTGCCTGCGCAGCGAGCCAGTGCCCGTGTGGTGAGCGTGAGTGCCTGCACAGGGATCCAGTGCCCATACAAGTGCCCGCGTGGTGAGCCAGTGCTCAGGCAAGTGCCCGCGTGGTGAGCCAGTGCCTGCGCAAGCAGCAAGATGATGACACAACAAAAGAGAGACAAGGGGAGAGTCAAGGTGAAGTGCAGCAGAAACCAGGAACTGAGGTGGCACAATTGACAGGGAACCTCTCTCCCCATCAGGGGTCCCCAGGATTGAATCCCAGTGAATCCTAGAGGAGAGAAAATGAGAAGAGAAGACAACACAGACAGCAAAAACAGCTGGGCAGGAGGAAGGGAAGGGGGAAAAAATTAGTAAATAAATAAATCTTTTTCTAAAAAGAAGAGCAAGCCTGAAATTCTTCAACAGGCCTGGCAACATGGCCCGTTACTTTATATCTCGAGTGGGTGTGAAGACGTGTGTGTGCTCTGGGGGCCCTGCCGCCAGCTTTCCAGAACCTCACCGTGAACAGCTGCCGCCGGGTCATTTCCGTCTCCGGGGGCAGCAGGAGGGCGGACACGATGCCCCTCTTGATGTTCAGGATGTGTCTGGGCTCGTCCTTCTCTGGGTAAAGCGACACGCGCTTCCCTCGGGGCATGGTCAGCCTGAGCTCGTACCTGTGCGGGGAGAGCACGCGTCCCTGAGCTGGCTGGGCCCACGCCCGCCCCTTCCAGCCACCGCTCCTCTCTTGACACCGCTGCGTAAGGAAGTTCTCCATGCTCACCCGTGTATTTTGAACGGGTGCAGATACGAGCACGCGCTTGGCGTCCTCTTCCACCTTCTCTTTTCCTGGCTTGGCTCCTCTGCCCCCCTCCTCTGCCCACACCAGGTTTGTTCCCAAACGCCCCGACTCTAACCCGGGCGAGCAACCTGGGGGGCCGGGGGGGGGGTCCACACGCACCCCCCATCCTCACGCCAGCCTGTCTAGGTGTGCGAGGCTGTCCCTGTTCACACAAATGGGATTGTGTCAGTCACACTTTTCCTCATCCTGCTTTTCTTAATTATACACCAGGACAATCCTTCCTCATCACTTGCTAGCGCTCTAACGTGCTCTTTTTAGAAAGCAGCAGAGGATTCCAGCCATAGTTTCATACAGCTTACTCAGACACCCCTCTATTTGGTGGCGTTTGCTTCCCTTTGTATTTTCTCCTGGCCACATGAACAATACTGAAACAAACATCCTTCTACAGGAGTCTTCGTTTTTATTTTTATGGGCCAGAGGCCTAGAGATTAAAATTGCTTTATCAGAGGGTCTAAGTATTTTCCATTATAACAGAGACTGCTTCACGATTCTCATTCCCACCAACAACACACGAGAGCACGCTTCCCCCCGTGGTCCTGCCAGCAATAGATGCTACAGCTATTTAACATTTTGCCACTGATGGGTATAAAGACCTAAACACATTTTGTTGTGACATTAATGCGCATTTCCTGACCACGTGTGTATTTGGGCTTCTCTTCCGACGTTGACTGGACCCTCTCCCGTGGTCTCAGGCCCTGTCTGAAGCTGGTGAGGATTTGCCGGTAGGGCAAGGAGAACGGGGCTGTCGTTTTGGGGACTGTTAATGGGCCTGTCTGTCCCCGCTCTAGTGAAGTCAGAAGGAGGAAAAGGAGGCCGGGCGTGCCACCCCCGGGTCCACAGCCCCCGGACGTTCCAGCCCCTGGCGAAAGCCTCGCGGTGGTAAAGAGCGGGGTCCATTGCGTTTGGAGAAGAGTAAGGGCCAAAAATAAGCAGCTACTCTTTCCCCTGCTGCACGGCCTCATGCCCACAGACGTCTAAGGCTCAGATAAAAGAAGATGAATTGGCAAAGGACACAGGAGAACAAGGCATATTTTGCCGAGGAAGGACCTGGGGTCCAAGTCTAATACTCGAAAACCCAAAGATGTACAGGCATGACAAATTAAGAAATCTAAAATTTGCCCGCACTTAGGACATCAAAAACTATGTTTTGGGGATGACGCAGAGGTGATGTTCAAAATACTCAACAACCAATACATGGTGGACATTGGTCAGTGAGCACGGATGCCAGCTGTCAACAACAGGCCCTGGCCTCAGTGGCGTGTCCTGGCCACATGCCAGCTCCGGATAGGGCAGTGGCTAAGGCCTTGGCGCCCTCCCCGACTCCAGGCAAGGCACCCACGCGAAGACCAGGCCATGAGCCAGTCTCCTTTAATTTCCTAAAAAGAATTCCCTTTTTCTACCAGCCATCTTGGCCTCCTTGTCTCAAGGAGGTCGAAGCATGTGATCTTTTGGAAACTTGTGGAAATGATAATCAAGAGCACTTAGGAAAGTGGATTTGGCTCAATGGATAGAACTTCCACCTACCACATGGGAGGTCCGCAGTTCAAACCCTGGGCCTCCTTGACCCATGTGCAGCTGGCCCATGCGCAGTGCTGATGCTGTACCCCGTAAGGAGAGCCGCCCAGTGCGAAAGAAAGTGCAGCCTGCCTGGGAGTGGCACTGCACACACGGAGAGCTGACACAACAAGAGGACGCAACAAAACGAGACACAGATTCCGGGTTCCGCTGACAAGAACACAAGCAGACACAAAAGAACACAGCGAATGGACACAGAGAGCAGACAACTGGGGAAAGGGGAGAAAAATAAATAAAAATAAATAAATCTTAAAAAAGAGCACTTAGCTAGGAAGGTCAGCAAGGCTTCCCTTTTTCTGATAGTTTCTAGAAATTCGGACAGAGGAGGCCATTCCCTGATCCGCGGTGAAGACAGAAGACAGACGCTTCTGTACTTAGTTAGGCTCATGCCCTGCAAGCTCAGGCCTCAGTGAGCACACACGCTCAGGCACAGCGCACCCCGGGACGCGGAGCTCAGGGACACTGCAGAGCTCGGGGACACTGCAGAGCTCGGGGACGTGGAGCTCGGGGACACTGAGCTCGGGGACACTGCAGAGCTCAGGGACGTGGAGCTCGGGGACACTGAGCTCGGGGACACTGCAGAGCTCAGGGACACTGCAGAACTCAGGGACATGGAGCTCAGGGACACAGAGCTCAGGGACGCGGAGCTCGGGGACACTGCAGAGCTCAGGGATGCGGAGTTCGGGGACGTGGAGCTCAGGGACATTGCAGAGACTTGGGACACTGCAGAGCTCAGGGACATGGAGCTCAGGGACACTGCAGAGCTCGGGGACACTGCAGAGCTCAGGGACACTGCAGAGCTCGGGGACACTGCAGAGCTCGGGGACACTGCAGAGCTCAGGGACATGGAGCTCAGGGACACTGAAGAGCTAAGGGACACTGCAGAACTCGGGGATGCAGAGCTCAGGGACACTGCAGAGCTCGGTGACACTGCAGAGCTCGGGGACACAGAGCTTAGGGGAGCAGAGCTCAGGGACATAGAGCTCAGGGACACAGAGTTCAGGGACACTGCAGAGCTCGGGGACGCAGAGCTCGGGGACGCAGACGCGCCTTCCAGCCGCACCTGGACATGGCCGCCGAGAACTCCTCCGAGTCCCTGGCCCTCTTCAGCAGGGCCCTGCCCTCGGGGCTGACGCCGGAGGCCTCTCTCAGGCTGCACTGGCTGGTCCTCAGGACGAAGCTGCAGAGCTGCGGGACCTCTAGCTCGACCTGGGAACAGAGGGCAGCAGCGGCCTGAGCCTCTCCCCGGAACGCGAGGCGCCCCTCGCCGCCCAGAGCCCCGGCCCGGGCACCCCCCGCCACTGCGCGGCTCCTGGGCGCACCCCGCTGCCTCGGTTCTCCGCGAGACGTGTCCTGTTCTGTCCTTTTCTACGCCCCGGGTACCAAGTCTGTCCCTATCGTGTGAAGGATGCCCTTTCGTTGCTTCCAGGTTTGCTCACTTTAGTGATAAAGAGTATTGGCTTTGAAGAAACAGGGACTAGAAGCAGGAGGGATAGCCTCGATTCCAAGAGCCAATCAACGTCTTCCCAAAGTCACACGCACAGAAACAACAAAAGACGGTTTGTGCCTAACAGGATGTTTCCAGAGCTTTGTGTCGAGCAGGAGTTTAAACAGAGCTCTGTTCCCCAAGGCTGCTCAGAGAACTTTCAGGGATGAGGGAACTGCTCTGCCTCGATGCTGTCCAATGTGGCACCCAGCTATTGGGCACCTGAAAAGTGGCTAGTGTGACTAAGAAACTGATTTCTAACTTTTGTTTCATTTAAATAGCCACATGCACACTGCAGACAAGGGAACCCCATGAAGAGGGGACAACCTCTCGGCATATCCTTCTCCACACCAGTCCCGAGAGCAGCCTTGAGGTCTGCTCCACGTGTCCTTGGACAAGGGACCAGCCAGGCTCTGTAGCAAGAAGACAGTTACTGGGAAAAAACTGCACTTTTCCCATTTTCCTTTGTTCTGTTGAGTTTTCAGCACCTGATTCTGTTTCACCTAGATTATAAAAACCACACACCGCAGTGCTTTCCTGAGACACTCCCTTCCTCAGCCCACCCCCTTGGCTCTCTCCTCATGTTCAAATCTGCTGTCCACCTCGGACACCTCCAATTACACCTTTGACCCTAATTGGAAAATAAACTTGACCGGCAAGGTTTCCTGTGCAAACAACTTCTCGGTCCCTGCCCATCGCCGCCTGAGCAGGGCTAGGGGAGAGCTGCGGCCGCCAGGTGCTGGAGACCCCTCTTGTACCTTGCAGCTGATCTTGGTGACGCTTCTGGAATCAGCAGTCCCAGTGACCCCACTGGAAGTCTCAGCCTCATAGCTGTACACGTACTTCCTGAGGTGCTTGAACCGTGTTGCATCTTCTAAAATGAGAGATAAGCCAGTCATGGAGCTGAAACAAACCTCCCAAGGAGAGTCAATTCTGAGCAGAGAGGGGCAGTGACATTGATCATCAAAACTGGTAATCAAGCTCAAATTATTTTTTTAACTGACTTTCATGAGACTTAATTTTCCTTTATAGATATACTCTATGATCATTTTGTGGTTTTTTTTGCTGAGGCTGGTGTTTAACTGGCATTCTTTGAATGTATCATCTGAGGTTCAGGGAGAAAAACGGAAAGCATTGGGGCTTAGAACATCTACAGAAGAGACTTTGCAAAATCAAAAGTCGAAAGCCTTTCGCAAAAGGGTGGCGCTGTCTCGACTGCTTTTTCAGCTTGAAAATAGTATCATTCTGTGGCTTGTTTTTGATTCTACCAAATATGTGAGGCAGAGTTCACTAAGGGTTATCTGGGTGGCTTACAAAAGCCCCCAGAAGGAATTTCTGGATGTTTCTCTGGGAGGGATTTTCTGAACAAGGTGGAGAAAAAGGTACAGCAAAGAACATCGGAGACTAGAGCCCAGATGCAGTGACATGAGAAGCCCACCAGATGGCAGTGCTGCCCCACTGGAGCTGCTGCTGCCGCTCAGAACAGGGTCCCCAGAGCCCTTGACCCTCAGGAGTCAGGTAAATACCAGGGGATTGGGTATCTGCACCAAGGGTAAAGTCAGCATTTCCTCACCCCCCAGGCCTTCAAATCAATGATTAACCACTGATAAAGAGGACAGCAATGTTCCCGTAAGGTGTCCACGGGCCAGCAGGGTGACCGTCCTTCCCACCCCTGCCCCAGGCTGTCCTGGGGTCCGGAGGGAAGGTGGGAGGAGAGGGTCTGGGACCGGCAGGGAGAGGCTCAAGGCGCTTGCTGGGGGCGGGCCAGGTGCCTGGGCGCCTGTCCCAGCCACAGCATCACAGCGCAGTGAGGGGTCCGCCCGGGGGCACGGAAGGAGGGGCCGGTGGGTGCAGGGCGCCCTCCACCCCCCGGGGCAACGCCTTACTTGGGCAGCTCGGGCTGGCCTGTTCCAGCACTTCATCGTCTGCAAGAAAAGGAGAAAGAAGGCTAGGTTTTCCCGGTCTCTCCCAGGTGCCTCCCGCGTCTCCCCGGTGGGTCCTCTGCGGGGGTCTGCTGCCTTCCAGGGGAGAAGCAGGAGGACCGGGACCCCATCCGCGGGGGTCTGCAGGGGCCACCCCGCTGTGCCTGCACCCTGGCAGCCGGGCCCTGAGGCTGCCGCCCCCTGACCCGGCCCAGCCGCCCAGGCAGCCCACGCCCCAATGCGCTAACCCCCCCGGACCCCCGCCCCAGCCCTGGCGGCCCGGCAGCCGAGCCCACCCGCACTCACCGGCCCAGGCCCCGCTGCCCAGGAGCAGCAGCAGCAGCAGCGCGGGCCTCGGGGGGCCCATGGCCGACCCGGGCGGCGGCTCCTCCCTGCTGCCTCCTCCGGGCCCGCTAGGCCGCTGGCTCTCGGGGACCGGTGCCCGGGGCAGGCAGGCTCTCCGCCCCGCTGGGAATGCGCTGCTGGGGCCCGCACCCTACTTATAGGAGGGCCGCTCCAGGGCCTGGCTTAGGGAGCTCACGGGATTGCAAAAGGTCCAAAGGGCGGCCTCCGGCCTGTTTGCTTTTCCGCACAAGGCCCTTCTCTGGGGGACGAAGAGGGGCCCAGGGGAGGGGGCTCACCTGGGTGGGTGGGGGCTATCTGTGCCCTGGCCTCCCCTCCTCTGCCCCAGGAGGGTCTCAGAAAGTGGGGCGTGGGGCAGTGGGCTCTGCCCCTGAGAAGCCGGCCCTGCGGCAGGTGTGTCTTCCAGAGATGACAAACCACTTGGGAACCTGAATCCAGCCTGCCTGCTTCACTGCTCTGATTCTCTGGCTGTTTGGAAAGCCAGTCCTTTCCAACTCCTTCGTTGGGATGTTGTCCTGCCCTCTTTTCCATTTTGGTGGACGTCGGTTTGCTTGGAAACCCCTAATCCTGACCAGAGCCATGAGGCTGAGAGTCCCATGCCCTGGGTTCAGCCAATCAGGAGATGGAGAGAGAAAGGGGAAGCAGGATGGTCTGGCCAGTGACTGGCCCCCTTCATCCAGGGGCATGACCACCCCAGTTACTGCATAGGTCCAGATGGCCATGGACTCAGGACCCTCCAGTGAGGTGGGGCCCCTGGAGAGGAACAGGCTTCCAAGGTTCACCCCCTTGGGCAGGGACTTCTCGGGAAATTGAGAAGTGAACTAGTGCCTCGGTTTCCTTCAGCGGTGCGGGGATGGGTGAGGAGAACCGGCAGCTGGTCTGGGCACAGTGTGTTCCTCATACATGTCCCAGAGCCTTCTCCATGATGCATTTGTTTCTCTCCTAGGTACTGTCCGTTTCCCCATGGGAAACATTCCAACTCTGTCTCCCTCTCTCCAGCTGTGGGAAGCCGGGAATAGTTAGAGAGATCTCAGCAACACTGATTTTACTGACCCAGAATCTATTATCAAGTGTTCCTGGTGGGACGGTACCGTGGTGGGATGGGCAAACGTCTTCAGCCTGGACGTGCGCTGCAAAGCTCCTCTGATCTGGTGGGGAGGGCAAGATGCAGGGTCAGGAAGCCCTTGGTGAACAATTAAGGCAAGACGGAAACAAGTGCTGGGTGGGTCCTAACTGAAAAGAAAGGCATGGGACCTGCCGAGGAAGGAGGCGACCAAGTGGGGCTGACGGCGGCTGTGATACAGGAAGGAGTCGGTGGATGTGTCTGTTTTTTAGTTTTGCTTTATTCTTAAGGTATGTCCAGGTGTAATAAAGCAATTGTGGAACCACATCAGGCCCCTGATGGCATGACTGATGGGTCTGAAAGAGTCCTGTTCTGAAATAAGGAGGAGATGAAGACTCCCTGCTCCTTCCTGGAGAGTCCTGAGGTGACCTCGGTCTGGTTCTCATACTTAGGCCTCCACCCCTCTCTTTGTTCATGTCTCGTTGTCTTTAGCCGTGAGTCTCCTGTAGGCGGCTAAGCACGCCCTTCAGTGATGAGCTGCTCTGTCTCCGTGATGTACTAATATTGTTAAAGATGGATTTTATGGGACTGCCAAATCAAGGCTGGTCATTCCAGGATGTAATTCAACTCTGCACCACTGAACTGCAAAGGGTTCTGGAAAAAGCAGTGTCTGAAACCCCATTTCTCTGAGCATTTTATTTGAAATTCATGTGGACTGGCTTTTCAGGGGTCCAGAGACTGCTGGAATTTGAGGGAATGATTCTGCTTCCATGTGTATTCACTTTAAGGAGAAGGGGTGAGACTATTCAGGTATAAAGACACCAAAAGGAGCTGGCTGGGCACAATTTACAGGCACACGTGGCTTTCTCTGTTGGATGACCCATGAAGCCAGGGTCGTAAAGTCAGTGCCAGGGGAGAACATCATTTTGACACTTTGGGTATCAAAAAATGAATCTGGTTACTTGGCGGCAGGGGAAAACTGGGGGAACTTGGGATGTCCCTGATTTGACTTTCACCATCTCTTAAGGAGAAAGCCTAAGCCTGGGAAGCACTGGGCTTAGCTTCCCTTTCTTTCCTGGATTTGCTTTGTCCAGTGGCCCCTGCCCTGACAGTACCCAGTACCCCAGCAGCATGGAGCAGGTGCTGACCTGAGCACACCTGTAGAAACATTGTAAGGACGAACTCTGAGATTTTTCTGAAATTACAAAATCCTTTTAGATACTTGTTGAAAGCTATTTGGAGACATAGTATTACTTGTGATCACAGAGATCACCCCATACCCCTACCCCTTTAAGCAGAACATTTCTCAGTTCTCTCTCCTCATCAAGTTCTAAGTTTCAAAGGTTATGACCAGTTTTCAGAGACTTCAAATACAGTCAGGACTCAGGGATGTTTCTAGTACAAGCTCCTCACTGAACAGTAGAAAAAGTTGGTCCAGGGAGGGCAGGGGACACAAGGAGACCAGCGTGGATATCAGCAGATGCAAGAAGAGCTGTGATGGAACCCGGATGGCTTTCTTATGAAGTGCACGGCTTGGGCAGGTGGCGTCCCCTTCCTGGGCCTTTATCATCCCCAATGCAGAGTTAATAATATTGACCTCATAGGAAATTTGTGAGAATAAAGCAAGTATGTAAAACACCCGGCATGATGCCTGGCAAATAAAGGACACCCACTCGACGGTAAGCGCTGTTGGTTATTAAGAGTGTTAGAGTGGAAGTGTGTCTGTAGGGACCTATTCGAGTTGGCCGGCCACCACAACTGTATGAAGAGAGGCTAGTGGAACCCAGCTAGGAAATGAGGACTGAGGGAGGGGAACTTGAGGGCTGCATGGAGCTGTGACTGAGCATCTGTGGTGCTTTGAAGCTGTGTGACCCCCAAAAAGCATGTTCTTAAAGTTAATCCATTCCGTGGGTGCAGATGCCCTGTGAGGAGGATATTTGATGAGGCTCCTTCAGTTAAAGAGTGACCCACCTAACTGAGGCTGGGTCTTAGTCCTCTTGCTGGAGTCCTTTATAAATGGGGTGAACAGAGAGGGAGAAAAAGCTACGGAAGCAAGAAGCTGAAAGCAAGGAAAGTGTGGAAGAGCAGGGAGAAACCGGCAGGTGCCACAGGTGCCTGGCCATGTGACAGAGGTGTCTGGGGCTGCCAGCAGCTGGTCTTCAGGGGGAAAGCTTTGCCGGATGATGCCTTGATTTGGACATTCTCACAGCCTCAGGACCGTGAGCTAATGAATTCCCACTGTTAAGCTAACCCGTGTCATGGTATCTGCTCTCAGCAGCCTAGGAAACTCAAACAGCATCCATTTGGCCCTGATGGCTCCTCAAGTTTCTATGCACTTGAAGTCACCATCCTTTCTGAGGCCAATGGAGGCCTTCCTGAAACAAGCAGGCTGGTGACTCTCTGGCTGATTCACATTCTGACATCACGTAGATAAATCTCAGGCAGCCACTATGATTTATCGGCTCAGCAGTGCGAAGTCCTGTTGGGTGAACCATCCACGTGAGTAACTGCAGAGCTCTGGGTACCCATGAAAGCCCGCTGACCAGAGGGATCTGCAGGAATTAGATAACCCTGAATATTATAGAGTCTCCAGAAGAGAAACTCTCCATCCTGTGTATCTGGAGGCAGCCAGAAGGGTCCGAGCCAAGTTCAGGCAAATATGGGAGCTCAGAAGGCTCCCAGGAGCGCAACACTCTGAGTTCTGTGCAGGTCCCGTTCTGAAGTGCATGCTCAGCGCATAATTTGCCGAATATGAATGAATGTCTCCATGCCACTCAGCTGCATCTCCTGGCATTCAGGATATTTATGTATAGCTGCCATAATGCACAATAAATCTTTCCAGTGGCATAAAGCAAGGAAATAAAACCTGATGCGAATCATTCCTGGCCTTGCTGTTCAAAAACCTCACCTGGTAAATAGGGACAAGTATCGACACTGATTAACGAGCCTCTCTCTTTTCTGTCTACGGCAGCGATGTAATTGCAAATAATGCCCAGAAGCTGAAAGTAAACTTTAGAAACTGGAGATGGAATCATGCCCAGGGTGGTCCATGAATGCCAGGGACAAAGCACGCACACAATAAAGAGTGAGAGGAATGTCATGCTACCAGAAGGGAAAAAATAGGTCAACAGCACAGGTGGATGATGGCCAGCAGGCCAGTGTCAGCCAGATGAAGTTTTTACTGATGGGTGAGTAACCTCCCATGAGGAAGCAAAACACTTCCCCACTCATCATTCTGCTGCCCAAGAGAGAAAGAAGGTCAGGAGGCCGAGCAGCCGTTCCTCCCGAGGGCGAGTCGGAAGTCGGCACAGTCCCTTGTACGTGTATGGAGGACGGCTTCCTTGACGATGCACATCTCCTCCGTCCATCCTTCAAGGGTCTGCTCCAGTCCCCCCAGTGGTGAGGAGGCTCCCTCTGGAACCAGCCCAGAGGCACTGGCTTCCAACCCTGACCTCCTGTGGCCATCAGAATCCACAGAACTGGACAAACCAGCCACGAAGGGCCTTACTACAAACCTTCTATGGAGGCTCTGAACGTACGTTTTCCTCTGATCATGTCTATTTTTCATGTGTTTACATATAATTTGCCAGCTAGAGAGATAAGCCTAAGCAGAAATGGTGTCCATTCACCACTGGATTCCCCATCCCTCTTCTCACTGACACCCACGCCACGCGCGGAGCTAATGCTGGGACTGGAACATGATATGGCCTGTGAGAGATGGGGCTGTGCTAGTGTGTTAGGCTGCCAAAATGAAGATACCACGTGATGGGCTGGCTTCTAACAGTGGAAATGTACTCGCTTACAAGCTTGCAGTCTTGAGGCTGAGGACAATGTCCAAATCAGGGTATCCTCCGGCAATGCTTTCTTCCCGGAGACCAGCTGCTGGTGATCCTGGATGCCTCTGTCACATGGCAAAGCACATGGGGATATCGGCTGGTCTCTCCCTTCTCTTTCTGGTTTCATTGCTTACAGCTTCTTGCTTTCATTGCTTTCTCTCCCTCTGTCTGAACTGCATTCTCTAGTAAAGGACTCTGGTAAGAGGATTAAGACCAATACTGAATAAAGTGGGTCACTTTTAAATTAGGGTCCTACTCACCAAAAGGTCCCCCTTACAATGGGCCCACACCCACAGGAATGGATTAACCTTAAGAACATACTTTTCTTTGGACCATACGCTTCAAACCATCACAGGTGTTTTCATATGTGCACTTCAGTTTTACTTTTTGGTGCTGTGTATGGTTGTATCTTAAGTTAGAGTGTCCAGTGGACTTGAGATGACATGGTATGAGAGGGGGGCAGGACCCATGAACTGGGATCATGGGACAGTCCCCAGGCCCATTCCAGCTCTCACTATTTTGAGTCTATGGAAAATCTGGGATTTAAAATACAAATGCATAAATTATACTGGGTTCAAGCCCCAGGGTTAACTGGTTAGGAGCTATGGCTGAGCAGAAGGTAGGTTCTGGGAGACCACCTAGCTCTACAGCCCCACAGAAGTACTGCCTAAGAAATAGGACCTTTACCCATTTTAACAGATTTCGGATAAGGAGAGGGCCTGTACTCCTCAAGTATGCAGGGCAGAAAAATCACAACTTTCGGGAAGTTCTTTCTCATGTCTAGCTTCATCCTTGCCTTGACCTCAGATAAGTGTCCTTCCCTATACCTCAGCTTTTCCTTTCCGAGGCCCCTGTTGGCTGCTCCTTATTGATTTCCCGTAATCTTCTCACAGGACTACCCTCGAAACACTAGGACCAGTTTTGCTACTAGATAACCAGATGGGTGGGTGGAAAAATGAGCTCCCCCATTCCATTCCCATAGGAACGCTGAGTGTCGCCGGGCGTTCAGGGGTAAGTGCACATCAGGCTAATGGCGAGACCAGGCAGGTTGGCGGGGTCTCAACAGTCGGTCTGCAGAAGTCCAGGGTGTGCCAGGGGCCAGGGAAGGGAGGCCTGCGCTGATCTAGGGTGAGGGTGGGATTTGGGTCATTAGCCTGGGGCTGCATGGAGAGAGCAGTGGCAGGAGGACGTGAACACACTGGCTGTTTTCAGCCCGTGCTGCGCTGGCCAGCTGGAGTTGGTGGAGAAGAGAGCCCAGCACCCAGAGGGCCGGGCACAGAGCTCTCTGGCTAGTGCCATCTTTGACTTCCCTGGGGTTACTCTACAAATGGCACATAACCTACCAGTGAAGTAGCTGGGCGGACCAGCTCGAGACATGCAGAAGGCCAGGGTCTGGGGCTGGATTCTTGTCCGGGCTGTGAAGGGAGATGTGGGAATCAGGCCTCAGAGACCCGCGGTCAGAGAGGAATGGGCCAGCATCCTCCCCATAGAGGCCAGCGGAGGCCTGTGCAGCCGAGGGTGCTTGTTTTTGTTTTAGTAACAAGGGCAGAAGAAGGGCAAGAACTTGCCACACCTTTTGGCAGCCTAGACGATTCGCTAACTCTCATCTGACTGCATAACCGTGCTTGCAGTTTGCTTTATAAAGATGAATTTTTCTTAAAAGTATATTTCTTTGTAATCTATTAAATGTGAAAAACCTTTGGTTGTGGGGTTGGATTCAGAATAAATATTACTCCTATTAATTTAGAGAACTGCAGAGGCTCGGGGCCTCAAAGGGTCACGACGACCTTGGAGTCCGACCCTCTCCCAGCAGGCGGGATGCGGGGCCCGTTAGGGGGCCGCCTGGCTGGTGGGGTTTGGGGAAAGCTGCTGGAGCTCCAGGCAGCGGCGCAGTGGGCACCCCCGCAGGAAGCTCGCCCAGCCGTCTGCCTGCACAGGGCCGCGCCGTGGTCCTTGCTTGGCGTCCAGCGTGGTTCCTCACCCAGGCCCAGCCGGCTTTCAGAGGGCGAGGGGGAGAGGAGTCGGGGGAAGGCAGAGTTCTCAGACACCCTCCTTCCCTGCATCCTGAGGTAAAAGCACGTAGTTACCAGGATGCCTGACCTTGGTTCATTTGTCCCTCTTCCCTCTCTGTCAGCACTGGGGGGCAGAGGTGGGAAGGCAGCCCCCAGATGCTACTCGGTCTCCAGAGCAGAAAGAAGGTGGAAACAGGCACCCTTTAGTAGCACTTCTTTCCGCCTTTTCCTTCTTTTTTTTTGATGGGGGTGCAATGTTTTTCACAACGTTGTTTGAAAGAATGAGCCACCTTCAGCCATTCGAAGGCCTACGCTGCAGAGGGATTTCTTTTTTTAACAGATTTATTAAGATGTAATTCAAATGCCATAAAATACAACCATTTAAATTGTACACTTCATTGGTGTTTAGTGAAGTGACTGACAGAACATTTTCATAACTCCAAAAAGAAACCTGTTAGCCCTCAACCTCCAATCCTCTCAGTTCCCCAAGCATTAGCAATTGCTAATCAACGTTCTAGTTGCGTGTATTTGCCTATTCTGGACATTTCGTATAAACGCAAACATAGAATATGGGTCTTTAGTGGCTTCTTTCACTTAGCATGTTTCCAGGATTCCTCTGTGTTCTAGCATGCACCAGTACTTTGTTCCTTCTCATGGCTGAGTAATATTCCCTTGTATGGGTAGACCATATTTTATGAGTCTATTTAGCAATTGATGGGTAGTTGGGTTGTTTCCACTTTGGGGCTGTGAACAATTGTATCGAAGTTTTTGTTGGATGTATGTTTTCATTTCTCTTGGGTATGACTGGAATTGCTGGGCCACATGGTTACTCTGTGTTTAACTTATTCAGTGTGTTTTCCATAGTGGCTGTACCCTTTTACAGTCCCACCAACAGTGTATGAGGATTTCAATTTCCCCACATTCTTATCAATACTTATCTGACTTTTTAATTCTAGCCATCCTAGAGGGTATAAAGTGGTAATGAGGCAGGCTAGTTTAGGGACTAAAAAAGACAAATGTGGAACCTGGCAGGAAAACACAGCTGTGAAACACATGACCATGGAACCCACCTGGAAATCCTGAGGGAAAGACTCCCCACTAATCAGAAAGTGGCTGGAAGAACCCATTAGAATTTTCCTTGATGTCCAGGATCAAGGAAAAGCCCTGGATATTCCCAAGGGGCCTTATCATTGGTTTCACCCCCCCCACCAGAGAATTCATAGGTGGGTAATCAATTAAAATGGCAAATAACTGGGACCCCTCCCCAAAATTAGCAAGCATGAAGAACAATTAATGGACTAAAAAGCCATCACAGAAGCCAAATCGGCCCTTCTTACCTTTTTCTCTGCCTGGACTAACACGCAAATACATCTGGGAACGTGTAATCTGTAAATTGACCCCTTTTTTCGCCCTTTTTCCTCTCTCTGCCCAGACCAGCCCACCAGTATATCTGGGATCCATGATCTGTTATTTTCTTTCTCTTCTCTCATTTTCTTAATAAACTTCTGACCTAACTAAACTGCATGTTCTTAGATTCTTTTTTGTAACATAGCCAAGAACCTAGAGAAAATCCGGCAACAGCATTTCCTTGTGGTTTTGATTTGCATTTCCATTCTGGTTAATGATGTTGGGCATCTTTTCACAGGCTTATTGGCAATTTGTATATTTTGTTTGGAGAAATGTCTATTCAAATCCTTTGAGTTTTGAATTTTTTTATTGGCTCATTTAATTTTTCAGTATTGATTTATAGGAGTTTATGAGTTTATATATGTATATGTATATACATATATATATATATTCTAGGTACAAGTCCCATATCAGAGGTATAATTTGCAAATATTTTCTCCCATTATGTATTTTCTCTCATTATGTGTTCTTTTTTCCACTTTCTTGATGGTGTCTTTGAAGCTCGAAGTATTAAAATTTGATGAAGTCCAACTTGTCTGAATTTTCTTTTGTGGGTTGAGCTTTGAGTTTCATTTCTAAGAAACTCTTGCTTAATCTAAGACCAAGAAGAATTGGATTTTATAGTCTTAGTTCTTAGATGTAGGACCATGATCCATTTTCGAGTAAATTTTTGCACAGAGGGGATTCCTTTTGAGCTTAACTTTTAGAAATTTCTAGGTTCTTTGTGCCTGGAAATGGCCCCAGGGAGCCTCTTCTGCTGCCCACTGAGAGGGCACGCCCTGTTCCTGGTGACGATGACATCAGTCCCATTGCCCAATGGGGGGGGGGGCCGCTTTATCAGGAGCTGCTCCTCCCTGGTGTTTTCCAAAGCAGTGTCCCTACTGCCCCAATAACCATTCTTCCCTTTCCCTTCATTGTATCAAGTGGTCAGAGAAATAAAGTTTTCTCCGCACCCAAAACAGCTGAACAGGTTTTCCAAGGAAACATATGAAACTAGTAGTAAAATAAATGAATGAATTAATCCATCAAGCAAGTAAGCAACATCAGCATCTTAGAAGGGTGGCTCTTGGGGTGACGCAGAGCAGGAGCCGGGAGAGGCACTGGAGAGTGGGGAAAGAGGACAAACAACCAATAAACCAACAAAATGAGATGGGGCCTTCGCAGACCACTGCCAGCAGGTCAGGTGCTGCCGGGAGGAGCATGTAGTTTGTCTCTTTGCTCCCAAGCAGCAACAGAAAAATAATCAGGTCATTATAAATATAAAACACTTAATATTTATCTAGCACCAGAAACGTACCAATCACTCAGATAATTACTTTCCCATAAATTACCTTATTTAAAACTCAAAAGAAAAAAAACACTTGCCAAGTAGGTATTTTTTACCCCCTTTTTTGCAAATGAGGAAGCCGAGGCTAAGTTTTACATCACTAATCAAATTCTACTGCTTTCATTATTCAGTACCTGGAAGGGTAATCGTGAATGTGGAGGAGGACAGCAGAATGGATAAGATTGCCTCTCGGTGGCTCTGGGCACACACACCAGCTGCCCTCTACCTGGAGGAATAAGGGAGCGTCTTATTAACAATAACCCTATTGCCCAGTGCTTTGAGGCTTATAAAGGGCTTCAGTGTCCATTATTCTTCTAGGCCTTGGAATAACTCTGTGAGTTGTATGTTGTTATTATTTCACAGGTGAGGCACCTGAGGCTCCCTCTAGTTGCCTGGCTTCCCATGATCACCTGGCATATAACGAACCAGTTGAGCTGGACCTCGACTTGAGCGTTCTGACTTCTGTCCCACACGGTTTGTATTCCACCACCCTGAGTCTCAATTCCAGGATTAAGAACCCCAGGACTGTGGTGTCTGGTGGTTAGTAAGGCATGGGTTCTGAGCTTGAGCTGGCTCCCAGAGAGGAAGCTCAGAGAGGCAAGGTGAAGGTCCTACAGAGGACAACTGCCAGAAGAGGACACGAGGCTTAGAAGCGTTGGCTAGCAGGCGCCTTTGATGATGTCCAGGATTCTGATGAAATGTTCTTCGGGAAGAAGCACAAACTTGTGACACACACGTGCTTCTTCTCTCTCTCCATCCCTCTCTCTCTTTTTGGTCCAATCGTTTTTCCCCTATAAGGACACTCATCATACTGGACTAGAACCTGCCCTGATCCATTTTGGCCTCAACTCAAGTATCTTCAAAGATCCTCTCTATAAACATGATCACCTTCTTGGGACCTGGGATTGGGTTTGAGCCTGTCTTGTGGGGAACACAATTCAATCGCTAACATGCCCTGCTGCTTCCTCCCCCTCCCCCGCCAGGATTCCTGCCTGGACAGGAGGCACTGCTGGGTGTGCTGCCTTCTCTCTCCACCCCTCACTCCTCCTCACTCTCTTGTAGCGCCTTGCCCTCCTGCCCCAGGCTCGCCTTTTCTTTCAAGTTGTCTGTCCTATTCCCACTTCTGCTCACATTCTCTTTCTCTCTCTCTCTCTTTTTAAAATATATTTTAAATTTATTTTTAAAAGATACAGAGATCAGACAAAATGTTACATTAAAAAAATATAGGGGATTCCCATATGCCCCACTCCCCACACCCCCCACTTTTCCCATGTCAACAACTTCTTTCATTAGTGTGGTACATTCATTGCATTTGATGAGGACATTTTGGAGCACTGCTACACAGCATGGATTATAGTTTATGTTGTAGTTTATACTCTCCCAGTCTATTCATTGGGTTATGGAAGGATATATAGTGTCCTGCATCTGTCCCTGCAATGTCATTCAGGACAATTCTAAGTCCCGAAAATGCCCCTATATCACACTTCTTTTTCCTTCTCCCTGCCTTCAGCAACTCCCGTGGCCACTGTCTCCACATCAATCATATAATTTCTTCCATTGCTAGAATCACAATAAGTCTATAGTAGAATACCAGTAAGTCCACCCTAGTCTATATTTTATTCCCTAGTCCTGAGGACTCTGGGATGGTGATGCCCACTCCACCTCTCAATTTAGAGGGGGCTTCAATCCCACATGGCTGATGGGTGGGACTCTCCTGTTTGCAGTTGTAGACTCTCTTGGTTCCTTGGTGTGGTAGTTGTCCATCCTTACCTCCTTGTTAGTTGTCCTGGGTGAGACCAATGAACTGGAGAGCAGGTGTTGCAACTCTGCTGAGGCTCAGGGCCCAGCTGGCACATGGACAGCCCAGAGATTCAAGTCTCCTGGACATATACCCACCAACCCCAGGTTCAATAAAAGGGACAGAAGAGGCCTGTGTAGAGAAATCACATCTGAGTCTAACACCATCACACTCGGGAGCACAAACTCTGAAGTAGGGCCCACTGGTGGCACTGAACCCCGGAGCCATCTGCCATGGTGGACCTGGGTGTCTCTGCGGTCCCAGGAGTCTCACTACCCAGGGCAGTATCCATTCTCTTTGTCACCAGCATTTTGGTGCCCCACGGTGGCTGAAGGGATTTCTGCTTTAGGAGTGGCTTCCTGGGCTGGCACCATGGAATGGGCCACGATGACCAACAGCACAAGGCTCCTTTCCAGTGCACAGGGACACAAACCCACACCTCCTGAATTTCCTGAGGGGCTTTTAAAGGTTTGGGAGGACCTCATCAGTTGAGGAGCAGGCTGGGACAATGGCCCAAATGTTTGAGGACGCCTCACAGAGTTCAGCGTGGCTTCCTGAAAGGGACTTGCTGCAGGGGTGGATGCCTCCTGGCATGCCAGGAAAGCCTGTGGCATTCATTCTGCGGAAAACAAGTGCCCTGGGACATCCAGACAGCTTGTCAACAGCAACAAAACCCGGGAAGGAGAATGATATAGCTTGCTGACTTCTGCTCTTTATGGCCTATTTTTCTCCTAGCAGAGGAAACTCATCCCTAGGGGACAGAGAGTCGAGGACTGCCCTGTGCCTGCAGACCAGCACTCCCTTTAGCTTCAAAATCAAAGCAGCCAGTGCCCTTGGCCTCATCAGGAATGGCAGGTTAATGCTTGGGTTCTGGGAATGCTTTCGGTGGGGGGGAGGGGGCAAAGAAATAAAGACGCTTGCAAAAGAAGAACAGGCACAAAAATCAATAAATTAGAAAACACACACTAATAGATAAGAACCGGGCTTCTGTAAGGAAGGGCTGGAAGGCGTATTTTTAGGTATTTATTTATGAGATTTCTGAAGTGACATCATTGACATTAACTAGTCTCTGAAGAAAGGCACAGTAAAAAGCATATTTGGTGAAAATAATATCAAAATAGACAAAAATAACCTATTACTTGACTGAAGAGTTTGACTGAAGCTAACCATCATTTAAGTCCATTATGGTCAGAAAATGGACTCTGTGCAATTTCAATTCTTTCCAATTTTTTTGAGGTTTGTTTATGACCTATCTTAGTGAATGCTCCATGGGCATGTGAAAAAAAAAAAAGTGCATTCTGCTGTGCTGTGCGGAGCTTCCTATAAATGTCAATTAGATCCTGTTGGTTGATGTTCCTGCCCGTTTTCTATCCCTGATGGTTTTCTACCCATTGGTTCTCTTAATTGCAGAATGGGGTGTTGAAGTCAGTGAACCTGGGGCCCCAACACAACAACAAAAAGGCTCCTAGAATCAAGCAGTTCATCAGCAAAAGAAGTTTTTATAGATTACTGGGTAGAGAAAGAAGGAGATGCGGGCTTTGTTAAGAAGACTGGGTGTTTATATCATATATGAAATCCATGTGTACAGGCTGATGCTCAGCTGAACTACTTATAGCTCTACTTTCAAGATTTTTATATGTGTTCAGTGAACTCCCCCGAGTAGCCAGACCTGGTTCTAGATGACCACAGGGAGCAGGAAGAAGGAAGGCAGAGCTTCCAGATGTGGGGTGGTCCATTTAGAATGTCCTCCTGCTTTACAGCCAGCTGGTCCCAGGAGACCCGTAAATCCAGCCATCTTTCCAGAACTGGGTGCTGATGCTTCCACGCCGGCATCTCTCTTCTATTTCAGAAGCAGAATAGCAGAGTAGTTATAAACACGCACTCTGGAGCCAGAGGCCTGGGCTCACACTGCAGTTCTGCCCCTCACGCCTGTGATTTGGGGCAGGATATTTAATCTCTTGTGCCTCTGTTTCCCCATCTGTGAAAAGGGATAATAGTAGATGGTACATACCTGATGGGGTTCATACAGGTAAAGCACTTGGCATGGTCCTGGCACACAGTAGTCAACAAGTTTTAGCTATTCTCGTTGGCCCACCAATCATCCTTTTACGTTCAGTTTCCTTGCTTCTTCCAAATGTCTATAGACTTCCAGTATGTAATCAAAATGCCCATTTTGGGCTCTTTCCCAAATATTCAAAGATGAATTTGAAAAATGCTTCTGTTACAAGGATAGGCATATGGGCCTGGAGTCAAACTAAGAGCTCAGAAATGCACCCTCATATCTATGGCCAATTGATTTTTGACAAAGGTGCCAAGTCCACTCATGGCAGAAGTAACAGTTTCTATGATGGACTTTGCTGGGAGAATCCATATGCAGAAGAATGACAGAGGACCCCTATCTCACACCATATACAAAGTTTACGTCAAAATGGATCAAAGACCTAAATATAAGAACCAGAACTATAAAAGTCAGAAGAAACTGTGAGGAAGCATCTTCAGGATCTTGTGTTAGGCAATGGTTTTAGACTTTACTCCCCAAACACAAGCAATGAAAGAAAAAATAGATAAATGGGACTTCATCAAATTCTTTTTTAAAAACTTTTATGCATCAAAAACTTTATCATGAAAGTAAAGAGATAACTTACAGAATGAGAGAAAATATTTGGAAACCACATATGTGATAAGATTTAATATCCAGAATATATGAAGAAATCCTACAACTCAACAACAAAAACATAACCCAATTGAAAAATGGGCAAAAGACCTGAGTTGACATTTCTCCAAAGAAGATATGCAAATGGCCAATAAGCACATGACAAGATCCTCCACCTCATTAGCTATCAGGGAAATGCAAATCCAAACCACAGTGAGACACCACGTCATACCCATTAGAATGGTTACTATTAAAAACAGAAAAAATAACAAGTGTTAGAGAGGATGTGGGGAAATAGGAACACTTATTCATTATTGGTGTGAATGTAAAATGGGGCAGCCTCTGCGGAAGACAGTTTGACAATTCCTCAGAAGATAAACCTAGAATTAACATACGATCTGGCAATCCCACGTCTAGGTATATACTGAAGAGAATTGAACAGGTATTTGTGCACCTGTGTTCATAGTGGCATTACTCACAATTGCCAAAAGATGGAAGCAACCCAAGTGTCCATTAACTTATGAATGGGTAAACAAAATGTGGCATATACACAGGAATGAAGTGTTGATGCATGCAATGACACAGACGAACCTTGAAGATATTTTGAATGAAATAAGTCAGGCACAAAAGTACAAATATTGTCTGATCTCACTTATATGAAAAAATTAGAATAAGCAAATTAATAGACTCAGAAACCGAATACAGATTACCAGGGACTAGGGAGGGGCTAGGGAATGAGGAGTCAAGTTTACTTGGTATAGTTTCTATTCAGAGTGATGGCAAAGTTTTGGTCATGAATAGTGGTGATGATAGCACAACATTGTTAATGTAATAAACTGCATTGAATTGTATATCTGAATGTGGTTAAAAGGGGAAGGTTTAGGTATATGTATTTTCCAGAACAAAATTTTAAAAAAACAACATAGAACTGTACAACACAAACTGTGAACCCTGAAGAAAACTATGAACTATAGTTAACAGTATATTACAATAATATGGTTTCATCAGTTGTAACAAAGGTACCATACCAGTGCTGATTGTTAATAACATTGAAAACTGTTCATGTGTGTGTGAAGGGGGTATATTGAAACTGTACTTTCTGCCTGATTTTTCTGTAAATCCATGGCTTCTCTAACAAAGACAAAATGTTCCTGCTAGTTTATTCTCACATAGAGGAAGTAAGACATCTATGAAAAGTCAAACTCTAAGACCAAATATTGTTGTCTCAGGAGAGATGCCGTGGCTGCTGGAGTAAGGGCAGTGCCTAGAGGAGACAACTCTCCTAAGGTGAAAATCCAAACCATGGAGGGATTTTGCAAATATTCCCTTTGTGTGCCAGCCAAATGGCTAATTGACTTGTGTTTTACTAAGTAAGTTCATGATATTTTCTTTACAAGGTGGAATTTGTCCTCTCACTTGAAGTAGAAACAAGAACTCCTTGATTTTTAAAATCTGTTCAAGGAAGCGGACTTGGCCCAGTGGTTAGGGCATCCGTCTACCACATGGGAGGTCTGCGGTTCAAATCCTGGGCCTCTTTGGTCCGTGTGGAGCTGGCCCATGCACAAGGAGTGCCATGCCACACAGGGGTGTCCCCTGTGTAGGGGAGCCCCAGGTGCAAGGAGTGCGCCCTGTAAGGAGAGCCGCCCAGCGCGAAAGAAAGTGCAGCCTGCCCAGGAATGGTGCTGCGCACACAGAGCTGACACAACGATGACGCAACAAAAAGAAACACAGATTCCCATGCCGCTGACAACAACAGAAGCGGACAAAGAAGAAGACGCAGCAAATAGACACAGAGAACAGACAACTGGGGCTGAGGGGCGGGGAAGGGGAGAGAAATAAGTAAACAAATAAATCTTTAAAAAATTAAAATCTGTTCAACTTCATGTTTGGTATCTTTAGGTTTTCAGTGGCGTTTCCTCGAAACTCTCACATTATTTTCAGGTGGGTTGACCCTCTGTCTAGCTTTAATACTTGTGAAAACAAAAAAAATTCTTTCCCTGTGCAGTTTGTATGAATGCCACCCAAAGCATCTGTAAAGTTTGCAATATATTTAAAAGCCCGTGGTTGGGATTTGGGGCAAAAGCTTGAGTTGCCTCTGAACCTCCTGGAGAGAGTGTGTGTGTGTGGAGGGGGCGGGGCTCCAGGGACCAGCCGAGAACTTGCTGCCCAGGCCTGGAAAACCCAGACCACAGTTGGGGATGGAAAATGATCCCTCACCCCTGGAGCCTGTTAGAGCATATCCGTAGGTTCCAGAATTCAGAATCAGAATGGTTTTGTGATTTTTCTTTCTGGTAGTGAGATAATTTCCAAAATTTTTGTTTCATGAAAGATTAGCATTAGAGGACAAAATATATCAAATTCTCCACTAATCTAACCAGTTGCTCTAAAGCTTTTTGAGGCTGTGGCTCCTCTGGGTATGGCTGCCACGCACTCACAAGGAAAATAAAACAGACCTGGAGACCTGCGGCAAGAGTCTTCATCTCTAAGGATCCTCTTTACCTCACTGGCTTAAATAAATAAGCCAAGATTATGTGATTTTTCCCTCTCTCCTTTCACCCTCCATAATTTTGTCTTTATTCTTAGTGTGTCACTGCTCTTACAAATCCACACTACCATGTACCTTTTAAAATGTCCATTCCAGGGCTGTGTTTCAATGAACAGCTATTATATTACTCAGCCAAAGGGGTGCTGATGTAAAATACCAGAAATTGGTTGGTTTTTATAAAGGGTATTTATTTGGGGTAGGGGCTTACAGATACCAGGCCATAAGGCATAAGTTACTTCCCTCACTAAAGTCTATTTTCATGTGTTGGAGCAAGATGGCTGCAGACGTCTGCGAGGGTTCAGGTTTCCTGGGCTCCTCTGGGCTTAGCTCCTCTTTTTCTTCTACAAGGTCAGCTGTAGACTGTCAGGCAAATGGCTCTGTCTCTCTCCTCAGGGCTCTAGCTTAAGGCTTCCGCTTCAAACTCCAACATCAAAACTCCAACATTAGAAACCCTCAGCTCTGTCCTCTGCCATGCCTTTTATCCGTGAGTCCCCAACCACCAAGGGGCAGGGACTCAACACCCTAATGACATGGCCCTATCACAGCCCTGATTATAACTTAATCATGCCCTGGTACAGACCAGATTACAAACATAATCCAATATCTATTTTTGGAATTCACAACCATATCAAACTGCTACAGCTGTGTTTTCAACGTACTGTTATTGGAACAAGTGACTGGCAAGGGCCTTGCGTGCCAGGCTAGGGGTCTGGACTCCCTACAGACAAAGAATGTGTAGTGAGGAGCTTTCTATAGGGAGAGAGAGATCCCTGTGGGCACAAGAACTTTGAAAGGGCATAGAGAGAAAGAGCACAGGCAAGGGCGGGGTAGGAGAGAGCCGTGGTGCCCACCCAGCTTCCCTCCCTCTACCCCAATTGAACGGGTACCACAGGCCGAAGGTTCAGGCTCTTTCCAGCAGGACTCTGAGTCCGTGGGAGCAGAGGCACACGTGACCTGCGCCTGAGCCCCTCAAGTCAGGAGTGAGTCTAGCACAGGGGTCAGCATGTGGCTTGAAAGTTAGGCTTCCTGGGTTTGAACCTACTCTGGCCCTTATTAGTCGTGTGACCTTGAGAAAATCACTTGACTTCCTTTTGCCTCAGTTTCCTCACATAGAATTGGGGCTAATCAGAGCCCTACCTTACAGGGCTGTTGTAATTATTAAATGGGTGGACAGCATCTGACATAAGGCGGCACAATATAAATATTAGCTGTTTCATTGTTCTTATTATGGGGGCCCAAACAAACCATAATGTGCACTAGACCTCCACTTACTGGAACCTGCACAGCCACGAATGCCAGGCCAACCCATTGCCAGGTCCTCTTCTGTTACCCACTGCTTCAACCAGGATGGCATTTCTCTAAATGCTAGTACCTGTCTAACTATGAGTTTGAACCACATGTAACCTTGCCATTGGCAAATCCATAAGGTTTTGCCTAAAATAAGTAATGCTCTTTGCATAAACCCTATATACCAGGCAATGTCCACTTAACCCTGTGAGTTATGATCTTGACCTCTCTCCTTGGGGAGCAGCCCTAGAGCCTTGCCAGTTCCCTGTGTCCTGGCATTGCTTGGTCTTGGGTTGTTGCCCTCTCCATTAGCTTGGGGCTGAGTCCTAGAGAGCCCCTAGTCTTGTATGTTAAGACAGAAGGCAAGGGAAGTGAGGGCTGAAGAGGAAGGGAGTTGTCAGTAAAGTCCAAGAGGCCAAGGGGATGAAGGACGGGAATGTAAAATATTCAAAAACCTCATTTTTTTCAGAAACGTGAGGCCAAAAGCTAGATTATAACAAAGTGGGAGATAACTAGGAAATAAAAAAGACCAGACTCTTGAAAAGTTTGGTTATAAAGAAAAGGAGAGGGCTATGGTTGACCTGAAGAGAAGAATCAAGGGGGGAATTTACTTTAGGAAATGGGAACCATGGCTCTGTTTTGAGATTAGGAAGAAGGAGAAAGCAATGAAGGAGAAGCTGATGATAGAAAAGAAAGAGAAGATCATTGAAGGTGTACTTTCATATAGGAGTTGGGAAATTATGGAGGGGGGCTAGGGTTAAAAGCAGTCACCTCAATGGGTCAGAGAAACTGATAATAGGACACAGAAAATATTGTCAAGAAGAGGAGTACCTGATGGATGTTGGAGAGAATACGCCTGGAACGACCTTGAGAACTCAGTGGCAGCATTTTCCAGCAGAGATATATAGCCTCGGAACATAGACATTGGAGGGCTAGATGAAGCAGGATTTGGGACTGGCTGAAGTGAGCGGTAACTGATGGTGGCAGTCTTTGGGGTGGGTTGTCAGGAGATAGAAGCTAGAGAGGGGAGGGCATAAAGGTAATTAAAAAATGGAAGGTTTTGATGAGGCCAGAAGAGAGTTTAGTGGCGCTAAGGGCCAGCTGTTGGGATTTCTGATTTTAAGGTTTCAGAAATGGAGCAGTTTTGGAGTCTGACAGTGAACGTGGGTGGCTGGAGTATAAGTGAAGGCCTTCAAGTCGAGGCAGTTACGGTTTAGAATCTGGGTTAATTCATTGATTTAGACACTGATGTTATTCAAAAGATGGCAGGAGATGGAATAAAAAGAAACTTGCCATATGTCCATTCATTCAGCAAACACTGTTCAGCATTTATTTGTTCTAATTTTAAGAAAGCCCAAATAACTTTGTCATTTTTTGGTGTTTTTTGGATCCTGTATACCCTTCACCCAGATTCCCCCAAGGGTACCATTTTGCATTTTATATATCCCAGCCAGGAAAATGACATGGATACAATCCACTGATCTTACTTAGATTTCACCAGTTTTATATGCATTTGGGTGTGTGCATATAATTCTATGCAATTTTATCACATGTGCAGATTTGTGTGCCCACTACCACAGTCAAGATACACCGTAGTTCCATGACAAGACTCCCTTGTGTTACCCTTTTATTGCCACAACAACCTTCCTTCCAACCCCTCTCCCTAATCCCTGGCAACCACTAAGCCTTTCCCCATTTCTATAAATTTTTCTTTTTCTTTTTTAATAAGTAACCCCCTGTTTTTTAAGATTTTTATTTTTTATTTATTTCTCTCCCCTTCTCCACCCCCCCCGCCCCCGCGCCCAATTGTCTGCTCTGTGTCCATTCGCTGTGTGTTCTTCTGTGTCCGCTTCTATTCTTGTCAGCAGCACTGGGAATCTGTGTTTCTTTTTGTTGCGTTATCTTGTTGTGTCAGCTCTCCATGTGTGCGGCACCATTCCTGGGCAGGCTGCACTTTTTTCGCGCTGGGTGGCTCTCCTTACAGTGCACATTCCTTGCACGTGGGGCTCCCCTACACGGGGGACACCCCTGCGTGGCAGGGCACTCCTTGCGCACATCAGTGCGTGGGCCAGCTCCACACAGGTTAGGAGGCTCTGGATTTGAACTGCGGACCTCCCATGTGGTGGGCAGATGCCCTATCTGTTGGGCCAAATCCACTTCTGTCTATAAATTTTTCAATTCAAGAATGTCATATAAATGAGTTGGTTTGACAACAGGAATTTACTGGCTCACAGGTTCAGAGGCTAGAAAGCTTACTTTTTCCAAGAGTCAGTATTTTCCAGCTTGGCAGTAATCTTCGGGATTCTCTGGATTTTCCATCATGTGACAATGCATGTGGCAGCATCTATTCCTTTCTCTCCTGGATTCCACTGACTTCCAGCTTCCGGCTGTTCCCGCAGCTTCTCTCTCGCTGTGGCCTTCTCTATAAGGCCTCCTGGGATAGTCAAACCCGTCCTGATTCAGCTGGGCCACAACTTAAAGTAACCTCATCAAAAGGTCCTCTTGACAATGGGTTCACATTCACAGCAATGGATTAAGATTAAAGACCAGTTTCCCCGGGGTACATAACTTCCAAGCCACCATATACAGTGTGTAAACTTTTGAGACTTTTTTTCATTCTGAATAAATTACCTTAAGATCCATCTATAATTAATACATTTAGCGTGTATCAATAATTTGTTCCTTTTTGTTACTAAGTAGCATTCCATGGTATGGATGTACCACGTGGATTTAATCATTCATCCATTGAAGGACATCTGGGCTGTTTCCTGACTTGGACTATTAAGAATAAAGCTGCTCTGAACATTTAGGTCAGGTTTTTGTGTGAACCTAAGTGTTCATTTCTCTGAGATAAATATCACGAATACGTTGCTGGGTTATCTAACAAGCACCGTACACTCGTTTCTAGAATAACTGTACCATTTTAAATTCCTACCTATCTACAGAGTGCTCCAGATTTTCCTTGTCTTTATAAGCATTTGGTGTCATCATTCCTTTCTATTTTAGCCATTCTGATAGGCATGAAGTTGATGCCTCACTGTGATTTTAATTTGCTTCTCCCTAATGGCTAATGATGTTCACATCTTTTCATGTGTTAATTTGCCATCTGTAGATCCTCTTCTGTGAAATGTCTGATCATGACCTTTGCCCATTTTCTAATTAGATTATTTTTTTACTGTTGAATTTTAGCAGTTCTTTAAATATTTGAGATACTTGTCCTTTGTCAGCTATATGGTTCACAAATATATTCTCCCATTCTGTACCTTATCTTTTCATCCTATTCCATTGGGCTTTTGAAAAGTAAAAGTTATTCATTTTGATGAGCTATATAGTAAGTGTTAATATTGGATAGCGTAATTCTTCCCATTTCATTCTTCTTTTTTAAAACTATTTTTTGCTATTCAAAAGCCAACGTATTTCCCTATAAATTTTAGAATAAGCTAGTCTATGTCTACAGAAAACATTTTTTGGGTTTTGATACAGGGTACATTAAACCTATAGATTATTTTGGGGGAGAATTGAGATTTTTACTATGTTGAGTCTTCTAATCCATGAACACATTATTTCTCTCCATTTATTAGTTTATTTGGTTTCTTTCATAGCATTTACTGAACTATATTGGCTCCCCTGAATTGGTTTTTCCTTTTGCTTGCTGTTTATTTTGTTTTTAGGAGGCACTGGGGACTGAACCTGGAACGTCCCATGTGGGAAGTAGGTGCTCGACCACTGGAGCCCCATCTGCTCCCCAACACTTTATTTTATTTGGGAGTTGTTTTTTTTTTTTTAAAAAAGATTTATTTATTTATTTAATTTACCCCCCTCCCCTGGTTGTCTGTTCTTGGTGTCTATTCGCTGCACCTTGTTTCTTTGTCCGCTTCTGTTGTCGTCAGTGGCACGGGAAGTGTGGGCGGCGCCATTCCTGGGCAGGCTGCTCTTTCTTTTCACGCTGGGCGGCTTTCCTCACGGGTGCACTCCTTGCGCGTGGGGCTCCCCCACGCGGGGACACCCTTGCGTGGCACGGCACTCCTTGCGTGCATCGGCACTGCGCATGGCCAGCTCCACACTGGTCAAGGAGGCCCGGGGCTTGAACCGCGGACCTCCCATATGGTAGACAGACGCCCTAACCACTGGGCCAAAGTCCGTTTCCTGGGAGTTGTTTTTTGTTTGTTTTTAAGGAGGTCCTGGGGATTAAACCCAGGGTCTTGTACATGGGAAGCAGGTGCTCAACCAAATGAGCTACACCCACTTTCCTTCTTTCATAGCATTTTGTAATTTGGGGGGCTAGAAAAACTGTCTGTGTATTTTTGTTTTGTTTTGTATATACCTAAAGATTTCATTTCCTCTGGAACTGTTCCCATCACCACAAAACAACTTCATACAATATTCACATTATATCAAAGGATTTATCTCTCTCTTCCTTCTCTTTACGTTTTGGAGAGGAATTTTAAGTGGTACTGTGTTTTCAATTTTGGTTTCCATATGTTTTTTGTTAGTACATAGAAATGTATTTGACACACAGATCTTGCAACCTGTGACCTTGTTGAACTCATTTATTGGTTCGAAGAACTTTTTGTAAATTCCTTGGAATTTTCTGTGTAGATAATGATGTCATCTTAAAATAGACACAGTTTGATTTCTTCCTTTCCAATATGTATTCTTTATTTCTTTTAATTGCCTTACTGCACTGACTAGAACCTCGAGTAAGAATGGGGAGAGTGGACAACTTGGTGAACAGCTACCGTTGACTCTGGCCATCTGGGGGAATTGGAGAGATGCCATCTTACCCCAAAGCACGAGCATTCCTACAAGTGAAGCCAAGGCCAGAAACAATTCTGCTGGAGACATTGACCTTACATGCCTTTTCCCATCTGTGATGACGATGCTGGAGTAAATGATACCCTGGAGAGAGAGGTGTTTCCAGGGGGAAGACAGGAAGCCATTCTGTTTGTTTGGATTATGAGCTCTTTTTTTTTTTTTTAAAGATTTATTTATTTTATTTCTTTCTCTCTCCTTCCCCCCTGCCCTGGTTGTCTGTTCTCTGTGTCTATTTGCTGGGTCTTCTTTGTCCACTTCTGTTGTTGTCAGCGGCACCAGGAATCTGCGTTTCTTTTTGCTGCGTCATCTTGTTGTGTCAGCTCTCCGTGTGTGCGGCGCCATTCCTGAGCAGGCTGCACTTTCTTTCGCGCTGGGCAGCTCTCCTTACAGGGCACACTCCTTACACATGGGGCTCCCCTACGTGGGGGACACCCCTGCATGGCAGGGCACTCCTTGTGCGCATCAGCACTGCGCATGGGCCAGCTCCACACGGGTCAAGGAGGCCCGGGGTTTGAACCGCAGACCTCCCATGTGGTAGATGGACGCCCTAACCACTGGGCCAAGTCCGTTTCCCATGGATTATGAGTTCTTGTTGATTACAAGTGTTGAGTGAAAGAAAACAACAACATGAAAACAAAAACGAACAATTGTGACTGATAGGCAGTTTATTTTTATACCTCTTCCCACCCTCCTTGGACCCTGGGTTAGCAGATATATGTGACCTGCCTGGCTTTGTTTTTAGCATGTCAAGAAGGCAGCAGCATGGCTTCTAAGGGCTTTTTTCCCCACCCTGTGCATTGTGCATCCTGCATCTGTTGACATGGTGTAGACAATAGATGACTTGTTCTGCCTGTGCTCTTATTCTGCCCTGCTCCTGAAGGTTCCTCTCCTACCTGCTCCCCTCCCCCCCTCCCCCCCCCCCCCCCCCCCCCCGCCTTCTCCACACCCTGCTCCATGGGCAACTTTGTGTCAGGGACGAGGTCCAGGCTTTAGAATCAGGCTTGGGTGTGACTCCTGCTTCAGGATTCCTTAGTGGGGCTTTAGGGAAATTGTTCAACTGCTTAGACTCCTCTTGAAAAGGGAGAAAATAATTATTTTATTACTGCCTAGACCTTGGGGCCAGACTTCTGTTCACACTTAGCTTTGCTGTTTCCAAGCCCTTAAGGATAGACTCGTGTTCCCCACAAAGACCTGTTCCAGCCCTACCCCCAGTCCTGTGGGCGAGCCGTTTGTCAACAGGAGTTTGAAGGTCCCATGAAGAGGAAGCCAAACCCAATCAAGCTGGGTCTTAATCCTTTAGGACTGGACTCCTGAAAAGCAGAGGACCTTCGGGTCCAGCAGTGAGGTAGGAGGGGACAGAGGAGGCTGACGGACGCGCGGCGGAGGTTGAGGTGAGTGACGGTCAACCACCCCCAGGATGCTCGCTGCAGATTTGGGAGAAAGCCTGGCCCTGCCGACAGCCTGAGTTTGGACTTCTATCATTTCCTGTCGTTTAAGCCAACTGGTCTGTGGTACCTGGTTCTAGAGTGAGATGCTAGCTCTAAGCTCTCTCTCTCTCTTTTTAAAAGATTTATTCTATTTATTTATTTCTTCCCCAACCCCCCACCTCAGTTGTTGGTTCTCTGTGTCTATTTGCTGTGTGTTCTTCTTTGTCTGCTTCTCTTGTTGTCAGTGGCACGGGAATCTGTGTTTCTTTTTGTTGCGTCATCTTGTTGTATCAGCTCTCCGTGTGTCGTGCCATTCCTGGGCAAGTTGAACTTCCTTTCATGCTGGGCGACTCTCCTTAGGGGCACACTCCTTGCACGTGGGGCTCCCCTACATGGGGACACCCCTGCGTGGCACGGCACTCCTTGCGCACATCAGCACTGCGCATGGGCCAGCTCCACATGGGTCAAGGAGGCCCAGGGTTTGAACTGTGGACCTCCCACATGGTAGACGGACGCCCTAACCACTGGGCCAAGTCCGCTTCCCAGCTCTAAGCTCTTGAGACATGAATTACTGCTCTGTCCCTCAGCTTTCCCAGCCGTAAAAATCTTCTGAGGTAGAATACCACCTAGCTCAGAAGAACTTGTTGTGAAGATGAGATGCCGAAAGGGCTTAGAATAATGCCTGGCACACGACAAGTGCTTAATAAATGTTCGATGTTTTTTAAAGAGCTATTCTGAGGGTTAACAGGGAAAACATATATAAAATGATCAGAACAGTGCCCATAAAATAAGCTTTATTATTTGCATACAAAACTTGCTCAAGTCCCTGCCATCTTAAAAAAATATTTTCTGACTCTGTATCACTAACTACTACCCTCGGTTTCATTTTACTTTTGCCACAAGCTTTTCCAAAAAATAGTTGTGTACATTGTCTTCACTTGCTTACATCCATTCCCTCTTCGGCACAGTGTGATCTAGTGTAGGCCATCTCCACCCCACACCAAACCAAGCCTTTTTGAGTTTGCCAGAGCTTATTTAATGAGTTCGGTAGCAGCATCTCAGTTTTTGTTCTCTTCACATAGCTACAGCTCGTGACCCTGAGGTGTATTGCCACTTTCTTGAAACATTCCTCTTTCTTTGGTTTTCATGTCACTTTCTGCTGGTTTCCCTCCTGCCTCACATACAAAATCTTTGTAGCCTATTTACAGCTATCATTCTACCTGCTCTTAAATGTCAGTCTTTCCCTGGACTCTGTCCTTGCTCCCTTTTATCTCATCTACGGCTTGGGCTTTGCCTTCTCTCTAGATGCTGATAGCATCTATATTTGTAGTCTTAGCTCTCTTTTCCTCTCTGAGCTCCTCACCTACAAATATAATTGTCAACCGAATATCTCCAACTGGATGTCCTGCAAGCATCTCAAGCACAATGTGGTCAGAATGGAATCCAGCCTTCCTTGACTATAAATCTCCTCCCCTCTGAACCCTCCCTATTTTAGAAAAGTGTGCCCAAGCTAGAGACCCCAGAGTCCTCGCTTTCTTTTACTCCTGCATCCAGGCTGTTGGGGATTGAATTAGGGCTTGAATCAGGAAGGTGTGGACTCTTTTGTAAATAAGATCTTTGAAGATCCTATTTGGATGAGGCCAAATTGAATGAGGGAGAGCCTTAGTCCAGGCGGCTGGAACCCTTATAAGCAATGGAAATATGACATAGATGTCGTTAGAGGCCAGAATTCAGAAGAAGCCAGAGGTCAGCGGAAATCAGAGAAGCATACACAAGGAGAGAGAGATTGCCAGAATACAAAAGACTCTGGAGGAAAGCAAATCCTGCCAAAACCATCACATTGGCTGCTAGCCTCCATAACTGTGAGACAACAAGTTCCTGTTTAAGCTAGCTCAATATGTAGTTTTGTCATAGCAGCCCTGGCAAACTAAGACACAGTTAGTCAAAAAACCTGCTCAAATCTAATTCATGAGTATCTCCTTCACCCACTCCTCTACCCCTTCTCTACTGCCACGGGCCTATATATGTCCCTCAATAATATTGTAACAGCCTTCTTGCACTTTGGTTATAGTCACACAAATTAATTTGTGGTCCTTGACTATTTCAAGGTTTCTCATGACTCCAAGACACTGAAGATCCTTTTTCTGCCTGGAAGAGCCTGTTCCCATTAGTCTGACAAGCAGTCTTAAGATCTTTTGTGTAGCCTTCCCTGCTGACCCCAGCAAATTTAGTTTCTGCTTCTCATGCTACCAGTGAGCTTTGTGCATATATCCATCACAGTAATATCTGATTGCACTATAATTTGTGCCCATTGCACAGTGAATTTGAGAATTTTAAGGGCAAAGGACAGGACTTTTCACTTTTGCTATCTCAGTGCCAGGCACACCAAAACACCTCCACTTGCATGCCCCACAAACATCTCGAACATTATTTGTTTGTTGAATGAATAAATGAATGAATGTATTGAACAAATCTTCTCCATCTTCTGCATGTTGATTACGGGAAGGGACCATACTCACCATCTTTAATGACAATATTTAATCACATGACTTAATTGATGGAAATTCCTAACTTATTATTTATTGTCTGTCATCAACAACCTGTCCCTTCCCCAGCCTCAGTTGCTTAGAAGATGTTGCAGATAAGACTTCTTCTGCCAAAGCTATGTCTTTTGTTCCATAGAAAAATTATCCTTTCTGATGGATTTTTATATTAAATCACAGTGCTAAAAGGAATGCTTTCTACATGCACAGTTAAATTCGAATGGGAAATTGGTATTTCAAGAGTATAGTTTCCTTTTTCTCTAGTATATATACTTTAAAAGATTAATGAAGATAACTTTCTATTGCAAAATCAATTCCAGTTCACTTTTTAAAAATCATGCTGTTAGATACAATTTAGTCTCAAATCTCTAAACACTTAGTGGGCGAGCAGATGTGGCTCAGCAATTGAGTGCCCACCTCCCACATGAGAGGTCTTGGTTCAGTTCCTGGAGCCTCCTAAAACAAACAAACAATGAGCTAGCAACAAGCAAAAACAACAAGCAGACAATGAGCAAAAACAATGAGCAGACAATGAGCGAAACCAAAGAGGGAATGGATGTGGCTCAAGCAGTTGAGCACCCTCCTCCAGCATGGGAGGTCTTGGGTTCAGTTCTTGGTGACTCCCAGGGGGAAAAAACAACAAGCAAAGAAATGAGCAAAAACAAAGAGCAAACAGATGAGGGAGGCATCTTGGGGTGGGGGTAGGGGAACATTTAGTAAGTAATGAAGGCAAAAATTCATTGTCTTAATATAGTAGATGGTTTTAGCAATTTTCAATATCTGCCTGTTCAAACTTAACATAAAGTACTTTCTTTATGCATTATGATATTCCATCTAGATTTACACTTTACAAAACATTTTTCTACTCTGAATGAAAGTACAGAATCTACTTAAATTTTTTTGATTCGGTAATGAGATGTAATTTTTACTCTAATAAAATTCTTTGATATTTAGAAAAATGAAGTAGGTTAGAAATATAAACTCTGTGATACATGGACCATGGACTTACTTCTTTAGCAAAAGAAACAATCAATTAATAACAAAGAGACAAAAGGCTGTGAAGGGTATGATATTTCTCATATCTCTGCCATCTGAAAGATGTCACTGTACTAACTTTAATCATCTTTCCCATTATCATCTAAATGTACATTTCAAATGTGGCATCTTAAACTAAATGAATATTTTTAAATTGTCATGTTACATTTTTGCTGATCATAAAGCTGACTGATATTATTTTTCTATTATCTTAGCAGTCAACAGGAGCTTAATTTATACACCTCTTAAAGAAATTATATCTCTAAAATCAACATTACACAACTAAAGTCCACAATGTGTTTACCTGGTAAGTTTTCCTCCCCTATTTTACCCCCCCAGCAATGGTCCAATCAGGCTAGAGATAGTTACAGACTTCAAGTACTAGAAAGACAGAGCAAAGGCCAACTTGCTTTTTCTAAAGCTGACATGTCCACTTGTTATCAGACCACTGCTTTTAGTGAATTAATTAATTTATTATGTATGTATTAATTATATGTAAGAAACTTATTCCTCTCATATAATTAGGATCAAAACAAGCCCATGCTATGGTCTTTTTCAGGTGAGAGATTATTATACAAGGGGAAAGAATCCATCCCAATTTAGGTACAGGAAAGTTACAAGCTATCAAAATAAGCTATAGTTTATCATCTGCTAAAAACATTTGGATTCAAATGACACAATTGTTTAAAAGTTATTTAGGAATTTAGAGGAATTTATCCTGCAGATAAACTTCTTTCAGTCCCCCCTCACCTCTGCCTTACTCCAGTTGCCCAGGAATAGGGTTATTCTGACGGTAAGGAAAAAACACCCCCTAACAACAAAAGATGGGGGAAAAATCTGATAATTTCAGGGAACAAATTTTACACTTGCTTAGATTCAAATTTTTAAAAAATCAGATTGAGACTTCTGTGAAGATGGTAGATTAGAAAGACACAGGACCCTCTTCTCTCCCAGAAAAAAAGCTAGAGGACCAGGAGAAATGACCTAGAAAAAAATGTTCTAGAGTTTAGGACACCAGGGGAAGGCTGGACACCACCCAGAAGAGACAGAGACACAGGAGAAAAAAATCTCAACAGAAAGACTGTGAGTTGCAGCCACTGGTGCCCTTCCCCAACCCTGTGAGCAGACGATTTTGAATTCCCCAGCCTCAGGCCAGTGGCTACACAGGGACAGGCCCACAGGGATCCACCTCCCAAGGAAATGGGAGAGACAGGGAGGGAGCCTAAGGCTGATTCAGCTTTTGGCCAACAAATTTGGTCTGCTGTGCCCCATGAGTTCTTCCAGGCTGGGATGGCCATGCCATTATTTGTCTTGGGAGCTGACAGAAGACTAAAGAGATCTGACTTTCACAATCGCCCTCTCTACTGACCAGGACTGGTTGTTGAGGATGCAGAGAGGAGTGGAATTATTTTCCACCCATAAAAGGGAGGAGGCAGCTAGCAAAGGCTGAAAAACAGCCTCTGAGAAAGTTTGAATTGCAAGGCTCTGAATAGCCTCTAGGCAGGATCCTCTGCCACATTCTTGCAGCCTGTGTTCCAGCAAACACACTCTGACAAGGTTTTGAACTGAGAGGACTGTCAAAGAGCACCTTCTGCCAGCGGACAAGGGACATGCCTGTGAAGAAATTAAAAGTAAATAAGTAAAAAGAGGCTTTTTCAGAACTTTACAGCCTCCTTCTCCAAGGCCCTTGGAGGCATTCTGGAACCCGTTACTGGGTCCAGGTCCCAGATCTGAGCAACCAACAGGGACAATCCTAAAGATCTAGTACAGATTGAACCAAGAATCAACACAGAGCCTCCCACCACTAAATCCCAGTGAAAGAGAGAGAAATTGAGCATCAGAGTAACTCACCATCATAATTAGATGCCTAGACATCAGCAAAAAAGTACAAGTCATACTAAGAAAATGAAAGACATGGCCAAAGCAAAGGAGTATATCAAAGCTCCAGATGACACACATGATGTGAGACAACTAATCAGTGAGATTCATATGAATCTCCAAAATCAAACTAAGGAGTTGAAAAACAATATGGCTAAGGAAATAAAGGACATCAAGAAGACATTGGGTGAGCATGAGGAAAAAACCTGAATAGAATAATAATAGAGCTCATGGGAATGAAAGACACAATAGGTAAGATAAAAAGCCATTAGAGGCATACAACAGCAGACTCGAAATAGTAAAAGAAAGAATAAGCAACACAGAAGACAAAATAGCTGAAATTCAAGAGAGAGAACACAGGCAGAACAGAATGGAAAAAATTGAGCAGGTGTTCAGGAAGTTGAATAACATGAAGCACAACAACATACATGCCATGGGAGTTCCAGAAGGATTAGAGAGGGGAAAGGGGGTTGAAAGAGTATTTGAGGAAATAATGGCTGAAAATCTCCCAACTCTCATGAAAGAAAGGAATTTACATGTCCAAGAGGCATAGGGTACTCCAATCAGAACAGATCCTAATAGACCTACTCCAAGACACATACTACTCAGAATATTAAATGTAAAAGATAAAGAGAAAATTCTGAGCAGAGCAAGGAAGAAGCAAACCATTACATACAAGGGATGCCCCATAAGACTTAGTGTGGATTTCTCGGAAACCATCGAGGTGAGAAGACAGTTGTATGATATAATTAGGATACTGAAAGAAAAAATTGCCAGCTGAGAATTCTCCATCCAGTAAAAACTAGCCTTCAAATATGAAGGTGAGTTTAAACTATTTGCAAATAAGTGGAAACTAAGAGAGTTCACAAAAAAGAATCTGTCTTTGCAGGGCATATTAAAGGGAGTCTTACAGCTGAAAGAAAAAAGACAGGAGAGAGGCTTGGAAAAGAGTTTGAAGGCAAGAATAGCAGAAAGGATAATGAAAAGAATAAAAAGACAGTCAAAAATAAGATACAGCATATGAAAACCAAAGAATAAAACGGTGGAAGTAAATAATGCATTTATGGTAATATCATTGAATGTGAAGGGATTAAACTTCCCAATCAAAAGATATAGGCTGACAGAATGTAGAAAATACCATGAGCCATCCATATGCTGCCTACATTGACTCACCTTAGATCTAGGGATACAAACTGGCTGAAAGTGCAATGTTGGAAAAAGATACTCCATGTAAACAGTAGCCAAAAAAGAGCAGTGGTAGCTGTATTAACATTGGGTAAAACAGACTTTAAACACTAAAAGTTATAATAGATACCAAATACCTGGTGGTATTATACCCGCCAGGAAGAAATATCAGTCATAAATATCTACCCACCTAACCAGGGTGCCCCAAAATAAATGAGGCAAACTCTGGCAAAACTGAAGAGAGAAATAGGCATCCCTACAATAATAGTTGGAGACTTCAACATACTACTCACATCATTAGGTAAAATAACTAGACAGAAGATCAATAAGGAAAGAGAGAAATTGAACCATATGATAAGCAAGCTAGACCTAACAAATATACACAGAGCGTTGCATCCCAAATCAGTGGGTTATACATTCTTCACAAGTCATCATGGATCTTTCTCTAGGATGGACCATATGTTTGGTCACAAAGCACATCTCAATAAATATAAAAAAGATTGAAATTATACAAAGCACCTTCTTAGGTCATAATGGAATGAAACCAGAAATCATAAGACAGGGGAAAGGGGAAAACTCACAAATGTATGGGGACTAAACAACATACTTCTAAACAATCAGTGGGTCAAAGAAGAAATTGTAAGTGAAATTAGTAAATATATCGAAATGAATGAAAATGAGAACACAACTTACCAAAGCTTTCAGGATACAGTAAAGGCAGTGCTGAGAGGGACATTTATTGCCCTAAATGCATACATTAAAAAAAGAATAAAGAGCTAAAATCAAATATCTAACTGAACAACTAGGAAAGAACAGCAAACCATTCCCAAAGCAAGACGAAGGAAAGAAATAATAAAGATTAGAACAGAAATAAAGAATAGGAAACAAAAATAGAGAAAATAAACAAAACCGAAAGTTGGTTCTTTGATGAAGATTAATAAAATTGGCAAACCCTTATCTAGACTAACAGAGAAAGAGAGAATTTGCAAATAAATACAATCAAAAATGAAAAGGGAGAAATTATGACTGACTCCACAAAAATATAAAGGATCATAAGAGGATATTATGAGAAACTGTATGGCAACAAACTAGATAAAATGAACAAATTCCTAGAAAGACACAAACAATCTACATTGACTTTACAAGAAACAAAAGAACTTAACAAACCAATCACATTTATAGAGACTGAATCAGTCATCAAAAATCTCCCAACAAGAAAAGTCCAAGACCAGATGGCTTCACAGGTCAATTCTACCAAGCATTTAGAGAAGATTTAACACCTATCCTGTTTAACTCTTCCAAAAAATTGAAGAGGAGGGAAAATTACCCAACACATTTTATGAAGTTTTCCCTCAAAGATTGGGAACAAGACAAGGCTACCCACTGTCAACACTGTTATTCAATATTGTACTAGAAGTTCTAGCTAGAGTAATTAGACAAGGGGAAAAAAAGCATCCAAATAGGAAAAGAGGAAGTAAAACTCTCAGTATTCACAAATGACATGATCCTATATTTAGAAAAGTCTAAAATGTCTATGAAAAAACTATTTGGGTTCAGCAAAGTGTGCAGGATATGAGATCAACACAATAAATCAGTAATGTTTCAGACCTAAATAAATGGAAAGACATTCATTGTTCTTGGATTAGAAGACTAAATATCATGAGGATGTCAATCCTACCCACACTGATATATAGATTCAGTACAATACCAATAAAAATTCCAGTCTACTGGGAAGTAGCTGTGGCTCAATCAGTTGGGTTCCCGTCTACCATATGGGAGGCCCTAGGTTAGCATCTCAGAGCCTCCTTGTGAAGGCAGGCTTGCCCGCACACTGCAGAGACCCGCCTGGCCTGCAAGTGCCACAGAGTGCCACCTGGCCCGCAAGTGCCACAGAGAGCCGACTCAGCAAAGTCATGCAACAAAAGGGGAGACAAGGGAAAAAAAAAAACACAGAAGAGTGCGCAGCAAATGGACACAGAGAGCAGACAATAAGCAAGCCGCAAGTGGGAGGATAAATAAAAATAAATACAGATACACAGAAGAACGCACAGTGAATGGACACAGAGAGCAGACAACAAGCAAGCTGCAAAGGGGGGAGGGGAATAAAAAAAAATTCCTGTCTATTTTAAGAAATAGGAAGAAAATTACCAAATTTGTTTGGAAGGGAAAGTGTACCCCAATAGCAAAAATTGTTCTAAAAAAGGAGAGTTATGTGAGAGGAATTTTACTGTCTGACCTTGAAACATACTGTAAAGCTACAGTGGTCAAAACAGCCTGGTATTGGCCTAAAGATAGACACATTGATCAGTGGAATAGAATTGAGAGTCCAGAGATAAACCCTCACTACAACCACCATTTTTTGACAAACCTATTAAATCCATGTTACTGGGACAAAGCAGTCTCTTTAATAAACAGTCCTGGGAGAACCAGATATGATATCCATAATCAAAAGAATCAAAAGGGTCCCCTCTCTCACTCCCCACACAAGAATCAACTCAAAATGGAGCAAAGACCTAAATATAAAAGCCAGGACCATAACACTAATGGAAGAAAATGTAGGGAAACACTTTCAAGATCTTGTGGTAGATGATAGTTTCTTGGCTTTTATACCCAAAAGCATGAGTAACAACAATAAAAAAGTAGATAAATGGGACCTCCTCAAAATTAAACACTTTTGCATCTCACAGGACTTTGTCAAAAGGTGAAATGGCAGCCAATTCAATGGGGGAAAATATTTGCAAATCACATATCCATTAATAATTTAACATGTGTGATATATAACGAGATGTTACAACTCAACAATAAAATGAGAAATGAACTGATTAATAAATGGACAAAAGACTTGAATAGACATTTGTCTAAAGAAGAAATACCAATGGTGAAAAAAAACACATGAAAAAATGTTCAACATTACTAGCAGTTAGGGAAACGCAAATCAAAGCTACAATGAGATATCAGTTCACACCTATTAGAATGGCCACTATTAAAGAGTCAGAAAACTACAAGTGTTAGAGAGTATGTGGAGATATAGGAATGTTTATTCACTTTTGGTAGGAATGTAGAATGGTACAGCCACTGTGGAGGACCATTTGGCAGTTCCTAAATAAATTGAATATAGATTTGCCACATGACCTGGCAATATCACTACTCTGTATATACCCAGAAAAACCGAGAGCAGCGACACAAAGCAGACATATGCAAATTGATGTTCACAGCAGCAACATTCACAACTGCCAAAAGTTGGAAACAACCAAGGTGTCTATCAACCAATGAATGGATAAAGAAGCTGTGGTGTAGACACACAATTGAATATTATGCAACTGTAAGAAGAAATGAAGTCTTGAAGCATATGACAACATGGATGAACTTGGAGGACATTATGTTGAATGAAGCAGGCCAGACACAAAAGGACAAATACTCTACGACTGAGCTATTATGAAATAAACATATTGGATAAACTCTTGGAGTTAATAACTAGAATATGGGTCACTAGAAAATAGAATGAGGTTAGAGAATGGAAAGCTGATGGTTAATCTATGCAGAATTGGTTTAAAAAAAGGGTTTTGTTTATCTTTGGAAATGAATAAAAAAGGTGAAAGCACAACGTAGTGTTTGTAATTAGCAGTGTTATATGGGTATGACAACGGTGAAAGGGAAAGTCTAAGTTCCCATATTATTAGAAGGAAAGTTAAAAAAAGATAACATGGGACTGTATAGCATAATAAAGCCTCATGTAAAATATGAATATGGGTAATATTACATATATAAGATTGTTTTTCTTTGAAACTGAACAAATTTATTTTAATGTTATAAGGTGTTAATATCAGGCAAAAAGAAAACATTATCCTAAGTGAAAGAAATCAGACACAAAGCACTACATATTGTATTATTCCATGTATATAAACTGTAAATATAAATCAATTTATAAAGATGGAATTAGATTAGTGGTTATGTAGGACTGGGGAAGGGCAGAGGGATTGAGAGATGACTGCCAATGGGTGTGGAGTTTTTAGAGTAATGAAATTGTTTTAAAATTTTTTGTGGTACTGAATGCACAACACTGTGATTATACTAAAAGCCATTGATTATACCCTTTGGATAGATTGTATGGTTTGTGAATATATTTCAATAAAACTGCTTAAAAATTTAAAAATATCAGATTGTATATGTACAATATGATTAAATATACAATTAGCCAAGTCAGGCCTTTGAAGTACAATAAGCTGATTTAAAAATGGCCTGACTGGCTGTTGTAGAGCCAATATAGTCTTTTCTCTTTCTATTTTCAACAGCAGTAATTGTAGGCACAGAATCCACCATGGGCCAGTTTACATTCTCCGTGGGATCCACTGCATTGTTCAACAAAGTGATTATCTTCAACTGCTTTGGTTTTGAACATGCTGCAACAGTACGCTAGAGTTTGGATTGCTTGCAGAAATGTTATAAGGATTATGAACCTGCATTTTTAGGGGTGTCAAGGCCTGGTCAAAGCACTTCTAATTGATCCTCCACGAGGTGCGCATCCCCTTCTAAGCAGTAATACCCCAATCACTAGACTCTGCTGACCACATGTTGAAGGTTAGATGTTGGGGCAGTAAAGCAGATAGAAGCCAGCTTTTGTTACTCTAAAGTAGTATTTTTATAAAAGGTTATAGGAGTAATCTCTTACTATGGAAATATATAAAAATACGGTTTAGAAAAGTGTACTTAAAATTTGGGAGGGTCACAGAGGCCTTTAGTAAACTGATGAGAACTAGCATCCTTCCACTATAAAAATATACAAATGCAGGGATGTAAATGTCAATTGATGGAAAGCTAGAGAATAATCTAGGGACGGAATAACACAATGAACCCAGAGGTGGATGAGGATTGTGGTTAATAACACAAATGCATGAATGTCCTTCTGTGAGCTGGAATGGATGTATGTCACTTTTGCAGGGTGGTGGAAATGTGGAGAAGCATGGGAAAAATACAATTAATGTAACTATGGACTATAGTTCACAGCAATACTGTAATATTCTTGCATCAGTGTACTGTGTTAATAATGGGGGGTATGGAAATAATATGCCAAATGTACACTATGGACCATAATTAGTGGTTATAGGCTGATGATATTATCTCATAATCTGTAACAAATGTTCCACAACAGTGTGGTGTGTTAGTGAATGGTTGTATGGGAATCCTACACATGCGCATGATTGTTTTCTAAGTTCACAACTTCTGTAATAAAAGCATATTAAAATAAAATCTACAAATGCTCCTATACAGAAAATTTTGCACAGAACTTTTGGAGGTTGTGAAGGCCCTGAAATCCATCCACGGATTTCATCATAAATTCCTTAGTTTCCAGCTTCATACCATAGTCATACCTGTATCTCTAAAATTCCTAGCATAGTCACTGGCCTGGAGGTCTTCAGATACTTGGGGAGTAAATAATTAAGCAGGGGTTGGAGGTGGAGTTCTCCTCCACAGGGCTCTTCACAACACAGTAGAGGAGCCCTAGACACTCATGGCTCTGTTTTCTGCTATTGCCAGGCCTGTTCTCTTTCCACTTCTGTCCCTTGTCTGTATATTCAGAAGAGATGGGTTCTGGAAGACTGCAACCGTTCCAGTGTGGGTGACAAGGGGAGCGCCTCCCTCTCATCCACTGCAACAACACCCCCCACCCAACCATACTGGGCTCGTCATGAGTGAGGTCACTGTGCTCAGGCTGACCCTGTTTGGGCTCTCTTGCCTGTGATATTAGAATATTAAATGTTAGAAGGTCACTGCTCTCTGATTAAATGCACAGTTAACTGCTCCTGAATCTATAATAAATCCCTGAACTGAGCCAGAGAATGAGGGCACACAATCGCAGGTCCAGAACCAATTGTCTTGACAGCAAATTTGTGTTCCAGAAAGGATCCAGTGAATGGCTTCCAATTAAATTCCTGCTCCAGTCTTAGAATCAGTCCTCCTGCAGGGTAAGGAGAGAATTATGGCCGTGTGTGTGTGTGTGTGTGTGTGTGTGTTATTGCATAATGGGGGCCAGGGGCAGAAAGGGCAGTCCCACAGCTAATCAGTCAATCCATGCTTGGAGGGATGCTTCCTGGGTAGACTTCTAAAGTGTAAGTGGCCAGGGACATGACTTCTTACTTCTGATCTGTGCTTTCAGCATCGTCCCAGACACTCACCTTGCCTTATTAGTGCCATAAAGGTGAAGACATGCCAAGTCATACAAACAGGACGTGTCACTGGTAACTCATCAGTGTAGGTATCAAACTTCTGAGAGAAGGCTTCTGGTTGCAAAGGTCTACTTCAGCTATAGAACATCAAGAACACAAAGGTGGCAGGTTTGAAGATAGAGATTTTCTACCTTGTTCTCCTGCCTGCTCCCTCCCTTTCCTGGCCTAGCATCACTGTGCGTGGAGACTGGCCGGGGTCTGGCTGATGGAACATGTGCCAAGTGGGAAGAGATCCAGCCTGTGCTTGTTGAGCATTTGCACTTGTTCTTGGCCAAGCAAGAACTCATGGACAGAGGAACTTGGCACAATGTCTGTCCTACTCGCATGGTGCTCCACACTGGTGAGTCTGATTGCTTCACCTTTGTCCCTCCACAAGCCAAATCACGCCCTTTCTCTAGGATTTTCTCTGGATGGACTTCCTGGAAGTCTTTCCAATTCTCCCAGCTGCACATTCTCTTCTCTAACCTCCTGTTATGACAAGTAATTATTACCTGGCATAGCACTGAAATACTCACATTATTCTCTGTTGCTTCTGGCTGCTCTCCCTCCCTCACTCGGATCTTGATAACAAGATGTCCTATGTGCTCCCCCCCATGGGGAACATGTGTAACAATTAAGAAATCTTTTTTGAAGAAGTTTTGGACCACAGAGGGGTTCAACTATGGCAGGGGAGGAACGCTGGTGTGGGGACACACAGTTGGGAGGGAGTTCTCCAGGGCATGTATATAGGGTACCTAAAATGTTCAGATATATGTTGGGTATTTTCATAGTAGTTACAGTTACAAACAACAACTGAGGGAGTGTTGAGTTCCTACCCAGGGGAGCTCTGTCACATTCCCCAATGGAACAGCAACAGTCCCCCAAGCGCAAAGGCAAAGACCAGTGAAGAAGGATGGTCCAATGATGAACCCTTGATACTGATGACTATGCTTATGAGCCTGTGTGCCTGAAATTTGAACTAGCCCTAGAGCTGCAGGGTGCCTAAGAGTTACCTCCTGAGAGCCTCCATATAGTTCAAATGTGGCCACTCTTTAAGCCAAACAAGCATGTAAACACATTACCTTCCCCCAGCATGGGACCTGACTCCTGGGGATGAGCCTCCCTGGTGCCAAGGGATTACTACCAATCACTAACTGGTGATGCAACTGAAAAAAGACCTTTAATAAAAGGGGGAAAGGTAAAGACAAATGAGTATATATGGATAGGAGTCTTCAAAAAAAAGCCAGGAGGTCATCAGAGGGATTGTGCTTATGCACACCTCAGTAGGATCCCAGAGACAGCCAAAGTAGATACAACCCTGGGTACTGGTGCTCCTGAGGGCTACAGAGGCATACAGGTTCTACAATCATTGCGGTTGGCTCTGGAGTTCAGTGCCTTGTCAGTGGACCCTACTTTGGAGTTTGTGTTCCTGAATGTGATGGAGTTGGACTCAGATGTGAACTTTCTACACATGCTTCTTCTGTCACTTTTACTGAATCTGTGGTCAGCACTGGGGTTGGAGTATACCCAGGAGACTTCAGTCTCTGGACTGGCTATGTGCCAGCTGGGCCATGAGCCTCAGCAGAGTTGCAGCTCCTACTCTGTGGTTTGTTGGACTTGCACAGGTTGGCTAACAGGGAGGTGAAGATGGTCAACCACCACACCTGGGAACTGAGAGTGCATACAACTCCAAGCAGGAGAATCATATCCATCAACCATGTGGGATCTAAGCTCCCTCTTGATATAGAGGTGGAGTGGACATCACCAACCCAGGGTTCACAGGATGAAGGAATAAAATATGGATTAGAGTGAACTTACTGGTGTTCTACTATAGAACTATTGTGACTAGTAATGGAAGAAACTATAGCACTAATCTGGAGAAAGTGGCCAGGGGAGTTGCTGAGGGCAGGGTGAGGAAAGAAGAGATGTGATGTGGGGACATTTTTGGGACTTGGAGCTGTCCTAAATGATATTGCAGGGATAGATGCTGGACACTGTACATCCTGCCATAATCCACTGAATGTGCCGGAGGAGAGTGTAAACTACAATGTAAACTATAACCCATGTGGTACAGCAGTGCTCCAAAATGTATTCACCAAATGCAATGAATGTACCACAATAATGAAAGAGGTTATTGATGTGGGAGGAGTGGGGAAGTGGGGGGTGGGATATGTAGGAACTCTTATATTTATTAATGTAACTTTTTTTTGTGATCTATGTACCTGAAAAAAAGACAATTTAATAAAAAAATTTTAATTTAAATTTAAAAATATAAATAAAATAAATCTGTGAAAAAAAAAGAAATACTGGAATGAGAATGAAGATCACTATTGCCTAATTAGAGAGGTAGCAAGGATGAACAAGAGTAATTTTATGCACATCGGGGTGGGGAAGGCATTCTATCTACTTGGCATTTTTCAACCTTTTTAGAAAGACCCATGTTAATAAATCTTTCCCCATCACAAAACAATACACACACATATATAAATATGCATACTAGAGGTAGACGTTACTGGAAGTAAAACCTACCCTGACTACACGTGTTGTTTTCTATTCTGTCCTATTTCGCAAAAACAAATACTGGTCACTATTCATTCAATTGACTTCACCACTCACTAATGGTTCATGACCTGCACATGGGTGGTGACTTGTTTGGGAAGCACTGGCTTACCCCCACAGGATTACACTAAATATGACTAGGAATTCTAACCTGCTTTGCATTCTTCTATAAAAACCATAAAACAATTTTATATTCACATAGCATTTAAATAATGTTCAGAGCAGTGAATCTTGAGAATATCTCTGAAGTGGGTTTCCCAGCTAAACATGAAACTTAGAGTCATAATTAGTTTTGAGATGCTAAGTCCAGGGCTGTTTCCACTTTCCATGCTGCATTTTTTATCTGATTTGAGCCTGTCTTACCTCCCCAGCATGGTTGTAAGCTCACTGAGTGAGACAGATGTCTCTTTCTTGTCCCTTCTATGGCACCTGTGACCAGGCCCAGTGCCCAGAAAATGCTCAGTGAATATCTGATAAGCAGAATAGAAAATAACTTTAGTCAAAAGCCATGTCCTGGTTTTGACATTGTGTTTTGGGACATCTTTGTGCCAGAATATTTGATAATGCTTTATTTATTTTATTTTTTTTAATTTTATTCATTTTGTAAAAATATTACATTCAAAAAATATGAGGTCCCATTCAACCCCACCACCCCCACCCCACCACTCCCCCCCCAGCAACACTCACTCCCATCATGACACATCCATTGTGATAATGCTTTATAAGCACAGTCTCTTCCTACACTTTTCTGTTGGTTGATGGGTTGGCCCTGGAAAGCTTTCCCAAGCTTGTGAGGCATTCTTCAGGGAACAGATAAGCAGTGCTGGGAGCTCATCACTGTTTGGTTCCTGCCTGTGGTTGGGCTTTTTCCATAGCCCAAAGAGAGTGTTCCAGAAAGACCAATAAGAGCACAAGCCAGGAAGATGTTTGTTTCTGCTAGTTTTCTCAAGCAGCTAGTTTCCCTAAGACTGTGTGTTACAGGCCTGATTTCTACCAGTTTCTGAATCCATGGCTAGTGGTAAACTACCAAGAATATGCCTCAATTTCTGCTACCTTGGACCTTTCCTGCCAAACATTATGGCCCTGGGGAAACAAAAACTTACATCTGTCCCAAGGTATATATGTATACATATGAGGAGGTACGGTATGGACAGGGAAGACTTTGCATTGAACAGGCGGTGAATAGCTATCTGTAGAATGGATGAATGAATGAGTATATGAATGAACAAACCAGAGTATGAGTACGTGGTATACATATGTGGGTGTGCAGGACCCTTTATATGGGTTCATTATGGGCTCTTTTATTAGAAATCCTGGAATGGGGAAAGGTGACAATAACCCAGTCCTGTAGGTACTTGTGAGTGAAAGGACAGTTGGAGAAGAAGTTGAGGGGAGGAAAGGGAAGGGGAAAAAGAATGAGAGGAAAATATCTGGCTGGACTAGCAGTAAGCAGGCCCAAAGTGGACATTGATCACCATCTTTGTTAGCTCGGAATTACCTTTATCTCACCTGCTACTCTATATACTTTGTTGGACTCAAAGTTCATGTTTCATATGATGAAAAGTTCTGTTTACTTTATCTTCCTGATCCAGCTTTAAAAGGACTATTTAACCATCCCAGTAAGTTTCTTGTGTTAGGTGTACTCTCGGACTGATGTAAGGAATGGGGGCATGCTCTGTCATTGTGGCTTCCTGAATCCGGTTCATGGAGAAGAACTGAGAGAGGAAGACTTCTCTTACATTGAGACAAGCTGAACTCTCTTGGCAGGGGAAAGCAGTGATGTTGCAATGACAGGGCTCACCTTTCAACCTCATGTTTGACAAGGATTTGGTAAAAGAACTGCATTCTTTCTAAAATCTAGCTTTGAAACTTCTCCATGCTTTGGTTTTTCACTCCAGCACCTAATTTCAAATAAAACAAAGGCCCTTGCTCCAAAATGAATCCCTTAGCAAATGTCCCTTTACTCTCCTTCACAACATTTTTCTGAATTCTCACTTCATATTGAAACAAGAGTTTTACCTGCTGGTTGAAGTATATGGCAGTGGAATTGAGGCTGGTTGTTCTGAGGGAGGGACAGAAGCTGGTGCTAACCTTGTGTGCTGGAGACACACTAACTGAGTGGATAAGATTAAGAACATAGCATCTGGAGCCAGAATGCCAGGATTTGAAACTGACTCTGTACCACCTTTGTAAAAGTTACATAATCTTTCTGTGTTTCAGTTTCATCATATGTGAAAATGGGATAATAATAGTCCTACCTCATAGGAATACATAAGTTAAAACAGACGACATGCTTGAAACAGTGCCTGGGTATAGCAGGCATTAAGTAAGTGCTGACTATTATGTGACAGAAGAAAAGAAAGATTCATGTGCTAGGTTCAAAGTTTATTCTGACAGCTTCTTTCTTAGTAGTAATAAGGATTGATGATTTCAAAGCTCCTAGAGTATTAGAATGAGAATGAACTCTTATTTTAGAGATATATAGCCGAGGCCCAGAAAAGTGACTTCTCCAGCTACCTACTCTTAGAGCCAAGACCAGAAACCAGGCTTCTCACTTCCAGACCATTCTCTACTGTACCACACTCCAATCCCTAGAGGAGGATGCCCAGAGCCAAGAAAGTCCCACAAGGGGACTGGAGCTGCAGCAGCTTCTTCAAGGACTCCCTTGTCACTTAAGAGACTATCTTCAGTTCAGTCTCCCTCCCTCCCTACTTTCTTCCTCACAAGGCACTGAGTTAGGCTATCCATGGGAAAATGTGGAGACATGAAGCCTAGTCCTTTCCTAAGGGGTTTACATTGAAATTGGAGTAAGAAGATGTGTCAGAGACAGTAAACAGAGACAAAAGTATACATTAATACAGTAATACAGTCATTTATATAAAATGAAAACAAATTTGGAGGTCACCAGGCATTGTGTGATGTGCCAGAAGCCCAGTAAGAGTATATGAAAAGGTTAGTAAACTTATGAATGCCTAAAGGAAAAAATGCAATGAATACTTTGGAGGTTCCGAAAAGTGAAAAACAGCATCTGGTGGATGGGTCAGCAAAGTCTTCATTGAGTAGGTGGTACTGGATATGGGTCTTGAAAGAAGAAGACAGGAAAGGATCAGAATGTCTCCATGAAGAACCACTTTCTAAGCGTAAATCTATACATAGACGTCTGCACACACACACACACGAGGAAAGAAAATATACTTTTGTGTAAATTTTCTATAGAATGTAGAAGAAAAGTTGAGCAAAATAAAATAAAGATCTGAAAGGTAAGAGTTTTGGGCACTTTTAGCCTATTTTGCCCAAGAAAGGTGAGGAATAGGAGGATTTGTTTCAAGAATTATCATCACATGTGAACTCCTTATTCACCATTGGGATATAAGACTAGTCACTTGTCACAGGGAAGTAGAATTGTAATGAACTGAGTCAGAGAGATGAGCTGATAGATTTTTCTACTGTAATCTAAGTCTGGTGTAGAAGGGCAGTTCCTAAGCATATTGTGGGGTAATACTGTCCTGATTCCTGTAGCTTTATAGTAAGTCTTGAAATTGGATAGTGAACATCCTCCAACTTTGTTCTTCTTCAGTATGGTGTTGGCTATTCTAGGCCTTTTGGATTTACATCTAAACTTTAGAATCAGGTTGCCATGAAGTATTCCAGTTTGGATAGTGTAGTGGGAGGAGATAACTAAAGGAGATTGGCTCCAGCACTGCCAGTCTCCAGCACTGTCTTCCAAAGTAGTTGCACCATTTTCCATTCCTACCAGCAGTGTGAAAATGTTCCTATTTATGTACATTCTTGCTAGCATTTGTTATTATCTGTCTTTTTTATTACAGTCATCCAACGGGGTATGAAGTAGTATCCCATTATGGTTTTCACTTACGCTTCTCTGATAACTAATGATGTTGAACATTTTTCATGTATTTGTTGGCCATTGGTATAGCTTCTTTGTAGAGTGTCTAGTCAAATTCTTTATCCATTTTTAAACTGGGTTATTTGTATGTGTGTTTTAATGAGCTCTAGGAATTCTTTATATATTCTAGATACCAGTCTCTTATCAGATATATGATTTGCAAATATTTTCCCCCATTCTTTGGGTTGTCTTCTTGCTTTCTTGATTTGATTTGAAGCATAGAAATTTTTAATATTGATGAAGTCAATTTATCTATTTTCTTATGTCACTTGTGCTTTTGGTTTTGTTTCTAAGGAACTATTGCTTAACAAAGGTAATAAAGATTTACTTCTATGTTTCTTCTATAGTCTTTGATATACTTTGAGTTATTTTTTATCTATGGTGTGAGAAAGGGTCCAACTCCATTCTTTTTTTAATTTTTGGATTTTATTTTTCAGAACAGTTTTAGATTTACAGAAAAATTGTGAAGATATTACAGAGATTTCCCAGAGAGTTCATACTCATTTTCCCCTGTAATTAATATCCTATGGTGCATGTGGATGTCCAATTTTCTTGCACTATTTGCTGAAAAGACTATCTTTGAATTATCTTTGAAACTTTGTCAAAGGCAGTCTGACTCCATTTGAGTGGGTCTATTTCTGGGCTCTGCATTCTGTTGCATTGGTCTGTGTGTCTACTGTTTCACCAATACCACACTGTCTTGATTACTGTAGATTTATAGTAAGTCTGAAGTTGGGTAGTGAATGTCCCCCAGCTTTGTTCTCCTTTTTCAGTATTTGAATTTACATATAAACTTTAGAGTCAGTTTGTAATATCTGCAGAAAACCCTACTCGGTTATTGATTGGGATTGAGTTGAAGGTGTAGATCAGTTTGGGAAGAACTACCTAACGATACAGAGTCTTCCAATCCAAGAACATGGAATATCCCTCCCACATATTTACATCTTCTTTGATGTCTATCATCAGGATTTTGTAGTTTTCTGCATATAAATCCTGTACATATTTGGTTAGATTTACACCCAAGCATTTCATTTTTGCTGCTATTGTAAAAGGCATTTTTAAAATTTTAAGTTCCAATCATTCATTGCTGGTATAGAGGAGAGCAATTAGCTTTTGAATATCAACCTTGTATCCTAAGAACTATGATCACTTATTAGCTTCAGGATATTTTGGTTAATTATTAGGGATTTCTGCATGGGCAATCATACCATCTGTGAACGGAGACATTTTGATTTCTTCCTTTCCAATCAGTGTTCCTTTTATTTCCTTTACTTGTCTTGTTACACTACCTAAGACTTCCAGTATAATGTTGAGTGGGAGTGGTGAGAGAGAGAGCCATCTTTACTGATGTTTTTCTTTAAGTTGGGAAACTTTCTATCTATTCCTAGCTTGCTAAGAGTTTTTTTAAAAATCATGAATATGTGTTTGATTCTGTTACATGCTTTTACTGCATCAATTGATATAATTACATGATTTTTCTTCTTCAGTCTATTGAAGTAATGGATTACATTAATATTTGAATTTTGAACTAGTCTTGCCTACCTGTAATAAATTGCACTTGGTCATTGTGTATCTTTCTTGTATGTTGTTGGATTTTTTGCATCTATATTAATGAGAGATATTTTTTTCTATAGTTTTCCTCTATTGTAATGTCTTTCCCTGGTTTAGTATTAGGGTAATACTGGCCTTATGGAATGAGTTAGGCAGTGTTTCCTCTACTTCTATTTTCTGGAAGAGATAGTGAAAAATTGGTAAAATTTCTTACTTAAATGTTTGGTAGAATTCACCTGTGAAGCCATGTAGATCCAGTACTTTTGATTTTGAAAGGTAATTAATTATTGATTCAATTTCTTAAATAAACACAGGCTTATTCAGATTATCTATCTCTTCTTGTGCGTTTTGGTCATTTGTGTATTTCAAGAAATTAGACCATTTCATCTAAGTTATCAAATTTGTGGATGTAGACTTGCTCATAGAATTTCTTAATATCCATTTTATGTACATGAGATCAGTATTGACAACTACTTTTACGTTTCTGATATTAGTAATTTGTGTATTTGTGTTTCTCCTTTCTTTTTATTTTTCTGGTAGTCTGACTAGTGTATTATCAATTTTGTTGATATTTACGAAGAACTTACTTTTTTTTTAAAAAAGATTTATTTTTTATTTCTCTCCCCTTCTCCCCCATCCCCCAGTTGTCTGCTCTCTCTGTCCATTCGCTGTGTGTTCTTCTGTGACGCTTCTATCCTTATCAGCGGCACCGGGAATCTGTGTTTCTTTTTGTTGCATCATCATGTTGTGTCAGCTCTTCGTGTGTGGGCGCCATTCTTGGGCAGACTGTACTTTCTTTCCCACTGGGCGGTTCTCCTTATGGGGCACAGTCCTTGCACATGGGGCTTCCCTACGAGGGGTACACTTATGGGCCAGCTCCACACGGTTCAAGGAGGCCCAGGGTTTAAACTGCAGACCTCCCATGTAGTAGGCAGATGCCCTATCCTTTGGGCCAAGTCTGCTTTGGTTTCACTGATTTTTTTTTTTCTGCTGTTTTCCTGTTCTCAATTTTATTGATTTTTCTCTAATTTTTAAATTATTTTTTTTCTTCAGCTTGTTTTAAGTTTACATTTCTATAGTTTACTAAGGTGGAAGCTTCGATTATTGATTTGAGATCTCTCTTCTTTCTAATATATGAATTTTATGCTATACATTTCTCTCTAAACACTAATCACTGCTATTCCTGTATCTCACACCTTTTGATAAATTATATTCTCATTTTCGTTTAGTAAAAATATTTTTTAATTTTTAATTTCTCTTGAGACTTCTTCTTTGGCTAGTGAGTTATTTAGAAGTGTGATTTTGTATCTCCAAAGCTTTGGGGATTTTCTAGCTATTTTTCTATTATTGATTCCTAGTTAAATTCTGTTGTGTTCTGAGCACATACTTCGCACGATGTCTATTCTTTTAAATTTGCTCAGGTGTTTTTATGGTCCAGAATTTGGTCTATCTTGTTCAATGTTCTATATGAATTTGAGAAAAACGTCTATTTTGCTTCTGTGGGATGAAGTATTCTATCAATTACTGACATTGGGGTGGATTTGTTTATTTATCCTAGCATTTCTATCCATTTTGCCTTGCATGTTTTGGTGCTCTCTTGTTTTACACATACACATTCAGGATTGTTCTGTCTTCTTGGACAATTGACCTGTTTTATCATTATATAGTAATCCTCTTTATCTCTGATAATTTCCCTGGTTCTGAAGTCTGCTTTGTCTGATATTAAATGGCTACTCAACTTTTCTTTTTATTAGTGTTAACATGTTATATCTTTCATTACCCCTTCTCTTTTAACCTATATGAATCTTTGTGATTAAAGTGGGTTTCTTTTAAGTCACCTACATTTGGATCTTTTTTTAAAATCTACTCTGACAATCTGTGTCTTGTAATTGGTATAAACTCTTTAGTTCTAAAGTCTCAAGCAATATAGTTTGTTTTCAGAGGTATAGTAGAGTTGTCATGACACTTTTTAAAAACCAACTTGTTTTATTGCTATTAGTTTCAAAATAAATGAATTAAAACCACATCCACCATTATATCATCACCTGCAATGAAAATGCTAGGATTTAAACCCATGGTTTGGTATCGTATGCTGGGGGGAAAAGCAGAGCTGCCATTTAACAGCCACATTCATTCCTTTAGCTTTGAGAATGGTTCTGGGGGACCTCATTCTGTCTTAATTCAAGCTGGGATTTCAGAGCTGGCTTAGCATTGGGGGGATTACCACTTAAGATAGTAGAAAGAGAATATCTCTCTTTTTATCAATGTGTAGTAAATATAATTGGTTGTTTGAAAGGAGAAAATCCTTTGTGGTTTCTCATATTCCTAGCTAGTATCACATTCTTGCACAAAAAAAGGGACTCTGACCTAAAACCTGTCTACCAGTTGGTTTTGGTACTGCCATGGCATCTCAAGCAATGTTAAGTTCTCTGCCATGCATGGATGTCCTACTTTCCCTCAACTCCAATCAGCCTCTATCACTGTCAACAGTTGAATAAGCCTTTTCTTCTTAATGTCAGCACTGTAAGATTTTGTGTTCTCTTGATGTGTTCAGCAAGGTCAGGCTTACCAGTGAAACCCTGGCCGCGGTCTCCACAGGAAAATGGCCTCTCAAGCCCATGTATATGCTGATGGCTAAACATTAATCTCCTTTTCACAAAAGTTTTCATCACACTCTGGGCACTGGAAGGGTCTCTCCCCAGTGTGCAACCTGCAGTGTGTGGTGAGTTGACACCAGCAGATAAATCCCTTGCCACGCACCCCACAAGAGAATGGCCTCACCTTGCTGTAGGGGTGCTGGTGCCTTCACAGTACCTTTCGTGCAGGAGCTCCTGCCACTCTTGGGACATTGGAAAGGGCTTTCCCCTTGTGCACTCTCAGGTGGTCCCAACGATCGTAAGGGTCGATGAGGTATTGGCCACATTCACTGTAAGAAAATGGCTTCTTTCTGGTGTGTCTATGCCGGTGAGTCAAATCACATCTGGGCACTTAAGGGGCTTCTCATCTGAATGCAAGCTGCTCAGGCAGAAACTTCTTGCACTTAAGACACTGCAAGGGCTTTTCCGTTGAGTGCACCTTGACGTGCTTGGCCAGCTGAGACCTTGTGGGGAGGCACTTATTGCACCAGGTCCTGCTGGAGAGCCTCGGTGCCCTCCCTCGGGAGGAAGCCCTCATCACAGTCAGGGGTCTTGGATGGCTTCTCTCCTAACTGCATACTGGAGTGCTCAGACTTCTGAGACAAGGGCACATAGCATGCTGGACAGGAGGTGGGCCTCTCTCCACCATTCTGGCACTGGTGCTCCTGCATCTTGTTCTTCTGAAGGAAAGTCTAGATAGATGCATTTGTGGTCCAATCAGGAACCAAAAGGAATACTGGCTTGGAAGAGGGTCTAATTGGACATGGGATTTAATTTCTCCTGAATTTATAGCTTGTTGGCTTCCTGGATCAAAATGCATGTCAGCAGAGGAACTAATAATGTTTTCTGATTTCTGTGAGTCTTCCCAATTCCTAAGGGATCTCTCTTTTGTTCATTCCAGGATACTAGTTCTGGTTTGGGAATACTATCGCCTAGATAAACAAGAGTTTTGTAATTGGTTCTCATTACATGCTGGTAAAGCTCTTTCTGCCAAGCCTCCAGATTTCTGTCATTCTTGGTCCGTGAATAAATGGCAACATCTTCAAAAGTTAGAGGTGACCAAGCCAGATCAGCCATGGCCTTTCTCAGTGTTGGTTGGCACGGCACCAGACTGGCCAACCATCCCAGCTCTGCTCATAAGAAACTTTTCAACAACTGTCACAACACTTTTGAAGACACACAGCATAGTAGGGGAGACTAATGACTAAACTCATTATTGAAAACACAGTAATATATGATATATTGGCATCCACAGGGTTTAGTGGATACCAGGAAGCAGAGGGGTAGAAAGAGGAACATGTCACAGAGCAGATAATAATGGCAAAGCCTTTTGAGACAAGAGTAGGAGACTGCCAGCCAGGCAAGGAGATAGAGTGCCCTAGACAGAGGAAACATTTCTTTCCAACTTTATGTCTGTAACCTCCATCCTTTACTCTCTGCCATCACCCTTCCTTCCCCAACATGCAATAGATAAGGCACACATGCCTCAGTCTGGCAGCATTTACTTGCTCTGCCCCTGATTTATTCTTGCCAATAACCATACACACACATGTCTCTTGGTGCAAATACATCTTTCATCCTGGTATTGCCCAGATTCGACTTCAAGCTGGAGTTCTGTGAACTAGCGGAGACATTGTGCAGGAGGTAAACAGAGTTGCACCTGACCATGGCAAATGCTGCCATAGCCCTAGAGAGAGGGAAGCTGACTGACTGGCTTGGGAATGCCCCAACTCACCTTCCCACTGGACAGAGCAGACACATTGAGTTTACATTTATTCACTGAGACTGAGGGATGGCTCCTTTGTGGGCAGCACTGTGCAAAACACAATGGGTCACAAAAGCAAGAGAAGATAGAGATCTCTTTACAAAAATGTCAGCCTATTTGGCAAAATTCATAGCCAGATGATGAAGGGCTCAGATTTGGTGCTAGGTTGGAGGATGCAGACTCTAAGGCGACCTTTTCATTCTGCTCCCAATAAGCCTGAGGATTATAACATCCTCATTAGTGACAGTGGCTTGCTCTGGCATGGTTCTTCAGGAAACTGATATGAGAATCTTGGGATGATGCAGGGAGAAAGACTGTATCTATGTTTTTAAAAATCAGCCTTGTAATTCTGATCCATTCCATCAAGAGGTGTTATTTCAGCGATGATTGGTGTTTGGAGGGTAGCTACACTAGTCCAGGAAGAATTCTCCAGGAATTTGTGGCTTCTATCCTACTTGTATTCCTGCTAGCTACTGCAGACTATGTGCAGACATGAATCTAGATTTCAACCCTGACAGATCTTTCCAAGAGAAAACACACATTACATATTTTTTCAAAATTATGTTTAATTTGAAATAAAAATATATACATGTATTTAATATTTTTTTAATAACTTAGTTGTTATTTGCAAAGGGTGAAATGCAGAGATCTTAAATGTACATTTTGATAAGTTTCAACAAATGTATAAACTCCTATAGCTTTCACCTCTATCAAGACATAGCACACTTCCATTACTCTAGAAAGCCTTCATACCTTCCCATTCAATCCCTTACTTGAGACATCCAGAGCTCTGATGTCTATCATCAGAGATCAGTTTTGCCTGTTGTAGATCTGTGTGTTAACAAAGACACACAGTAGGCATTCTTTTGTGTCTGGCTTTTTTTCTCTTAGCATAATGAATTTTGAAGTTAAAATTGGGGGATAAAAGTAAGTCTTTTTAGTAGAGAATTCTCATTACAGAGGTGATTGAATTCAGATCAGAATGAAGACAGATGTCTAAAATATCCCTGGCATGTTTCCATCTCCTGGATATTTTGCTAAGAAAGCCTAAGACAAATTTTAGTTAAGCAATAAGTGGATTTTCCTGTAGTCAAATCCTACTTGGCTTTGTGTCCCCATCACCTTTCTCCTCATTCCTGAACTCTCTGTTGTCTTTGCCATGGATCAGTGAGGACGCGGTTCATTTCCAGACTTCTGACCAGTATAATAAACCAGCCATATGAGTGCTAGGATGATCCTGTCCTGCCTCGGGGCTTATTCAAAACAACCTGGAATATATTCTCTGACTTAAAAAATGAAATCTCAGCTTAAAAATGAAAACTTGGAATAGATTCCTTCACATCTGTTCCAACAGAAATCAAAGCCTCCTGCAGGATTGCACTTAATGAATATGGAGCTAATACTTATTAAGTACCAGCTATCTGCCAGGCACAATACGTACACTGCCTCATTTCATCTTTGCAACAAGACTAGGAGGTAGGTGATAGTATCTCCATTTTGCCAATGAAGGAAATAAGGCTCAACATCACACAGCTAGTATGTGTTGACAGATTTTTTCAAATTGTCCTCTGCTACAAAGAAGTTGGATCAGTTCTTCTACCAACACTCCCAATGCCCTTACCAACCTTGGTAACTGCCCCCAGCACTTCTTAAAATGCTTGATAAGTCTTATCCTTTGCACCATGAACTATGGCATCCTTTTTCAAGCTACTGGTTAAAAATGGTGATGGCTTCTGAACCTGATACAAAATATTGGCTTTGGTGCTTCCATATTATCATATATACATCTACCTACATCCTTCTTTTAATGGCTGTATTGTACACTATTGCATATGTGTACTTCTTTAATGTACCACATTTATTGAACCAACCACCATGGAGCACATTTAGGATGCCTCAAGTTCTTTGCTATTAAAATATGATGCTGCAATAAACAGCCAGTATATTTATCTTCTTGGCCATGTGTGAGTCAATTGGTAGCTATTCACATAGGAAGAACTGATAGTTCATAGAGTATATCAATTTGGTCTTTTTCTCAGAAAGTCTTCCCTACTATTTTTTTTCAAATTCTTCCATGTTTTCTTCTAATACCTCTATGATTTCTTTTTAAGTTCAATTCCAAGATATACATGGAATTTATTTTGGCATAAAGAATAGATAAAAGTCAAATCTTAATTTTTTTTCCAATAGTGAGTCATGTTTGATAACCACTCAATTTTGTCTATATTTATTTGAAATAATGCTTTTATTGTTAACAAAACCCTCATATATATAAGTCTATTTCTGGACTCAATTTTTTTTCATTGCTCTATTCGTCCATTCACATACTAATTTCAACCTGTTTAATTTCCTCCTTGGTACAGTGTTAAACATGAAGGCTCTGGAATCAGACTGAAGTCAAATCCCAACTCCACCATTTCCCAAGAGTGTGGATTTGGCCTAGTCTTTAAAACAGCTTTGTCCTTCAGTGTCCTTCTAAAATGATAAGATAACAAACCAGTATGGGCTACTGGCATCTTTTTCCAAATCTTAACCTGGAGATGGGCAGAGGAGAAACAGTAGATGGATTTTAGAGCCAGACTCTGCAAGTCACACAAAATCCTGGAGGATTCTGGGGAGACAGGGGGATGTCAGGCTCTCATACAGGAACAGGCAGGTGATGGTGGCTTGGAAAAAGAAAGGATCAAGGCTGACATTTAGGAGAAAGCTGGAGGGAGGGGGATTTCAACTTTTACCCTGTTTTCTCCCCCACATTGTTCTGGGGGCTCCTGGACTCTGATATGAGATTAGGGGAGCTGACATTGATTTGTGTTTTTTTTTAAAGATTTCTTTTATTTATTTATCCCCCCCTCCTGCCATTTGCTTGCTATCTGCTCTCTGTGTCTATTCGCTGCATGTTCTTCTTGTCTGCTTGGCTCCCTTTGTTGCATCATCTTGCTACACCAGCTCTCTGCAGGCTCAGGCCGTCAGCTCTCCACGGGCATGGGCCAGCTTGCCTTTACAAGGAGGCCCTGGGAGGTGAACCCAGGGCCTCCCATATGGTAGACAGGAGCCCAGTTGGTTGAGCCACATCTGCTTCCTGACATTGGTTTTGAATTCAGAGATGTGCCTCTAATACTCTAAATTTTGGCTGGAGTTTGCCTGCTGGAAAAGTGAGTGAGGAACATAGGGTTCTCAGAACCTTACAAGATAGGGGTCTATAAACACAAAAACAAATAAAAATACAACTGAAGGATCGTGCACTAATGATGAAACTAGAGCTCCCCAGACCACTGCTTTCTCTATTGCTTTCTCAGGAGGGAAGGTGGTAGCATCAGCCAGAAACAGGGGTATAACATCAGAGTGCTGGAGGCTGCCTTAGATGTGCAGCCTCCCCCGAGACAGGTGAAATGTCAAGGCTGCACAGCTGGGAAGTGCTGAGCCACTGTTGGTATCTGGTTTCTTAGATTTCAGAATCTGTGTTCCTCCTACTACATAGTTATTCTCCACTTGGGACAATTATCTAGTAATGAAAACTTACCTTTTATCATTCAATACAGAACACTTTTAGACAATAAAGTGTTGTTTTATTTTAGCAATGATGATCATGAAAATAATAATTGCGATCTAAAAATGCTTTCGTAAAGGTAGAGAATATTAAGAGAGGGAGATATGTAGCTGCTTGGCCTTTTCCATAATTTGAATAAATGTGTTTTGCTGATGACTGAGTCAAAAGTTTTGTAATCTAATTAGAGACTTTTTGGGTCATGTGTATGTGTGTGTGTGCGCATGTGCATGCACATTTGCAACCTTCCTCTGGTGGCAAAACTTCCTCAAATAGCCAATGAATGTATATTGTTCAGTCTATTAAGCATTGTTGCATCAAAATCTTTTTGGTAGAAAGCAAAAGAAGTCACATTTAAAGTAGTTTAACTTAAAAAAGAGAATTTTCTGGACGCACATGGAGTGTCTTATGGATACCAGGGAAATTTTTAAACAAGTCCTCAGGTAGCTCTGGGACCTCAACAGCAAGAGTAGACAGGCTTTCTGTTTAGAGTTCTACCATGAATACGACTCAGCTACAGATTCCCAATCTCAGTGTTTCTCAGATTCTCGAGACAATGAAAAAGAGTGGACTAGATTGGATCAGGCATTGACAGCTGAGCTCTATTCATGGAAGAGAAGAGGCATGTGGTCTAATGTCTCTTACACAAGACTCCTAAACAGTCTCCAGGGTCTCCTTAACCAATTCATCCTCAATTCACAGCTAATAATCTCTTCAAAACACTTACGGTTGTGCCTTTCCTTAAATTCAAATCTCCAATGGTTCCCCACCATATATAAGCCATATTCTTCGTATAAATGCAAGTTTGTGCACAATACCTGGGAAGGGCTCATGGGAAATAAAAAGGTTATGTGGGATTTGGAGGAATTCTTGGGACCTCGGTTTCCCTGAGTGTAAGATTAAGGATTAAATCTTCTAAACCTCATCTTCTCTAACTCCTTGATATGACCCTATCTTTATTTTTAAATATGTTTATATATTTTTGCCATTAGATATCCATTTTTCATATGACTTCAGAAAACATGAAGCACACTGTTGAAGCAATCAGGAGCAATGAGGTATTCTTTCTCTACCCAGATGAAATTAATTCAGCTTTTCATGTTCCATAAATTGCCATTGATTTGGTAATTTGATGAAAACATTTATATGCAAATATTCCACTAAAATATAAAACCTACATGTGCCAAGAAGTTTCCTCAGTGACATACTGGGGTGATAAAGTTTTTGTCAAGTTTTCTTAGAAGAAAATACTCTGAATACACACAAATGAATAAGACATAAGAATATAATAAAAAACAAGAGGAATTTGATTATATATGCCCTGGAGGTAAAATCTCATTAGAATCCTCCTCACAATCCTCGTTTATCTCGAAAACATTTTATATAGCAGATTGCTTTTTTAAAAAAAAATATTTATTTATTTTCCCCCCTTTCCCTCCTCCTGCCCTGCTGTTTTTGCTGTTTTTGTTGTCTTTCCCTTGCTCCTGACATTGTTTTGTGGCTTCTCTTTTTTTCCTTGATCAATCTTGCCAGGGTTCTTTTTTCATTAAATTTTTAAAAAACAACAAAAATGATTTAAAAATATTTTATATCTGTTTGATAAATTCTATCTGTTCATTCATACTTGTTAGGCACTTTAAGGCAGGCAGGATCTAGAGTCAAATGCTGCTGACGGATGGGGTAACCAGATGACCCCATTTATGCCTATTGTCAGGCATAATTGAGTAAAATAATTATTGCACTCCCCTTTACCCTCAAAAGTGTCCTGGACTGGATAATAAATTACATGATCAGCCCACTGATAGATCAAATAAGATAGGCTGAAATTTGATACGTGGCAGCCTGAACAAGATAAGTTTTGGTGGAGTGTGGAAGGAGTGGGTAAGTCTGATTGGAGGAATTTAAAATAGAATCAGAGGCTGAGGAACTAGAGATGGTGTGGAGAGAGAGTTGTTTTGAGAAGTTTTGCTACAAACGGGAGGACAGAAATCAGGTAGGATGCAGCGGGACTTGAGTTGTTTCATCCATTTCTGAGTCTATTTTTTAAATGTCTTCTTTCTACTTTTATAGGCTAATTTGGTTAATGCTTTGACAAATTCTTAGGTTAATGCTTAATACATTTGAAGGTATACATTTCTTTCCCTGAACAAAACCAGCAGGTTTTTAATATAGAGTGCTTTCATTTTCATTTATCTCTACATAATTTGCAATTTCCACTTTGACATGCTCTTTAACCAATGAGTTATTTAGAAAGGACTCAGACAATCGAGATGTCCGCTGTTGTTTTTTTTCTGATTTGTAATCTCAGTGTGCTTTGGTCAGCGTAAGTGGTCTACATTCCTTTTTTGTTAAAAATTATTTTAATTTCCTTTGTGGCCTTCTGCAGGATCAATTTTTATAAATGTTATGTGAGTATATGGACAAATTGGGTAGTCTCTTGGTTGTGAATTCTATGCGTATCTTTTCGCAATGAGCTTGCTAATTACATTATTCAAATACCCTATATTCTTACTTATTTTTGTCTACTTAATCTGTTGTTTCCCTGGAGTCCGTTAAAGTCTCCCATTATGATTGTGGATTTCCTAATTTTCCTTTGTGATTCCAGCAATTTTCTACATACCTCAAAATAATGTTTGAGGCATTTAAATTCATGATTATTATACCTTTTAGCTGAATTGTTTTTAACAAGATACATGTTACTTTTTGATACTGTTAATGTTTTTGAATTTCCATTGTTTGTCTGATATTGATAGTTCTGTACTGTTTTCTGTTGGTTAGTACCTGTGAGGCACAGGTTTTCAAACTTTGAGTCATCCAGTTTTGACTTGTCTCTAATCAGCTGCAGAGTGGAATTCTTAAAAAATCCAAACTGCTATTTTATTTCAACTGAAGCAAGCTTAACCAAACCATATTTATTGTTATTTTCAGCATATTGAGACCTATTCTTGCCGTCTTATTTTGTGTTGTCCGTTTACCATCCTCTCTCTCTCTCATGCTTTCTTGTTCCCCTTTCCTAGCCTTCCTGTAGATTAATAGAATTTTCTTAGTTCTTTTTTTCATTACTCCTTTGAAAATTACACATTCGTTTAGTGGTTACATTTACATTTTATCACAAGTGGTTAAATCTATATTTTTCTAACAGTGTCCAGAGCTAAAAATCACTACCCCTCATCTTTATTTGATGAACTTAGTGTGCTTTTATTTTCCTAAGCTCTTCGTCAGCACCCCTGGCCTCCGTCTTCCATATCCCATATTGACTGGAATTTTGACACCTACTTTTTTTAAAGTTAAGTTTAAAATCCATATTTCATAGAAACAGTAAGTTTACGATTTTCTTTACTAACCACTGCAGCTCACTACTAAGTTCAGGATTCATTTTATTCTTATATTCTCTAGTAGTACTTTTAACATTCAGAGAGGATCGGCTAGGGTAATTAAAACTGTGAATACCTGGGCATTGAAAATCTTTATTTCACCTTCACATTTCAGTGATACTTTGGCTGGATGTATAAATTTAGATATGAATTTATTTTCCTTCAGCAAACAGAAGATATTGCTCCAATGCCTTTTTTTTTAAAGATTTATTTTATTTTTATTTATTTCTCTCCCCTTCCCCGCCTTCCCCTCTTTCCCCCCCTTCCCCCCCCCCCCCCAACCCGGTTATCTGTTTTCCGTGTCTATTTGCTGTGTGTTCTTGTTTTTGTCCGCTTCTGTTGTCAGCAGCACGGGAATCTGTGCCTCTTTTTGTTGCGTTATCTTGTTGCGTCAGCTCTCCGTGTGGGCGGCACCATTCCTGGGCAGGCTGCACTTTCTTTCGTGCTTGGCGGCTCTCCTTATGGGGCGCACTCCTTGCACGTGGGGCTCCCCTACGCGGGGGACACCCCTGCGTGGCAGGGCACTCCTTGCGTGCATCAGCACTGCGCATAGGCCAGCTCCACACGGGTCACCCAGGGTTTGAACCGCGGACCTCCCATGTGGTAGATGAACACCCTAACTGCTGGGCCAGCTCTGCTTCCCTCCAATGCCTTCTTTTCCTTCCAGTATTGTTGATGAAAAACTCAATGCCAAATCTGAATGGAAAGACTTAGAACAGCCTTTTTCTGTTCCCCTCTGGAAACTTTAACAGTTTTTCTTTATCCTAGCAGTTCTTAGCACATCGACTATATCCTCAATTTTCTGAGCTTTCAGTGTATTTGTACAGGTGTGGGGCCTTTTGATTATGTAATTTGTTTATTTACTCCTGCTCTATAGTTGGATTCAAACCAGTTATCTGAGGACTTATGTTTTTCTTCAACTTTTAAGGAATTCCCTCCTTTTATTTTTTTCAGCTTTCACCTCCCTTCCATTCTCTTTATTCTCTGTTAGATAGATACCAGGACTTAAATACCTCTTTCATGTTTCTTAAATTTTCATCTTTTTATAACTTTGTGCTGCCTTCCTTGGTTCTGTCTTCCAGATCTCTAATTTCATTTTCAGCTGAGCCTAATTTTCTACTCATATATCTGCTGATTTTTAAATTTTAATAATTAAATTTTTATTTCCAAGGTTTTTCCTGGTTTGTTTTATAACAGATGTTTCCCAATTCATTATTGCAATGTCATTCTACATCTCTCCGAAGATACTAATTAAAATTGTTTAAAGTACTTTTCTTATCACTGTATTAACTTTTTGATCAGCTGTACTTCTTCAGCTTGATGGATTGCTATCTATTTTTTATGATGGTTAGATGCCAAATACCAGTACTTCTTATATGGCTTTCCCCCTTAAATCACCTAATTTAATAAATTACAGTTATTATATTAATAGATTTCCTAAAATAGAACTATATTCAAATAAAACCCAATTGGGCATGATATAGTACTATTTTAATGCAATGCTGGATTAGATTTTGTTTATACTTTTTGAAAATCATTCAAATGTTATATTAGTTTATGGTTTTCTTTTTTTGTCCTTTGTCCAATTTTAATATTGTGTTTATGTTAACTATAAACTGAGAAGCTTTGCAAGGTTTTCTTTGAAGAACTTATATATATATTGAATCATTGCAGCATGGTGCTTTTTTGAGGGATTCATTTTTTACTTGGTTCCAATTTCTTCTCTGGTTATTGATCTACTCTCTAGCTAAGTTAATTATGATAATTTGTATTTTCATATAAATTCATCCTTTTCATTCAGATATTAATATTTGTGAGGAAACAAATATGTGCTATGTTCCCTTTGTTAATTTAAAACTGAATTTCCATATCGTTGGTTATATCCCTTTTCTCAGGCCTGTCGTGCACTATTTTTCTTGATTGCAGTTTCTAAAGGATGATATATTTTCAAACAACAGAAATTTTTATTTAATAATTTCAACATTTTCTAATTTAGTTTTGCTTTTATTTTTATTAATTCCTTCCTTCTGCTTTCTTTATTTTTATTATTATTTTTTATATTGTGAGGGCCACTCTTTTTGTTGTTGATGATGTTGTTTAACTAAGAAAGGCATTTGGAACTATGAAGTTTCCTGTATTTCATGTTTATTCGTAATATTCTTACTGTATGATTTAAAAATAATGTTAATCCATAAAATTTTCCATCAAATGCCTTCTATGGAACTAACATGGTGTGCTCTACTTGTACCAGTCACTTCAAAGCAGAATATCTTTCCATTTCTCCATGGAGTTTGGAGTTGTCTGGGCCATGCTTTACTTCTCACACCTCCTATCAGGTAGAACATCAAGGAACTACGTCTATGGCACGTTCAGTATTTCTGAGGTATAATTTTACTCCTACCAGCATCTTTTAGAATTGTAGTCACACTCTAAGCAAAAGGGAAACTGAATCCTTACTGATGATCTCTTTATTTTTCATTAGTAATGAGAAAAATGTACTTATTGAACTATATCCATATTAAAATTTTTGAATTTTAAAATTAGCAAAAATGTAAAGGAGCCTTAAGCAATAAAAATTTAATTACTTCAATCTTTAAATATTTTAATGGCTACGTTTATAAAATGCAGTATATATCATTAATTGGACATAGCAACTTATGTTTCATTATCTTTATCCATGAAATTAATGCTGGAGAGAAATTTAGTAGGACCAGAAAATAACCTTCCTACGCTTTGCTGTAGGGACTTGAAGATGCATTTCTTTTTGTCTTTGCTAATCATCTCAGCTATTAAAGGCAACATTACATCTTTTAAGGCCTAGTGAATTCATCCCTTAGGGGCTTGTTAAATTTCATTTCTGATCTACATTTTAATAATTTAGAGCATAGGCTGCAGTGCCCCTACTTAATAGCTTTGTGATGTTTGGCAAGCATATTAACTTCTCTGTGCTTCAGTGTCCTCATGTAAAGTGTGGATAACAATAATACCTACCTCCAAGGATTTTTCCAAGGGTTAAATGATTTATTAATGTAAAGTACTCAGAACTGTCATGGACGTAATTCCTAATCCAGAAGCAATCATAGCTATATTCCCTGGAAACTTTACTACTTATTTTCATCTCATATTTAGAATGTCCTTTATATATACAGGATATTGTATAAATGGTCATGATCTTATCCTCAACCCAGTAACGTAGGTATTATTATGCAGGTGTGTAGGTTACTAGTACTCTCCCTACGCGAAGTTCAGAGAAGTGAAACAATCGGTCATATGCACAAGCTGCGAGCGACAGAACTTGGATTTGAACCCAGGTGTGTCTGTCATTAATGCCGAGCTCCTTCCCCGGTATCGCTCAGCCTGACGCCAGGCTCTGTGCCAAGCCCACCACCGTAACCAGAGCTTTCTCCGTTTTGGCACCCTGAAGAGATGGCACATACAGCAACAAGGCGTCACTACTGTGGCTGAACCGTGAGTATCTGATGACATTAACGATAAGCTGCTGCTTATCTCAGCTTACCTGGATAATTAATCAGTCAATCAGTACCTGGCGTTCTGGTTTTCTCTATGCCACCCCTTCCCTCCCAGTTCCTAGTTTCCAAGGGGTGCCTAAGGTGGCTGGTCTCTGCCTCTCTAAGTGTGAAGGTGCCCCACAATAGAAAATACCAACTTGTCAGTGTCACACAGTACTCCTGGCAGTCAAGTTGGAATGCAAAAAAAGTGGCTGCTATTTTTTTTTATACTTTTAAAAAATTCAAGTTAATAGATCCCAAAGAATATTACATTAAAAAACATAAAAAAAGTTAAGAGGTTCCCATATACTCCCTACCCCCCACCCCATCATTTCTGTAAACTGTAATTTTTGAAGATATATACATCACCCAAAAAATGTTACATTAAAAAATATTAGAGGTTCCCGCATACCCCTCACCCCCCCCCCACTCCTCCCACACCAACAACCTCCCCCATCATGGTGGCACACTCATTGCACTCAGTGAACACATTTTGGGGCACTACTGTACTATACAAGTAATAGTTTACTCTGTAGTTCACACTCTCCCCGGGCTGCTTTTAAAGGTAGAGACAGGAGGGGCAGTTGCTGGGAAACTCTGGAATTGAGTCCTGAGCATTTCCTAAGTGGGAAAACTTTGACTGTGCCCTGGATCTAAAGCATTATGCCCAGTCTAGGTTGGCAGCTCCATGGAGCCAGTCTTCTTTAGTCAGTCCCAGCCAGCACGTGCTTTGCCACCTTCTCCTGTCTCTGAGAGCATCCTTGAATCACAAAGTACTTGTCTATTGTTCTCTACTGTCTCATCCATGTGTCCACCCTCTCCAACGAATGCTAAGGGCCATGTCTTCTCTTAGTCATGTCTGCATATCCTCTGCAAAAAGGGGACCATGTAATGACCATTATCATTTTAAAAACCTAAGGATATCAAATATCTTCTATAAACTAGGCAGTGTATCATTTTAACGTTATTCTGACTTAATCCTCATAACAATTATGCTATCTGGCATCTGTACTGTGCATAACAGTTTTCAATTTTTTGCATACATTACTCCTTTTAATATTTACAGTAATCTTTGGTTTAAGTATTATTTATTTTACGAAAGAAAAAATAGAATCTTTGAGATGTTAAATCATTTGCCCAAGATTACAGAGGTAAAATGTGGCAAAGTCAGCACCGTAGCATAATACTCGTGAGTCTTTGCATTATTTGGAGAATTCAATAGTCTGTGTTCTTTGAGATTCTCCTGTATGTGCTCTCTGCCCTCTAGGCCACTGCAAAGGGCAAGCTCACACATTGAGAAATATTCCAGAAGAGAGGACCTGCTGTTCCCTACATCTTCCAAGATATCAAAGAAAATAAATGGCTTAAGTAAGTAGCAAAAGGATTTAGGTTGGGTATTCACTGGGTAGTTAGATTTGGGGAGACACTGGAATGGATTACCAAAGGAAACTCTGAATAATGCAATTACTGAAAATGGTATGGGTTGGATACCATCTCAACACATGCCTGAGTGTACAAGAAGTAACTCAAAGCATCCTTGTTAATTATTTGAGAGCAGGGGATAAAGTGGATAGTTTCTTCAAGTTCTCTGATTCTATAACATGTTTTACCAAGTGCATTTATACTACTCAGGAAAGTTGTTCTTTGGTGTTTGGGGACAGTTCTTATTTTCTTGATTCCTTCACCCTCAGTCTCTGGAGAATGCAGACCTCCTTGGTCAGTTCCATCTCATACCCGCAGAGTTTAGAGAGGCCAGAGATGATTGAACTCACCTGGGGTCCGGAGCCACCACTGTTGATTAGAACATCTCTGTTCTGCAGAGATGGACTGTGACCAAAGGGGGTGGTTGCGACGTCCAGCCTTTCTGGGTTGTCAGTGCTGGAGCACACAGAAAGACAGGTAGCTCATTTAAGACATTGAGCCTAAAACAAAAGACCTAATGGGGAAATAAAATGATCTGAGTATTTATCTCCATACTGCCACCTGTGATAGAGCGATCCGTAGACTATTTAGATGTCCATGCACTTCTACTCGTTTTGGGCAGACTCTCCCTTCTCCTGAAGAATTGAAATTGTACGCCACTTACCATTAAGCAAGATGAGTTCTGCTGCCTTGATATGTTTAACCTCCAGGTGTTTCAGTTTCTTCATTATTAAAGAGGCATAATCAGACCTTCCTACCTCACAGTTGTTAGTGGATTCCAAGGACTTTTTGGGAAAATGTTGGAATTAAGGGACAGCTATCAGAAATCATTTGAGAAGATGTCAGCTAAGAAATTAAGGCAATATGCTATGCAAACAAAAGAGGTAGTCAGTTAATAAGTAATAGGCACCTGAAACTCAAAAAGATAAGAAGCAGCAAATTATTAAAACAAAACAAAACATGACAAAGCAACTGGACTGCCTCAACCACAGCTTCTTTCCCTCTCTTTCCATCTTTGAAGTCCCCTTGTCAGGGGCCCTAACCTCCTACATAGTAACTGAGAAGTGAAAAACAAGGCTTACAGGGGCCATCACTGAAGAATCGCTTGAGTAAATACCAGCTTTCCCAACAAGCTAGCACTGTTGACCTGGGTTAGTGATTACATGGCCCTGCTTGATGAGGGACAGTTAGTCTTTAGAACCAGGGAGCTCAGATTACAGAGCAGGGGACAGCACCCAGCCAACCCTCTCTTGTACACATGAGGAAAAGGAAGCCAGGAGAGGGAACTCTATTTTTTTTGTCTTCTAAATTTCTGAGTTTGAAATTGAGTAATGCAATGGAAAACGCAAGGTGGAAAAGACAGGTGTGTACTCATGAACTCCTGGAGAAACATCGTGTGTAAGTGTAGCTGCCTAAGTAGATGGCCCAAGGGCCCTACAGAGTTTACAGAACAATTTAAGATCATTCCAAACCAGGGATCCTCTCAATAAATACTTTGAGTTAAGGCCAACAGAGCCTGACTTAGCACTTAGCTGAACCTCATTCTTAACAGAACTTCCATGTATCCCCAGAGAAATCCAACCATGGTTTGGAAACCACCTTTCAAAGATCTGCCTCTTTATTCTGCAGGGCAGCTGGAGGCTTCTATTGGCAGGATAAAAAAGTCCCACAAATGTCCATCATTCTCTCACTTTCAATCACCTGAATGTAGTCATTTGTGACAAGAACTCAGGGGTAATAGCACACATCTTTGGAATCCCTCCATTGAATGTGGACTGTGCCCTCCAGGTGAAGAGGGCAGGATTTGGACAAGAGTGAGTACTGGATTTTCTTGGCACTGCCAGAATCTTCACAGAGAATGCCCTTCTGTACACACTTTCAAGCCTCTGGCTTGATTTTGCAATTTGCTAAGCCCCTGTTATAATATGCAGCCCATCTTGAGCAAGATCCCTCTCCAAGCATGCTTTTATATTTTGCATAATATGTAGTAAAACTCAGGATTTAAAAATTAAAAGCAGACATCTTATTTCTTTTCTATTCTGTAAGATAATCACCAAACATCAAGGTTAGCAAAATGCTTTGTGGTGGGATTGGGATTTTTTTTCTAAAGCCCTGACACATTTCCAAAATTTTCTACATGAAATTGTACTGTACTTAAAAAAAGTTTTCAAGATCCCATTCAGGCATAGTGGCAAGGGGCCTTGTGCCAATGGCTGTTAGAAACCCTGGCTCTTTCATTCGAGTAAGATGTGATGACTTCTGGGTTGTAGGTTACTTTCAGGTTTTAGGACAATGAAAAATCTATCTTCATCATTATTAAAATGGAGTTGTAGACCTCAGTGATGATTCTGATACTAGCTTTATTGATGGAAAACTCCAGATTTGGAGCTAGAACTCTGAGGAATCTGCCCTTTAGGAACTGAAAGGAAGGCAGGGCAGCACCCAGGACGGGGATGCACAGGAGTCAAACTCCTGAGATTTCTGCGTCTTCCGTGTGTTCCTCTGTGTGACTAACTAAAATGCTCTTTGTTCTTTGTTTCAGAGTCAGAGCCATCCCTGCCACGCGGCACATAGATTTATAACTCTGGGCAAAGGTTTGACAAATACAGATTCCTTCAGTCCAAAGTCCCACTACTGGTGTTCTCTGCAACACAGTGACCAGAGCATTTCTAGCTGCTGCTCTCGAATCCCAGGAGCCTGCGGAGGAGGGGAAGGAAGCGTGTGGGAAGAGGATTCTTATAACTCTGGTGATAATGACCAGCTCATGGGGCACCCTGGGCTTCGTTTCTCTCTCTTTTTTTTTTTCAAACTGAGATAATGCCAGTACAGACACAGGCAGTCTAGCAATAAAGAAACTATGTGTGTTGTAACTTTACTTTGTTGGTGTAAGGGTAAAGAAGACCATAAACCAGAGATTTGATGAAAACACATCTCTTACTCAATCCATTATAAACTTGAAATTGAAATGTTGTGTTCAGGGGAAGAGATGGATAGAAAGGGAAGGGAAGCAAAGGGAAGGAGGAAGGAAAAGAAAAGAAAAGGGGACAAGTTCTGGGACTGAGGTCTGGTGATCTAGAGCATGCAAGGGAAACAATAAATTTTCTAATTCCATTTCGGAGATTTGGGTACATTATCTCAGATATAAATCAGTACATTCAGTGGTTCAATTACTTCCCCCTCAACGCCCATGAGGATAAGTAACGGGCAAGGTGCATGAAGTACTTCAGGATGTTCCTTTTTAGCATCTTACATAAACAGGGCAGGAATAACAAATAAAGCTCACCAGGGCGCCGGCCAGGGGCATAGAGTTCGAATATCTAAAGTCCATGTGATAACACCCTCTGAAAGACACTTGCCTCGATGCCCTATAAAGATACTAGACACGCTCCAGTATCAGTGTTGAAGAGAGTAGCCACTGTGGACCCAGCCCAGTTCTGGTGGCACTCAGTATGCTATTACAGTCTGACTTACCGTGAGGTCTTACGGTCGAGCCTAGTTATAGTGTTAACCTACTGAACTACGTCATCTGAGAAGGAGGCAATTGGCCTATGTTTCACCTGAAAATGAAACCCTACCTACCAGAGATGGAAAAGCATTCCTGTCTGTAAACTCTGAGAGAGGCACTTAGTAACTGAAAACCCCACAAATAACAAGCTCTAATCCTTGAGCAGTTTACTGTCTGGGCGGGGAAAGCAGATCAAAAGTAACAACTCTAAAATACAGTGGCTGAAGGACTCCACTGAAGATTTGCACATGGTGCTATCAGAACACAGAGGAAGGGTGCCCAATCCAGCCAGATGGTGAGGGTCCAGGGAGTGCTCGCCATATCTAGTTGATACATCTTGTCCTAAAGATGCAACCCTTCCTCCAAATTAATCAGAAACTTCCCAGAACTGTTCCAAAGACCTTGGGAAAGCTTTATGGCTTCATCTGCATCCTCAGTGAATAGAAAAAAGATGAGAAATATGTTAATTCTCACATACAGGCCAGTGTCCCTGTTTTTCAATCTATGGACCACTGCCTTGTCTAATGACAGAGTTATAGACTTAATATTGCTCCCTACACATCTTTCCTTAAAAAGCCTTTCTTCCTCCTGTTTTCCAAACTGAGCCTCTACATTTGTTTACACATTCCATAACAGGTCTTGCCATCCTCTGTCTGTCCAACCACTTGACCAATGGTTTAACCTTCACGTGACATTATCAGTTCTGGTGGACAGAAGCCCTAACTGTCTTAGATACAATTCTTTTGGTTTACATGATGCACTGGTATTTGCTGTTTTCCTTTTCCAGCCTTCTCCACACACCAAGGAGGTCTCCTGAGCAGTCAGCACTCAGATAACAGGCCTGGCAGATGCTTCAATGCCAGGACTTGCTTTAGAACAAAAAACCTAGAAACATTTTCATTTCTTGTAGAGTTATCTGAGTTAGATGAGCTTGAAATTGGAGAATGGGCTCTCCTGGTGCCTACACAGGGAGTTCAAGGTCCTAAAAGTGGACGTCATCTTCTAAAGCCCTGAAAGAGCTGGTTATATTGCACGGTGCAGCATTTGAGGACATCCAGGGCAGGGTCTGACCCACGAGGCTCATGACAAAATCAGGCTGGATATTGGGAAGCTTCTGTCCCCTCTTCTCACGGGTGGTGTTCACATGGCCAAGATTCCTTCAGACAGGAGAGGCTGGATGGCTCAGGAGTTACAAGGATGGGTCTTGGAGTCGCAGGTGGGGGAGATGCCAAGGGTTTCTTTCATACACAGTTTTGCTTTGTTTTTAAAGATTTATTTTTTATTTATTTCTCTCCCCTTCCCCCCACCCCCCAGTTGTCTGCTCTCTCTGTCCATTCACCATGTGTTCTTCTGTGACCACTTCTATCCTTATCAGCGGCACTGGGAATCTGTGTTTCTTTTTGTTGCATCATCTTGTTGTGTCAGCTCTCCGTGTGTGTGGTGCCATTCCTGGGCAGGCTGCACTTTCTTTTGTGCTGGGTGGCTCTCCTTACGGGGCACACTCCTTGCACGTGGGGCTCCCCTATGTGGGGGACACCCCTGCGTGGCAAGGCACCCCTTGCACGCATCAGCACTGCACATGGGCCAGCTCCACACGGGTCAAGGAGGCCTGGGGCTTGAACCATGGACCTCCCATGTGGTAGGCGGACACCCTATCCATTGGACCAAGTCTGCTTCCCTCATACACAGTTTTATAGTGGATCTCTTCAGGTGGCATATTTGTTGAGTTAAGTAGTCAAAATCAAGGATTTTCAGCTCGAGTTGGGACTCCGGGCAGGGCCACTTCAATTATACCAGGAATGAGAGTGGTGGTAGCCAGTGGAGAGACTATTTTGGAATAAGATGATAACATTATCAAAATCCACTTCCAAGTCAAAAATAAATATTATGGATAAATTGATAAGATCATGTGGATTTTCTCTTTATGTCTATTTATACAGCAAATTGCATTGACTTTTTAACAGATTTTTTTGAGATATAATTTGCATACTGTAGAATTCACCAAATTAAAGCATAAAGGTTACTCACAGAGTTGTGTAACCATTACCAAAACCAATTTTAGAACATTTTCATCATCCTAAAACAAAACAGTATACCTGTTAGCCACTGTCCCCCAATTCCCCATTATCTTAGCCCTTGGGAACCACTACTTACTATTTTATAGATTTGCCTGTTCTGGCTATTTCGTAAACGGAGTCATACAATGTGTCTTTTGTGACTGTGACTGGTTTCTTTCACTTAGCATAATGTTTTCAAGGGTCATTTGTGTTTTATCACATATCAATACTTCATTCCCCTTTATGGACAAATAATATTCCATTGTCTGGATACACTACATTTTATTTACCCATTCATCAATTGGTGGACATCAGGGTTGTTTCCACTTTTTGGCTGTTTTTCCAGGAACACTTGTGTGTAAGTTTTTGTGTGGACACATGGTTTCATTTATCTTGGGTATATATATAGCTAGGAGTGGAATTGCTGAGTCATATGGTGACTCTGTTTAATCTGTGAAGAGTTGAGAAAAACCTAATGGTGGGAATTTTCCCCAGGATAATATTAATAAGGACTGACAATAAGAGATCAAGACTGGGTCTGAAAGAACCTTGTTCTCAGCCAAATTGCCTTAAATCTAATAATCTGGATGGTAATAAAAATATTTCCTGGGTAGCAAGTAAACTTTCAGTTAGTCATCTTCCCAAATTTTGTCTGACTCAGAGAATAAATTAGGTATATTTCCTATACATGTAAATTATTTTCCAGAGAAAATATTAGGGAGAAATTTCATGGAGTCCAATGCCTATAGTCCTGTATGTCCAATATGGTAGCCATTAGTCACATATGACTTTAAAATTAAATTAAAAAATAAAACGCAAAAATCACTTTCAAAATCACTCCCAGCTGAGAATTGCTGCTTCAGGACAACCCTGCTGCATAGAACTTTCTGCAATGGGGGAAATGCTCTAGAATTAATGTAAAGAACTAATTTCATTTTCAGTGTTCAACAGCCACAGCTTATAATATTGTATTGGACAGTGTAGGCGTAGAGCATTTTCCTCACTGCCGAAAGTTCTATGCAGCAGGGTTGTCCTAGAGAAGCAGTTCTCAGCTGGTAGTGATTTCACCCCAGAGTGCATCCGGAAATGTCTGGAGTCAGCCCGGTTTTCACAAAGGAGGGGAGAGGAGGTACAACTGGCGTCTGGTGGGTGGAGGCCAGGGCTGCTGCTAAATAAATGCTCTGCAATGCACTGTCCAGCCCCCACAGCAAAGAATCAGCTGTCTCAAAATATCAACCATGCCAAGGCTGAGAAACCCTTCTGTAAGTCAATGATTTCCTAACCTGGTCAGGTTTTTATAAAAACAATCAGGGAGCGGATGTGGCTCAAGCTGTTGAGCACCTACTTCCCACACGGGAGGTCCCAGGTTTGGTTCCTGGTGCCTCTTAAAAGAACAACAAGCAAACAAACAAACCAACCAACTCAGGGCAGCCAATGGGGCTCGGTGGTTGAGCACCAGCTTCCCACATTCGAGGTCCCGAGTTCAATCCCCAGCTCTGGTACCTCAGAAAGAAAAAAAAAAATCACCTGGCTAGCTTTTTAAAAATGAATATGCCTGGGGGGCCCCACCCCCAAGATTCTAATTAAGTAAGTATGAAGAGGATCCAGGGATCTGTGCTGTTAGAAAGGAAAGATTCCCAGGCATTCTTAGGACCGACCAGACCCAAGAACTATGGGGTTGAAGCAGACTGGCTCTCTGCTCTGAATTAAGAATAAAGCCATGCGGTAAACATGAGCAGGACTCCCAGGGTAGAGTCATGGCTCTAAGGTCATTACCTCTTGTGTTTCATTTCTCCAATTACCTATCTTGCAATTAATGGGGTCATTAAGCCCTTAAGAGTTGCATTAAATTCCCTCCTCTCTTTTCTTAATTCTCTCATTCTGTATAAACCCAGTTTGCAAATGACTGCATCTTGTTAAAAATTGTACAGTTTCTGTTTACAAACGGAACAAATGACCTGGAAAATGTTGGACAGCTGTCTTTCGTCACTGAGCTTCCAGGAAATGGCTGAGCAAATGGGAGCACCAGTCCTGGCGGTGGGGCGGCACGAGCGATTAGAGCCCACTCCTTTGCTGCCAAAGAACTTAATGCATTGAAGAGAAATTCATTTTAAATGGTTTGAAGTTGCATAGCTTAAGTTCGATATAATTCTCCAGAGCTGAGAAAAATGGTTAAGTAAATTAATTTTAGCTTTAAAATATTTTTTCTTTCCACTTTCCATCACTTTGAAATAAATAAGAAGAAGGGAATAGTGCCTGCTCTCAAGAAACATAGAAAAGGAAATGGGACACAAACACAAAGAACTATAAGAGGGAAATGGACTTTGGCCCAGTGGTTAGGGCGTCCGTCTACCATATGGGAGGTCCGCGGTTCAAACCCCGGGCCTCCTTGACCCGTGTGGAGCTGGCCCACGCGCAGTGCTGATGCGCGCAAGGAGTGCCGTGCCACGCAAGGGTGTCCCCCGCGTAGGGGAGCCCCACGCGCAAGGAGTGCGCCCGTGAGGAAAAGCCGCCCAGCGTGAAAAGAAAGTGCAGCCTGCCCAGGAATGGCGCCGCCCACACTTCCCGTGCCGCTGACGACAACAGAAGCGGACAAAGAAACAAGACGCAGCAAATAGACACCAAGAACAGACAACCAGGGGAGGGGGGGAAATTAAATAAATAAATAAATCTTAAAAAAAAAAAAAAACTTAGCACTTAAAAAATAGACCTGAAGCAAATGTGGCAAATGTTACCATACAAGACACATGGATATGTATTTATTTTAAAAAAAAAAAGAACTATAAGAAAAACTACTAAATATTCTAAGGAAAGATACAAGGTTGAAAGGAAGAGATCCTTTTGGCCGGAGGGATGTGGGAAATTTTCCAGGAAGCAGCAGCCTGTTTAGCTTCCCCTTCACTCACTCAGTGAGGATTTGCTGAGTGCCTGCTTCGAGCTATGCGTTCCATGCTACTGTTTTAGGAACTGGGGATAAACAGACATAATCCCTCTGCCTGTGGAAACGAGTTTCCTGGGTCCTACTCAGTCAACAGTTATGTAATATGTGCCTACTCTGTGTCAGGCATACAGACAGACAGGTGGGGATGATTCAAAACGATAAGATAGGGGACGAACACGGTACAATTAATGACTGGCTAGATTTTTATCATACTGATACCTTCTTCCTAAGCACAGATATTTCTCCCACCTGATTTGAAAGGACAAGATCAAAGGGCACAAACTCACCCTTAGCAATTATTAATCATAATACTGGATTTAGCAGCAGCCATTTCGTAACTTGTTGCAATCATCTAGTGGGTGGCTAGGCTTAAATCTGGCTTTCCCCAGGCATCAGTGAAGAATTGTTACTAAGGTTTCCTTGGCATTAGTCCTCAGGCTGTTAATACCACTGAGGATGTTTGCTGACAGATCTAACACACTCCAACTCCTGTCTGTAAATCTAGTAGCGTTGCCATTTGGGAAATTATTCAGGAATATTGTAACTACACTGTACGCCTTGTTGTGTGAACTTTATAGTAATGCCGACTTTAATCAATCCCCAAATGATTTTAAATCATGAAACATCTCGAACATCCCAAAAGTGTAGAAAATAACATTTGATGGAGCACGTTGATGTACTCACCATAATGCCTACACAGATAATAACATTTTGGGGCTTCAGTTTCTCTGTCATTTTACATGAAATCGAAAGATATAGCTAAAGCCCCTCTTTATATCCTGTGCCCCCTCCCACTGCTTTAGTGTTCCTTCCTCCCAAAGGAAACCAATATCTTGACATAAGTTAACTTGACCTTCTAACGTTCATATATTTAAATATATATGTGTAGTTATATATATGTAGTCAAGCATAAAAAGTATATACTACTGTCTCAAATTTACACAAATGTATACAGGTGCATATCACTTTACAACTGCTTTTTAAATATGAAGTTACGTTTCCAAGATTTGCAGCTATATGTAGATTCAGTTCATTCATTTTAATTGCTGAACAGGAGTCCTGAAAACTGAGCTATGTGACTCTGCTGTGAGCCATGTGACTCTATATTGTTTCAAAGCATTTATTCAACCTTATTATTTCGGGTTGTTTTTCTCCATTACATTTTTCAGAGTTTTCATGAGTCTTTGCTTTTTTTTTCTTGATCAGTCCTGCTAGAGTTCTGTCTACTTTATTAGTTTTGTTCAGAGATATTCATCTGTTGTTTTTTTCCTATCTCATTAATATCTGATTTTTATATTTTGAATGCCCAAGAGTTCCATCTTTATGTCTGTAAGTTTTATTGAGGTATAATTTATATAAATAAAATTCTATAATTTTAAGTGTATAATTCCATGAATTTTGGCAAATGTATGTAGTAGTAACTACCAGCATGAACAAGATCTAGAACACGCCTATGGCCACAAAAGTTCTCTCATGCCCGTTGCAGTCAGTGCCCTCCCTCCCATCCCTGGCTCTTGCAAATACTGATTTCTGTCATTGCAACTATGCTTTTTCTAAAATTTTATATAAATATAAACAAAAAGTATGCAATCTTTTGTGTAGGGTTTTTTAATTTAGGATTTTACTTTTGAGCTACAGCCATGTTGTAACATATACCGGTAGTTTGTTTTCTCAGTGCCTAGTATTATTCCATTGTGCTATAGGTCTATCACAGTTTATTTACCAATGCCCCACTTTATGGTTACTGGGGTTATTTAAAGTCTTTCGCCAATATGAGTAAAACTGCAATGACATTCACATATAACTCCTTGTGTGAACATGTTTTTATTTCTTTTGCTTAAATATATAGAAGTCAAATTGCTGTATCTGATGGCAAGTGTATGTTTAGTTTACCTTTATAATAATTTCCAGATTGGTTTCCAAAGTGGCGATACAATTTTCAGTCTCATCAGCAGTGTCTGAGACTTCCAATTGCTCTACATCCTCGTTAACATTTGACATAGATTGTTTTTATTGTGAAATTTCAGTCATTCTAGTGGCTGTGTCAGGCATCAGACTGTGGTTCTAATTTGAGTTCTACTTTAATTTCGTGAAACAGATTGATTTTTAAATGTTAAACCAAATTTGCATTGCTGAGATAAACCCCACGTGGTATTTTCTCTTTATATGTTTTTGGATTTGATATGATAATATTTGTTAAGTATTTTTGCATTCATGTATATGAGGGATTGGTTTGTAGTTTTCTATTCCACCAATGACTCTATCTGGCCTTAGTGTCAGGGTAAAAAAATGTTTGAAATACAACTTATTCTGGTTTTCTTTGAAGATTTTATATAGGATATACTATTTCTTCATTTAATGTTTGGTATGATCCAGCAGTGAAGACATTTGGACATGCAATTTTCTTTGTGGGGGAGTTTTTATGTACAAATTCATGTTAGTGGCCAGGGCTACTAAGGCTATCAGTTTCTTCTTGTGTGAGATTTAGCGGTTTGGGTCATTCAAAGAAATTTTCAAATTCACCTAAATAACATTAAATTGTTAATAATATTCTCTTATTATTTTAATATGAGCAATATCTATAGTGTTGTGCCCTTGACCATTTCTGATATTGGTAAATTATGTCTTCTCTCTTTCTATCTTACTCAATCTAACTAGAATTTATTATCTTGATTAGTCTTTTTTTTTTTTAAAGATTTATTTATTTTTTATTTATTTCTCTCCCCTTCCTCTCCCCCAACCCCTCCCTTGTCTGCTCTCTGCCCATTCCCTGTGTGTTCTTCTGTGACCGCTTCTATCCTTATCAGCGGCACCGGAAATCTGTGTTTCTTTTTATTGTGTCATCTTGTTGTGTCAGCTCTCTGTGTGTGCAGCGCCATTCCTGGGCAGGCTGCACTCTCTTTCACGCTGGGCGGCTCCCCTTACGGGGTGCACTCCTTGAGCATGGGGCTCCCCCACACAGGGTCACCCCTGTGTGGCAGGGCACTCCTTGTGCGCATCAGCACTGGACATGGGCCAGCTCCACATGGGTCAAGGAGGCCCGGGGTTTGAACCGCGGGCCTCCCATGTGGTAGGCAGATGCCCAGTCCATTGGGCCAAGTCTGCTTCTCTTGATTTATTTTAAACTTATTGAGACTCGTTACATAGTGTAAAGTATGTTCTAGCACAGTAAATGTTCTGTGTGCACTTGAAAAGATTGTGTATGCTGCTGTTTTAGGTGGATTTTCATTAAATTTTGATTAGGTAACAAACTAATTCTAAAGTTTATATGGAAAGGCAAAAGACCCAGAAGAGACAACAAAATATTGAAGAAGAGAGTCAGAGGATCGACATTACCCAACTTCAAGACACACTGTAAAGCCACAGTCATTAAATAAGCATGGTATTGGCAAAAGAATAGACAAATAGATCAATAGAACAGAATAGACAGTCCGGAAATAGATCTGCACAAATATAATCAATTGATCTTTGACAAAGGAGCAAAGGCAATCCAATGGCAAAAGGATAGTCTTTTCAATAAATGGTGCTGAAACAGCTGGACATCTATCTCAAAAAAAGTCAATCTAGACATGAGACCAATATGTTCCAAGGCCCTTTGGATAAGTTGAAAATTGTGCTGTGACAGTCTGAAGCTTTCTGTGGATCTCAGAAAAGAGAACTCCTTCCTGTGGATTGGATGTGGGTCCTTTTGATTGGATTGGATTCAGTTGGGAGGCCTTGATTGGATGGCTTCAGGGAGGCATGGCCCAGGGTGGGACTTGATCCTTTTGCTGGACTCCTTTAGGAACAGAAGATTGAAAGCAGAGACATATAGATTAAAGCGGCAGAGACAGAAAAAACACAAGAGCCCAAGACAGAGGTGCTGGAGGTCGGAGGCTGGAGTCAGCAGAGCCCAAAGGCTTGGAAAGAGGCCCCCGAGAAGCTGAGGGAGAGACCTGGAGGTGAGGGGAGAGATGAACCTTATGCCCAATCACCCAAGCTGAGCTCCGGGAGAGAGCATCTCTTAGCACCTTGGTTTGCCAGAGCTGCTGTTATGCTCTGCGGTGTGCTTAATTGCCCACAGCAGACCTTCAGAGAGATGGTGTCTCTGGTGATGCTTTGATTTGGACATTTTCACAGCCTCAAACTGTATGCTTTTAACCTAATAAATTCCCATTAGAAAAGCTCACTCATTTCTGGTATATTGCTTCCAGGAGCTTTTAGCAAACTAAACTATGTGCCTAATAGCAAACCCCATTATTTATATTTTTATAAATGAGGCAAGCAAACACCGTAGTAACAATAAGTAAACAAAATTAATACCAAAAATAATCTATAAATAATGCCTTTTTTTGATTGCCAACTATGTATACCTGAATTTGCGTGTGTTAAGTTTGTGTAAAAGGAGGTCATACTGTATCCTTTTTTTAATCCAGTTTGATGATCTCTAACTTTGAATGGAATATTTCAAACGTTTGCATTTAATGTGATTATCAATATGGTTTAATTTATACGTACCATCTTGCTATTTGTTTCCGATGTTCTATGTGTTATGTTCCTTTCCCCCCCTCTTTTCCTGCCTTCTTTTGGATTAACTGATTACCTTTTAGGATTCCATTTTTATCTCCACTTTTGGATACATATCATAATTTTTCCTTAAGTTTACAATATCCATTTTAACTATCACTGTCTACCTTTCATAAAAACATACCACTTTATGTGTAGCATAAGAAATTTAGGGAAGCAGATGTGGCTCAACTGATAGAGCGTCTTTCTACCATATGGAAGATACAAGGTTTGATCCCCAGGGCCTCCTGACCCATGTGGTGAGCTGGCCCATGTGCAGTGCTACCATGCGCAAGGAGTGCCATGTCACACAGGGGTGCTCCTGCGTAGGGATGCCCCATACGCAAGGAGTGTGCCTTGCAAGAAGAGCCGCCATGCATGAAAGAAGTACAGCCTGCCCAGGAGTGACGCTGCACACACACAGAGCTGATGCAGCAAGATGACACAACAAAAAAGAGACACACTTTCCAAGTGCTGAACACATGGTGAATGGACACAGAGAGCAGACAATGGAGAGGAAGGGGAGAGAAATAAATAAAATAAATCTTAAAAAAAAAAGAAATTTAAAGCAGTGCCTTTCACTTCCCCTTCCTTTTGGCTATTGTTCTCATATAATAAACTTCTAATCATATAATATACTTCTAATCTGGCATACACCCAACAAAACAGTTATTTTTTGTTTGTTTCAAACAATTACCTTTTAGAGAGATTTTTAAAAGAGAAAAATTTATTTAATGGTAAATAAATTCACTACTTCTTTGTGCAGATCCAAATTCCCAACTGGAATCATTCCATTTCTGCCTGATGAACTACCTTCAATATCTACTGCAGTGCAGGTCTGTCTGCAATGCATTCTCTCAGAGTTTGTTATCAAAGTCTTTGTTTTGCTACTGTTTTTGAAAGACAAATTTTTGCTTTGTGTAAAATCTTAACTGACACTTCAGTCCTTTCAGTATGTCACTCCTTGTCTCATGGCCTGCTTGAGTTCTGACGAGAAGTTGCTACCATTTTTTTTCTTTGTGTCTCTGTACATGTGTCTCTTGCAGTCCCTGGTTTCTTGTAACATTTTTCTCTTCTTGGACCAGTTTAATATGGTGTGTCCTGGTGTGATTTTCTTTAGGTGTTTCTTGTTAGGGATTCATTGGGTTTCCTGCACCTGAGGTTTCATAGTTTTAAGTTTTTCAAATATCCTTCACTCACTGATACTCTTTTCATCCTCCCCCCTCCCCCACCCCCAATCTTCTCTTCTCTCTGCTTTTCATTCTGGATAGTTTCTGTTGCCATGCCTCCAAATTCACTAACCTTTTATTCTGGAGCATCTTACCTGAGGTTGACTGCTCTTAGTGTATTTTTCCTTTGATATGGTATTTTTTAATCCTTTGCATGTTTCATGCTATTTTTCTCTTCCCTGTCTTCCTTTATATGACCCTGACATGCCTCTGTTTTCTCTGCCTCTGTCTGGCCCACTTCTCATCCTTAAAGATTCAGTTCAGTGTCACTTCCCCCACCCCTGATCTACCCTGCTTCTCCACCTCTCTGCTGCCAGGAAAACCCTGATGCGCTTTTAATATGAGTCATGTTTCATTGAATGTTTGCTTCATCAGACATCACTTCTTAAGAGAGGGTCCAGTCCTCATTCACCTGATATTCCCTAGGACCTTGTGTATTTCCAGGTACATATATAATTAAGATATTTTCTAAACTCATAAGTGAAACTACAAATTGGAATGTAAATTTCAAGAACTGTGAAGGTATATGGAACTAAAGCCTTGATAATAGCGGATTATTATTTTTATTTTTTAAAGATTTATTTTATTTATCCCCCCCTTGCCACTTGCTTGCTGTCTGCTCTCTGTATCCATTTGCTGCACGTTCTTCTGTGTCTGCTTGCCTCCCTTTGTTGCATCATCTTGCTGCGCCAGGTGTCTGCGGGGGCGGGCCGTCACCTCTGCAGATGCTGGCCAGCTTGCCTTCTCAAGGAGGCCCTGGGAAGCAAACCCAGGGCCTTCCATATGGTAGATGGGAGCCCAATGGGTTGAGCCACATCCGCTTCCCATGGATTACTTTTTAAAAAATCACTTTGAGGTTTAAAGCAATGATATGTATATTCATTTTACTAAAAACTTTATTTTTCACACATTTACTACATGTTTATGTGTGTCTTTTAGACTGCTATTTTGTTGTAACTCGAATGAAGTTTCTATTTTTACATTTTATCCAACTTATCTTTACATTTTAGAATTTGCTGAGAATAACATTTAAGGTAAGTGCTCTTTTGCTTCATCATCAATCACGTTATGCCTTTACCGTAACTGCCTTAGTCCCTAAAGCAATCCTGGGTAAGAGCTGTTTCACTTCTAACATATATATATCAACAATACACATTATTTTTTCACAGCTCAATTTCTGACTTTTAAGAATTCTTATGGGCAAAGAATAAATTTCAAGTGACATTTTAAGTTCTGATAAAAATAAATTTAGAAAAACTGTTTACTTTTCTAGTAGATTGTCTTATTTCTCATGTTTCCCTACTATTCTCTAAATCACAGAACTCATAGGCAATATCAGCTACTTTTAAATTTTCACTTGGGAATTGTAAGTCCTGCTTCTGAATTAATTAGCTCACTTTCTATGTGTATACAGAAGGAAATTGTCCTGATGCATATCTGTGACTATTGTCATGAAGAAATGGACACCTTGGGAAATGGATCTGGTTCAAGTGATTGGGTTCCCACCTACCACACAGGAGGTCCTTGTTTCGGTTCCTGGTGCCTTCTAAAGAAAACAGTGAGCTGGTGCAATGGGCAGGTACACAAAGCTGATGCAACAATATGATGCAACAAGAGACACAAGAAGAAAAACATAATGAGAAACACAAAAAAGCAGGGAACAGAGGTGGCTCAAGCGGTTAGGGCCTCCCTCCCACATTGGAGGTCTGGGGTTTAGTTCCCAGTGCCCCCTAAAGAGAAAAGGAAGATGAACAGACACAGCAAGTGCAAGCAACAATGAGGGGGTGGGGAGATAAATAAATAAAATAAATATTTTTAAAAATTATATAATAAATGCTAAGCTTTAAAAAAAAACCCAAAAAATGGACAGCTTAACCTCACTGCTGAGGTAGGAAGCCAGCTGGATGGTAGTGCTGATTGTTCCTAACCATGAAGCAAGAGAGTGGGGGAAGTCATTTGATACACAAATGGAATGGCAAGGAAACTACAGTCAGAAGTGAGGAAACCTCTAAGAAAAGAAAGAGATAGGGACAGAAAGTAAGAGGGACAGCATGAGAAAGGGAAAGACTTGAGGGAGAACATTTGTGGACCTGGGGAAGCAAAGATGGAAGCTGAAGGACTGACAGCAGTGGCATGGGGCAGTGGCTAGTGGCCAGGGGCCAGGAAAGACCAGCAAGCTGCAGAGTGAGGAAGGGCTCACCTGGCCCATGGCAAAGGGCTGTGTGGAAAGGCAAGGAGTCCGAGCTATGATGGCAGAACAAAGCCTGGGCCTTGGAGCAAGACCAAGACACGGAGCTCCTAAAAAAAGGATGGTAGAAAGAAGAATCTGGGCATGTCCAGGAAAGCCTTTTGCCACCAAGGAAAGAGGCCACAGCGAGCCAGAATAGTTTCCCAGTGGTGGGGAGGAAATACAGGGAAATGGAGACAAAAAATGCTCTTCCATTTACTATTAAAATTATCCTGTGGGCCCTATTTTGTGATATGTTTACTACACATTTGAAAAATACACCAATGATATCGTTTTTAACAGGCACACAGTTATCCACTGTATGATCAAATCCCTATTGTCTGACCTTTAGCTTGCTTCTAGTTTTATGTTGTTATAGGCAATGCGGCATCCTTGTAGATCAATCTCTGCTCACGGCCATGACCATTTTCTTCAGAAAAATGACTGGGGGTGGGAGGGTGGGAATGGGGCAGGGCAATGTCAGAGCAAAGGATATAATGAGTTTTAAGACGTCAGATATGTAATTTTCAATTTGCCCCAATTAACACTTCTGCTTCAAGTATATGCTAGTGTCTGTTTCCCCTCGTCCACATTAAGACTGGGTAGTATATATTTTTAAAAATTGTCAGATTCAATTGCATCTAATGTGGAAAAGTCATCTTCCTTTAAGGGATGAGAATGTTCGGCAGCTGTGTGGACATAGAGTGAGATGATCACTGACCAACTTTGTACTGTTGGCATCTCCAACGCAGACAAGGCAGAAATCCAAGACCCACTGAAAAGAGAATGAACAAATCATCAAAGCTGGTTTATTTAGGATTACGTTTCAAGAAAAGGGTTGGCAGAAACAGAAAAAAATGGACCTGACCTTAGAATATTGAAGGACATGGGAACCGGAGGAAAACTATTCTTACCCACAAGTATAGCACACGACAAGATGCCCATGGTGCACTCAGAGCGATTTATTCAATTGAATGATAACAAAAGGAAATTCATAGTTAAATGGCAGGCTCTGAGAAGGAAGCAGGGAGCCCCTTAATGGCTATGGAAAAGACTGTACTTTATCTGTTTAGCAGCTGTTTGTCCTAATAGACGTGAGCTGAGACACAGAGAGATTAAGCTGGCTTGCCCAATACTATACTATAGTTTTCTAAGGTAATTGTGTCACTTAAGGAACACTCTTTACAGTAGTCATGCACTCGGCTTCTGAGACTTGGTTTGGCCAGGCAGGTTCATTTTTACTTTACTGAGCAAACTTATTGTTCCTACTGTGCGTGAAACACTATGCTACCAATTAGCAGGAGAGAGCGGCAAAGACAAATGACACAATCCTTTCCTGTTTTCCAGGGATCCTTTCCCTGCCCTATGTGTGTGTTCTTGGGTAACCTTGTCTACTCCCAGGAATGCAAAGACCACGTGCAGTGTGGTCCATCTGTTCATTCAATCTTTACTTCAAGATTTACTAGAAGATCCACAATAGGGTCAGTATTGTGTCTTTGTCCTTAGAACAGTTGATGTTGTAGGAGAAACAGATGCTGAATACTTATTTAAATAAAGGTATATTTACATTTTCTGGTAAGTGCTATAAGAGAAAAATTTGAGGTTGCTATGATAAAGTAGAACTAAAGTCAGTATTTCTAAAACTTTTTTGCTCTCATAGTCACTAAAATATATAACAATTTTAAATCCTTAGGTGATAATTTTTTATTTAATGTAACATTGTCATTTAAAAATAACATGACTACTTCACTTTGAAATGTATCCAGTGAAATATCACTACCATAACAATGTGATACCTACCATGAGCCGCGAAGGAACACCTGGAGAGGTGGTGGTGGCATAGGTTTTCACTCTCTTGGAATTTCCACATAAAAGCAGAAGAACAGCTAACAAAACCAAACCCCTATGGACAATATTTACAACAAAGCTAGGTGGCAAGTTATCCTCACAAACCTTAAATTATAAGCAGGTGGAGACCAACCTCCACAAGACCTGTATAGTATCGGTTCCAGTGCAGGAGGACACAGAAGAAGCAACAGAGCAGAGCTGGGCAGACTTGAGAACAGAAGCACCCCCCAAATTGCCAACAGGCATCCACTGGAAAGCATGCCGACCTCAGAAGAGCAGGTGAAACTGAAGGCTGAGCGAAGACAAGGCGGCCCACCACCAGGTGTGAAGGGGCCACAGCCTCTAGCCAGAGTTCTCTCAGCACTGCCCAGCCAGGACCGCTTTACAGGACAGCTTCCACACTGAGGAGTTACTGCAGGGACTGGACTTAAAACTCAGTGGAAGATAAAGGAGAAAGGTGGTGAATAACAGTGGAGATGGAAACAGCCACAAAATCTTAGAAAGTCAGATGATGTAATGGTGAAAATTGAATGGAACAATAGAAGAGGGAACTTTGTGAATTTCAAGAAAATTTTTATTATATTATATTACATTACAGTGCATTATATTATATATCATATTATACTATATTTTACAAAACTATACTGTACTGTATCATCTTAGCCTATGCTAATATCATATCATATCAAATCATATAATAATTTTCTAGTTCTGTTTACTGAAAAGGTCTAGAAATAATGACCAACCCAGCAGCAATAAGTATCCCTAGAATTCAACTGAAGTACTATTTTCCATAAAAAGAAATGAGAACTACCTAGAGAAATGGCTGAGTCCAGCTCTGAGGCAACAAATGTGCCAGATGAACATGGAGCTTGTTGTTGGATCAGACAGCAAGGAAGCTATCAAAGCAACTAGGATAATGTCACTAGGACTCAAAAACCAGGTTGAAGAGGCTCCCAGTGGCCAAAGATTGGACAATTTCAGCTTCAGTAAGGATAATAATGGCAAGGTGGTATCCATTCCATATGTTTCATCCATAATAGCTAAAAATAAAAATAACTGGTCACTTTTGGAGGATGATAGAGAACCAACTCCTTTCTTGAAAACTGGTAAATAAAGGGAAACAATAAAGCATTTAAATTGCCTTTCTTATATGGATGGTTCCACTGGGCAACCAAATAATAGTTGAGGGAAAATAATTATTCCAGCTGAAACATGAAAAGGAAATGAGGGCATTAGAATATCACCGTTTTGCAACCCCCAATGAATTAATGGGTTCAGACATGGAACATCAGCAGTTACTAACATCACAAAACAAGAGCAATGAAAAACATTATGTTCCTAATAATGAAAGAACAAATCATTCCCAGTCTAACCAAAGGAATTCCATCTGAGCCTGATCAAGCCTCTGGATCCAGGACAAAGTGCAGGAAAACAGAAGAGAGAGAACCATATTGACCTATGGTTATGCAATCAGCAAAATTTAGATTGTTGGAGAGTAAACAGAGCAAATGCCCCCGGGATTTTCAACAGATAAACTGAAAGGAAAAGAAAGGGCTGAAAGGTATGTTAGTCAGCCAAAGGGGTGCTGATGCAAAGTGCCAGAAATCGGTTGGCATTTATAAAGGGTATTTATATGGGGTAGAAGCTTACAGTCACAAGGCCATAAAGCGAAATTTACTTCCCTCACCAATGTCTGTTGCCATGTGTTGGAGGAAGATGTCTGCCAATGTCTGCAAGGGTTCAGGCTTCCTCTTCTTCTTAAGGCTCTGTGGTCCTAGCTTCTTCCAATGTCAGGTGTAGGCTGGGACAAGTCTTGTCTCTGTCCCAGGGCTTGTTCCTCTCTGGGCTCAGCTGCTCTGCTGTCTCCACAAGGCTGCCTATAAACTGTCAGGCAAACAGCTCGTCTCTCTTCCCGGGGCCTCTACCATGTCTAACGAAGCTTTCTCTCCTTCCTAATGTGCCTGCTTCTCTGTGTATTTACTTCCTGGGGCTCCAGCATTAAGACTCCAACCTTCCTTCTCTGTGGTGCAGTTTCTCTGTAAATCCCAACACTCAACACCCTACTGACATGGCCCAATCAAAGCCTTAATCATTATTTAATAAAGTAAAAGTGAAACCTTTGAATCCAATATAATCTAATATGCCCAGAGGAACAGACCAGTTTACAAACATAATCCAATATCTATCTTTAGAATTCATAAATAATACCAAACTTTAAAGGGGAAACCTGTAGAATAAATGATATTTAATAGCAAATAAAATAACATGCAGGAATAAAATGAAGTGTGCAATGATCCATCCACTTGGGTGATCAAAGCAAAAAGGCAAAGAAGTGATTACTAAAAAAGTCAAGGTATGATTATTTTTTGGGAAAGGGAGAAGGTTGTGATTGGGGGGGGGGGGGTGGGCCCTGGAAAGGCCTCAGGTTTGGCTGGTAAAACTCTATTTCTTGACCTAGATGAGTGTCTTAGTTTGCAAAGGTTGCTATAAAAAATACCATACTATTGGTGTCATAAACAATAAGAATTTATTGACTAACAGTTTGGAGGCTAGAAGTCCAAAATCAAGATGTTGGCAAGCCATGGTTCATTCAGGTTTGGTAGCATTCTGGTGAATGGCCATCCTCTGACACATGGTGATCTCTCTCTCTGGGTTTTTCTGACTTTAGGCTCCTACTCAATGACTGTGATTCCATTAGGCTATACCTTAACTAACAACATCTTCAAAGGCCCTATCGACAAACGGGTTCAAACCCACAGGAATGCAGGTTAAGATTTGAGCATGTTTTGGGGGACATGATTAGATTCACAACAGTGGGGATTACAAGGATATGTGCTTTATGATCACTCATTAAACCATTCATTTTTTCCAGTAGCTTCATGTATTAGTGTTTTATTTTACAATAAAAAAGTTTAAAAATTGGGGAGCAGATGTAGCTCAGTGGTTGAGTGCCTGCTTCCCATGTACGAGGTTCTTGTTTCAGTCCCTGGAGTTTTCTTTAACAACTGTACATTTTATATCATTCTTTTTCCAATGTGTATTTTTCCCACCAAAGTTTATCCTAATATGCATTTCTCTATTCTTGAAAACCTTTTATCATATAAACCAATGTTTATACATTGAAATTAAAAATCCTCATTCCCTCTGAATATGTGTCTAAGTGACAATTCCTTCTCAATTGAATAATTATCAAAATTACTGTGTGAAATTGATAAAAATTTTAATAATGATCATGATTTTAATAGCTACCACACACACAGCACCTGAAATGGGCCCAGCACTATTCTCTGCACTTCCCAACAATCTTATGAGTTATGTGTTATATTATCTCCATTAAAAAAAAAAAGATTCTAATGGCCAGAGAAATTAAGTAGTTTACTCAAAGTCACAGAATATTGGGTCAAGTTGGTATTTGATCAATGCTTGCTCTTAGTTTCAGAAACATTTTTAGTAGAAATTTTTATTAGAAATTATTAGAAATGGATTGAGTCAAACTTTTTCACTTAAGGAATTTTTATTAAAGCAAGAATTTTATAATCTGAATTACATTTTTTTTGCTCAGTTATCAATTCCATTATTTAAAGCAGAAGTGACAACCTGAGCTATTCCACAGCAAAGAATTACAAAATCAAAGAAAGGAATGGTTTAAATTTTTGTGCTTTGCTGAAAGCTCTTTTTCCCAGGGTCTATAAAATATTAATTTGTTTTTATAATTTACTATTTTTTAAAGTTTTTTTCAGTTTGTTTTTAAATCAGTAAGTAATCTAGGACTAGCATTATGTTTGCTAGACCTGGCATTTGCTTGGTACATAAGGTTCAAAGTATCCTTTCCTTTTTAAAATTTATTTTATATTTTGCAATTTTTCCCTCCACAATATTTAAGCTTTTCAATGTTTAGGTATTTTTCTTCAGTGAACCACGAGTTTCTTTTCATAGTCCCTGATCAATTTTAAACAGTTGGAACACCAGTGCCACTGTCATCTGCTTTCTGGGCAGCCTCTTTAGCTTGGTGGGCTTGTAGTACAGCAACAGCTTCGTCTGCCTTAAAGTGGAGAGACTCTGGAGACTCAAGCATATGAAGAAGTTCTGAATTATGAATTGGAGTCATTTTTTATTTAAATTTTTATTTTTTACATAATTACAAATACAGACAAGTTGGTGAGTACAATGAAAAGAATTTTTATTTCCAGAGCTATGTCAGTAAATTACCAATCTAATGCCCACAAACTCCCAAATACATTAGTGTCTGTTTCCTATAAAGAAGGACATTCTCTGATATAATACAATGATCAAAATCAGAAACTTAATGCTTATACATTACCACCATTTAATCATTAGAGGTGGTTTAAGCTGTATGGACCCCAGAAAAATATGTTCTTAAATTTAATCAATTCCTGTAGGTATGGGCCCATTGTAAGTAGGACCTTTTTTTTTTAGTGTTTTTTTTAATTTTAATTTTTATTATTCATTTTTAAAAAATATTACATTAAAAAAATATGAGGTCCCATTCAACCCCACCGCCCCCACCTCACCACTCCCCCCACAGCAACACTTTCTCCCATCATCATGACACATCCATTGCATTTGGTAAGTACATCTCTGGGCATCGCTGCACCTCATGGTCAATGGTCCACATCATAGCCCATACTTTCCCACATTCCATCCAGTGGGCACTGGGGGATCTACAATGTTCCATAATTGTTCGTGAAGCACCACCTAGGACAACTCCAAGTCCCGAAAACGCCTGCACATCTCATCTCTTCCTCCCATTCCCAGCACTCAGCAGCCACCATGGCCACCCTTCCCACACCAATGCCACATTTTCTCTGTGGACCTTGGATTGGTTGTGTCCATTGTACATCTATGTCAAGAGGGGGCTTAGATTCCACATGGATACTGGATGCAATCCTCCTGTTTTCAGTTGTAGGCACTCTAGGCTCCATGGTGTGGTGGTTGACCTTCTTCAACTCCATGTTAGCTGAGTGGGGTAAGTCCAATAAATCAGAGTGTAGGAGTTGAAGTCTGTTGAGGTTCAGGGCATGGCTATCATATTGTCAGTCCAGAGATTCAAATCCCCTAGATATATCTTAAACCCCAGCACCCACTACAATTCCAGTAAAGTAGCATGAAAAACTTGTGAAAAGAGATCACATCTGAGTCCAGTTCCATCACGCAGAAACACCAGCTCCAAAGAAGGGCCAACTGACATGGCAATGAACCCCATCTGCCATGACCATAGAACCCGTGGGGCTCTTTAGCCCTCAAAAGAACCAAAACCTGGGGTTGTATCTACTTTATCTGTCTCTGAGACTGCTCAGTTGTGCATAAGGGCAATCCTTCTGACAACCTCCAGACTCTTTTTTAGAGACTCATAGCAATATAAACTCATTTCTCCTTTCCATTTCCCCCTTACATTAGGTCAAACAGCATTTTAAAGTCATGTTATTATATGTAGAAGGGATATTCTGCTGGTCTGCATTGAACCTTTAATTCAAGGTCATTTTCTAGTTGCATCATCAGCTGGTATTTGGTAGTGATCCCTCAGTGCCAGGGAGGCTCATCCCCGGGTGTCATGTCCCACGCTGGGGGGAATGCATTGCATTTACATGCTGAGTTTGGCTTCGAGACTGGCCACATTTGAGTAACATGAAGGCTGTCAGGAGGAAACTCCCAGGCACAGTGCTGCTCTAGGCCTTGTTCTTATTTCAGGCATATAGGCTCACAAGCATAGTCATTAGTATCAGGGGCTCACTGTTGGACTCTCATTCCTTCCTGGTCCTTACCATTGCACCTGGGGGACTGCCGCTGCTCCCCTAGGGACCACGACAGAGCACCCATGGCCAGGAACTCAGTACCCCCCAGCTGTTGTTTTTAATTGTTTCCACTATGAGTATATCCAAACATTACCATGCACCCTGGACATATGCCCTGTATAACTCCCTGTCAACCATATATCGCCTGTCAATAACATCCCATACCAGTATTCCTCCACTGCCATTGTTGAACCACTCTGTGATCCAAAATTTCCTGAAAAGTGAAGCCCAATATAATGTTAGGTTCCCTTACTAGTAAAATGGGATATAGCGATGAGTTTAAAGGTTACATCTAGAATACATATTGATTTGGAAAAATTCTACATCCTATCTTTTTCTTTTCTTTTTTCCTAATTATTGAGCTTCTCTTCACAAGAGCCTTAGATCACAGTAATTCATATATACAATATACAGTACTCCCACACATCCACCATAAAACCTTTTCCCTTCCACAGCAATAATCTTATAACTTATTCATATCATATTTACTTAAACTGATGTACAGACTCTGAGACAATAGCTTTCAAACAAGGTGACATCTGTGCTTACATTGTGGTCCATACTTTAGGATATACAGTTTTCTAAATTTTTAGTTATCCTATGTTTTACATTATGGCATTATTAGTCTGTCATCCCCTATATGTTTTTGGTGTAATATTACATGTTTTATATCCATCCTTGTGTACTCTTGCGAAACTCCTCTCTCTTACCCCTACATTTACCTTGGTTCCATCCATTCAACACCCATTTTCCCCTCCCCTTGGGGCTCACAGTGACAGCCAATCTCCATTTCCTGAGGAGCCACATCCAGAAATACTTGCAATAGTGTTCAGGGCCTGACTTGCTCAACTGCCCTAATGCCCTGGGAGCCACCCTTTCTCTTGAGAGATACAGTTCCCTCTATTTGATGGCATTAGTCCTCCCCAGGATGTGGGTCCACCCCCACTCTCACTACTTGGGTCTCTACCCAATGGTACCACCCACCCTGGCAAAATGAGCATTCAGACATTCCCCAGGAGTCCGTCCTGCGTCAGACCATCCCCTCTGAGCATCCTAAACGGGTAACCCTCCTAATTATATTTTGATATGGTTTTCTCAGCATTTTACTCTCAACCACCACCTGACACTCTCCTATGTTCGTATGTTGCCCCTCCCTCCCCCCAATTTTTTGGGCAATATTACCCATCCGCCCATCCCCAGCCCCCCTCAAACCTGCAAAGCCCCACCCAAAGGCAAGACCTTGCCCCCATTTTATCTCTTCTTTGTGCTCATACTTACCGCCAGCTCATCATAGATTCCACCCCTGCAGACGTCGGCTCACATCCTTCCTCCACCCCCCGATTTCCTGTAAGCCTATCTTCCAGTCTCTAGCTCTCTGAGGCAGCTTGCTTATTTCATATCATTGAGGTCATGTATTATTTGTCCGTCAATGCCTGGGTTGCTTCACTCAACATAAGGTTCTCAAGATTCATCCATGTTATCACGTGTGTTTGTAGTGTATTTGTTCTTAAAGCTGAGTAGTATTCCATTGTATGTATATACCACATTTTATTGATCCACTCATCTGTTGATGGGCATTTGGGTTGATTCCAACTTTTGGCGATAGTGAACAATGCTGCTATGAACATTGGTGTACATATATCGGTTTGTGTTCTTGTTTTCAGTTCTGATGGGTATATACCAGCAGTGGTATTGCTGGGTCATATGGCAAATCTATGGTTAGTTTTTTGAGAAACCGCCAAACTGTCCTCCAGAATGGTTGGATCCTTCTGCATTCCCACCAGCAGTGGATGAGTGTTCCCCTTTCTTCACATCCTCTCCAGCATTTGTATTCTTCTGTTTTTTTTTCATAGCTGCCAATCTTATGGGAGTAAGATGGTATCTCATTGTAGTTTTGATTTACATTTCCCTGATACTAGGGATTTGGAGCATTTTTTCATGTGCTTTTTAGCCATTTGTATTTCTTCTTTGGAGAAGTGTCTGTTTAAATCTTTTTCCCATTTTTAAAATGGGTTGTTTATCTTTTTATTTTCAAGATACAGGAGTTCTTTATATATGCAAATTATAAGTCTCTTGCCAGATATATGGTTGCCAAATATTTTCTTCCATTGTGTGGGTTCCCTTTTTACTTTCTTGACAAACTCCTTTGAGGTATAGAAGGCTTTAATTTTGAGGAAGTCCCATTTATCTATTTGTTCTTTTGCTGCTCGTGCTTTTGGTGTGATATTCATGAAGCCATTTCCTATTACAAGGTCCTGTAGATGTTTCCCTACACTGCTTTCCAAGGTCTTTATGGTCTTGGCTCTTATATTTAAGTCTCTGATCCATCTTGAGTTGATCTTTGTAGAAGGTGTGAGATGGCAATTCTCTTTCATTCTTCTACATATGGATATCCCGTTCTCCAGGCACCATTTGTTGAATAGGTCATTCTCTCCCAGTTGAGAGGGTTTGGTGGCTTTATCGAGTATTATATGGCTATATATATGAGGTTCTATATCAGAACTTTCAATTCGATTCCATTGGTCTGTGTGTCTCTCCTTATGCCAGTACCATGGTGTTTTCACTACTGTAGCTTTGTAGTATGTTTTGAAGTCAGGTAGTGTGATTCCTCCAATTTCATTTTTCTTTTTCAATATGTCTTTGGCTATTCGGGGCCTCTTTCCTTTCCAAATAAATTTCATAGTTAGTTTTTCTAGTTCCTTAAAGAAGACTGTGTTGATTTTTATTGGGATTGCATTGAATGTGTAGATCAGTTTTGGTAGGATAGACATCTTAATAATATTTAGTCTTCCTATCCATGAACAGGGAATATTCTTTCATTTATTTAAGTCTTCTTTGATTTCCTTGAACATTCTTGTATAGTTCTCAGTGTATAAGTTTTTTACATCTTTAGTTAAATTTATTCCTAAATATTTGATTTTTTAATTTACTATTGTAAATGGTATTTGTTTCTTGATTTCCTCCCGATCTTGCTCATTATTGGTGTACAGAAAGGCTACTGATTTTTGTGCATTGATCTTATAACCTGTGACTTTACTAAACTCATTTATGAGTTCTAGAAGCTTTGTTGTAGATCTCTCAGGGTTTTCTATGTATAGTATCATGTCATCTGCAAATAATGAAATTTTGACTTCTTCCTTTCCAATTTGAATGCCTTTTATATCTGATTCTTGCCTCAGTGCTCGAGCAAGTACTTCTAAGACAATGTTAAATAGAAGGGGAGACAATGGGCATCCTTGTCTTGTTCCTGACTTTAGAGGGAAGGATTTTAGGATTTCTCCATTATAAATGATGTTGGCTGTGGATTTTTCATATATACTCTTTATCATGTTCAAAAAATTTCCTTGTATTCTGATCTTTTGGAGTGTTTTTATCAAGAAAGGGTGCTGTATTTTGTCAAATGCTTTTTCTGCATCTATAGATATAATTATGTGATTTTTTTTTTCCTTCAATCTGTTTATATGGTGTATTACATTGATTGATTTTCTGATGTTGAACCATCCTTGCATACCTGGAATGAATCCCACTTGGTCGTGGTGTATAATTCGTTTAATGTGTTGTTGAATATGATTAGCAAGTATTTTGTTAAGTATTTTTGCATCTAGGTTCATGAGAGAAATTGGTCTGTAATTTTCCTTTCTTGTGGTGTTTTTGTTTGGCTTTGGTACTAGGGTAATGTTGGCATCATAGAAGGAGTTAGGCAATGTTCCTTCTGTTTCGATTTTTTGGAATAGTTTCAGCAGGATTGGTGTTAGTTCTTTCCAGAATGTTTTGTAGAATTCACCTGTGAAGCCATCTGGCCCTGGGCTCTTTTTAGTTGGGAGGTTTTTAATAACTGATTCTATCTCTTTACTTGTGATTGGTTTGTTAAGATCATCAATTTCTTCTTTCACCAATATGGGCTGCTTATGTGTTTCTAGGAATTTGTCCATTTCCTCTGAATTGTCATTTTTGTTGGAATATAGTTTTTCAAAGTATCCTCTTATGATAGTCTTTATTTCTATGGGGTCAGTGGTGATATCTCCTTTCTAATTTCTTATTTTGTGTATTTGCATCTTCTCTCTTTTTTTCTTTGTTAGTCTCTCTAAAGGTTTGTCAATTTTATTGATCTCAAAAAACCAGCTCTTGGACTTGTTTATCTTTTCAAGTGCTTTCTTATTTTCTATTTCATTTAGTTCTGCTCTTATCTTTGTTCTTTCTTTCTTTCTTCTTCCTGTGGGATTACTTTGTTGTTTTTTTACTAATTCCTCCAAATGTGCAGTTAGTTCTTCATTTTTCACTCTTTCTTCTTTTTTGATGTATGAATTTATGGCTATAAATTTCCCTCTCAGTACTGCTTTTGCTGCATCCCATAAATTTTGGTATGTTGTGTTATCATTATCATTTGTTTCAAGGTAGTCATTGATTTCTTTTGAGATTTCCTCTTTGACCCACTGTTTTTCTAAGAGTGTGCTGTTTAATTTCCAAATCGTGGTGTGAAATCTGGGCCTCTGACCCTTGCAAATTTCCAGCATCACTCCACTGTGGTCAGAGATATTATTTTGTATAATTTTGATTTTTCTGAATTTATTAAGCCTTTCTTTGTGGCCTAGCATATGGTCTATCTTGGAGAATGATCCATGTGCGCTTGAGGAAAATGTATATCCTGCTGTGTTTGGGTGTAATGATCCATATATGTCTATTAGATCCAGCTCCTCTAATATAATGTTCAAATGTTTTGTCTCTTTAGTGATTCTCTTTTGAGATGTTCTGTCCAGAGTTGATAGTGGTGTATTAAAATCCCCCACTATAATTGTAGATGCATCTATTCTTTCACTTAGTTTTTCCAGTGTTTGCCTCACATTTTTAGAGGCGCCCTTGTTAGGAGCATAAATATTTATGATTGTTCGATCTTCTTGACAGATTGTCCCTTTCACTAAAATGTAGTATCCTTCTTTGTCTCTCATAATTGTTTCACATTGAAGTCTATTTTGTCTGATATTAATATAGCTACTCCTGCCTTTTTTTGGTTATTGTTTGCTTGTATGATTGTTTTCCAGCCATTCACTTTCAACCTCCATGAGTCTCTGGGTCTAAGATGTGTCTCTTGTAGACAGCATATAGGTGGGTCATATTTCCTTATCCAATGTCCCAGTCTGAATCTTTTGATAGGTGAGTTTAATCCGTTGATGTTCAGTGTTATTACTTTCAAGGAATTATTATTATTTCTTTCCCTTCTCTTTTTGTCTTTTTTGTTGCTCTTACACTCTCCTCCAACTCTGCCTGTCCTGTGTGTTCCTTTCTTCCTGCAGAACTCCCTTTAGAATTTCTTGAAGGGGAGGTTTCTTGTTGGCATATTCTTTCAGTTTCTGTTTATCTGTGAATGTTTTGAACTCTCCATCATTTTTGAATGCTAGTTTAGCTGGATAGAGTATTCTTGGTTGGAAAATTTTTCCTTTACTACCTTGACTATATCATACCACTGCCTTCTTGCCTCCTTGGTTTCAGATGAGAAATCAGCACTTAATCTTATGGAGCTTCCCTTGTACGTGATGGTTTTCTTTTCTCTTGCAGCTTTTAGAATTTTCTCTTTGTATTGAGTGTTGGATGATTTGACAAGTATATGTCTTGGGGTGGGCCTGTTGGGGTTTATGACGATTGGGGTGCGCTGTGCTTCTTGGATATGTACATCTGTCTCTTTCAGTAGATTTGGGAAGTTTTCAGCCATTATTTCCTGCATCACTCCTTCTGACCCCTTTCCCTACTCTTCTCCTTCTGGAATGTCTATAATATGTATGCTTGAGCGTTTTGCATTATCATTCAGGTCCCTAAGTCCTAGCTGGATTTTTCCTTCTTTTTATCGACCAATTCTACTATCTGTTTGATTTCTGATGTACTGTCTTCCACATCACTAATTCTCTGCTCTGCCTCTTCTAGCCTGCTGATATTTGCTGCCAGTGTATTTTTTATTTCTTGAACTGTGGTGATCATTCCCATCATATCTGTTATATTTTTGCATATGTCTGCAATTTCCCCTCCTAGTGTTGTCTTCATGTTGTTAACCTCTTCCTTTACTTCATTAAATTTGTCGGTGAGAAATGTTCTGAGATCTTTCATTGCTTGTGCGAAGTTCTGCTCCCCTTCCTGATTTTTAGTTTGTTCATTGGATTCAGCCATGCTTTCCTGATTACTGGTTTGGTTTGTAGATTTTTGTTGCTGTCTGGTCATCATTTTATCTCGATGGGTTTAATCAGTTCCTTAGCTTCTTTGTCTTGTCTTGGGGATTAATTAGCTGTTGTTTTTGCATAAGTGTTATATCTTCTGTTTGTCACTTTGTTCTTCTTATTCTCATTTCTTATTGCTGGTTGAGTTCACTTTAAAGGAAAGTATTAGGGCCAGGGAAAGGCAATTGTGTAAGCAAGGAAAAAGTGTAAAGCAGTATTGGTGATATATGTTAACAGAGCAACAATATGAGATCTGGGAGGATGGATGTTAGATTCATGTAAGTTGTGTAGAGTTATAGCAGTAGGTAGAATACCTATAATGAGGTAGTCGACTGAATATGGGAGGAATATGGTATGAATTAAAAAGCTAGCATTTTCGTGAGAGAGGGAAAGAGAAAAGAAAGGCAATAGTTTCAAGAGTGGATAACAGACAGAAAACAAAACAAAGGTATTAGAAATTAAGATTTAGACACTTTGTGGATCAAAGAAAGGGAGTTGGAATATAGGAGAGACAGTAGATGATGGAGGATATCAAGATGTAGGGGAAAGGGGATAGTGTAGGTAGCCAAAGTCTATTCACACAGAAATGAGGCAGTGGAGGATGAGGAAACCCAGCAAATGTGAGGTGTTCCATGTAGCACCTATTGCATAATTAAGATAAAATAAAATAAGAAGAAAATGAGGGATGAGAGAGAGAGAGAAAAAAAAAAGAGAAGAAAGGAAGAAAGGAAAAGGGGGTGGGTAAAGGGCAGGGAACTGGTAGCGAAAAGAAAAAAAAGATATACACCAACCACAACAGCCACAACAACAACAACAAAAAACCCCTAAATAACTGAAAAAAAAGACTTTGGGGGATATGCTGGGAGAAAAGACTAGGGGATAATGCAATGTTAGCAATCAGGACATTGAAAAAAAAATAAAAAATAAAATAAAATAAAAATAAAACAAAACAAAACAAAAAAGAAAAAATGCAAACGTTGAGGGCTAGGACATTCAGGGACCTCAGATGGACCTCAGGGCGTGATGGATTCAGGGATGGAAAGTCTGAGATACTGTAGACTCAAGAGGTGTGAGTCTCTGGGGTGTGGGCCACCAGGGTTTAGGGGACTCAGACCTGGCAACCTCAAGTCTGGTTAACAGGGAGCCTGGGAGCACCGCAGTGCATCACAGCCTTCAGGGATCCCTGCAGCTGGGTGCCAGCCCTATAGGTGAGGTCACATCCACAAGCTCTATCCTGTGTGTCTGTACCCCATAATTCACTCACTCACTGGGGTCTATTCTGTGGATGTATCACCAATTCAACTTCAGGACCCCTCCCACCCTGTAAGCCCCCGGAACGGCCACCTGGGGGTGCCTCTACACTGCAGCCAATTTAATGATGCAGATCAATAGCCAGGCCTGGGGGTGGGGCTCCAGCCGGAAATGCTAATAACAGAGTCCAAACCTGAAATTCCCACGCTTTGCAAAATATTCCCCTAATCGGCTTCCAGATGTCTCCCACACTGTCAGATCCTGGTGACGTCTCTTTATTGCTATCAATTTAAGTCCACTGGAGATTGGCAGCTGGGCTTGGGGGTGGCGGGGCTCTAGGCGGAAGCACTATTATTTGTGTCCGCAATCAAAAATTCTCCCGCTTCTTAATAAAACTCCCGTTTGTCTCCCCAAATCGGTCTGCAAGGGCATCCTGTCCTATTAACTCCCCAATAGGCCGCTCAGGGCTTATGAATTCCCCAGTACTGCAGAGCCTCCAAAAAAACACCGCCGCAGCGCCCGGTGCCCCGGCTCCGCCCACCCCAGGAGGGAGCGTCCCGCGAGCAGCCCGGACCTTCGTGTAATAGAGTCTCAATTATATTTTATAGACAAATTTTCTCTGTTACCTTCCCACCAAATCGATGTCCAGACACCTAGTAGGATCTTTTGATGGAGTTAATTCAGTTCGGAAGATGTGGTCCACCTCTATCAGAATGGGTCATAATACTATTCCTGGAGTCCTTTATAAGTGGAGTGAAATTCAGAGGGAGAAGGCCACAGGAAAGAAGAGGCTGGATATTGATGGGACCTGGAAGAGAATGGAGTGACCAAAAGAGGGTGCCATGCTCCTTTTCATATGACCAAGGAGCCAAGGATTGTTGGCAGTCAGCCATAGAATGCTGAACTTTGGGAAAAATGCATCGACTTGACTTGATGTCTTGGTGTGGACTTCCTTTTAGCCTCAAAACCATAAGCTATTAAATTCCCATTGTTTAATCCAACCTGTTTCATGGCATGGTGTTTGCTTGAGCACCCAAAGAAACAAAAACGGTTCCCATTTGTGCTTACTCACTTGTCTGAATAATGACATACAGAGTAAAAACATCCAGTTCAGAATTATGCAGTGCATGTAGTTGTCATGTATCTTTAGGATCTTTTGATTTGGAATACTTTTTCTTTAGCTTTCATGACTGATGTTTTTGAAGATTACCAGGAAGTTATTTTCTAGAATGCCTGGCAATTTGGGATTGTGTGGTGTTTCTTCATGATTTTATATCCTAGGGCAATTCACTATAGTAAACAGAGGTAACAGAGACATACCTTTTTTAATGAAGTGGGAACAGGGCATTAGTGGGGAGGGTAGGAGGACTGACAAGCTGCTTCTGGCTTGAAGGTAAGCTATTTCTCAGACAGATTAACTTTAGGAAAGCGTACACATAAAAGATGAAGGTCTGGAAATGGATTCATACAAAACTATTATGCCTGAGCAGCCCTGTGACAGTTTGAAGTTCTTTTATGAATCCCGGAAAGAAAAAGATTATGTTTTTGAACTAATCCACGCCTGTGGGTGTGAGACTCTTTTGAATGGACCACATTAGTAAGGTGTGTCTCTGATAGAGTTGCTGCCCTCTTGCTGGGTCATATAAATGGAGACAGAGAGAGAGACATGCAGAGGAAGGGCACTTGATGGTCTTGACTCCACCAGCTGAAAGAAAGGACTCCAGGGTCACCCAGAGTTGAGCTCAAGGAGAGAAGCCCTGAGAGGCTCAATGAGCTGAGGCCCAGGGAGAGGTGATGGATCAGCTGGAGCTGAGTTTGAGGAGAAAGCAGAACCCGGCAGATCCATCCTCCTGCCTGATTGCCTGGTGGCAGGGCGCCAGCACCAACAGCAGCTGACTTGGGTGAGAAAGTATCTCTGATGATGCCTTTTTTTTTTTTTTAAGATTTTATTTATTTATTTCTCTCCCCTTCCCCTCCACCCCCGCACCCCAGTTGTCTGTTCTCTGTGTCTATTTGCTGCATCTTCTTTGTTCGCTTCGGTTGTTGTCAGCGGCACAGGAATCTGTGTCTCTTTTCGTTGTGTTATCTTGTGTTAGCTCTCCGTGTGTGCGGTGCCACTCCTACGCAGGCTGCACTTCCTTTTGCGCTGGGCGGCTCTCCTTATGGGGTGCACTCCTTGCGCGTGGGGCTCCCCTATGCGGCACGGCACTCCTTGCACACGTCAGCACCGGGGTTTGAACTAGGGACCTCCCATGTGGTAGGCGGGTGCCCTAACTGCTGGCCAAGTCCACTTCCTCTGATGATGCCTTATTTCGGACATTTCACGGCCTCAGCAGTGTAAGATATTACCCCAATTAAATCCCCTTTATAAAAGCCAACAAGTTTCTGGAACTTTGCAATGGGGGCTCTTTCGCAAATTAAGACAAGCGCCCTGTGATATCTTTGAGCATCTAAGAGTATTGTTTGAAGACTAATTGCCGAGATTCTAGTAAACGTTCTCAGAGGAAGTGGCCTTTAAGCTGAGAAATGAAGGATAGTACCAATTAGTTAGGGGCAGTATAAGGAGCATTTGGCCCATCAACTGCTGTTCACAGAAACTCCTCCCAGCAGATCTTAGGTAAAAGGTGCATGCATGTTAGAGAGGGGGTGGTGGGGGGAAGGCATGTCACTGAAGTTAAAATGCCTAAGACCCTTGTATTGTTCAATAGGAGGGTAAAGGTATTAACTTTAGAAGTTTTCTATTACATAAGTGTTAAAAATTGTAGTCCACCACCATAAGAACAGTATCAGAATGAATAACTTCTCAAGCGGAAGAGAAGAAAGGAATTTGGGGTGGGAGCAAAAATTTCAGTCAATTCAAAAGTAGATTATTAGTGGGGAAACCTAGAAAAAATAGCAAAAATATAAAATAGGACATTAAATGTTAGGAACAAATCACAAAATAGCAGAAATCATAATCACTTCAATGGACAAAATGTAAATACAAGCTTCTAAGACCGAGTAAGCAAAGAACACAGAGTAAACAAACAAAAACCGAGTAAATAAATGAGTACAGGCAATTTCCAACAGACACACTTTTTAAGGAGATGAAAGTAGGTAAAAGGATAGAAAAAGATAAACCAAGGTAAATATCAGCCAAATGAAAGTTGGCATGGCTAAATCTATATAATACAAAATAGACTTTAAGGCAAAATTTTCTGAACATGAAAAAGGTTGGTTGTCATGTATTTAAGAATGGTATATTCTTCAGGAGGAAATTTAAAACTTCTACGTTGTCTACGAACTTTATGGACTCAAAATATTTAAAGGAAAACTTAGAAGATTTAGAAAGAAGTTGACAAAAATCACCACTTTCTGAAATTAATAAAGCTGATAAAAATATTAGAAGGATATCAAACACTTGAACATGATGAACAAACTTGATCTACAGGATATATACAGAACATTGCACCCAATTTTTTCTAGTACAAATGGAACATCTTTTTCAAATGACCAGGTACTAGGCAATAAAACTTAGTGTCTATAAATTTCAAGTAATTGGTATTATAGAGACCGCATTCTTTGACCACAATGCAATTAATGCAGTTAAGTTAGAAATGATAACCAAAAAATGATGAAACATTCACATATCTGGAAATTTAAAAAAATTAACTTTGACTCACAGTGCAAAAAAGAAAATATCACTAGGAATTAGAAAAAAACATAGATCTTAATGGTAAGGAAATTATGCCATTGAAACTTAGGTGATACAACTAAAGAAGTTGTAAAGGGAAATTCATAACTTAAGTATATTTATTAAGAAACCAAACAGGTTAAAAATAAACAAGAAGTTGAAAATAAGTATTAGAACAAACTCAAACAAGAGAGAAAGAATTAATATAAAGAAAGAAATAGAAAATGAAGAACAATTACAATAAACAAAAACAACAAAGAATAACAAATACAAAAGGTGGTTCTTGCTGAAGACTAACAATTTAGACAGTCTTGAAGACTTGTCAAGTACAAAAAGAGAAGATACAAAAAAAATACAGAATAAAAGGGAATGATCACAGATACTGAGTTTAAAATATGCTTATATTGTTAAAATTATATATTAATAAATTTGAATACCTAGGAGAAGTGAATAAATTGCTAGAACACATAAAATGACAAAAGAAAACTTAACCAGACCTGTCAGCATGAACGAACTGAAATGGAAATCAAAGATTTCACCTCCCCCAAAACACTCATGCCCACGTGATTTTACAGTTGAATTCCTTAACTTTCAAGGAATTGCTAATTGCTAATGTATATCAGAACTCTTGTATCTTTTGCATGATTTTTTTTGGGGGGGGGGGAACCTACGACTCTAAAAAAACAAACAAACCAAAAAAACACCCAAAACAGAACACACACAAAATAAATCCAAAAATATATAAATACTCGATTATCGGTTGTTCAATAAATGGGCATTCCTTTCACCAATCTGTAAACCCACTGGGGGATCCTGGGTTTCCATCCCAGGCAGGTTCCACGTGCTTCAGTGCCTGTCCTCTGCAACTCTTGCAAAACCAAACAAATGTGGCGATCGGGCCTCAAGGACCTATCAGCAAGCTACGTGCTCTGCATAACCCTCCCAGAGAGCACCTAAGCTCAAGGTTCTAACCCAGCCTTTAGCAATCCCTGACAGAACCGACTTAACAGGGCAGCATCCACTCATTGCTCTTCACAGGGCGTGGTCCTCCCCCAGGCCCACGCGGCACCAGGCACCGTGAAGGTGCAACTGTGCACCTCCCACCCGCGCACGCGCACCGCTACCCTCCGCGCATGCGCCCCACGGCCCCGCGTGGGGATTTCAAGGACGGGAACAGGCCGCACAGGCCTCGAGTGTGCCGCCATCTTGGGTCCTGGCGGTTCGCGTAGGGTTTCGGGAAGAACTGCCCGTCCAGCACCGGGGTCTCTTGGTAAGTCTGAGCTCTACGCCACGCCGCTCTGGGCAATATCGGTTTTCCATGTTGCTTCCCCTCCTTCTTCTCGCTTGAGTCGTGGTGACTTGGGCCCTAGAAGAGCAGGGACCGGCTCGTTCAGCTCCTGCCAGTCCTCCCTGCCTCCTAACGGCTTCTCTGGCTCAGCCTAACCTTATGTTCACCTGGGAACCACAGCAAGTTTCAGAGAGGGTGTCCCCTCAGGGGCTTTCAGTGACGGCTGACACTGATGCCTGCTTGTTTTTATTTGAGATCAAAAGAGGTGAAGAAAATTCAGTGTGGAAGTGCTGTTCAGAAGAAATGCTTATTTGATATGTCACTTAATACTTCATTTACATCCAAAAAGTAATTTTTTACTTCGGTGGATAAAAAAAAGGAATGCAAGCTCTTTGCAGTGTGTTGGCTAAAGCAGGATTTAAAATACACCTCCCCCCGCTTTTTTCTCCCAGTTCTGTCTCCAAAAGTTACTGTTTTAAATGCAGTCTTATCATCCTCTGTTTACTTATAACACAGTCATGTGCATATCTAGGATATCATTCAGTGTTCTATATGCATTTCTCTGCACCCCCTCACACACAGTCTTAATAAGATTCCCTAGACCCAAGTCATCAGAGCCAGTAAAATAGATTTAACTCATTTTTTCACAGCTAATTACAAAGAATAGATACTCTATAATTTATTCTGCTGTTCCACTTGTAAGTAGACATTTAGGATGGGTGTGTGTGTTACAGCTATACTGAAGTATAATCGAGGTACAGCAAAGTGCAAATACTTAAAATGTACAGTTTGATGACATTTGATATAAGTAGACAGAGATGAAACCACTACAATGAAGATAATAAACATAGCTCCCACCCCAAAAGTTTCCTCCTGCCCCACCCCATCTAAACTCACCCCCATAGGCAACCACTGATCTGTTTTCTCTTACTGTGAATTAATTTTCATTTTCTAGAATTTTATATATTCTAGATATATATTTTATATATTTCCTTCCCTCCCTCTTTCCCAGAATAACTTCTTTCAGCATAATTATTTTGAGATTCATCCATGTTGGAATGTCTACCAATATTTCTTTTTATTAATGAATTGTATTCCATTGTACAGTTATACAAATTTTTTTTTTAATCCTGTTGATGGACATTTGGATTGTTTCTAGTTTTTGGCTATTACAAATAGTATTTAGGTCTGTGGTCCATTTAGAGTAATTTTTTGTATATGGTGTGAGGCCATTTTTTCTCTTCCCCCATTTGGCTATCCAATTGTTACAGCATCATTTGTTGAAAAGATTATTTTTCCTCATAAATATCTCTTTGGCATATTTATCAAAAACCACTTTACCTTATGTGTGTGTAGTGTGTGGATCTCATTCTGAATTCTTTAGTATGTTCCATAGAATTATATGTCTCTTTGCCAGTGCCACAGTGTCTTGAGTACTGTAGCTTTGTAAGTTTTGAAATTAGGTAATATGTGTCCTCCAACTTTGTTCTGTTCTTTTCAGAGTTGTGTGTTTTGTTTTTTTTAAATTCTGTTTCTTTGATTTTTTATGTAAAATTTAAAATTAGGTTTTCAGTAGTTAGCAAAAAGTGCAGGGATTGTGTGTTGTATCTATAAATGAATTGGGGGAAAATTGATATCTTAATAGTACTGAGTCTTTAAATCCTTGGAAATGGCATATTTCTTGCTTTATTTAGGCCAGTTCTGATTTCTCTCAGCATTGTTTTGTAGTTTTTGCAGGTAGTGCTGCAACAAACATGTTGGTGCATGCATTCAATGTACACAATGATAGGTTACTTAAATGGGATTACTGTATTAAAGGTGTGGGGATTTGAAAATTTAATAGGTACTGTAAGATTATGTGACATAAATATTGCATCAATTTATTCTCCCACCCAGAACCTATGAGGGCTCATAACCCAAATCCTCTCTTGTTCTGGGTGTAATTATTCATTTACATTTTTTACTGATCAGTGAATGAAAAAGGAATCATCATTTAAAAAATTTGTATTTGTCATACTAGTGATGTGAAACCTTTTGTATGTGAAGGATACTAATCTTTCATCTATATTGCATGTTAAAGTTTTTTAAAAAATCTGTATCTTTTTTTATTCATGTGATATTCTTTTCAGTACAGGAATTTTACCGTATATGTACCTAAATCTGTTCATCCTTCCATGTATAGCTTGAGGTTGCTGTCTGGCTCAAGATTGTCTAGTGTATTCTGAAGTTATGCAACTCTTTTCCAAAATTTCCTTCTAACTTTATATATATTTTTTAATATACTTAAAACATTTTTTAAAAGCTACTTAGATTGCATAAATGTTACATAAAAAAATATAGAGGATTCCCGTATGTCCATTCCCTACCTCTCCCACATTTTCTCACGTTAACAACATTCTTTATTAGTGTGGTACATTTTCTACAATTGATGAACACATTTTAGAGCATTGCCACTAAGCATGGATTGTAGTTTACATTGTAGTTTACATTCTCCCGCACAATTTTGTAAGTTATGACAAGGTATGTAATGATCTATATCTGTTATTGCAGTGTCATTCAGGACAATTCCCAAGTCCTGAAAATGTCCCCATGTTACACCTGTTTTTCCCTCTCCCTCCCCTCAGAACCTCTGGTGGCCACTGTCTCCACATCAATGATAAAAGTTCATCTGTTGCTAGAATCACAGTACGTCAATAGTAGAATAACAGTAAGTCTACCATTGTTTTTGTTCATTCCTCAATCCTGAGGATTCTGGGATTGTAATGTCCACTCTGTGTCTAATTGTCTAATTGCCATAGGGCAGGTGGTTGGGACTATCTTACTTGCAGTTGCAGACTCTCTCTCTTCCTTGGGATGGTTGTCGTTCATCCTCATCTCCTTGTTAGTTGTCCTGGGTGAGTCCAACAAACTGAAGAGTAGATGATTCAGGGCCTAACTGGCACATGGACAGCCCAAAGATTTAAGTGTCTTGGACATACACTTATCAACTCTAGTACTCACTATAGGTTCAAGTAGAAGGGGCAGAAGAGCCATGTGTAGGGAAACCACAACTGAGTCCAATTCTGTCACACTGGAGGGCATAAATTCCAAAGTAGGACTCACTGGTAGGGTGCCAAACTCCTGAGCTATCTGCCTTGCCTATAGTGTCTGAGTGTCTCCAGAGCCCTCAGGAGCCCTGCTAGTTGAGGCAATATTTGTTTTGGCAATCAATGAGATCCTGCTGAGATGTGCATAAGCTTAACCTCTAGAAGACCTTTCGACTCACTTTGAAGTCTCTTAGCCACATAAACTCATTTGTCTTTCCCCTTTCCCCTTTTTGGTCAAGGTCTTTTTCTAGCTGCATTGCTAATTGGCACTTGGCAGTAATCCCTCGGTGCCAGGGAGGCTTATCTTCGGGAGTCATGTCCCATGCTGGGGGAAAGGTAATGCATTTAGGTGCTGAGTTTGGCTTAGAGGGAGGCCACATTTAAGCAACAAGGAGGCTCTCAGGAGGTAACTCTTAGGCACCCTATAATACTAGGCTAAGTTTCAATTTCAAAAATAAAGGTTCATAAGTACCTTTATGTCATCAATATCAAGGTCCAGTCAGTGGTCCATTGGCCTTCACTAGTCACTGCCCCTGTACTTGGGGAATTCTTGCTGTCCCCTTAGAGAATGTGGCAGAGCTCCCCAGGATGAGAATTTGATGTTCTTTCAGTTATTGTGTGACTTTCCACCCACTGTGACAATGCCCCATGAACACTTGAACACATTCGTATGCCTTATAGGTATGCCCCAATTGAACCTCCTCCTATGCAACCCTCATCACTGACACCCCACACCAATGATCCTCCTCTGCCACAAAAGTTTTGTGATTCAGAACTTCTTAAAAAATGAAGCCAACAAAGTAACCAAATAAAATTGATAAGAAAATGGAATAATAATGAGTTCTAAAAATAATAAAATACAAATTTTAAAAAATTGGAATAAAAATATCATAAAAATATATAAAAATTTTAAAAAGTGTCATTGTGTCTTTTTCTCTGTAAGATGTGTTGTCTTGTATGTACAGTGACATTTTCTTCTCTTTATTCCCCCAGTGCCTTACTTTTTTCATTTTGTCTTCAAAGAAGCTATAGGTTACAGAAAAGTAATGTACAGATTATAGGTGATTCTTATATATCCAACATCCCCCTTTCCACCTTTCTCCTATTAATAACATTTTACATGTGGATGGTAACATTTGTTACAATTGATGTACAAATACTGAAGCATTGCTACTAACCATGGTCAGTGATTTACATTGTGGTTTACAATTTTGGACCGTACACTTTCATAAATTTTAACATGGCCTGTATCATCATTGCAAGATCACGTAGAACAATTCCATTGCCCCAGAAATGCCCCATGTTCCATCTATTCTATTCCTCCTTCTCCCTCCCCTGGGGACCCATGGCAAACCACCAGTTCTCACTCCTAGAAGAATGAGATTCATAGTTACTTGCAACAGCATCGAGGGCTTTACATAGTGGCCTGTCTTCCCCTATTAGGCACTGCCCATTCTCTTGAGAGCTTCCCTTTGCTCTCTTTGAGAACATAGCAGGATTCCCCATGATGGGAGTCCAACACCTTTCTGCTCATTATGTGGGTCTCCACTCACTGATACAACTCACTATGACAAGATGAACACGCAAACACTCCTTAGCAGCCTGCCCCAGCTGTGCCCTTTTCCACATGCCCCCCACAGCCAACACCCTAAACCAGTAACCCTCCTCCACCATATTTGTGAAAAGAACGTTCCCAATGGTGTAGTTTCAGCCACATACCTGTAAATCCCCGGAGTTCACTAGCTCCCTCCCCCAAGTTCCATGGCAGTACAACCCACCCTCCTGACCTTACCCCCTTCACAGACCAGCATGGCCCAACCCAATAGCATCTCTGCACCAGTGTCAGGCCCATCTGCTGCACAGCTACACCCTTTCCCCTTATCATAGATTTTGCCCATATGGGCATTGGCTTACAACAGAAGGGCTCTTCTCCCTTTCTGTCTCCTGTAAACCTGTGTTACAGACTCTAGCTCTGTAAGTCTGCTCAATTTGCTTAATAATGAAGTCATGTAATATTTGTCCTTCAGGGTCTGGCTTCCTTCACTCAACATGAGGTCTTCAAGATTCCTCCGTGTTATCCCATGTGTTAATGTTGCATTCCTTCTTACAGCTTAGTAATATTCCATTGTATGTATATACCACAATTTGCTTGATGGACATTTGGGTTGTTTCCAACTTTTGGCAATAGTGAATAATGCTGCTGTGAACATTGGTGTGCATATATCTGTCTGTGTCCATGCTTTCAATTCTTCTGGGTATACACCCAGCAGTGGGATTCCTGGATCATATGGCAGTTCTATAGGTAGCTTCCTTAGGAAGTGCCAAACTGTTCTCCCCAATGGCTGACCATTCTACATTCCCAACAGTGGGGGTTCCCATTCCTCGACATCCTCTCCAATACTTGTAGTCCTGTTTTTTTAATAGCCGCCAGTCTGATGGGTGTAAGATGATATCTCATTGTAGTTTTGATTTTCATTTCTCTAATATCTAGTGATGTTGAGCATCTTTTAATGTGCTTTTTAGCCATTTGTTTTCTTTTTGGAGAAGTGTCTATTCAAATCACTTTCCCATTTAAAAAAAATTTTTTTATTTTTATTTTTGAGGTATAGAATTTCTTTATATATGCTGGATATTATTAGATCCTTATCAGATATATGTTTATCAAATATTTTCTCCCATTGAGTAATCTGTCTTTTTACTTTCTTGACAAACTCCTTTGAGGTGCAAAAGGTTTTAATTTTGAGGAGATCCCATTTATCTAGTTTTTCTTTTGTTGCTTGTGCTTTGGTTTTAAAGTTCATCAAACCATTTCCTAATACAAGATCCTGAAGTTGATTCCTAACATTGTCTTCCAAGGTCTTTATGGTCTTGGCTGTTACATTTAGATCTTTGTTCCATCTTGAGTTGATTTTCATGTAAGGTATGAGATAGTGTTCTTCTCTCATTCGTTTGGATATGTATGTCCAGTTCTGCAAGCACCATTTGTTGAAGAGGCCAGTCTCTCCCTGTTGGATGGGTAGAATATCCATTGACTGTATATGCAAGGATCTATTTCAGAAATCTCAGTTCAGTTCCATTGGTCAAGATGTCTGTCCTTGTGCCAATACTATTCAGTTTTGACCACTGTAGCTTTGTAGTATGTTTTGAAGTCAGGTAGTGTGATTCCTCCCATTTCATTTTTCTTTTCACTATGTCTTTGGCTATTCACGGCCCCTTGCCATTCCAAATAAATTTCATAGTTAGCTTTTTCAACTCAGTTAAAAATTCCGTGGTAATTTTTATTGAAATTGCATCAAATCTATAGTTAACTTTGGATAGGATAGACATCTTAACAATGTTTAAATGTTTAGTCTTCCTAACCATGAACAGGGAATATTCTTCCGTTTATTTAGATCTTCTTTGATTTCCTGTAACAGTTTTATGTAGTTTTCTGTGTACAAGTCATTTACATCTTTAAATTTATTCCTAGGTATTTGATTCTTTTAGTTGCTTTTGTAAATGGAATTTTTTTCCCCATATTTCCTTCTCAGATTACTCATTATTGGTGTATAGAAATGCTACTGATTTTTGCACATTGATCTTATAACCTGCCACTTCACTGAACTCATTTATAAGCTCTAGAAACGTTGTAGATTTTTAGGGCTTTCTATGTATAGGATCAAGTCATCTGAAAATAGTGAAATTTTTACTTCTTCATTTCCAATTTGGATGCTTTTTGTATCTTTTTCTTGCCTCAGTGCTTGAGTAAGTACTTTGACCACAATGTTAAATAAGAGCAGTGACTTTGGGCATCCTTTTCTTGTTCCAGATCTTAGAGGGAAAGCTTTTAGGATTTCACCATTGAATATGATGTTAGCTGTAGTTTTTTCATATATACCCTTTATCATGTTGAGGAAGTTTCCTTCTATTCCTATTTTTTGAAGTGTTTTTTAATCAGGAAAGGGTGCTGTATTTTATTGAATGCTTTTTCTCCATCTATAGAGATGAGCATGTGATTTTTTCTTTTGTTCTGTTTATGTGATGTATTACATTGACATTCTTATGTTGAACCATCCTTGTAAACCAGGAATGAAACCCACCTGGTCATGGTGTATAATTCCTTTGATGTGTTGTTGAATATGATTAGAAAGTGTTTTGTTGAGGATTTTAGCATCTAGATTTATTAGAGAGATTGGTCTGTAATTTTCCTTTCTTGTGGTGTCTTTGTTTGGCTTTGGTATTAGGGTAATGTTGGCATCATAGAATGAGTTAGGCAATGTTCCCTCCACTTCTATGTTTTAGAGGAGTTTAAGCAGGATTGGTGTTAGTTCTTTCTGGAATATTTGGTAGAATTCACCATAAGGTCATCTGGTCCTGGGTTCTTCTTAGTTGGGAGGTTTTTGATAACTAATTCAATCATGTTACGTGTGATTTGTCTGTTGAGTTCATCAGTTTCTTCTTTTGTCACTGTAGGCTGCTTGTGTGTTTCTAGGAATTTGTCCATTTCTTCTAAATTATCAATCTTGTTGGCATACAGTATACAGAATAAAAGTATTCTCTTATACTCCTTATTTCTGTGGGGTCAGTGGTAATATCAACTTCTTCGTATCTTATTTTATATATTTGCATCTTTTCCCCGTCTTTGTTAGTATAGCTGAGTATTTGTCAGTGTTACTTCTTTTCTCAAAGAACCAACTTTTGGTTTTATTTTTGTCTTGTTCTTTCTTATTTTCAATTTCATTTAGTTCTGCTCTAATCTTTGTTATTTCTTTCTTTTTACTTGCTTTGGGGTGAGTTGTTGTTCTAATTCCTCCAGGTGTGCAATTAGGTATTTAATTTTAGCTTTTCTTTTTAAATGTAGGCATCATTGGCTATGAATTTCCCTCTCAACACTGCTTTTGCTGCATCCCATAGGTTTTGATATGTTGTGTTGTCTTTTAGATTCGTTGAAATTAAATTTCTTTTGGAATTTCCTCCTTGACTCACTGTTTTTCTAAGAGTGTGTTGTTCACCTTCTATGTCTTTGTGCCTAATCTGGTTCTCTGCCCCTTACTGATTTCCAACTTCATTCCTTTGTGGTCAGAGAAATTACTTTGTATAATTTCAGTGTTTCTGAAGTCATTGAGAATTTTTCTATGTCCTAGCATGTGGGCTATCTTGGAGAATGATCCATGTGCACTTGAGAAGAATTTATATCAAGCTGTATTTGAGTTAGTGTTCCATATATGTCTTTTAGGTCCAGGTTCTCTAATGTATTATTTAAAGTCTTTGTTACTTTATTGATTCTCTGTTGCAATTTTGTGTCTAATGGTGATAATGGTGTATTAAAGTCCCCCACTGTAATTGTAGAGTCATCTATTTCTCCACTTACTTTTTCCAGTGTTTTCTTCATGTATTTTGAGTTGCCCTGGTTAGTGCATAAATGTTTAAGATTGTTCTTTCTTCTTGAAAAATTACCTCTTTTACTAATATATAGTGTCTGTCTTTGTCTCTTCCAGTAGTTTTGCATTTAAAGTCTGTTTTGTCCAATGTTAGTATAGCTATTCCTGCCTTTTTCATCATTGTTTGCTTCCAAGATTGTTTTCTAGTCATTCACTTTAAGCCTCCTTGAATCCCTGGGTCTAAGTTTGGTTTCTTGTAGACAGCATATAGATGGGTCATTTTTTTTTTTATCAGTTCTGCCAATCTGTGTCTCTTGACAGGTGAGTTTAATCCATTAACATTCAGTGTTAGTACTCTCAACAAATTACTTACGTTAGCCATATTTTCTTTGGGTTTATGTATGTTATATATTGTTTTTATTTCTCTTTTTGTCTTTTTTGTTGTTCTTACAGTCTTCTTTAACTCTCTCTCTCCTGTTTTTTTTCAATCTGCAGAACTCCCTTTAGTATTTCTTGAAAGGCAGGTTTCTTTTTGGCATACTCTCTCAATTTTTGTTTTTCAATATTTTGAACCCTTCATCATTTTTGAATGCCAGCTTTGCTGGATAGAGAATTCTTGTCTGAAAGTTTTGTCTTTTAGTATCTTAACTATGTCATACCACTGCCTTTTTGCCTCAATTGTTTCTGATGAGAAATTAGCACTTAATCTTACTCAGTTTCTCTTGTATATGATGGCTCTCTTTTCTTGCTGTCTTAAGTATTTTCTCTTTGTCTTTGGCATTGGAGAGTTTGACAATTACTTGTTTTGGGTTAGTCCTGTTGGGATTTATACTCTTTGGGGTGTACTTCCTTCCTGGACATGACATGTACACCCATCTCCCTCAATAGGGTTGGGAAGTTTACAGACATTATTTCCTCCAACACTTCTGTCCCCATCTCTTCTTTTTTTTTTTTTTAAAGATTTATTTTTTATTTATTTTTCTCCCTTTCTTCCTCCCCCCCATTGTCTGCTCTGTGCCCATTTGCTGTATGTTCTTCTGTGTCTGCTTGCATTCTTGTCAGTGGCACCGGAAATCTGTGTTTCTTTTTGTTGTGTCATCTTGCTGCGTCAGCTCTCTGTGTTTGCGATGCCACTCCTGGGCAGGTTGTGCTTTTTTCACAGGGGGTAGCTCTCCTTGTGAGGCACACTCCTTGCCCTTGGGCCTCCCCTATGTGGGGGACACCCCTGCATGGCACAGCACTCCTTGAGTGCATCAGCACTGAACGAGGGCCAGCTCACCACATGGGTCAGGAGGCCCTGGGTTTGAACCCTGGACCTCCCATATGGTAGGTGGATGCTCTTATCAGTTGAGCCAAATCTGCTTACCTCTTTCTTTTCTTTTCTCCCTCCCAGATGCATTATAGGCATCTGAGGAAGAAAACACTTAATGTTTTGTACTGTTGTTCAAATCCCTATGTCCCTGCTTTTTCTAATCTTTTTATATATCTATTTATATATAGATATTTATGTATCTTTTTATATATCTAAATCTTTCCTATATTTTATATATCTTTTTATATATCTGTTCTATGTTTGATTTCAGATGTTCTATCTCCTATCCTTTCCTCTGCCTTTTGAAATCTGTTATGTGTTTCCAGAGTATTTTTGATTTCTTGGATTGTGCCATTCATCACCATGATATCTTTTATCTTTTTATATATATTTATAATTTCTTCAGTATATTCTGGCAGTGTCTTTTTAATATCTTTAATCTCTTTCTTCACTTCATTAAGTTGTTCAGTGATATTTGGACAGCTTTGATTAGTTGTTTGATGTTCTGCATCTCTTTTTGGTTTTTAGTTTGTTCTTTGGACTGGGCCGTGTCTTCCTGTTTCTTGGTACAGTTTGTAAAATTTTTTTGTTGCTGTCTGGTCATCTTTTTATCTCAATGGGTTTGTTTAGTTGATTAGCTTGTCTCTGTACTCTAGGGTTTTACTTAGCTGTTGTTTTCTCTTTGGCACTTTGTTCTTCTTGTTCTGTTTCCTTGCTGTTTTATGTGTTCCCTTGAAGGAAAAAATTAGGGCCAGAGAAAGCAAAAGAGGTTAAAAAAAGGAAAAGAAAAGAAAAAGGAAAAGGATAATAGTAATAGTAGTGATAATAGAGTAAAAGTTAGAAGAGGAACCATGCAAGACCTAGGAAAATGAATATTTAACTCATATCAGCAGTGTAGAGTAATAGGAATAAATAAGTGGAGTACCTACAATGAAATAGGGAACTGAATAGAGAAAAGTATATAAAATATATTAAAAGGCCAGAATATTGAGGAGAGAGGGAGAGAAAAAAAGAAAGAATAAAAAGAAAAAAAGTTGATAAAGGAAAGAAAACAGAATAGAAATAGAAATAGATGAGATAGAAATAAAAACCAGAAAAATTGAGGACTAAACAAAGAGAGGTGGAATGTAAGAACAACAACAGAGAGGGAATGTAGAAAGATGAAGGAAGGAAAAGAGATAGCGTTGGTAGACAAAATCGGTATACACAGAAAAGAGGAAATCAAGGAAGAGGAAACAGCAAATAAGAAATAAGCCAGCAACACCTAACTGAAAAGAAAAAAATGGTTGAGGGGGGGCTGGAAATAGGGAAGACAGACAAGAAAACAATACAAACACACAACACACACACAAGCAAGCAGTCAAACAAAAACTTAACCCCTGTGGAGCTTCTCAGACTGCCAGTGTTCATTAATCAGTTACCCAGCCGCCTTCCCTCTGCAGGTTTTAGTGAGTTAATTAGGTTAATTTTTTTTTTTTAAAGTAACCTCTTTTTAGGAAAAATGAGAGACCCAAGAGGAGCTAATACAAAAATAATGTCCATTTTTCCCTGTCTTCAAGTATCAGCTGGATGTTTAATATCCTGGTGGATTACTACTCCAAGAGGAGTTGGGAATTGAACTAGGGATCTTGTATATTCAAGATGGAAACTCCTCCACTGAGCTGAACTTTCTCACTGGGCCAGTTAGCTCTTCAGAAAACTATCCAGTCACTTTCCCTAGGGCAGGTTTGATTCTTTGCAGTTGGATAAATTCCTGCTGATCAGGAGTCTCTCCCTGCCCCTTTGCTATTCGTAATGCTCTCTCTCCCAGCGCAGCAGGTCGCAGTAGCCTGTGTGAGGGGACTCCCCCCTCACCTCTCATGGTCAGGTTGAGCTTCCTTTTGAAATTCAAATGGGTCCCTGGTGACTGAACTCAACCTCAGAAAAAAATGTCTCAGCCCTCTTCCAGACACCCCCCCATCCCAGGAAACCCTAAATAGGCTCTTGAAAGCTTATGAAGTGCTTCTGCTGCCCTCCTCCCTTAGGGGAGTTGAGGTTTTGATAGTTTTCAGATAGGACTAGTCAGTTGCCTGACTCTGCGCTCCCATAGCCCAAGTTTCCCTATCCCAGGAAGGTTAGGTAAATCAGGCTGCCTCAGCAGATTAGCCTCTCCCCTCTTCCTAGTGCCACCGTGAGCCAACTGGTAAGCTCCTCAAAGCTCAAAGGAGGTCCAGGCAGCCAAACCATGGAAAGGAAGCCCTTCTCCACTCTTCACCAGAACCCTCCCACTCGGCGGCTGGAGGGAGTCAGGGCTCACAGGGGCTTTTTGCCTTGAGGGTGGGGCTTAGCTGTCCCACAGTTTCCAGTTTCAAGGGCAAGAAACTCAGTTTTACCTTGTGCAGGTTTATCTCTTTGTCCAGCTCTCTCCAGATTGATACCCTACGGCCTCCTGTTCTGTGGGTTCCCAAAACAGCTCGCTCAGGCAGGATCGCACCCCCACTCAGCCGTTTTTGATGAGAGAGATGGTGAGTGCACACTTAAACCAATGCCATCTGGCCATCTGTCTCTCCTAAATAGGGTTTTGAAAGCTTACCTGGCTCTTCTGTTTCCCTTAGGCAAGTTGAACTTCTAACACTTTCAGGGGCTGGGCTATTTAGAAGCCTGTCTCCGCCCCTCTCTTAAGTTGCTGTCTCCCAGGGTGACCGAATATGACAGGCTGCCCGAGCAGATCCCCTCTCCCCTCTCCCTGGGGCCACCTCAACACTGGCTGGTATCCTCCCTTATATTCAAAGAGGGCTTGGCTGGCCAAACCCACTGAAAGGAAACCACTCTCTACCCTTTGCCAGACACCTATTCCTCTCAAGGAGCACTCCCTTCCACTCAGCTGGCTGGTGAGAGCCAGTGGTCCCAGGAGGCTATTTATCTTGAGGGTAGGGCTTACCTGCCAGCGTTGCCAGCCACAGGGCTGAGCAACTCACGGTTTTCCCTTGGTCTCTTTGTCCTGCTTCCTCCTAAGTGATGCCTTGTAACCTGCTACTCTATATCATCACCATTTTCCTGACCTAAAAATATTTATTTTAAGGAAATGGCTCAGGTAATCATAGAGACTGGCAAGTTTGAGATTTGTAAGGCAGGCAGGTAGGCTGAAAATTCAGATAGCTATGATATTTTGAAGAGTTTTTGTTTTTTTTTCTCAGTTTATTTTGTCTCTATCAGAGAAGAAATGTATGGTCATTTATTGAAAAAGTTGGAAAGTAAAAAAATCAAAGAAGGCAAAATTATTCCCACACCAAGATAACCCATGGCAAAAACAATTTGATGTTTTCTGAACTTTTTTTTTGTTATTTTCAACTGTTCTGAACATGTAGAAAAGTAGTATTACATAAACCCATACACTCAACACTTAGAATTAACAGATATTGACATTTTGCTGTATTTGTTTCAGTTCTTTGAACTGAGTATATACATTTTCATGCTTGTTTTTGAACTTCGTAACCTTTTGTGATCATAAACAATATAATAAAATAATAAGGCGTTGTATGGATATCTAAGCTGTTACAAATTGCTTTAGTTTATTCATTTTTACTACTCTATGGTATTCCATTATATGAAACTATTTACTCTCCTGAGAAGTTTTGCTCTCAGAAATAGAAATACAAGGAACATATGTGTACACTTGTTTCTCTAAGGGAAGCATCCAGAAAGAGAAGTACAGGATTACATCCAACTTTATTAGGTATTACAGAAATCCTTTCCGTGGCAGATAGTCTCTTCTCAGCAGTGCACAAAAGTTTGTTTTCCTGTTACCTTTGTTAGCACTCAGTATGTTCACGCTTATAATGGTTGCCTATTTAATGGGTATAAAATGTGATCTCATTTTAAAATTTGTATTACTCTGATGACCAGTGAAGTTGACATCTTTCTTTTTCTTTCAATTTTTTTTGCCATTTGTGTTTCTACTTTATGAATTTTATTTTCAAAATCTTTGCCCGTTTTTATATAGGTTTGTTTGTTTTATATTGATTTATAGCTGCCTATTGTAATCCAGACATTAGTCCAGTTATCCATTTAATAAATATTTATTAAGTGCCTGTTACATGGAAGGGATTGTTCTAGGAGCTGGAGATAGGCAGTGAACATAGCATAAAAAATTTCTTGTCCTCATTAGGCATTAATTTGAGTGAGTAGGAAGACACATAGACCATAAATAGGATAAATAAGTAAATTATAAGGTCTTTTACAGAGGTCCTCAGAGTATGGGCCACAAACCCACTGGAGACTTTTTTAAGTGATCTATGACATTAAATTGTTTCATAATAATACTAAGAAAAAAAACAGCTTTATTCAGGTATAATTTACGTATCATAAAATTCACCCTTTTAAAGTGAACAATTTAGTGGTTTTTAGTATATTCACAAAGCTCTGCAACATGACCACTATTTTCATCACTCCAAAAAGAAAACTTGTATCCATTGGAAGCCACTTCTTAGTCTTCCCGTCCCCCAGCTGCTGACCACGAATATACTTTCTGTCTCTCTGAATTTGCATACTATGGACATTTCATTTAAATGGAGTGATAATCATACAATATATGGCCCTTTGTGTCTGGTTTCTTTCACTTAGCGTAATGTTTTTAAGGTCATCCATATCATCACATGCATATATAAGTACTTTTTATGGCCAAATAATATTCAATTATATGAATATACCACATTTTATCTGTTTATTAGCTAATAGACATTTAGGTTGTTTCCAGTTTTTAGGTGTTAGGAACATTGCTGCTGTTAACACTTTGTGCATGATTTTGGGTAGACATACTTTTCAGTTTTCTTTTATGTGTGTGTATATATGCATGCACGTGTGTGTTTTAACTTTTTGAGAAATTGCCAAACTGTTTTCCATATTGGTCACACTATTTTGCAATCCTTCCAGCAATGTATGAAGGTTATAACTTCTCTCCATTGTCACCTGTACTCATTGCCTATCTTTTTTATTATAGCCATGTTAGTTGGTATGAGTTAGCATCTCATTGTGGTTTTAATTTTGCTTTTCCCTAATGACTAATGATGTTAAGGATCTTTTCATGTACTAATTGGCCATTTGTATATCTTATTTGGATTAATGTCTGTTCAAGTTCTTCATCTGTTTTTTAAAATGTTGAATTGTAAGAGATCTTTATATATTCTGGATATAAGTCACTTATTGTATATATGATTTGCAGATATTTTCTCCCTGTTGTCAGTTATCTTTTCTCTTTCTTGGTTGTGTCCTTGAAGCACAAAAGTTTTTGATTTTGATGAAGCTCAATTCTTTTATTTTTCTTTTGTCATAAATGCTTATGGTGTCATATATAAGAAGCCATTGCCTAATCCAAGATCACAAGAATTTACTCCTACATTTTCTTCTAAGAGTTTTATTGTTTAATTTTTTACAGTGAGCTCTTACAGTTAATTTTTGTATATGGCATGAGGTAGGGGTTCAGCCTCAATCTTTGGCATGAGTATATCCAATTGTCCCAGCACATTTGTTGAAAAGATTATTTTTTTCTTCATTAAATTATCTTGGCATCTTGTCAGGGTTTACTTTTTTTTCAGTGTGTTAACATTTGTACTGATGCTGTAAAAGCAGTGGTGAGTGAAACTACTGACACCTTCTGTGAATCAAGGCAGTGGGACCAAAGTGTATTAGTAGTCATTGTATTCTTTACCACCAAACCCTAGCAGTAAAAACACACAAAAGTGCCAGTTGCATTTAAGAATATCCTTGATGGAGCAATCAAAACTAATGTTAAAATCTGACCCTTGGGACTTCGTCTTTTTAATATTCTGTAAAATGAAATGGGGAGTATCATAAAGCACTTCTGCATACTGTAGTTTGAGAAAAGGAAGAACTAATAAGCAGGTTCTATCTCAGGAGGATGCTCTACTATAATAAAGAACTTGGCTGATATTTGTTCAAGTTCCTGGGAAATACTCTCTAAATCAGTGGTTCTTAACCTTTTTTTGTTCCATGGACCACTTTACCTGTCCAGTCGAAAACCATGGACCCTTTGTTAAGTTCATGCTATACTGTGTATTATTTAATAAATATATCACACCTTTACCAACACATCCCCACAAGAATAATGTGTTTTTAAAAATTTCAGTTCACACTTACGGACCCCTGGTTAAGAACCCTGCTCTAAATCTCTGGAATGTTTTGTTACATATGGCGGGTCTCTTGATAGTTCAAACTGTTCTGAGATTTCAGGATAAGGCCTGCCACACCTATAATCGTGAGGTGGAGCCTGGCCACACTAGAAGGACTAACCATGTGATTAGGGGTCTGGGTCTTTAAGCCATGTCATATCACCTCAACCTCCCCAGCCTCTGAAGGGGAGAGGGTTAGAGGTTGAATTCAACCAATTGGGCATTGATTCCAACAATAATAATGAAATATACATTCGACACCCAAACTTTGGGTGAGATCCTGTGATAAAGAACTGTCACTGTGCAGGGAGGGTGATGCCTTCTCACTCTACAGTGAGAAGACATGGAAGCTTGCCTTTGAGATCCACCCAGTCATCGCCCAGTGCATCTCTCTTTTTTTTTTTTTTTACATCTTATTTGTATCCTTTTCACTATAATAGAACCATAATAATAATTCCAGCACCACTTCTAGTGAGTTCTGTGAGTAGTTTCAGTGAATTAGCAAACTTAAGGGAGTGATGGGAACTCCTGAATCTGTAGCCAGCTTGTCAGAAGTGCTGGTGGCATGAAGGGCACACTTAGAGAAGATTGGTTTGTGGAGCATGTGGATTCTGGCCTAACTCCCTGGTAGAGTGAGAATTGAATTGTTTCATAGCTGTGATTGAAGTTAAGCAATCATTTACAGTTTATGTCAGTTGTTGAAATTATTTCAATCCATATAGGTGCTTTGTTTTTTCTTTTTAAAAATTAAATGAAGTATATCACTTATACATAAACATTCATGAACAATAAGTATATAGTAATAGTTGTGAATTTACAAAACAGACATATATAACATCATACAGGATGATGTAACTCCTAACTCACCCTACCACCAATACCTTGCATTGTTGTTAAACATTTTTAACTAATGATTAAAGAGCATTGTCAAAATATTACTACTAACCAAAGTATTTTTCCCCCGACCCACCCTATTATTATTATCTTTATATCATTTATGTATAAACATACATAAACAATAAGTGTATATTAAAAGTTGTGAACTTACAAAGCAAACATGCATAACATCATCAGGGGTCCCATACATCAACCCTCCACCAACACCTTGTATTGTCATGAGACATTTGTTATAATTATGAAAGAATATTGTCAAAATCTTACTACTAATTATAATCTTTATCTTACATTTTGTGTTTTTCCCCCCAACCCACCCTATTATTATTTTTAAATATATTTTTAATGACAAAAGTTGTAAACTTCTAAAACAATCATGCACATGTGCAGAATTCCCAAACAACAGCCCTCCAGCACACCACACTGTGCTGGAACATTTGTTACAGATAAGATAATATCATCTGATTGTTGCCACATCCATAGTGTACATTTGGCACACATTTTCCATACTGCCCCATTGTCAACACAGTACATCTTTGGCATAGATGCAAGAATATTACATTATTACTGCTAGCCCACAGTCTATAGGTCACTCCAGTTGTATTTTCTTCATGCTTCTCCACATTCCCACCACCCTGCCGTAGTGATGTACATTTGCTCTAACTCACAAAGGACACTCTTCCATCTGTACTTATTAACCACAATTCTCATCCACATCTTGGTTTACTGTGCTATTCAGTTCCTAGATTATTCTCTAGCATTCTGTCAGTTGGCATTTACGTCCCTAGACTACCATTTTCAGCCACATCCGCGTTTATAAACTAGCTGTTACTCACTATTTGTTACCATCCACTCTATACATTTCCACATTTTTATAGTAAAGCTAATTAAAACTTCTACATACATTAAACATCAGTAGTCCGTCTCAGTCCTCCTCTTATCTCCTTTTATTTTCCTACAATTTCTTCTAGAAGCATTATGGTTCTTTTATTTTTAGGTTTTTGATCCATTTGAAGTTAATTTTTGGATAAGGTGTGAGATAGGGGTCCTCTTTCCTTCTTTTGGTTATGGATATCCAGTTCTTTCAGCACCATTTGTTGAATGGACTGTTCTGCCCAAGCTGTGTGGGTTTGACAGGCTAGTCAAAAATCTCTTGGCCGTACATGTGAGGGTCTGTTTCTGAACCATCAGTTTGGTTCTGCTGGTCTGTGTGTTTGTCTTTATGCCAGCAACATGCTGTTTTTACCACTATAGCTAGGTAATATGATTTAAAGTCTGGAGATGAAGGTTTGCTTTTCCTTTTTAAAATGTTTCTGGCTATTCAAGATTCCTTACTCTTCCAAATAAATTTGATAATCGTGTTTTCAATTAAAAAAATGCTGATGGAATTTTTATTTGGATTGCATTGAATCTGTATATCAATTTGAGTAGAATAGACATCTTAATGATATTTAGTCTTCCAATGCATGAGCATGGTATGTTCTTCCAGTTACTTAGGCCTTTTTTTGGATTTCTTTTAACATTGAGTTACAGTTTTCTGAATACAAATATTTTACATTGCTGGTTAAATTTATTCCTGCATATTTGAGTTTTATCTGTCATTTTATTTTCACCACTCTTTTGATACTTTTAATTACTTTTATTGATATAATCTTCATTTCTAGACTTTCTTCCAGGCCTCTCTCCTCTGTCTTTTCTTTCCAGGCTCTAGCACACCCTTTAGTATTTCCTGAAAATCTGGTTTCTTGGTTAGAAATTCTCTGTTTCTATTTACCTGTGAATCTTCTAATCTCGCCCTCATTTTTGATAGATAGTCTTGACAGATATAAGATTCTTGGCTGGAAGTTTTTCTCTTGTAGTATCTTAAATATATCATACCACTGTCTTCTTACCTATGTGGTTTCTTGTGAGAAATCAGCACTTAATCATATTGGGTATCCCTTATATGTTATACATTGCTTTTCCCTTGCTGTTGTCAGAATTCTCTTTGTCTTTGACATTTGCCATTCTGATTGGTATGTGTCTTGGAGTTTGTCTATTTGGATTTATTAGGATGGGAGTACGTTGTACTTCTTGGACATGGATACTAAGTCCTTCAATAGGGTTGGGAAATTTTCTACCATTATTTCTTAAAATATTCTTTCTGCCCTTTTTCCCTTCTCTTCTCCTTCTGGGACACCCATGACACACATGTTCGCATGTTTCTTGCTGTCATTTAGGTCCTGAGACGTTTTTCAATTTTTTCCATTCTTTTCTTCATCTGTTCTTTTGTATGTTCACTTTCAGAGGCATTTCTTCAAGCTCACGAGTCCTTTCTTCTACCTCCTCAAGTTTGCTATTATATGATTCCAGTGTCTTAGGTGCTTTGTTTTCATTTGCTTTGCTTTCATTTTAGTTCCTTGTCTATGATTTTGTGGATTTGTTGAAAGAGGAGCAAGTTTCTGAATCTCTTTGGTTTGATTTTTTTTAAAAATGGAAAACTTACTATGAAAATCAGTTAAAACAATGTACTGAAAGCCTTCTAAAAATATTTAAAGCATTATGCACATACAAGAACCTATTATATCACCTGTTTTAAAATTTTTGTTTAATTCTATGATACTTAAAACCTAAAAAAACCTAACGTAATTCTAGACCTGTATAATTCAATACTGTAAACACAAGCTAGATGTGTGTTTTGAGCACTTGAAATGTGGCTAGTTAAAATTTGAGATATGTGTAAAATACATACTGTACTTTGCAGGCTTATTACAAAAAATCAAATCTAATTGGATATTTTAGAAATACTGAGTTAAAATGTATTATGAAAATTAATTTTTTTTTTTACTTTTTAATGTGATTGTCTACTGGATTTAGTAGATGTGAATTCATGGAAGACAGATTATACTCAAAAACATAAACATTATCTATAATATGTATTCCTTAAAACCAGGGAATTTTAATGTGGGAAAGAAAGGCTTTCCGTATTAATATGAATAGTGTTTGCTGACTATTTTCCTCAATCTTTAGGAAAACTGTGTGCTATGAATTTTTCATTGAAACTTAATTCAGGAATCTGTGAACTTTGATTTGAATTTATATAGTCCTTTTTTTTTTTTTTGAAAAGAAATAAAACATTTAAATATAAAAGATTTAAAAGCAGAGAAAAGCACCAGTTTGTGCCATCAGATTAGCTCATTTAAGTTGTGGCTCTGCCATAGCTTTATCTGAACCACCTGTCTCATCTTATGTATTTGTGGCAACAGGTACATCATTAGTGTGTCTGAGTCTGATTTTCTTAATACTATATTATGAAACAAAATAATTAGATTCTCTGATGAGGCTCCCTTAAGACTGTGTTTATCCAAATTATTTCATTTATCATATTTCCTGACTTTATAGGTGAATTTTATAAATTTATAAAATTATTAGAATACCGATAAATCCTATTTTATGAGGTTTTCTTTTTCTTTTTTACATCTTATTTTAGCTTAAGAAGGATTCTGCTACAAAAAGTTCAGTAAACCCTAATTTATTCAACTCTTTTATTTTACAGTCTTAGATTTGATTCTACAGCAAAACAGTTCCCCAAATTTCACATAATTGAGTCTCAAGTAAAACTCAGGTTTGCTGATGTCCTAATCCTGTGTACACAGAGTAAGTACTTTCTATTTGCATAGTCATATTCTACAGATTATGATATTGAACAGTGTTCAGTCACATTAGATGCTGGTTCTTGCTTGAATTTTGGGAATATTTTAGCCTTCTTGAATATTTGCCTTACCATTTTTAGAATCCCAACAATCCGGTGAACATTGGAGCCATAGTTAGCTGTAGTAGAGAGCTCTGCCTCTATGCTAAAGATTTCTTTTTCCCCTCTCACCTTAACATTCCCCCACATTTTTTTATGGCCAGCCATTTTGTAATAAGGTCTGGATATACCTAGTTTTCTTCATGTGTCTTTCCACGCCTGGCTTTCCTTAGTGGTGTTCAGGTCACAGCCTAGTGCCCTCAAAGAAGAATCCTGAGGTTGTATAATGATGTTGTTAGGGTCCAAATATTACAAATGCACACAGAATAGAGAGTGCAAATAGTGTGTTCCCTGTTGGTTCACCATCTGCCATTGCTCTGGCATTCACTACTTTGAATTATGGGTTGTTGGAAGGAGTGTGTTTGAGGGGAAGTGACTTTCTCACAGGAGGAGAATAAAGTCTCCAGTGAGCTTTTTTGGCTTCTTTCCACTACACTACATCTGTCCAGTATCTAGCAGAAATTTTTAAGTTTTTGGCTAGTAAAAGTTGCCCTTCTTCAGGGTCCAGGGATGATGCATATTCTATTTTTTAATATTGTTTTCAGTGAATTTCTTTGAAAGCATGGAAGATGGTGAACTGGTAGATATTTTCATTTATCTTACCAACGTCTTATCCAGTGCATAATTTGTACCAGTGTATTTCTTTAATTTGTTAAAAAGACGTGCATAGAATTTTTTTAAGGTTTGTGTTTGCATACTAAATTCATATAAGGCAATTGCAGTTAATTTTGACAGCTGTGCAAAAGCTAATTAGTATTTATTATTTGCTTTTTAGAAAATGGATTCTACATCTCTGTTACCCAAATTTTTAGATATGGATCTGACAATATCACATATAGAATGTCTTTCTAAGGATATTCTGGTGAAATTTCAAGGCAGGCATAATACTGAATGCGATTTTGACTACCACATAATGCAAAGAGAAATACAGCATATCCCAAAAGTAAAAAGTAATGTGAACATTGATGAATTTTGTTTGGTAGAAGAAAGAATTTCTGGAGAATGGCAGAGAGGAAGAGTTGTGGAAAAGAAAAATGAGCTTTATACAGTGTTACTCATAGATTCTGGAGAAGAACTAAGAGTTACTAGTACACAGATTGCTTCAGCCTGTGGAAACTTATTTGAGCTACCACCACGGATAGTATTTGGTATTTTTGCCAACATACTACCATTAGGGGAAAAATGGTCTCCTAAGGCTTTGAATTATTTCAGGTCATTAGTAGGACTACAACTGAAAGGTTACACACGAGCTATTTTGCCTCTGCAGATGATTCTTCTTGAAGTGCCAAAAATTATATCCCAGGTTCTTGAATTACAATTAGGAAGATTTATTGATGGGGATTCATTTTATCTTATTGTGGAAATGTTAAAAGAATTCTCTCAACAAATGCCAGATTTATTACAACACCATAAAAGACTGGAATTGTCATTAAGTCATAATGATAATTTACTTGATACTCAGCACATTCTGGATAATTTGCAGCCATCTTTGTCAGTAGGCAGTATTGAAAGTGTGAAGGTGTCATCTGCATTAAGCCCATGCAAATTTTATTGTCAGTTAATTAAATGGATTTCAGATCTAGAAAACTTGACAGTATCTATGACTCTGCATTATGACATTGTCAGTCAAGAAAGTAGTCCTACATTTGATAATTTTGGACTACTTTGTGTTGCCAAAAGGAGAGATGGACAATGGCATAGAGGAATTCTTCAGCAGCTCTTGCCCAATGATCAAGTAAAAATCTGGTTTATGGATTATGGCAGTAGCGAGGCTGTACCCTCAATGTACGTAAAGAAACTTAAACAGGATTTTATCTTAGTACCATTATTTTCATTTCCATGTTCTCTGACATGTTTAAACAGTCCAGATAGAGATGCAAGAGAATTTCAGTTGAATGTATTTAAACAAGCCTTGTTAGGACAAAGACTGTATGCACACATTGATTGGTTCAATAAGGATGAACATTTATATTATGTGACATTACAAACTCAAGATTCAACAATTAATTCTCATTGTCTACTGAACTCAGTAGGCACCCAAGTAGTTTGTCCAGTGTCTGATTCTAAAGTCTCTAGTGTGGTGGAAGAGATGAGTGCTACTAAGCTAAACAGCTTTGAGGCTGTGAGTTTTTGTGGAAATATTGAACAGTCAATAGTCTCTTTAAGTGAAACAGACGTTTTGAAAGTAGGTTTTCCTATTAAAACGGTAGAAATGGAGATAGAGACCTCCTACATAGCTTTTGTAGTATACGTCTTAAACCCTTCAAATTTCTGGGTACGCATTAATGATCATCAGAATGAATTTCAGGATATAATGAAAAATATAAATAAATTTTATCATATGTGTGAAAATGATGAACTGATTCTGAGAAATCCAGAACCGGGCTTATTTTGTTGTGCTCGGTACAGCAAGGACAAACATTTCTACAGAGCTGTCATCACTGAAATTAATGGTTATAAGATAGATGTTTATTTTTTGGATTATGGAAGTACTGATTCCGTACCATTTTTTGATGTGAAAATTTTGCTTCCAGAGTTTTGTGAGTTTCCTGCCTTAGCTATGTGCTGTTCACTTGCACAGATATTTCCTGCTGAAGATTTATGGGTGAAGGCAGCCATTGATTATTTTAAAAAAATTGTTCTGAACAAAGAAATTTTACTTCAGGTTATAGCAAAAAAAGATGATAAGTACACTGTTAATATTCAGAGTATTGAAGCCTCGGAAAATATTGATGTTGTTTCTCTTATGTTACAAGCTGGGTATGCAGAATATTGGGAAGTAGAACCAGGATGTTTCTCAAAGTCCACAAATGAATATTCAGTGTTAAATTTAAAATCTAAAAACAAAGTTAATATTAAGAAAGTCGTATCTGCCCTTCTTGAAGGACCTAAACCTAAAAAATGCCATTCACATAAGCTAGAAGAAGATAACTTATCTTTGCCAAAGTTGCCAGCTGTTAATTTCTCAGGTTTAAAAAATGCTTTCACCTTGTCTAGGGGAACTGAGTCACCACGACTTTATAAAGAATATGTGTTTAAACCAGGAACAGTCCTTGAAGTTAAATGCTCTTATTACTGTGGCCCAGGTGACTTCTCATGCCAGCTCCAGTGTAAATTAGAAGACCTAAAGTTATTAATGGAGCAAATGCAGCATTATTATAGCTTTTATTCTGATCCTTATCAAATTGGACAGGTTGCTTGTGTTGCTAGGTATTCCAAAGACGGCACGTGGTATAGAGCTGCTGTTTTGAGTCAAGTATCAAAAAAAGAAGTCGATGTAATATTTGTTGACTATGGTTACCAGGAAAGAGTTTTAATAGCAGATCTTCGTGCTATTAACCCACATTTTCTCTTTTTAGAAGGCCAAGCCTTCAGATGTAGTCTTAACCATTTAGTTGAGCCCATTAGTTGTAAATTATTCAGTTGGACAAGAGAGGCATGCAGAGTCTTTGGGAATTTTATTTCCTCATCTAGAGGATTATTAACTTGTATGATCTGTGCCTTAGTTCTTGTAAATCCAAACTGTTTATGTAATTTGGTGGATTTACAAGACCCATTTACTAGTGCAAAAGAATTTCTTATTAATCACAGCTCTGCACCGTATAGCACATTATCAAAGCCACTCCCATTCTCAGTTAGTCTTTACAGTTACTTCTATTCTTCCTTTAATATAAAAGTTGGAAGTGAAGAAGAAGTATATATATCATACATATATAGTCCCAAAAAGTTTTATTGTCAGCTTAGTAGAAATAATAAAGTTCTAGAGATGTTAGATACAAAAATAAAAGAGTTCAGTAAACACAAAAATTGTCCAAAATATGATTCTAGTAAAATGAGATTGTGTATATCTAAGTATGTGGAGGATGGTCTCTCATATAGAGCTTTAGCAATGCCAACAGACTCATCGTCTGCCTTTCTAGTCTATTTTGTAGACTTTGGAAATAAGCAATTAGTAGAAGGAAATATGTTGAGGGCTATTTCAGATCAGTTTCCAGAACTGCTTTTCACACCTATGCAGGCTATTAAGTGTTTTTTGTCAGATCTTAGAGATGTAGATATTCCAGCAGAAATCAGTACGTGGTTTGAAGACAATTTCTTGGGGAAACCATTAAAGGCAGTAATATTGTCCAGGGAGCCAGATGGCCAGCTTGGTATAGAATTGTATGATGGATATCAACATATAAATCAGAAAATTAAAATTTTGCTTCAGGCTTATGGAAAAAAACATTGTGACCAAGCAGATTGTGTGGGAAAGGATCATAAAATAAATGAGAATAAGAGTTTTGCTGCTTCTTTGAAAGACACAATAGAAAATGACTGTCATTATAATATGATAAATAAAACTAATCTAATCACATATTCTGAAAATACATTAGGTCAATTAATGAATCCAAAAAGTCTATATGCTAGGCTTTTAAAACCATCAGTTTATTTTAAAATAGAACCGATGTCAAAAAGCAAAGTGAAGAAGTCATTGAATGATGGACTTAAAAAAAAAGGCATAAAAATTGTCACTGGATCCACACATACTTTTGATGAAAATGATATGAGCCCCAAATCAGTAAGGGCTATATCACAGTCTTTTATCAGAGAATTAAATCAGATAGCCCCACAAAAACCTTTTATGCTTACTAGACCACAGATGAAAGACCTTCCTCAACCCCAAATTTATTTGAATGCCAAAGTTAAAGGATATGTTTCCAGTATCAATAATCCAGCAAGTTTTCACATTCAACTTGAAGAGAATGAAAATTTAATCATCAGACTTGCAGATGATCTAAATGAAAGAAGAGCAAATATAGAGAAAGAAGGAAAATTAGTTAAACCTCTAATAGGAGATCTTGTAGTTGCAGAATATTCTGGTGACAGTGCCATTTATAGAGCTGTTATTAAAAAAATTTTGCCAGGAAGTACTTTTGAAGTGGAATTTATTGACTATGGTAACACTGCAGTAGTAAATGCATCTAAAGTCTATGAACTTAACAGGGATTTCTTAACTATTCCTAAACTAGGAATCCATTCTTTTCTTAGTGGAGTGAAATGGAATGAGCCTGATGTAATATGGGATGGCAAAACTGTGGATTATTTTGCTTCAAGAGTAAGTGACAGAACAGTTTCTTGTGAATTTTTGAAAAGGCATGAGCATAAATGGGAAGTAAATATAATTTGTGATGGAAAATGTGTCATTAATGAACTACTGAAATGGACAGCATGTTCAAAACTCCAGAGAACTGTACTGAAAATGCCTAAGGTTGTCGCTCAAAAAGTGAGTCCTGATAACAGTAATGAAATGAAGAAAGGAGAATCAAATGAATATCAAAATTCTCTGATTCTTAGACAGTCCTACCAACAGCAGGTTAAAATTCCTTTTGAAGAGTTAAAACCTGGACAACTGGAAAAGGCTCAAATACTTTATGTTTCAAAAAGTGGAAGGTTTTATGTGAAATTATCTAAAAATAAAAAACTGTTGTCAGATTTAAAAGTGTTAATTGCTAATGAAGTAAAAAATCTCTCTTTTTTATCAGTGGAAAATATTGAAAAAGGCATCGAATGCCTGGCAAAATCGAAAAAAACTTTCAAGTGGTATAGATCAAAAGTAGAAAAAAAATGTGTTGATGAGAAGAAACTGCTTGTTTTTTTAGTAGATCGTGGTAGGTATGAAATAGTGCCTTTATGTAATACCAAGATGCTTAGTAATGAAATCAGGAATGTTCCAAGACAAGCTGTTCCATGTAAGTGGATTTGGTTTGAAAATTCTAGGAACATGTCATTTGAGACTGTTGTGGTTTTTTTTGCTCATTTGGAAATAAACATTCTTTTCTTGAAATGTATAGAATCTACTTGGGAAGTAGAAATCTTGGTAGATGGCCTGTTACTTTTGGAATATTTAAATTTAAATGCAGTTGAGATTGAAAAAAACAAACTTAAATCTTTAGAAATTATTCCTGACTTGGAATCTAAAACTTCTATTTCATCATGCACAATAAGATCATTTACTTGGGCACAGCTCCAAAATGGTAGGCAGTATTCTGGTATTGCTACTGCTGTTTCTGATCCATCTGACTTCTGTGTTCAGTTAGAAGATTTCTTTGATGTCATGAAATCTCTCTTTGTGTTGCTATCTGACCTACCAGAAAATTTACAAACACTGCCTCAAGAGTTTATAATTCCTGGTGTTAGTTGTTTGTTCAGATACGAATTGGAAGACCACTGGAATAGAGTAGAAATTTCTGAAGTCTCTGATCAGTCTGTACTTCTTATGTTAATTGACTATGGATTTTCTATTTATATATCTTATTCAGATATAATAAATCTTAAAGTTGCTCCCGAGGAGCTTTTGAATTTGCCAAGACTAAGTTATCCTTGTATATTACATGGCATTTTACCTGCTAAAGGGAAACACTGGAGTGAAGAAGCCAAAAGTGTTTTTCAAGATTTCCTAAGTAAACCAGGCTTAATTTTTCAGTTTATGGAGTATTGTTTTGAGACAAAACTGAAAGTGAATATTATTTATGAGAAAAATAATTTGGCAGATCAGTTAGTTGCCTCTGGTTTTGCAGTGTATTCTAAAGAATCATCTCATCTTGATGCAATTACTAATACTAGGTCTACTAGAATCCAATATAAATTACAGACTAAGCCTGTTTGTCCATTGTTAGATCAAAATTGTTACAGAAAAGAAAATACAAATTTTACATGTACTGAAAAACAGAATGTAAAAAAGCCAAAACCTATACAGAGGAAAGATATCTGTAAGAACCTGCTAAGGAAAAGCCATATTGATAAAAGATTGCATTCTAGAAATTTAACGCTGAGGAAGAAAGTTGGCAGTGGAAAACATAGTCCCCAAAGTACCCTTACATTCGATACATATGCAGCAGCTTCATTTTGGGAACTACTTAATGGTTTGAAGAATAGTGCCAATTGCATTGAAAATATTTTTGAAGAACTTCCTACTGTGGAAATGCAGGAAAAAAGTGACACAATGGACTTGAAAACAGCAGTAAAATTATTGAATGTTAATGAAAAAAATATATCAGAAAAACATTTAAAGGGTAAGTAGGCAGTTTCTTTTATTAAAATCATAATCATGATATTTAAAGGGTAAGTAGGCAGTTTCTTTTATTAAAATCATAATCATGATATTTAAGTGATATATTTTTGATTCTTTAAAAGTTTGTTTTTATACTAAAATTGTCTAAATTGAATATATTTTACTGCAAGAAAATGTAACAGAAAATCTGAATAAATGGATAAACTGGGAGTAATCGCTTGGATTGTAAATGGTGCTTTACTATCTTTATCTTTTTTTGAATAGTGACCTTAGAGAATGTAATGAATGTTGAGGATTTAACCACACATGTATGCATATATGCCTGCCATTTACATATAATATCCAGGGCTTCACAGAACTCCTAATGATCCTTAGATTTCAGGTTAAAATATCTTGATATTATTAGTGAGCTTTCTGGACTCACTGTGAAGTATCAGTTTTCTTTTATGTATATGTTTTATATCATATGAAATTTATATTTTCTAGGTTTTCTGAATGTGCTTCTAGCATTTTAGTAATACAGTAAAATATGTAGAATAAACTGACCAGGATATTTCTTCTTAAACTTTTTAGACAACAATCTGTTTCTTAAATATTCTGTTTAATTTTTAATATTTTATGTGCCATTTATTATCTGATTTTGGTTACGCACAGTATAATTCACTTCATGAACAGATTAGTTACTGAGGATTTTGAAGGCTATAAAGAATGTTGTCTGTTTAATGTATATTTGCTCAAACTTTATAAAAAATTTATATTATTACCTGTTCCATATTATAGCAAGCATCATATCAAGTTACAGTTTTTTAATGACTGGAGATACCTTGTTTTTATTTTTAGAAATGGTTTTATTTGAATTGATATTCAGACTTTTTATAGTGAATTGATAAGTCCTTTGAAATTGCCCCCTTTTTCTTCTTATTTTTAAAATTTTCCTTTGATATTATAGCAGCAATTATGGTAGTAGTTATAGAAGCAGCCATGATATGGTAAGTGCTTACTATGTTCCAGGCACAGTGCTAAGATTTTTTGTATGTATTAATTTCATTTCATGCTTACCACCACTCTATGAAGTAGACTGTTAAATTTTAAGTGGGGACTGATAAATAGTGCCCCACTTCTTTGCCTGAATTCTAAACCAGTTTATAGAGAATCAGGGAAAAAGACAATTGACAAAATACCACATTTATTAAAAATTAAAAGTTACTGAAGAATGTGGCTTCTATCAATGGGCAAATGGGTGTATTAATATTGAATCCCAGAATTACTTAGACTTACCAACCCAAGCCCAGACAGAGCTTCTACATATAGGGGTCTGCCCTTGTAATTCTACAGCATGAAGAAGAAGAGCAAAATATTTATGCTTTGTGAGGCAGTTCTCTCCAAAAAAAAAGGAAGAGGATGAGGTTTACTTTGAACATATACCTTTCTCCTTCCAATTAAATCAATCAGATTGTCCCTACTCCTGGAAGAGTGAGTAAGGGAGCAAAGGGGCTAGGGGTGTCAACTGTGAGAGTTCTTTGCACATTAATCCTTTCACTTAGAAGGAAATGTCAGGAAGGGGGAAGAAGCATTCCCTCCCAAAGTTAGTGTCACCATTGCATGAATGAGGCTCAGGGAAATTAAGTTAATTCCTTATGACTATAAAGCTGGTAAGGAAGGACCTGAGATTAAAAGTCAAATGTCTGAAATGAAAAAGTAGTTTGATTATTTGAGGAAAAGTTTTCTATAAACTCTTGACCTCAAAACATACATTTTGGCAGTTATATAATATCATCTTTTAGTGTCCTTTACCTATATCTATTTCTACCTTCTTGATGTTTTTCCCCTTTTCAAAAACTTTTTATTTTGAAACATTTTCAAACTTACAGGACAGTTACGGAAATAATACAAATCCCATAACGAAACTCCAACCTATCTATACCCCTTCAGGTACTCAGATTCACCAACTTTAATATTTTGCCACACTTGTCATATAGTTCTATCAATCCGTTTATCTGTCAGTCTGTTTCCTGAACCTGTGAGTGTTGATTGTATACATCATGCTGCTTGAACATTCAACACTGCCATTTACATTTCCTAAGAACAAGGCTATTTATTTACTTACATAACTCATGTTAGGCACAGTTATTAAGCCCAGAAATTTAACATTGATATAAAACTTACAGTCTATATACCAATTTTTTGGGTATGTCTTAATAATGTCCTTTTTAAAAAAAATACACTATTTTTAATTGTCTTTTTAAAAAAGATGCATAGATCACAAAAAATGTTACATTAAAAAATATAAGAAGTTCCCATATACCCCTTCACCTACTCTTCCCACATCAACAACCTCTTTCATCATTGTGGCACATCATTGCATTTGATGAATACATTTTGGAGCACTGCTGCACCACATGGATTATAGTTTATATTGTAGTTTACATTCTCCCCTAGTATATTCAGTGGGTTATGGCAGAATATATAATGTCCAGCATCTATCTCTGCAGTATCATTTAGGACAACTCCCAAGTCCTGAAAATGCCCCCACATCACATCTCTTCTTCCCCCTCCCTACCCTCAGCAGCTACCATGGCCACAGTCTCCACATCAATGATACAATTTCTTCCATTACTAGAGTTAAAATAGTTATATAGTAGAATACCAGTAAGTACACTCTAGTTCATATTTTATTCCTCCATCCTGTGGACCCTAGAATGATGATGTCCACTCCACCTCTAAATTGAGAGGGGGCTTAGATCCCACATGGTTGATGGATGTGATTCTCCTGCTTGCAGTTGTAGGTACTCTTGGTTCCCTGGTGTGGTGGTTGACTATCATCACTTTCCTGGGAAAGTCCAAGGAACTGGAGAGTAGGAGTTGCAACTCTTCTGAGGCTCAGGGCCCAGCTGGCACATGGACAGTCCAGGGATTCAGGTTCAGTAAAAGTAAAATATGTTCTTTTGAGCCTTTTCCCCTCCATTCTTAGAGCCCACTTGGATCATGTATTGGCCTTTAACTGTAATTGTCTCTTTAGTTACTCTCATCTTTTTTTAAATTGTGGGTATACACATACAGCACACACACACACATTATAAGCTTCATGAACATCCCAGCTGCTCCCAAGCATACCATTCATTAGGATTAATCACATTTAAAGTGTTATGGTACCCTCACCTCTTTTTCTATTAGTAAAACTTTCCCATCTTCCCAAACAGAAACCTTATACCCATTATGCACCAACTCTCTGTTCACCTACCCCCTCACCCTTGGCAGCCTCTAATTTCTGTTTCCACAAGCTTGTATATTCTTTGATATTTTCTGTGTCATTACTGCAAGGTTTAAGTTTAACATTCTAAATCTATATACAGTCTTGAAAAACAATATGTCATGTACAAGACTGCCTCAGTAAGATTAAGTACCAATTTCTCACCAGGAACAGGGGAGGCAAGAAGGCCTCCATTGTTGAATTTGATCCCAACTTCAACAGTAAACACAAAACTGTTCTTATACCCCGCTATCCTCCCACTTTTATGTAGTTCTTATTACAAATTATATGTTATACTTTGAGTTGAAAACCATTGATGATTTATCATTACATTTTATGCATTTGCCCTTTAGATCCTGTAGGAAGTAAAAAGTAGAACCACAAACCAAAAATAAAGTGGTATTGGCACTTTCCTTCCATTACTTTTACCAGGGATCTTTATTTTTCCACACAGCTTCAGCCTATAGTCTATTGTTCTCTCAATTTAATCTGCAGAACTTCTTTTAGCATCTGTTGTAGAGCTGGTCTATTATTGAAAAATACTTTTAACTTTTGTTTATTTAGTATTGTAGTTTGCTAAAGGCTTCCAAGGCAATATACTAAAAATTGGTTGGCATTTACAATGGGGATTTATTAAGTTTGAAAGCTTCCAGTTCCAAGGCTGAGAGAAATGTTCAAATCAATGCATCATGTGAAGCCCTCTCCCTGGAGACATGGCTGCCAACAGTCCTGGACTCCTGTCACGTGGAAGGGCACAATGGCAGTGTCTGCTGTCTCTCCCTTCTCTGGGTCTTGTTGCTTCCACCCTCTGGCTTCCTCCAGCTTTCTCTCTGCTGCTGTGACTCTCTCTCCCATGTTCCATTGATCAGCTTCTGGTGCCTGGGAATTTCGCTCAGCTTCTGGAGGTTTCTTTCTGTCTCAGTGTTTCCCTTTCTCCATATCCATCCATTTATTAAGGACTCCAGTAAGGGGGTTAAGACAAACCCTGCGTCATGCCCTGATGAAATAATCTAATCAAAGACCCTTAACTGAAGTAATTTAATCAAAAGTTCCACATACAATAGGTTCTAATTTAAAAACATAATTTTCTGGGATCCACAAAAGTCTCAAACTACCACATTTGGGAATGTCTTAATCTCTCATTTTTGTTTAATTTTTAATTTTTTTAATTAGTGAATTTGTGGGCTTGCAAAACAATCATGAATAATGTGCAGAATTCCCATACATTTTCCCTCCACTAACACCTTACATTATTGTGGAACATTTGTTACAGATTTTGAAAGAACATGGCCAGGCTATTACCACTAACTATGGACCATAGCATACACTTGGTATATTTTTTCCATAAACCCACTGTTAGTAACACTATGTATTAGTATAGTACATTTGTTATAGATCATGAGAGAACATTCTCATATTAGTACTGTTAACCACAGTCCATCTTCCACATCTCATTATTTATTTATTGTTAGTTTTAGGAGGTACCAGGGATTGAACTGGTGTCTCTTATATGGGAAGCAGGCTCTCAACCATCGAGCTGCTCCTGCTCCTTTCTCACTCAGTTTTGAAAGACAGTTTTGCTGGATGTAAAATCTTGATAATTTTTTACTTCCAGAACTTAAGATATGGCATCCCACTGCCTTCTTGCCTCCATTTTTCTGGTGAGAAATTGGTACTTAATCTTACTGAGGCAGTCTTGTACATGACATATTGTTTTTCTCTTTTGCAGCTTTCAGAATTTTCTCTTTATTTTTGTCATTCAACACTTTGATTATAATCCTGCATATTGTGAGTCTATTTGGGTTTGAGCATTTTGGTTGTATATATTCCTGTCTTTTATTAAATTGGGGGCAGTTTCCAATCAATATTTTTTGAGTATTCATTCTGCCCCTTTTTCTGTTTCTTCTCCTTCTGGGATTCCCACACATCAACAATGCATATATAGCTATGCTTGGTGGGGTCTCACAGGTTCTTCAGACTGTTCACTTTTCTTCTTTCAGCTCCTTAGACTGGATGATTTCAAATGTCTTATCTTTATGTTCACTGAGATTCTTCTGTTAGCTCCAGTCTGCTGTTGAACACTTCTAGGGAATTTTTAATTTCAGTTACTGTGGTCTTTAGCTTGATTGGTTCCTTTCCATAATTTTCATCTCTCTTTTGATAATCTTTGTTTACCTGATCCCTTTTAGTTTTTGTCCATGTTTCCTTCAGCTCTTTGAACATATTTAAGGACAATTTTTTAAAAATCTTTGTGCGGTATGCCTCAGGTTATGTCTTTATTGATGGTTTCTAATGCTTTAATCTTCTCCTCTTCCGGGGCCATAACTTCATGTTTCTCTGTATATTTTGTAAACTTTTGTTGAAACCTGGATATTTTAATATTTTAGTGGGTTATTGTTGGAATTTATACCTGAGATATCTTTTCTTTAAGCGTGCATCCAGCTAGTTTTCTCACTTTTTTCTTTTTTCTTTTTTTTTGGTTAGCTGACCAAAAAAAAGAAAAAAGAAAAAAACACTCTTCCTGTCTTTGCAGTTTGACCTGTGTGAGTGATCTTTAGAGCTTATCCATACAATGAGTTTAGAGAATAGCTTGAGACCAGTATGTAGAGGGGCTGCTTTAAAATGTTCTGTGCATATGTATTGTTTTGGGTATGTGCATGTGAACCTAGACATTTCCCACATTACATGGATACAAATGTCCCCTCTTCCCTAGGAAATAGTTTCTTCAAGGTCCCATGTCCTGAACTGCATGTCATAGAGGTGGCAGTCCTTTGCCCCAGGCAACCAGAACTTCACTGCTTTCCCAGAGTGTTCTGTGAACTGCTTTCTGCGTGCAGGGCAAGTTCTGGGATAGCAAGCCTGCACTGAGTGTCCTGGTCCAATTCTTGAAGCCCCCAACAGAAGGACTGGGCCAGACATACATGTTGCCAGTAGGTTCACACGGGCTCCCACTAGAATTGGGACCAGGGACCTGAAGCTGCTAGTGTGGGCCCACTCTGTGGGGATGGGGCAGGGACCGGTAAGGGCGCCAGGCAGTCTTACTGCTTTAAAGTTGCCTTTTTCTTGATTTGGTACTTGCCTTGTTATTACAATCCCTTAATTGTTCTCTGGAGCTTTAAGAAAGACGTTTCTGCCAGTTCTTGCTGGTTGTGCAATGCTTCTGCATGCCTAGTACACGGTGAGTGAATCACACTTTGAGTTAAAGTGAAAGTAACTGTTGTAAAAGCAGGGAACGAAGATTTAAATTAAACTTCTAACAAGTTTTTTTTTTTTTAATTGGAAGTCTCATTTAAAGGAAAACCATAATTTTTTATGGATTAAGAATAAACTGATCTACTTCCTACAATATAGTTTTAAAACAAAACAAAATACAGAAAGTTGGTTTAATTGTCTTCAGTATTATCCAAGCTTACATCACCTCTAATATACTACTGTGGTGGCCACTGCTGTTGGGACTATTTTTAACTACGGGTACTTCACATCTAGGGCAGAATGGTGTTAGTAGTCCTTGGTAGTAGATATCAGTACTTGAGACTCTCTTGCTTATTAAAAAAGATATAGAAAATATCGGTGCTTCTCAACCTTGGCTTTACATTGGAATTAACAAAGGAAGATTTAAGCCTTCTGATTCTTGGGTCCCACTTCCAGTGATTGTGTTTTAATTGGTCAGAAGCTGTAGGCTAGCCATGGAGATTTACTACCTACCCCAGTTGATTTTAAAGTACTGTCAAAGGTGAGAACCACTGTTCTAGAGAGTAATGTTCATAACTTCCTGAATTATTTTGTGAGAGGAAGTAATTCTGTACTTTGAGTGAAAATATTTAAAATCTTTCCCATTTGTATTTGGAGACCAGACTTATTCATGAGTCACATAATTCTGGTTAAACTTAATTCAGAGTAAATGTAACAGTAAAAGTGTCATAGTATTAGAAAGGGCCTAGATATATAATGCATTTGCCTTACCTTGCCCACATATTATTCTCATTATAGACGTTGCTGCCTTTTAAAATTAGATAATTGACTTACCTTTCCTATAATTAACAGCTCACTTTAAGATATCATTATTTAACCATTCAAGGTAATTGTTTTAATTTGCAGACTTATTTTCTTCAAAACAAAAATTACCATTTTTTTTTACATGATGTTTTTGCCAAGTTTTGTTGTTTGCCTGCTTGCTTGCTTGATTTTGCTGGAAATACTAAATAGATTATTATGGGATCTAGAGAATATAGTAATCCCTTTAGAAAGCACAAAAATATATAGTCCCTTTTTTATAATGAGTCAGTGCTTGATAGTGAGATGGGCCTAATCTCTTCAGGTTGTTTATTTAACTGGGAGGCGTTTTTGAAAGAAATCTGGAATGGTAAACCATTTTTTGAGAAGAGTTTTGTTTGATATTTTAAATTTGAGTTAATTTCTGGACATCCAAAGGGAAATGGCTGATATGCATGCAAAATGTCAAACTGAATCTTGGGAATACAAAACTAGTTACCTGAGAAAGATTTATGGAGCACCTGCATTGGATCTAGCATTGTAGTTAAAAGTATGGGCATTGGGCCCCAACTCCTTCCACCGCTTGCTAGCTGTGAAACCTTGGTAAGCTATATAACATGTGAAACATTTTGAGTAGTACCTGGTACATAGTAAGTGCTCTCTAAATGTTACAAATTTCAATCAACATCTTAATAAAACTGCTATACTTGTTTTAAAAGTATTTTGTGAAATAGTTTTAAAAAATTCTGATGCTGCTGTGAAGGTAACTGAAATATTTGGTGATAGCTGTATAATTACATGTTCTATCTGTACACACACATATGCAGTGTAATGGTTGTATTAATGATTAAATTTCTGTTCTGAAGTTAGTATTTGTGACTGAGATGATTATAGTTTTAAAACACTGTAGGTTATATGTAAGTCTTCTCTAGTGTGAATATACATATATATAATTAAATGATTTAGAAAATATTTTTAAAGTTGTTATACTATATGTATATGTTATATGGATAACTTATGTCCTATTTCAGGCCGCCTTTATCTTTTATATTGTAACTAAGGAATTTAAGGAAAAGTAAAAAGAAATCCTGTTTATAATATGGATTTGTAAAATTGTCTTCAGTAGTTTGCAGTGAGATCCAGAGTGCTTTGAAAACTATATTACATCATCATATACATTAATTTTTGCTTGTTTCCAGTAGAGGGAGATGAAAGCTGAGACACTTATGCATCGGTTTGCCAACAAATGTTACATAGGATACCCAGTAATTCCCATCTTGTTTTCGATGCTCCAGATCTGTAATAAAAGTGGTAAGCGTAGGACATTAAGTTCTAATATTAAATTATGTTAAAGTAACCTAGATTGTTCATATTGCTTCACCAGAAGATAATGACTAAAATGCTATAGAAATTTTATGAATTTCTATGAAATTATGAATGTCTATAAAATTTCTATGAGGGATTCAATTTCAGTAAAATTACTTAGGAAATGTAGTTTACCACCCTAAAGTATCTTGAAAATATTTTATTTGAGGAACTATTATTCCTTGCATATGATTTCACAATCAATAAATAATATTTTATCTTTCCATAATTTTGAGGTATCTTTCCTTATTAAATCATTTGTTTCATTAGCTACTTTGTAGAGCTATAATTGGAATCGTGGTTGGTATAGAAAGAGTTAATGCTGTATAACCATTTTCCCTGGAAAATACAGGTAGTTGCAGGGCTGATATTTAGAAGGGCATATAAGAGAGGTCAGATGTGATCCCATTTTTTCCTCTCTTCAGTTCATAGCTTTCTTTTTTCTTTATTTCATTTTATGATTTTTATCTATTAGTTTTGTGGTTGTTTATTATAAGTTGTAGATATTTGTAATAGTCAAGAATACAACTCTCTGGTAGGAAGGAAAATCAGTATTTTTTCAGTGCATTTACCTGTGAATTTGCAATTTGTTTTGCAAAAAAAGCATGTATTGAGCAGGCTCAGAGTATTCTTTCGGTACAAAGATAGAACCATAATGTATATTTAAACTGCAGAAGTGCCCTCAAGAATCAGCAGGAAGTCATAGAGTTCTGATGAAATGGAAATTTGGTGATTTAAGGAATATGTGGGAAAACTTAGCAATTTCCTAAGCAAGCTAGGGAAAATCAATTTTATAATTATCTGTATGTCAATATTGTATTTTGTTGATATTGTTACATTTTTTTGAGGTTAAATAATTTTCAGAAATAATACTGTTATTTATAAATATATGTGAGCTTAAATTTGGTATCCTGGAAATAGAAGTTTATTCAAGACTGGGAGACTTCATGTATATTTTTCACATAAGTTTTTAAATGCCATTTTGGAACAGAGCATATGATATTTACTTTAAAAAATCTAAACTCTGAATATTTTTATGTCATTTTGCCTCCAGCATCCTGCTCCCCCCCATCAGATCTTGAAGATTTGAAATTTTCTACAATTTGGAAGAATGTTCCTGTTGGAAAAAATCACTTTTATGTTCATGGTTATTGTACCATTGGGATGCGTTTTGTTTTTGTTTTGTTTGGAACTATAAAATATGGCAAGGTTAATGATTTTGGTTAATTAAATAAATTTAAATGGTAATGTAAGTTCAAGTAATAAGTTTGTTTTGTGCAAATTTCATCAGAGAGGACTTTTATTGCTTTTAAGATTTTTAAAATGATTATTAATAGACTTTATTTTTAGGACAATTTTAGGTTTAGAGAAAAATTGAGCAGAAAGTAGAGTTTCCATGTATCGTCATTCCACCTGCACATAGTTTCTCGTATTTTTTTTGTTTTCCCCCTCTATTTTTAATATGTTGCTTTAGTGTGATATTTGTTATCATTGAAGAACCAACACTGATATATTATTCTTAACTAAAATCCATGGTTTACATTAGGGTTCATTATTTGTGTGGTACAGTTCTCTGGCTTAATGCATAATGTCATGTATTCACCATTACAGTATCATACAGAATAGTTTCACTGCACTAAAAGTCCTAGGTTCAACCTCCTTATCCCTCTCCCCCTCCTCTAAACCCTGGCAACTAATGATCTTTTTATCGCTATAGTTTTGCCTTTTTTAAGAATGCCATATAGTTAGAATCATACAGTATGTAGTCTTTTTTTTTTTTTTTAAGATTTATTTATTTATTTATCTCCCCTTCCCCCCGCCCCCTGCCCCCCTCCCCGGTTGTCTTTTCTCTGTGTCTATTTGCTGTGTTGTCTTCTTTGTCTGCTTCTGTTGTTGTCAGCAGCACAGGAATCTGTATTTCTTTTTGTTGCATCATCTTGTTGTGTCAGCTCTCCGTGTGGGTGGCACCATTCTTGGGCAGGCTGCCTTTCTTTCACGCTGGGTGGCTCTCCTTATGGGGTGCACTCCCTGTGCGTGGGGCTCCCCTACGTGGGGGACACCCCTGCATGGCACGGCACTCCTTGCTCACATCAGCACTGAGCATGGGCCAGCTCCACACGGGTCAAGGAGGCCCGGGGTTTGAACCGCGGACCTCCCATGTGGTAGGTGGACGCCCTAACCACTGGGTCAAGTCCGCTTCCCAGTATGTAGTCTTTTCAGACCAGCTTTTTTCATCTAGCAATATGCATTTAAGGTTCCCCCATATCTTTTCATGGCTTCATAGCTCATTTCTTTCTTATCACTGAACAATACTTCATTTATCACATTTAATACAGTGTGTCACTGGATATACTACAGTTTGTTTAGCCATTCTTCTATTTAAGGGCATCACGGTTGCTTCCACTTCTTGGCAGTTATGGATAAAGCATCTGTAAACATTCATGTGCAGATTTTTGTGTGGATAAGTTTTCAGTTTATGTGGGAAACTTCCTGGGAGTAAAACTGCTGAATAATATGGTAAGTGTATATTTAGCTTTGGAAGAAACTGCTAAACAGTCTTCCAAAGTGGCTGTGCAGAAGAGTTCCTGTTGTTGCACATCTTCACCAGGATGTGGTGTTGTCAGTGTTTTAGATTTCAGCTGTTCTAATAGGTGTGTAATGGTATCTCATTGTTGTTTTAAATTGCAGTTCCCTAATGACATATTATGTTGAGTACCTTTCCATATGCTTATTGTCTATCTTTATATCTTCTTTGGGGATGAGTCTACATTTTTTTTTTGCCCATTTTTATTTGATTTGTTTTATTGCTTAGTTTTAATAGCTCTTTGTATATTTTGGATATAAGTGCTTTATCAGACATGTATTTTATAAATATTTTCTCTCAGTCTGTGGCTTGTCTTTTTAGTCTCTTAATGCCTGTTCATTTTTATTCTCTCTTGTTCTATCAAATTTCAGTATTTTCTTTTGTTTCTTTTAATATATTAAGCATACTTTATATCCTGTATCTGGTAATCCCAGTATCTTTCTGATATCTATAATTTTTGCATATATGATATTGCAGTTTATTATTTGAAAGAACTTTTAAAAAATTTGTGGCTTATTTCCCCACGTGTTTGATGACTTTATTTTCATAATATATTAATTATATTCCTTGGGATTTTTATCAGAGGGAGTTCTTTAAGACTTGTGTTTAAAGAGCTTTCCTCCAGCGAGAATTTACATCTTCGTCTGCCAGGTGTCTGAGGGCATTATAAACCCCCAAACACTTTAAACTTTTGGTTTGGAGGTTTTACTGGTGTTCAGGTAGTATGAACTCCAGCTAAAAACTTTAGATATATGTGCTTATTATTAGGAATTCTTCAGTGGGAATTTATTTTTTAATTGTGCTTAGAACCAAAATATTGAGAGAGAGAAATAAACCCATTTTGTCCTGCCGTGGATTGCTTTTTGTTCTAATTCAGTCCCTTGGGGTTATTACTTTTTGGAGGGAAGCAGGCTTTATACAGGGGTGCCTGATCCACCTCCCAATCTTGCCTTATTCCCATGCAATTCACAACATATACATTTTTTCCCCTTTATTAGAGAAGTGGTTTATAGAACAATCATGCATAAAATACAGGATATCACCCCACTGTGCATTGGTGTGGAACATTTGCTAAAATTGTTGATAGCCCATTTTTATAATTACACTATTAATTAAAGTTCATGATTTACCTTAGGGTTCACTGTTGTATTAGTCAGCCAAAGAGGTGCTGATGCAAAATACCAGAATCTGTTGGCTTTTATAAAGGGAATTTATTTGGGGTAAAAGCTTACAGTTACAAGGTCTTAAAGAGTCCAACTCAAGGATACTTCCTTACCAAACTCTGTTACTGTGTGTTGAAGTAAGATGGCAGGTGACATCTGCAGGGGTTGAGCTTTCCTCTTCCCTCTTAATGCTCCATGGGTCTGGCTTCTTCTGATTTCACCTGTAGGCTGGCATAGGGCTCTTCTCTCTTTCTGGGGCTTGTTTCTTCCTGGGCTTATCTGCTCTAGTCTTTTCACAAAGCCAGCTGCAGATTTAACAGGTGAATGGCTCATCTTTCTTCCTGGGACCTCTGTCCTGTCTATGGAGCTATCTCCTCTCTCTATATCTGCTTATTCTGTGTCTCCTTGGTTGAGTGTCCATTTATATATAGCTCACAAAGGGTACTGAGTTACACTGTACTCGTCAAATCAAAGCCCTAATCTTGATATAATTTAATCAAAGACATCTCAGCTGAATTTAATACATTCAAAGGGTATCATGCCAGAGGAACAGATCAGTTTACAAACGTAATCTTTCTTTTTGGAATTCACAATCTCAAGCTGCCACAACTGTGTAGTGTAGTTAACATGCTTTTTTTTTTTGTATAATTTTTTTAACAAATCAGTTTTATTGATACATATTAATAAAGCATAAATTCATCCAAAGAGTACAGTCAGTGGTATTGATGTAATCACATATTTGTGCATTCATCACCCCAGTCATTTCCAGAGCACTTTCATTATCAGTAATAATAATAAGCAAAAAACAAGTCATCACCCCTCAATCTCTTTATGCCTAGCCTGCTATACACAGCTGTTATTCTTTTTTCTTCTCTCTATTATATTTGTATTTATACTTTAAGTCTTATGCAATATCTCCCATGTTTGTGTTTTACATGAGGTTTTACTATCTTATACAGTCCCATGTTAAAGTTTTTACCTTTCTTTCTAGTAATATACATGACCTTAGACTTCCCCTTCCACCACTGTCATATCCATACAATAGCACTGCTGGTTACAAACACCATGATATACTTTGACCATTTCTTTTCAGTTCCAAGATTTACAGACTTTTTTTTTTTTTTTTTTACCAATTCTGCATAGAATAATCCTCAGCTTTCCAGTCTCAACCCTGCTCCTATTTTCTGGTGACCAGTATTCTAATTATTAACTCAGGAGTTCATACAATATATTTAGTTCTAATAGTACAGTCATATGGTATTTGTCCTTTAGTTCCATGGTTTAAAATTTTTTTTACTGTTACTGTATATACAATTAATATTTCCTCTTTTAATCATATTTCAGGTAGATATTTCAGAGCTGTTAATTGTGTTCACAATTTTGTGCTATCATCACCACCATCGATGACCAAAATATTTCTGTAATTACAAATAGGCACTCTATACAAGCCTAACTACCCATTCCCTGTTTCCCTCCCCCCATCCCCTGCTAACCTATGTTCTGGATTCTGAGTCTCTGAGTTTGCTTATTTTAATTGATTAAAATCATTAAGTTCATACAGTACCCGTGCTTTTGTGTCTGGCTTATTTCACTCCACATAATGTACTCAGGGTTCATCCATGTTGTCACATGTATCAGGACTTCATTCCTTTTTATGGTTAAATAATTCGTTATATATGTACATATGTATACATGTATATGCATATACACACACACACATATATATACATGTATATACCACATTTTGTTTAATGATCCAAGAAACTGTTTTGTATAATTGCAGTCTTTTTAAATTTATTGAGACTTCTCTTGTGACACAGCATGTTATCTGTCTTGGAGAAGGATCCATGAGCCCTTGAAATAGTATATCCTGCTGTTTTGGGGTGCACATTTTTCATGTTATTTAAGTTCTCTGTTTATCCTATGTCCAGATGTTCTATCCAATACTGAGAGTATGTATTGAAGTCTCCAACTATTATTGTAGGGACATATATTTCTCCCTTCAGTTTTGCCACTGTGTGCCTTATGTATCTGGGGGCATTCAGGTTAGGTGCATAAATTTTTGGTATAGTTATTTCTTGGTGAATTGCCCCTTTTATTAATATATAATAACCTCCTTTATCCCTTATAACAGTTTTGCATTTGAAATCTCTTTTGTCCGATACTAGCATCACTACTCCAGCTCTTTTTTGGTTACTAATGGCATGGAATATTTTTTTCCAACCTTTCACTTTTAGGCTGGTCATGTCTTTATGACTCAGGCGAGGTCTCTTATAGACAACATATAGACAGCTCATATTTTTTAAATCCATTCTATCAGTCTGTGTGTTTTGATTGGAGAGTTCAATTCATTAACATTCTATGTTATTACTGTAAAAGCATTACTTCATCCATTTTGTCCTTTGGCTCTCTCTTGTCATATCATTTTATTGTCTGTCTTTTTATCCTTTTCGTTTATACTTCCTAATAATCTTCATATCTAAACTCTTCTCCAAATCTCTCACCCTTGTTTTTTCCTTTTAGGCTACAGCACTCCTTTTAGTATCTCTTGTAATTCTAGTTTTTTGGTAATATTTTGTCAGTTTTTGTTTGTCTCTGAAGACTTTGCACTCACCCTCATTTTTTTTTTCCTATTTTTTTGAATATATATATTTTTTATGACAGGAGTTGTAAACTTATAAAACAACCATGCACATGTGCAGAATTCCCAAACAACACCCCTCCATCAACACACCACAATGTGATATGTCATTTGCTACAGATAAAATAATATCATCTGATTGTTACCATGTTCATAGTGTACATTTGGCTCACATTTTCCATACTGCCTCAGTATCAACACAGTACATCTTTTATATAGATGAAAATATTATATTGTTACAACTAACCACAGTCCATAGGTCCCTCCAGCTGTATTTTTCCCATGTTTCGCTACATTCCCAACACCCTGCAGTAGTGATACACAATTGTTCTAGCTAACAAAGGTCACTCTTGCATCTGTACCATCACCCACAATTCACATCCACCTCTTGGTTTACTGTATTATCTACTTCCTAGATTATTCTCTAGCATTCTGTCAATTGGCATTTACATCCCTAGACTACCATTTTCAGCCACATCCGAATTTATAAACTAGCTGTTACTCACTGTGTGTTACCATCCACTCTATACATTGCCATACCTTTATAGTAAAGCTAATTAAAACTTCTACATACATTAAACATCAGTAGTCCACTCAGTCCTTTCTCATCTCTTTTAAAAATCCACCATCTACCACCAGGTATTGAAGATATTTTCTTACAATTTCTTCCAGAAGTTTTATGGTTCTTTTATTTTTAGTTTTTTGAACCATTTTGAGTTAATTTTTGGATAAGGTATGAGATAGGGGTCCTCTTCTTTCAGCTATGGATGTCAGTTCTTTCAGCACCTTTTGTTGAATGGATTGTTCTGCCCGAGCGGTGTGACTTTGACAGGCTAGTCAAAAATCACTTTACCATATCTGTGAGGGTCTGTTTCTGAACCATAAATTTGGTTCCATTCATCTATTGTGTCTGTCTTTAGGCTAGTACCATGCTGTTTTGACCACTATCGGTAGGTATTATGATTTAAAGTCTGGAGATGAGGGTTCACTTTTCCTTTTTATGAAGTTTCTCGCTATTCAGGACTCCTTACCCTTCCAAATAAATTTAGTGATCGTGTTTCCAATTTTTTCTTTAATGCTGGTGGAATTTTTATCGGGATTACATTAAATTGTTATATCAACTTGAGTAGAATTTACATCTTTTGAGCATGTAATGTTCTTCCAGTTATTTAGGACTTTTTAAATTTGTTTTAACACTGAGTTGCAGTTTTCTGAATACAAGTGCTTTACATCATTGGTTAAGTTTATTCCTGACTATTTGGGTTTTATCTGTCATTTTATTTTCACCACTCTTTTGACACTTTTAGTTACTTTTATTGATGTAATCTTCATTTCTAGACTCTCTCCCAGGCCCCTCTCTCCTGTCTCTTCTTTTCAGGCTCTAGCATGCCCTTTAGTTTTTCCTGAAAATCTGATCTCTTGCTTAGAAATTCTCTCAGTTTCTGTTTATCTGTGAATATTCTAATTTCACCCTCATTTTTGAAAGACAGTCTTGCTGGATATAAGATTCTTGGTTGGAAGTTTTTCTCTTGTAGTATCTTAAGTATATCAGACCACTTAAATATATCTTGCCTATGTGGTTTCTGGTGAGAAATCATCACTTAATCTTATTGGATATCCCCTATATGTTATGCATTGCTTTTCTCTTGCTGTTCTCAGAATTCTCTCTTTGTCTTTGGCATTTGACATTCTGATGAGTATGTGTCTTGGAGTTGGTCTATTTGGATTTTTTTGGATGGGAGTATTTTGTGCTTCTTGGACAGGGATATCTATGTCCTTCAATAGGCTTGGGAAATTTTCTACCATTATTTCTTTAACTATTCCTTGTGCCCCTTTTCCCTTCTCTTCTCCTTCTGGGGCACTCATGACATGCATGTTTGTATGCCTTTTGCTGTCATTTAGTTCCCTGAGACCTTGTTCAATTTTTTCCATTCTTCATCTGTTCTTTTGTATGTTCACTTTCAGAGGCCATTTGTTCACGCTCATGAATCCTTTCTTCCTCCTTCTCAAGTCTGCTATTATATGATTCCAATGTTTTTTAAATTTCATTTCTTGCACCTTTCATTCCCATAAGATCTGTTTTTCTATGTATGCTTTCAAATTCTTCTTTGTGCTCATCCAGTATCTTCTTAATATCCTTAATCTCTTTAGCCATCTCATTGAATTTATTAAGGAGATTTGTTTGAACATCTATAATTAGTGGTCTCAACTCCTTTATGTCATCTGGAGGCTTATGTTGTTCCTTTAATTGTGCCATAGCTTCGTGTTTCTTGGCGTGGATTGTAATTTTCTGTTAGTGTCTTTGCATCTGGCTTACTAGAGTATTCTGGGTACAGTTTTTCTCTTAGGGCTTCCTATCCTTTCTCCCTTGCTGGTTTTGCAGTAGGAGCCAAGCATGTAGTTGGTGCTGTAAGCTGTAGAGGCTCCAGCTGCCCTTATGCACCAGGGACCAATGAAGCTTCTCTCAATTTTCTCCTTTGCCAGGGGTAGGGACAGAGTCACAACTATGTGGAATAATCCAAGTGCAGGCCTAGACTGTAGTGGCCCAGAGAGACTAATGAAGCTTCACATCCCTTTCTCTGCTGCCTGGGGCAGGGATGGAGCTTCAGGTATGGGAAGCAGTCTATGCAGTGCGGGTCCAAGATGACTGCAGTTGCCCTGGTAGACTTCTGATTTTCAGTCTGTTCCAGCCAAAGTTACCTGCAGTTACCTGTATAGGCTGCTGCAGGGCTGGCGGGGCTGAAGCCTAGGCAAGGGCTGCATGGTGATCTGCATCAAAGATACTTGTTCCTGTTGACACTGAGAGTTTCAGTCAGCCTGGCTTCCCCTGAGGCTGGGGGAGGAATCAAAATGGTGGCTACAGGCCTGTTTCTGACTTGGGCTGGTTTACACCCCAGCTGTTCCCAGGGTTATCTCTTAGCCAACAAGACTACCAATCAGTAGCTGAAATTGGCAGCCAACCGTATCTTCCTCCCCTGTTTCTGGGAAATGGAGCTTCCACTTCCAGCCACAGAATAGCTCCTGGGGCAGCTCATGCCACCAGAGTAGGATAATCACTGGCCTCCACAGCTTGCCCGGTAATTTCCTGGAGAGGCTGGCACAGGTCCTCATAGCTTCCTTCCTGCTGGAGGTGGCACTGGGGCCTAGGCTAGATTTGCAGTTCTAGATGGACAGAAACTGGTCTCCACCAGCCCTGGAATTCTCAGTCTGCCCCTCTTCCCCTTGTGCCAGGCCTGGAGTTAAGATGTTGTCTCCCAGCCTCTTTCTGACTTGGACAGGCTCAAACTTTAGCTGTTCTCAGGATTATACTGTAGCCCACTGAATTTACTTATCATAGCTGATATTGGTCCCCAGCCCCTCTTCCTCCCCCATTTTGGGGAAGTGGAGCTTTCAATTCCAGCCACAGAACAGCTCCCGAGGTGGCTTGTGCCTCCAGTGGAGGATGGGCACCAGCCTCCGCACGCAGGTGGAGCACTCTACTTATGAGTCTTCTCTGTAGATGGGCAGTTTCCTCCTTCTACTCCTTCAAGGACATTGCAGGATGCCTTTCTGGTCTGCTGGAGCCCCCAAACAGGTGCTTCAGCTAGCTCCAGAGAGCTCTGGATGTTTGCTAACTGCCCTGTAGCAGGAGCTGACTCTAGGAGCTCCTTACTCCTCCGCCATCTTCCTGGTTCTCCTCTCCCTCATTTTTGAAGGACAGTTTTGCCAGATACAGAATTCTTGGCTGGCAGTTTTTCTCTTTCAGTTCCTTAAATACATTATAACACTTTCTTCTCGCCCCCATAGTTTCTGATAAGAGGTCAGTACTTAATCTTACTGAATTTCTCTTTATGTGATGCTTTGCTTTTCTCTCTCTCTCTCTTTTTCAGTGTATTTTAAAATTTATTTTTAAAAGATACTTAGATTACATTAAAAAAAATAATGGATTCCCATATGCCCCATTCCCCACACCTCCCACCCTTTCCCACATCAACTACTTCTTTCATTAGTTTGGTACATTCATTGCAGTTGATGAACATATTTTGGAACATTGCCACCAATCATGGATTATAGTTTAAATTGAAGTTTACACTCTAGTCCACTCAATTCTGTAGGTTATGGCTGTATATATAATGATCCATATGTGCCATTGCAGTGTCACTCAGGACAATTCTGAGTCTCTATACATTTGCTGCTTTCAGAATATGCTATTTATCTCTCATATTTGTCATTCTGAATAGGTGTGTCAGAGTAGTTCTGTTTGGATTCATTCTGTTTGGGGTGCATTGTCCTTCTAGAATATTGATATTTATGTTCTTCAGAAGGGTTGGGAATTTATTGGTCATTATTTCCTCAAATATTACTTCTGCCCCTTTTCCATTCTTTTCTCCTTCTGGGACACTGATAATACAAATGTTTGTGTGTTTCATGTTGGCATTCAGTTCCTAGAGACCCTGTTCAATTTTTCCCATTCTCTTTTCCTGTCTTTTCCAGTTCAGATGTTCTGTCTTCAAAATTGCATTTGTCCCTGCTGTATCATTCAGGACAACTCCAAGTCCCAAAAATGCCCCCGTATCACACCTGTTCTTCCCTCACCCTGCCCTCAGCAACTCCTATGGCCACTGTCTCCACATCATTGATATAGTTTCTTCCATTGCTAGAGTCACAATAATTCTTTAGTAGAATACCAGTAAGTCCAGTCTAATCCATATTTTATTCCTCCATCCTGAGGACCCTGGGATGGCGATGTCTCCTCCACCTCGAAATCAAGAGAGGGCTCAGATCTCACATGGCTGATAGATGGAATACTCCTGCTTGTAGTTATAGGCACTCTCGGTTCCCTGGTGTGGTGTTTGACCACCCTTACCCCCGTTAACTGACCTGGGTAAGTCCAGTGACCTGGAGAGTAGATGTTGCAACTCTTCTGAGCCTTATGGCCCAGCTGGCACATCGACAGTCCAAAGATTCAAGTCTCCTGAGCTTACACCAACCCCAGCGCCAACCACAGGGTCAGTAAAAGTGATGGAAGGGACATGTGCAGAGCAGTCACATGTGAGTCCAACTCCATCACACTCAGGAGCACAAATTCTAAAGTAGGGCCCACTGGCAAGGCACTGAACTCCAGGTCCATCTGCCATGACCATAGGACCTGGATGTCTCTGTGGCCCTCAGGAACACCACTACCTGGGGTTGTATCTACTTTGGCTGTCTCTGGGATCCTGGTGAGACATGTGTAAATTTGACCCCTCTGATGACCTCCAGAGTCATTTTGAAGTCTCTTAGCCACATAAACTTATTTGTCTTTATCATTTCCTCCTTTTATTCAAGGTCTTTTTCTAGTTGCATCAGCATCTGGTGCGTGTAGTAGTCCCTCAGTGCCAGGAAGGCTCATACCTGGGAGTCATGTCCCATGCTGGGACGAAGCTATACATTCACATGCTGAGTTTGGCTTAGAAAGTGTATTTTTAATATCATCTATCATGTCTTTCATTTCCATAAGGTCTGTTACTTTTCTTTTCAGGGTTTCAGATTGTTCTTTATGCTCCCCTAGTGTCTTCTTATCCCTTTATTTCTCTAGTCATATTTTCTTTAAATTCTTTGAAGTGATTTTGAAGAGTTGTGTGATTATCACTGATTGTCTTAAATCCTGTATCTCCAGGATATTTGGTTAGTTCTTTTGGCTGGGTCATCTCTTCCTGTGTTCTTATGGCTTTTAATATTTTGCTGATGTCATCTGAATATGTTGGTGAATTTACTCTGATAGCCAGTTTCTTGCCTATTTTTTTTTTTTATAGTTCTTTTTTGATATTTGGTTCAACTTACTCTAAGTCTTTAAAATTGCCTAGGTTGTTATCAAGATCAGGCCAGAGACTTACTAGTGAGGCACAGATTTTCTCCCAGGGATAGGATAAATTACCAGACTGGCCAGCAAATGGCACTTGTCAGTGCACCTTTACATGGATAGGTTTCAGTCTTTGCTTTCCTGTGTGCCTCTGTTCAGATTGGAGATTCAAAATGGGCTCTGGTGGCCTAATTTACTGATGAAAAGTACCCGACTCCCCTTCCCTTTTCCCTTGAACCAGCTGACAGGGAGGAAGAAGTCAGTTCCCCTCTTGGTTGGCTGCAGTGAGCCATGGGTTTTACTCCAGCTTAATGTCTAAGGGATGGGGGAGGAGAGTCCTTCCTGGCTACTAGGAGGGCTTGGTAACTGATATTTGCTGTTTTGGCTTCTTTGTCTCTTCCTCTCACCCTCCTGGCAACTGTGTAGCACTCTCTTGGTCTGCTGATCCCCAAAGAAGTTCCCTCAGACAGCTCTTGGCTCTTTTTCTGCTGTTTTTGAGAGAGCATTGAGCTCTGCCTGTTAGTCTGCCCCCATTTCCCCCCAGTCCTCTCCATTCCCTGATAAGTTTCAAGATAGTGAAGTGTGAGTTCTCAACTTCATTCTTCTTTTTCAATTTGGCTCTAGGTATTTGGGATCCCTTACCTTCCATATAAATTCGATGGTTGGAGTTTCCATTTCTGCAAAGAAGGTTGTTGGAATCTTGGTTGGGATTGCATTGTATGTATAAATTGCTTTCGGTAGTATTGGCATTTTGACTATATTTCCTCTTTTAGTCTATGAACATGGAATATCCTTTCTTTAATTTATTTTAGTAATATTTTCTAGTTCTTAAATCTTGACTAGATTTATTATTAGTTATTTAGTTCTTTCAGTTACTGCTGTGGATAGAAATTATTTTTTTAAATTTCTTGTTGTGATTGTTCATTGCTTGTGTATACAAATACCAAGCTACCTTGCTGAATTCATTTATGCTCTATAAGTTTTGTTGTGGATTTTTCAGGGTATTCTGTAAATAGGATCTTATCATTTTCAAATGGGGAAAGTTTTTCTTCTTTCTTTACCATTTGGATGCCTTTTTTTTCTTTTTCTTGCTTAATTGATCTGGTTGGAACTTCCAGAACAGTGTTGAATAACAGTGGTGATGGTGGTCATCTTTTGTTGTTTCCAATTTCAAAGGGAAAGGTTTCAGTCTTTCACCTTAAAGCAGAATGTTATTTGTGGGCTTCTCATATTACCCTTTATCCTGTTGAGGACGTTTACTTCTATTTCTAGTGCTCTAAGTGTTTTTATGAAGAAAGGATGCTGACTTTTGTCAAATGCCTTTTCTGTATCGATTAAGATGATCATGTTTTTCCCCCCTTTATGCTGTTACTATGGTATAGTTCATTAATTGATTTTCTTTTGTTGAGGCATCCTAGGATAAATCCTACTTGATTATGGTATATAATTCTTTAAATATGCTATTGGATTTAGTTTGCTGGTATTTTTTTGGCTTTCTGCACCTATATTCATTAGAGAAATTGGTCTGGTATGAGGGTGATTTTGCTTTTAGAGAATGAGTAAGGGAGTGTTCCCTTCTCTTCAATATTTTTAAAGAGTTTGAACAGAATTGGAATTAAATCTTCTTGGAATGTTAGGTAGAACTCCCCTGTGAAACCATTTGGTCCTGGGCTTTTCTTTGTTGGGAGGTTTTTGATTACCAATTCAATGCCTTCACCAGTAATTGGTTTGTTGAGATCTTCTTTTTCTTCTTGAGTCAATGTAAGTAGTTTGTGTGTTTCAAAGAATTTGTCCATTTCATCTGGGTTATCTAAATTACTGGCATACAGTTCTTCATAGTATCCACTGATAATCCTTTTTATTTCAGCAGTGTTGGTGGTAATGTTCCCTTTTCGTTTCTTGTATCATCTTTTTTCTTTTACAGTCTAGCTAACGGTTTGTCAATTTTGTTGTCTTTGCAAAAAATGAGCTATTGGTCTTGTTGATTCTGGTTTTTTTTTTGCTTTCTGTTTCATTTATCTGTGCTCTAATCTTTGTTATTTCTTTTCCTTGCTTTTGATTTACTTTGCTCTTTTTCTAGTTCTTCCGGTTTTGATGCTAGGTCTCTGATTTAAAGTCTTTCTCCTTTTTTAATATAGATACTTCCTTCTCAGCCCTGCCTTCACTGCATCCCATAAGTTTTGGTATGTCATATTTTCTTTTTCAGGATATTACCTAATTTTGCATCTTATTTCCTCTTTTCACCTATTGGTTGTTTAAAGTATATTGTTTAATTTCCACATATTTGTAAATTTTCCCTTTTCCCCTGTTACTAATTTCTAGCTTCATTTTTTTGTGGTCTGAGAATATATATTGTATGATTTAAATATTTTTCAATTTATTGAGTCTTGATTTGTGACTCAATATGTAGTCTATCCTGGAGAATGACCCATTTGTCCTAGAGAAGAATGTGTAGTCTATTTTTGTTGGGTGCAGTGTTCTATATTTGTCTGTTATGTCTAATTCATTTAGTGTATCAGTCAAGTCCTGTATGACCTTATTGATCTTCTGACTAGATGTTCTGTTCGTTACTGAAAGTGGTCTGTTTCCTACTCTTAATGTAGACCCATCAGTTTTTCCCTTCAAATCTGTCAGTATTTGCTTTATATATTTTGCGGCTCTGCTCTCAGGTGCATTTCGTAATTGTCCCCTTTATCAGTATGTAATGGCCATCTTTGTCCTTTGTGTTTATTTTTTAATATGTTTTTAAATTTATTTTTAAAAGTTATTTAGATTATATAAAATGTTACATGAAATAATAGGGATTCCCATATGCCCCCCTTTTCCCGTATTAACAACTTCTTTCATTAGTGTGGTACATTGAATTGATGCAATTGAAGAACACATTTTAGAGCCTTTCCACACAGCATGGATTGTAGTCTACATTGTAGTTAACACTTTCTCCCACTCTCTTCTGTAGGTTATGGCAGGATATATATTGTCCTGTATCTGTCTTTGCAATGTCGTTCAGGACAATTCCAAGTCCCCAAAATACCCCCATATATACCTCTTTTTCCCTTTCCCTGCCTTCAGTAACTCCAGTGGTCACTGTCTCCACATCAGTGATATAATTTCATCTATTGCTAGAATCACAATAAGTCTATAGTAGAATACCAGTAGGTCCACTCTAGTCCATATTTTATTCCCCAGTCCTGAGGATTCTGGGATGGTGATGCCCACTCCACCTCTAATTGAGAGGGGGCTTTGATCCCATATGGCTGATGGATGAGAATCTCTTGCCTGCAGTTTTAGATTCTCTCGGTTCCTTGGTGTGGTGGTTGTCAGTCATTACCTCCTTGTTAGCTGTCCTGGGTGAGTCCAGTGAAATAGAGAGCAGGTGTTGCAACTCTGCTGAGGCTCAGGGCCTGGTTGGCCAATATTGGTATAGCTATGTCAGCTATCTCTTAGTTACTACTTAAGTGGTATGTATTTTTTCCCATCCTTTCACTGTCAGCTTACTTGTATTTTTTACTTTGTCCCTTGCAGACAGTGTATAGTTTGGCCATGCTTTTTTTTATCCATTCTGCCACTCTCTGTCTTTTACTGGAGTGTTTAATCCATTTACATGTAAAGTTACTTCTGATAATACAGGTCTTTCTTCTGCCATTTTGCTATTTAGCCTTTTTAAATCTAATACCTCTTTTGTCCCTCACTTCCTCTAAAGCATACTTTTTATATTTATTTGCTTCCTTGTCTTGTATCATATTGAGTACTTTCTCATTTCTATCTGGATATATTTTTCATCTGTTTTCCTTGAGACTTACCATTAGGTTAAAATTTAGCATTCTAAATATGTAACAGTTGTATTTGGTTTGATACCAACTTAACTTCCTTAACATGTGCATTTACTATTTCTTTACCCCTCTATCCCCCCCCCCCATTTTTTTGTACTTGTTACCACTGACATCTTTGTATACTGTAGGTCCAAAAATCTAGACTTATTACTTTTTATGCATTTGTAGTTTAGCACCTGTAGGAAGTAAGAAGTGGAGTTGCAGACCAAATAAAACAATATAATTATACTGGCATTTATGATTTTCCAAATGGTTATCTGTATATATTCTTTACTTCTTTATGCTGCTTTAAACCACTATCAGGGGATGTTTCACTTCAGTCTAAAGAACTCCCTTTAGCACTGCTTGTAGGGCAGATCTAGTAGTGATGTACTCTCTCAGCTTTTGTTTATTTGAGAATGTCTTAATCTCTCCCTTACTTTTGAGAGTCTTGCAGGATTTAACACTCTTGGCTGACAGTTTTCTTTCAGCACTTTCTCACTGCCTTCTTGCCTACATGGTTTCTAATGAGAAATTGACACCTTACTTGGATTCCCTTGTATGTAACATGTTGCTTTTCTCTTGCAACTTTCAGAATTCTCCTTGTCCTTTGCATTTGGTAGGGTAGTCACTGTATGACAGGGTGTGTTTTTCTTCATGTTTATCCTGTTTTGTGTTATCTGAGCTTCTCGTAGGTGCATATTCACATCTTTTGCTATGTTTGGGAAGTTCTCTTTTATTTCTTTTACTATTCCTTTCACCCCTTTTTGATGGTGTTGCATACCCATCTTAGGCTGTTTTTGCTTTTAATATTTCTTGTTTTCTTTCTTGTGTTCAACCGGACTCAGTCCCAGTATCTTGTCTTCAAGTTTACTGATTCTTCTTCCTATTGCAGTCTGCTCTAGAAACCTGCCTGGACATACTTCGTTTCACTTATTGTGTCTTCAGCTCCAGTAGTTCTGTTTGGTTCCTTTATAAAATTTCAGTCTGCTTGATTAGACTCTCATAATTGTTTATTCACTGCTTTGCTGTTCTTTCTCTGTATCTTCCTTCATCTCCTAAAGCATTTTTAAGATCAGTTTTTTAAAAGGTTTGGTTTGTCCACATTTTCATCATCTTTGTTAATATTTTCAGTACTTTTATCCTCTTCCTTTACATGGGCCATCATTTCCTGTTTCTTTGTCTTACTTTCTTTTTTTGGACATTGTACATCTTAATTTTTTAAAATGTTAATTCTGGGATTTCCTCCCTGTGCTCTCTGTTTCCTCGATTTGTAACCAGCTGATGATAAGACAGTTTCTTGAGCTTTAGCCCTCTTATTAGGAAGGTATGCCCAAGGTGAATATGCTGTTTAGGGTTTTTCTTGTCTTACTGGGCCTCTGTCTTGTCCCGGGATTTTCTTTTTAGTTATTTTGGAATTTCCCTCTTTATAGAGGTTTGGTTGTACCCTCTTTCCCAGGTGAAAAACCTCCCTTTCTTGGGTAGCTGGCAAGCCTTTCACCCAGACTGTCTGCCCTATGGTTTTTACATTTGTTTCATTGCCACAAGCTGCTTTTTCCTAGAGGGCAGATCCTGGCAGGAAGGTCACCCTGGGGAGGACTTTCCCAACCAAAGCAGGGCCAGGGACCCACTAAGGGGCACAGATTGTCTCCAAAGTGTCCTGTGGAGGGGGTCAGGAAGAGTGCCCAAAACTTCTCAACAGCTTTCCAATGTTGAGCTTTGCTGGCCTGCCCAGCAAATACAGCCCTTCAACTAACTTTCCCCCACAGCCCCAAGGAACCCTACGTCTTAAACTTTCACTGCCCCTGCCTTTGTCTGGAGAGAGTTGAAATAATGGCTGCAGCTATTTTTGTCTGGGATGGGTTGAAACAAAAGCTGCTCTAGAGTTGGGACCCACCAATCTGAATTTGCTAATAAAGCTATGATCATTGGGGAAGAGGATTTTTAATGTCCCTTTCTGTCAGCAGAAGCTAGCCAGGGACTGGACCTCACAGTGACCGGCTGCAAGAGTGAGGCATGGGCCCCGGTAGCCATTATGCTTCGAGAGTAATTTATAGTTCTTTACTATTATTTATCAGTCTCTTCTTCCTGCTCTTCCCTGGATGTTGTTAAGTGTTTCTCTGTCATCTGGAGTTTCTGAATAAGTTGTTTCAGACAGTTCCTGCCTGTTTAATACTTGTTTTGGCAGAGGGACTGAATCCTGGAGCTCCCTACTCTGCCATCTTCCCAGGAGTTCCCCAAGTCATTCACTTTTTGACCACATGTACTTTTACTTGTACTTTTGAAACAAGTGTCCAGAGATACACTTCAGCACTTGTTTACCTCTCTGGCAATTCAGAGGATGTAGGACAGCCAAAATAATCTTGAAAAAGAACATGTGTGAGGACTCACACTTTGTGACTTCAAAACATGCTATAGATCTCCACCCACTGATGTAACACACTATGACATGATGAGCACTCACACACTCCCTAGAAGCCGGCCCCAGGTGCACCCTGTGCCAGATGCCCCCCGTCAAACATCTTAAACCAGTAATCCTTCCGTACCGTATTTTCTAAAAAGTTTTCTCAACATTATATCTTCAATTACATACCTGACAATCTTCTGTGTTCACTTGCTCCTCCCCAACTCTCCTCCCCATTCCTTGGACCATCTGCCCCATCCTCCCAACTCAGGCCCTCCTCAAGCCTGCAAAGCCCAACCCAGTAGTATACCTATACCTCCATCTTTTCCCTTCACTGCCCAAGTACTTACCTCCATTTTATCATAGATTTTGCCCATGTGGGCATTGGCTCACCACGTTTCCCTGCCCCCCGCCCCCCCCCCGCCCATTTCCTGTAAGCCTGCCTTCCAATCTCCAGCTCTCTGAGACAGCTTGATTTTATTAGTTCATATCAGAGGGGTCATGTATTTGTCCTTTAATATCTGACTTCCTTCACTCAAAAAGAGGTTGTGTAGACACTGAGGAAGAAATGGAAGAGATTGCCTTGCCACTGTACATATAGGGCAACATCTATTACAGTGATGAAAGGCAAAATGTCAAAAAAAATTTTTAAGGCATTTTTCATGTTTTTAATGCCCCAACTTATTTTAGTTTTTCTCAAATATTATGTAATCTATTTCTAATCATTAAACCAATCATTACTGTTTATTTTTCTATTAATTCAATTTGGCAATATATTAGACTTCAATTTTGAAGAAGTTTTGGATCACAGAGGGGTTCAACTATGGCAGGGGAGGAACACTGATGTGGAGTGTCATTGATGGGGGATGCATGGGCGGGGGGCAGTTCTCCAGGGCATACATATAGGTTATATAGATATGTTCGGATATTCGTTGGGTATTGACGTAGAGGGTAGAGTATCACATGACAACTGAGGAAGTGCTGAGTTCCCATTCTGGAAAACTCTGTCACACTCCCCAGCCGAGCAGCAACAACCCCCCAAGTATGAGGGCAAAGACCAGAGAAGGAAGATGATCCAGTGATAAGCCCTTAATACTGATGACTATACTTATAAGCCTGTGTACTTGAAATTTCAACTCAGCCTGGAGCTGCAGGGTGCCTAAGAGTTACCTCTTGAGAACCTCCATGTTCCTCAATGTGGCCCCTCTTTAAGCCAAACTCAGCATGTAAATACATTACCTTCCCTCCAGCATGGGACATGACTCCCAGGGATGAGCCTCCCTGGCGCCGAGGGATTACGGCTGTATACCAGCTGGTAATGCAACTAGAAAAAGACCTTGAATAAAAGGAGGAAATAGTAAAGACAAATGAGTTTATATGGCTGAGAGACTTAACAATGAGTCAGGAGATCATCAGAGGGTTCATATTTACGCATATCACAGCATGATCTCAGAGACAGCTGAAATAGATACAACCCCAGGTAGGGGTGCTCCTGAGACACCCAGGCCCTACAGTCATGGCAGAGAGCTCTGCCATGGGCCCTACTTTGGAATTTGTGCTTCTGAGTGTGATGGAGTTGGACTCAAAATATGACCTCTATACATATGCCTCTTCTTTCACTTTTAGTGAACCTATGCTTGGTTCTGGGGTTGGTATATGCTCAGGAGACTTGAATCTCTGGACTATGCATGTGCCAGCTGGGCCCTGAGCCTCAGAAGAGGTCCAACACCTACTTTCCAGGTCATTGGACTTACCCAGGTCATCTAACAAGGAGGGGAGGATGGTCAACCACCACACCAAAGAACCGAGAGAGTCTACAGCTGTAAGCAGGAGAATCCTATCAGTCAGTTGCGGCGGCTTGCTTGGTCGGTGGTGGTGGGGTCTGGCTGCAGACGAGGGGTCGGTCCGGCTTGGGACGAGGGGTCGGTCCGGCTTGGGACGAGGGGTCGGTCTCACAGGGGTTGCGCGGTTCGGTTGACGGGGTCACCCGGCGAAGCCGGCGATGAAGGGGTTGCCCGGAGAAGCAGGCGACGAACTGGGGACAAGGGAGGCCAGGCCCTTGTCAGGGGCTCTCAGGACTGGAGGGCACACGGCAGAAGAACTACCGCGGAGACGAGGTAAACACGCAGGTCTAATTTTATTGAGGAAGTGGCTACAGTTTTATAGGGGCTGGGGAAGGCTGATTGGTCGAAGCTTATGCCATGTTCTGATTGGTTGCCACAAGCAGTTACTGGGGAGAAAGGTCGGTGGGAGGTACTGGAAGGGGGAGGGGTGGTGGTTAGGGATTGGCTGTTGCTGTTGCTGGGGGAAGTGGCAGGGTTTAGGGATTGGTGGCTGCTGTTGCTGGGGTAGAGGGCAGACTTGAGTTTCCCACCTTGCGCCTGGCTGTTGCTGCTGTCGGGGGGAGGGGAAAAGGCAGACTGGAATCTTCTGCCCTGCGCCTGCGCAGGGAGAAAGAAGAAGAAGGGTGTTGCCTCATAAGGCATCGTGTGGCGCTATCTGGGAGGAGGGGCGGCCGCGGAAGCATGGCTGCCGAGAAGGGGAGACCCGAGGGCACTCTGCGCCCATGCCGAGCTCCCTTCAGGGGTGGCGGTGAGTCCGACCAGCCACCCTATTATGGGGGCAGCGGCTTGGAATTAGGCCTACCGCGGCTGCTCCCCTGCCAGGCCAGCAAACCACACTTCAGCCCAAGGGGTGACCGCAGTCAGTCATTTGGGATCTCAGCCCCCTCTCGATTTAGAGGTGAAGTGGGCATCACCATCCCAGGGTCCTCAGGATAGAGGAATAAAATATGAATTAGACTGGAGTTACTGGTATTCTACTATAAAATAATTGTGACTCTAGCAATGGAAGAAATTATATCACTGATGTGGAGACAATGGCCACAGGAGTTAGTGAAGGTAGTGTGAGGGAAAAAGAGGTGTGATATGGGGGTGTTTTCAGAACTTGGCATTGTCCTGAATGATACTGCAGGGACAGATGCAGGATATTATATACCCTGCCATAACCCACTGAATGGACTGGGAGAGAGTGTAAACTATAGCGCAAACTATAATTCTCATTGTGTAGCAGTGCTCCAAAATGTATTCTTTAAATGCAATGAATGTACCACACTAAAGAAAGAAGTTGATGTGGAGGGAGTAGGGCTTGTGGGGAGTGAGGTATATGGGAATCTCTTATATTTTTTAATGTAGCATTGTGCTATTTATGTAACTTTAAAAAAGATAAAAAATAAAAGTATTATAGAACCTACAGCAATCAAGAGAGTGAGGTACTGGCATAGGCTAGCTATATAGATCAATGGTTAGAACTAAGAGTATAGAAATACATCCTCATATTTTTGGCCAGTTGATTGTAGTGCCAATCCAAAGGACAGAGAACAGTCTTGTCAATAATATTAAACCGATGTCCTAAGACAAAAAATATTGTACCCCTACTTCACACCATATATACAAATTAACTCAAAATAGACCATAGACCTAAAAGAGATGAAATTTTGAAACTTTTAGAAGAAATTTTAGGAATAAATCTTTGTGTCCTTGGATTATGTAATGGTTTCTTAGGTGTGAAACCCAAAACACAAAGCAACCAAAGAAGAAATAAATTGGAATTCTCAAATTTCAAAACTTTTGTGCTTCAAATGACAGCACCAAGAAATTGGAAAAGCATTTCACAGAACAGAAGAAAATATTTACACGTGTTTGGTAAGTTACTTGTATTCATAAAACAAATCAGCAATAAAAATAGAATTCAATTAAATTATGTGCAAAGGCATTGAATAAACATTTCTCCAAAGAAACTATACAATAAGCACAGGGAAAGACGCTTAATATTGCCACTATGGAAATGCAAATCAGAACTACAGTGAAAGGACAGCACAGTAATATGTCTAAAATAAATATGACTTAATAGCAAGTATTGCTGAGGATGTGGCAACATTGAAACCCTCATACATTGTTGATAGGATTGTAAAATGTGGCATTCCCTTTGAAAAACAGTATGATTCTTCAAAATGTTAAATGTAGAGTTACTATATGCCCAGGAATTCCACTCCATGGTATATATCCAAGAGATCTGAAAAAATATATGCATACAAAAATCTTTACAAAGAGTGTTCATAGAAGCATAACTCATAAAAGCGAAAGTGGCAACAACCTACATGTCCATCAAATGAAGAGTTCATAAACAAAATTGGTATATTCATACATTGGAATGTTACTCAGCCATAAAAATTAATGAAGTACTGTACCAGGCTACAACATGAATAAATCTTAAAAAGTCCATGTCAAGTGAAAGAAACCAGTCCCAAAAGTTTGCATATTTTATTATTCCATTGATATTGGTGTCCAGATTAGGCCAACCACAGAAACACAAAAAATAGGTTGGTGGTTGTCAGGGCCTGGGGGGAGGGAGGAATGGTTTTCTCTTTGGGATGATGAATGTGTTCTAAATTAAATGGTGGTGATGAATGCACAACTCTGTGAACAGACTAAGAACCATTTAATTGTACACCTTTTAAGTATATTTTTTAAGGGTGAATTTTATGACGTGAACTATGTTAGTAAAGCTTCTATTTAAAAAAATTTGGTGTATATTACCTTGAATTCAATAAACTCTGATTTGAGACTGTTTAAACAAGTAAATAACCATAATGAAAAATTGATAATCTAGAGATGGATTTCACATTTAAAGAGGGGTAGTAAAATCCAAAAGTTCAGATTGAAAAAAAAAAATGGGGAGAGGTGGCTGGGAAGGGGAAAATAATAATTGCTTTGGCAGTATCCTTATCTCAGAGTGTTTTGTTCATAATGTTCTTAAAGGTGTGCCACACCTTTTTAAAATCTTTATTTAAAAGTTAACATACATAAAGAAAAGTGCCCAAAATAAAGATAAACAGTTGAAGGGTTTATTTGAAATTGAATACTCATGTAACCACCACACAAGCTCAAGGATAAAGCATTGCCAATACTACAGAAGCTCTTTTCCTATTTTCTTGTATTTGGATGTCTTCCTCTCCAAAGGAACTACTATCCTGACTTTTATGGTAATACCTTCCTTTAAAAAAAACCTGTTTACTATGTAATCATACCACTCAAAATAATAATATATATATATTTTGGTAACCAGATGGCATCTGTCATTAGTTACTTCCATATCATTTATATATAACTGGATTTTGGGGGGCACTTTTTATGTTTGTGAGATTAATCCATGTTTTTGTATGTCATTGGGGTCATTCAATAATTTCATTTTTGAATAATATTCCAATATAAAATATATGTCAACATTTATCTACTCTACTGGATTTTTTTCCCCCCAGTTTTCATCTATGGTGAATAATATTCCTATAAAATTATCCTATGATTTGTTTAAAAAATATATATATATACTCATTTTGACTGTGTGTCTGCCTAGGAGGGGAATTTCTGGGCCATAGGGATTAATATACTTTTTGTCTTTTTTTTTTTTATTTTTCCCAACACATAGATGGGACAGGATCTTGGTTACAATTAGTTTATTTCATTTCAGGAAGAAGGGAGTGTGAGAGAATGAAAACAGGGGAAAACTAACATGAAGTTACTTTACTGAGGTAGCTGTTATATGTGCTGGAAGCTAAAAAGCTGTCAGAAAGAGTATCGGTATACTTTAACTGTAGGACATGAGGCTGGAGTAGGCTCCATGATAATAGAGAAAGCCTTTGGACAGAATGTGGAGAGACAGACTGCTCAGGCTTGTGATGGGGTGCCATTACAACACTAAAATTGAGCTTGCAGGAAACTACCTACTGATGAGATCCTTAAAAAAATTTAAATCTTTTTTTTATTATCTTTTTTTAAAAGATACATATATCACACAAAATGTTACATTTAAAAAATATGAGGTTCCTATATACCCCATTCCCAACACCCCCCCTCTCCTCCCACATCAACCGCTTCTTTCATTAGTGTGGTACATTCATTGCATTTGATAAATACATTTTGGAGCACTGCTACACAATGAGAATTATAGTTTACTCTGTAGTTTACACTCTCTCCCCGTCCATTCAGTGGGTTATGGCAGGATATATAATATCCTGCATCTGTCCCTGCAATATCATTCAGGACAAATCCAAGTCCCCAAATTGTCCCTATACCACATCTCTTTTTCCCTCACACTGCCTTCACCAACTCCTGTGGCCACTATCACCACGTCAATGATATAATTTCTCCAATTGCTAGAGTCACAATAATTTTATAATAGAATACAAGTAAATCCAGTCTAATTCATATTTTATTCCTCCATCCTGAGGACCCTGGGATGGTGATGTCCACTCCACCTCTAAATCGAGAGGGGGCTGAGATCCCAAATGACTGACTGATAGGATTCTCCTGCTTGCAGCTGTAGACTCTCTCAGTTCTTTGGTGTGGTGGTTGACCATCCTCCCCTCCTTGTTAGATGACCTGGGTAAGTCCAATGACCTGGAAAGTAGGTGTTGGGACCTCTTCTGAGGCTCAGGGCCCAGCTGGTACATGCATAGTCCAGAGATTCAAGTCTCTGGAGCATACACCAAGAGCATACACCAACCCTCACACCAACCACAGGTTCAGTAAAAGTGATGGAAGAGGCATATGTAGAGAAGTCGTATCTGAGTCCAACTCCATGATGTGGGCTCGCAGATAAAGGTTAGTGGCCCACGAGGTCCGGGCAGCCTGCCACGGCTCGGCGGGAAGCCCCTAGGCCAGCGCGTAGGCCTAGGTTCTCCAGGCGTGGGGGACGCGCGGTAAGAACCACGGAGACAGCCTGAGCGCAGGAACAAGTCTGCTTTATTGCGGAAGTACACTTGGTTATATAAGGTTGGGCAGAGGGAGGGGCAGGAGCTGGGGCGGATTAACTACGGGGCGGTAGTGGATAGGCGGAGTTGTGCAGGCGGCTATGAGGTAGGCAGTAGCTAGGGAAAAAGGCAGATTATATGTTGGCAACGTGGGCGGGACTGGCGGGAAGGACAGCAACAGCTGGAAGAAGGGGATAACAAAGGCTGGGGGAAGGGATGGAGGGAGGCAGCAACACCGTGACACTCAGGAACACAAATTCCAAAGCAGGGCCCACTGACAAGGCACTGAACTCCACATCCATTTGCCATGACCGTAGGGCCTGGGCATTCCCATAGTGCTCAGGTGCACCGTTAACTTGGGTTTGTCTAGTTTGATTGTCTCTGAGGTCCTGCTGAGATGTGCCTAAGTGCAACCCCTCTGATGACCTCAAGAATCATTTTGAAGTCTCAGCCATATATACTCATTTGTCTTTACCATTTCCCCCTTTTATTCAAGGTCTCTCTTTAGTTGTATTACCAACTGGTGCTTGGTAGTAATCCCTTGGCTCCAAGGAGGCTCATCCCCAGGAGTCATGTCCCATGCTGGGGGGAAGGTAATGCATTTGTTTGCTGTGTTTGGCTGATAGAGTGGCTACATTTGACCGACTTGGAGGCTCTAAGGAGGTAACTTAGGTACCCTGCACCTCTAGGTCAAATTGAAATTTCAAGCACACAGCCCCATAAGCATAGTCATCAGTTGGACCATCCTTTCATTGGACCATCCTTGTCTTTGCCCTTGTACTTGGGACATAGTTGTTGTTCCACTGGGGGCTGTGACAGAGCTCCCCAAGATGGGAACTAAGCACTCCCTCAGTTGTGTGAAATTCTACCTACTATGTCAGTACCCAGTGAACAGCCAAATGTATCTATATATCCTATGTGCATGCCTTGGCGAACTCCCTCCCACCCATGCATCTCCCATCAATGATGCCCCACACCAGTGCTCCTCACCTGCTGTAGTTAAACCCCTCTGTGATCCAGAACTTCTTAAAAAATGAAGCCTTATACATTACCAAATTCAACTAATAGGAAAATGAAATAGTAATGATAGGTTTAAAGATTTGAAATAAATTACATAATTTAGACAAACTAAAGAAATTGGGGTATTAAAAATATGAAAAATACCATAAATTTTTTTTTGACATTTTGCCTTTCATCACTGTGATAGATGTTGCCCTATGTGTACAGTGGCAAGGCAGTCTCTTCCATTTCTTCCTCAGTGTATTTTTTTTTAAAATTATGTCTTCAAAAAAGTTTTTAGGTCATAGTAAAGTCACATGTAGAATATAGGGGACTCCCCACATACCGAACATCAAACCGTTTTCCTCCTTCCCCAGCAATGATCTTTTTACATGTGGATGTTGTATTTGCTACAGCTGATGTACAGATATTAAAACAAAGCTACTAACCATTGTTCCATTTTGGTTTACATTATGGTTTATTTTCAACTGCACACTTTTCTAAATTTTTAGTTATGTTATGGTTTACATTTTAGACTATACCCTTTCATAAATTTTTGGTGAAATTTAACATGGCCTGTATCCATCATTGCATGATCATACAGAACACTTCTTTTGCCCCCTAGTTACCCCCTCATCCATCTTCTTCTCGTCATCTTTCCTTGAGGCCCACGGTGACAACCAAGCTTCACTGCTTGAAGGACAAGATTCCTAGATACTTGCAACAATGCTGAGGGCTTGAAACTCTAGTATGTCCTCCCCCATTGGGAGCCAACCATGCTCTCGAGAGACACCCTCCCCTCAGTTTGAGATCATCAGGCCTCCCCAGGATGAGGTTATAACATCTTCCTGCTCATTGTGTGGGTTTCCACTCACTCATATCACATTATGAGAAGGTGAGCACTTAACACACTCCCTAGAAGCCTGCCCCAGGTGCACCCTGCGCCAGATGCCTCATGCCTCACACCAAACACTTTAAATCAGTAACCCTTCCTTATATTTGTTAAAGAGTTTTTTCAACAGTATAGTTTCAACCACGTACCTAACAATCTTCCATGTTTCACCTGCTTCCCTCCAAATCTCCCTCCAATTCCATGGACCATCTGACCCATCCTCCCAACCCTAGACCCCTTAACCCAATAGTGTCCCTATACCCCTGTCTTATCCCTTCACTACACAACTACTTACCTTCACTTTATCATAGATTTCTCCAGTGTAGGCATTGGCTCACAACCTTTCTCTTCCCCTCTATTTCCTATAAGCCTATCTTCCAGTCTCTAGCTCTCTGAGATAGCTTGATTTTCTTAATTCATATTGGAGAGGACATGTAGTATGTGTCCTTCAATGCCTGGCTAGCTTCACTCAACTTAAGGTCCTCAATATTCATCCATGTTATCCTATATGTTAGTACTGTATTCCTTCTTAAAGCTGGATAGTATTCCTTTGCATGTATATACCACATTTTGTTTATCAGTTCATCTGTTGATGGACATTTGGATTGATTCCAATGTTTGGCAATAGTGAATAATGCTGCTATGAACATTGGTGTGCATATCTTGGTTCATGTCCTTGTTTTCAGTTCTTTTGGGTATATACCCAGGAGTGGAATTGCTATGTCATATGGCAAATCTATAGCTAATGTTTTGAGGAACAGCCAAACCGTTCTCCATAATGGATGGATCCTTCTACATTTCCACCAGCAGTGGATGAGGGTTTCCATTCTTCCACATCCTCTCCAGCACTTGTAGTCTTCTGTTTTTTAATAACTTCCAGTCCAATGGGTGTAAGATGGTATCTGGTTGTAATTTTGATTTGCATTTTCCTAATAGCTAGTGATGTTGAGCATCTTTTCATGTGCTTTTTAGCCATTTGTATTTCTTCTTTGGAGAAACATCTGTTCAGATCTCTTTCCCATTTTTAAAATGTGTTGTTTTTCTTTTTATTTTCCAGATACAGGATTTCTTTATATGTTCTGGATATTAGCTTCCTATCAGATATATTATAACTAAACATTTTCTCCCTTGGGTAGGCTGTCTTTTCACTTTCTTGATAAACTCCTTTGAGGTACAAAAGGCTTTAAGTTTGAGGAGGTCCCATTTATCTAGTTTTTCTTTCACTGCTCATGCTCTGTGTCTGATGTTCATGAAGCACTTCTTATTACAAGGTACTCTAGATGCTTCTCTACATTGTCTTCTAAGGTCTTTATGGTCTTGGCTCTTATATTTAGATCTTTGATCCATCCTGAATTGATTTTTGCGTAAGATGTGAGATGGTATTCCTTTCTCATTCTTTTGCATATGGATATTCATTTCTCCAAGCACTGCTTGTTGAAGAGGCCATTCTCTCCCAGGTCAGTGGGCTTGGTGGCCTTGTTGTATATCAGATGACTGTATATGTGAGGATCTATATCAGAACTCCCAATTCTGTTCTATTTGTCAGTATGTCTATCTTTGTGCCAATACCATGCCATTTTAACCACTATAGCTTTGTAGTATGTTTTAACATCAGGTAGTGTGATTCCTCAGATTTCATTTTTCTTTTTCAATATGTCTTTGGCTATTTGGGGCCTCTTTCCCTTCCAAATAAATTTCATAGTTTTTCCAGTTCATTGAAAAATGCTGTGTTGAGTTTTGTTTGGATTGCATTAAATCTGTAGATCATTTTGGGTAGGATAGACATCTTAATGATATTTAGTCTTCCTGTCCATGAGTAGGGAATATTCTTCCATTTGTTTAAGCCTTCTTTGATTTCCTTTAACAGCGTTGTATAATTTTCTGTGTATAAGTGTTTTACATCTTTAGTAAAATTTATTCCTAGGTATTTGATTTTTTTTTTTACTTGACTTCTTCCTCAGTTTGTTCATTATTGGTGTACAGAAATGCTACTGATGTATGTGCATTGATTTTATAACCTACAACTGTATTGAACTCATTCTAGAAGCTTTGTTGTAGATTTCTCAGGGCTTTCTATGTATAGGTCGAGTTGTCTACAAGTTATGAGATTTTGACTTCTTTCTTTCCAATTTAGATACCTTTTATATTTGTTTCTTGTCTCAGTGTTCGAGCAATTACTTTTAACACAATGTTAAATAGAAGGGGTGATAGTGGGCATCCTTGTCTTATTCCTGATCTTAGAGGGAAAGATTTTAGGATTTCACTATTGTATATAATGTTAGCTTTGGGTTTTTCATATATACCCTTTATCATGTTCAGGAAGTCTCTTTCTATTTCTGTCTTTTAGAGTGTTTTTATCAGAAAAGGGTGCTGTATTTTGTCAAATTCTTTTCCTGCATCTGTAGATATGGTCTGTGATTTTTTTCTTTTGATCTTTTTATGTGGTGTATTACATTGATTGATTTTCTTATGTTGAACCATCCTTGCATACCAGGGATAGAACCCAGTTGGTCATGGAGCATAATTCATTTGATGTGTTGTTCAGTACAGTTAGCAAGTATTTTGTTGAGGATTTTAGCACCTAGGCTCATTAGAGAGATTGATCTGTAATATTCATTTCTTGTGACATCCTTGTTTGGCTTTGGTATTAGGGTAATATTGGCATCATAGAATGAATTAGGCAATGTTCTTTCTATTTCAATTTTTTCAAGAGTTTAAGTGTTCAAAGAACAGTGTTAGGTCTTTCCAGAATATTTTGTAGAATACACCTGTGAAACTGTCTGGCCCAGGGCTCGTCTTAGTTTTGTTAGGTTTTTAATGACTGATTCTTTTTACTTGTGACTGGTTTGTTGAGATCAACAATTTCTTCTTTCCTTGATGTAGGCTCCTTATGTGTTTCTAGGAATTTGCCCATTTCCTCTAAATTGTCCTTCTTGTTGGCATATAGTTTTCCAAAGTATCCTCTTATGATACTCTTTATTTCTATGGAGTCAGTGGTGATATCCCCTTTCTCATTTTGTGTATTTGCATTTTCTCTCCTTTTTTCTTTGTAGTCTAGCTAAGGGTTTGTCAATTTTATTGATCTTATCAAAGAACCAGCTCTTTGTTTTATTTTTCCTAGTGCTTTCTTATTTTCTATTTCACTTATTTCTTCTCTGATCTCTGTCACTTCTTTCTTCTTCGTTTGGGGTTAGTTTATTATTATTTTTTACTAATTCCTCCAAGTGTGCAATTAGGTCTTCAATTTTAGCTCTTCTGCTTTGATATATGAATTTATGGCCATTAATTTCCCTCTCAGTACAGCTTTTGCTGTGTCCCATAAATTTTGATATGTTGTGTTGTCATTTTCATTAGTTTCAAAGTAGTTACTGATTTCTTTTGAGATTTCCTCCTTGACCCACTTTTTGTCTAAGAGTGTGTTGCTTAACTTCCATATCTTTGTTCCTAATTTGGCTCTCTGGCCATTGCAGATTTCTAGCTTCATCCCACTGTGGTCAGAGAAATTATTTCATATGATTTTAATGTTTCAGAATTCCTTGAGACTTTCTCTGTGGCCTAGCATGTGGTGTCTGTTGAGAAATGATCCATGTGTACTTGAGAAGAATGTATATCCTGCTGTATTCAGGTGTTGTCTTCTGTATATGTCTATTAGGTCCAGATCCTTTAATAAATTATTTAAAGTCTTAGTTATTATTGATTCTCTGTAAAGATGTTTTAAGTGTGATAATGGTGTTTTAAATTCCCCCACTATAATTGTAGAGACATCTATTCCTCCTCTTAGTTTTCCAGTGTTTGCCTCACATATTTTAAGGCACCCTGATTAGGGTGGGGGGGGGGGATTATAAAGAGGAAGGTTATTCAAGAAAAATTTAAAAACCAGACAAATGCACAAGTGAGGAGTCAACCAAACATTAAGAGAAACCAGATTTCCCTCTTAAGCCCCTGTGGAACTTGTTTTGCTGACAGTGTTTTATTAGTCAACTACCCTGCGGCTTTCTTGCTATGGATTTAGATGTGGGTTTTAGTTAGTAAACTAAGTTAAATTATATAACAAAAGTAACTTTTTTTTTTTAGGAAAAATAAGACACCCAAGGGAAGCTAATACAAGGATAATGTCTATGTTTTCCCAGTCCTAGAGTATCAGCTGGATTTTTAATATTCCAGTGGGTCTTGCACATTCAAGACTGAAACGTCTCCTGGAGCTAAACTTTCTGGGTTGATTTGCTCCTCAGAAGGAGTCCCTTTGTCCTGCATAGGATCGACTTTTTGCAATTGGATAAACTGATTAGGAATCTGTCCTTCCCCCACCTTTTTTTTTCTTAACAGCTTTGTCTCACAAGGCAGCAGGAAGTTGGTTTGAGAGTTCCTCTTTGAAATTGAAATAAGACTCTGGTTACTTAACTCACCATAGAAAATAATGACTCTCAGTCTCTTTCAGAGAGAGCGCCCACACCTTGCTGGGAACCCTAAATATGCTCTTGGAAGCTTATTAAGCACTTCCTACTGTCCCCCTCCCTTTGGTGAGTGGCACAGGACTAGTTAATTGCCTGACTCTACCTTCTCCCAGACCAATTTTCCCTAACCCAGGGAGGTTGGGTAAATCAGGCTGCCTCAGCAGATATGCCTCTTCCCTCTTCTGGTTTCTCCTCAAGTCAGCTGGTATACTCCTCAAAACTCAAAAAAGGGGATCCAGACAATTGAACCCATACTCAAGGGACCCCTCTCCAGCGTTCACCAGAACCCTCCCACTCTCAGAGTTTGTCTCTTCCAGCTGGGTGACTGGCAGGGTTCAGAATGCTGGGCCTTCCTGCCCTGAGGGAGGGTTTAGAGGTTCCACAGCTCCAGCCTCAAGCCCCAGAAACTCATGGTTTTACCTTGAACACTCACTCTTGTTGCATCCTCTCCAGATCCATGCCCTGAAGTCTCCTGCTTTGTGGGTTCCCAAAACAGCTCACTCAGGGAGGATTTTGCCCTCACTCAGCTGTTTTTTTGTAGGAGGGATGTGGGTGCATTTAATTCCATGCCATTTTGCCCCTCCACCTGATATAATTTAAATTAGAGGTTCATGACTGAGGAGATAATGTCAGGGTCACTGGTAGCATCTGATTTAATTACATCTGTGCTGCTGAACTTACAACCCAATCTGCCTGTGAGTCTTCAATTGGATAACTGGCTGCAATCTCTATCAAAAGTTATCAGAGAAGAGTTAGTGCAACAAAATTGAGTCAAGTGCAGCAATGGTTTCCAAAATTGTGATTGATACTTGTCATCTCCTACCTCCTTCACTCAGTTTACATTTCCTCTACCCTTGGCCAACATTTTAGCTTGTTTAGATATTTTGCCTAGTGGGTTAACCAAATCTCTTTCCCTGAAACATTTGAGTTCTTGGGTTGCTGTAGTTGCCTTTTCATTGTTGTTACTAGGCATGGAAGCACCCAAAGACATGCAGTGAGTGACTCCTTTGAGGGCATGTCCTCTCCGCCCTCATTATATGTTATCAACCTCAGTTTGCAATAATAATTGGGTCAGTTAATATGGGTTAATAATCCATTATTAATTGGATTGGCATTGTGACCATTTTCCTTGTCTGTTGGCTCATCAGTACAAGTTGTCAAAAGTATTAGGCAGCAATTATAGTTTCAGGCTTATTGTGTTCCTTGGTGGAAGTATCACCCTCCTCCTCCTTACTACCTAAGAAACTAGTTCTTATGTTCTTGAATACTCCAAGGTGGTAAAGATGGGAAAGAAAATTCTGCAAGAGAGCCACTGGAGAGGTGGCTAGAGAGGCCAGTCACTTTATTGCACATTAGGTTCCATGTGTTAGCTCTTGGGTTTAACAGGGTAGCCTGTTTTAATGAATATATTGCATCTTGGGGTATAGTGCCCTGGCCCTAGGGCTTCGTTCCTTAAGTGGAAGATTCAGTGAGCTTTTAATAGGTCATTTTACCATATGTTATGCAGAATGGCTTCATTTAATTTCATGTTGGTAACATTAGTAGATTGCATGAATATTTACTCATTGTTACACTGCCTTTACCATAAAATGGGTCCCTTAATAGGATAGTTTGCCAGGGCTTCTCCAACAGGTCTACAGATTGTGTTGACTTAAACAATAGGTATGTACTGTCTTAGAGTTTTGGAGGCTGGAAGTCCAGCATTAAGGCCTCACCAGGCCATGCCTTTCCCTGGAATTTGTGGTGATCTAGTGCTGGCTTATTGGCAATCCTTGGTTTCCTTAACTTGTAGATGTATCTTTGCCTCTGTTGTGCAGTGATATCTGTCTCTCCCCTCTGGCTTTTCCTAACTGATTGAATTTCCTAACTGAATTTCCTATGCTTATAATGTCTTTAGCTATATTGGGTCAAGGCCCACCCTGATTTAATTTGCCCTCATCAAAATAGCGTCTTTGAGGGCCTATTTACAAATGAGTTCTCACCTACAGGACTGGGGTTTAGGACTTGAACTTGTCTTCCTAGGGGACACGATTCAACCCTTCAAATGAGGTGCTGCTAAATGGGATCTCGTGAGAGTAGTTCAGAAGTAAACTCTTACATAATGGTTGACAGATATACCAAAGGAAGTTAACCTACATCCAGGGTAGGTATTAATTCTGTTATGGAAGTATCAGTACCCTCTTCAGCATGGAAGAGTTCTGTGTAATATATTTGTCACCAGTGTCTTCAGCCCCTTTGAGAGATTTGTATTGACGATTCATCATTGGTTCCTTTTGCTGACAGGAGTGCAGTGGAGATGTTAAATCTGATTTGATGAGAAGAAACCAGGCTACTGCACCAATGGCTAAATAACCTCTAATTTTGTCACCATGTAGCCTTTTGTGGGCCCTTTATGGGCCCATTGCCCGGGCACAAGGATGGCTGAGAACAGAGGCTATATGACACCTACTGGGTGGATAATTCTCTTCACCTGACTTTTGGGTGCGTCTTCTGTCGTGGATGCTTTCTGAAGGGCATTGCACAGGGCATAAAGATCCATATATTAGATAGCTATGTCAATGGTCCATTAAATGCCTCTTCTCCAGACTTACTTGTTTCCAGTCTCCCAAACTTTTGGCTACTAGTTCTCAGTAAATCAACTTAGTCATTTACCACTGTTTGGAAGTCTTTGTACATACTTATTTCTGTTTCTCTCCAAAAATGATACTCAGGTTACTGCTCATGACAGAGTTTCTTCTCACCATAGTTCTTTATGGCTGTCTGTGGAGTGGAGCTGAGTTTTGGCTGTAGTTCATTTTGATTTACAGTGACATATTGAGTTAACTAATTTATGAACTGGACTTTTGTTTTTTAAGCCTGTTGGCTGCTCCTAGAAAACCTTCCCATGCAGCCAAAGGGAAGTATGCAGGTTTTTTTGTGTCAAATCAACCTTGCATTCATGGGATAAATCCCACTTAGGTATGTTGTATAATCCTTTTTATATCTTCCTGGATTTGTTTGCTAATAATTTATTAAGCTTTGGTATCAAGATAACTGAATGAGTTGGAAAGTGTCCCCTCTTCTATTTTCTGAAGAAGTTTATGTTAGGATTGGTATTATTTGTTTCTTAAAAATTTGATCTTTCACCATTAAATCCACCTGGGCTTGTGCTTTGTGGGAAGATTGTTATTTATTAATTCAGTTTCTTTGCTTGTTGCAAATATGTTAGAATTTTTCCCTTTTGAGACATTTTTGAAAATTTGTGTTGTTTGAGGAATTCGTTGGTATGAACTTATTCATAATATTCCCTTACAATCTTCTAAATTTCTGTAGGGTGGGTAGTAAGTGGTGTTCCCTTTTTTACTCCTGATTTTACTAATTTTCCCCTTAATTATATTTTTCTTGGTCATTCTGCCTAAAGATTTATCAATTATTGATTTTTTCAAAGCATTAGATTGTTTTGTTATAATTGTTTCTATTATTTTTACTTTCTATGACATTTTCTCCTCTGCTCTTTATTATTTCCTTGTTTTTATTTTTTAAAGATTTATTTATTTATTTATCCCCCCTCCCTCCATTTTCTGCTCTCTGTGTTCATTTGCTGTGTGTTCTTCTGTGTCTGCTTGTATTCTCATTAGGCGGCTCTGGCAACCTATCCTGGGACCTTTCCGAGTAGGAGAGAGGTGATCATTCTCTTGTGCCACCTTAGCTCCCTGGTCTGCTGCATCTCTTATTATCTCTCCTGTGTGTCTCTCTTTGTTGCGTCATCTTGCTGCACCAGCTCTCAGTGCCGGCCAGCACTCCTGCACCGGGCAGCAGGGGGGATTAATTCGCAGTTTGCTGACTGAGGATATTGAACACTTTTCAAGTTCTTACTAGTCATTTTATTTTTCCTCTGAATTGAAATGTCTATTGAGCTCCTTTGCCCATATTTTAATTGGGCTGTTTGTCTCTATTGTTCAGTAGGAAGACGTGTTTATAAATTCTAGATACGTGTTTCTTTGTCAATTATGTGATTTGCAAATATTTTCTCCTCTAGATTGCCTTTATAATTTCTGGATAGTGTTAATTGAAACACAAAACTTTTGAATTTAAGAAGTTTATGTTTTTCTTATATTGCTTGTGCTTTTGGTTTCATATGTAAAAAACCATTATCTAATCTGAGATCACAAAGATATATTTCAGTATTTTCTTCTAAGAGTTTTATAGTTTTAGTCTCACATTTAGGTTCATGATACATTTTGGAATTAATTTTTGTTTATGATCTGATAAGAGATCAACTTCACTTTTTTGCATGCGCATTCTTTTTCAAAATTGTTTTGTTTTTTTTGGGTTCCTTGAATTTCCGTATGAATTTTAGTATCATCTTGGCATTTTGTAATGGACAGCTCAGGTTGTATGGTAACTGGGTGGTCCATGGTCAGTCTGAGTATTTCCTTTTCCCTGTTGCACAGAAACCTTGGTAAATGAATAACTTAAGGTCCCTTTGAGGAAGCCTTTGGAGAAAGACTAGAAATTTTTGGCAGTATTGTAGACTCCTTTCCCAAGTGGACCCAGTGTTGTCTTCATTTAGGATGTTTTTTGCAGTGACTCTATTGTAGTGATTGTCAGGTCTCCATTCATCAAACTTAATTTTTTTTGTCTTACGCAGATTAAGTAGAACTTCAGTAGGCTATTCTCTCAATTCTAGGAATACCGTGATCTATTAACCATTGCCAAAGATCTGTGGTTTTAATTACCTCCCATTATAATCGCCACATAATGCTTTGTCACTGGAGGTTAAGCGCTTGTTCTTAGTTTCTGTCGTCTGTAATCCCATAATTCCTAATGATCAGAATGAGTCTATTTCAGGGGAAGCATATTTCTGACATGTAGGTAATAGTTACTTACAGAGCCTTCACCAAAATGTATATCAAATCAATGGAGAAAGAAGTGTTCTTGGAATCTCGTGGGGGTCATGAGGAACGGGTAAGCAGGTCATAGTAATAAAGACATTATTCCTCATTTCTCCTCATGCCTTTGGCTTTTAAGTATCAGGTTATTTCAAACTCTAGCATGCATCAAAATCCCCTGGAAAGCTTGTTAAAACAAAAAATACAGATTGCTGGGCTCCAATCAGAATTTCTAATTCAGTAGCATTAGAGTAGGCTGAAGAATATGAATTCTCACCCACGGGAATGTGAATCAATACCAAGAACATGTCAAAATTGGGTACATAATTCAATCCACCACACCTTCCAAAGACAGGAAACATAAAGGAGTGGTCAGAATTTGGGGTTGTGGGAGGCAGGGAACCCCTTACTGAGAATGGGAAAGAGTGTGACACTGAGTCCCCAGTTATCTCCCAGAAAAATCTCCCCATATCAGACCATTGGAATAGGCATCAGCTAGTTTGCTATGGTTTCTCTTGGTATTCTTTTTTGTACTACCGGAATGTATCTTTTTAATGCTTTTCCTGTTATTGTAAGAGGGTTTTGGGAGGCAGCAAAGATGAATGCTGGTGTTGAAGCTCTTGGTTCTTCCTGCTGTCATTATATATGCTGATAGTAGCACCTTGGTCTCCTTCACCGTATATTTCTTGATATAGTGATGTATAGCTTGTATTTCCAGAGATGGCCACAATACTGTCTCCTGTCCCCATCTTCTTCAGCCTGACTTGAAGGCTTGGATAGATTATTATTCTTTACCAAGTTCTAAAATAGGGTTTTATTTAGCAATAATAATGAACAGGTTTTGGTACCAGATGTGAGGTATTGCCATAAATTTTGTACAAAGAGTGGTCAGAAAATGGAAAGACTTTGAAAAAATGGTTAGAAGAAACCTGTCAAGCCTCAAGGAGTCTAGACTGTCAGTGAGAACTTTAAGGAAATTGAAAATTTTGGAAGCTGCAGAACGGAAAACTAGAGACCTTTGTTTTATAGTAATATAAAGAAATTTAGCAAAACTGCTGCATATTATAGTAAGGAAAATAGAAGATTTACTTAATGAACTGAGAAATCAGGCTAAAAAGATTTCCAAGCAAAATGTTTAAAGTGCCAACTGGTTTCTTTCTTATAATAAGATATATGGAGAGGGAAAATGAAGCTAAAAATAAGTCATTTGTTTGTTTGCTTATTTGTTTTAGTTTTCAAGAGAGAAATTAGAGAAATATGAAGGAGCAGAAATTGCTAGTTTCAAAAATAAAACTGTTTCTCAGTCTGCCCTCTCCAGGTGGAAAAGTATCCTCAAATTTTAAGTCTCAGGGCAGAGATAAAATTCATAATGCTGTCAGGAAAACATCTCTAGTTAAAGAGAGGAAATGAAGTCCAGATATGACTATAAAACCCTTTGATAAGACTACAGAAATATCTTAGGTGATTTTTCACAGATCCTTTCAAATAGACAAAATGCCTTCTAATGATCTCCAGGACGGGCCTTGCCGAACTAAGGCTGTTGTTACCACAACGGCATCTAGGGAGCCTAAAGTAGAGAAGGCTTTACTTTAAAGACGTGTGGGTGTGGATGGACCTCATCTAGTGAAGTAGATTGTAAAGTGATGCACAGGAAGCCCTTTTTAAAGAAATTGTATATGTTTTTACTGGGTAAAACAGTAAAAAAAAAAAGAAGAGAGAAAGGCCTTTGGACTCCCCAAATCCTATGACCATGAAGCAGGATGAAAATACTACTCAGAGGCAAACATCTGGGCAGGCTTGTCACTGCTTTGACCAAAGTTTATAGTAGAAGTCATACCTTGTGACTTTACAAGGCTGTTATAAAAGGTAATGCACCTTTCACTGAATTTACAGAAACCCTTGCACCTGGAGCTCTGTACCATCATGTCCAGCTACCTAATATGGCCACTCTGTGAGAAAACCCAAGCCACATAGAGAACCATGTCTAAATATAAAGGCTCCTGTCAACAGTTCCGTGCTCCAGCCAAGTCAGTCAACTTTATTTGACATGTTGTCCTTTTCGAGGCCATGGATTTTGTGCAAGACAAACCAACTCTGATCATGCCCTGTCTACATTCCTAACCCACAGAAACCATAAACTTAATAAAATAGTTATTGCTTTATTCCTGAACCTTTGAGGTAGTACCCGGAGCAACTGGGTAACTCAAAAATGATATTGTAAGACTTTGGCATGGTAAGAGTAAGGATGGTTGTGAGTAAAGTATGAGTTTCAGTGAAAAAGTTTGTAACACAATTTTAGCTGCTTGCTTATTTATTATTTTTTAAACTTGGTTTGGGACTTCTAAGTCATAGTTAGATCTACATTCTGTGTAGGTGATATGCCGTTGTATATTAGTTTGCACTGGTTTATTTGTAAATATCCCATTTAATTTCCAGTTTATTCTACTTAATTAAAAACTCAGTAAATATAATGATTCTTTCATCGTGCCCCCATATTTTATACGTAATAGATATGAGATAATTATTGATTGATTGTATGTTAAATTTTGTCCTATATTTAGAGGGCATATTTCATGAGTTTTAAAGTAATGTCAAAATATTACAGATATCTTAGGAAATAGGGATTTATATCAATATTAACCCATTTATTAGTAAGGCTTATCATCTCTCTTTTAAGTGACTTCCTTCTTGATAATCTACATTCCTAATTTGAATATTGTGCAGCTGTATTATGGGGTATAGATTGTGGATAAAAGAGCAGATTTTTCTATCAGTTAAGAAAATGTTTCTATTGTTTTGGGGGGAGTTTTACTGACATCTAGTGGCATTCAGTCCTATTTCCTGTATGGTTTAATTTCTTATATTAGCTTTTGTTATTTCTATTCATCTTTCCATGACAGTCTTCTTCTTAAACTTGAAACTATTTTTTAAGGGGGGGAAAACGCATTTCAGGTATCTAAAAGTGGGGATAGCAATTGTGGGGATGTATGAGTTTTTATATATATATATTTATATATATATATATTTCATATATTTTAACATAAATGAAAAAGTATGATCATATCATGAATTCTTTTGTGTATTTTTTTCTTTTCCTTATTGGCTTGGTTTGTCTTCCTTCCTCTCTTCTCCATTATATAATTCTGCCACCCTGCCCTAAGGTCAGTTATAATAGCAGTTGAGAAAATAGCCTTCCAAAGTTTTTCCCATGTGCTTGTAATTGAATACATGAGTGCATTTACTTTTGTAAACATATAAATACCTGGGTACCATTATGTTATGTGTTTCAGAAGAATAAGCTCATATACAATTTTCTACGTTTTATTTATCTCATACAGCATACTCCTTGGAATCTTTCTAAAATAAGAAATGAAGTTCCCTCTATCCATTATTTTAAATGCGTGCATAATATTTAAAAGTGTGCACGTACTTTAATTTGTTTTCAGCAGTTTGTTTGTGGCCATTCACATTTTCAGTTTTTTGCCCCTTTGCATCGCATCCATGCATGTAAATACTTTACATAGGGCTAACTATTTCAACACGATAGCTTTCTAACATTGAGATTGCTGGGTGAAAGGATGTATTTTTAATTTTTGTAGTTGCTACCAAATAGCTTCCATAAATGGCTGAAATGTCTATGAACAAATATGGAAATACCTTTTCCATAGGTTATATCTTATAGTACTTTATACATTTTTGCCAGTAGGATGGGTGTAAAGTGATTTGTTATTTTAATTGGAATTCCCTCATGACTAGAGAATTTGAGCTACTTTTTACATGTTTGTAGACCCAGGAATTATATGAATTTTCTGTTTTATAACTTTTGCCCTTTGTATATTATAGGATGTTAATCCCTTGTTTTTCTACAGTTTCCAAATATTTTGTATGGAAAAGATATTATAACATTTTAATCTCTTCATATAATTGAACATGTCTGTCTTTTGAATTTGAGAATCTGGGTTTCTAAATGTAATTAAGAAAATCTCTCTTATGATGAATTGCTTTCTTCCAGGTTTTTTTATTGGTTTGTTTTGAATTTTACATTTAATCCCTCTGGAATTTATTTTAATAAACTTTTTGAAATGGAAGGATAATATACACACCGTTAGAGTGCATCATTAAGTGTAATTATCATGTAGTGAGCACTCCCCTGTCATCACTAACCAGCTGCTAGAGTATAACCTGCCCCTTCTTCATTACTAGACTGTGTTCCCCAAACCTACCACCATCTTAGTATCTGCGATAATCACCTTCCTGTTCTCTATATTTTTGTCTCCAAATGGGATCCCTGAACAGTATAGTTCAATTTGGCTGTCATTGACCTTCCTATAAGTGAAATCATGCTCTTTGCATTTTCGATATCCAGTGTCTTTTACTTAACCTTTTGTTTTTGAATTTTATGCATGTTGTTTATCAGTTCATTCATTCTTCTTGCTGTATGGTATTACACTGTAGGACTGTTTTACTACTCATCTGTTCTACTTGTGGTAGATTAAAGCATGTATCCCCTAAAAAAGACATGCTTTTGATCTTAATTCATGTTACTGTTGGAGTGAACCCATTTGACAATAGGAACTTTGGAAGATGTTATTATTTACTAAGTGTGGCGAGATTGAATCAGGGTTTGTATTACTGGAGGCCATATAAAGAGGAAATCTGGACGTAGTCAGTGGAAGCTAGAAACTGGGAGAAGCCAGAGGTGCAGGAGTTAGAAGAACCTACACGAGAACACCAGGGACATCACCATGTGAAGGAGGCAGAGAACTCCAAGGATTGCAGCAAGCCATCTCCAGAACACTGCAGACTCAGGGAAAAGGCACGGCCTTGTTGATGCCTTGATTTGGGGTTTGTAGTCTCTAAAACCATGGGACAAAATATTACTGATGCTTATGCCATTTTTTTGGCAAACTAAGATATTACTGTAGATAGATATTTGGATTGTTTGCAGTTTATAGGTGTGTGAAGTAATGTAGCTATAAACATTCTTGTGCATTACTCTTAATATTTTTCTGCATGCATTTCAGTGGGGTACTTATTTCAGAGAGAAACTGATGGCTTATAAGGTGTATGTCCAGCTTCAATGGATTGGTAGATACTGCCAAAAAAGTTTTCCAAGTAGTTCTGGTAGATAGTTATGTACCCAAGGCGGTGGGGGGGGGGGGGCGGGGAACATGTTCTTAATCCATTCCTGTGGGTGCGAAGCCATTGATAGGGCCTTTTGAAGAAGTTATTTTTAGATGAGGTATGGCCACCTGAATCAGGATGGGTTTTAATCCAGTTACTGGAGGCTTTATGGAGGAGGCAACAGAGAGAAAGCCACAGGAAAGAGCAGAAAGATAGAAGTCAGTGGAACCTGGAAGAGAAATGAGAGGACATTACCATGTGATGGGAAAACCCAATGATTGCCAGCCAGCCAGAGAGCTGCCTACCCTGGGAGGAAAAAGCTGATTCTGAAGCCATAAGTGAATAGATTCCTGTCTGGTATTTGTCATAGCAGCCAGAAAACCAAGATGATGGTTACACTGGTTTACATTTCCACTAGTGGTGGAGGAGTTTTAAGTTACTCTACATTTTAACCAATACATGGTGTTGCCTATTCTTTTCCCTAAGTTATTCTCATGAATAGGCATTGATACCTCATTTCGGTTTTAATATGAATTTCCATGATGATTAATGAAGTTGAACAACTTTTTATTTGTTATTGGTCACTTAATTATCGTTTCTTGTGAATTGCCCTTTCTTAGCTGCTTTTCTTTGAAATTGACTTTTTTCTTACTGATTTGTAGGAATTCTTTACATATTCTGGATATAGGCCCTTTGTTGAAAATGTGTTTGCCACTTGGTGCCTGGCTTTATTATTCTCTTTGTGGTGTTTTTAATTTATTTTTTTGATTCACAGAAATTCTTAATTTTAATTAGTTCAGTGTTTTTCTTTATGTTTAGAGCTTTTTGTGTCTTACAGAAAAAATCTTTTGCGTACCCCAAGTTAATGAAGTATGTTTCCTATTCTAGAACTTTATTGTATTGTTTTTAAGTCCAATCTACAATTCATCTAAAATTAATTTGTATGTAATTTATGTTAATAGGTCAATGTTCATCTTTTACATATAGCTATTCAATTGGTCCAATGCCATTTATTGAAAAGAAGCTATTTTTCATGAGTTTTAAAAAGTAATGTGAAAACATCATAGATATCTTAGGAAATAGGGATTCCAAATCATTTTAAACCCACTTATTAGTGAGGCTTATCTTCTAATTTTTAAAGAACTTCTTTCTTGATAATCTATATATCTAATTTGATTCTTTTAGTTTTTATTGTAAATAGGATTTTTTTCTTGTTTTCTTCCTCAGATTGCTCATTACTAGTGTGTAGAGTCCCTATTGATTTTACATGTTGATCTTGTATCCAGCCACTTTGCTGGCTTGTTTATTAGCTCTAGTAGCACTGTTGTAGATTTTCTTGGGATTTTCTACATATAAGATCATGTCATCTGCAAATAGTGCAAGGCACAAAATCCCTTGAAATCTGCCCTCTGTTGGTGTGCCTTACCTTGGAATATATGATAACCTATTTCCCCAATGAAACAGAATTAGACTCATTTATGATTTCCATACACGATTCTTCTACCCCTTTTATTTGAACTTATAATTAACACAATGCCCATTAAATATATGTCCCAGAGACATATATCTTCAGTCTGTTCATATGTCCGTTGAGCCCTGAATCTCAGCAGAGTTGCAACTGATGTCTACTCTGCAGTTCTTTTGGACTTGCCCCCAGGACAACTAGCGATGATGGTGATGGATAACCTCCATCCCAAAAAGTAAAGAGTATCTACAACTGCAAGCAAAACAGTTCCTTCCATCTGCCCCATAAAATCTAAGCCCCCTCTCAATGTGAAGCAAAATGTGTATCACCATCCCCAGATCCTCAAGATTGAGGCATGATAAAACATAAGGGGGGAATGCAATCATAGGCAAAGTAAACATTAATATTGTAGTAATGGAAGAAAATGTACATTGATATAAGGATAGTGGTTGCCAGAGGTTCTGAGGGCAGGGGGAGGGACTAATAGGTGGAACATTAGGTATTTTAGGGCATTGGAATTAAATGTAAACCACACTAAACTATAAACCTTGGTTATTAGCGATGCTTCAATATTTATTCATCATTTGTAACAAATGTACCACACAGTTATGTTATTAATAGTGGAAGATGTGGGAATGGGATAGGGTGTGGATATCCCTTGTACTTTCCATGTAACTTTTCTGTAATCTAAAACCTCTTTAAAATTAAGTTTATTATATTAAAAAAAACTTTAATTTTCGTCATTGAATTCTCGGGGGTGCACTTTCCTGGCCTGCCAGCAGATGGTGCTCATGGGCAAACTATTCCCCACTACCGTAGAAGGGAATGTATTTTCTCTAACTTCTACCTGGTCATGGGTCATGTTGAAACAATGTTTGTAGGAATGGCCCACCAAGTCTGCTAGAGGCAGGGTTCATAGCTGGCCCTGCAGTCCAAACTTGTCAATCAGTAGTCATGCTTGGCCTAGATCATACTTTCCCTTTTCCCAGGGTTGAAGACTTCTGCTCCTCTTTTATTCCTGGGCTATACTGAGGCTTCTTGCCCTGAGGGTGGGGAATGGATCCTGTGCGTTGCTGCAGGGGTGAGTCACTCATGGTTTTTGCTTCAGCTTCTCCATCCCCCCTTCCTATTCCCTCTTGGATGATGTAATGTACTCCCCATATGTAGATCCCCAAAACAGTTGTTTCAGGCAGTTTCTGCTTTTTCTCCTGCTGTTTTTGTAAGAGGGATAATCCCTGCCAGTCTCCATGCCACCGTCATCCCAGAATGCTGCCTAAACTAAATCTTAGTACCTGCCACTGTCAATTCACCAGGATATTTGTTCTTCTTTCTAAGATTCCCTTAGGGGAAGTGGACATGGCTCAACTGATAGATGATCTGCCTACCATATGGGAGGGTCCGGGGTTCGATACCCAGGACCTCTTGACCTGTGTGGTGAGCTGGCCCATGCGCAGAGCAGCTGTGCCACGCAGGGATGCTCCCACGTGGGGGTGCCCCACGTGCAAGGAGTGCGCCGTGCAAGGACAGACACCCCACATGAAAAAAAAGTGCAGCCTGCCCAGGAGTGGCGCTGCACACACGGAGAGCTGACGCAGCAAGATGACGCAACAAAAAAGAGACGCAGTTTCCTGGTGCTGTGGAGGGTGCAAGCGGACACAGAACACACAGCAAGTGGATGCAGAGAGCAGACAACGAGGGAGGGGGAAGAGAAATAAATAAGTCTTAAAAAAAAAAGATTTCCTTAGCTTTTCTTTGATTTTGCATTTCTATACACATTTTAAAATTAGCTTTTTAATTTTCATACAGAAATTTACTGTTCAGATTTTAGAGATGAATTAAAGATTTGTAATATTGAGTCTTCCTATCCACGAATAGTGTATGTTCTTATTTAGGTCTTTTCATATTTATTTTCAGAACACTTCGTGCTTTTCAATATAGCATTTTAAAGATCTTTCATTAGATTTATTCCTAGGTATTTGATGTTTTAGATGTTATCATTTTTAAAAATTATTTTTTTTACTGCCTATAGAAAAATGTGATTTTTGTATATTGACCTTGCAACTAGTTATCTCAAGTTAATTTATTAGTGCCTATGTATGTAACAATATCCTTTTTGAAAAATGGCAGTTTATTTTCTTTTTTAATCTTTATATCTTTAACAAATATTTTCTTGCCTTAATGCTCTAGGTTTTTTTTCAATTTAGAGTAGAAGTAATGAGAGCATTCTAGTGTCATTCCTAATCTTGGAAAAAGCCGTCAGTACTTCCCCATTAAGTATGGTGTTTGCTGAAAGTGACCTTTAGTCTTTCAAGAAAGTTTGTTTCTATTTCAAGTTGGCTAAGAATTTTTAGTATGAATGGATGTTGAATGACGTCACATTGCTTCTCTTGAAGTATCATTTAATTTAATTTGTACTGTCATTGTGGTTTATTACATTGTTTCATTTTTAAATGTTAAATAAACCATGCAGTCAGGGAGTAAATGCTTGTTGTTGGTTATTAAGTGTTATCATTTATATATTTTTTCTGGATTTAATTTGGTAAGTTTGGATATTTGCCTATAAAATCATTAGACACATTGGCCTTTACTTTTCCTATCTTCTAATAACTCTATAGAGATTTTGATATGAAGGTTAAATTAGTCTCATAAATTGACTCAAAGTATTTCCTTTCTGAATGACATGTTACATAAGATTTGCTTTATGCTCTTTTTCTCATGTTTGCAAGAACTGACGAGTGAAACTTATTGACCTGAAGATTTCTTTGTAGGAAGATTGTAAATAGATATTCCATTTTTAAAAATTTAGGGTCATTCAAAATGATTTTCCAGTTTCTTGTGTAAGGTTTGATAAACTTTTTGTCAATTCTTGAAAATGTGAAATTGTATTATAAACTTGGGCATAATATTTTTTATTATCTTTTTTACTTCTGTAGGATTCATAGTGATATTTTTAAAAAATCTCCTGATATTGGTAATTTGATCTTCTCATGTTTAGACAGGAGTATTTGGGTGTTTGAGAAGAAAACAGGAGGCAAATTGCCATTCACATCATATTGTGTCAAGGGTACATGTTATTAAATGACTTATAATGGACAATATAAATCTTAATCCTCTGGCTTAATCCTCTCCCCTGTAAACTTACTTTTCTTCCCCATCTTCATATTGATATACTCTTTATAAGGAAGTCACTATGGTCATCCTGCAAATAAGGGTTTAAGAGTTACACTTCATCTCATTGGAGTGTGAGAAATATCTACATAAATTAATTGGAATTGTTCTGTGTGGAAGATTGTCTATTCTTATCCTTTTAATTATTATGTCACAATGGACTTCTGGATATTTATTTTATACTTTTTGGATATAATACAATTTTGTGCTATTTATTTTGTTACTCAAATTGTTGCAGGTTTGGCCACTGTAATCTCTTTCAGTTGGCTCTTGTGTCCCTTTGACATAACCCCATTGTTTGCATTTTGAGCAAGTTTTTGCTTTCTAACAAACACTACTAGATGCTCCAGATTCATCTTGTGTATTAACTGCCTGAGCTAGCAATATCTACTTCTCTAAGGAGCCTTGGATCCTTTTATTGGGAATGGGTTAAAAAAATCAAGATCTGGGCAATGAATGATGTCATTTATTTTTATCTTATTAAGTTCTGTTCTGAATTTCATTTTCTTCCTTTTGTTTTCTGTTTAATTTGCTGTCCTTTTTCCTAACTTCTTGAGATGGATATCATAATTTCATTATCATTTAGTTTAAAGTGTTTTCTGGGTGGTACTGCAAGGACAGTTACTGGACATTGTATGTCCTCGCATGGCCCACTGGGTGGACTGGGGGAGAATGTAAACTATAATGTGGACCATTGACCATGTGGTGCAGCAGTGCTCAGATGTATTCACCAAGTGCAATGAATGTCTCATGATGATAGAGGAGGTTGTTGTTATGGGAGGAGTGGGGTGATGGGGGTGGGGAGTATATGGGGACCTCATATTTTTTTAATGTAACATTAAAAAAAAAAAGAAAAAATAAAATAAAATAAAAAATAAAAACATTTAAAAAAGTGTTTTCTAATTTCCCTATCCATTACTTCTTTGACACATGAATTATTTAGAAAATATATTACTTAAATTATCTTTTCTGTTATTTCTTTCCAGCCTAATTCCATCGTGGCCAAAGAATATACTTGAATAATTCATATTCTTTTAAATTTGTTGAGACTCTTTTTATGAGCTCCGTATAGTCAATTTTGTCAATCTTGCATGACCGCTTGAAAAGATAATATACTATGTGTTTGTTGGGTGTGGTGTGTCTGTTTGTTAATTGTCTTGTTCAGGGGTTTTACATCCTTACTCATTTTCTTTTGTCAGTTTTTTGCATCAGTTAGTGGTGTATTAAAGTCTTTTATTTAAATTTATTTTGAATTTGTCTATATTTTCTTTTAGCTACTGTTACTTTTGCTTTATATGTTTCAGATCTATACCACTAGGTGCATACATATTTGAATTGTTTTATATATATATGAGAGTGTGTGTATGCGTGTTTGTGTACACACACATACCTGGTGGAAATTGGCCTTGTTACCATTATAGAAGACTCCTTTTACCTCTCATGATTCTTGCTTTAATGTCAACTTAGTCTAGTATTAGTATAGCTATATCAACTTTGATTTTTCAGATTCTGTCTTATTCTTTCGTTTTATTTGCCCTTCCATTTAAGATGTGTATTTTGAATAAGGTATACCATTATTTTTTATTCCAGTTTGACTTTTTTCTTTTAAATGGAGTGTTTATTTATTCTTTGACATTGAATATAGCTAGGAATATATTTAGGTTTATATATACTATCTTAATTTTTTTTCTATTTTTTCTTACCTGTTTTTTTTTTGTTTCTTTTTCTTTTTGAATCAATCAATATACGTTTTTATTATTCCATTGTATTCCTCTATTAGCTTTATTTTTACATTATTTTACAGTTCATCTAATGGTCATTCATAGATTGTCACATACCCTATACTTACTAGAGTCCAAAATAAATGAACATTTTTTCCATTTCTAAACATGGTAGGACCTTAGAACATTTTAATTCCATATACTTATTCTAGTCTATTGTATTGTTGCTACCATTTTAATCTAATGAAATATTATTTTGGTTGATTTAAAAGCAGTCAATATTTATATTTACTCACATACCTACCACTTATTCTGCTTTTTGTTCTTTAAAATTGTTTTCTTTCCTTTTGAAGAACTCCTCTTTGTATGTCCTTTACTGCATATCTTTTGGTGATGAACTTCCAAAATTTTGTCTGTAAATATCATATTTTGCCTTTAATTTTGAAGAATATTTTCATTGGGTATAGAATTTTATGATAATATTCACTTTTTCACAATTTTAAAATGTCCCTCCACTGTCTTCCTACTTCCATAATTTTTGTTGAGAAGTCAGCTTTAAGTCTTACTGCTGCATCTTACGAAGTAAATGTACTTTGTCCCACCTGCACTCCCCCACCTCAGACGCTGTTAAATATTATTTAAGTACTTTAAACTACTACTCTTTTCATCTTTGCTTTTAGCAGTTTTTATGTTGTGTGCCTAGATACACTTTGGTTTTTTGTTTTGTGTTTATCCTGTTTGTGGAATTCCAACCACACTCATGTTAGAGCTTTTCACTGTCACATATGTCCTAAATTCCTTTCTTTGTTTTCCATCTTTTTAAACTCTTGGTGCTTCCATCTATATTTTTTCAACTGACTTACCTTCTTTAGTTCTGTCCAATCTAATATGGCACCCATCCCTTGAGTTCTTAAATTAATTATTGAATTTTAAGTTTTATGATTTCCATTTGAGTATTTTAAATGTTTTGTTTAAATTTTCCATCTTTTAATATCTTGACCATATTAATCAATTATTTGATCTATATTTAATACACCTATTATCAGAATTTCTTCTAAGTCTGTTTTTATCATTTACTTTTTCTTCTGGCTTTTGATCAAGTGTTATCTTATTGTTTACTTCTTGTTTACTTTTTATTGACTCCAGGACATCGTATATGAAAATTATAAACATCTTCTATACGATTTACTTTTGCTTCCCATAGCTAAACTATTAGGAACGGAGATGCTTTGAAGCCATGCTTTCAATCCTTTTGAGGGCTTGTTCTTACTAGTTCATCTGTGCTTCTTAAATGGAGCTTACTGGGTCCTGACTGAGAGTCTTGGATGCTTTCTAGGGCTCTACCCTGTTCTAGGGCACTGAGCTTTAGTGGTCTCCCAGCCCTATAAGATTGCTAGAAGCTTTGCTAAGCTTTTCAGCTTCCCATTCATAGCCTTTTGCAATTGACTGTCTTCTCTAGGTAAAGTTGCACCAAATGCTTGGCTATCCTATTTTGTCTTTTCTGCTTTCAAGGATTTTGGCTCTGCAAATTTTCCTGCCTTGGGAGCTCTCTTATGCCTTCAAACAAATGTATTTTATATTTTGTCCACTATTTCTAGATTCTCTTAACATGAGAGTTAGTTCAAATCAGTGTGTATTTCTTATAAACAAGGTTACTTACTGAGTAATTAATGGTATGCCCATCAAAATCAAGAAATCAACATTGACAAAATCTTCCCATCCAATCCATAAACCCCATTTACATTTTACCAATTAACCAAACAGTACCATTTATAATTTCCTTTTTCTTTCTGATCTTTGATCAATGTAAGTTGTTTTTGGACATATTATGTCTCTTCAATATGGAGCCAAATTTGGAAAAGTTTCTCAGGTTTTTTTTTTTACATTCATGACTTCAATATTTTTGAAGATTATAGAATAGCTATTTTATAGAATGGCTCTCAGTTTGGGTCTGTTTTATGTTTTCTCATTATCAGAATGTAGCTATGCATTTTGGCAGGAATAGATGCTGTATATCGGGGGACACACAATATTAGTTTGTACTATTATTTGTCATGTTGCTTCTTTCACTTTAAAATGGTGTCTTCAGGGTTTCTCTGTAATAAGTTTTGTATCTATTAATTAATATGAAGTAATTATTTTGTGAGACTGTGTAATTAAAACTACTGGTTTTGTTATTCCTTATGACTTTTGTCTGACCAATTAGTGTGATGGTTGCCAAATAGAAATTTCCTAATTTTTTCTTTCTTTTCTTTCTCCCTTATATCATTTATGACTTACTAATTTCTATCTTATTTAATAAGATATAACCCATTGATATCATGCATTTTGGTCCCTGTTGTTCCAGGATTGGCTAGTGTAAACCCCTTCAAACTAATTCCGCTATGCTTTTGATATTTCCTCCTCATTTTTTGAAACCTTCCTTCCTTTAGGGTATCCCAGTCTTGGAATCAGCCATTTTTCTAACAAACCCTGGTACCTTTGGGTAGAAAATGATACTTATAAACTGAGATCTGGGCCTTGGTGATCTTGTTTCTACTTGTCTTGCTTCTACACATTCTCAATGGAAAGAGCTAGGAATAAATAGATTATATACATATATATACACAAGTCTATGCATATGTTTATATCTGTTTCCACATTTATCCATTTCTCTATATTAAAAATTGTATATTATGCTGAACTATAATTCTAGCCTCTCCCTTTTTTGTATTTGTAACCTCTAACAGGAACTAGGCTCCCATAATCCTCAGTACATTTACCTATTTGTTCAGTCTCTCTTTAAATAACCAATCACCTGCCAAGCAGGCCATCCCTATCACTGTGGTCTTTTATGCATGCTGGTCACACGTCCTGAGTCTCCCCTACTCTTCTATTGTGGCTGTGCTTTCGCTCAAGTTTTAGTGGCCATTTGGCATATTGGCTATTTATGCTGCTGCTATTGTAAAATTCCTATTCCTTTCTTTTTCCCCAGTTTTAAAATGGGTTGTTACCTTTTTCTTATTGGTTCTGGATACTAACCCTTTGTTCTTGATTTGTGTTATAAATATCCTAGACTCTTTGATCTTCTTTAATCCCTGGACTGAGGTCATTTGTAAAGCTTGGAAAATTCTTGCCATGATATTTTCCAATATTTCCTCTGTCCCATTCTTTTTTCCTTTGGGAACTTCATTTAAATGTACATTAGATGTTTGTATTCTATCCTCCATTTCTTTTAATTTACTGTCAATTTTTTTTATTTATCTGTCTCAGTTTTCTATTCTGGATAATTGTTATCAGGTCTGTCTTCCTGCTCACTGATTCTTTCTTCAAATATGTGTATAGGTGTGTATTTGTATATAATATGCTGTTAAAACCACACCATCCAGTTTTTGTATCCCACTTGAGAAATATTTAACTACTTTGTGGTCACAAAATTAATCTAGAGCAGGGGTCTTAACAAGGGGTCTGTGAGCTTTAATTGGAATTCAAAAAAATATTCTTGTGGGGATGTCTTGTGCAAGTGTGAAATATTTATTAAATAATTCTAGTATAATGTGGTCTTATTAAGGGGTTTCTGATTTTCACCTGACTGGCAAAGGGGTCCATGGAACATAAAAGGTTAAGAACCCCTGATCTAGAGATTTTTTCTAAAATATTTATTATATTACCTTCCATATTTACATCTGAAATATAATTTTTAGTATGGTGTGAGGCAGGGGTAAAAGACACACTTGTATATGAATAAGAAGTTAACTGGTACAGTTTATTGTAAAGTCCATCCTTTCCATATTGAGTTAGTGTTACCTTTTTTGAAACATCAGTCGTATTTATACATGGGTCTATTGCTGTACTCTCTATTCAGTTCCACCGATCAGATTGTTTTGCTTCTTTCTGCTAATACTACATTTAATTAATCATACTAACAAAGCTCTTCAGCTTTGTTCTTCAGGATTCTTTGGTTCTAGTTGAAGCTGCTGTTATTGCTATTATTTTTAGGGGATTTATTTGGTTCTTTTCCAAATCTTGGTCTTTTCTCTTTGAGCAACTCTTTTCTTCCTTTCACATTCTGCCACTTTTCTCTCCATATCCATTTCTCTACCTGACTTCAGTCTTTATCTCTCTTTCCATATCCCTTCTTTCATCTGTCCTCTTTCTTCTTCCTTTCTCACAAGTATTTCAAAGACTATTTTCTTATGTATTCTAGGGATGTGGGTTTGTGACATTTTATATATCATTTATGTTCTCTATATACATATATGCTATATATATACATATATATGTACACACTATATATGTGATATTGTGATAATACACACATACACCTCAGTGGATAGAATTGCTCAAAAAAGAGAGTACATATATTTAGTTATATTTAGTTGTAGAAGTGTTAGATTGCTCTCTAGTAAGATCTTGTCAGTGTACACTCCCACCAGAATTGATTCCCATAAATGAATTCCTGTACTATCATGTTTCCATCAACACTTGTTGCCTACCTTTCCATGTTGTCAGCCGTAGAAGTATAGTAGTGATATAATATTTTAATTTTTATTTCTTTTATTACTATAGTTGAACACCTTTTCTTTTATGCTTGTTAGCTTGTACCTATCTTTTTCCTATTTTACTGTGGGCTTTTTTTCCTTTATTGATTTGTATGAGTTTCTTGTATATTCTGGATCGGAATTATCCAAGAGAACCTTCCTTGATGATGGAAAGTTCTATTTTGTGGTTTCCAGCACAGGAGCCACTAACCACATGTATCTCCTGAGTACTTGGAATATGGCTTGTGTGACTAAAGAATTGTCTTTTCAAATTTATTTAATTATAATTAATTTGGAGTTAAGTAGTTATGTGTGCTTAGTTACTAGCACATGGGATAGGGCAATTCTAGATGTTACTCCTTTATGATTTTTTTTCCTTTGTCATTTTGAGGCACTGCAAATTATATGTGGTGTCCTACATTGAACAAAAATTCTTATTTGTGATGTAATAAATGTATAATATTTTGCTTTCTGGTTTTTACTCTTGAATTTTTATCATACATGTCTCCTTTAGTTCCTGTGGTTAAGATGCTCTAGTGTATATACCCATGAGTGGAACTGCAGGACCATGGAATCTGGACATACTCAATTTCAGAAAACATTGCCCAATTGCTTTCCAAATAGCTATACCAATTTATACTATCACAGTATATCCTTTTCCCCATATCCTTGCTATCTCCTGAAAATATCTGAATTCCTAATTTTTGCCAAAAGTATCCTTTGCCGAAAGTGATGGATATTTGCAGTGATATGTCCATGAACATGTTTACTTTCTGTTCCTTATATTTAATTTTAGACTTTTTGGGCAGGCACAAAAGGAAAAAGAAAAGCTTTATTTGGAGTTTTTGGGTCAGTGAACTTTTGTGCAAATATTTCTGAACTTCCTGAATCAGGAGTGCAAGAAAAATTTGGGGCTGTCTAATTGCTATGTATCTGTCTCCCAGACTACACACATGTCAATAAAGTTCCCTCGTCCTATGCTGGATATTATCTGTCCACTTATAAATAATCCTCCTCCCATATACTCTGGATATCGCTCTACTGAAGACAGAGACTGTATTCCTCATATGGGCTAATTGTCTTTTTAGCATTAACTGTTTATTCAACATTTTCTACCCCCACTCCACGTAGTTCTTTTCAGACTGCAATATAACTCATTTGTTGATATATCTGACTATACATTTACTTGTTGAGGATAGAGATTATTCACCCAATTTCAATACTTAATATAGGGCTCAGCCTATAGTAAACATTCAATTAATGTGTACTGAACTGAACATATACCTTACAGCAAGAGCTGTATATTAGCAAACAATATTTCTGTCATTTTTTAGTCAACTTGACGCATCTTATCTTCTCATAAGTCATCATGCAGTTTGCCTAGATTCTCAGTGTATAGAATATAGCCTTTATCCTGTGTTAAAAGATGATATTGGGAAACGGACTTTGGCCCAGTGGTTAGGGCGTCCGTCTACCAAATGGGAGGTCCGCGGTTCAAGCCCCGGGCCTCCTTGACCCGTGTGGAGCTGGCCCATGCGCAGTGCTGATGCGCGCAAGGAGTGCCCTGCCACACAGGGGTGTCCCCCGCGTAGGGGAGCCCCACACGCAAGGAGTGCACCCATAAGGAGAGCCGCCCAGCGCGAAGGAGGGAGCAGCCTGCCGAGGAATGGCGCCGCCCACACTTCCCGCGCCGCTGACGACAACAGAAGTGGACAAAGAAACAAGACGCAGCAAAAAGACACAGGAAACAGACAACTGGGGGAGGGGAGGGGAATTAAATAAATAAAAAATAAATCTTTAAAAAAAAAAAAAGATAATATTAATTCATTAGTACCTCACATTTTACACCATTTGAATGATGGCCTCCAACTGGAGTAACATATTTGGCCACATCTAGAAATAATTTCAATTTAAAAATTTACTTAAGTGGAGTGTCTCTTTGCCTGACTATTTTACATAATTGAGATATTATTAATGTGACTTAATATTTGCAATAGTTTTCCTAAATGTGAAATGAAATTATTTAATTGATTTTTGAAAAGAACTGACATTAAGTTTTGTTTTGTAATTTAGTTGTCATGTGACAACCGTCATCCTTTTGGCCTTGGCCACTTCACCTACCTCCTAGCTAATCTTCACCACTTCTTTTCCTCACTATCCCTCTCATTCTTGCATATTGAGTGAATGCTTGTTTCCTATTAATTTTTTTTATTCATCTACCTTTGCACTGTACCAGGATTGAAATGCCTTTGTAGTGACTGGACCATATATTTTCTTTGTAAATCACAGTGCCTAGACTATATGGTCAGCACTTCGAAGGTACTCTGCATTAATTTTAAAACTTATTCACATGTTCTGAATTATTCTGCCATCTGTGTCTGAGGTATTCTGGTGTATTATACTGAGCAAACCATCCACATTTTCCTGATTAACCAAGAAAAGTTACAAAACAATTGTTTGAGGTTTATACCTGTGCGTCTTAAATTTCCCGAGTTGCAGACTTAAATATTCTAGTACATTCTTGAAGTTTTCACCTGGATGTCTAAAAGCCAATTGAAACTTAACATGTCCACAATTCTTTTTTTTCTTCCCTAAACCTGCTTTTTGCACGGTGTTCTCCATCTTAGTAATTGGGTGCTTTTTCACCCAGTTGTAATGACAAGAGCTTTGGGGCTGTTCTTAATTCTTTCATCCCTCACTTGCACCCCTATTGACACTTTCTTTGAAACATATGCCTCCTATTGTTTTTCCCCCTCCACTGCCACCATCCAAGTCTAGGCCACCACCATTTCTCACTTGGATTATTGCAACAGACTTCTAACTTTCTCCATACGTCCTCATTTGCCTTTCTCGTGCATATACACCCAATCCCTTCTTCACAGTGAACTTACTAAGAATCAACTCTGGCCATATCCCAAACCTCCAAGGTCCTCCCTTCTCTTTTAGAATAATGCAGTCCTTAATGTATCCTCTAAAGCCATCCTCTAAAGCCATGGTATGGCCTCTCTCTACCTCTCTAACCTCATCATTTTTCACTTTCCCTGTCATTCCCTGTTCTCCAGCCACACTGTTCAACTTGCTGATCTTTACGTGTGTTCCTATGTTAGGCCCTTTGTGCGTATTCTTCCTTGGTCTAAAATGCTTTTCCCCAGGAATGGACATATTTCTCAGCTTACTCCAAGATTTTTGTTAAAATATTGCTTTTTTATACAGGCCTGCCCTGATCATTTTCTACAAAATAATATATTTACCTCCATAACTCTCTATTCCCCAATGTTTGCTTCTTAACACTGATGGCAAACTTAAGTTAGAGTTTGTACTTATTTGTTTATTTTTATCTTTCCCTACTAGAATGTAAACTTTCTGAAGGTATGAAATTTGTCTTGGTCGTTATTATTGCTCCTCCACTTAGTGCAGTTACTGATAATATAATACATGCTTAGCAAATAGTTTTTGAATAATGAATGAATAAATGCAGTTTCTGACTGAGACAGTTTCTCTCTATGCTCAAATCAGAACATATTTGCTTTTATGATTGGTATATTGAGAATAGGCTCATACTTAAATATGCTGGACTTTATTTTGTAAGTATGTTTTGAATATGCACATTTTCAAACTTTTAATCTGTGTTACTAATTAAATGAGTTTGTGCATATCTTTTAGGATGATTCTTCATATCTTTTATCTTCTGTAATTTACTCTCAGGAAGTTGGACTAAAAAGAATGATACCTTTTAGAATTTAAAAGAAAAAATCTTGACCACCAGATGGAGACCTAGTACTGACTTTTTATGGTAGGTTGACTACTGGAGAGGTAGTCATAGGAAGAATGCTTAAGCCACAAAGGTCTGATTTTTTTCCTTCTATTTTGTATATTTACAACATTATTTACTCATTATATATAAATTTACCTTTATTCAGGAAGGGTTGGAGTGGTTAGTAAATTGTACTTAAAAAAAGCATCAACATTCAAAAGTGACCAGGTCCATATACATACAGAAGATCAGGGTACTTACTTGGCTAGTCTGTGGTGAAGTAAGGAAGGTTGTAAAAGCACCCATCGAAAAAAGCCAAAATATGCTGAGGAACAGGATTTTGGGACTCAAAGGAGTTGTATTGTGGGAGAGAAGGGAGAGTTGAGAAGGGAAAATAAGTCATGATAAAATAGGTGTAACTGAACTGTGCTTTCCTGACACTGCAGAATAGAGACAGTAAAGGTGAGAAAGTGGGAGACGTCCAGAGCCGTGTCAGCAGCACAATGTTCTGAGGGATCGTCTGACTGGCCAGGCAGGTTGGGTTCTTGTTCTTCCCTAAATGAATGAAGAAGTCGGCTCTTTTATTTTTTTTTTATCACTCTCTTATTTTGGGAATCATTTCTCACAGTGCTGTTCAATTTGGAAACTATATGTGCTGCGTAAACCTATATAAACGATATAAACTTCTGTGAAGTCCTTGGCAAATATGACTTCCTTATACCTGAAAGCAGAAAGACTCTGGAAGGGAAAATTAAATTTTTTTCTAATTTTCCTCACTGGGTGTTATTTTCCGTCTACCCACAGCTCTCAAGGCCAACCTATATAATATCTCTCAGATGTCAGGAAAAATGCATTTTTAGGAAAATTTTTAAATAAAATTACCAAAAAAATTAAAGACCCCGTCCCCTTTTGTGTGCCCCACTTTGCCCCCAATTCTGAGGGGCCCTGGGAGGCTCCCTCTGCTTGAGGCTTGGTGACTCTCTTCTTGTAGCTGGGGCTGTGGTGTTCCTTGTGGTTTCATTTCTCATCCAGATGCCCCTACCTGGTCCCCTCAGTGTTGTCACCAGATCTGATTTGTATCTCACTGAGAGGACAGAGGGAAACCAGTGCCCTCTCCCGGCTCTTCCTAGTGCTCTCTCCATGCCTCTCTTCAGGCTCTTGTCTCTCTCACCCTTGCCCCTCTCTGATGAAAAATTTCTGACTATAGTTTTGGAAGTTTAGCTCTGAGAACCATAGATGATTTCATTCTAGGAAAATAAAACCTGATTACTAAAAAAAAAAAAAAAAAAGGAAAAAAAAGGTAAAAAAAGTGACCCACAAACAAAAACAAAAAAAGTCTTTATGTCAGTGCTAGGAGATTAAAGTAGTTTTTGGCTTATATGCTATTGGCTTTTACGTTTTGGCTTAACTCAGATGTAACTGTTAAAGTCTTCCTTAATTCTTCTGAAGAAAAGTGATATAACTTCTTCTTTTGTGTTTTCATGTCTTTGTTTATACTTTCTTCATATCACTTACCACCTTACATTGCATTTAACTTAATTGATTTTGGCTGTGGATAGATTTTGAGTTCCTTGAGGTCAGGGATCCAGTCTTCTTTCCCAGGGTCTTCAGTGCTAGAATGATTGCTGCTTGAAGGCAAGGAGTAAATTTTTTGCTGAACCTTTCAATTTTGTTTTTGTGAAAAACATGTACTACCATTCCTTTCCTGCCATGCTATATAGGACTTTAAAATTCTTGCCCTTTTTATGCTCAAAACCAAAATAGCTTGTTTGGAAAATGGCAAGCCCAAGAATATATTGCTATTTTAACCTCTTAAAACATAAAAAATTGGTCACCTTTGTATCACATTATAGATGATATTTACAATAACTGACTTCTTTTTAAAAATTAAATATAAATTGCACATCAATAAAGTCAACCTATAATCTTGTTGGTTTAAATAAATGAAGAATTGGTTCCTATCTGTACTTTCCCCCTCAAAAATTCCTATAAACATTCAAAACAACAACATACCAGTTGTGAATCTCTGTTAGTAAATCCAATATTGAAGAATAGGAATCTTTAGGGATTTATTCATTTAGCAAAATTTTTTGAGCACCTACTATTTGTCAGAGACTGTTCTTGGTTCTGTTGAATATCTGTAAACAAAATGCTCAACTCTTAACTCTCATCATGCTTACCATTTTCTGAATGAAACTTACAATATCAAATAAACAATAAATGAGCAATATAATTTTGGAAAATGGCCATAGTTATCAGGAAAATCAAACAATGACAGCTTATAGAATAAGGGGAAGGTCAATGAGCATTTTTACTTTTTTCCTAATTTAAAAGATTATGTGAGCAATGATGATAGCCTGAATTAGTTGTAGTGGTAAATATGGGATAAAGTTTAGGTATGTGTGATATATTTTTGAGATAGTCAACTAAGACTTGCTGATGGATTGGATGTGAGGAGGTAAAGGAGAAAATCAAGGATGATTTAAAGTTTTTCTTTCACTTAGGTAACTACAGACTATTTTGATTTTGAAATTCTTGCGTTATGCACTCAAAACTACAAGGATGTAGGGGTGGTTAACAGAACCCTTAGACATTCTGGAGAGGTACAGAGTGAAAAGGAATGGGAGACCCAACGTACTCCTCAGTCCTAAATACCCTTGCTTACTACTCTTTAGAACCATTTTCTACCTGTTACTTAGGCAATGTGATTTTTTGGTGGCATTATCAAATAATGTTGTAAATATTGACATATAAACCCCAATAATCATTGCCATATAAATCCAAAAATGAATAAAGTGACAAATTAGAGGATGTATCTGTCATCTGTCAGTGTGTACTAGAATTTTCCTCTTTTTCTTCCAAATTTACTGTCTACCCTTTTTCAATTTTCTTCCAAATTTACTGTCTACCCTTTTTCAACTTGCCCTGTTTCCCAGGCCCTGACCTTTATGCATTAAATCAATGGACTGGTTTTGCTAAATGGATTTTGCTTAGTTTTGGTCATTGGAAGGCCAAAGGCAAGAGATTGGAAAATAGGAGGAGAGTGAGAGTAGTGTGATTTTTCCCTCTTCCTCCCTTGTTACCAGCTTGCCACAGGTTAACTTCTCTCCCTCTGCTGAAGGCCATAGCTCTAATTAATTGACCCTCACCTAGAGCTACTCTCTCTGGGTTCTAGTATCTGCTTTCTCCCCTTGCTCCTTCAGGCCTAGGGGACTTCCTGTTATTGCTTGTCCAGGGAACTGTACCATCCCTTGTTTATTTCATTTAACCTTTTAAATAGACGCCAGGAATGGGGCCTTATAGCCATTGAGAAATGGCCACTGCTTCTACCCATGCTACCCAAAACAGAACCTTCATGCAGAGCTGGTTTTCTCACATTGCTGTCTTCTGATCAGCCCAAAAAACAGTATGTCCCACTCTGCTCTTTACCCAGTATCAGTCAACACTGATCTTCCATACTTAAATTCTCAAACTACACAAAAATGTTCTAATGTAATGTAACTACCATTTAAAATAAAAAATAAACACATGCTCTTAATATACTCCAAAGGAGCAGTCTAAAGTCTCCTAAGTTAATTCATCCAACTCTAAGTCCATCATCTCTGACTACTATCCATTTATTTCTTAGTTGTAACATAATCTTATCTTGACATTCTGTAACTTATGAACTAAAAGGTAAAATAAGAATTATCAAAACCACAGTTGTAGGACTGGATTGGAGAAAAAAATTAGACAAAATATGTAAATATGTCTAAGAGCAAGGAAGAAACTATAGGTACAATATGCTATACCTCTTGTTTCTTCAACTATTTATGAGTCAATAGTTGCTATTTTTTTACTTTCTTTCTCCCCATCAACTTCACTGTGTCTTTCCTTTCAGCTGATTTGGTTCCTTTACATGGTAGGGGATGCAAACCTTTGATTCTGAGGAACTGAACCTTTGTGGTCTTGCCTGGACGGCAGTGCTCTTGTCTTGCCTAGCACAGAATGTGACAGGACCAGGAAGTACTCCAAGGGATATTGGCATCTATTCATTTTCCTCCACCCCTTTTTCATTGAAAATCACTGAACAACACCATTACAACTTCTCTACCTGCACCCTTTTAAAAAGTTTGTTCTGCCAGTGCTATTAGGAGTATTAGGAGTCTGAAATTGTCAGGTAGTAGGCTCACTCAGTTTCTAATTCATTAGTTGGATTCTTGCATCTCCTGATGGAAGCATTATTCTCAAATAAGAAAATCACTCATATTTAATGAGAACCTGTAAACTAGCAGAACTCAGAGTAGCAGGGATGGGAAACAAATGTTTTGTAGTTCAGTCATTAGATGCAAAAGGGAAATGTACGACTTCTGAAACTCTTTGTTCTGGCTATGGGAATTATGGCACTATACATGGATCATTGGTTCAGAGCATATTTTATGTCAAGCAGGACTGCACCACAACCTCACAAAGTATTGTCTTTTGGCTAGAATGAGAAGAGCACCTTCAGTAAACTAGTCTGCCAATTGTATGAAGAATTGTGTCAGGGTGATGAGCTACCTGTTAAGACCAGTGCATCCCATGAACAATATTCTTTCTTCTTTCATTTTCAGATGAATTCTTTCTTAGAAGCAGGTATGTGGGATATCATAATGAATGATATATTTCCTAAGTACATAGATGGTAGAGTTGATAGCAGAAAAATGGTAAACAGAGAAAGCAAATCCAAATCCAGAGAAAGTGCCTCTTTGAAAAGGACAAATTACTGCCCCTCTATGATGGGAGATTTCAATATAATTAACCTGCCATCAGGAAGCTACAGTGGCCTGGGATATGGTGCCATCTTGGAAATTCAGTGTCATTTTCTACTTGAAAATTTGGTTCTCAGCCAAGAGATCATCTTAGGTGATGTATGACGTACATATTATTGAAACATTGCAAAACTCTATCCTTGCCACAGTGGTCATTTTGTTCATAAATTTATTAAGCAAGCCCTAGACTGTCTGGGAAAGACAGTTGACTGACAGTCACAGGTTACATCATCTTTTCTACATGATTATGGGGAACTTAATGTGCAGAGGGGGCATCCTAGTGATGATCACATGGGACACAAATATTTTCATATTTTTGGCCCATTCTGAGAGGTCTGTTTACATACCTCTTTCTCAAAACTCACATCTAATCCTCTGGTCATCTTCGGAGATTCTGACTGACCAGTCAAATCATTACCCATTGTCTATAAATGACAGACCATCATTCCTTCAGAGCATCCTTCCTTCTGTACAAAGTGGAAACCTACGTGGCATCTTTAAGTTCTTCTTGTTGATAGGAATTTATATCTTCATTTTTCTCTCTAAACCACTTGAGTTGAGTTGTAATACACAGCAATCTGTTCTTCCTTAGTCAGGGAGCTGCTGGGAAATCTCCGTAAGGCCATAGGTATGGATTAAGTGAGATGTGGCAGTGCAGTATTCAGTGTGTTGCTTCCAGAATCCAAAGAAGCTCTCTGAACATTCTACTTCTTTCTTGGCAGTGGGAGACATAAGACATCGCAAATTATTATTTTTTCTTTGTAGGGAATGTCCAACATATCTCAGGTCACTGGATCCTCAGAATCTTCACTGACATTTCAGACCCCTGTATTTTCAGAGGCTTTATCTCAAATTTCATGAAATTTATCTAACTTATCTAATACTTCCTACTCTCTGGGTTCCATCAGTGTGGTGTTTTTAATGTAACGGGCCAGCATCATGTTCTCTAGAATGGGGAGTCAGTCAAGTTCTGTGTAGGCCAATTTTAAAGAGCCTGGGAGCTGACAAAAATAGTAAATGTTACTGCTGTCACTACTGGATGAGGGCAAGCTGCTTTGAGTATTCTTTGTCTTTTGGATGGTATAAAAGGAATTTGCCAGATTAGTAACTGTACACCTGGTGCTAGGAGTTAGGTTGATTTTCTTTTGTCTAAAGGCCAGATTTGGACCAGCAGCTTTAATTGGCATCATCACTTGAATAGGATGACATTATCCATGACCTGTCTTGGAGGTAAGTGGAAATGTGTTAGGAATACTTACTCATCACTTTCAAGAATTCAGTGGTGGCAATAATTGCTATAATTCTCCAGAGTGATCTGGTGTTGCTTTTGATGTACTATTTAGGTAAGAAGGTGGCACTGCAGGGGCTTCTACTTGGTCCTTTCTATCATAAAAACCCTTACTCCATAAGACTTAATGTAGGGATCCTTCCGTTTCCTAGAATATCTCTCCAACTCTATACTAATGATCTGGGGAAATGACTGTAGGACAAATCCACTGTCACCCTGAACTGGAGTTGAGACTGACTTATGTCTGAATTCCATGTCTTTGATTAATTGGCCACAGTGACTTTCTGCATTCCCAGGGTTAACCTTAGCTCAGAGCTAATGTGCAATAATCCTCTAAAGATCTAGTTCTAATTTCCCTACCCCCAAAGGCCTCAAGTTCTTTTGGGGAAAATAAGGAGGAAGATTTATGGAATGTACCTCAGGTAGCTAACCTCTCTTTCATTTAAGGGGTTCTGTGTCTGTGAAGTGACTCAGATGTAAGTACTGTGTGAAGGACCCTGACACCATTTTTGATGGCTCTTTTCAAATATGTTCATGAGGCCCAGCGGTTTTTGAGTTATATAAATCATGTGGAACCTTAGAAGAGTTCTCATTTATCTCAGTCCTATTAATTATCCAATTCAAAGACCACTGCTACTCAAACATCCTAACTTCAACAATAACTATGCCCTCTTTTCTTCTGGTGGTAAAGTGCTGGGTTTATGCTATCCTGAGATCCAGTCATTCGAATTGGATTCAAGGTATGTATGTCATTTGTAGCATCACCACCAACATTCCTGCTCTCCAGAGAACAGCACAACACCACTTTTCAAAGTTTCTGGCACTCCCCCCAACCAGTATATTTTCAAATTCCTTGATGAGGTGTCTTCTAGGTTCCCTTGGGGGAGACAGAAGGATGGGTGAGTAGGTCATTCATAGTAAATGAACTCCAGCATTCCTGTTTTCTTTCTATAATAGCAAGGATTTTCTGTCATTTCAACTTTATGTAATGTGATCATGTTGAGAACGGGGTTCAGTCAACCAACTAAGTAAAGAATTAGAAATACTTCCAGCTGCTTAAGCCAGCAGAGCCAACCCAGAATCTTTGGTAAGTAAACTGATATTGATAACTTTTCCCCAATTTAAAATTATTACTGTTCTTTTGGTCTAGGACCCTAGAATCAATTTCCAGATATATTTTCCAGTTTTTGATGTTATTAGGAATTGCGATTTCAGACTGTGAATTTTAAATCATTATAACTAGGTTCAAACACGTCTTTATTAATCAAAATAGGAACCATTACAATCAACGCTTTTTGCCAATGAGAAATAAGTTTGTTTATTCCTGTAGCATAAAAATCTGTGCTTCGGATTTCGATGAACTCTTGGAAAGTGTTTTCTGTATCCTGCTAGCTGTGGAAGCATTTTCCCTGCAAAAAGTAGTCAAGGTGTTTGAAGAAGTGGTAGTTGGTTGGTGAGAGGCCAGGTGAATATGGCGGATGAAGCAAAACTTCATAGCTCAATTCCTTCAACTTTTGAAGTGTTCGTTGTGTGAAGTATGGTCGGGCGTTGTTGTTGAGAAGAATTGGGCCCTTTCTGCTGACCAATGCTGGCTGTAGGTATTGCGGTTTTTGGTGCATCTCATCGATTTGCTGAGCATACTTCTCAGATTTAATGGTTTTGCTGGGATTAAAAAAGCTTTAGTGGATCAGATTGGCAGCAGATCAGCAAACAGTGACTATGACCTTTTTTGAGTGCAAGTTTGGCTTTGGGAAGTGCTTTGGAGCTGCTTCTCAGTCCACCTACTGTGCTGGTCATTGCCGGTTGTCATATACAATCCACTTTTCATCGCACATCACAACCCAATTGAGAAATGGTTTGTTGTTGTTGCATAGAATAACAGAAGATGACACTACAAAACAGTTTATTTTTGGTCAGCTCATGAGGCACCCACTTATCAAGCTTTTTCACCTTTTCAATTTGCTTCAAATGCTGAATGACCGTAGAGTGGTCAATGTTGAATTCTTCAGCAACTTCTTTTGTAGTTTTAAGAGGATCAACTTCGATGATAGTTCTCATTTGGTAGTTTTCAACTTCTGATGGCCGGCCACTAAGCTCCTTATCTTCAAGGCTGTCAAAACTTCTTGAACCACCACTGCACTGTACATTTGTTAGCAGTTCTGGGCCAAATGTATTGTTTATGTTGCAAGTTGTCTCCACTGCTTTATGACCCATTTTGAACTCAAATAAGAAAATTGCTCATATATAATTTTTACTAATATCGTTTCTATAGTCTAAAATACATATAAAATAAAAAGCAGGTAATAAGTTATTAGCAAAAAGCTATAAAGTGAGAAATGTACATTAAAATGATGTATGACATAATCACATTTATTTAAGAAGGTATGCTAGTATCAAGCAGTAAATTTCAACAATGCAAAACCGCAATTTTTCACTAACCTAATTTACAAAGTCTTACAGTTCTTAAGTTTTTCCTGTTGACATAAATTTTGCAGTTGGTTTTCTATGGGATCTTTCAGTTTGATTCTGGTTATAGGTCAGGTTACAATCAAAAGGTTTAAGGGAGTATTCTCAACATTAAACTGGCCAAATCTAGTATAATTATAATGCACTGAACAAAGTAATAATCCATGAGTCCATAGTGATGTAAGGAAATACATTAATAATAAATTGAGGAAACGGAAAGAACAAAAAAACAAAAACAAAAGGGGTTTAAGGATAATTGTCATTCCCTAGCAACATAGTTACTTTAGGACAGGTTTTTGAAGGACCTTTTCTTCAAATTAAAAACAGAACCCTAAGCAGGAGAAAATAGGTAGCTTTTGGCAAGAGATCCTCAGTGATGGCTCTTCTGCCCCTCTGTTTGAACCTATAGTTAGTATTAGTTGATAGGTTTATGTCCAAGATACTTAAATCTTTGGTCTTTCCATGTGCCAGTCAGGCCCTAAATCTCAACAGAGTTGCAACACCTACTCTCCAGTTCATAGGACTCACCCAAACATCTAACAAGGAAATGATGGTGGACAACAACCATCCCAAGAAACAGAGTCTACAATTGCAAGCAAGAGAGTACCATCCATCTGCTCTATGGGATCTAAACTCCCTCTCAATTACAGGTGGAGTGGGCATCACCATCCCAGAATCCTCAGGATTGGAGAATGAATGATGGACTAGAGTAGACTTACTGTTATTCTACTATAGACTTATTGTGATTCTAGCAATGGAAGAACTTTTATCATTGATGTGGAGGCAGTGGTCTCTAGAAGTTCTGAGAGAAGGGAGAAGGAAAGATAGGTGTAATATGAGGACATTTTCAGGACATTGGAATTGTCCTCAATGATATTGCAATGACAGCTACAGGCCATTATATTTCTTGTCATAACTTACAAACTTGTGTGGGAGAGGGTTTAAACTATAATGTAAACTATAATCCACACTTAGTGACAGTGCCGCAATATGTGTTCATCAATTGTAACAAATGTGTACTGCCTTAATGAAGGATGTTTTTTAATGTGGGAAAGTGTGGAGGGGTAGAGAGTAGGGCATATGGGAATCCCCTACATTTTTAATGTAACATTTATGTAATCTAAGTATCTTTAAAAAATAAAAAACAAGCAAATAAAATGAACCAGAAAGCAAAAAAATTAAACATTTAAAAACTAAAAATAAAAGAACAGAGAAAAAAAATATGGAGTATTCCATGTCCCCCACCCCTTCTCAATTAAACTCATGTGATTTTAAAAATTTCTGCTTAGAATATCTCCCTGGTGATACTTGTGTAGAGCAAGTCTCCCTGTATCTTTTAAAATAATTTCAGAAAGAAAAAAATATCCTCAGTGGATTTAGGTATTTGGGGTAATTAGGTCATTTGCATCCTCTTATATATCACAATTCCAAACATATTAAATGGATATTTTATATATTACTGTGTTTAATTTTGAATGAAAGGAAAAGTCTCCTAAAATATTGAAATCTAGTTTAAGTCATAAATATCTTAAAAGATCATGTGTCTTGTTAATATGTAACCATGCATAATAATACAGTTACGTTGATTATAGTCTTATCTAAAATTTTTAGCTTCTCCAAAATTAAAAGATATTGTTATTAGGGAATTATTTTTTAGGGAATTGTTTTTCAGTTCATTCTGGTAAATACAGAATTTTTTTTTGTTATTTTTATGAAGTAAATATACAGATACTTTCAGCTAAAACTGAAAGTTGGTTAAATTATTTCCCATATATTTATTTAATGTTAGCTTTTATAACTCTTATATGTCTTGTTCCTAGTTGGGTTTTTAAACATTGCAATTTCTAGGTTTTCCTCTTTTGTTATTCTTTGGTTTCTTTTTCTTTGCTCTCTTTTTCCTTTCTCTCTATTCTTTCTTAACTCCCTCTCAAAATTGGCAGTTTTCACCTGTATTCTGTTGCTGTAGCTCTGATCTTCTCGTTCTACATTCAGGTCCTGGTAGCATATATAATTGTTCCAACTTTTGCTTTTGGGACCTAACCTAAAAATATAGCTCTGATGCTGCTAGCTTTAGAGTATCATATTTTAAACTACTTATTTCCCTTAGTGTCTTTCAATCTGCAGGTTTTACTCTGATTATACTTTTTTCCTAACATAATCATATTGTCATTCTCTCTGGTGCCAAGTTTAGAAAACTGAGCATCATGCTTTAGTCCTTGGTCACCTTATCCTTTACACAGTCTGTTATTGAGTGTTCCAGATTCTACTTGTCAGATTGTTCTCACATCCTCTGGACCCATTTGACTTTCTTCACCCTACCTCATTCATTTGACTAAGTACTGTTCATTCTCCAGATCTCACCTTGGATGTCACTTCTTCCTGGAAGCTTTCCCTGATGCCTGCAAATGTTAAAGATGAGTTAGAGAGATTTGGGGGGAGAGCTCTATTGGTAATAATAGATGAAAACTGCCTTTAAATAGTACGGAGTAGTACTGAGATAGTGGGCAGGGAGGGTCCAGAGGGTTCTGAGCTGGACAAATATTCAACAGCCTCAAACTGAAGGAATAAATATTTGAGCAGGCCAAATGGAACTGTTTTGATGAAACATTGGATCATATGAAATCCGAGAGTCTTCTAAAATGATTACAAATTATTTATTTGATTACAGACTATTTATTTGAGTTGCGATGTAGGTCTTTTTAAAAAATCCTTCTTCATGTACGTGGGACATCTTTCCAAGTCAGTAGATAATGTAGGAGAATATGGAGAATATGGTACCAAGAGAATAGATAAAGGACTTGGTCTTAGGCAGAAGGAAGGCTAACTCATCCATACCCTGAAATCCAGTATAGCTTTTGGTCCACTTCTGAACTTTATTTCCTTAACTTTATTTCTATTCTGCCATGCATACTATCATCTGTTAATTATTGTAGACTCACGGTACTTTTTTGTGGCTGGTAGTATAAATCTTATCTCACTTTTAGGGCAAGATTTCTTTGCTTATTTTTCCTGTTTATGCTTTCATATTAAATTTAAAATATAATTCAGCTTCAAATAATTGGAATCCTAATTGGGATCACATTCATTTCAGAAATTTATGTGGGGATAATTTTCATTTTTCCTCTTTTTTCTGTGTAAAGTGGTACATTGTTGGAATTTGTATTTCTCTGGTTACTGGGGAATTTGCACCATCTCTTCATTTATTTGGTAGCCTCTCAGGCTTCCTTTTCAGGGAATTGTTCATGTTTATTCTTTGTCCATTTTTCTATAGGTTTTCCTAATATTTTCAACTTCATTTGTAAATATTCACTGTATATCCTAAATACTAATCCATTGTTAGTTTTAGATGAATTTAGGTTGCAAATATCTTTTCCCAGTCAGTTAATATTGTCTGTAATTTTCTGTGTTGGATGGAGATCTATAACTTACTTGCTTAAATTCAACTTTTCCTTTTCTGTATGATTTTGCTTTTTAAATCTTTTTTAAGATTTTCTTTATTATTAGTTCATATAGATATTTATCAACATTTTCTTTCATTATGATTTTTTATGTTACATTTTAATTTCTGCTCATCATATTTAGATCCTTAATCCATCATGTGTTCAACTTTGATTATGATGCAATGCAGGGGCCTTTATTTTCTCCATATGTTTTCTCCTTTAATTTCTCTTATTGTTTTGTGGTTGTACCAATTTATGCTTCCATTAACCTTTTATCTTCATCCTTGCCAACATTTGGTATCATTTTAAAAATTGTTGCCAAGTTCTTTAGATGATAAATAATGCTTTGTTAAGACTGAGCAATTTTTATATGTTTATTGAGCATCCCTAATTCTTTTGCGTATGTGTTATTCCATTTTGTTCAAATGTTAAAACATTTTGTTCAAATGTTTTCTACAGTGAGGTTTACTCTGACTATCCTGTTTTAAAATTGCAACCCTACCACACATTCCTGGTCTCCTTTAAGCTAATCTACTTTTAAATTTGTTCATAGTTCTCTTCACCTTCTAAATTATAATGTATTTTTCATAGTTATTGTATATTATCCATTTTTTCATGGACATCTCTGCTAGAATGTCAGCTCCAAAAGGCAGATATTGTCTGCTTTGTACTCTGATATATCTTGGGTATTTAGAATATACATAGTCATTCAGGATTTTGCCCTTTCCTCAGGATGGTCTCTTTTGTGATATGTTTCATATAATTCCTTGATGTTTCTGACATGTGGATATATTCCTCTCCATCCTTTAGGACTGAAATAGGGGGAAATCTGTTTATGTTTAGTCACTTCAGTTTGAAAGAGGAGTTAAATATATTTCATCATTTTATGATCTTGAAGGCTTACTGTTAATATTCGATACATTTTCTTCCTGTCTTTTTTCAAAGTATATATTACAGAGTGGAAATCAAAATTCTATACAATTTTATTTTCTTACTTTTTTTCATCTAACATTATATCAGAGCATTTTCCAAGGTTTTGATAAATATATTTTAGTGACTGTATAATATTTCTTCAAAAGGCTATATTGAGTTTTACCTGCTTTTTGCTCTGTCATTGGATTTTTTATTATTTTTTGGAAGTTTGACAGTCCAATTTGCTAAAAATGTGTACCTACTCTATATAACACTGTTTGTGTTACAATCCTGGTGGTGTTATGAGAGATGTGTAAATGTTTGTTTGGATTATAAATTGTAATGTAAGGAGTGCAAAAATGCCTTTGGAACACTAGAGAGGGAATAATTTGTTTGGTCTCAGCATTTTGGGTTATGGCTTCACTGATGAGGGGTAGTTAATTTGTCCCTGGGGTCTGAGTCAAATTTTCACAGAATAAAGAGGAAAGGGCATTCAAGGTAGGACAGAGGCTTTGATAAAGGCATGGAATAGAAAAAAAAATATGGTATTCAGTGCTGTCTTGTATCTTTGTTTATAGCAATCCACTGATGAGTCTAGACCATAACCTAGAAAATATTTTAACCCAATCCCTTTTCACATTTTTACAGCTCCTGCCAAGAAAATGTAGTCATTTGTGTGTCATATCTGCCTCTTTCTTTCATGGCAGTAGTGAAAAAGAAAATGGTAGGCAACTCACTTGAAATGTGTCTATTGTACTCTTGTATTCTGAATTTAAATTCACTAGCTTTATAAGAAAATATAGAAAATTAATGTTTTGGGAAAGAACAATAATAGCCTTAGGAAGATGGGAACTAACCCAAAAATGTCTACAATGGAATCCCTCTTGGTGATGAATGGAGAGTTAGTTCAAGAAATAAATGTGTTGTTTCAAACTGGTGTGAAAACTTAGAATATAAAATAGAGGAAAATCACTTTTGGACTCTGTAACTTTACTTCCATACAGTTTCTCTTAACGCTGAGAAGATTTAAGGACTGCTGAGAGTGAAGAATTCTGCGAACAAAAGATTTATGTCATACGTATTGTAAGCTGTAAGTGGGGCATTTTATTTGTGTTTTAATTTACCAGAATATATTTTAGGGGTAGAAATCACCAACTCTGGAATCGAGGCCTTTTTTCAAATTAGCAAAAAAGGGCAGTGAGATTTGTTAAGGCCTTGGATGCAGTGGTTAGATAATATGTCAAGCCTGTGGAGAGCACTAATTGCAGCAAAAGATTAAAGTCTCTGTTGAAATCACTTAAAACTCTGAAGATTTGTTGGAGTAAATCAGAACAATGCCCCATGTCACAAGCACTGTCAGCACTGATGAATGAACATCATGTGCTGCTGCTTTCTGCCTGAGTGTTTTCACCATTGTCCTCTGACAGTGGGCCTGCAGTTACCATACTGAGGAAGATTAAGAGCTGTGCACCTCTCGCCACAAGTCTACAATTACCCGTTGGGGAAAGACAGTAGGTTAAATGCAACAAAAGGAAGATCTGGATCACCTTTATTCAAACTAGCAACCTCTTGAAGCTATGCAATAGAATAATTCTGAATTTTACCCAAGAAAAACTTCATGGCAGTCATCTTTTTATTTGAAAATTAGTAAATTAGCCTTTCTAGGATAATTGTAACTTTGATTCACATATAAGCGTGTTTAAATATCTGTTTCTTCCTTTTCTTACTCAAAGTTACTTTAAAGAGAAATGTTCTCTTGGATTCGATGAAAGTAATATGACTCTTAGAGGAAAATGCAGCTACTTCCTGATAGACAGAGGGACTGAGAATACTTTCTCTATTCCCAGAACAGTATAAGGCTGCTGAAAAAGACTCTGAAATTAAAGTTCTGGTAAGGCAAATGTTAGATGTCTTGATTTTGAGCCTTGTAATTCAGAAGACTGTGACAGGTTTTTAGGATCATACGTGTAGAATAGCAGTCAACTTGAGAGAGAAAGACAGGAGAAATAGTTACCTTGTTGGAGGGAAATTTTGGTCTATGAAAATTTTAATTTTAGTATTTATGTAGCTTTAAAGATTTTTGTGAACACAAGTATATTTTGTGTTAGAATATGGCTTAAAAAATTAACATTTTCACTATAGATAGAGATGTAAAGCGCCTTAGGGAAAATACTTCATATTTTTTGTCTGAGGTGGGGAAATAGTTTATAATGTCTCTTAAAAATATGCAAAATACAAATTTTTATAGTTTTTACTTAATAGAACCATTTTATTATTGGTAAAATAAACCCCAGAACTTAAAATAAAATGAAAAAAGTCTCTTGGGTCTGGAGATGGGGTAGAGATTAGATTTATTGCCCTTAATGTTGTCCCTAAAAGTTTGCTTTTCTGTTGGGATTCTCCACCATGGGTATCCCCAGGGCCTTATAATGGTGGGGGTGATGGTGCACAGAGGACTTTATGTAGTTATTAAAACTACTGAGTAGTGAGAAAGTAAGAATGTCTAATTTTTTAATTCTCCTTATGATGACCAATTCAGTGCTCCCCTTTTTCCTATAAAATATACATATAAAACAACAGATTCACTTAAAATGTTTTTTGAACCCTTGCTTTGCCAGTGGCATAAGCATATCCTTAATCCAGCATTGGCTGCATCTTTAGAAATGAGGCATTGGATAGTTGTTTTCATATAACTCTTTTCACCTAAAACTTTCTCAGAAACATTATAGCTGACATAGTATGCCCATATCCTTTAGACTGCATTCAGCTCAAGATATTGTTTGATGGGTGCAAATGTGTTTATTTTATAATGGTATGGTACATTTTATATGTTTGTTAGAACCCACAGTGTTTTAAAACTATGTAACTAGTATAATAGCAGTATACAGGATAAGATTGGAGAGAGAGGAAAAATTCTCATTCTGTTACCTCTGTATTTTGGAAACATGAGAATTTTACTTGAAGTGTCCATCTTATTTCCTTGCACTAAATTACTACCAGCAAGTGACCTTTGTGTGAATAGACTACATTTGTCTAAAATACCATGATGCTATAAAAGATCTTGTTTTCATAGCATTTCTCTCAAGGACTCAGAATTGATTCGTTCTACAGATATTTTGGAGTGCCTGCTGGATGCAAATCATTCCATAAATATTTATGCTAGATCTGTATTTGGGACACAAATGAATTCTACCATTTTTTATCTCAAGGAGTTTTTCTGATGGGAGAGATGAGAAAATTACATAACTGTAATAAAAAGTGGACTAGAGTAAGGTCCTCATTAATGTTCATTTACTGTTTAAAGAATAGGGCAGAATAGAATTTAATGTCACAAATATATTTTAATTTTAGCCCAGAACAACAAAGACTTTTATTTATCATTCTTTTGCTCCATGGGCATGAAGGGGAATTTATTTCCAGAAAGAACACTATTCACTTTGCCATTAAGAGAAAAGCAATTAGGTGAAGAGTTTGAAATTCTCTGTGTGCTTTGCCATATAGGAAGTTATCTTGCTCTTCTCACTCAAATAATGAAAGCAAGCAAACAAAAGAAAACACCTGCTTATTTCATCTCTAATTGTGTTTTCTTTCATACTGGCCCCCAAGGGCCAGATTTAGTCAACAGCTGTGCACCGTGTGTGCCCAGAATATGTTAAAATTTGTGCCTTGGATCTGCAGAACTCACACTAATTCTTTTTGCTTTGCTTCTTTTGCCCTGGAATGGCCATGATAGAGCTTAGTTTATTTTTCCCCTTTAGGAGTATGCATGATGAAGAATAATACCCACATGTGTAATTAAAATTATCCTTTAGAGCGTAATGGACAAACTACAATGTCTTACCTCTTAATAATTGGCAGCTATAATGTGAAGAGTTGCCCTTCCTGTGGCCTGCCTTTTTCACTGGGATGGGGAAAGTGTCTTGCTTCTTTCACAGTGAGTAATCTGCAGACTTTTATCCAGGGAATTATCTGTGATGGAGTCCTATTTGATTATGTTGGGGAATATGGAAACTTGATCTTTAGGATTAGGACATTGCTAAGGAAGAGTTATGTAGGGGTCGCAATTTGTACAGTCTTATTTTTTTTTCCTGGAGTATTGTAGACTGCATAAGTAAGAGCTGCTATTTAGGTTTTCCTCATAAAGGATTTCAAACTATCATCAACTTTGCCACCACTGTGAAGCCTCTTGATTTCATATGGAGATACAGAGTCAACTGTAGTCAACTTAACGTGCAGTATAAGTGAAACATAACCTTACCGAAGATTTCTGTGGTGACTTCATCCTAATTTGCAATTCTGTCTTGTTGCTGACGGCTCTCAATGGCGTTCAGGTGCTTGGAAGAAGTGCTGCGCCACGAGCAGAATCACCAGCACCTACTCTGGACTGTGCGATGGAGAATAGTTTGTTAGTTTATAAATATGAGTTTATTTATTTCATTTTAAATGTGCTTTATTTAAGACAGCCTCTTTTTTTATTGAAGTTTATCATTCATACATGAACACACATAAACACTAAGTGTATAATAAAAATTGCAAACTTACAAAATAAACATACGTAACATCACACAGGGGTCTCATACATCACCCCCCCACCAACTCTTTACATTGGTGTGAAACATTTGTTACAAACTATACAAGAGAATCATCAAAATTTTACTACCAACTGTATTCCTTATCTTACATTTGGCATATTTTTCCCCCAACCCATACTGTTATTTTTTAAAATATATTTTTGTTATAGATATTGTGAACTTGCAAAACAATCATACAGCTGTGTATATTTCCCATGCAACTCCACACCCTGGTGGAACATTTGTTACAGATGATGAGATAATATCATCAGATTATTACCACCAATCATGCCAAATGTATGCTACAGACCAGCCTCTGTTTTTTAAAAGTCCCCCACTCAAAGCAAGGTTAAAATAATTGAGAGCTTAAGATGACACGCGTCCAGTTTGTTGTATGGATGCAAAAAGCACAGCCTGTTATCATGACAGGTGATAGATTAAAAGTAAATGGCTCAGGAGCGGCTGTGGTTCAAGCAGTTGAACGCCTGCTTCCCATGTGGGAGGTCCTGGGCTTGGTCCCGGTGCCTCCTGAAAACAACCAAAAAACAGACAACAAGCAAACAAATGAAGAAACCAACTCAGGTGAGCCAGTGTGGCTCAGTGGTTAACACCAGCTTCCCACATTTGAGGTTCTAGGTTGTTTAATACCTGGCCTGGGTACCTCAAAAAGAAAAAAAAAAAGGGAAGTGGCTCTGTGTTCCACTTGTCCTTCCTCCCCCTGCCCTCAGAGCCTCTGGTAACCACTGTCTTTATATCAGTGTTACACGTTCTTCCGTTACTACAATAGGAAGTATTCTATTGTCCACGGTTGCTTTCTCTGCCTTATGCTTGCTCAGTCCTCAATCCTGAGGATTTTGGGATGGCGATGTGCACCCTGCTTCAGACTGAGAGGGAACAGAGATCTTGCTGGGCAGATGGAAGCAAGTGTTTTGCTTGCAGTAGTAGAGACTCTACTTTAGGGATGGAGGTTACCCATCGCCATCATTCTGTCAGTTGTCCTGGGTGAGTCCGATGAACTGGAGAGTAGGCATTGGTGGCAACTCTGCTGAGATTCAGGGCTCAATGGACATATGAACAGATGGAAGATTTAAATCTCTGGAACATTGTAGGTTCAAATAGAAGGGGCAGAAGAATCGTGTAGGAAAATTATAAATGAGTCTAATTCTGTTACATTGGGGAAATAGGTTATCATATATTCCAAGGTAAGGCCCACTGTGGGGTGCTGATTTCACGGGGTTGTGTGCCTTGCCTGTAGTGACCAGATGTCTCTAGAGTTAGGGCACTGGAATTGTCCTGCATGACATGGCAATGATGGATACAGGCCATTGTACATTTTGTCAAGAGCTATAAAATTTACGGTGCCAAGTGTAAACCATAAGGTAAACTATAGATCATGGTTAATAGCAGTTCTTCATTATTTGTTCCTCAGTTGGAACAAATGTACCACACTAATGTAAGATGTTATAGGGGAAAACGTGAGGGGGGGGATGGGATATATGGGAATTCCCTATATTTTTGCTGTAACTTTTCTGTGATCTAAAACTTATTTAAAAATAAAGTTAAAAAATAATAAAAAATGAGTAAAGCAAAACAAAACCCTAGGCAAGAGGGAGAAACTGACTTCCAGAATTAACACATCAAAATAATCAAAAGCACAGACATTAACAGAATTTTTTTTAAAAAAGTAAATGGCTAAATAGAGTAATATTGTCCCCTTTTTAATCATCTTTAAAGAAATCCCTATCTGGGATTTTGCCATCCTCTTGGAAGTTCAGCAGATCTACTACCATATGAATTCATGTTTTCACCAATAAAGAAGTGATAGTTTTTAAAATTAATAAGAATATGCTTGATTTGTTCTACAGTAGCATCATAAGAGGTTTTACTTTTTAGTTTCTGTTATTCATTCTTGACTTTGATTCATGTTAAGTAGTTTTTGATGTCCTTTCTCTAAGATTCTGTTTTGAGTTAGTTCCTTTTAAATGATGCTTCGTGACTATCAACACTGGTGATCACTGTAGCATGTAGTGTTTCTCATTTTGCACTTTCAGCGGAACCATTCCACCAGCGAGTGAGACGTCGTGCTGCCCTCTGTCCCACTGACCGCTTCCCAGCCCAGCCAGGCACAGTCCCCTGATGATCCCCAAGGTCTTGTGGGTGGTAGAAATTCTCTCCATAAACGATTATGAGGCTGGTGAAGGGAGACAATGGGGCACAAACTCGCTGAGGTGTACTTGGAAGAAGTGCAGGGAGGGTGTGTGCAGAAAAGGGAGTTTACTTTTAAGAGCAAATTCATTTTGTAAGGTTTATTTTAAGATATTTTCCCTGACATAAATTACATAAAAATAAAAGTGTAATAGATAGGAAGCCTACTGGCTCTATTAATCAGATATTTCTAAGCTTCATATTAAAGTAAATGGATTTGCATTTTGATGAGACAACGGCCTGCTCAATTAAATGTGATAAAGAAGATTTACAACAGGAGTAGAAGTATTTTGGTGGAGGTTTCAAGTTGACTTATACATGAATCATTGGTAAAACCCCTTCCATTTTTCACTTGCCTCTAAAATTCCCAAGGACAGGCATCGTTCAGAAAATGGTTTCTTTGAACTGCCATAATAGTTGAAATGTTGGAAATTCCTTTGAGCTATTTCATTGCCTATGTTTGTGAGTTGGATGTTTTCATATCCCTGATGAGATGAATTAGCAACTTTGTAGTTTGAAGGATCTTGTGTCCAATGATATATTATTACCTATGCAGGGCCCCATTTACACATAGGTGTTGTCACTTTGTGGAGTATTTCACACAGATCATATTGTTGGATTGTTAGCACATGCCAGTTGCTTACTTTTCACTTACGTAAGAAAAAATTTTGGGCCCTAGAAATTGACATTGATTTGGACTGTATTTACCATTTGTTATTTCTTTATTATCCTCTTGATGCTTTCAGTTTTCCTTATCTAATCAGTTTTGCCTTTTGAGTTAAACCTATTCTCGTTGCTGACATGTCACTATTTGTAGAAAGTTAAAGGCAATTCTGCAGAAAGTTTCTTTGCATTCTTTGCTGACAGAATGTCTTCTGATAAACTGATTTACCTAGAATCCTTCCTTTGTTGTATTTAGTGATCAGCCTGTCCAGAAGTATACTTTTTGGGGATACTTCACATACTGTGGTTATACCTCATACTGAGGTCAAGATTCTCTTAAAAAACAAGTAGCTGTATAAAGCAAACCATATTGAACATTTCAACATTTCTTTTTGGAGTCGTGGAGTTTTATAGCTAATATAAAAAGGAAGATCCCAATCTCCACCAATCAGACAATTGAGGTTTTTTTTATTCATGGTTATTTTGCTTTTATTGGGTGGATTATCTTGGGGAAAATTAAATTGTACCCATTTAAGAAGAGATCTGAATAAGGAATATCACCAGCACTGAATCTATCATCCAGCTTAGAGGTTTCACTCTTCACAATTTATTTCACTGGCACATGGTTTAGTTAACATGTGGTGACTTTCTCTGCAAAAAAAAGGAAAGCATCTTGTAAGGCCTGTGCTGTTTTGTCAGACTACATGTAGCAGGAGTTTATGGTATCGTTAGAAGAGGAAAAAAGTTCTGTTAGCCTTATCCATGATTAATTGTGGATGTATTTTCACAGTTTTCCTAAATATTGCTTGCTTCATTACAGAATGTCAGGAGTATAAAAATTCCTATTTATTTTTAAAATAATTATAATAGAAAAATTTTCCCTATGATATGACTAAGAACAAGTAGAAATTATTCGTGCCGCCGTTTATCCAGTTTATGAAACAAGCATTACCAGCACCCTTGAGTGTCTTTGTGTGCCCCACCTGGATTTATCCTTCGCCCACCAAATTTGTTTTTTGTGGTTATCATTTCAGTTTTGTTTTATATAGTTTTACCATACTTGTGTCTGATCCTGAACAATGTGGTATCTATTTTTGCATTTTTTAGTATGTATATAAATGACTTATTTCTTCATTCAGTATTGTATTTTGGAAGTTTATACATTTTGATGATTGTGTCGTCTCTATTTTTTTATCAGTTTGCCTAGAGGTTTGTCAATTTTTTTTATCTTTTCAAACTTTCCAAAACTTTTGGTTTCTTTTTGTCCATTATGTTTTGTTTTTCACTTTTATTGATTTTTTTCTTTTCTTCTCTTTTCTTTGGATTTCTTTTGTTTTTCTTTTCTGTTTTTTGAGGTAAAGTTTCAGATTATTGATTTGAGACCTACTCTTTTTAAATATGTTTGTAATGCTATATTTTTCCCTCCAAGCATTGTTTTGTCTGCTTCTCCAAATTTTGTTACATTGTGCTTTTATTTAATACAATTTACAATGTTTTCTAATTTTCATGTGATTTCTTATTTGACCCCAGGCTAATTTAGAAATATGTTAATTTCCACATATTTAGGGATTTTCCAGGTATATTGCAGTTATTGATTTCTCTCCTTCTCCACCCTCCCCAAGATGGTTCCCTCGTTGCTCTGCTTATTGTCTGCCTGCTGTTTCTCCTTGCCTGCTTTAGGAGGCACTGGAAACTGAACCTGGCAGCTCCCATGCTTGAGACACATCTGCCCCTGTTTATTGAGTCAGCTTGTTGTATCAGCTCATCTTCTTTAGGAGGCACTGGGAACTGAACTCAGGGCCTCCCATGTGGGAGGTGGGTGCCCAGTTGCTTGAGCCACATCTGCTTCCTATGGATTTCTATTTTAATTCCTTTGTTCCAAAGAATACATTTTGATGATTTCATTCCTTTCACATTTGTTGAGGTTTTCTTTATGACCCAGGATATAGTCTATCCTGGTCAGTGTTTCATATGTACTTAAAGAGAGTATTTTGCTCTTAATGTTGGATGGAATGTTCTATGAATGTCAACTACTTTAAATTAGGTTTTAGAGTTTTTCAGGTCCCCTATAAATTTACTGATGTATATCTTTTGACTATTAGAGAGAACTACTGAAGTGGGCAACTATAGTTGTAGACTTGATTTTTCTATTCCTCCTTTCAGTTCTGTGAATTTCTGTTTTGTGTGCTTTGAAACTCTATTCTTAGGTACATATACATTAAGGATTGTTGTATCCTTTTAGTGAATTATCCCATGTAATATAATGTAATATTTCTCTTACAACTAGTAATGTTTTTTCGTTATGAGGTCATATAACAAACCATCAAATATAAAAGAACTAAAATAATACTGTAATCTCTGATCACAAAACAAGTAAGCTAGCAATTGAAACAGAAGGATATCTGTAAATACCCAATATTTAAAAATTAAACAACATGTTCTTAGCACACCATAGGTTAAAAAGGAAGTCATGTAGGATATTTACAATATTTTTATTAAATGAAAATAGAAATACAGTATGTCAAAATTTGTGGGATGAAGCTACAGAGTTCTTAGAAATCTATAGTACTAAATATTTTTTTTAAGAATGGAGGATGGATCTCAAATCAGTGGTTTAAGCTTCTACCTTAAGGGTGGGAGGGAGAACAAATTAAATCCAAGGCAAGAAGTAAGGAAATGGTAAAGATAAGAAGAGAAATCAATAAAATTGGGAAACAGAAAGCTATTAATGATAATCAACGAAAGTAAAAGTAGATTCTTCGGAAAGTTCAATAAATAAAAAGAGTGATAAAGGAAGACTAATCAAGAATAAAATAGAGAAGATACATATTACCTGTATCAGGAATAAAAGAAGTATAGCTTTATAGAGATTTCAGATATTGGAATGACTTTATGCCTATAAATTTGACAGTGTAGATGAAATGGACAGATTCTTTGAAAAACAGCCTTTAGAAACTCCTTCAGGAAGAAAGAGATAACCTCAGAAGGTTATCCATTAAAGAATGTGAACTCATAGTTAAAAACCTTCTAATTATGAAAACTCTATTCCCAGATGATTTCACTGGTGAACTCTACCAAACATTTAAGTCAGAAATAACACCCATTATACACAAACTCTTCACAGAAAATCAAAGAGGAGGGAACACTTCCCACTTCATTTTTCAGAGGCAGCAATATCTTGATACCAAACTCAGACAAGCATATTGCAAGATAATAAAACTCAGGTGTATTTTTTGAAATTATCATCAAAATGCTCCTGTCATTTTAGCAAATGTCTACTGTCATTGTAAAATATATACTGTCATCCTAGCAAGGATTTGGGATGCAGATTTACACAAGAGATTTTTTAGCATCCCACATGTTAAATTTGTTTTGCTGTATTTAAAGCCTGTCTCAGATTTTGACATTTGGACTTTCAATTAAAATCAGACCTTTTGTTCAGTTTGAGTTGATTAACCTTTTGCAGTAGATAACTTTCCTTTAAATAGTGCTAGGAGATCCTCTGAGGAAAGAATCCACTGAATAGTTACTCATAGTCATAATATTGCAATCCATCAGTCCTCAGTTTTTATATTTTAAATGGCATTAAAGTATTAACTATCAAGGAAAATTAGGCTTACTTAAAAGTAAAAAAAAAACCAAAATAAAACAGTAAGGGTCAAACGTACTTGTCATTGGCATTGTGTGTAGAGAATTTGGAATTCTGGGATGTGTCTGAGACAATGTAAGGAGTCAACCCCTTATACTGGTACTTAGGTATAGTTTAGTATCTGACCCTGTACCTCATTTTGTCCATAGTTGCAATTACCTTACTTTTTATGTCCCTTGCAATGATTGTTCCATTTTCTTGTATGTGATAGTTAAAAAAAATGCTTGAATCACTGAACACATAGTACTACAATCAAGAATTTTCGAATGGAAGGGAAACTCACTTTCATACTGCTTGTGGATATCTTTGTGAACAGCTTGTGCATGTTTTGTGGACAGCAATGTGATCATATTTGCCCTGATATAAAAACACTGTATTTCATAGTTTTTGGCATAGGTGAAACATAAAACATATTCATCCTTGAAATATTGTTTGTCTTTATTTTTCTTTTCTGGCAGGAAAATGATACCAACAGAATTTTTAGCCATCAAAAGATGAATATAGGACTCTGTAGTCCTTTTACGTGTGTTCTAGGACACTTGATGACATAGGGACTACACATTAAATTGCCTATGAAAAATAGCTCTGACCCAGAATCACACTTACTACATGGAAGGTGTTTCTTTTACTTTGCCTTCTATGAAAATCTGAACTTATGGTAGATTTCCTAGTGTTACTTTTTCATCTAGTCCTTTTATCCAGTGATGGGTAGAGCACCTGGAAAAGGGTAGAAGTAGGAGAGGCAGGAATGAGGATGCATGAGTAAATGGAGGAGACTTGAGACTAAAAGAAAAGAACGAGTAGTTCCTATGGTTCAAATTAAATTCAGCCCAATGAGCTCAGGTAATGTTCTTTATTCCAGTCACCTCCTGGGTGATGGAGTGTAGACAAAGCAAGCTCTCTTGGCAGGTTCAAGAGCTGGCCTACTCCTACAGATATCAAGAGAGTTACCGCCTGATTTTCTTCCTAGATCATCATTACTTTCCTATAGTAATATCTACAAGTTTTATAACAAGTGAGACAACATGATATGGAATTTCATTGTTTATTATTGACATTGACTTAAACAGAGATGTAACAAAAGAAGCAAGAGATCATTAGTACCTCTCAAAGGTTCAGGTTCAAGTTAACCTTTTTATGTTTAACTCTAAATTGTCTTTTTTTTATTCTTTCTGTACAACCACTTCCAGTCATACCCCAAATTTCCTCCAAAGTAGAGATAACTTTACCAAATATAACACTGATTCAATACAAGTTTATTTAATATGCATATATTTTCCAATTATAATGGCAGTTTTATAAAGCAAGGGGTTCTGTTTTGAGGATATCTAGAAGTGTAATATACACATTTCTCCTTTGACAGATTCTACTTTGACAGTATCCTACTATGTTTTTGGCTCCCCTTCCTTATATGGTACCCTTTTGCTTGCTCTGATTCATTGCCCTTAAGACACTTTATAGATCACAGTAAAATGATAAGGCATGATCTCTACTTTCAATACCTTAAAATTGCTATGCATTGTTTCAAGAATAACATTCAGGGAAGAGTCAGATTGAAATTAAGAAGTTAATAGGTCTATTTTAAGAGTCATTTTAAGTTAATAAAAGTTTATTGACAAGTCTGGGATGATTATAGGTTTAGTTGGAGGGATAGATTTGGATAGCATAGAGAGAAGTGAAAGAAAAGCTCAGAATATAATACTTCTTGATGCAAAAGTGAGATAATCTGTTTGTTGTTGGGAGGAGGGATTTAATGACTTATCCCCACCAAGAGTGGCAAATGTGAAGGAGTAGGTGATAAGGATGATTAACAGGGTAGTGATGTCATCATCTTGGAAGTGTAAGACATCTGAAAAATCCTCCTCAGAGATTCAAAGAATCAAAGTCCAAATTTCACTTGATTAGAACTCTAGAGGATGGTAGAGTCTGGAGAAGGACTCCACAATTGCTGAATCAAAGAAAGAGAAAAATATCAGGAAACTTCCGTCACAACCTGTTGATCCTCTTCTCTACCCCTCCCTCAGTCCCATGCAGCTCATGAGTTACTCAGAGGCAGTACAGATCCCACCCTCCCACAGAGACATAGACAGTAAAGCCACTTACAGCAGTGAGTTAGAACTCCATGCATATCCAGGCACAGGGACCCAAGTCCACAGACACCCAGGGCAAAGCACAGGCTGCTAAGGAGTGCTGCATATAAATGGAACCCATGGGGGCGGGGGGGCAGAGACTATGGTGATTGTCAAGTGGTGCCCTGTTTTGATCAGTTATTGATGAGCTATTCTAAAGGTCCAGTATAAGTTGAGCCAGGCATCAAAGAAGAGCCTTAACACAAAGCCAATGAACAATTAAGCCTTAGAACAAGAGAGAGAAACTGACCTTCAGAGTTACCTCATCAAGGGAATCAGATGCGTAGATATCAGGAAAGAATTACAAGTCATGGGATTGCATGTGGCTCAAGCGTTTGAGTGCTTGGTTCCCACATGGGAGGTCCTGGGTTTTGTTACCAGTGCCTCATAAAAAAACAAACCAAAAAACCTCAAACAAACAAATGAAAAAAAACAACTCAGGGGAACTGACATGGCTCAGTGGTTGAGTACCAGCTTCTCTCTTATGAAGTCTTGGGTTCAACCTCCAGCCCCAGTACCTCAAAAAAAGAAAAAAAATTAAAAAAATTACAAGTCATACTAAAAAATGCGAAGATAATGCTCCGTCAAGAAAACAAACTAAAATGTCATAGGAGACACAATTTAGAACAACTAATTGAAGTTAAATCTAAATCAAGGAGATGATGCAAAACATGCATAATGAGATAAAGGATATTAAGACAATGTGTGATCATAAAGAATTTGAAAGTGTTAGAAAACAAATTACAGGGATGAAAGGCACAGTAGTAGAGATTATTAAAAAGTACACTAGAGTCAGATTTGAACAAGCAGAAGAAGGAATCAACTAGAATAATCAAACTCATACAATCAGATGAAGAGATGGAGAAAATAGTAGGAAAATTTGAGCAGTGTCTTAGGGAGTTGAGTGAAAGCACAAAGTGCACAAACATATATGTCATGGATATCCTAGGAGAAGAGAAGGGAAAAGGGACAGAAAGAATATTTGAGGAAATAATGGGTGAAAATTTCCCAACTCTTAATGAAAGACATTAATATCAATGTGCAAGAAATGCAATATACTCCAAACAGAATAAATACTAATAGACCTACTCCAAGACATATACTAATCAGAATGTCAAATGCCGAAGTTAAAGAGAATTCTGATGCAGCAGGAAAAAAAGTGATTTGTCATGTACAAAGGATCCTCAATAAGACTAAGTGCTGATTTATCATCAGAAAACATTGAGGTAAGAAGGCAGTGGTATGATATACTTATGGGACTGAAAGAGAAGAATTTCCAGTCCCAATTTTTTTATTCAACAAATTAGTCCTTACAAATAAGGGGGAGCTTAAAATTTCCACAGATAACAGGAACTGAGAGATGTTATCAACAAAAGTCCTATCCTATAAGAATTACTAAAGGGAGTTCATCAGGTTGAAAGGAAAAGACAGGAGATAGTGGTTTGGAGTAGTGGGAAGGAATGAAGATTAACACTAATGGTAAATATAGGGTAAATGTAATACCCAATAGTATTGTATGCTTGATATATAGCTCTAGTTTTTGATTCCTATATGAGTCTCAGTACAATTTAATAAAAAGGCATATTTCCTCATAATGGACATGCAGAATATAAAGTGGTAAAGTGGGACAAAAGCACCATAAAGAGAGGAAAGAAAGTGATATGAGAGCAGAGAAGGTGTGTGCTAGTGAAGCTAAGTTGGTATCTTTTCAAATTGGTGGGTTATGGATGCAGGTTGTGTAATATAAACCCCAGGGTAACCACAAAGAAAGTAGTTTTAAAATACACAGACACAAAAATGAGAAAGGCATCAGATATATCACAAAAGATCAAATATACAGAAAAGAAGGTTGCAACAAAGGAAAAGAGAGACAGGAAAAAGATCTGGCATATAAAAACCAAAGGAAAAAATGGTTGAAGTATATGATGTCTTTACAGTAATAATTCTAAATGTTAATGGATTTAACTCCCCAGTCAAAAGAAGCATGTTGGCAGAATGGATAAAAAAACCATGATCCAAGTCTTGTTGTTTGCAAGAAACTCACCTTTGATCCAAAAAAACAAATAGCTTGAAAGTGAAAGACTGGAAAAGGTAAGGGTTTAATATCCAGAATATGTAAAGAAATCTATAACTCAACAACAGGAAGGCAAACAACCTAATTAAAAAATGGGCAAAAAGACTGGAATAGACATTTCTCCAAAGATGACATACAAATGGCTAAAAAGTACATGAAAAAATGTTCAACATAACTAGCTATTAGGATAATGCAAATCAAGTCCACAATGAGATATCATTTCATGCCCACTAGAATGACTACTATTAAAAATCAGAAAAGTACAAATATTGGAGAGGATATGGCAAAGTAGGAATACTCATTCACTGCCTGTAGGAATGTAAAGAATAGTGCAGGCACTGTGGAGGACAGTTTGGCAGTTCCTCAGGAAGCTAAGTATAGAATATCTGTATGCCCTGGCAATCCTGCTAGTATGTATATACCCAGAAGAATTGAAAGCAGGGACTCAAATATTTGCACACAAATGTTCCTGGTGACATTATTCACAATTGCCAAAAGATGGAAGCAACCCAAGTGTTCCTCAGTCAATGAATGGATAAAGAATATTTGGTATATATATAATGGAATATTGTTCCATCATAAAAAGGAATGAGTCCTGATGCATGCAACATTATGAATGACCCTTGAGTTCATTATGCTTGGTGTAATAAGCCAGACACAAAAGGACAAATATTGTATGGTCTCACTAATACGAAATAATTATAAGAAAACTCACTAAGTTATAATCTAGAATATAGGACACCAGGGGATAGATAGGGATTAGATAATGGGGAGTTGGTGCTCACTTTGTACAGAATTTCTATTTAGGTTAATTGCAATGGTTTGAAAATGGATGGTGGTGATGGTAGCACATTATTGTGAGTGTAAAACAGCACTGAATTATACAGATGATGTGGCTAAAAGGAGAAACGTTTGGTTGTATATGTTACTCAAAAAACAAAAGATAAAATATGGGGTTGTATAACACAGTGAACCCTACTGTAGTTGATGCACTATAGTTAATAGTGCAAGTTTAAGAATGTCCTTTCATTAATTATAACGAACGTATGACACCTGTACAAGGTGATAATAATAAGGTGGTATAAAGGGAAAAATACACCTACTATAAACTATGGACAGTAGTTAATAGTACAATTTTAATAATCTTTTACCAATTGTAATAAAGTTAAAAAGTACTGTTAGAAATATTATAATACAAACTTTCCTTTCTCCTTGGTCTCTCTCTTGACTTATTATATTATTATTTGCTACTTAATGTCATTCTAATTAAATAAAAATAAAATTTTAAATTTTTAGCATCATCTTTATTTTGTGCAAGGCCAGTTTTAAATGTTCGTACATGTGGAATAACTGAAATTCCAATTTATATTCTGTACACATGTTTTCTTCATACCAGAACAGTGGAAATGCTGTCAAAACGAATTCAACTGGTTTATTTCACTCCTTGATGTGTGTACATTATACTAGCATTCTCTACCTTCAGCTTACTGATGAGTATGGAAGGACTGAAAGGAAAAGAAACTGTGGGTTGCCCTATCTTTCCTTTTCCTTCTATGCCATCATTTTCAGTGTAAGTGGCTGGCTAATACACGGAAATAACACAGCTAAGGAGAAATATGATCAGTTTCCTTGGTTGTTTCTGTTTCTTAGAATGCCATTTCTTTTGTGTATTCTAAGCAAATTCTGATGCAAATGGAAAGTATTGCCTCTTGGGGGCTGTGTTATCTATTCAACCAAAGATATAACATGCTTACCTTGTACTTTCCCTGAATCTTGCTGAAATCCCATGCATTGTCAGGCCACTGCGATGTGTGAATAGGGTGACAAGCAATGATGTCTGTGCATGTTGCATGTATCTCCTCTGTTCACATGCATGCTGCATTGTCTCTTTGGACTTCACTCACAAAATACAATTATTATAAAATTATTAAGAATTTTCAGATCTCAAAAGAAGAGCATTAAACCAAGTGCAGGGCTTTTCTGAATGCAGGGCACCGTGCAACCACACAGGCTGCCTGCCAACAAAGCTGGCCCTGGTTACTGCTGAGGAACACAGAGCTTGAAAAACCTACCACCTTTATAACAAAGAGCTAGCAAGCCTGCTCATTGTCCTAGAGGGAGACGTTTGCTGCAAACACAACTCTGAGAAATGGCCCACAGAGAAAGCTGTCAGGGTTGTGCATTCTTGGCATAACCAGCAGGCATCCACCTGAACACTCAAGGCCCACTGCAGATTTCCTTTCTCAGTCAAACTCGTAAGGAGAAAGACTTTTCTACATGTCAAAAGGTGAAACTAGAAATTTCTTCTTGGAAATTCTGTGACTTCTGCAGATCTTTGGTATAGCCTCACCTTGTTTGTGGTGTAAATAATTAATTAAATTTTATGCATACATTTTGACTTGCCTCACCCATTTCCCTGGTGCTTGGAAGGAAACTTTAGGGGTAGGATGGGGGGTGGGGAGAGTTGATAAGGATATTTTCTCTGTAAAAGTGTAGGTTCTGGCACAGTGTAGATTATATAGGAACCTGCTTCTCAGATTTAATCTGGGTCTTGAAGGAACTAATATACATTCATGACTTGTTCATTCAACAAATTTAATCCTATCACGTGCCAAGCACCATATTAAATTCTGGGGATATAATTGTCATCTAGATAGAGATGGTTTCTGCCCTCAAAGAGTTTACATTCTTAAGAGTGAGGCAGTTAAGTAAGAAATAAATAAACAAAGGCATGTTGTAAATGCTATGAAAGAGATGCTAAAGGTGCTGTGATAGAAAATAATTGGATCAGAGGGGCTGACATAAGAGAGTAAGAAGATCTTGCAGAAGGGCTCGTATTTATCTAAGACCTGAAGAGCAGGAGCCAAGAGGAGGCCATTCCAGGCATAGGGAGCTGCAGGTGCAGTGATCCTGAATTAGGGAGGAACTTACCCTAGTCTAAGAACTTCATTCTGGCTGAAGCATAGTAAGGGAGGAAGAGAGAAGAAGGGAAAATGTTGAAGAAGGAGAGTCTTGATAAAACTCTCCCAGGTTGGATGGCAAGATTAACCTTTGTGGTGACTTCAAGTCACATGCTGCCTCTCTTCTATACTTCAGTGGATATGACAGTGGCTTTGGGGCTGGGCTCTCTCAGACTTTCACCAGAAGCATCCCAATGTAGTAGAGGATATGGAATTCTTAAAGTTCTCACTTTATGAGCTCTATCTGTATATTAAATAGAACCCTGAACTCTGACCTGGAGGGGCTGACATTCAGCAGGCTTTTTGGAGACATTTGTTCATTGGTAACCTGCTTCCAAACACTGCTACAAAGATTGGGCTTGTGTGTCAGTCTGTCTTAGAATTCCCCATAGATCTAAAGTTGGAGGGAGAGGGTGATTGTAAAATGAGTAAAGATTTAGAAAAGCAAATGCCAAGAAGATCTTTTCTTGGTCAAGGTAGCAAATTAGCTAGAAGTATAGGAAGAGAAATGGGAACACAATGATATGGTCATCTAAGAAAGGACATTATTTTATATGAAGAAAAAGTTCGTATTTATTTTAAGAAAGATAATCCAGATGAGATCATGTTTGTAATAATTTTGTAACATGGTTCTTTCATGCCCTCCCCTCATTTCATTTTTCCCATCTCATAAATGCCCCCTTTCTTTGGAATCATTTATCCTGTCCTGTTGCCATAATTTTGTGGCTAATTGCCACTTTGAATCTAAAATGCTGCTGCCATCTCAGTCTAAAGTGCTGTGTTATTATCATAGTACATGCAAAACTCTATGATGAAGACTAGCAATCACTTCAAGTATAATCCTTGACTGTTTCCTGCAAGTTGGGGCAGAAATGACATCTAGGACCAACTCAATGGACAAATGAGGAAAGAAAGCATTTCAAGATGTTTAGAGAGGGGCACAAACAACTTCCTTACCTTTGTCTTCACGTTACAGGAGGAATCTTGTGTGTGCACGACACTGGGTGGAGGTGTCTTCTCTACTGATCACCTCTCTGAGTACCTTGGCCCAGCCGTGGGTTCTCTTTTGGTGCCATTACTTAGTAGTCTATGGTTAACTTTCTTAGGGACTGACTGAGAAGCTCATGAAGCTTATTAACTAATATTATGGAAAAATTAGTCTTAGAAACCTTGAAAATCCATGGTGGAAGTGTATACTTATGACTTGAATCTTCTTATATTTATTGAGACTGATTTTATGGTCCACAGTATGGTACATGTCCTGGGCATACTTGAAAAGAGTTAGTATTCTGCTGTTGCTGAGTGGAGTGCTCTATAAATATCAATTTGGTCAAGTTTGTTGACTGTGTTGTTCAAGTCTTCTGTACCCTGGATGCTTTTCTACTTGTTCTATCAAATTTTGAGAGAGGGTTATTGATAGCTACAGTTATAATTGTGGATTTGTCTGTTTTTCTTTGCAATTCTATTGTTTTGTTCTTTCTTTATACATTTTGAAGATGTGCTATTAGGTGTGTAAAGGTGTAGGATTGTTATGTTTTCTTGATGAATTGTTCCCTTTATAATTACGAAGTCATCTTTATAATTACAAAGTCATTTTTTTTTATTTGCTGGTAATAACATTTTCTCTGAAATACACTTTGATATTAATATAGCAACCCTGCTAACTTTTTTCCCCTACAGTCATAGAAATCCACAACAAAAATTCATACATGAAGCTCTGCCTACAGCAGATCACTGACCAAAAATAGAAACAGCTTTTAGTTACAGTTGATTTTAGCAGTTTTATTATTTTTTTGAAGTTGCTGATACATGTAGGATAAATATGTTAAAATAACAACAAATAATATTATTCTTCAAATTCGAAAGACTCTCATTAAAAGCATCATTGTCTACTCTTTTATAGTTAAAGGTTGGGAAAATGCAAGAGCGAGAGAGGAAGGATTAATTTCCTTTATATGATGACCAAATGATCTTTGGGGATAAGCAGTTTTTGAGATGGCTTGGGCCTTGAGTAGGCACTGCATTTTCTGTGCTCAGTTTGATTGGTATGCCCTGCTAGAGCCCAAGTCATGTAGCATTTGCTCATCGTCCAGCATGAGATGCTTCTATCCACTTTCAACTGATAATTTTTTAGTCATTTGCCCTTTTATTTTATGTTCTGATTTCAAAGTAGAAAATCTGCTTTTTTCTTACAGGAATCCAGCTTTCTTTTGACCAGTATTAGCATGGTAGATCTTCATCTATCCTTTTACTTGTAAGTTATCTGTATTTTTATTCCTTACATACATTTTTACCACATAGTTATTTCATATTTATATATTTATACTATAAACCCCACATGGCATTATTCTTATTTCCTTTTTAAACAGTCAATTATATATATATATATATATATATATTTTAAACAATTTTGAGATAAATTACCCTTCCAAACAATTCATCCAAAATGTATATTCAGTAGCTTTTGCTGTAATCATGGAGTTGTGCATTTATCACCACAATCAATATTAGAGCATTTTCATTACTATGAAAGAAAAAAACCCTATATTTTAAAGAGAAGCAAATAAGAAGAAAGAAAGAAGATACATTTTTCCATGTAGTTGTTGTTTCCATTACTCTTTGTTCCTTAGTGTAAATCCATATTTCCATCTGTTATCATTTTTCCTCTGCCTGAAGTACTTCCTTTAACATTTCTTGTAGTGCAGTTTTGCTGCTGCTGAATTCTTCCAGTCTTTGTATGTCTGAAAAATTATTTATTTTACCTTCATATTTGAAAGGTATTTGTGCTGAATTGAATTCTAGGTTGACATTTTTTCCCCCATCAGCAGTTTTAACATAATACTCCACTGTCTGCTCACTTGCATTGTTTCTAATGAGAAATCTGCTATTTCCATAATTTTTCTTCCTCTCTACTTAATGGGTCTCTTTTTTTCTCTGGCTGTTTTGAAGATTGCTTCTTTATCACTAGTTTTGAGCAATTTGATGTGCCTTGGTGTGGTTTTTAAAATATATATATATATATTTCTATTAGAGAGGTTCTGAAAGTATAAAACAATCATGAACATATGTGAAATTTCCATACAACACCCTTCCAACAACACACTACATTGTGAAACATTTGTTATAGATTATGAAATAATAACATCAGACTGTTACCACTAACTATGGTCTATAGTGTACATTTGCTATGTTTTTTCCATACCCCCCATTATCAACACAGTACATCTTTGGCATTGATACAGGAATATTACAGTATTGCTGTTAACTGTAATCCACAGTTTACATTGATTGTATTTTCCCCATGCTTCACTACATTCTCCTTGGTGTAGTTTTATTCATATATATATGTATATATGTGTATATATATATATATTTGCTTTTGGGTTATTTGGAGTTCTTGGATCTGAGGGTTTATAGCTTAATTAAATGTGCAAACTTTCTATTATTTTTTTTCACAGTTTTTTTCTGTTCCATTCTCCCTTCTCTGATTCTGAAATAGAGGTAAGTTTACAGCTTGTGTGGGAGTCACTCCCATTATATTGTCTGGCCTTTTAACTTTGACTTAGGGCCTCCCTATATTTTCTTTATTTAAAAGTGTTTCTTTAATTGGCAGATCATTTATAAATATTAACAGCGTCTGTGCCCTTGCAACTTCCTTTCTCGTTCTGAGATTTCTTGTGCATTTTGGTAAGTAGAAAAAGGATAGATGAATTAAGGACTGTTATCTGACTTACATTTTAACTATTAATCTTTCCTGCTCTGATGTTATTTCATTTAAAACTAGAACTATCCATTTGTTACTTTGAATCTTAATAACCCATCTCATGTGGAGCTAAATTTAGAATTCTAGATTAGAGAAAGTTGGAGTAGATCCATTGGATTCTGATACTGTAAAATATGGTTTGTTTCCCTCTAATTTAAAATACTTCATTTAAATTCCATAAATATCTATGGCTTCTAAGTTATGTGATAAAATTAAACTAAGTTCCAGTAAACATCATCTTGCAAGCTATAATATGTATAGGTATCAATTATTTATAAGTGGGAGTCACTAATATGTACATGGTGATTTCTCATTAACACTAACAACTTCAGAGCTGTTGAAATAGTAATTTAGCTGTTTAGTAAATGATTAAATGCAAAGAATGTTATGTAAAATATTTACTAGGAATTGGTAACTGTTGCCAAGTACCAATGATTCATTTCCTTAATAACACAAGGGTATTTTTGTCAGGACTGAACTCAGCACTGGTACAGATGCAGCACTATGATGTGGGAAGAACACAGGTACTTCTGCAGGTCTAGATTTGGATACTGTCTCTGCTCCTCAGTAATTGTGTACATTCACTGTGTGATCTTCTGTATCTATTTATGAACAACTTGACCTCTGGAAAAGATCAGCATTCCTTCTGTAAATTGTCCTAATTTACTTTGTAAGATTATTATAAATAAATAATAACCTATATACATAGTGCCTGCCTGTATTTATTATTGTATGGGGTTGCACCTGAATGTGTCTGGAAATTGCTTTTCTTGTGGATAAGAGGGCATTTTTTTTTCTCAAGTATATAATGCTCTGTAAAGAGGGACTGGAAAAGAACAATTAGGTGAATATTGTCTTTGTTGGAGGACTTTTGAGGGCAAGATGAGGGAGCCTTTTAGGATGATTAGTTTTAAAAATTCCCATTATTTGTTTTGTTGAAGAATAAATCCTAGAAAAAAAAAAGCCCAGCTAATAGTTTTGTACAAACTTACTATTGAGACTGAGAGCAACTTGTTTTGTTGTAAAATGTATCTTAAGCCAGGGAAACAATGGTTTGGTTAAATAAGTATCACAGTGAGAAATGGGCATGACTTGCTTTTCTGGGTTCAATGGCTTCATTTTTCTTTAATGTTTGAGATGTCAGTGGAGCCAGGCTAGGTAACTTGTGGTCAGGAATTAATGGAAGATAGGGGGTTTAATAAGGAAAGATAATGGAGATAATCTGAAATCAATATATAGAAGAACCAATTTTAAATAGTCTTTTTTAGCAAAGCAAGAAAACCCAGCAACAAAACCTGGGACAAAACTATTGACTGATGAATGTATAGGATGAACAAGAACCAATTAACAAATTAGATGTAGAAAAAACAACAGCACTGAGTCAGATGGCATCTCTTCAAGAGCCTTGAAGAATATTAGAAAAGATGGGAATGATTTTGATATTTGGCATGATCTTGCTGCACTTTCAAATCACGTGCCTGTGGTGAATTAGCTCAGACTGCTAGCTCCCCACTCCAACAATAAAGCTGGAAGAACTGTAAGGGAATATATAATGGGATAGAGGAAATAACTGTGAGAAATGGAGGGCCGTTTCCACCTCGTGCCTTAATAGAGTGATGGTGGCTGCAGCCTGAGGTAGGGAGTGTCAGAAGGACGAATCAGAAAAATATCACAGTCTGAGTTCTGCTGTTGCTTTAGGGCAGTTGCTGCCTACCCCCTCACTGTGTAAATCAGTGACACAGGCCCAGACTTCTGTGCTGCTCTGCAGTCCTTCAAAAGAAGACTTTTGAAAATAGGTGGTGACTGACTATCCAGGACCCTCTTTCTCCAAAAGTTCAGGCAAGTGAATTACAAAGTAGGATGTGCCTCCTTCCAATGCTGCGTATTCCCAGTTTGGTGAAGGTAAACATCTGATTAAGCGTGCATTAACCAGCCTGCAAATGGCCCCAGTGGTGCCTGCCTTCTGGGTTCCCTCCTACACTGAGTGGGGCTCACTGGGTTACCAGGATGCTGTGTGCTTTCTGAGGCTAGGTCATACAAGACATGGAGGCTTCTGCTCTGCTCCCTGAGGTCACTTGCTCAGGTTGAAGCCAGCTTCGTAGGTGAGGATACCTGTTAGTCGTCCACGTGGTGAGGACATGAGGGTTCCTGTCATTTTAGTCAGCACCAACTCGTCAGCTAGGTGAGTGAGCCATGTTGAACGTGGCTCCTTCTGTGCCAGTGGAGCCTTCAGGGGACTGGGCCCTTGTTGGCGCCGAGACTGCACCTTCCTGAGGGGCTGTGAGTCAGAACCACACCGCCAAGCTGCCCCTGACCCACAGACGCTGTCAGGTGATATGTATTTATTGTTTTAAGCTGCTAAATTTGAGGTTATTTGTTATGCAGCAGTAGGTAATCTGATGGATGCCTAGGTTTGACTAAGATGAGTACCTGGGGGGGTTCTTTGATGCCAGGCCTTTCCTCCTTAGGGTTCATGCCTTCTCTTTGAGCTATTCAAGGCTGACATAGACTAGGATTTGGATTTTAGCTCTTTCTTACTACTTCCTGGAGAATATTTGCTTAAAGACCAAAATAACCATGCATTGGGGGGGGGGGGGGGGCGGGTAACTACTCAAAAGGAAAACAAGGAATTAGATTATAAAAAACTATCAGAAACAGAAAGGAAGGACCAAGAATTTAAAATAAGTGCATGGAACTTACTACAAAGAGATAGACATTAGAAATATAAAACAAGAAAAAGATTATGCTATATACCAAGTAAAATACTCTATTATGTATAGAAAGTATAGGTTTGAAATAAATAATACAATTGAGTAAAAATAGTAGAATAGAAAAATAGAAAAAATTAGAAAGGATACAGTTAATGATTTGGAAGAGAAGACAAAGGAAGTAGAGAAATATAAAGAAGAAGAAAATATGTATAAGCAAGAAGAAAGTTGTATGAGGGTATATACAAGACTGGCTGATCAGATTACCTGAGGAAGGTGTGAGTGCAGGAAAAGTTTGTTGATGGGGTTTATTAACTTTTCTATCTTTAGCTGTGTACTTTAATCACATAACTTGTTGCAACAAGCATATATTACTTTTATAATTCAAAATCATATGGTATATAGAAACAAATTCTGTATTTGGAATTATGTTGTGAAAACATAGAAGGCTAATTATTACACATGCTTAATTACAAAACAGTTGAATAAACTGAGAGTGAGAAAAAAATTCATCATCCTCTATACTATGCTTAGAGACTGAAAGCACATTAGCTATTTGGTTACTTCTTAGAATCGAGTTCCAAAGCAATCAGTCCTGAAAACCATGTGTATGGAGAATCATCAAGGTTTCCAGAAACTTGACAGAAAACACGCTTGTTCCTTTGTGTATAAGCTCTGCTGTACCTGTATGTTTTCTAATTTCTATTCCTCTAAGAAGCTATAATCAAATAGAGTAAGATCCAAAAAGAGCTAAGACCGTACTTGCCAAGGTGGTAGAAATGTTTCATATGGTGATTAACCAAAAGACTTTTCTGCTTATGAAAACTGTAAAGATGATAGACTCAGTAAAATTCAAAATTTTACATAGTCAACTTGAAGAGCATAAAGGAATTTGAGAGCTGATTTCCCTGAGAATTCAAGACATTTTATATGAATCAATATTTGATTTCATTTATATAATGTTCATAAATACATAAAAAATGACCATATATTGTTTAGGGATATATGTGTATTTGGTAAAACCATAAGGAAAACAAGGAATGATATCTTTATTGAGGATAAGTAAATAGTTACTTTTTTATAGGAAAGTGAGTGGAATACAATCAGGGAAAGCAAACAGAGGGCTCTGAAAGAATTGGTAATGTTATATTTCTTAAGCTAGGCTATGGCTACATGGGTCTTTATTATCTTCTTTTATATCTTAACCAAGGTTATATATATTCTATTTAATGTATAAATGATTTCACTTAAAAAGTTGAAAAGCATACAGGAAAAAATGGAATGTTTGCGACCAAATCTCATGTTCTTGATACCTTCAAATATGGGCCTATCTTAAAGCAGCCGGCCACCCGAGTCCTGGAGGGTTGCCAGCTGGAGTTTCAGGAGGAGTCTGCAGCATAGTGGTTAAAGGTGTGAGTTTTCACATCAGACTGCTTAGGTCCCCATGCTGCCTCCAGTGTTTTAGGCAAGTTTACTTTATCCTGGCAAGAGATGTTTCTCATCTCTAAAAATGAAACACAGAGTAATATTAGTTGCCTTTTGTGAGTGTTGTATCAAATGAGATGAAGATGCATGGAAAGTATTTAACACAGTGCCTCGCACCATGTTAAGCTTATTGGTAAGAGCTTGTTTTAGTTTATTTTGCATCCTTTCAGGCACCAATGCCATTTACGTAGCACAAAGCCATTCCAGTGCCCCTGCCTGAAGTAGAGGAAATAATACAAACCTTCCTTCAGTGTGGTGAGCCTTGCAGCCAAAGAGTAAAAACATCACTGAAATATGGAGCAAGTCAACAGTGATGTGTGGGGGTTGATCTTCATCCACTGCCATGGTGTGCCACTCCAGAGCCAACAGGGGAGAGTCTTCCTCCATGCAACCTATAAGTCCAAGCTGTCTCAAAATCACCACATCTTACATTGGCCACTCTTCCTGAAAGGAATGTCATGATCTAATGTGATTCTCACAGTAATCCTGTGATAGTAGCAAATAAGGAATATTAATCTATATATTCAGAGGAGATCTCAAATCTTATGGGTTTTCATTGATCCCTTGCTTTGGTACTTAAGTCATGTAATCTCTGAAGTGCTAACACTGTTGTGCCCATTAATTCTTTGTGCTCAAAAGGCATTTAATACTTTCTTTCAATGAATATCCATTGGATACCTACTCGGAGTTATGGACTGTGAGGATATAACCGTAAATAGGCAGGCAAAAATTCCTCACTAGATGGAACTTATAGTAGGGGAAGGCAGATAATAAACAGTATTTAGTATGTTGGAAGGTAATAAATTCCATGGGGGAAAAAAAAGCAGGAAGGAGGGGTGTGTGTGTGGTGGGGGAGAAGGTAGACTCAATGATAAGGTCATATTTGAGCAAAGACCTGAAGGAGGCCTGCAAAGTACCCGTGGTGAAGGTCGGGAGAGGTGTAGTTTTCATATAGAAGGGCCAGCCAATGTAAAGACTTTGGCGTGGTCTCCTCTATTTGAAGAACAGCAAGGAGGCCAGGATTCCTAGAGCAGTATGAGAGGAGAGGAGGAGATGTCAAAGAGATCACGCGGGGCCAGATAATGAAGGCCTCATAAGTCATTGTTACTTGGAGTGAAATTGGGAAGCCATTGCAGAGCTTTGAGAGAGGACTGATGTACTCCAGCGTACATCTTAAAAGCTTCACTGTGGCTTCTGTATTGAGACTAGAACATAAGCGGGCCAGGAGGGAACACAAAGGCAAATAAACCATTAAATAAAACTAAGTGGGTTGCTCACTTGCTTCCATATATATATGTTGTGCCAGGGAGAAGATTAAGAGTGACCTCCTTTTAAACTTATGCAAAATTGGAAGGGTTGGCTTCCTCGAGGGGAAAGCTGCTTCCATTTGGCAGATAAGGAAATATTCCTAGGTGGTACAAACGTGCCTTTCTCCTATTAGTGGTGACGTGAAGACAGGAAAGTGAACTTGCTGGCTCTGGCCCATCTGGATGTTTCTGATGCAAGTTTTATGAGGTTTGCATAGAGTTTCTTCCTTTCATTCCAACTTAAAAGTTCCCTGATAGTGTTGAGTTCGGGTTCTGGTGTCATGTGCTGTTTTGCTGGGAGAAGCTAATACATAAGGAAGCTATGAATTCTTCGGGATAGGATACATGGAGTATAGTAATTAGGCAGGACTGTCCCTCCACCGGACAAAAGCCTTAAGCAGTTCAGGCAAACACCAAACAGAAACCTGCCACATGCATACAGATGTAGATACCGCCTGAAAGCTTTGAAGATGTGTTCATGTTTGTTCTCAGTCAGTGATATTCTTTTCACAACTAAGTTGTATCATTAGCCTGATAGTTTCAAGTTAAGTTCCTCCTTTTTCATGGTTTGCTTTATAGTATTGGTTTAGAATGGAAGGAAGGGCAAGGAGATTGGTCTAAGAAATTGTAGGTTAAGAGGGAAAGGAAAATGGACCACCTCTGGGAAAGAAGTTTAGCTAAATACAAATGAAGCAGGTCCCTTTGGTTAATGGGTATTTGTATCAGTTGAGTAGATGGTGAATAATTTCCATGTGGACCACACTGTGCTGGGGTATGTGGGGTACCACAAATGCCTGCCCCAGAGATACTAATATCTCTTAGGAGAGATGACATTTGACGCGTGGCACAGTTAGTTAATGGCATCAGAAATAAGGTTTCTGATTTTTAAAGAAAATGGGAATTGAGAGAATGAGGAGAATGTTGTGATCTGAGAGGGGAGGTGGCTTCCACATTGTTATCTTTCACTTGGAATAAAACATGTTTTAATAAGGAAAAAGTTACATTCTCTTCTGTCTCTTGCTCATGTAAATGTCCAGTGCAAATGTCCATGGATTAAAGGACCCACGTCTTGGTTCTTCCATTCTCAGATGTCTCCCAGTTCTCTGCATTCATTCAGCAGACAGGGGAAGAGATGTTATAGAAGGGTGGACAGTTCCTGGCTGGGTAGCTGCTTTCCAGCTACAGCACTCTTCTGTGGAGAGACAGCATAATTTTTGGCAAACATGTAGCTGATCCAGGTACATACAATTTCTAATTTTTATCAGTACCCTTAAACATCTTTTAAAAATCATTTTCTTTTCTATGTGACATTCATTTATTTGGGATATATTTTTAGAAGTGAACTTACTAGGTATAAGATTTAATGATAAAATAATGGTAAATTATGCCTTATTTAATAAATACGTTAAAATCACAAGTCATATACTTGTAAAGTTATTGGATATAAACCATCTCCAATTCATTATTGTTCAGCCTGGGCTGAGGGCATAATGAATATCATGAAAACAACACTTATATTTACATTGTCATATTTAACTAAAAAAACTATATTGCTATCATATTTTATTCAACATAAAATAAGAGTTAATTAACTTAACAAAACAGGTACATGTATTGTTAGACTAAAATTAAAATCATTTGTGTGACTTGAAAAGAAAATTAGAACACGTCCAATACTCTTTATTTTCTTTTTCTTTATTTATAGGTTATAAAGAGGGCTATGATTTCGATCATGTCAATTCAGAATGAACTTGCCCAAAGCAGGAAAAATGCTTTCTACACACACATTGCAAGTTGCTACTTATAAAAGTTGTTTTGATAACTATAGATGAATTCTGATATGTAGATGATATTGAACAGGTCACCAATTTGAGTATGTTTTTCTATTTTGTGTGAACTAAAACAGTAAAGCAAAGGAAATGCATTGCTGTATAGTGAAAATTAACTAATCTACATAAGAAACAATGGTGTAAGAAAAATTGCTATCGTAATGGTTGTTGGGGAAAACACCCCGAACTTCCAAAATTTCAATTTGTAAGCCCCTCTCTCTCCCTCCACCAGCAACATGGGAAAATGCTTTCATTTTTTAGTTATGGAAAGTTTTCCTTGAATCATCAATGCCCCCCAAAAGTCGCAAGGACCAGAGAATTCAGAGATTTAGAGATAGTCTTGAATTAGTGGGGATGCTGTAGAATGGTACCTACCACCTGACCAGTGCCCAGCACATACTGCCTTACCTGCAGGACAGTTGTACGTCAAGTGTCCGTGGGTCGTGAGGGCTGTCTGTCTCATGGCCATCAAGAATCTGTCATGCTGCTTTCTGCACCACTTGACAGGGCCTGATGCATGTGCTCCAGGCCAAGCTTTTCTCTCTCCACCCAGGCAGCTGCCCACCTGCTGAGGCCACTGACCTGGGACCACCACTCCCCTTAGGTCTAGCTGTATTTCCTTATATTTACTCTTACTTTTCCCTCTAGTAACCCTTTTTAAAAGTATTCTCCTTTCCTGTTTCATGGTTATAGCATTCTGCTTTCAAGTTTCAGCATCTTTTTCTAGACAGTTTGTAGTTATATTTTTCTTCTTTGCTTATTCTTGATTAAGAAGAGATTACCACCCCCCTTCCCCCACCACCCCCTGGCCTAGCATTTGCTAGTTCCCAGAGTGAGTGATTTCTCCTTGTTCTTCTATCAATTTTGTTTTCTTAAAAATGTTTTTTATTAGTTTCTTTTCAAAACTGAAAAATGTATACATGCACATGGTAAAAAATGTAAATCAAGACAAAAATATCCAGTGAAGAATATCAAGGAAAGAGCATGGGATTTTGAAATAAGATATACTTGGCTGATGCTCAAGTCCATTATTTACCAGTTGCATTCACCAGAGTAAATTACTTAAACTTTCTGATCTTAGTTTATCAGTCTGGAAAATGGGGATGAAAATGCCAAATTTATAGCCTATTGTGAGGATTACTGTGAAAGTACAGTATTCTATGGTAAACTGCTATATAGATGTTAATTATTTTTAATTGTCACCAATGGAACAGATTTTAGGACTTAGTCACACCATATATCGAGGTTAGGGGGAGATGGTTTCACCTACTTAACTACTTTTTATTTATCTATTAAAATTTTTTTTTAAAACCTCAAGTCAGAATTTTTCTTGGAACTCTAAAAAGCTTGAACACATAGTTGGAGAAAACCTTTGGACCTAGCTAAGAAAAATTAAGAGACTCTGCCAGAGAAATAAGGTGGAGGAGATCCCCTCTCAAGAAGCTGGTCATGTGCGTGCTAAAGGGGAATCTCTCAACTCATAATGTTACTTATAGTTCCTTCCAGAACGTACCTCTTCACAGATGAGCTATGTGTACGCCCTTTTTAAAAGAGGCTCACACAAATGAGAGCCTATTACACATTCTTCTGTTTCTTATGGATTTAATGTATTCTTGAAATCATTTTATATTAATTCACATGAATCTACCTCATGAATAGTTGCATGGCATTCTTTTATATAGATGTAATTATAATTTATAAAAACCAGTCCACTATTGATGTTAGTTGCAGATTTTTCTGTTACTCGTAATCGTGCAATGAGTATCATGTGCCTTAGCTCATACCTAACAATCTATTCATAGAATAGAAACTGAGAAATAGTGAACCAAAGGGCATGGGTATTTTATGTTAGGATATGTAATTGCCCTCTGGAGAGGCTGCATCAATTTCTCCTACCACCAATGTACAAAAGCTGATGTTTTCCTTGATCTTGCAAAAATTGTGTACTTCCAAGCATTGTGCTCTGCCAAACTCATGGATTAAAAAACTGTTTTAATTGAAATTTATTTAATTATAGCTGCAGTTGAATTTTTAAAAAGTGTGTATTACCTGCTTCTTTTTTTATAAACTATTCCTTCATGCACTTGCCCATTTTTCTCTTAGAATTTTGATCTTATTAAAAATTGATTTTGAAGGAAACTTTTATTATATTCTGTTTTATGGAAATTAGTCTTTGTTGTATATATTGCAAATATTTATTTTCAATTTGCTATTTGTCTTTTAATTTTGCTTATATTTTTCTAATACAGAAATTTTAAAACATTGTATGTAAATGTATTGATTTTTTTCTTTTATGATGTCCAGTTTTGGGTTTCATCTGTGAAGAGATAAGTTTCTTCTTCCCATCATTTTACAGGATCATTTTTTTTAAACCTTTAAATTTCAGTTTCCTGGTTTTGATAATGCTCTATAGTTATGTAAGATCTCATCATTGGGGGAAGCCGTATAATTTTTACAATTCCTTGTGAGTCTATAAAATACATATTTCAAAATAAAAGGTTGAAAGATAAATAAGCTTAAGACAAAATGTGATTAGTGCCTTCCCTCCCTCTCAACACACAAAACTCTTTAAATCTTAATGATCCATCTGGGGTATATTTTGGTACAAGCAGTGACTTTTCTCCATGTGGTTATCCACTTCCCTCAATAAATTAACTGAAAAGAAAAATCATCTCTCTTTTAGCCCCTCATTGACTCGACATGTTGTTTTTAAAAATAACATATTAAATTCCCATATGTATTTGGGTATATGTTTCTCCCTTCTGTTTTGTTACTTTAATGTTCATCTACTCATGTGCTGGAATGAAGCTATTTTAATTTCTTTAACTTCATGTTTTAATATCTGTAATTGTGTCTCCTTATTTTTCCTTTATATTTCCTAATCCTGCACATTTTTTTTTTTCCATATTGTCCTGGTTTGAATCTTTTGTGGACTCCAGAAAATTATATGTTCTTAAGTTAACCCATTCTTGTACATGTAAACCTATTTTATGTGGGACGTTTTGGTTAGAATCAGTTGAGGGACTTTTTGATGATAACGCTTTAGGGCCTTTGATTGGGCTACATCAGTGAGGCATGACCCAGGTTGGGTCTCCATCCTCTTGCTAGAGTCTTATATTACCCAAGAACTGAAAGCAGAAACACACAGAGAAATGAAACCACCATTTTTGCCCTGCCATGTGAGAAAGGACTCCACGAATGCCCACAGCCACAGAAAGACAGAAGCGCTGAGAGTGTGAGAGAGAGGCTAGAAGCTGGAATCAGCGGAGCAGCTTGAAGATGAAAGAGAAGCTGAGTTTGGAGTAGAAAGCAGAGAGAAGCTGGCAGACCCGCCATTTTGCCGTGCAACACGCCAGCAGCCTACCTTTGGTGAGAAAGTAAATGATGCCTCTATTTGGACAATTTTGAGGCCTCAGAACTGTAAACTTTTACAGTAAATTACCTTTATAAAAGCTAACCCATTTCTAGTATTTTGCTCCCAACAACTTTAGCTAACAAAACACATATGAACTGTGGATTCAGTTTGTCTGGTTCCTCAAATAATCATATTGGATGGATTAAAATCATAATATTAAATTTGTTTATTAGCTTAAAAAAGTTTGGCACTCATATGATATTGATTTAAAAAGTATTTTTTTCACTCTATTCACTTTGTTTTTTTCTATCCATTGTTAATGTGTTAAAAATTTTTTCATCTTGTATAACTTAAAAATTTGTGAGGCTTGATAATTTTAACTTTTTTGTTATTATTGAAGTGGACTTGTTTTATTGTTTTCTCTAACTGCAAGTGATTAATTTCTATGTTATCTCCCTGAATTCCATTCTGCTTCTAATTATTTTTCAATTGATTCTTGCTGATTTTGGTTGATTTTTGAATGATTCTTTGATAATGTTACCAGTTTCTTTCCAGTGTCTAAACCTTTTGCTTACTTCCATTCACTAATTTCAGTGGCTGGTATTTCCCAAACAGTGTTGGAAGCTCTCTGACAAAAGTACATGGCCTGTGGATACCAGCTGCTCATGGTTTCCAGAGCTGGTGTATGCCAACTTTGATCCTAAAATGCGGGAGTTAGAAGGCTATGCATAGTGTCGTCTTACCCAAAAGTCCTAAACTGAGACTCATTTTCCTCCTTATAACTTCTTAATCTCTACCTATGTGATTCTTTGTATTTACTGTAGGTTTTCCTGTTATTGATGCGTGTGTTTTTGCTGGACAGACAGAAGCAGCAGTGACATGACTGGAGAAACCATGTGTGCTGGGAATGACTTGACAAGTGAAGTTTGACTCAGCATGTCAACTTTTAACACTCAGCAGCAGCAGTCAGAAAAGGTCCTTTTACATGGTGCGTCAATCGGTTTTAACATTCTCTCCCAGGCTCTCTACACTAGACATCCTTCAGCCAATCAGAAGTTCTTTTAGGAGAATAAACTATTTGTGGAAATCTTCAGGGATCTTGCTCATATATATTGACCAAAGATAAATAGAACAATAGAAGGTCTCTGTGATGGTGAGGTTCACATGCCAACTTGGCCAGGTAATGGTGTCTGGTTGTTTGGTCAAGCAAGCACTGGCCTAATTGTCACTGTGAGGATATTTCATGGACTTAAATCATTAGTAAGTTGAATTGCATCTATGGCTAATTAAATTTACAGTCCACTGAGGATATTGCCTTCAGCAATGAGAGGCATCTCATCCAGTCAGTTATTAAGAATCTTTACTTGAGTATTGCATAGGCATTTCAAATATAATATACCCTTCCTTCTATTTTCACATCATTCATTTCCCTTTTTATGGATTTTTACTTTGAAATAATTGCAAACTTACAGGAAGTTTGCAAACATAATACAAAAATAATAGCAAGACCTTCAATATATTCCTACCCAGATAGCCACATTTATCAACTTTAACATTTTGCGGCATTTGTTACATCATTCTTTCTGGTCATCTGTCTCTTTCTATCATCATTACCTATCTAGATAATATATTTTCTGAAACTTTTGGAGTTTGTTTCATCCTGCTGCTTTACCATTTAATACTTCCAGGTATATTTCCTAAGAACAAGGATACTCACATATGTAACACCACATTAGTACAATTATAAAATTTGAGAAATGTAGCATTGAAATAAGCGTATAGTCGATAACTGATTTTTTCCCAATAGTGACCTGGGCATTTTCTCCTCCATTATTAGATCCAGCACAGGATCATGTACTGCATTCAGTTATCATTTTCTCTCTCTTTTTAACAAGTCAATTTTATTGATACATATTAATAAAGCAGAAATCTATCCAAAGTATACAATCAGTGGTATTCAGTAATCATATATTTGTGCATTAATTACTTCAACCATTCTTAAACCACATTCATTATTTCAATAAAAATAATAAACAGAGAACAAAGAAATAAAACTCATCATCTCTCAATCTTTCTCTGCTTCCCCTACTGTATAGAGTTGCTGTTCTTTTTCCTTCTTTAGTGTATTTGTATTTATATTTTGTAAAAAGTCTTATATATGCTATATTACCCATATTTGTGTGTTACATGAGGTTTACTGTCATACAGTTCCATGTTACAGTTTTTAGCTTTCTTTCTAGTAATATACATGACCTTACACTTTCCCTTTCAACCACTGTCGTATCCATATAGTAGATCTCTTAGTTACCAACACCATTATGTGCTTTCTCCATTTCTGTTCATTTCCAAAGATTTACAAACAACCTTTTAGACAGTTCTACACAGATTGACCCTCAGCTTTCCATTCTTTACCCTCATTCTATTTTCTGGTGATCTATATTCTAATTATTAACTCCATGAGTTTACACAATATATTCAGATCATAATAGCACAGTCTTATAGTATTTGTCCCTTTGTGCCTGGCTTGCTTCATTCAACATAATGTCCTCCAGGTTCATCCATTCATCCATGTTGTCATATGCTTCATGACCTAATTGCTTCTTACCACTGCATAATGTTACATTGTGTGTATACACCACAAATTGTTTATCCATTCATCAGTTGATGAAAACCTGGGTTGTTTCCAACTTTTGGCAACTGTGAGTAATGCTGCTATGAACATCAGTGTGATGTCTCTGCTCTCAGTTCTTCCGATATATACCTAGTAATGGTATTGTCAGGTCACATGGCAAGTTTATATTAAATTTCCTTAGGAACTGCCAAACAGTCCTCCACAGTGGCTGGACCCCATTGTCCATTCCCACCAACAGTGAATAAGCTTTCCTGTATCTCCACATCCTCTCCAACATTTATAGTTTTCTGACTTTTAATAGCAGCCAGTCTAATAAGTGTTACTGTCTATGTTTTCTCTGTCCTAAAATATTAGGTAGATGTTTAATACCCCGCTGGTCACTACTCTAAGAGGAGCTGGGAATCAAACTAGAGACCTTGTATATTCAAGGCTGAAAATCCTCCACTGAATTAAACTTTCTTGTTGGGTTGATTAGGTCTTCAGAAAAAGTCCCTTTCCGTGGGGCAGGATTGACTCTGCAATTGGATAAACTGTTGATGAGGAATCTACCTCCAACCCATCCCCCCCCTTTTTTTTTTCTAACTGCTTTCTCTCCTAGGGCAGCAGGAGGCAAGAGCCTATGTGAGAGCTCCCTTTTGAAATTCAAATAGGACCCTGGAGACTTAACTGACCATAGGAAAAACCGGCTCTCAGTCTCTTTCAGAGGAGCACCCACACCTTGCCAGGAACTCTAAATATGCTCTTGGAAGCTTATTAAGCACTTCCAACTGTCCCCCTCCCTTAGGTGAGTTGCACAGGATGAGTTAATTGCCTGACTTCACCTTCTCCCAAACCAATTTTCCCTATCCCAGGGAGATTAGGTAAATCAGGCTGCCCCAGCAGATTTACCTCTCCCCTCTTCCTGGTTTCTCCTCAAGCCAGCTGGTATGCTCCTCAAAGCTCAAAAAAGAGGGGTTCAGACAATTGAACCTGCACTTGGGGGACACCTCTCCACCCTTCACCAGAACCGTCCCACTCTTGGAGTTTGTCTCCTCCAGCTGGGTGATTGGCGACAGTCAGGGATCACTGTGGATTCCTGCCCTGAAGGAGGGGCATAGCTGTCCCACAGCTCCCTCCTGAATCATCAGAAACTCACGGTTTTACCTTGAGCAATCATTCTTTTGTTGCACACTCTACAGATTGATGCCCTGAAGCCTCCTGCTTTGTGGGTTCCCAGAACAGTTTACTCAGGCAGGATTTTGCTCATACTCAGCCGTTTTTTTTGTAGGAGAGATGATGTGGGTGCACTTAATCCAACTCCATCTTGCCCCTCCTCCTCCTTGGTTAAATATATTCCTAGAGGTTTTACTCTTTCTGTTGCTAGTGTAAATGAAATTGTTTTCCCATTTCCTTTTTGGATCATTCATTGCTGGTGTATAGAAGCAACCCTGATTTTTGTGTGTTGGTCTGCATTCCCTGTCACTTTGCCAAATTCATGTATTAGTTCTTGTAGCTTAATTATAGATTCTTCAGGATTTTTTCTATATAGTATCATAACATCTACAAATAGGGATAGCTTTACTACTTCCTTTCTGATTTGTGTGCCTTTTATTTCTTTTTCTTGCCTAATTGCTCTGCCTATAAGTTCCTTACTATGTTGAACAGGAGTGATGAAAGCAGGCATCCTTGTCTTGTTCTTGTTCTTATAGTGAGCTTACAATTTCACCACTGAGTATGTTGTTAGCTGTGTGTTTTCCATATATACCTTTTATCGTATTGAGGAAGTTCCCTTCTGTATTAGTCAGCCAAAGGGGTGATGTTGCAAAGTACCAGAAATCTGTTGGCAAGGGATATTTATTTGGAGTAAAAGCTTAGAGTTATAAGGCCCAAAAGTGTCCAAGTGAAGAAACTATTAGAAGTACTTCTTCACCAAATGTCTGTTGCCACATGTTGATGCAAGATGGCGGGCAACTTGACTGCAAGGGTTCAGCCTTCCTCTTCCCTCTTACAGCTCCATGGTCCCAACTTCTTCCAATCTCAGCTGTAGACTGGCATAAGGCTCATCTCTCAGGGCTTCTCAACTCTTCTGTTCTCTTCAGCTTCAAACTATCAGGCTCCTTCTGTCTGGGGCCTCTGTTGTATTTATGGAGCTGTTTCTCTTCCTCTGTGTTCTTCTCTGTTTATCTCTTCTGTGTTCTTGATTGAGCATCTATTCATATAGCCCACCAAGGGGGGTGGGGACACAACCCTACATACCCTAAAGACATGGTCGAATCAAAGCCCTAATCTTGATTCAATAAAGTAAAAGTGAAACCTCTGAATTTAATACAGTCAAAAGGGTATCACACCCAGAGAAACCGACCAGTTTACAAACATAATGAATATCTCTTTATGGAATTCATTAATTATATCAAACTGCCACACTTTCCATTGCTAGTTTTCTGAGTATTTATATATATGTTTATTTTTAAAAGATACATAGGTAATGCAAAATGTTACCTTAAAAAAAATAGAGGAGATTCCCATATGTCTCACTCCCCACACCACCCACTTTTCCCACATCAACAACTTCTTTCATTAGTGTGGTACATTCACTGCATTTGATGAATACATTTTGGAGCACTGCTACACTGCCTGAATTGCATTATAGTTTACATTGTAGTTTACACTCTCTCCCAGTCCATTCAATGGGTTAGGGCAGGATATATGACGTCCTGCATCTGTCTCTGCATTATCATCCAGGACAACTCCGAGTCTCAAAAATGCCTCCACATTACACTTCTTTTTCCCTCTCCTCACCTTCAGCAAGTCTAGTGACCACTGTCTCCACATCAGTGATATTTCTTCCTTTGATAACATCACAATAATTCTATAATAGAATACCAGTACGTCCACTTTAGTCTATATTTTATTCCCCAATCCTGAGGACTCTGCGATGGTGTTTTATCAAGAAAGTACCCTTGTTAGTACATAGACTTCACTGGGTGGGAGGGATCAATATGTACACTATGGCATGCTTCATGCTGTATGATGAGTAATAAAATGCTTTGTTTCTTACCCACAAGCCTCATATCTTCTTTCAGCATCCAGAAAAAGGTGGCTTGCTAACCAGTTAGCTTGTAAGAGAGGTAAAATATCAGCCTACTCCCCATTTCTTCACAATTGCAATTACATGCAATTACATTGAATGATTTTGAATGATAAACTAACCTTGCGTTCCTTGATTAAATCCCAGTTTGTCATGCCATGTTTTGATATGTTGCTAGATTTCATTTGCTAGTATTTCTTTAAGAATTTTTGTATCAAGGTTCATCATGGAAATAATCTTAAGGTTTTTTTTTCCTTTCAGTATCTGTTTCTGGTTTAAGAATTAGGGTATATGACAGATTTTATTTTTAAAGATGACCACAACATACTCCAGTTCTACATGCTCATCAAGAACTTGACATCCTCCCATCAAGTGGTAAACTCCAATTTCTATCTCCTTTAGTTTTCTTGTGCTTATGACTCATTTGTAGCAAATATAGATGGGGCAGAAGTAAAGGTGTATGATTTGCAAGTGTAAGTCATAAAAGAGGAAATGCATTTTAAAAGGTTCAAAGTAAGAGAATGGAAAAAGATAATTTATATAAATACTAATCATAGGAATGATGAGGTGACTATATCAGACAAAATAAAGAACAAAAACTACTATCAAGGATAAACAGGGACATTTTATAATGACAAAAGTGTCAGTTCATCAAGAAAATAAAACAGTCTATATGTGCATGGGTCTAGTCAATTAATTTTAAAATACATGCAAGATAACTTACGGAAGTGAAAAACAAAAATGCAAAGCCACAGTTGTTGGAGATTTTGGCACTCTTCTTTTTGTAAATAGATAGAATAATTGAGCAGAAAATCAGTAAAGATATGAATGATGTGAACAACACTGTCAACCATTTATACCTAATTGACATTTATAGAAAACAGTGCCCAACAAAGAACAGAGTACACATTCTTCTCAAGGTATAGGCAATAATCACTATACCAAGCCTTATTCAATTCAGAAAGACTAAAATGTTGCAGAATATATTCCCTGATTCAATAAAATTAAGTTAGGAATAAAATACAAAAAGATATCTGGAAAATACCTAAAGAATTGGACATTAAGTAGCATATTTCTAGAAATCTAAGGGTCAAAGAAGAAATTTCATGGAAAATTAGAAAACACTTTGAACTAAATGACCATGAAATCACAGGATACCTAAATTTATTCTGAGCTTAGACCAGAATGCCCTCTTTTTCACAGGATAGTCTAGAGAGTTGGGGGCACTGATTGTCTATTTGTTCTATTGGACCTGTTTGTCCAGAGCAGCCCTGAAATCTTCACTTCTTGTATCACCTCATTCTTTGGCTCCCTCCATTCTTTAGAAAATAAAAGGCTGCCCTGACAGTACTGGATGGTGGTGGGGCAATTCTTTTGACCAGTAGGAAAATGAAGAATTTATTTGAGTATCAGTTTCCTATGGGATGGGCCAGCATTGCTACTGGATAGTTTACCAGAGTTCTGGTTTTCAAACTCATGCTACCAACCCCACTTGTTGGGAGTTCATGGGAACAGAAACTCTTCTGCCTCCTTCCCTAACAGAACTGGACTCATCTGGTTGACTGTGATAGCCAGAGTCTTTCATGTTGGTTTCACATGGTTTCACATGACATTACTTCCCAGGAGCCCCATGGGTCAGGATAAATGTCCCAATGCCAGAGAGGCATGATTACATTGGGCTCTGTCCTTTTAGTCCCCTATATTACAGTGGGGAAAGAGAATAAGCCATTCACACAGATAATACATTGAGTGTGGAGTGTGGAATAGGAAGGAGAGTTTGTGTCCTCTTAGGGAGGCATAGGAGGCTTAAGAGAACAGACAGCAGGTAAGAGAGGCCCTGAAAGAGGAGAGAGATTTTTCAGAGAAAATGATAGAGAAAGTATAAAGAAGTTCTCTAGATGTCCCATTCCTATAAGGGGCAGGTGGTCCCTGGGATGTGAGTACTGCATCTTTGCGTACTTAAGATATGCGTGTCACCAGAACATAACTGGAAACGTGATTACTCTGTAAAGGCTTTTCTTGGGCAGAAGAACACGAATGGGGATACATAGAATCTGAGAAGTGTACAAATATTGGGGACTGAAAGATAGGTATGTAATGACTTCCCGTTGATATATTAATACGAAGAAAAGGACACGGGGCTTGCAGAGTCTTTCAAAGGGATATCAGAGGCAATAGGGCCCCTCCTTTCTTGAGAAATATGAGATTCAGATTTTGTCTTTCTCAAACAGGCCTCAAGTTTTGTTTTTTTTTTTCAAACTTTGACCTTTTCCTGGAATGCACTGCATTTTCACCATCTGTTTATATTCTGCCCATCCTTCACTTCTCAGTTAAAGTACGTCTTCTGTGATGTCTTCACTGATTCCCCAACTGATTGGGGATTGAGAACATCACACTGATTCCCCTAATGTGATGTTCTCATCTTGTGACATCCTGTAGCTTTTTAAATTTCTTTTACCTATAGCATGAATTATGCACTTCCTTGTGGTCTCTAGGTGATTGTATATATTTCATGTCCTCTAATAGAATGCAAGCTCATTGAAGGCAGGATCCTTGCCTAATTCTTTCTATTATTTTGCATCATGCTGGATATGTATTAAATCTTTAATTGATTGAATAAGTGAAAACTGAATGAATATTCAGGTGGAGTTTTGTCTTAATCAGTGGTTGCATTATTATCTCTTAAGTAGTGTTTTGGGAATTTATGGGGGAGTGGGCTTTGGTTATCTAGTTGATTGGAAGATCACTGACATTTACTGGACATGAACCAGCTGTGCTGGAAATCCTGAAAGGTATGTTGCAGTCATGTGCAATGAATAACTGTGTCTCTCATATGATTTTCAGACAACCCACCAGATATACAGATAGGTGAAAAACATGTTTATAATTACTTGAGTCTAGAAGCAAACTCCATTCTACATATAAACGCAAAGCTTATATTTGTACCATTTTAATATACACTGATTTTTCCTGGATTGTATTATGTAAATTGAAGGAAATTTTTATTTGAAATTTTACCCAGTGTTGCTCATGATTTTGGAAAATCCTATCACTGACAGGTACTACTATGGGAGTACCTATAATTACTACTATGGTAATTACTACTATGGTAATTACCATAGTACCTGCATTGGTTTGTATTTGTAGAGGTCTCACTCATCTGGCAGTCATCTGACTCCATCTGCACAGCCAAGCAATCACTTATTAAAATACATACTATTCCAGGGTATGTATATAGGGGATATAAAAATGTTCTGATATATGTTGAGTATTTTTATAGTAGTTATAGTTAAAAACGTCAACTGAGGGAGTGCTGAGTTCCTATCCAGAGGTGCTGTCACATTTCCCAAGGGAACAACAGTAATCCCCCAAGTGCAATGGCAAAAACAACCAAGGAAGGATGGTCCAATAATGAGCTCTTGATACTGATTACTGTGCTTATGAACCTGTGTGCCTGAAATATAAACTAGGCCTAGAGCTGCAGGATGCCTAAGAGTTAACTCCTGAGAGCCTTCATGTTGCTCAAATGTGGCCACTCTCTAAGCCAAACTCAGTATGTAAATGCATTACCTTCCCCCCAGTGTGGGACATGACTCCCAGGGATGAGCCTCCTTGGCACAGAGAGATTACTACCAATCACTAACTGGTGATGCAACTAGAAAGAAACCTTGAATAAAAGGGTCAACTCCGACCAGCAGAATATCTCAGCCTACATGATGGATCAAGTGTTAAAAACTGCTTTTTCACCTTGAATAAAAGGGAGAAATGGAAAGGACAAATGAGTCTATATGGCTATGAGTCTCCAAAAAAGAGCCAGGAGGTCATCAGAGGGGTCACGCTTATGCACACTTCAGCAGGACCCCAGGTAGAACCAAAGTGGATATAACTCTAGATACTGGTTCTCCTGAAGGCTATGGAGATCCACAGGGTATGTGGTCATGGCAGATGGATTTGGAGTTCTGTGCCATGTCAGAGGGCCCTACTTTGCAATTTGTGCTCCTGAGTGTAATGGAGCTGGACTCAGATGTGACCTTCTTACGCATACCTCTTCTGTCACTTTTACTGAACCTGTGGGTGGCACTAAGGATGGTGCATACTCAGGGGACTTGAATCTCTGGACTGCCCATGTGCCAGCTGGGCCCTGAGCCTCAGCAGAGTTGTGACTCCTACTCTCTGGTTCATTGGACTTACCCAGGTCAGGTAGCAGGGAGGTGAAGGTGGTCAACCACCATACCAGGGAATCAAGAATGCTAATAACTGCAAGCAGAGGAATTGCATCCATCATCCATGTGGAATCTAAGCTTCCTCTTGATCTAGAAGTGGAGTGGATGTCACCATTCTAGGGTCCACAGAATGGAGGAATAAAATATGGATTAGAGTGGACTTACTGATATTCTACTATAAAACTATTGTGACTAGTAATGGAAGAAACTGTAGCACCAACATAGAGAAAGTAGCCATAGTAGTTGCTGAGGGCAGGGAGAGGGAAGAAGAGATGTGATGTGGGGGAATTTTTGGAACTTTGAGTTGTCCTAAATGATATTGCTGGGTCAGATGGTGGACTTTATATATCCTGCCATAACCCACTGAATGTACTGGGGTAGAATGTGAACTACAGGGTAAACTATTATCTATGTGGTGCAGCACTGTTCCAAAATATGTTCACCATGTGTGATGAGTGTGCCACAATGATGGAGGAGGTCGTTGGTGTGGGAGGAGGGGGGTGGGAGGGGAGGGGGGTACACAGGAACCTCTTATATTTTTTTAATGTAACCTTTTTTTTTGTGATGTATATATCTTCAAAAAAGTACAATTTACAAAAAATGATGAGGTGGGGGCTAGGGAGTGGGGTGTATGGGAACCTCTTATAATATTTTTTATGTTTTTTAATGTAATGTTCTTTGTGATTTATTAACTTTAATAAAAATGTAAAAATAATAATAAAATAAAATATATACTATTTTACTATAAATTATCTTCTTATCTCTCTTTTATATTACCATTAGGAAATTTTATTATTTCTAAGTTGTGCATAGGAGGGTTATATTATTTTTTAATCTCATTCAGGATCATACAAAGGGCACTAGATTTTATAGGTTGAAAACGCGGATCCAAATTGTCACATTTCTATTTATTGGCTCTGGAAAACTTGAGTGTGGAGTGTGGAATGTGAAGGACAAGCAAGGCGCTATAGAGCCTCAGAGGAAGGAGGTGCAGTTCAAGAAATTTGTCTAAGATATTCTGAATAAAAATAAACCCAAACCTTGGTACCTCAAGGCACCAGGGAGGGTAATCAAACTAGACGCGGGCAGGGAAAAGCATTGCTTACCCATCCCCACTGGGGCAGGGGTTCCTGAAACTTGGGCTAATTCTTTATAAAAATGTGGACCCTGAATTTATTTTAAAAATTAATAAAAAAACAAAAAAAAATCACATCAGTGGCTCCAATTCATGGTTAAAAGCTGACATTTTAACATAGTTTGATGACTGTCTCAGGGAATTGTTTGGAGGATAATCTCTGGAAATCTCATGATATCTTGAAATTTTCTGAGGTGTTAAGATGACTAAATCATCTAGTCCAGGATAAATCCACTCTTTAAGTCCTACCCATTTCCATTTTCAGGGCCTCTCTCATGATTTCTGTAGAACTGGTAAGTGTATCATCTATAAGAACAGTGGTTCTCACACTTCAGCATTTATCAAAATCACTGGGAGGCTACTTAAAATACAGATTATTGGACCCTGTCCCCAGTTTCTGATTAAGTATATCTAAGGTAGGGCTTGGGCTTTTGCAATTTTAACAAATTCCCAAATGATGCTTATGCCCCCTACTGGCCCATCCTTTGAGAACCTCTTAGAAAATTAGGCTAGAAAATAACATGTATTTATTTCCCCCTGCCTGATATTAAAATAGATTTAAAGCAACTAATATATTTTGAAGGATGTGAAAGAAGAAGAAAAAATGGGACCTGGAATGAGCCTAATACAAAAGTGCAAATGTTAGGGGCTTGTACATTTCTGGGGAGAGGGTGTGCAAATATAGCACTACGATTTTGGAGTCTTTCATACCAGGTCTGCTGCATTTTTACATGGGAAAAACCCTCTAGCCCATTCAGAGATTTTGCTTGGGACAGAGTTCCTATGGCTAGCCTTAGTAGGGTGAGTTGAGTGCTTATTATAATATCCTTTTAAAAGATAAGCAAATACACAAAATAAGAAATGAGAAAGGCGATATCACCACTGACCCCACAGAAATAAAGACTATCATAAGAGGATATTTTGAAAAACTATATTCCAACAAAAATGACAATCTAGAGGAAATGGACAAATTCCTAGAAACACATAAACAGCCCATATTGACAAAAGAAGAAATTGATGATCTTAACAAACCAATCACAAGCAGAGAGATAGAATCAGTTATTAAAAATCTCCCAACTAAGAAGAGCCCAGGGCCAGATGGCTTCACAGGTGAATTCTACAAAACATTCCGGAAAGAACTGACAGCAATCCTGCTGAAACTATTCCAAAACATCGAAACAGAAAGAACGTTACCCAACTCCTTCTATGATGCCAACATTACCCTAGTACCAAAGCCAAACAAAGACATCACAAGAAAGGAAAATTACAGACCAATTCCTCTAATGAACCTAGACGCAAAAATACTTAACAAAATACTTGCTAATCGTATTCAACAACACATTAAACGTATTATACACCACGACCAAGTGGGATTCATCCCAGGTATGCAAGGATGGTTCAACATAAGAAAATCAATCAACGTAATACACCATATAAACAGATTGAAGGAAAAAAATCACATGATTATATCTATTGATGCAGAAAAAGCATTTGACAAAATACAGCACCCTTTCTTGATAAAAACACTCCAAAAGGTTGGAATACAAGGGAATTTTTTGAACATGATAAAGAGTATATATGAAAAACCTAAAGCCAATATTGTTTACAATGGAGAAATCCTAGACTCCTTCCCTCTAAACTCAGGAACAAGACAAGGATGCCCACTGTCTCCGCTCCTATTTAACATTGTCTTAGAAGTACTTGCTCGAGCACTGAGGCAAGAACCAGAAATAAAAGGCATTCAAATTGGAAAGGAAGAAGTCAAAATTTCATTATTTGCAGATGACATGATCCTATACATAGAAAACCCTGAGAGATCTACAACGAAGATTCTAGAACTCATAAATGAGTTTAGTAAAGCCGCAGGTTATAAGATCAATGCGCAAAAATCAGTAGCATTTCTGTACACCAATAATGAGCAAGATCAGGAGGAAATCAAGAAACAAATACCATTCACAATAGTAAATAAAAAAATCAAATACTTAGGAATAAATTTAACTAAAGAGGTAAAGAACTTATACACCGAGAACTATACAAGATTGTTCAAGGAAATCAAAGAAGACCTAAATAAATGGAAGACTATTCCTTGTTCATGGATAGGAAGACTGATCATTATTAAGATGTCTATCCTACCAAAACTGATCTACACATTCAATGCAATCCCAATAAAAATCAATGCAGCCTTCTTTAAGGAACTAGAAAAACTAACTATGAAATTTATTTGGAAAGGAAAGAGACCCCGAATAGCCAAAGACATACTGAAAAAGAAAAACGAAATTGGAGGAATCACACTACCTGACTTCAAAACATACTATAAAGCCACGGTGGTGAAAACAGCATGGTATTGGCATAAGGAGAGACACATAGACCAATGGAATCGAATTGAAAGCTCTGATATAGAACCTCACATATACAACCACATAATATTCGATAAAGCCACCAAACCCTCTCAACTGGGAGAGAGTGGCCTATTCAACAAATGGTGTCTGGAGAACTGGATAGCCATATGTAGAAGAATGAAAGAGGATTACCATCTCACACCTTATACAAAGATCAACTCAAGATGGATCAAAGACCTAAATATAAGAGCCAAGACCATAAAAACCTTAGAAAGCAGTGTAGGGAAACATCTACAGGACCTTGTAATAGGAAATGGATTTATGAATATCTCACCAAAAGCACGAGCAGCAAAAGAACTAATAGATAAATGGGACTTCCTCAAAATTAAAGCCTTCTGCACCTCAAAGGAGTTTGTCAAGAAAGTAAAAAGGGAGCCCACACAGTGGGAGAAAATATTTGGCAACCATATATCTGATAAGAAACTTATAACTTGCATATATAAAGAACTCCTATATCTTGAAAATAAAAAGATAAACAACCCATTTAAAAAATGGGAAAAAGACTTAAACAGACACTTCTCCGAAGAAGAAATACAAATGGCAAGAAAGCACATGAAAAAATGTTCCAAATCTCTAGCTATCAGGGAAATGCAAATCAAAACTACAATGAGATACCATCTTACACCCATAAGATTGGCAGCTATGAAAAAAACAGAAGAATACAAGTGCTGGAGAGGATGTGAAGGAAGGGGAACACTCATCCACTGCTGGTGGGAATGCAGAAGGATCCAACCATTCTGGAGGACAGTATGGCGGTTTCTCAAAAAACTAGCCATAGATTTGCCATATGACCCAGCAATACCACTGCTGGGTATATACCCAGCAGAACTGAAAACAAGAACACAAACCGATATATGTACACCAATGTTCATAGCAGCATTGTTCACTATTGCCAAAAGTTGGAATCAACCCAAATGCCCATCAACAGATGAGTGGATCAATAAAATGTGGTATATACACACAATGGAATACTACTCGGCTGTAAGAACAAACACACTACAAACACATGTGATAACATGGATGAATCTTGAGAACCTTATGTTGAGTGAAGCAACCCAGACATTGAAGGACAAATACTACATGACCTCAATGATATGAAATAAACAAGCTGCCCTAGATAGCAAGAGACTGAACATAGGCTTACAGGAAATCGGAGGGTGGAGGAAGGATATGAGCCGATGTCTGCAGGGGTCGAATTTAAGATGAGATGGTGGTAAGTATGAACACAAAGAAGAGATAAAAGGGGGGCAAGGGGTTGCCTTTGCTTGGGGCTTTGCGGGTTTGAGGGTGGCTGGGGAGGGACGGATGGGTAACGTTGCCCAAAAGTGGGGGGAGGGAGGGGTAGCATACGAACCAGGAGAGGGTCAGGTGTTGGTGGAGAGTAAAATGCCGAGAAAATCATATCAAAATATAATAAAGAGGGTTACCTGTTTAGAATGCTCGGAGGGGAGGGTCTGATGCAGGACGGACTCCTGGGGAATGTCTAAATGCTCATTCTGCCAGAGTGGGTGACACCATGGGGTAGAAACCCAAGTAGTGAGAGTGGGGGTGGACCCACATCCTGGGGAGGACTAATGCCATCAAATAGAGGGAACTGTATCCCTCGAGAGAAAGGGTGGCTCCCAGGGCATTGGGGCAGTTGAGTAAGTTTGGACCTGAACACTATTCCATCTATCTCTGGAAGTGGCTCCTCAGGAAACGGAGGTTGGCTATCACTGAGGACACCAAAGTGGAAGGGAAAATGGACGTTAAATGTGTGGAACCAAAGTAAATGGGGGGTAAGAGAGGAGTTTCTTGAGAGTACACAAGGATGGATATAAAACATGTAATATTACACTATAACATATAGGAGATGACAGACTGATAATGTAAACCATAATGTAAAACATAGGATAACTAAAAATGTAAAGAACTGTGTATCCTAAAGTATGCACCACAATGTAAGCACAGATGTCACCTTGTTAGAAAGCTAATGTCTCAGACTCTGTACATCACTTTAAGTAAATATGATATGAATAGGGCGTAAGAGTATCACTGTGGAAGGGAAAAGGTTTTCTGGTGGATGTGTGGGAGTGCTGTATATTATATATATACATTGCTGTGGTCTAGGACTCCTGTGAAGAAAAGCTGAATAATTGGGGGGGGGGGGGGGAAAGAAAAAGATAGGATGTGGAATTTTTTCAAGTCAACATTCTTTATCTAAGTTCTTTATCTAACTTTATCCAAGTTCTTTATCTATCCTTTAAGCTCATCGCTATATGCCATTCCCTAGTAAGGGACCATGAAATTATATTGGGCTTCAAATTTCGGGGAGTTCTGGATCACAGAGTGTTTCAACAATGGCAATGGAGGGATACTGGTATGGGGTACCAATGACAGGTAATATATGGCTGACAGGGAGCTGTACAGAACATATGTCCAGGGTGCATGGTAATGTTTGGATATACTCATAGTGGCAACAATTAAAAACCACAGTAGGGGGGGTACTGGGTTCCTGGCCAGTGGTGCTCTGTCGTGGTCCCTAGGGGAGCAGCGACAGTCTCCCAGGTACAGTGGCGGGGACCGGGAGGGAGTGAGGGTTCAACAGTGAGCCCCTGATGCTAATGACTATGCTTGTGAGCTGATAAACCCAAAATAAGAACAAGGCCTAGAACAACTTTGTGCCTGGGAATTTCCTCCTGTCAGCCTTCATGTTACTCAAATGTGGCCAGTCTCGAAGCCAAACTCAGCATGTAAATGCAATGCCTTCCCCCCAGCGTGGGACATGACACCCGGGGATGAGCCTCCCTGGCAACGAGGGACCACTATCAACTACCAACTGATGATGCAACTGGAAAATGACCTTATACGGAAGGTTCAATGCGGATCAGCAGAATATCCATGTCTACATAAAATACCATGACTTTAAAATGCTGTTTGACCTAAAGTAAGGGGGAAATGGAAAGGAGAAATGAGTTTATATGGCTACGAGTTTCTAAAAAAGAGTCTGGAGGCTGGCAGAAGGTTTGCCCTCATGCACAACTGAGCAGAGTCAGAGAGACAGATAAAGCAGATACAACCCCCAGATATTGGTTCCTTTGAGGGCTAAAGAGACCCACGGGAGTTATGGTCATGGCCGATGGGGTTAACTACCAGGGCAGATGGCCCCTCTTTGGAAATGGTGTTTATGTGTGATGAATCTGGACTCAGATGGGATCTCCCTTCATAAGACTTTCATGCCAATGTGCTGGAGGTGCAGTTAATGTTGGGGTTTAAGATATATTTAGGGGATTTGAATCTCTGGACTGACAATGTGATAGCCAGATCCTGAGCCTCAACAGACTCCAGCACCTACAATCTGATTTATTGGACTTACCACACTCAGCTAAGATGGAGTTGAAGAAGGACAACCACCACATCATGGAGCCTAGAGTGATTACAACTGAAAATGGGAGGATTGCATCCAGCATCCAGGTGGAATCTGACCCTCCTCTTGACATAGAGGTGCAATGGACACAACCAATCCAATGTCCACATAGAAGAGGTGGCATTGGAATGGGAAAAGTGGACATAGTGGATGAAGGGTATGGGGAAAGGCAGGAAGAGATGAGAGGTGGAGGCGTCTTTGGGACATGGAGCGGCCCTGGATGGTACTTCAGAGGCAATCACCGGACATTGTAAATCCTCACAGGGCCCACTGGATGGAATGGAGGAGAGTATGGGCTATGATGTGAACCAATGTATATGAGGTGCAGAGGTGCCCAAAGATGTACTTACAAAATCCAATGGATGTGTCATGATGATGGGAACAAGTGTTGTTGGGGGGGGGGGGGGAAGGGGGGGGTGGGGGGATGGGGTTGAATGGGACCTCACATATATATTTTTAATGTAATATTATTACAAAGTCAATAAAAAAAAATTAAAAAAAAAAAAAGAAATGGCAACAGAAGCTAAAAAAAAAAAAGATAAGCATGCACACACGTGCATTCACACATACATGCACTCACATGTTCACACACATACAGGGTGGATTGAGTGATTAACAGGTCCACCTTGCGCTTCAGTTATGACAATTGTGTCACAGCCACTTAATTTTAAGTTAATGATTGTAGGGAGAATGCATTAAACCAGTTTTGTTTGCTCCATCAATGTGGTTCATTTTTGATCTCCAGATCCTTAACTGGAAAATGAACAAGATGGTAAGTGGAGAGGACTGCCAGCTTAAACCTTACTCTTCCCAAAGGAACCAGGCAGAAGTACATTTTGTTTATTGTCCTGTATTAAAAAAACTCATTAGGTCTACTAGTGACTCTTTCACACACAACCTAACTATCCTTTATTTCCGATTGTCTCCTACAGTGTTTATCTAAAAGTTTTCCCCTGAGCATAATTTCCCAGAAAATTTAGTACTTAGTATTCTCATGGTTTCCAGTACATGTTTTGTCTCCCCACTGAGATAGTACGTGATTCAAGGGCAAAATCTATGCCTTACATCTTTTCTTTACCTTACAGTGTGGACCCACACGAGGTGCTAAATACATAGCTAGAGCAGTAGTTCTTCATGTGAGGTGAAGGTGAGAGAACACATCAGAATCACACAGAAAGCTACTAACCCATAGAAAAGTCCATCATATTTCTTAAGATAATAGACTTTGAAAAGGAGGGTTGAAACTCTCATTGGAAATATTAATAAGAGAAATAAAAACTGAAAGTGAGTAGCAAATTATCTATAAGACACACATGGTGTATTTTATATAGAAAACTCTGAAATTATCAGAAGACAATTAGAAATAATGAGGATTTGGCAATGTCGCTATATATAAGAACTTATAAAAATCAACAGTATTCCTTCATTTCAGCAATAATCACCTAGAAAGTAATATACTAACAATAGGTATAAATGTAGAAAATATCTAGAAATTAAGACTACAGAAGATCTTTACAAAATATATTGTAACATACTATTAAAGAACGTACAAGTTCTGAGTAAATGGCGAGAAACATTGTTCATGGATAGGAATGGCTTAACAGTACATATAAATCAAACCTTTCCTACGTTAACTTATGTCTATGGAATGTTAGCATCAAACAAGGAGCAAGGAGAAAAAGGAGCATATGTGTAGATACCAGAAGAATAGAGAACTCATAAACAAATGCATGTTCTTACGGAAAGTTGGTGTATGAAAAAGGGAACACCACAAAACTAATAGCTAAGCAATGGACTATTTTGTAGATAACAGTAGGAACACTGACTCATTTGGGGAAAACAAAAGCTGATCTCTACATAATCATAAAAATTTCATTCTTTCATTTATTTACTTGAGTATCCTGATAGAAGCCAAGCACTTTTCTAGGTTATGAGAAAACAGTGAGAAAAGGAGACAAAGGTCCTGATCTCATGCTGCTTTCATCCCAACAATGTTCTTTGGATGATTAGCACACATATACACAGGTACTTATATATATACACACACACACGGATTGGAAAATGTGAGGCATTCAACTTTGTTCTTTTCCAAGAATGGTTTGACTTAAGGCCCCTCGTAATTCCGTATAAATAAATTTGAGAATCTGCTTTACCATTTCTGAAAAAGGCTGCTGGAATTTTGGTAGCAATTATGTTGAATCTGTAGATTGATGTGAGAGGGATTGACATCTTGACAAGAGTAATAACTACCCATGAACACAATTGTCTTGCAATTATTTAGGCTTTCTTTAATTTCTTTCAGCAATATTTTGTAGTTTTTAGTATGCAAGTCTTTCATCTCCTTATTAAATTCATTCCTTGGTATTTTATTCTGTTAGATGCTATTATAAATGAAATTGTCTTCTTAATTTCCATTTCAGATTGTTCATTGCTGGTGTATAGAAACACCACTGATTTTTGCATTTTAATCATGTACCCTGCAAATTTCCTGAATTTGTTTATTACCTCTACTAATTTTCTTGTGGTTTCTTTGGTATTTTCTATAGAAAGGGCCATGTCACCTGCAAATAGAGGTTTATTTCTTATTTTCCAATTTTGATGACTTTCATCATATTTTTTGGCGTAATTGCTTTGGCTTGAATTTCCAGTAGAATTTGAGTAGCAGTGGTGAAAATGGCAACTTGGTCTTGTTCCAGATCTTAGGGAGAAAGCTTTTAGTCGCTTAACATTGAGTATAATTTAGTTGTGGAATTTCCATAAATGCTCTTTATTATAATGAGGAAATTCCTTTCTATTCCTAGTTTTCTGAGTGTTTTTATCACTAAAGTGGCTGAATAGTCCTTCTGCCCCCTTTTCTCTTCTTCTCCTTCTGGGCCTTCCATAGTGCATATATTGATTTTCCCCATCGTTTGAGGTGATAATGTCATCTTCCTTTTCATTCCATCAATGTAGTATTTTATATTGACTGAGTGTTTATGTTGAACCACCTTTGCATTCCTGAGATAAATTCCACTTGGTAATGGTTTATAATACTTTTTTTAAATTAGAGAAGTAATCCTGTTGGGTGCTCTATTGCATGACTTAAGGTAGATAATCCTTTGCCCCAGGCTGCTTCAACTTAATTGTGACTTACACTGCTTTAGCTTTCTGCAAGCTGCTTCTGCCTGCAGGGCAAGTCCTGGAAGGGTGAGCAGCCTTTGTGAGGCACGCCAATTATTGAAAAATTTCCTAAACTTTTGTTTACCTGGGAATATCTTAATCTCACCCTCATTTTTGAAAGACGGTCTTCCAGTATATAAAATTCTTGGTGGGCAATTATTTTCTTTCAACACTCTTTAAATATTTTGTCCAGTTGCCTCTTTGCCTCTGTGATTTCTGATGAAAAATCGGCACTTAATCCTATATGTAACACTTGTACATAGCACGTTGCTTTTCTCTTGAAATTTTCAGAGTTCTCCTTGTCCTTGGCATTCTACAGTTTGACTGATATGTTTTAGGGCATGATTCTCTTTGAGTGTTTCCTCTTTGGGCTTTATTGGAGTTTCTTGAATGTTTATATTTATGTCTTTTGTTAAACTTGTAAAGTTTTCTACCATTATAATTTCTGAATAGTCCTTCTGCCCCCTTTTCTTCTCCTTCTGGGCCTCCCATAGTGCATATATTGATTGCCACACTTGGTGGTGTCTGTTTTAGTTTGCTAAATACTGCTGGGAGCAATATACCAGAAATGGGTTGGCTTTTATAGTGGGAATATATTAGGTTAAAAACTTAACAGTTCTGAGGCTGTGAAAATGCCCAAATCATGGCATCATCAGAGATGCTGTTTCACTGAAGGTCAGCTACAGGCAATCCTGGACTCCTTCCACATGGCAAGGCACATGGAGGCATCTGCTTCTCTTCCAGGTCTTGTTGCTTTAGCTTCTGTCTGCTCTGTATGTGCCTTCCTCTCTCCCCGGTTCCTCTCTGAGCTCCTTGGTTCCATTTCTCTGTCTCTGGGGTCTGCTTGTTTTTATTGTTTATAAAGGTCTCCACAAGAGAACTGGGTCATGCCTCACTAAAGTAATCCAATCAAAGACCCAATGGAATGGATTTGCTCTAAGAACCTATTTTCCGAGAGCCACAAAAAAGTTTCAAACGTCATAGTGTTCCACAGGCCTCTTAGGTTTTGTTCAGTTTTCCATTTTTTCCCCTTTCTGCTCCCTGAGCTTGAATCATTTCAATTGTTTTATCTTCAAGATCACTTATTGTTTATTTTGCCAGCTGCAAGAGTTTCTGTATTGAAACATTTTTTATTTCCCTTGTTGTGGTTTTCAATTCTGAGATTCCTGTTTGCTTCCTTTTTAATATCTATCTCTTTATTGAGCTTCTTATATTGTACTTTCATTGTTTTTCTGATATCTTTTAGCTCTTTGTGTTTTCCTTTAACTCCTTGAGTATATTGACACCATTTTTTAAAAGTCTTTGTCCAGTAGGTCCAAAATCTCATCTTTTTTGTTTGCAGTTTCTGTGCTTTTTTTTTAAAACCTTATTCCTATACACAGGCCATCATTTCTTGTTTATTTTTTGTTTTTCTTGTATTTTTTGGGTGCACACTATACATTTTAATATTTTAAATATACTTTTCATGCATAGAATCTCTGAACAGCTTAGTTTGGTCCCTGAACTGTCTTTCCTTACGTTTGTAGCCAGCTAGTGATGTGACAGAAATTTCCTTGAATGCCAGGAGGTGAAAAAAGCAAAAACAAAAACATCTTTCAAAGTCTTTTCCATTGGCTTCAGGTTGGCTGGTGTTCTGCTTCAGAGTTTAGCCCTCCTGTCAGGAAGATCGGCCTGAGGCAAATCTGAAGTACAGGGCCCTCTGTCTCCTCTTAACCTGCATCTTGTCCCCGGCTTGTGCTTGTTTGTGGCTTTAGGACTTACCCTGTTTATAGGAATTTGAATGCCCCCTCTACTACATATATTATAGGCCTTTCTCCCCTTCTTGGGTGCTCTACTGCATGATTTAAAAGTGTATCGTCCCTTGCCCAGGCTGTTTTAACTTAATTGTGTCTTACACTGCTTTAGTTTTCTGCAAGCTGCTTCTGCCTGTAGGGCAAGTTCTGGTAGGCAAGCCAGAGATATATTTCCTGGTTTAGACTTTCAGGCTACCTCCTGATAGTTTGGCAGTGAAATACAGTCAGCACAGTCTGCTCATGGGGTTTACTCTGCTTCCTCCAGAGCAGGGCCAGAGATCCACAGTGGGAGCTTAGGTTGGCACCACACTGTGCCAGGGATGGGATGGTGGAGGGGCTAGCAAGGGTATCGTCAGCTTCTCCTACCATTAATTTTTTATTTGTTTTATTTCTTTTATTATGTAAGTTGTGGGTTTACAGAGAAACTATGCATAAAATACAGTTACCATATACCATCCTGTTATTAACACCTAGCATTGGTGTGATACATTTGTTAAAATTTATGAAAGCGCATGTTATACAGTACTAATAACTACATAGTTAAAATAGTCCATGGTTTAACTTAAGCTTCACTGTTTGTGTTTCCTACTATTTTTTAAAAAGCTGCCTTTCCTTGATTCTGTACTTGCCCAGTTACTGCTTCTCTTCTAGCTCTTTTCCAGATTTCTGAGGGAGATGATTGATAGTTTTAACTAGTTACTCAAAGCGTCTGTGGGAAAAGGTACCCTAGAGCAGCTCCAACCAGTATCTTGGACAATTGGAAGCCCTATAATGTCTGTCTATCTATCTATCTATCTATCTATCTATCTATCTATCTATCTATCTATCTATCTATCTATCTATCTATCTATCTATCTTAGTTGAGCAATGACTTTATTTTCTAAGTACAAAGACAAATTTATACAACCAGGGCAGAGGCTGTGGATGACTCATATTTCCACTTGATGGGGGAACTCACTTTGTCTTGTATTATCAAGCCCATCAGTGAATTTGGCTCTCAGTCAGAATCAGATGGAATTTAGAATCCCTTATCCTTTCTGTTCTTCTCAAGATGCTTTTGAACAGCAACAGCTTTCTTAATTAGATGAAAGAGATCCTCAGGAAGAGCAGGAGCAAGTCCTTTGGACTTAAGAATTCTCAAGATTTTATTGCCTGTCACAAAATGTGCTTGTGCAATGCCACGTGAGTCTCTTACAATCACACCGATTTGTGAAGGAGTCAGGTCCTTCTTGGATAGTTTGTAGATTTGCTCCTTCACATCATCAGATGTCAACTTCATCCAGGTGGGAATGCTGCAGCGATAAGCCAAAGATTACTGGGTCAGGCCCTTTCCAGGAGCATGCATGCAACCCCTGATGGTGGCGGTCAGGTAGCGAAAAAGCAATAATATTTTTAATAAGTGTTGGATTTGATTTGCTAGTATTTTGTTGAGGATTTTTGCATGTATGTTCATAAGGGACATTGATCTGTGGAAGTTAGGGCAAGCGGGAGGATCATGTGGCTTACTGCTTGCGGGTATTTTTCCCTGATTCAGCATTTGTTTAATTGCTGTTTACTCTTAACTCTTCCAAATTCTGAGAAAGTTGGTTCTGACAGTTTCCCTTGGTGTGTTGGGGTGTGTGTGCTTCCTTGGAGCTCCTTATTCCACCATCTTGCTGACATCACTCCGGGAGCACTTAAGTTTTAAGTTTGCTTTTTTAATATTGCAATTTCTTGTGATATCCTCAAGTGTTCATGAAAGTTAGTAACCGCTACATCTAGCCACAGTCATGCTTTGCAATTGGTTGGGGAAGTGATGGAAGGGATATTCACAGATAAAGCAATATGGAAAGATTTCTGCCAGTTCAGCGATGAGACACATGAGCTGGGAGAAGCTGGGAGCACTACTTGTAGCTAAAGTTGACTAGGTGCAGCCACAATATGTTTGAAATCTCAAGGAGGTAGTGTCATGGGGATATAAAATAAGAACTTGAATTATTTTATTTGGATATTAAAGGGATGAATTACTCAAGAATTGGCAAACTGGCAGACATTGCAATAATTCAATTACCACTGCTTTCCATCAGATTCCTTGTGTACCCACTACACTCACTGCTCACTGTCCTCTGCTTGTTTATCCGTTTCTATCTCATGGCTTTTATGCATATGAAATCTTTGTTTTTGGATATTTTTTCCTTTACCTAGAACAGAGACAAGCTTAATAAAAAATTAGAGAGAGACGTATCTTAAAATCAGGTCCTTGCTGCTCTGATCAGGCTAAAGTTGATTGAAAAGTGGTTCTAAAAAGTGGTTCATTGTCTTGGGCACGTACTGATGAGGCCTGGAGCAAACTAATTTTAAAAAATTGATTGCTTCCCCTAATTGCCCTCCCCATTCTGAAAATGTGGATTCTAGCCTCAGTCTTAGGAGTGGAAAAGGCCAATTTGAGACTGGTCAGACTTGAGTACCTCACAAACAGCCATCACTAACCAAGTCACTGGTGCCCGGCAAGGAAATTAACATTTATTGCATTTCAGTAAAAATGATGTGGCTCAGTTAAATTAGATTTTCTTTCATTTACAATAGACTTAAAATCCTATTTAGCTATAATCTAGCCATTGTAAAATTGGTTACAAGGATCCTAATTTTCTGAGATATTGAAGCCTCCCATTCTATCAGAGCATCTTGATTTTATCCATTTTCATCCATCGTTAAATTTCTTATGGCTGAGAGTGCCAGAGGCGACCTACCTTTCCAATCCGTTGCTGCATTCAGCAGTAACTGGATTGAGATTGGAAACATTTATTTTATTCAATGCCTTATCTGCTCTTTTCCACTATTTTAAACACTACTGAGATCACACTAAAACTCCTTTTCTGATTCATATGTAATCAGGCAGGAAATAGTCTTATTTTATTTTAAACTAATATCAAGCCTAAGAAGACCGCATCATTGCATACCGTGGCATTGGATTGTCCATTATGCCATTGCTTAAAACTTAAAGTTTGCCTGTCCTGCCCACCAAACCTATGCTTCTGTGGTGTTTGCATTCACAGAACTCTCATCCTTGTCTCTGCTTACCTTGATGGCGGCTCTCATTTGGGAGCTAGCTCCGGCTTTGTCACTCTGGGAACCTGCAGTTGCATGTGCTCTCTCTCGCTCTGCTGCTCTGAATGTCTGTGTTACCTGAAGAGCACTATTCAGCCATAGACTTACATCCTTGGCTCGCTTCTTCTGTGAGCTCTTACCTCCCTATCCAAACTGGCAGTGCTAAAGGCTAAGACTGTGGCACAGTCTCCCCAATCTGCTTCACCTAGGTGCAGCGAACACCTGCTTAAGCCCTGGTTCCAACAAAAGGAAGCCTTGAAGGCTTCTTTGGTTTCTTGGCACTAGGGTCCTGAAATATTATTTAGCTAATCCTTTGAAGACTTTCTTGCTCCCTCCTTCCTTCTCGTTCTCTCAAGGCCTTATTGCCTTCCAGGGGGATTACAGTGGGCTCATCAGCTGAGACATGGAGTGATCTAGGAGAGGAGAGTAGGGAGGGGGAGTTGGGTGGTAAGTGGTGGTGGCATGGGAGCATCCATATCCCATAGTCTATGCTGAGTTCACCAGTTTCCCAGGCCCTGCAGCACTCTTCCCTGTAGAACAGCATTTGACTTTTCCATGAACACCACTCCACCTCCTGCCTGTCTTCCCTGCCTGTGGCCACTGCGGCTTTCCTCTGGAGCCATCTGCAGGGAGATGAGGAGGATAGGACTGAAACAGTCCTGGGAAACTTGGGTCACTTCAGTTCAGAGGAGGAGATAGGAGACAGTGTTAGTGATCTTGAACTTGGTGCTCAATTTTTTCAGGGGAGTAGGGAGATGGCCTAACGCCAAAGCATGATATCCCCACCAACCATGTATCATTGAGTAAAGGCTGACTGAACTCATGCTTAGAGCCCTGCTCTCTTGGGGGTACCAGAGATTGGAGGTACAGAGGCTTGGCTAATGTGGACCTTGCACATGAGTTGCTGAGTTCTCTCCCCAGAGGGACTAAACCTGAGCCCAGTATTAGGCTATTGGTCTACTCAGCTGTATTAACTGTGGACAGCCAGAGCCCCAAAACTCAGAGAAGGGGGATCCCTGTGGCATGTGGGATAACAGGAGAGGGAATCAGGAAGGCTTCTGTTAAGGATTGAATCATGTGCCCCCCAAAAGTCATGTTCAGGTCTCAACTTTTGGTCCTGTAGGTGTGAACCTGTTTTGCAAATTGGATGAAGATGTTTGAAGATGTTATTAAGGTATGCCTAAACTGAATGAGGATGTGCCTTATTCCAATATGGCACAGGTTCTTATAAGCTAAGGAAACTGGACACAGAAAAAAGGAAGCCGCAGGGAGCAGTCAGCACCTGGAAGTTAGCAGAAACCAGAGAAGAAAGAAGACATGACCATTTGCATTGCCATGTGATGGAAAAGCCAAGGATCTCCACGGATTGCTGGCTAGCCAAGAGATACCAGTCCCAGGAGGAAGCAAGCCTCCTAGCCTCTGAAACGGTGATCCAATAAATTGCTGTGGTAAGCCAACCCATTGCATGGTATTTGTTTTATCAGCGAGGAAACGAAAACAGCTTTCTAAAGAAAATGGAACTTTATCTATTTATTATTCAGCAAATATTAATGAGCCTCCCATCAGTCAGAACGTTGCAAACTGAAAATGTTCTTCCCTTAAGGGGGAGGTCGCAGGATAATGACAATATGGTGTGACATGAACTATGTTATAGAGAGCATCAGTTGCTGTGTGTGCCTTAGGCAGAAGCACTTTACCAGCCAAGCTCCAGCTTTCCTGGAGCTGAAGAAGCAGAAGGCATGAAAAAGACTGACAAAATGCCTTTCCTTTTCAATCTTATTAAAAAAAAGAATATCAGCGAGAGTGCCAACAGGAAGAATTGTTCATTGTTCCAGAAAGTTTGGTCAAGTGTGTTCTGTCTCTTTTGTTATATTTTCTTTTCCAAAGTCAAATAGCCTATTATGATGACTTTCTGAGGAAAGGATCCTCTGGGGCTCTCTCTGGCCTCAGTCAGATTTTACTGCAGAAAATGCATGGAAGGGGGAGTTAGGTGGGAGCCACTGTCCCAGTTCCCTTCCCAGTTATTGGGAGCCATTCGCTAAGGAGACCTCCTTTTCCAGGGCCTATAGATCCCTTCCTTCCTTCCATACATGCATGCCCTACCAGAATGCACCACAGGGTCTAGAATGAGCTGGGGAAAGGGAGCCATCCTCTGGACAAAACCCTGGCCTGGGCTCCAGTCCACCATTTTGTTCTCCTTGCCTGCTGAGGAGCTCCTCAGTCCTCAGGGAGATTTGTCATCTCACCTTTCATAAATATCCAGTCCCATTCTCCAATATTAGCTTAAAACTTGGCATCCACAGGATTAGCACCCAGGGGATAGAGAGAGAAGCCTCAGGAAAGCTTTACTGCCCCAGCTACGCTAGGAGCTTGGAACACCGGGACCCTGAGTGGGAAGGATGAGGTGCGCCCTTCTAAGTAACACCACAGGAGTGGTAGGGGTGTTCTTAGAGAGGGCTGGGATTCTTTCTGGCCTAGCCATTCAAAGCCCCCTCTCTTCTAAATCTTCCATTCCATTCTGACAGGAATCGGTTGTCTAAGCTCTGCGGAGTGGGGACAACTTGCCCAGGAAGCTCTAATATATCTAGGAAAAGCAGCTGTGTCTTCCCTCTCCTGGTGCTGATGTCATTGAGGCAACTCCAGCTGCATTAGCACATGAGCAGAGGCACTGTTACTCTGCCTGGCCCTGCCATGGAACAGTGTGTTAGGATGGGGCCTGGGATGCCATGTTGAACCACTAAGGATAAAGGAGCCCACTGGCAGACCCAAAGGGAGAATTTCTCTCTTTCTGGCTGTATTAGTCAGTCAAAGGGGTACCAATGCAAAGTACCAGAAATCTGTTGGCTTTTATAAAGGGGGTCTATTTGGGGGAAAAGCTTATAGTTACAAGGCTGTACAAAGTCCAAATAGAGGCACCATCATAGGTGCTTTCTCACCAAAGCCGGCTACTGTTGATCCTGGCATTTCACATGTGGTGAAGCAAGATGCCTGTCGATCTCTGCCCAGGTTTTACCTTCCTTTCCAGGCTCATGAGCTCCATGGCCCAGTCTCCTGGGCCACTTTAGTGATCCTACAGTCCTCTCTGTCCTGGCATAGGGCTTATTTCTTTCCTGTAAGCTATCAGGCAAATTGCTTATCTTTCCCCAGGGCCTCACCTGTTTGAGCCTTCTCCTTTCTGTCACGGGCAGGATCAAAAATGATCCTTGTGTCTGTCTGTGTGAGTGTCCATTTATTTGAGACCCAGCAAGGGGGCAGGGACTCAACCTGAGACACACCCATTGATGTAGTCAAATCAAAAGCCCGAAAACAATCGTATCAAATAATCTAATCAAAGTCCCCTCCCCTGAATTTTATGCAATCAAAGGGTATCACACCCAGAGAAATAGTTTACAAATACAATATTTTTGGGGGGATTCATAAAATAATCTCAAACTGCCACAGCCAATGCTGCACTCCCTTGACTTCTTGCCCCTGAGCTCTGCTGTAGCTCGGAGATGCTAGTCTGAAGATAAAGCCAAAATTGAAGTCATAGGTCAAGGACTCCTCTTTAGTTCCCTTAGGGACCCTGAAAACTTAACTCTTCATAAAGCTCTTCCCTAATTTTCACCATAGCCTTCTGACAGTTTTCACTGTGGCAAATTTACAAAGGTGACAATGTAAACCCTAGAATGGGGACACACATTTGGATGTTGCTTGAAAGAACAGCTGGGGTCCAGCCCCATGACCTCTGTCTCACCCATCTTTCCAATTTTGCCATCTGGCCTGGGGCTTGCTACAGAGAAAGTAGAGTAAATGTTGGCAGAATGAAGAAATTTATGGATTCTATGGAAGCACTGCTTCCTAGAGTTGGACCAGATCTCTCTCTTTTATTCTTTTATACTCTGAGAAAGGCCAAATAGCACTTTCCAGCCTCCAGAGTAGATTTCAGGTTTCAAACACCGAATAATGTTTCCTGGAGGCAAATGTATTGTTAAGAAAGAGCATGGACTGTGGCCATAGAGTCCATTTCTACCTCTATTACCTTGAGAAAATTATCTTGCCTCTTTGAACCTCATCTGTAAAGTGGAGGGAATCAGTGTCTTTAGAAAATAATATAAAAGTAGACTATATTAGCTTGGTACCTGGTAAGCCCCTCAGGAAACAGCAGTTATTCCTGTAAGGCTACAATCAGGAGGAAAGGGTGACTCCCACTGCTCCTGAGGGCAGGACCACTGCAGCCGAGGATAGTGGAATGGGGTGGACAGGCAGTCTGGCTCCATGATATTTGTCCCCCTTACCCTGCTTTCTCTGGTTACCAGACTTGTCACAAAGATAGGTCACCTCAGTACTTCCCCAAGGCTGCCTGAAATTTTGGTTTGTATTCTACTAGGGCCTGGAGGAAGACACAAAGAAGGATGCTTTCCTTTGTGTCCACAGCTGCTTCCTGGGCCATTGTTATGCCGGGCCACAATGGAAGGGAAATGCAACTGATTGGCCAATCAATCCTGTCTTGTGTCTTAGGCCTCCAAGGCTCTGCTCTGTTGGGGCTATCTGAGGTTGGGGTAACTTGTCTCCAACAGTAAATTAGTTATTAATGACTGTGGCAGGTTGGATTATTGACCTCAACTCCTTTCTCCTTCGCTGTAATAGAATTACATGTGCATGAGCTTTGCCATGTTGGAGTACTTCTTACTAGATGTTGGGCATGGTTCTATGATTTGCTGTAACAAATGGGGTGGTTAGTTTAGATGACAAAAGCAGAGGCTTTAAATATGATTCGGTTATTTGGCCTGGCCTCTTGCATTTCTCCTATCTGCCATGAGAAATATATGCCTGGGTAGCTCCTGGTCCAAAGAGAATGAGGAAACATGCGCAGCATATCTGAACCCAATCCTTAGTCTAGGCCCAAGCCAGATTGAACCCAACTGAGATCAGCTACCCACTGATGGATGAGGGAGAAAAAATGTTTATTCTTACAGTGCCACGTACCTGGGGATTATTTGTTATTCAACATTTTTGAAGCAATAGCCGACTAATGTACTGACCCATGGATCTACTGGGAGAGAAGGAATCAACAGGAGAAACTGATGACTTACAGACCCTAATCTGGCTGATAGAAGCCTCTTGGAGAGGGGACCCAGACTCTTCTGGACTAGAATGCTCAATTATGAGGGCTGTAGGAAATTGTAGCCTTCACCCTGAGAGCACAGGCTAAATGTGGCTTCATTTGCTTTCGGCTTTCAGCACCCTGGTGCTCTGATCAGAGAGATGGATAAATGCGTGTGGATCTTATTGAAATGAATTGAAGCGTAGTCAGAATAGATAGGGCTGCTTTCCCCAAAGAGGCCATTCTGTAGGAGCATCCAAGTGGGGAACCTGAGAAGAGGCCCCCAGAAGGGCAGGTCTAGCCCATCCAGGTGAGGCTAACTAAGGAGAACTTGAGGAGGTGTCCTGAGCCTTTGAACAATGTCAGTAGCTTGATTTTGCTGATGGTTGCTGGACAGTACAGTTAGGCATTTATCATTTTCCATTTTGGAGACAACTCATGACTATGTAATTAATGCTCTCCTCCTCTCTATTTCTGTGCTCCCCCCTCCACCCAAATAAATTATTAGGCATCTGAGTAGTGTGCCATCTCAGGAAAAACTGCAGCCCGCTGATCCCCACTAACTGATTCCCTATAGATATGAGGAAGAAACCTCAGAGATATTTGTATTTTTAAATAAGAATTGGAAAAGCCTTCTCTTGGCAAAGGAATGAATCCCTGATGATAGAATGTGGAATACTGTGTTATGCCGTCACTACGTTCAGGTGGAAAGTTCTGTGTGCTCCCCACCCTTCACTCCAAATCCCCCTACGTAGATCCCCTAAGTTCCTCTGTGTTAGGGTGGAATGTCCTCATCGGCTTCTATGCCTCATTTTCCCTGTGTGTTTGAGATGAAACAGACAGACGAGCTTGTTCTATTTTAAATGACTGGGGAAGCTCAGGGCCCACATGTTTTTAAGTTACTGGCTTTTTTGGACACCTGTGTGATTGGAAAGTATAAGAAGATACCTGGGGTTTCTGAAGGAGGTAGGGCCCTGGAGGCTGCTTCCTGCCACCTCGTTAGAGTCTGTCCTAATGCCTTTAGGACTTTGCCCCATCCTCTTCCTCTGGCCAGCGCCTCAGAGGGATTTGCCATTTCTAGTCATTTTTTCTATGTAAGGGTTGAATGGAATTAAGGAAGGCCCAGCATTTACACTCAACTGTGTTTCTTCCTGGGAGCTACAGGAACACAGCAGAGGGTAGGAAAGGAAGGTAGCAGGAGCCTGAGCCCGGCCGTCTGAGGCGCGGAAGCTCAGGATTCTCATCTGGGAACTCTAGGAAATGAAAATTCTTGTCTCACAGACTTGTGGTGTGGATCAAATGAGATATAGTGCAAGTTTTCTGTAAGTAACAACATACTCTAGAAATATTAGTTGACATTTTAGTGATTTATAATGAGGCTTACAGTGAATTAAGGCCGAGGGTAGCGTCACAAATCTCCATCCTGGCAGAGGTAGCATCACAAATCAAAGTGGTGGTCAAGCATGTGTGTTCTGGAATCAGATAGCTTGAGCTCTAATCCCTGCTCTCCTGCCTACCAGCTGTGTGACCTTAGGCAAGGGACCAAATCTCTCTGTGCTTAGGTTTCCCTACCTGTAGAAGGGCGAAAATAAGAACACCTAGTCTGGATGGTTGTCAGATTGACGTGGGTGAATACCAGAAGCACTTAAACAGTGAATGGCACTCCGTAATCTCTCAAGATGTGCCAGCTATTTTTTTTTTCATTTTTATTTTTAAATAATTATAGATCTATAGGAAATTATAAGGAAATGTAGAGGAAGGTTCCAGGCACTCATTACCCAGCCTCCCCCAAGGCTAACGTATTGCATGGTTGTAGTTGAGCATCAACACCAGGAAACCAACGCTGGTGAAATCCACAGAACTTGTTTGGATTCCCCCAGTTTTACATGCCCTTGCGTGTGTGTGTGTGCGTTTGGTTCTATACAGCTTTATCAATGCTTAGTTTCATGTAACCACCACCATAACCAAGGTACAGTATTGTGCTGTCACCAGAAGGCTCTTCGATGCGACCCTTTTATAGTGCCACCCAGTCAACTATTTTTTTTTAAAGGGTAGAATTAATATTTTATTGTCATTTATAATCAGATGGCAGTTGGGTATATAGTCTTCATACTTAATTGCACTAATCAGGCAACAGAATTTTTCTCAGCAGAAGTACATTTGTACAGCAAGAAAAGCCTGGTACTCAACTTGTGAAATGTGGATTCCTTGTCCTTGGAGGTATTTAAATAGATGCTGGATCACCCTTTACCAGGGATTCTGTGATGTGATAACACAGGAGAGGGAGAAGGATCAGGAGTGATTTGAACTCTGAAGTCACACCTCTAAGCTTCTGTGATTATGAGGCAGCATAGAATAGGGATGTAAGGAGGAAGGGAACAGAAAACTAATAAGCCTGGTAAGAGAAACTGAGGTGTGGGGCTGCTGGCTGGCATTAACCTGCTGCGTCACACAGGCAGGTTAGGAAGGGGCAGCTTACAAGCACAACCCTGCAGCTTGCAACATACACACCCAGAAGCAGCCTTCTCAGAAGTCACCCAGCAAAGAGGGAAGGGGCGGATGGGGCACCACCACCACCCACCCACCCAGCTTTCAGGTTGCATCACGCCTCGTGGACAGTGACCAGATGCTGATCATCACCGGTCAGCATGCCCTGGGAGGTCATGCACAGCAGCCAGAAGCCAATCAGCACCGGACAGCAACCCCCAGACCCCTGAGTCCCCACACCCCCAAGCCCTTGCTTATCAGCGCAGACCCCGGAGTCCTGTATGCCCATAAAACAGGGGACCCCAGGGCAGAACTTTGTATTTCTCCCCTTGAGAATGCCCGCCCCATGTCTGAGGGGTGTTCTTCCGGTCTGTTGCTTAACCTCTGATAAATGCTCTGCCTGCCTAATCGAGTGTGACTTGTCCTTGAATTCTTTCTCGTGATGAAGCCAAGAACCTAGACCCAACCAGCGGCTCCGATAGTAATTACCTATGGGCGAGTTCTCCGAAGGAGCTGAGGTTTGAATAGGCCTTTAAGGGCAGGACGGCAAAGGGGAGTGGGGAGAACATGCCAGGTGAGCCGAAAAGGAGAGCTGGCCCTACTGTCCTGACCCTGAGTGACAAGGCACCGTCTTGGGAGTAGAAGGCGAGGTCTCTCTGAGCAGAGCACTGGGCCATATGTAGTCTGGTCAGGAGGCTTCTCTGTCACTATTCCGGGCCAAGTTGTTAAACACTGGGCTGCTCAGTGGTCACAGAATCTGCCGCGTGGCTCTTAAAGGGAGACCACTCAGGTGAACACAGGCTCCTCTCTGTTTCCGGGGACCTCGGCAGGTAATTTAGAAGACTAACAAACTTCAGCATAGAGCACTTTAAGAGCCAGAGAGCCAGCGGAATATTAATGAAGCCATTTAGTGATAGAGTTGCTTCCCGATGCAGGAACATATCAAAGAGGTTAAGTCTGCCAGTGTGGCTCTGCAGAGCCCCAGTCTCTATTATCTACTTCTTAATTACTTCATTAAAATTCAGCAGAGAAGCTGCCCAAATCCGCTAGTGTGCCCAAGCCTTGCTGGGTGATTTCCCTGCCTCTGGCCATACGTGATCTCTAGCTCTCTAGGTCTCCAGAGATGGGTGGCTACATCCTAAGCAGACAGCTGCGCTGCTGGCTGGCTGTGTGGTTAGCACACCCTGCTCAGGGCCCGGCTGGATTCTGTCCCCTCCTCCCGCAGGCACTGGACCACTGCTTAGCCTGTGTCCTTGGGGAAGGGGCTGCCCTACAAAAGTGCTTTCCAGATCATAAGTCTCTTCACTTAGACATTACATGCTTTATGGAACTCTTTGAAAGAGATGGATTGTCTCCTGCCCTGAGGCCAGAAAAATAGCAGCCAAGACACTGTTTCATCTTGGGTGGGCTTGGAATGAGGAGATTTGGGCTCTATCCCTAAGTTTTACTGGCATCTCTGAGCCTCAGTTTCCCTAGTTGTAAAATGAAGCTGATAATCCACTTGGTCCCTCTTTGGCTCTAAATTCTCTTGATCCTTAGGAGTATCCATTTCTCCAGGGCTTCTGGCATGAAATGATGCCAGCCTCCTTCTAATCCTAAATTTCCTTCTCGCTTCTGTCTCTCTTATTCTCATTCCTTTTTAGTAACATCACTTCTTCTTACCTCTTAAGGAGCCCCTGGATCAGGAAAACTGCCCAAGATATCTATTTTTAAACATAATTTTAAGTGTCCACTGGGGATGACATGAGGCTGTGACGGTGGCATTACCTCTTCTTTAGAGTGTAGCACCTGGGCTTGTTTTACAGCTGTGTTTAGATTCAGATACCCTTTTAACGTCTTCTGGGTTTCCATCTGTGCTCCAAGTGGAGGGGATTTTCTAGACTCATACTGAGTCAATAAAAGGCAATGCATCTAAATATGCTACCACTCAGGTGGTGGCAACTTCTGTTTGTTAGACTGTAAAAGAGGTTCTTCTGCCCTTTTCTGTCCTTCTGCCTTCCTATGCTTAATTTTGCTCTCTTCTATCCCTGGTTCTGTCCACTGAAGGTCCTTAAGAAAGAGCAAAGGGGGCTCTGCGTCTTTCTGAGTTGTAGCCACTGGAACTTCCAAGGAAGTGAAGTGGAGTGGGGCCCCATTGTAGAGACACTGATGTGACTAAGAGCCTGGCCAAGGGCTCAGCAGCCAGCAGCACCAGACAGGGTGTGTGCAGGAAGACATGTTCCCAGAGAGGAGGTCAAGGAAGAGTTCAGGCTTTTAAGAAGGAAGATAAAGCAGAAGAGCTTGTGATAGAGAAGTTGGAGCCAGTATTGCGAGTAAACGAGACTAAAGTAAAGAAAAGCAAGTGTGCCCCTTCTTAAGAGTCTTTCCAAGGTAAGTCTTCTGTCTCCTCAGTAGGAGGAGAGTCTGGGACCCTTCCCAGCTGTAGCTGGCTTTTCTAAATGCAGAAGGTGCAGGTGGCCCTGGGGGACTTAGCATTTGGCAGGTAGATGGTTCCAGACCTGAACATCATGCCCGGTCCTCAGCAGATGCTAGCTAGACAATAGTCCCCCTCATTGGGTAGCATGGCATGACTCAGAGAATTCCCGGTGTTTCTTTTTCTTTTTTTGGTGGTAAATCCTGTGGGATAGGATGATTGTTATATAATATTTCTTTCTCCTGAATTTATCTATAACTTAAGATGGTTATAACTCCCACCATTTTATCTAAACTCCTCGGATTTCTTTTACAAAGGTCATTTTCTTCTGTTTCCCTGTCTCAGGGTCTGTCTTCTGCTGGTCTGTCTCACCCCTTTCTTATTCTTTATTCCCTGTCCCTCTGCCTGATTCCCTGTCAGATCTTTGTTTCTGTTCCTAACGTTCTGTCTTTAATTTTCTGGCTGTTTCTGTCTCTTTTTTGGTCCTTTCTTCTGGGTCGGTCAGGAACTTAAGACAGCTGCTTCTATGCTTTGTTAGGACTGGACAATTGCTTGGTGGCCGATGACAGGCAATTTGGGCTTATGTACCCATCTGAGGCTATGACAATAGGGAGTGCAAGGGAAGCTCTCATCCTGCCTCTGAGCCTCTTTATCACAGGGACCTTTGGTGATCAACCTGGTTTTCTACCCAAAGCCTTCCAAATCACTTAATCCTCCTGTAAAGAGTTCAAACGGTCAGCCATTATTCATTCTGCCTGGCATGTGTGTTTGGAGCCATTCCAAGGCCATCTGTCTGGGGCTAGGTCCTGGGGGGCTAGAATTGTAAAAGACACCGTCCCTGCTTTTGAGGAATGGTGAGACTTGCTCCTTAGCATGCCTTGGGTACCCTTCTTGACCTGGCTTGGAGTCTGAATTTCTAGCTAACCTTCAGTCCAGGTTCTTTCATTCCTCTGTGCATTTGTATTAAGCTTGTGTATCCTCTGTCATCTCTTCTCAATTGCAACAAACTCCTGTTTGTCCTCTGGTTCCAATTCACATGTCACCTCCTCTGCCACGTCTTGCTTAACTCCCCCAGGTAGAGTCCCTTGTTCTCTTGGGAGTATCTGTTCATGCCGCTGTTGTGACATGGTGATGTGGTCACCTATCTGTGTGCCTTCCTCTGCTCTAGACTGTGATCTCTTTGAAGATGAGGACTGTGCTTTTTTATTTTTATAGCCTTAGGATTGGACACCTAGTCAGGGGTCAATGCTTGTTGAGTGAGCAAACAGAAAAATTAGGGAAAATAGGTAATTAGCATATGATAAATACGTAACTGTAAGGATGAGATTCTAAGTGCTATTGGGCCTTGGTAATAGAGGTGGGGTCGAGATGGGAGTGGAGAAACCTCCAGAGGAGGTGGAAGAAATCCACTAGAAGGCCCAGAGGGATCCCAATGCCTGCTTCTCCTCCTGTGGCCAGTGCTTACAAGAGGAGAGCATGGGATTCGGAAATGGGCACCACCCAGAGCTTGACCAGGACCAAGGTGTCCAGTTTGGGGGAAGGTAGCTCTGATCTATGTCTGGTGATGGCTGCCGTCTGTTCCCCTCGCCCAAGCTGTTCCTCAGAAGACCAAGCTGGGATGCTCTTAGGGGGCTCCGAAGAACTTGGCGATGTCACCAGAGAACCAGGGAGGCTGTGCTCACTGTGTTCCCGAGGTATCTGAATGCCTTAAGGGACTCGGCTCCCAAGTCCCACTCCCTGCCTGGCATTTGGGCAGAGAGGGAGGCTCTGCCCTAAGTGAAGTGCTTTCCTTTCCCTTTTCAGTCCATCCTGCCTGGCTTTATCTTCCTCCCTTGTTTCCTCTACTTGTTCTGATTTTCATTGACATTAGGCTTCGCTGCTAGGCTTTCAATGGTAAGGGGACAGGTCCTGGGGAAGAAGTCCGGAGTCCCTGCGGTGTTTCCAAATAATCCCAACATTGAGAACTCTGCATACCTTCCTCATTTTGTCAGATTGGGACAAATCTGCATTTGTGTGACGATCAAATATAACATGGATAAAGACAAGTGCAATGTCACAGCTCTCAGGATTTCTTGCTCAGCTCTCCTGACTCATTTTAGCACTCATTTTTCCAGGAAGCTTTCCATCATTCGCTTCCTACTCTGAGATTTTTCCTGGAGAATAGATTCTGTGTCACATTTACTTGGCCCTATTTACATTTACATTTTATTTCCCCCTCCCTTCTCTGATTGGGTGGTTCTCCCGCAATGTTTATCAAAGCAGAGGTTTGGCAGCCATGGCTACATCTGTCAGAGTGATCACTGAAACCCCATGAAGTCAGAAGTAAGGAGAGTAGAGAGCTCCCAGTGTGACAGGCACCTAACTCAGTACTCCACCTTTCCCCAGAGTGTCCAGAGGCTCTTTGGGTCCCTGGAAACTGGCTCTTTGATCATCCTGGAGGGCAGGGCTGCCCCTGTGGTCTTCAGGCAAAAGGCATTTCTCATTTAGTAGTAAGGAATGGCTTCTCTGTACAATGTGATTGTAGCATTGCATTCTGCCCCAAACCCTGCTGTTTTAGACTTAACGGTACCACAGGAAAGGGCCTGGACTTGGTGTGAGTTTGGGCAGGTCACATCATCTCCGCCAGCCTTGTTTTCTTTGTCTGGTGAATGTCTGCTGAATGGACATGATGTCTACCTTGTCCACTTTGAAGACTTGCTACAAGAATCAGATGACCTAAGGTTTGTGAAAGAATTTTGAAAACTGCAAAAAGTGTGTAGGGTAATTATATCATTCTTGATCCTTTTTAGGACATCTTGAAAATTCTGTTACCCCAATGGGCAGTGCTAATAGTGCTAATAGAATAATAACTCATTCTACTGAGTAGAAAACAACTTTATAAAAACTTGATTTTGGTTCTAACATGCTCAATTCAGTGCAATTTGAAAACTCAACTTAGTTCGCTCTGGAGTACCTCCTGTGTGCAACGCCCTGTGCTAGGCTAAGGCAGGGTGGGGTGGCACAGAGATAGGCCAGGTAGGGTTCTCTGGCTCTAAGGGGAACCATGTGGTTGACCTTCATTTACAGCCAAAGCCACAGGTTACTAACCCAGCTCCTTGTGAAAGCAGTGCCCATGGCAAGAATTAAAGTGCTAATCCTTTATTTGGGAAGTGTATGCTTAGGGTGATGAGGAAGAAGGCAAAAAGGGGAGACGGAGGCAGAGAAAGATGCAAAGTAATGCGATGCTGTACATTACTATGCTGTCCATGAATTTATGGTAAGCATTAAAAAGACATATTAGATCAATGTTTGCATAGCATGCTGGGCCTTTGAGGAAGGTTTTCAAGGAAAAAATGCATTGAGGAGAAAAGAGGGCCTGTATAACTGTCCAGTTCTCCTTGGTCAAGGTTCATTGCAAAAGGAGATGACTCCTTTGTACTTTTCTGCCCTTAATGGACAATCCCATATTCATGATGGTGGTACTTCATTCAAGCACATAAATAGAAGAGTGAGTTGGCATAGGCAGGATCTGACCAAAGGAAAGAGAGAAATGGCCGGTTTAGGGTATTTGAGAATGCATGCAACTTTGTGCCCTGAATGCTGACCCACTCCTCCTCAAGGTTGGGAGAACTTGGTAGCCAGTGGAGCAAGGGCTGGAAGTGGCTCAACTTCTAAATTCCTTCCTTCACCTCCATCTACCAGAAGTGATTGCATCCTGCTGAAAGACTCCTGAGCTCAGAATCCTCATCCAGGGGCTTACGCTAACAGAATGGCCTCTGCTGTCCTACCTCAGTCTCCCCTGGGGACCCAATCCAGCCTTATCCTCTCCACAATCCCTTACAAGAGGCTCAGATCCTTATTAAGAAACACTATGGATTTTTAAAGTAAAAAATCTATAGAGAGACTTGAGAAACAGTCTGGGGAGATTATAAAGAAATGTGGGCCAGTTTTCCAAGGAGATTTTATAGAATATTCAATAGCACTCGTGTCATAAAAGGCCTACGTAGGTTTCCAGAGCTGAGGCTGGCCCTGAGTTATGATTCCCTGATGCAGAGCCTGGCAAAAGGTCACAACATAACAGATTAGGGGTTGATTCTGTGGCACTTATAAAAATAGAGCCACCTCACTAAGATGCAGTGGGGATATTAATTTCCAGGGCTGAAGTTCAATTTAATAGAAAGGCAGAGTAGAAAATAGAACTGTCTTTTCAATTCCAGTGGTCGTAGTGGAAGCCCACCCTGCACCTCTCTGGAAACGGTCTCCCAGCCAGCTCCCAGACATTCGGAAGCGTGCCTTGTGTGTGTCTTCTGACAATAGCTGGAGCTGGGTAGCTGGAGGGACGGCAATTACTGCCCACAGATGGGGAACCTGAGGCATCTGGAGGTTAATCTACTTTCTCATGGGTGCACTGAGCAAGTCAGAGGATGAGCTGTTGGCAGCTCGTAAAATCCTTCTCCCGCTGGGGCAGGTGGCCACAATTACCTTCTGCTTTCATACAAGAAGAAAGGACGTCGCCTCGCCTCCCTACTATGTGCCAGGCCCTGCGTGCCATGCTCTGCCAGCATCCTGGCACTCGGTTTTACAGTGAGCCTGGCAGGTCAATATTCTTGGCTTGTCTTAGGAAACCAAGTCTTGGGGAGGGGAGGAAATTTGTGCAAATAAATCATATCACTCTTAGGAGGGCTGAAGCTGCAGAAAGGGGTGTCAGCCGCTTCTGTCCGTGCCCGTGAGGACTGGAGCCATCACCAGACCAGGAACTGCTCCCGGCCCCCCTTTCCCCCTCAGTGTCCAGCTCAGGGCAGGGCTGTCAAGCTTGCTGAACGTAGGTGGGCAGGAAGGACCTACAAAGGATTTCTGTGAGTTGGCAGAATCTGGCTTATCAGTCTCTGAAACTGGCCTGCAACTTTAGCTGGGACTTTCTCTCCTTACCTTGAGGCTCAAAGAAGACTTCCCAGTTGCCGGGCAGAGGGAAGAACCTGAGGACCAGTGTGTGCAGTTAAAAGGGAGAGGGGCCTTGAACTCGGAGACACGTGAAGGTCCGGCAAGAGCCCTCAGCTGGGGGAGGACAGAATGGAAAGATCCAAGGCTTCACCGTCTTCAGGGTAGGTTCATAGTAGGTGCTCTGTCACCAACTCTTGGGCCTTTGGCAACTTTTTTCCTGGACCCTCCCCATTGGTCTAAACGGTCACTGGTCTAGGTGGGGACCCAGCAGGATGGCCGGCCCCAGGCCTCATGGTGGTGGGAGGGCCACACAGGCCCACCAGCAGATGCTTCCTGGGCAGGTGTTCTGTGCACGGCCAGGTGCCACGTGAACCAGGCCAGAGGGGGCTAACCCTGGGCTTCGTGGGTCAGGGATGGACTTTGGGCAGCCCCCGGAGGGGCTGGAACAAAAAAGGAAGAGAAAGACCCAGGACCAACCCTCCAGGGGCTCCCCATTCAGAGGGAGAGAGGCTCTTGCTTGTACAAACCACCTGACCAAGCAGGGCTTCAGCATCCTGCATGGAAGGCACTGGGCCACGTTTCTTTCCTTGTGTTGCAGGACTAGCCCGTAGGAGATGTATGTGGGCACTCAACCAAGGGAGAAGTGGAGGAGGTGGAGAGTGGAGGGAGGAGCGGGTAAGGAGAGTTACAGTGGAGCGACTGATGGTGGCGGACTTGGCCCAGTGGTTAGGGCGTCCGTCTACCACATGGGAGGTCCGCGGTTCAAACCCCGGGCCTCCTTGACCCGTGTGCAGCTGGCCCACACGCAGTGCTGATGTGGGCAAGGAGTGCCCTGCCACGCAGGGGTGTCCCCCGCTTAGGGGAGCCCCACGCACAAGGAGTGCACCCTGTAAGGAGAGCCGCCCAGCGCAAAAGAAAGTGCAGCCTGCCCAGGAATGGAGCCGCACACACGGAGAGCTGACACAACAAGATGACGCAACAAAAAGAGACATGGATTCCCATGCCGCTGACAACAACAAAAGTGGACAAGGAAGAACACACAGCAAATAGACACAGAGAACAGACAACCGGGGTGGGGGGTGGGGGGGAAGGGGAGAGAAATAAATAAATAAATCTTTTAAAAAAACAAACAGTGGAGCGACTGGTGCAGTTGACCCTGGCAGGCAGAGGAAGGGGCTTCAGGTGGCCCGGGCCAGTTGGGGCGCTGCGTGTGGGCTGCAGCGGGCACTGCGGGGTTGCCCACTTTCCTCTTCTGGCCCGAGGCACCCATTTTCCCCCCTGCTGCAGGTGCCGGTGGCTGGTGCTTCTCATTTAGTCTGCTCCAGGGTTAGCTTTTGTCTTTGCTCAAGGTTATGCCCTCTCTCTAGGGACGGTGACTCCCTAGGGGGAGGGGAGGACATGTCCCTAGCCCCTTCTCTCAACGCAAGTCAACTCTGAAGATCCACCCATCTTTGGAGCTCCCCATGAGGTTTGTGGACTGAGTTGTTTTGGAGAGAAACATCAAAGTAGCAAAGGGGAGGGGAGCATTCCGTGTGAGAAGCATGGCTTGGGCAGAGTGCAGAAGGGGCTCAAAAGGCAGATGAGGACATGTCCATTTGGAGCAGAGGGGACATGGATGAATTTAATCCAGCCTGCGAACACTTCGGGCTTTGTGGTCCAGAGGAAAGAATTCTGGACAAGGAGCTGCGAGGCCCAAATTCTCATCTTGGCTCTAACACTAACTTACTTTGTGACCTTAAATGATTTATTTTCTCTTAGCCTCAATGTCCTCATCCCCAACAACCAGCCCCTTCCAGAGTCCTTGCTGATGGCTCTGCCAATGATAGGTGGTCACTGCTGGTCTCCGCACGCCTCCGGGTCTTCTCTGCTGTAACTTTCACTTTCTGGAAGGCAGGGACTGGGCCTCCGTGTTTTCTGTTCCTTGCTCTGTCCCTTCACCTTTCCTCCTCAAGTGCCTGGTTCTGGTTCTGCAGCCAGGGGAGGCTCAGTGAGCCCTGGATGGACCGTCAGGCCCTCCAGGAGGGTGGCCTTGGTGGTCCAGGCTCCAGGACCTCTGTGCTCCTCGGGCCCGGCCAGCAGCCCTTGGGCGATGCTCACATGGCTGCCAGCCCTTTCAGCCTGGCCTTGTGCACCGTGTGGCATTGGGGCCTGCGGCAGCACCCGGCACACCGTGGGGCTCAGAAGATTCTGCTAGGAAGGAGGGACGCTCTAATGGAAGTGCCACACAGGGGGAAGGTGCTGTCATCTGCCTCCCCTGCCACCTTGATTACGAGGGCCCCTCACCCCATCTGTCTCAGTCGCCATCTGGCATAGGAAGTGCTGGCTGCGGAGGATAATGAGGATGTCATTTGAGTCTGTGATAGCCATGCAACCGTGGCCCTGGCCTGTGCTCACAAGTTCTCCTGTCGTGCCTGACACTTGTTGCCGCAGCCTGTATCACATCCAAAAAGGATGTCCTTAGCACCTGGGGAGAAGCTCCCGGGCCCTTTCCTCTCCTAAGAGTGAGCATTCGGTCATCTTTTGCCGTGACCTCGAGGCCACCTAACCATTTTCTGAGATGGCACTTGTGCATGCTGCCTGCACCTAGAGGGTGTGGAATGGTTGCACACAAGACTCTGAGTGGGAGGAGGACGAAGTTTAATGGTGTTGTGCAGCCAGTGCCATGGCCTGCATGTTTGTGCACAGTGGAGAATCTATCTTCAGCTCACACTCCACCTGCACGTTAATTTTCCAGGCAAACAAACCAGAATTTTTCAAATCAAAGTTTATTTCAAAAATTAAATTTCAAAAATAAAATAGCAGACAAAAGGCAGCTCAAGCAGTTATGGAAACACTACTCCTAAAAAGTTCTGTCTGGCACTTTATTTTTATTTTTTTAAGGCACCACGTAGGGATTGAACACAGGACCTTGTGTGTGGAAAGCTGGCACTCAACCACTGAGCCACATCTGCCCCTGTCCGGGCTTTTTTATCTCATCTGATTACAACAACCAGCTCGATTGTTCCCCCAGTGTTCAAAAAGATACACAGATGAACACAGATTAGTTAAATGGCATAGTCAAGGAAAAAAATGTGAAAGAGAAAGAAATGCTTGATCATATTCATATTTTACAAAACCAAACCCCATATTCTTTTTTTTTCATTTTCACCCCCACCCCTGCCCCCGCTCTGCTGTTTTTGCTGTCTGTGTACATTCACTGTGTGATCTTCTTAATGTTTCTCTTTTTGTCTTTTCTTTTTGTCTTTCTCCTCTAGGATTCACCAGGATTCAATCCTGGGGACCTCTGATGTGGAGAGAGGTTCCCTGTCAATTGCGTCACCTCAGTTCCTGGTCTCTTCTGCACGTCACCTTGACTCTCCCCTTTGTCTCTCTTTTGTTGTGTCATTATCCTGCTGCGTGACTCACTTGCGCAGGCACTGGCTCACTGCATGGGCACCACATGGGCACACGGCTCACCACGCAGGCACTCGGCTCACTGTGTGGGCACTCAGCTCACCGCGCTGGCACTGGCTCATCACGCAGGCATGCTTTCTCTTCTTCTTTTTCACCTGGAGTCCCCAGAAATCGAGCCCAGGTCCTCCCATATGGTATGTGGAGTCCCTATCCCTTGTGCCACATCTGCTTCCCCCATATTCTTTTTTTTACCTTTAGCATTAATATAGTACATTCTTTGCTTTTGCATCAAATACACTATAATATTGTTGTTAACTATAGTCTATAAATTATGTTAGTTAAATTTTCCCATTTATTACCACATTCTTAACACCTTGTAGTAGAAGAACATTCCTCTATTCATCTTATTAACATAAAATCCTCATCTACCCACCTGCCTCTTATTACCATTTGGATTAAAACAGTTAGCTCTCAAATTTCAGAGTGCATAAGGATTCCCTGTGCAAAAGGATTACCTGGGAGGTGCACTGAAGTGCAGATGCCTGCCTCCCATCCTTGGAAATTCTGATTTAGTAGATACGAAGGAGGCGCCGGCATGTTTAACAGCCTCTTCAGGCCATTTCAGTTCCCTTTTAGAACCACTGGATTAAAAAGCAAATCAGTCAGAAAGCTGCAAGACCCCACTCCCAGAAAGAGAAAAGCCTTTCCTGTGTGATATTTAATTTCATGGCGGTGGACAGAAACCTCTGAATAATACAGTTGATAAAACCTTCAAGTTGGGGTGGCCATCTGTCCTGATTCGTCTATGGTCATGGCTTTGTAGGTCAATTAATACCTGTTAATCATTTTTAATGCCTCCTTCACCCTCAGAGTAGTGTCTGGATTTGGAAGGTAAGTTCATGGTCGTCCTACTTTAAAGTGAACTGTGAGCTAGCTTCTTAAGGGATAGGGACCACTTCCTGCTGCAAGCACGAACGCCCGAGGTGAGCCGGCCATCTTCCCCAGGCGGCGTTCTCAGAACGTGAGGGTAAGAGGAACGAGCACAGAGCCTGCTGGGTTTCCCCCTCTGACATCCCCAGCCAAGGGATAAACCCACGAAGTCTAAAAGCCCCTGATCTCATTGAGGTTTCTGTGGGCATAAATGATTCAAAAAGGCCACAGGCATGTTTCCAGAAGCAGAACAATCTTATTAAAATCATGGCTTACTCCCAATAAATGCAAATCTGTTTATAGCTAACTTGCTAAATATGGCAACAGCAAAGCTCCACTTTTTCTAATCTCAACAATTTTCTCTCTTGTTAAACATTCGGATTTTATTTCCACAAACACAGAACTGCATTCTACATTTGAGGATGTCGTTTTAAGGCCAAGAAACTCCAATAAGAAAGCATTTATCAGCAGTAAAGTTTGTTTGAGGATTACCCACTGAGAATAAAGCCAAGCTCCCCTTTTCAACTGAAGCCTGCTATTTTGGGAATGTGGCCCCTTTCATGAATAAATGACATGGTGACATTTGCAGATAAAGCAAGATTTAACTGCTATGAAAGGAGATGACAAATGTCAGGATGTCAATAATGATCCGTGAACATAATGGTTTCTTGCCTGAGCGCTGAGCAGATACATAATGTAACTGCTGCTTGCCAGCTTTCCTCAGAGAACGAGCCCCGCAGTCTGGGAACCATCAAGAAGGTTTCCAGAACCGTGAGAGCCACAAGGCTGAGGTGATGGGTGGGTAGGGTAGTCTGTGCAACCTGGCTAATAAATGAGGCTGCTGATTGCTCCAAATGACTGTCATGTCCGTACTCCAGGAAGGTTGAAGTCTTTCTATGGATAGATGTTGTCAGAGGAGGACTCAGATGGTGTGAAAGTAGCTTCCTGAGTATATCTTCATTTTTCTTAAAAGCCAGGGGTTTAGAGAAAATGTCAGGAAGAGGTCCAAGATCACTGCCATGGCAAGGCCAGGGCACTGTGTGGTGCATGAAGAAGTGGGCTGTGCCTGAGCAGGTGGCTAGTGCCTGAGCAGGTGGGCTCTGCGTGACTAGGTGGGCTCTCTGTGACCAGGAGGGCTGTGCATGAAGGGTGGGCTGTGCGTGACCAGGAAGGTGGCATGTGAGCAGGAGGGCTGTGCATGACCAGGGGTGCTGTGTGAGACCAGGAAGGTGGCGTGTGAGTAGGTGGGCTGTGTGTGACCAGGGGGGCTGTGTGGGACCAGGTGGGTGGTGCATGGCCAGGTGGTCCACCCACAGGAGCTTGCGCCAAGGTAGCCCTGTCCCTCCCTGAGGAAGCCAAGAGTCTCGGCAACGAATGAAAAGTCACGGACACTAGCAGGTGCTCAGATCAACTCTTCCACACACCGGCGGAGCATCTTTCCGCTGGCCTCTCTCTCCTGCTGTATTCAGGGGCGTTCTGCCTTCTGCTTCCGCTCCTGGGTCTCTGGTTTTCTTTCTTTTACTGGCCTTTTATCTCTTTCCTTCAGATTCGATGACCTTGGACAGTGGTAAATGTTTAACAACCAGCTCTTGGCAGACAGGCTGTGACTGTCTGCAGTTTTCCATGGTGAAAATCCTGTCCCCATAACCCATTCCAACATGAAGTCACTGCACACAAGCTGGGAGGAAACGCACCCAATCAACTCTAGCCAGTTTCAGCAACCACTGTGGCCGGCCACGTCCCTTTGCTTTCCTACGCTCCCTCGCTCTATCCCCCCGATGGAATGATCATTTGTATACAAGGAACCCCAGGCTGGAAGACTCCTCCGAACTCCAGCCCCCACATACCTAGTGCAGAGGACAACTTCCTCATGTCGGGAAGTCAAGGGCATGCTCGGAGTCTATCTCCCAGCCCTGGCCTGCTCCCCTCCTTTCCCTTCTCGTTTGCATGCCAGTGTTTGGTAAGTTTCTATTTAGCAATCGACTGCAGGCAGCTGGGGGAGATGTTAAATCTTAACCAGCCCCAGCTGCTTGCCTGGGTACAACTGTTGCTCATTGGCAGAACTCTGCCCTGGAGCATATAAAAGCTCAGCTACCTGGACAGTGGAGCTGTCCCTCATCTCTGATGCCCCGTGGGGAGCTGCCACCCCTGACCCTCACCCGAAAAGTTGGCTTCCCTGGGGAACCAGCCAAGACGGGACCTTTTCCCCTGCTCCTTTGGACCCTTCTGCTGTGCAAGTGGTAAAGAGGCCATTTGCTGGGAGCCTCTGGGGTCCTTGACTTCCTGTGACACACTGTAGAGCTCTGCACCTTGGCAGCTTTTCCTGCCGGAACCTCTCCTTCATGCCCCAGCCCTGGGGACTTGGTCCACCTCTCGTCTTTCTGTCTCTGGTTCTGGCTCATGGTCTCTAGATCCATGGCAGTCTCCTCCTCCAAAATTAGGGGCAATGTTCTCTTCTCCCAGAATATGTTATTCAACATTCACAGCCGGTGGACAGATTAGGTGCCTTTACATCCCCTCGCTCACGGGACTCTGAGATGTCCCTTGACTGGCATGTCAGGGTCCTTGTAGTGACGGGAACTGGGTTCCTTGATGTCCAAGTCCAGGGCTCTTTCTGATCAGCACCTCATCTGCCTTTACTCCTGCCATTTCCCATCCTAATCTGAACTCTTGCCGAGGCCTGGCTCAAATCTCCCTCCCCTCAGCATCTTGCCTGCAGGGCTTCCCTGCCTCCTCCTCGTTCCTGTGTCAGGGGCATTTCCATGGTGGGGGAGCAGCAGCTGGGGACAGTCATCATTCCAGGGCTTCTGGTACCACATACGGGCACATTTTACTTGGCCTTCCCTTAGCCATTCACAAAAACCACGGTCCTGTTCCCTGTGGCTGCCAGAAAGCCATGAACTTTGAGAAGAAGAGCAGGTCAGGAAACGGGGTGGTCTTAGCCAGCGCTGACAGGCCACCAGCCTCCACTGGTGTGGAGCAAGGCTTTGGGGTTTTACCTCCTGGGGGGCGGTTTGTCCCCTGAGTATGTGACAATCAGGGCTCCCAGATGGGGCGGGCTTCCTGAGATGATGGAAGGACATTCTGTACCTCTCCTGTACTTTCCAGGACAGAATGGCCTTGTGGCTGTGAGGAGCCCGTGCTCAGCCAAACCAAGGCAAGGTGGGAAGAAGACACAGGTCTCTAGGGCAGGTGGGGTGAGAGCGATGGGCCTGCTCTCAGCCAGAGGCCTGGCCAGGACGGCCGTCTGTGAGGCTGGACAGAGGAACGGGGCTGAGTCCAGGGAAGGGAGAAGCTGACATTGGCTGGAAGAAACGTGGGTGCTTCCCTGAAGAGGCAGAGTTTGAGCAGCTTGGAAGGGTAGTAGAGATGAGGCGAGAATGGCACTGACAGGACCCTGTGAGAGAAGAGGCCAGTTCTGGGAGGAAATGCAGTTCTCCCCTCACAGATCCACCTCCTTGTCCTGGTGCAGCTGCCAAAGCGAGCTGAGGAAGCAGACCCCCGAGCAATGAGGGCACACAGGTTGGACGCTCTTCTCGTGACACTACGAGTGACTTGAGAACTTGTTCTGACAGGGACCCCTCTACAGGGAAGATTTCTGGGCCTGACGGGAGGTCAGAGGCAGGGGAGTGGGGCTGAGCCCGGGGATGGAGTGGGGGAGAGACAAGGGGTCTCAGGGCTGTCGCCGAGCTGCTCGCTTCCCCCTGGGCCCACAGCGCGGCCCCTGCCTTGGCCACTTCGGGAGGCGCCCCACTCCCTGGGCCGTCGGGGGCAGCACGGGGCCACCGGGAGCCCTGGTCTCCTGAGCGGGTTCGGAGGCAATTAGGAGCCTGACTGACATTTTCTTTTCCCTCCAAACCAACTCACTGTCATCCTGCTTTGCTCGTATATGCTGACAAGATTTCCAACCACGGCAGAAGCCTCACTTTGCTGTCACAAAGTACATGTGGAGACGAACTGAGAGGTAAACGCATTTCACTGGAAGTCAGTTTTGACTGGAAGTTTCTCTGTAGCTGGAAGTTTCTTTGAAAAACTTGGTGGTTATTAAGATGTCGGTGGCAGGGAGGTGTTGCCGGTGTCTCCCTGCCGCCAGGGCCTCTCTGCCCTGACAGTCCCCCTCATGGCGTAGGGCCGGGAAAGGATGAAGCAGGGAAGGGGCTGGCGGCAGAGACCAGGTCCCAGGCACGCTGGGGGGTGCATCCAGCGGAAGGCTTTTAGAGGTGGGTGCCACCCAGCTGAAGGCTTTTGGAGGTTTTTATTCTTCTGCATATGGCACATCCCAGACAAGTGTGCAGCTGAAAAGCACAAAGAAACACACCTGGGGAAGCAGACAGGCCCAGTGGATAGGGTGTCCGCCTACCACAGGGGAGGTCTAGGGTTCAAACCCCGGGCCTCCTTGACCCATGTGGAGCTGACCCACGCAGGGGTGTCACCGCGTAGGGGAGCCCCACGCTCAAGGGGTGCGCCCCACAAGGAGAGCCACCCAGAGCGAAAGAAAGTGCAGCCTGCCCAGGAATGGCGCTGCGCACACAGAGAGCTAACACAGCAAGATGATGCAACAAAAAGAAACACAGATTCCCGTGCTGCTGACAACAACAGAAGCAGACAAAGAAGAACACGCAGCAAATAGACACAGAGAACAGACAACCGGAGTTGGGGGAAGGGGATAGAAATAAATAAATAAATAAATCTTAAAAAAAAAAAAAAAGAAACACAGCTGTCTTCTCCCCGAGGGATGGCCGCAGGCTCTGTCTTGGAAAGAGCAGCATCCTTTGACCTGGATGATTGTCAGTTTCTACAGGCGTGAGGCCAGGGCCTCACCTGGAGGGAAGGGGCTGCCAAAGGAGGACCCGAAACTGCCCTGCCACTCTGATGCCACAGGGGCTGGCTGGCCTCGCTGTGGCAGTCGTGTGGCTAGCTGCTGTGCTTGGGCCAGGTGGAGCTGGGGGCAGCAGGCTGTGGGGCTCCTGATGTGGGAAGTGTCGTGGGTTGAACCGTGTTGCCCACAGGCACATGTTCAGGTCTGAACGCCTGCTCCTGGGAGTGTGAGGCCATCTGCACACAGGACCTGTGAAGGTGTCGCGAGGTAAGGAGAAGCCAAACTGAGTCAGGAGGGCCCTAAGCCAGTGCGGCTGGAGTCCTTATCGGCAGAGGAGGTGTGGACAGAGTAAGACAGAAGTAGACACAAAGAGACAGAGCCAGCGAGAGCGAGCGTGCACCACGTGGGGGAAGCAGAATTGACTTAGGCTGAAAGCCAAGGAACTCCACGGGGGCAGGACACCTGCCGGGAGCGAGGGGACAGCAGGGAGCGGGCTCTCCCCTTTACGAGGAAGCAAGACCCTTGAGTTTGGACTTCTAATCTCCAGAACTTGAGGCAGTCCATTTCTGTAGTTCAGGCCACCAGGCTCTGGGACCTTGTTACAGCAGCCCTGCAAATTAAGACAGGGGACAAGGAGAGAGCCACAGGGCACTGCCATCGGCGAGTGCCCCAGCAGCATGTGGGGGGCATGGGGCTGTGCTTTGCCTGAAGAGCCACCTACCCTTGCCTGGTTGACTGGCCCTGGAAGCCCTGCGTCCTGGTATTCAGTCCCAAGGTTGTCCTTTTCAGCAAGGGATTGCCGTGGTTTATCCTCAAGGCATTACTGAAATTTTGGCATTCTGCTGCCCAGTGACAGCCTTGGTGGGGGCAGTGAGAGGCGAGAGGGTGCCCATGTGTGGGGAGACGCAGAGCTGGCTGCACCGAAAGGGGACCCCAGAAGGCCGTGGCCAGCAGGGCGGGTCTCAGAGCACCTGTCGGAAACAAGATGCACCCCTTACCCGACCTCTGTGTCTTTGCTGGGGTTGCCAGCAAGATGAGGAGGCAGGCACTGCTTAGAGATGTGGTCTTTCCACAGTCACAGAGGGAGAGCAGACTACTGTTAGTTAGAAAAGGTTATGGAGACCCTGGAAAACAAGGAAACTTGGGATAATTGGCTTTGCCTATGTATTCCTTCTGTTAGTACTTCATTCACTCACAAACACCTGCTGCACACCCTTTCGGCTCAGATTCCTTCAAGGATACAGAGAAGAAAAAGACCCACTATCTGCCCATAAGACCCTTTTGCTGGCAAGTGCTTTATTATTATTATTATTTTATACTAGTCATATAATTGAGGAAATTGGCAACCATTTTAAGGGGAAGGCAGGCCCTGCAAGAGCTGGCCACAGCTGCTAGATTATGCTTTCATCCTATACTCCTGTCCCTAAAGCCTCCTGTTGTCTGTGGCATCTTGAAGGGAAAGGACAGGAGACTCAGGAGCAGGGGGAAATAACTGCATCCTGAGAACTCCACAGAGTTAAGAGCACTGTGCATCTGGGTTAGAACGCATTTGGAAGGCGACGTCAAGTTTCTGCCCAGACCATGCGTTCTAGAACACGAGCATGGCTCCCTTGGGGTTCTGCTTTTAGCTGGTGACCAGGGTGAATGCCCCACTGGGCTCCAGTGAGAAACGGTGTCCAGGGAGCTGGGCGGGGGTCTGAGGGCTCAGCCCGTGCCAACCCACCTTGGCTCAGTTCAAGGGCACAGAACATGCCGGGTGGCATTTCCTGTTTCTCCACCAGGGGGCCCGAGATCAGCAGCCACTGCGGTTCACGGTCCCCTGAGCAGGACTTCGAGGTGGGTGGCCTCCGCCTTACTCTCTGGGCCCTGGTGTCTGTGCCTTTGTGCCTCCTTCCTTCTCCCATCTGGATGCGAGTGGCACCCACGCTGTCCCTCTCTGAACCTGCGCTGGGGAAGGGCTGTCCCATCCGCAGAATGGCCTTCCTGCCCCGGGGAGTGATTCCCAGCCTGCTCGCTCCAGAGGAGGCAGGATGTCCCCTGGGAAGGAAGCCTGTGCTGCAGCCTGTGCCTCCGGGGCCTTCATCCCTTGGGGAGGCTGCCCCAAAGCCAGGCTCCGGTGGTGGCCCTGCCTCAGCTCCTGAATGGAACGCGTGCTTGGAATGGTGGGGCCAGGGGGTTCCCTGGCAAAGCCATGGGCCTGGGAGTGGGGCAGGGGACAGGGACCTCCTCAGTCTCAGAGCTCTGTCCTGTCGGAGCATTAGGCAGTAATAAGGATCCAGAGAGCATGGAAGAAATGAGGATGAAAGCAGTTCCGAGCACACCTCGGGAAGTTCCGAGCACACCTTGGGAAGCTCTGAGCACACCTCCAGAAGCTCCGAGCATACCTCCGGAAGCTCCGAGCACACCTCGGGAAGTTCTGAGCACACCTCGGGTAGCTCTGAGCACACCTCCGGAAGTTCCGAGCACGCCTCGGGAAGTTCTGAGCACACCTCCGGAAGCTCCGAGCACACCTCCGGAAGTCAGCACGGCCTGGGTAGAGGCTCAGGGGATGTGTTCGCAGGCCTGTGCCTGTGGCTGCCTGTGCCCGGGGAGGCTTGCATGTGTGTCTGTGTTGAAACACAGCACAACAACAACATTGTGGATGTAATTAACAGCACTGGACTAGGTATCTGCATGTGGTTAAAAGGGAAAATGTTAGATATGGTAATAGAATAAAAATATTTTAAAACTTCCTGGAACTGCACTACCCAGTGAACCCTAAGTTAAATCATGGGCTTTAGTTAATAGTACAATCATAAACCTGTGCTTTGATGGTTTGTAACAAATGTCCCATATCAATGCAAGGTGCTCATGATAGGGTGGCGTGTGGGAATCCTTCTGTAAACCCACAACATCTCTAATGAAAAGTAATAAACTACACTCAAATAAACAACACCCACAAACAATAAAAATAAAACAGAAAAGAATGTAGTTAGGAGACTAGGACTTTAGCATATAAATCTAGAAGAAAAGTCCTGAAACTCCAAACTTGTGCAACTTCAGTTGAAAATATTTTCTTAACTTCTGGGATGAGAAAATGACTTAAACAGCACAGTCCAACATAAAATCCAGTTTCCCTTTGACCGGTCTGTCGCCTGCCCCCAGGTTCCGCCTCCTGTCGTGTCTCCCTCGCCTGGCCGCGATGTCCCCAAGCACAGAGCCCCGGGTGCAGCAGGAAGCACGAGGCCCAGGGGGCCCGACCGTGCCTCCGCTTCGCTCGCTCCACGGTCGGAAGAACTGCTCTCTGTGACTTCTAAACTTCTAGGGTGAAGGGCACGATGCCAGTTTTCGGGTGTGGCATTTCTGCGAATGAGCCAAAAAGCAGTTGGGGAGCTATAAACTTGTGCACATTATGGAGTGGAATGGAGCAGCCAGGCCTCAGAGGCTGATGTTTTTCTCATATCCCACGGTTTTATGACCCCATACCTTTAAATATTCATTTGCATTGCTCTCCACGAGGACATAAAGTTAGATTGCGCTTCCACAGGTCCTGGGAGGAGCCAGTCCCTGCCTTCCTAAAAACGGCTTCCTTGGGAGAGGAGCGTCACCTCCTCCCCTGGCCCAGGACAGAGAGCCACGACCCCAGGCCAGGAGCCGAGACTGACACCACGGAGAAGTGTTCGTGGCGTCCTCTGCTGAGGGTCACCAAGATGCTCTTCTCTTTCATATTCTGGCGTCAGACCCGGTTAGCACAGCATGTCTGCGGGGCTGCAGAGGATTTACAGCCCTCTCCCTCTACCCTGGTGCCTGAACCGCTCTCAGAGCATACTGGAATGTTCAGTGACCAGTTGTTGAAGTAATGGATGATTCTCACACGTAGGAGCTGGTGCTTCACTGACGGTGGCTCTCACAAATAAATAACGCCGTTTTGTAAATAAAATATGCTGTGGGACGACCGAGTAATTAACTGTCAGGTGAAGTGGCCTAGTTGCCCATTTACTTCTCTACTCACTTTATTTTTTTTTCTTTATTTTCTTTTAAATGTCACATTCAAAAAATGTGAGGTCCCCATATACCTCCCACCCCACCCACCCCACTCCTCCCACATCCACAACCTCTTCCATCATCGTGGCACATCCACTGCACCTGGCGAATACATTCTGGAGCACCACTGCACCCCATGGACAGTGGTCCACATTGTAGTCCACACTCTCCCCCAGTCCACCCAGTGGGCCACGGCAGGACATACAATGTCTAGCATCTGTCCCAGGACAACTCCAAATCCTGAAAATGCCCCCACATCATATCTCTTCTTCCCTCTCCCTACCATCAGCAGCCACCATGACCACCCTCTCCACATCACTACTACAATTTCTTCCCTTACTAATCACATTAGTTCCCCATCAGAACACCAGTAAGTCCACTCTAATCCATACTCTATTCCTCCATCCTGTGGACCCTGTGATGGTTATGTCCAGTCACCCTCTACATTAAGATTCCACATAGATGATGGTTGCAATTCTGCTGCTTGCAGCTGTAGGCGCTCTTGGCTCCCTGGTGTGGTGGTTGACCCTCTTCACCTCCCTGTCAGCTGGCCAGGTCTACCCACTCTCAGTGCCCTGAGCCGGGCTCCATTGCCAGAAGCCAGGCCTGTGTTTGGGGGCATGGCACCAGTTTTCCACAGTGACCCAGGCCAAAGCAGACCCGGATGACTGAACTTCAGTTGCAGTTCAAGATCTTAGGTCACATGGTCCTGAGCTGGCAGTGATTGTAGTTTATAACAAGGCAGAGTGCACAATATTTTTTTCCTGTGGCGTGCGCATGTCCTCTCCAGTTTCTTGGTAAGTGGTCACATTACAGAAGTACAGCTCGGTCTGCCTCATTTCAGGTACGTATACCTCGCTGTGACTGCGTGGGACAGTGGTTACTAAGTTACCAGGAACCGGGACCTGCGGCGAGGCACCCACACACCCCTCAGCACTCAGCTGTTTCATGAATCCTGAGTTTGATTTTCTCAGATTCTCATCCCGGCACAGTTGAGTTGAGGTCCAAATTAGTCAAAGAGAGTTGCTGACTGAGAAAGGAGGCACCGATTCGGGGCCAGAGGGTGCTGAAATGTATCGCTACGAAGCCTAATTACAGAAAGCTCGTCCGTCCCAACCATCGCATAGGCCTTTGCCACCTCCTGCCTCTATTGTGCTCCTTTAAAAGAGATGGACACAGCACGGTGGGCATGCAAACTTGTCCCCCCCCCCCCCCCAGGCCAACTAGTGGGCTAATCGTAACAATGCTCCTGACCCAGGACAAGAGCTGGCATTTGCCTCGCTCCCAGGGATGGGCATTTTCCATGAATCATCACACTTGCTCTCCCTGCCTCCTCTGTCTTCCACCTGTACCTAAAGAGGGCACTTCTCCCACAAATTTACGGGCCTTCTTCATTTGACAGTATCGGCACCAGTGGTCTGACTGCAATTCCCAAATCACAGGTTGCCAGTACTTTCCCAGCAGCCTTGGTTCTCACCTGGGAGGCAAGCTAAGGCCACTGCTGTCCTCCCACTTCACAGACAGAGAAGGGAAGCCTCCTGGAAGTCAAGAGACTTAAGTAGAGCCTTGAGCTGAGTGATGGCAGGACTGGGACCCAAACTTAAGACTTGAGAATTCTAATCCAGTGCTGTCTACACTGCAGTTCCATAGAACACTTCCACACTAAGAATAGCACTTCCTTTCTGACAATGTCTATCAGGTTTACCCCACTGGTGTTTGACCTTTGCAAGTGTGTTCCTTAATCTTAATCTTCAAAACTTCTGAAGTAAACACTGGTTTTATCCTTTAACACAGCATTCTAGTCTCTTCCCTCCATTTTTGGCTGCTGACTTGATGTAATTCCAGAATTGCAGATGAGGTTATTCCTGATTCCTTCGTCTGATCTCAGCCCCTCACGGTCCTCTAAGAGGAGCCTGGGTTGACACATCTGGCTCCTCGTTGGAGAGGGGATTAGAGGACAGAACGTAGTGAATGCACCGTGCAAGCTGCACACTCAGCAGGGTCTTAAACATCCGTTAAATTAGAACTGTAGAGTCCAAACAGTGACGTAAGGTGAAGGACGGGGTGCATAGTGAGCCAGAGGCCTGCGTCTTTAGGGTCCCCTGTATTTCTCTTCTGGTAACCTCCCAACGCTCCTGACTCCCCACCTTGGACTTTTCCTTCTCCAAACATGTTCTCAGAAAAGGGAACTGGTATCAACGACAGGTACTAGTTTTTAGGTTAGACTTGGGGGATGGGAAGAATAAATCCCCAATAAAGGCAGGAAATGGTGGTGACAGGATTTCTGACATTGGCCAGCACATGGGTCAGGGATGGAATCAGGGGAAAGAGTCCTTTGGATTCCCAGCTCTGGAGCGAATGCCGAGGGGCTGTTGTCCTTGGAAGAAGGAATGAGGTTCTCCTGCCTTGGCCGGAGTCTGGTGCTTAGAAAAGATGTACTATGCTGTAGCATTGCCCCCACAGGCCGTCTTTTACCCTCCATTCTGGGCAGAGCACCATCCTTTCCTTCCAGAGCCAACTGAATTAATTGGGAGAGCGAGAGCGCCCCAGTGACTTTTGCTCTGACAAGCCCTTGGTCTCTTTGAGCGCTGGTGACAGGCAGCCAGGCTTCAAAGGCCCCCCGTGCCCTCCTCCTTTTACCCTGCCTGTCAAGAGAGGCTGCTAAGAGAGAAGGCTGGGGTGCAGGGGCGGGGGGCGGGGGGGATCGGGGAGCAGTTCTCTCTGACATTTGTCCTTCCCTCCCTGCCTCCAGCCAAGTCCAGTCTTGCTCTGACCCCTGCTGCCACAGCCTTCCGCCCGCTCACACCAGGGAGACAGCTCTGCCTCTAAATTTAGCAGGAGGAAAGGAAGGGGAGGTCACAGTGTCCAGGGTGAGGGCTGAAGGTGGACACAATGAGAGAGACAATGGGCAAGTGGGGACAGTGAGGAAGCAAAGAAGGAGTGAGGGCAGAGATTTGTAGTCAGAGTAGCTGGTACGGATTGAGAGAGCAGAGCCTTTTAAAAGAGTTTGCAAAAATATAGAGTGAATCTTTCACCATTAGTGCTACAAGCATTACTAATGTGTGCTAATGTGAACCGTCAGTTTGCATTTGTGAAGAGTCTGGATTAGAGCTCTCTCTCCTGGCAGAACTTGCTTGTTCAAGCACTTGAAGCAACTCTAAAGCAATGGGACCCAGTGGCATTTCTGGCCAGTAGAAGGCTGTCGAGGGGGCTGCTTATTAAGTACCTGTTATGTGCTAGGGCTGGGATTTGCATCTTCCATTGCTTAGCTCATTTAACTCTTGCAGCAGTTGAGTGTGATAGCTTTCAGAACAATTTTCTTTCTTGGATTGTGGATTAAGCTGAGGCTTGATTTGTAAACTTTAAGGGACCTGCCCAGGATTTGGCTAGATCTGCCTGATCATAAACCCATGCTCTTCTCACTGCTGTACTAAATGAATGTGAAGACCCTGAAATCCACCTCCAACAATGCTGGTCTGTGTTCTAACCTCTGCGTTCAAAAAGGCCGCCCCGCTGACATTCCTTCTCATGGGCTTGACAATGATTTGTCCTTTTACTTCCCTGGCAATTTTGTTTATAGTATTGCTTAACTTAGCAAGTCACGTCCATCTTTAAGGGAGCTCAGTCGAGCTTCAGTCACCAGGGCCAGGCTGAAGCTCTGGATCAAGGACAGAGTTTGACTGGCGAGGGCTCTGAAAGCTTGTGCGCCCGCTGGGGTAGACTTTCATACCTGACCTGCCCATCTGCAGGGGAAACTTTTGGGCAAGAGAAGCCTTTGGATGCTCCGTCAGCATCCACGCCCTCAGCCGCGCCTGCCACGCAGGTGCCCCCGCATGTGGCCGTGAGAGCTGGCAGGAGTGGTCCACCCTCCATCCAGGGAGTGTGGTGTCTGCAGTCTGCGTGTCCTGGCCGGGCAGGTGGACGGTGTGCTCTCTGATAGGCTGGGTGAGGCTCTGCTGCTCCACCTTGGCTGGTGGAGTTGCCTCCAGAGGCTTCTGGAGCAGAGGGGGCAGCCGGGGACCTCCAGAGGTCCCTGAAGTAGAGGGGGCAGGTGTGGACTTCCAGGGGCCCTAGGAGCAGAGGGGGCAGGTGTGGACCTCCAGGGGCCCCGGGAGCGGTAGAGGCAGCTGGGGACCTCCAGAGGCCCCTGGAGCAGAGGCGGCAGGTGTGGACCTCCGGAGGCCCCTGGAGCAGCCAGGACAGCCGTGGAGCAAGAGGCCTACTTGTCGCGTGAGAAACGACTGCTGCATTAGGAAACAGCTCATTTCTAGCTCAGGCGCGTTGTTTCCCCTGCAGCTCTTTTTATGTTAAAGCCTGTCTCTCCCAGTGTTATCTGATGGTTTCCTAGGAGACGCCCTCCCAGGCCCTGCTCTCGGCTGTAGCTGGAGTGGGATATTATCTGTGAGCACTAAATATCTGCTTTGTTCCCTCAGCCCTGCTCTGCCCTTCCTCCCACGACGTGGCGCGTCTCATGAGGGTCCCTAATGGCTGCGCCCAGAGAGGAGAAGGCTAAATGTATCTGCCTTCCCGCATCTCCCACAGCCACGGAGCTGGCTCCTGGTCCCCTCTCAGATACATTTCATTCGCCGGTTATTTTCCATTTCAGGCCAGTGTGCTGGATTTTCCAGACAGATTTGGAGTAGAGAAACACTACCAGATTTCAAGCCTGTAGGAGAACAGAGACCCCCTTGCTCAGATTAGCTCACATTCTTGGTCCTCTTTCCTCCTCTGGCTCTAAAACGGGGACCTCCACAGTAACATCTGGGGCGTCAGCAGCAGCTGTGGGAAGCTTCGAGCAGCTAGCTGTCGTCTCCAGCTAGCTTTAGTCTCCAGCTAGCTTTAGTTCCTTTTTCAGTCTCTTCTCTGACAGAAAGGTCCAAATACATAATGATTCCAGGCTTGTATTCTATAATGTGATGAGAAGAGAGGGCATTCCTGAAGTTTGAGGGAGCCTGCTGTCACCATGGGAAGAGGGCTTGGCACCTTGGGCAGCATCCACACAAAGAAACAATTTCTCATCTGTCACAATTGCTTTTTCTTAGGAACTCTGATTATATTATCACATTCTCTTATCTGATCTGATGGTCTTAGTAGTTTTCTATTTACAGCTGTAACCAAAGAAAATCAAATTATGTTTGAAGTCAGGAAATAAAGACCTCCTCTAGGGAAAAATGTATGCATTTCTATTATTTCTGGAACTGGATTTAAAGATAAATTACATATATGAACGTCAAGCCCTAAGTTTCTGAAGCGAGAGGTGATAGGAATATGACAAATAGGAGCTGAAAAGAAACAAGAACTGTTAGAAGAAAATGTGTCAGTGAGTATCTGAGAATAAAATTGCAGTTCAATTATCTCCTTTATGGGAAAAGAGCAGGAAATTAAAAAAAAAAAAAAATAGAAGACTCTTATTTGATTTACTGAAGCAGATAATCCCCAGAGAATGAATAAGTCAGTATTTACTCCAACAAGAAAACTTCTTCTCTCTTCCCTTTCCCAGCCCTGTCTTAACTGGACATCCATTCAGGGAAATGTGGTTGGTTGAGGTCATGACAAAGTCCTCCAAATACAATGAGCCCAAGTGCTTTAGCAGATGACAAGAGCTGCACCTACACTGAAGCTCTTTGCAAACAGAATTATTTCATCTTTCCTCTGACAACTTCATTTATCCGTTCTTGAATCGTCAGTCTTTGCCTCTGGATGTGTGGGCAGAGTTTAAGAGGAGAGAACAGAGTATCTTGGGGACAAACTGAGCCCAATCCCGGTGACTTGAACAAGGCTACACAAAGTGCTACCTGGAGGCTCCATTTAGACCATCATCAAATCTCTGGAAGCCTCTAGGCCTGGGAAAGTGCCCGAGTCCTGGGTCCATGGCAGTCTAGGGCAGGAGAGCCATCTCCTGATGTGACCACAGTAAGAAATCTATTTGACATTATATCTCAGTAGATATATACATAAAGAGGCACATATATACGAAACAAAAATTATACAGGACAGTATTTTACCTTACTATGTCAGAAGCCCTCTGATATTTTTGTTTCCATTTTTCTCCCATTTCACTCCATTACAGAATAATTGGGGATGACCCTGTAAAATAATTTCACTACTCTCACACTGATCGGCAACCAGGAATGGGATAGAAAAGGAACTCATTTGGACAATGCCTTCAAGATTGTACTGTTGGCTGTAGACCTGGAAAAGGAAAGCTTCATAAGACCACCACTGACAAATATCGCAAACAAAATAAGTCCATTTGAAAACATTTAGGTATCACCATTTTGCTTCAGCATTATAGACTGAATCATAACCAGCAATTTTTTTGAGGTACACTTCGATGCTACTATTCTATTAGTTGAGTAGTAAACAAGTCATTCCCTTTTAATTTATTTTGGAAGGTATATCAGTCAGGCTTCTCCAGAAAAAACAAAGGGATACATGTGTGTGTGTGTGTGTGTGTGTGTAATATTAAGAGATTTATTGTAGAAATTGGCTCGTGCAACCATGAATTCTGTAGGGCAGGCTGCAAGTTGGGCACACTGATGGGGTTTCAATGCACTCCCCAGGAGAAGCAGGCTGGCTGACATAGAGATAGAAATTCTTCTTTCTGACTGCTGAAATCATCAGTTCTACCCCTAGATCTTCAAATTATTGGGTGAGACTTCTTTCATTGCTGAAGGCAATCACATTTGTTGATTGTAGATATAATCAACCACAGATGCAGTCAACCTACTGATTATTTAAATCCATGAAATACCCTCACAGCAACAATCAAGCTAGTGTTTGCTAGATCAAAAAACTGGACACCATCACCTAATCAAGTGGAAACATAAAATTAACCATCACAGAAGGTTATACCCAAGATCTTGGATGAGAGTGGACATGTTCCTTCAATACCTCCCTTTGTTCCTTAACTAAAATCCACGGCAGAGAGTGAGGGAACCACAAGTCATAGAAGCCAGAAACCTGGAGCCCTTGCCTCTTATATCGTGTGAATGGTGTGTGTTTACAGAGAAGTTGTGGGGCTTACAGAAAAAGCAAGCATAAAATATAGGATTAACATCTTGCATTGGTTTGGTATATTTGTTCTAATTAATGAAAGCACATTTTTGCAATTGTACTATTAAGCATAATCCAAAGTTTAACAGTTCATGTTGCATGGTTTTGTGGATTTAAATTTTTTTTTATTCTAGTAACATATATAGAACCTAAAATTTCCCCTTTTAACCACATTCAAATATATAATTTATTGCTGTTAGTCACATTTACAATGTCGTGCTACGATCGCCACCATTCATTACCAAAACGTTCCCATCACCCCAAATAGAAACTCTGCACATTTTAAGCATTAATTCCCTATTCTGTAACTTCAGCCCATCCCCTGGTAACCAATGATGTGGATTCTGACACTAATTCTTCCATATCAGTGAGATCATGTAATATTTATCCTTTTGTGTCTGTTTTATTTCACTAAACCTGATGCCTTCAGGGTTCATCCATGTAGTTGCATGTATCAGAACTTCATTCCTTTTTATGCCTGAGTAATATTCCATTGTGTGTATATACCACATTTTGTTTTGCCATTTATTGTTTGATTGACACGAGTTGCTTCTATCTTTTGGCAATTGTGAAGAATGCAACTTTGAACAGTGGTGTGGAAATATCTGTTTGAGTCCCTGCTTTCAATTCTGTATACCTAAAAGTGGTACTGACATGTTATAGGGTAGTTCTATATCTAACTTTCTAAGGAATTGCCAAACTGTCTTCCACAGCAGCTGCACCATTTTACATTGCCACCAGCAATGAATGAGTGTTCCTATTTCTCCTCATCCTCTTCTACACTTGCGAATTTCTGTTTCTTTTTTTTTTTGTAGCCATTCTAGTGGAGTGAAATGGTGTCTCATTGTGATTTCAATTTGCATTTCCCTGATAGCTAATGATGTTGAACATCTTTTCATGTGCTTTTTGGCCATTTGTGTATCTTCTTTGAAGAGATGTCTCTCCAGGGCTTTTGCCCAATTTTTAATTTGGTTGTTTGTCTTTTTATTGTTGAGTTGAAGTATTTCTTACATATTCTGGATATTAAAATTTTATCGGATATATGGTTTCAATTATTTTATCCTATTGTGTGGGTTGTCATTTTACTTTCATGTTAAAAGCCATTTGATACACAAAAGTTTTTTAAATATTGATGAGATCCTGTTTATCTATGTTTTTTCTTTTATCACTTGTGATTTGTGTGTAAAGTCTAAGAATTGCCTAACACAAAATCCTGAAGGTTTTCCTAAGTTTTCTAGGGGATTTACAGTTTTAACTCTTGCATTTAGGTCTTTGATCCATTTTGAGTATATGATGTGAGGTAGGGGTCTGTCTACATTCTTTTGCATATGGACATCCAGTTTTCCCTGCATTGTTTGTTGAATACACTATTTTTTTCCACTTGAGTGGACTTGGCACCCTTGTCAAAATCATTTGGCCATAAATGTGAGAGTTGATTTCTGAGCTCTCAAATTCAGTTCCTTTGGTCTGTATGTCTGTCCTTGTGCCAGATCCATGCTGTTTTGATTACTGTGGCTTTATAATAAGTTTTAAGATTGGGAAGTGTGTGTCCTCCAACTTTTTCTTTTTCATGTTGGCTTTGGCTATTCAAGGCCCTTTACCCTTCCATATAAATTTGATGATTGGCTTTTCCATTCCTGCAAAGAAGGCTTTTGGAATTTTGATTGGTATTATGTTGAGTGTGTAAATCACTTTGGGTGGAATTGACATTTTAACAATATTTATCCTTTCAATCCATGAGCATGGAATGGCCTTCTTTTAATCTAGATCTTTGATTTCTTTTAGCAATATTTTGATGTTTTCTATGTATAAGTCCTTTACATCCTTGGTTAACTTTATTCCTAGATATTTGTTTCTTTTAGTTACTATTGTAAATGAACTTCTTCCTTGATTTATTTTTTAAGTGATCCTTATTAATATATAGAAACATTACCAATTTGGGTATGGTTGATCTTGTATAGTGCAGGAGCTTTGTTGTACATTTTTCAGGATTTTCTGTACATAGGATCAGATCATATGACAATAGGCAAAGTTTTACTTTTTTATTTCTAGGTTGGATAGCTTTTATTTATTTCTTTTTAGTGCCTAATTTCTCTAGTTAGAACTTACAGTACATGTTGAATAACAGAGTTGACAGTGGACATCCTTGCCTTGTTTTTGATCTTAGAGGGAAAACTTTCACTCTTTCACCATTAAGTAGGATGTTAGCTGTGAGTTTTTCATATCTGCCCTTTATTATGTTGAGAAAGTTTCCTTCTATTCCTAGTTTTCTAAGAGTTTTTATCAAGGAAGTGTGGTGGATTTTGTCAAATATCTTTTCTATGTCAATTGAGATGACTAAGTCCCCTCCCCCCACACCTTCATTCTGTTAATGTAGTGTATTACATTATTTTAGTTTCTTATGTTGAATAACACTTATGAGTACCCTGGATAAATTCTTCTTGATCATGGTGTATAATTCTTTTAATATGCTGTTGGATTCAATTTGCTAGTATTTTGCTCAGGAGTTCTGAATCTATATTCCTAAGAGATATTTGTATATAATTTACTTTTCTTGTGGAATCTTTATCTGACTTTGTTAGAAGGGTGATGTTGGCCTTGTAGAATGACTTAGAGAGTGTTCCTTCCTCTTCACATTTCTTTGGAAGAGATTGAGCATGACTGATGTTAATTCTTCCTGAAATGTTTGATAAAATTCTTCTGTGAAGCCATCTGGTCCTGGGCTTTTCTTTGTTGGGATGTTTTTGATGATTGATTCATTATCTTTTCTAGTTACTTGTTTATTGAGAGCTGCTTCTTGGGTCAGTGTAGGTACTTTCTGTATTTCTAGGAATTTGTCCACTTCATCTAGGTTATTTAACTTGTTGGCATACAGTTGTTCGTAGTAGCCTCTTATAATCCTTTTTATTTCAGCGGGTTTGGCAGTAATGTCCTTTTCATTTCTGATTTTAGTTATTTGTGTCCTCTCACCTTTTTTCTGTTAGTCTAACTAAAAGTTTGTTGATTTTGTTAATCTTTTCAATGAACCAACTTTTGGTTTTGTTGATTCTATTGTTTTTTTATTTTCTATTTCATTTACCTTGTGCTCTAATCTTTGTTATTTCCTTTCTTCTATTCACTTTAGGTTTAGTTTGCTCTTCTTTTCCAAGTTCTTCCAGTTTTGAGGTTACGTCTCTGAATTGAGATCTTTCTTCTTTTTTAATGTAGCATTTAGAGGTATAATTTCCCCCTCAGCACTGCCTTTGCTGCATCCCTTAAGTTTTGGTATGTTGTATTTTCATTTTCGTTCACCTCAAGATATTTGCTAATTTCTCTTGTGATTTCCTCTTTAACACATTGGTTGTTTAAGAGCATATTGTTTAAGTTTCACCTACTTGTGAATTTTCCATTTTCCCCTCTGTTACTGATTTCCAGCTTCATTCCATTGTGGTTAGAGAAGGTACATTGTATGATTTCAGTATTTTAAACATTTATTGAGACTTGGTTTGTGACCAAAGATCCATGTGCATTTGAGAAGAATATATACAGTAGGACCTTGTTTTATGTGAACTCAACACACACAAGTTCAGGTATATGCAATGCAGTGTCAAGGAAAATGAAAGCAGAGTGAGAACAAGAGTGTTAAAATTTTAAAAAGTTATCTCTATGATTTTGTTTTTTATTGTTACTGGAGTGTTTACCTTATTTATAAAAATGTGTGTTAGGTATGTTCATATAAGAAATACTAATTAAATAATGGGTTTTCTTATTGTGCACAGTTTTTAACTTACATGAAGGGTCTTGGAACATACTGGAAACATCCTTCATTTGCTTTTGGATAGTGTGTTCGATATATGTTTGTTAGATCTAGTTGGTTTAGAGTATTGTTCAAGTCTTCTATTTCTTTTATTGATCTTCTGTCTAGATGTTCTACGCATTATTGAAAGAGGTATATGAAAGTCTCCAACTATTAATGTAGAACCGTCAATTTCCCCCTTCAAATCTGTCAGTATTTGCTTTATTTATTTTGAGGCTCTGCTTTTAGGTTTATATATATTTATAATTGTTATATTTATAAGAGATGGCCACTGAGTGTTGTGCTTCCAGGTTGCTGAAGGAGTTGATGTGATAAAAATAACTAACGAAATAAATAAGATCCATTTAGTTTCAATTATTCCAGATTTTCCCTTCTTCCCTGTTCCACATTTTAGTGGCACAATATAGGGGATTTTCCTCCCTGAAGCTAAAGAGAATAACAACGACAGGCTGTGAGGGGAAGGCTGTAGAAAATGAAGAAGGAATAGACAAAGGAACAAGCAGCAAGCAGAGAGGGGCAGTGGGCAGATTCTTAGGAAGAGACAGGCATTTGGAGATAAGAGAAATGTGGACATGAAGAACCTGAAGACAGCAGTAAGACAAATTTTCCTTTTGTTTAGTGTGAATCACTTCCATGGACATATATTCTTAAGCTTAATCCCACTCACCTTTGCTGTTTGACTTCGTTTGGCATTGCAGAAAGGTGAGTAAGAAAACTGTAGGGTGTACAGCCATGACTCTTTAGAGACACAAAGCTTCTGCAGACAGGGGCAACGCCACATACATTTCTAAATCCATCAAGCACCAGCCCTTCTTTGCACTGGGAGGTGCTTACTAAGTGCTTTCTGCTTTATTTTTTCAGTTGCCGCTACATACCATTATATAAATAATATTTCAACATATGTACCGCACTTTATAATATTCAAAGAACTTTCCCACCCATTAGCTCTTACATTACATTAATCCTTACATTACAAGGGCAACTGGTTTTGTGAACCAGCTGGACTTGGCAGCACGCAAGTAAAAGGCCTACTTTCTTCTTTCTCCTCACTGCCGCTTTACACCTCCTCTGTGGAGCCAGTCTTCTCTGACCCTGCATAGAATCCCAGACAGATCCTGGCTTTTCTGATTATTTCCAGATTTTAAAAGTCCCACCCGGTCCTATCTTAAACTTCTGAACTCTCATTCAGTTTCACGTTTCTCCCTTCCCCAGCTTGGGTTTGCCCCAGCTTCTAATGCCTCGGCTGGGGAAGGGGAGCAGGACTAGATTCACAGTCAGTTTTGCTGTACTTCCTCCCTGACGGGCCACATCTGGCCTCTCCTGAGTCATAGGAAAAGAGGCATAGGAGAAAGGCCAGGAAAGGTCTCTCTTGCCAGGCTGAATTGTAATCTAGCATTGGTAGAGCTAGGTGGACCTATTATCCAAATGTTGACTTGATTCTCTCTCTCCTGGGGTCCTTTGTGGGTATTTGGTTGGGTGTGATTCTGATATACCTACCTCCATCTAGTCCCCTGGGGACCCTCTACAGCTTCTATGGCCAACAGTACACGCCAGCCTCTTTCTCCAGGACTTGTGTGACCTCAGCAGGATACCCTTAAGACCTTTTACACAGTGGCTCATGGGTTCATCTGTCCCCCAGGGTCCACTGTTGACCCCCAAGAAACAAGCCCCTTTGCCTCACTGTTGTGATAGGGCAGGCCACTTGCTCTGCCTCTTCTCTGCCACCACATGTAGCTCCAGCCATCCTGTCACCTTGGGCTTTCTCAGGTCAAGTTGTGTCCCAGCACTTCTCCTCCCAAAGTCCAATAAGCATGTGTGGCAGTTTGAGATTATTTTTGTGGATCCCTAAAAAAGGAAAGATTATTTTTGTAAACTGGTCTGTTCCTCTGATAGCCTTTGATTGTATTAAATTCAAAGGCTTTGAGTTGGCTTGATAAAATGAATTTTGGGCTTTGATTCGACCACATCAGTAGGTCGTCACTCAGAGTGAGTCCCTGCCCCTTTGGTGGGTTGATATAAATGAACACTCACTCAAGAAGACACATGGAAGAGGAGAGAACTTGGTCCTTTGGGTCCTGCCATGTGACAGGAAGGAGAAGGCTCCAAGAGCTGACGCCCCAGGAAGGGAGATGAGCCATTTGCCTGAAAATCTGCAGCTGAAGAGAACAGAGCAGCTGAGAAGACCTGAGAGTCCAGGCAGAGCTCACCCGCCGTCTTGCTTCAAAACGTGGCAACTGACTTTGGTGAGAAAGGAGCCTCGTGTTGGACTCTTTAGGGCAGGGGTACTTAACCTTTTTTGTTCCGCAGACCCCTTTGCCAGGCAGGTGTAAACCACAGACCCCTTACTAGGTCCACACTATACTGTGTCTTATTTAATAAATATATCACACCTGCATCAACACATCCCCAAAAGAATAATGTATTTTTTTGAATTTCAGTTCAAACTCACAGACCCCTAGTTAAGAACCCCTGCTTTAGGGTCCTGTAACTATAAGCTTTTACCCCAAATAAATGCCCTTTATAAAAGCCAGTGAATTTCTGGTACTTTGCATCAGCACCCCTTTGACTGACTACTGCAGCATGTGCTATACTTTCTGAGTCATTCTCCAGAAGAAAATTGGAAATGCACAGCACACGGACACTCTCACCAAAGGAACTCTTCACTCTCTATTCCCTCCTAACTCTTTCTCTGGCCTCTCATTATGTGATGTTGCGGAAGGTGATGGTGAAGGGTGACCAGCTCATCGCTAGAAGTCATATTTTAAAAACCTGTAAACCTATTTAGTAAGAGCAGCTGTACAAGATGAACAGAGGAGATGTTCATTTCCTCACTCCCCTTAACAGGCGAGGAAACTAGAATGGTGCCAGCGGTCCCACGGCCACCAGGAGGCAGTGTTGGGATTCCACCTGAAATTGTCTGGCCTCAAGCACACAGTTCATTCCGCTCTGTGCTCACTCAGTGCCCTGGCATCAGTGTGGCCCCTACTCACCCTCATCCCAGTCAAGTACCAGACCAGAGACCTTGTCTCGTGATTGCTCGGTAGCCCAGCATGGCGTCCATAGGGAAAGCCCTGCAGGCTGAGTCTCCTACTATCGCAATATGACTGCTAATTGTGATAATATTAATAGTAATAGAGGGAAACGGACTTTGGCCCAGTGGTTAGGGCGTCCGTCTACCACATGGGAGGCCTGCGGTTCAAGCCCCGGGCCTCCTTGACCCGTGTGGAGCTGGCCCATGCGCAGTGCTGATGCGCGCAAGGAGTGCCGTGCCACACAGGGTGTCCCCCGCGTAGGGGAGCCCCACGCGCAAGGAGTGCGCCCCGTAAGGAGAGCCGCCCAGCATGAAGGAGGGAGCAGCCTGCCCAGGAATGGCGCCGCCCACACTTCCCGTGCCGCTGACGACAACAGAAGTGGACAAAGAAACAAGAAACAAGACGCAGCAAAAAGACACAGAAAACAGACAACCGGGGGAGGGGAGGGGAATTAAATAAATAAAAATAAATCTTTAAAAAAAAAAAAAAAGAATGATGGCTGGTGAAACACTTTGTTAAAAAAAAATACTTGTTAAAAAAAAAATAGTAATAGAAAGCAGTTACTGAACACTTACTTAGCACTGGTTCATTTCGTTTGCCACAGGACTGCCAGTGCAAAGGACCAGAAATGGGTTGGCTTTATAATGAGAATTTATTAGGGGAAAAGCTTATAGTTCCAGGGCTGTGAAACATCCAAATCATGGCACCATCAGAAATGTTTTCTCACCAAACCTGGCTACTGCTGATCCTGGGGTCCTGCCACGTGGCAAACCTGGCAGCCCGTCTCTGCAGAGGTCCCTGCTTTCCCCTCCAGGATCTACCGTCTCCTGGAGCTCAGCCGTGGGCAGCCAGGCACAGGGCTTGCCTCTGTCTCAGTCTTGGCTGCGCTGCTTTCCTCCCGAGTTCAGCTGTGGGGATCAGGATAAGACTCGCCACTTCAGCCTGGAGCAGCTCTGTGGGCCCAGCCTCTCGGGGGTTCGTGCTTAAGCTGTGGCTGCTGGCAATCCTTGAGTCTTCTCTCACAAGGCAGGGTCAAGCATGGTGGCTTCCTTTCTCTGGGTCTCTTTTGGTGTCTCTGTTTATATAAAGCTCCAGTAAGAGGGCAGAGACCCAACCTGAGTGACACCTCACTGCCATAGTCCAACCCAAATGGCCCCACACCCACAGGAAAGGAGTAGCTCGAAAACGTGATCTTTTTTGGGGGGGATTCACTGAATTAAACCTGTCATACTGGTCTAAGCATTTAATATATTAATTACCCAAGTTAACTCATATAATTCTTGCACCTACCCCATGAGGTGGACAATGTTACCTGCCATTTTACAGGTAAAGAAATTGAGGCACCAAAAGGTTAAGTAGTTTGTTCAAAGGCATACTACTAAGTTGTAGAGGCAGAATTATAGCCACATTTTCTGATGCAGTAATTCTCAGTCTTTAGTTTGCCTAAGAATCATCTGGAATTGTTAAAACAAAGATTCAAAATCTTCCTTTTACATACTGACTTTACGTCTGGTTTGGAGCCTGGAATCTGCATTTTAATCTGCTTCCCAAGTGATTCAGGTAAAGGTCTGTAGGAGGCACTGGGTCTTGTGCATCATTTATTGAGAGAAAACTTGGAAACTGAGGCAGGTCAGGAAGCAGGTCAAGGACCGACCCCCTCAACTGCAATGTGCCAAGAGGGTCCGTGTGAAAGGGCAACTGGATGCTTCCCCAATTTTCTCTTTTCCTCTACTTCCATAGTACTGTTTGTTGAATGAGTGAACTGTTTGTTGAATAAATGAACCTATTCCCAGGACCCTGAAAAGTGTGAAAAGAAGTTTATTTTTAATATAGTTCAAAAACACACCATCATCCAAAAAATAGCTCACAATATTGAACAACTTCAGCAAATCTTCCACACTACCTGCCAAGGTCATAGTTTCAATCTCACCTTCAATTATTGATAGATAGCCTGATAAGTTGAGAAGAGAGAGACAGACTTTTTAAAAAAGATTTGGAAAAAGAAAGTCCTTTTAATAAGAGATTCCATCCTGATTACATAGGTCTTATCAGGCAATCCCTTGAAAGCTGGATTCCAGAAGGCAACTATTAAAAATGCCATTGAAAAACTGGAAATTATCTGCTTACACAGCTTAGAACAGACCCAGGAGAGAGTGTACATTTTGTGCAGAACAAGAGCTAAAATTGTTCTTGTGGCCGGAACTGGACTAGAATTTTTGAGCTACCTTCACCCTTGCAGGCAAACCTCCATTCAGGGCTTGGCTAGAGGGAAAATGCTCGAGGAAGCAGACAAGAAACCAGGGGCCTCGACAGTGTTGATGGGAGTAGTCAATTTATTGTTAATGATGATACCACCAACCAAGATTGGCGGCAAGAGCGGATCAAATCGTATTACAGAAGTAAAGGAACTTCAAGCCTGTATTTCAGTGAGCAGCAGAGCTTGACCAAAGGACGGAGAAGCAGTATAACAATGCAGGAGCTCATAGACGCTGGCCATAGTTAACCTCCTTTAATAAAGCGCCAGAGAGACTAAACCCAGGACTAGCGCAAGAGTTGGATCAGAAGAGAGTGGTCCCAAAGCCCTAATTCCTAATTCAAAATATGGGGGACCAAAGGTACCAGTGGACTTCTGCCAACAAGATTTCAGCCATGGCTCATACCACCCTTGACCATGACCCCATATATCTGATTTATTATTTCTTAAACTTTGCCAGCTCACTCTGAATTAATATACTTTAAGGAGCTTTTCCAAGTGTGAGACCCATGGTGTTTGTCATGGGAAATAAATTAGACTTCCCGATGCTCCTGCGTGTCCCCACCCTCTGTCCACCCCTTTACTGAGTGTGGAATTTCAGATTCCTTCTCAGGCACCTCTGACTACAAATCGGTAGTGAACACAAGTCCTGGTTTCAAGCCAGGGGAAGTTACTGTCTCATTGGGGCACTCAAGATACACTGACAGAACTAGTGAAGGCCAAACAGATATAGGACTTCGTTATTTTCTCTCATCTACTTGACCTGTCACTCAACCATTGAAACAGGGAAAGGGGCCCTACAGGACCCATTTGTCACAGAGTCATGCTGGTTCTACCTGGTGTCTAGGGTTTCCTAAGTGATTGCAAATGAGGAATAATTTGTCTAATGTCTCTACAAAGCATTGAGATTAAGCTACAAATCAGGAATTATTATAATCTCTTATTTCACCCCTATTAAATACAGACACTACAATTTTAATATCTTGTTTGAAGAACCATTCAAGCTAAATATGAATATGGCTTTTATCTAGAAATTAATGAAGTGACTATTTTACCCTGTCCTACCAGGGAAATTTTTGCCTTTAGGCCACTACGAGAAGGATTTTTCCCTTTGGATCAACAGCTCAGCGAAAGAAAAAACTCCATATAAATATATTCACGTTAATATTTTCTTTCTACTGAAATATATATTCATCATATATGTATTCATCAGCTTTCATGCATGCTGTCAGATGTGGAAAATTAGCTTTTGCATTTACTAACTTCTCTGTGGGGAAAAGGTCCCTCATGTGTTTAACAAAAAGGAGCTTTATTGTTTATGAGATTGAAAAATAAAGGTTGCCATGGCTTTCAGATCTGGTGATTGGTAATCAGTTTTCATAAATGACCATGAATCACTTTTGTGTTGGCCAGGCTTTGTTTGGAATATGAGATGGCTGTTCTGTCTTCCAAGGAAGGAATTATTAATGTACCCTCCCTGAAGGTTTCAATTTCACCCGTACAAATAGCTGTATATCTACCAAGTGTATGTTCAGTGTGCTTATCTATGAAATTTAAAATTATATGCTTTGTGTAAAACAGAATATATAATAGACTCTGAAATTGAATAAAACTTATTGGACTCATTTTTTATCCTTTGTGACATTTTTCTAGCAAGAGAGTTCAGACAAAAGGCATTGCCACCAAGGAGCCAGGAATGCAAAGTCCTGTCCAATTTAAATAATCACTCCTTTCTGTCATGTTTTACAAAGAGATGTATTCAAACACGCTCTTTGAGCTTTTCTGTATTTCTGTTCCTAGTTTTACAAATAGGAGCCGACAAAGATCCCCCCCTCCACCTTTGTACATTTTTGTTCCTTGAAAAAATATATAATCTTGGCAGTTGTCTCATTATAAAAATGAGAGGGCTTTCTTCTGTGATAAATAGGACAGAGCCCTGGCTCACATGAGATGGTAATTTAGCCCAGAACTTTGCATTCCTCCTTTTCTTGACAAATAAGGTTAGAAGGGAAGTCAGAGATAATAAGGCACATCTGATCATATTGCCCTTCTAAAACCGTTTGGTGGTTCCTCTTATCCAAATGGCCCAAATTTCTTAACCGGGTTTACAAAGGCTTTTCATGATCTACTGCTTCATGACCTCTCCGACTTCACCTCTCCCCTCCTCTTTATTAACTCCCTCTCCTCCTCTCCAGGCTACTGATGTCTTTCTGTGCTAGGAATGCACCACTTTCGGCATCTCTGTCTCCCTCTCTCAGGTTGAATCTCATGTTCTTGTATCAAATACTCCATAAGTCCTTGCACAGTGGCACTGCTGGTTGAAGCCCTGCAGGCAGGATGAATGGACCCCTACAAGTTCAATGTGCCCATTCCTGTGAAGGAACTGCTGCCCTCCCAGGATGGAAGGGTCCCAGTGTTGTCATCTTCCTACCAAATGCTCAGTTGAGACATTGCAAGATGGTGCCTTTCAGGGGCTCAGCCTTGGCCTCTGTTTCCTGGCTGGCTGGAGAGTTGCCAATGGCAGTAGATAGGTAACTTTGGTAAGTTGGAATCCATGTCATTAGGCCCATGTGTGGACTCCACATCTGTCATGGTGACCACTTTATTCATGTGTCCATCATGCCAGCGCTGAGTTTGCTCATGACAGAGGCTGGCTGATGTCAGCTGATTGCCATTTTGCCCATTTGATTGTCTAGTACCTCTTCTGTGGTGGATGTTCTCTGGTGGGCATAATTTGTGCTATAAAAATCTTTGTACTTTGTGACCACTCCCGTTTGTCTATTCACATGTCACTATCCCAGACATTTTGACCCTGATCCTCCCATTTGTTACCATCTAGGGTCTTAACCTGCCAGCCAGGCCACTCCCCACTGCCCGTGAGTTCATATATATTAAACCTTGGGCAATTTCTGTTTTCATACAAGATAGTGGCTGAGTGCATTGTCCAAAGCTCTTAAAATTAGAATTTTCCCTCACTACTGTCTTTCAAGACCACCCTGAGGCTGTAGTGTGGCTGTCATCCATTTCTTTCTTATCTCCACATACCAAGTTGACCCAGTTGTAAACCCGAATGACGCTTTTTCCTCCTCCTTCAACTACTTGTATGGGATCCCTATACAATCCTCATGAGCTGAGGGAGCATTACTAATACAAATGTAGGGGGTCCCGGGGTGTCTGGGCTCCCTGCTCATGGATGTGCTTACATCCCCCGGTCTAGCTCACGTTCAATCTAGAATGCACCACTTCCATCTTGCAGTGTATACTTGTGGGCCTACCCAAGCATGATTCAGTGGATCTGGCAGGAATCAACTGACAATGGACAGTTCCAGCCAAATAGCCACTTGTTGTCTCACTGTCAGACATTCTTTCTCTACCAGGGCTCAGAGGTACACTGAGCATTTTGTTTTGTTTTTAATGCATATAATTATCTACTGCAGAAGGCACAGACTTACTCCAGAACCTCAGAAACCTGCATCATCATTGTCCCACTGGAGCTTATCACAATGTTCATGTGGCATCTCCCCCTCCACTGCTACCTCCAACACTATAGGGTCCACTGGATCCTATGACCCAAGTGGCAGGGCTGCAGGACCTTTTCCTCTTCTGGGCCCTCTCAAAGCTGGCAGCCTTTTGTGTCACTTGGCACAGGGGCCAGAACATTATCCCTGTGGGAGGAATATATTGCCAAAAAATGGAAAAGTCCCATGAGGCATTCTCTTCCTTCTTCAAGACAGGAGGTGCAGGGTGCAATAATTTGTCTTTTCTTTTTTTTCCAAATTCTGCTCAATTTATTCATTTTTTAAAAGATATTACATTCAAAAAATATGAGGTCCCCATTCACCCCCACCGCCCCCACAGTAACACTCTCCCCCATCATCATGACACATCCATTGCGTCTGGTGAGTACATCTCCAGGCATCGCTGCACCCCATGTCCTGTGTTCCACACCATAGCCCACACTCTCCCACGTTCCATCCAGTGGACCATGGGAGGACATACAACATCTGGCAATTGTCCCTGGGGCACCACCCAGGACAACTCCAAGTCCCGAGAATGCCTCCACATCTCATCTCTTCCTCCCATTCCCCGCACCCAGCAGCCACCATGGCCACTTTTTCCACACCAATGCCACATTTTCTCGATTATTAACCACAATAGTTCACGAATAGGATATCATTAAGTCCACTCTAATCCTTACTGTATTCCTCCTTCCTGTGAACCTTGGCTTGGTTGTGTCTTTTCTTTTTGAAGAGGTGACATGCCTCTGGCCATGGGGCCCCTAAAAGTTTTATAAACATGGCAGGTCCCTGCATGTGTGCAAGGACTCTCTCTCACCCTTTGGAATGTGGGTGTCCTACCAAGTCTTCCAGTATGCTAGCCAACTCCTCCTCTTCATCATTATACCATGATGCAATGGAAGGGTGTGAGGTTCTGCTGAATGAATGTCCAGAAGGGCTAGATGCGAGTTGCCTGTTAGGATAGTACTAGTGATATGTGGAGTTGTTCAACACCTGAAATGTGGCTAGTGCAACTGAATATTTGAATATTTAAGTGAATTTAAATATTTGGATATTTGAATATTTGAGTATTTAAATGAATTTAAACTTAAAGACTAAAGCCATGTAAAACAGTGTTTGTTAAACACAATTTCATTGTTTTGGTAGGATTACTTATGCTACTCATGGTAACGTTTCATTGAGTAACATATTATTGTTATAGAGTGAATTTCAGGGACATGCATCATTTCTAGCATTAGGCATAAACACATCAGCAATCTGGCTGATGTCAATAAATTGATTAAATTCAAATTATATTTTCCTCTACACACCAATGCATCATTGTGTTTATTTGAATATTTTTTGTAATCAGCACATATGACAATGACAGCTATGTAAATTTTAATTGGTAATTAGATTGAAATGCTTAATTATTATTTTAATCAATATAATTAAACTATTTTTTCTAGATTAAAGAAATAAATATGGATAAATTTTTTTCAAAATCAGAATGAAGGTACTGATACAGTATTGAGTGAAAATGCAGAAACTAGTATTAAAATTGGAAGGATAAAAAAATAGAGACTGGATGGATAGAAATATGCCACAAATTTCAGGATGAACAGGAATTGTAATTTGCTGTAACAGCAAAAAAAAATTGTGTAAAAAGATTTTAAAGTAATCAAGTAAACAATATTGAAGCATTTTCAGTCAATATACATTGAATGGATGAGAACACTGTACCTCTCAATAGTGAAAAAATAATTAAGAAAATTAGGTAACTGAAATCAGAATTAAATAACCCACAAAAAATTTATAAAAGTCTTAACAGGATCTGAGCATCTAACTTAGGCCAACTATAAAATGTCTTAGACTCTTACACAAAATCAAAAATGATTTTTAGATGTAGACATGGTAAAATAAATTATTTCAGCTATATAAAGTTTGTTATAAATTATGAGGAAAGCCTAATTTATATTTTATAAAAAGTGAAATTTCTTCAATTAAGCCACCAAACAGTTGTCCCTAGAATACTAGACCTTTCTAATAGTATCGAAAATCAATTGATTTAAAATTTGAAAAATTGCAATTAGTTTTCTTTAGCTTTAGATGAGTCATGCAATTTTCAGAGACACTGTCCAGATGTTGCTTGGATATATATTGTCTCAATTTGACTTCCAAATTTACAAACAAAAGTTGTCAATTTGTCAATTCACAGACTGACAAATAACCCATGGCACAGATATTTTAAAAATTTCTTTATTACAGACAAAGAACATTTTAATCTCAATATAGAAAACAGTTTCTATCCCAATGGATAGTGCTACCACTGTTAAGTCAAAACTGGATTTCTATAATTTTAAAACAAGAAACTGATGTTTCCCTTTTTGATTTGTTTGACACATATATTGAAAATATTTGTGCTTAGTTTACAAAGCAAACATGAAAAGAAACTCGGATATAGTTAAAATCATTCAGTTTATACTGTATGTGCGAAAGATATGAATCGTCACAAGTTTAAGAACTTTGGAAAGAAATGGAAGACAATGAATTTATTGATCTCATACTCACTGGTTGAGTCACGAAAGAGTTTTACAAAGATTTCCTGAACTATAAACTCCAATTCATATTTTCTTGATCCAAAGTACTGTTTCTAAATATTCAATAATCAAAGGGAAGACATGGTAGTATGACTTACATTTTCTCACAGTATCATATCACATATCACATATCACACTGCACGTGAATGAACTAAGATTGAAGTCCTGAGGAAAAAGAAAGCTTATTTGTGACCTAGCTACACAGGTCTGAGAGTTTATATTGAAATTGAAACTTTTCATAAATACAAATAAATGATCATTTTAGACATTTTTCTAAAGAATAAAGAGATTTTACTTGTAATCAACAGTATTATGTAAATTGGTTGCAAAAACTACAAAAAATATTTTAATCCCTTTTTATATCGATAAATATAGTGATGCTTTTCAGTTCATCCGCTACCTCTTTGAATTCAATTTTAATCATATTGAATTGGCACAAGAATTACTGAATTCACTTAATCTCAGCAAGAATTACTGAATTCATTTAATCTCAACAAGTATAATTTTCAAACTGATAGACATTTACTTCAAAGTGAAATCAATTCTTTTTTTTGGTCAATGTGGCTGCAAATATTAAAGGGATTTTTTTTTGTACTTGATTCAGTTATTGGAAAGCTTAAGTATGTTTGGAACAAATCAAGTGTGCAAATCTACTTTTTTTAAGGGTAAATTTTATGAAATCTAAATATAGATCCAGTATGGCCAATGAAAATTTAGCATCCGAATTGAGATATGCTGTGAGTTCATTTTTTATTTTTATTTATTTACTTTTTTAAAAAGACACTTAGGTTATATAAATGTTACATAAAAATATAGGGGATTCCCATACGTCCCCCTACTCCTCCCGCACTTTCCCACATTAGCAACATCCTTCATTAGTGTGGTACATTTGTTACAATCGATGAACACATATTGGAGCGTTGCCCCTAAATGTGAATTATAATTTATATATAGTTTAAACTCTCTCCCACACATTTTTGTAAGTTATGACAAGATATGTAATGACTTATATCCATCACTGCAACAGCCTTCAGGACAATTTCAATGTTCCTAAAATGCCGTCATATTACACCTATTTTTTTTTTTTAAAGATACTTAGGTTACATAAATGTCACATAAAAAAATATAGGGGATTCTCATATGCTTGCTCCCCACACCTCCCACGTTTTCCCACATTAACAACATCCTTCATTAGTGTGGTACATTCATTGCAATTGATGAACACATTTTGGAACATTACCACTAAGCATGGATTAAAGTTTATCTTGTATTTTATACTCTCTCCCACCCAATTCTGTAGGTTATGGCAAGATATATAATGGCCTGTAACTGTCATTGCATTGTCATTCAGGGCAATTCCCAAGTCCCAAAAATGTCCCGAAGTTACACCGTTTTTCCCTTCTCCTACCTTCAGAACCTCTAGTGACCACTGCCTTCACATCAATGATATAATTTCTTCTATTGTTGGAATCATAATAAGTCTATAATAGAATATCAGTAAGTCTACATTAGTCCATAGTTCATTCCCCAATCCTGAGGATTCTGGGATGGTGATGTCTACTCTACCTCTAATTGAGAGGGGGCTGCAGTCTATTAGGGCCGATGAATGGGACTCACTGGCTTGTAGCTGTAGACTCTCTCGGTTCCTTGGTATGGTTGTTGTCTATCATCACCTCCTTGTTAGTTGTTCTGGGTAAGACCAATGAACTGGAGAGCAGGTTTTGCAACTCCTTCATGATTCGAGGCCCAGCTGGCACATGGACAGTCAAAAGATTTAAGTCTCTTGGATGTGCATCTACCAACTCAAGTACTAATGATAGGTTCAAATAGAAGAACAGAAGAGCCATGCGTAGGGAAACCACAACTGAGTCCAACTCTTTCATCCTGGGGAGCATAAATTCCAATGTAGGGATATGCTATAAGTTTAAAAACATCTAATTTTTAAGACATAGTACAAAAAACTTATTACAATGGTTAATGCCTTGTGTCCACTTAGCCAAGTTATGATGTTCAGTTGTTTGGTCAAGCACTGACCTGTTTATTCATGTTGAGATATTTTGAGATGGTGTTTGCATCTATAATCAGTTGATTGCATCTATGATTTATAGAGAAGATTGCCTTCAGTAATGTAAGGGTATCTTCATCCAATCTGCTAGGTCTTGCAAGCCAAAACTGAGGATTTCAGAAGTGAGAGAAGGAATTTGAGCTCAACTTCACCATTGGCCCTTGCCAGAGTTTCTAACCAGTCAAATTATTCTGGGGAATTCAAACTAAGGACTTCAGCATCACCTTTGTGGGAATTTCTAGCTCATGTCCTGCCTTGCAGATTGTGGACTTGCCAGCCCTCATGGTTTTATGAGCCAATACCTTATAATAAATAAATAAATAAATAATAAGTAAATAAATAAGTGAACGAATAGTAAATAAATATCCTCTGGGTTCTGTTTCTCTGGAGAACCATGACTAATACAATATTGACTACATGTTGAAATATTGTTTTAGAATTATTGGGTTAAATAAAATATATTATTAAAATTAATTGCACCTATTTCCCATTTGCTAATTAATGCAGTTACTAGAAAATTTAAATTGTATATGTGGCTTGCATTTTATTTCTACTGGACAGCATTCCTCTAGAGCTCTTTAGTCTATATTTTGATAGAGGGCAGTAGAGTTAGCACAGCCCTGGAACAAAACTGTAACTATTTATGGGTATCTATTCCATGTAAATGGGAACTGTTTCTGAACCTTCTTTGTGATGGAAAGTAGGCAGTCAACAAATCAATGGCTGCATACCATCTACGAGGCCATATTAATGTGCACTAGCAAAGAAAACACTACTGGCAAGGCAGCTGTGATTGCGGTTACTACTTTGTTGAGATTGCAGTAATTTACAATCATTTTTTGGGCTCCATCCAGTTTTTGCAAGGACCAGACTCATGAATTAAATGGAAATATGATGGAATCACCACCTCTGCATCCTGTAGATCCTTTAAATACAGCATTAATCTCAACCATGATTCTCTATCTTGGCTGCAAGTTCAAAGGCTTCCACAGTGATATCTCAGACCGTGCAGACCAATACCCCAACTGGACCAACTGCCAAGCATGGCAAATCCAACTAGATATTCAGGAAAGGGAAAAATGAACCCCAGACCTTAGCCAAGACTCTTTGGACCCTATGCCCCTACTCCAAAAGGAGGGATATATGCTTTGGGTCTCCGGATGTCAGTATCAGCTGAAATCCTGTGCCCACCACTTCTTGAAATGTCTCTGTATTCCTCTGCCCATAAAGAACAGATATCCATGAAAATGAGCATGGGGTCTAGGGGAACCAGTACTGTGTATATATAGGCCACGATATTCCATGGTTTGTCTCCCCAGGGATTTATTCACCTCTCATACCATAGCTTCTGTGTATACTTTTACATAACAGACATGCCATGGTTGGGCATTGAATAGTCTTTGACGTTCAGCTACTATCACTAAAATCCTGAGCTTGGTTCTTGGTTTTGAGATGAGAACTTTGTATGCAACCAGGGATGCCCTATGGCTTTCATACATGGCTTCTATTGCTTTGACTTGCCTTCATTTGCTCCTTATCTCTCTGAAGAGCATCAAAGACATTCAGTGATCGCCAGCCTATCCCACCATCCTTACAGATACCTTATAGATACATCAAAACCAGCAAGGAGCTCAGGAGCAACTAACTGCCCAGCAGCATTGTTCCAAACTGTCCAAACCATTGGGCTGATTTACTCCCTCCTCATTCAATCATCAGATATGGGCGTGGCCTTGGGCAAGGTGGTGACAGACACTGAAGAAGCTCTGAATCAACCTGCGGCCATCTGCCAACCACACTCCCCACAACTAGGCCGCTAAGTCCTTTGAAGGGAGATTTGGGCAATGCAACTCTGAGTTTACCACAGAAATAATAAAGCACAGTTGAAGCTGGGGATCCTGGATTTATAATGATGATTATTTCTGTTGAGTTTGGATGTGGGCATAAAGCATTTTCAGTGTGCATTCTACTAAAGGAACTGCCTGCATAAACCCACGAACTCAACCTGGGAAGGTGTCTGCTGGAGAGTCACTGGGTGCCTGTGCCTTGAGACAGAGACCAGGAGGGAGACATGTCTGAAGAGCAAAGAGCCGGTTCTTAGGACATTGGCAGGGCTGGCCCAGAAGCCTGGATGCAGCGTGTCTTTGACAGCAGGTTCACTGGAGGGGGAGCCGTCTCTGACGTGGGGGTGGTCAACCTGGGGTGTGAGTGCCAAGGGAATGCCTGAGTTGTCTGGGGCTGGCATGACCTTTAAATGGCGGACTCATGTTCCCAGAGCTCCCGGAAGAAAGGAAGATCCCGCCAGGCGGGACGATGTGGAAAGGCTGCCAGCATCTGCCCGAAAAGCCCTTGAGGGCCTAAAGCACGGCACACGTGACGCGGCGCTTTTGCGCAGTGGCCAGCCCCCACCTATTGCCATTCAACACGGCTTTGCAGGAGGCTCGGAAGAGCTGGCGTGGCCGGCAGTGTGGTCACGCTGCGTACCAGAACTGAGTCAGCCTGCTTTGTTAGAGATCAAGTTCTAAAAACGTCTTTGCCTGGGAGTCTACCATCTGGGAAGAAGCCCGTGACGTTGACTGTGCTACGTGGCCCGTCTGGACTCAGCAGAGGAGGGTGAGCGGGGGAAGCTGCCCCAGCAGGAGCCAGCTTCACCTCGCTAGCTGCCACAGTGGCCGAGGCTCTGGGGTTGGACTCCGTGACTTCAGCAAACTTGGCCATTTTATTAACCTCTGAGTCTTGGCTTCCATGCCTGTAACATTTAGATAATCATATGTAGCTCAGAGTATTATCAGAATTAAAGAGAACGTGCAGGTAAAGGGCTTAGCCCAGGGCCCCACAGAGGGCCCTTGTTTTTATTACTTGTCATTACTGATAGAGGAGCTTCAGTAACAGCTATTTCGAAGCTCAGCCTTCCTTGCTTCTCTTCTGAAATAAGTAACTTCCACCTTGACCCCAGAGACTGCTGCTAGCTAATCATATATATTTTTTATCATCCCCAAATGCGTTATATTTAAGATGCTGTTCTCAGCCCTGATTAGAACGGGACTTCCTTTTTTAAGGGTTGGTGAGGGCCACCTGGTCAGGCACTGGGTCACCTCAGGAAAGGCAGCGGTGGCTTTCTGGACGTCCCCTCGGGCCGCTCGCCTCCTCCCTGTGCTCCTGCAGGCTGACCTTTCAGTTTCTGGAATGAACTCCCCTAGCTTCTGCCCCAGGGCCTTTGTCCAAACTGAACTCTCTGCCTGGCATGCTTTTCCCTCTTTTTTCATTTCAAAGACTCTTTGAAAGAGGTCTCCTCACTCTTTTTCTTTTTATTTCAAAGACTCTTTGAAAGAGATCTCCTCACTCTTTTTCTAAATTTAAAAAAATTTTTTTAATCTTTTTTTTTAAAGATACATGGATCATACAATATGTTATCTTAAAAAATATAAACGGTTCCCATATACCCCACCCTCCACACCCTCCACTCCTCCCACATCAACAAACTTCTCTCATTAGTGTGGCACGTTTCATTGCATTTGATGAATAAATTTTGGAGCATTGCTACAGAGCATGGATTATAGCTTACATTGTAGTTTACATTCTCCCAGTCCATTCAGTGGGTTATGGCAGGATAGATAATGTCCTGCATCTGTCCCTGCAATATCATTCAGGACAACTCCAAGTCCTGAAAACACCCCCCACATCACACCTCTTCTTCCCTCTCCCTGCCTTCAGCACCTCCCGTGGCCACTGTCTCCACATCAATGATATGATTTCTTCCATTGCTAGAGTCACAGTATTTCTGTAGTAGAATACCAGTACGTCCACTCTAATCTGTATTCCTCACGCTCTTGACTGGGTTATACCCCTCACTATGGCATCTCATCTCTTTTCTCTATAATACCCATTTTTTTGTGCCACTGTAAGCTCCACAAGGGCACGTCTCTATCTGGTTTTGTTGTTCTATCAGTGCCTGTCAGGAAGGAGGAAAGTGAAGTTGGGAGGAGAGAGGAAGGACTAAAAGGTAATAGCAGAAAGTTACTTTCTAATTTCCTCATCAAAACGCTTCTGGAGTCTTGGAGTTGCATTCAGCGTTTGAGTAGAACTCTCTCATGGATGAGGCCCGAAATCCCTTCTGATGTTAGATGAGGGTCCCAAGTCATGTTTGTAGTCCCTGGAGAATGTGCAAGGTTTTCCTGCTGATGAGCAGCCCCTGTTAACAACACCCCAGAGCAGAGTTCAAATTCTTTCCATTCTCTTATATATATGATGTCATCCTTAGATCAATAAAATTGAAATATCTTATACACATCTCCTAATAGATAGGAACGCGGAGGCACAGAGAGAGGTCTTAGCTGTAAGGGGGACACTCCCATTTGGCTGCAGAGCTGTGCCTTGAGCCCACACCTCCCAATCACCTGGCCATTTTTCTTTTCTTCCTGGACCACACAAAAGTTAGCATTCTCTCTGTTTTCCATACTTCCCATATCTCTGACTAGAAATCAGAATTTCTCTCTGAAATCAACTTTTCCCCACTCATGTAGGAAGTCTGCCCTCCTAGAGTCACAGATGCTGAACTGTGAGGCCCCAGGGCAGGGTTGCCAGATTTAGCAAATAACATCCAGGATGTCCAGTTCAATCTGAATTTCGCATAAACACTGAATTGTTTTTAGAATAAGTACATTTCTCATACTGCACGGCTCAGTGAGCAAGGCCCCAGGCCCGTGTACTAGGTCACTGACTGTCTAGACAAGTTAAGGCAGAGATGTCAATCCAAGGGGCCTGGAAAGGCAGTCACTGTTTTCGAGTGAACCTTCTGGAGAGCCTTCTAGTCCCTTGACTCCAGCACCTTCTTCCGCTCTGGGCTCCCTCCTGTCCTCATTCTCTTCCCTGTTGAACTTACACGCCATGGTCTTCCTTAAATGTTTTGTCCTCAACTCTTGGCCAATCAATGGTCCAGTTGAGGCCACTATCATCTCTTTTCTAGAATAATGAACTAGCCATCTACCTGATCTTGCTTCCCATGGATTCTTGAGTCCACTCTCCGGAAGAATCTTTCTTAATTGCGAGTTTGCCATTGAACCTCCTCATTTCAAACTTTTCAATGTGGTTCCCCATTGCCTGGGGCTTGCTTACATGGTCCTTCTGGACCTAACTGTTGCTTTCCTCTGAAGGCTTATCTCCAACTCCCAGTCATTAATTTCTGCACCCGTCCTACTGCCATATTCAACTGCTTTCAGTTCTGGGAATGCACTGCTCTTCCCTTCTCCTCCCCCCTTCTTCCTTCCCTTCCCCTCCCTCTCTCCCCTTCTTCCCCAACTCTGTCTTTGTGACCTCCATGCCTAGCTATATGATGGGCCTTCTCCCTGCCCTACCTTTCTTGACCCCTGAGTCAGGTGGCCTTGCCCAGAACATATATTAACTTAGCATTATAAAAAGTATCAGTATCTGCACGTGAATCACTGTGATTTCTTTGCATCGCTATTTTCGCACTGATCACTCTTTCTACTCCAATCACATACCCATTTCTCTCCTGACCTTGGCACTCAGGTTCCTTCACAGACTGGCACCAAGCCTCCTCTCACGCCTCATGCCCCATCTCTCTTGTAAACTGCGTTCATATTTTCACAAGCTCACCCATCCTTTCCAGCCACAGCGCATCCTGGCCATTCCTCAGTACACGAGCTCTTTCTTGCCTTTGTGTCTGCATGGTTTGTGCCGTCTGCTTAGAAGAGCCTCTCAACCTTGAGACTTCCAACTCAGCCTTGAATGAAGATTTAGCTCAGGCATCAGCTCCCTCCTCTGCTCCTCCGCTCTCGGCCCAAAGCTCTCAGAGCCCAGGACACTTATTCCTGGTTCTGGTTTCTATGTCTGTCTCCCAGGGCATGACTGTGTATTCATCCTTGCATCCATTAGACCTTGCACATCAGAGGAAAAGAGGAAGCGTTTCTAGAATCATTAGACAAGTGCAGTATGGTTCAAAAATCTTTCCTCGAGTTCCACAGTTTTCATTATTCTCCCATACTCAGCTACATTTTTCAAATGATGACAATTGTCAGTGAATCACCCATTAAAGAGTATGTACAATATATTTTCTTTTTAACTAGTCAGCATTTATAGACAGAACTGTCTAAACAGCATTGTTTATGTTTTCATGAGACCACAAGAGTTTGCTAGAGGCAGAGTAGGTTGTTTCTACCACACATTTCTGTTTTTTCACAGGAAGATGATTATACAGTTCCTTTCTGGAATAAACCACAAGCCTAAGTAAGAATTTATTAGAACAAAATTGTTGTTGTGTATGTTTATTATTTCTTCTCATCCTACTAAATGTGAATGAAAGGTGTGAAAATGAAAAACAAATAGCAAAAAATATTTGGCATTTATATTAGAACTTGATTAATGACTCTAACTTTCTGGTAAATGGTGTTATTTCACTAAAATATTAAAGCCTTTGAGTTGTTTTTACTGAGCCTCACAACGAGACATGTCTAAGTTGTATTTTTTTCTGTATTGCTGTCATTTTAAATAAAATTAGTTACCCAGAATTTCATCTCATACTGGATAGTTACCAAACATACATTGTCAAGGGCTCTAACTTGACCCCTGTACTCTGATGTTTACCTTGAGTGCATAAAATATTAGTGAATTGAGGAAGGTAGGGTGGGCGTCATTGGAAAATTCTGCTTTAACTTTACTGGCATTGATCAGAAGGGCAAAGGCAATGAGGGTTTATTTTTTTCAATGTATATTTACTGACTGCTCCCCTAGCACTTGACGTGTGTGTAAGCTTTGGGGATGCAGCAGTGAGGAGGGAGGGCACTGTCAGTGCCCTCGCAGGGTTTCCAGTCTGGTAGGGGTAGCAGGATTAAAGAAGAAACTAGAGTCCTTTGTGACAAGTGCTATTGTAGGAGCAGTACAGGATATCCTGGTAGCCCTCCTGAAGCTTCTGCCAGCCTTGCGGCAATTCCAGAGTTTACTCAGGGATTCTGGCACAACTCAGCTTGGGATGCAGTCCACGACAGTCAACAGGAGCAGCAAGAGGGTGGAGCTTCAGGCCCCCCTTTGGGTTCTCACGAATAACAGACACAGACGGCTGGTACGACCCAGTTGTTGGACAATAGGAGACTAGGTGTTCAAGACTGTCAGGTGAGAAAGCAGAAACACAGGAATTGAACACTCCTGCTTCTCAAACCAATAGGTGTCAATAGATATTTTAAATTTGCTTTTAGGACGAGTAGGGAAGAATTCAATTTTCAGCCCCCATACTGTCTGATGCATAGTATGTGTTCACAAATATTTATTACTAATTCAACAAGCAAAATCACAAGCTTTCAGTCAAGGCAAAGGTGGTCTCCTTGGGCCACCAATGAGAATACCAGGGACTGGACACAGTGCTGTATAATGATTTGGCCCAGAGGACAGAAGCGGTGAGTGTCAAGCTCTTGGTGAAGCCGGGGTCCTCCGAGTCACCACTGAACAGTAGAAGACATTGCTAGGACAGCTTTCCCCACACACAGGAGTCTATGACCTGACCCCTCAGAGTTGTTTGACCTCTGATTCAATGGGAAACCACCAGCTGTGCTCGTACATACGCTATCCCAAATGACCCATGTGTGTCTTTCTCTCCTTTTACTGACTTTCCACTCAAATTTGACTTCCCCAAAGCAAAGATGTCTCACAATTGTTAAAAGAGCCTATTTTTTTCTGTGCAAATATCTGAAAAACGTGTGAGAGGTGTGATACTTTCTAGAATCTCCAAATCATCTAAGCCCTCTGTATAAAGCTGTGCTATAACAGATTTGAGATTTGTAATTTCCAGACTTTACATGGCAAAAGAATCTGTGTCTTTGCCAAGTGATTTAACTTGTGTTCGCAGCACTTCAGTCTGCCCTGGGTTATGTTTAATAAGACGTGTGCTTCCACAGCTCCCCCCACGAGGCTGATCAGAGCTTGTCACCTGCTGGGAGGCTGCAATCACTCTTTCCAACGAGAGAGAAATAGTTGAGTGTTCTGCACCAACACCGAGATTCTGCTCATTTGGGGGGCATTTCAAAGATGGTTCCATGAGCCTGCCACTTAGAGATGCAGGACAATCGAAAAGCTCAGTTGAATCAGGTAGAAAAATGGACCCCATCCCAAATGCAATCAGAGCGTCCTCTTCTCAAACCCAGAGAAAATCAAAGAACCAACAGCTTAGAGGTGTTTGGGAGATCATTTGACTCAGCTTCAAGCTTCTGAACAAATAAAACCCTATTCCAGCTGTATAGATAAGGTGGCAAAGGTAGAGAAGACAAATGTGTCGCCTGGGGTCAGACAGCAAACACAAGATGTTTGAATCTTGAAATCAGGTTTCTTACCTATAAATGCCCTGCACCATACCTCCCAAACTTATCTAAGTATCTGTAATTATAGGAAAGGATATACACTTACCCCACAGGTAGGGGGTATAGTCCATAGCAGTTGATCACAAGCATGACATTTCTTTAAACTCAAATGTTATATTGTTTTGTTTGAACCTGGGACCTCCTACACATGCAGCAGGCACACAGCCACAGAGCTACACCCGCTTCCTTTATATTGTTTTAAATATAAAATATTTGTGAATGTCGCATTCTACCTAATAAAGCATCTGTTTGGTTCAATATAAAATCATTTCCCCTCAAAAGTACCAGGTGAAATTGATGTCTCAAGAAGATGCTGTGCTTCTCCTGGTAAATCCCCAAGGCTGTGGGCACCCACATTCAAGAAGCCTGACCTGCTTCCTGAGAAAACAATTGCTGGCCTTAGGTTCCCTTTACTGGGTCTTGGGAGGCTCTGGTCCCAGGCCGCCATCTTGCTGTCCGAGCTGTGTGGGCTTGTCTCTTGAGGCACACTCATGGTGGAATAAGACAAGGAGAAAACTACCAGCAGCCTGGGAATCATGGCACACCCAGTGGGTCCATGTCCCAGCCCTCTCCCAAGCCCCCTACAGACACCACCTGCCCACCCCTAGAAAGTCCCTGCTCCATGCTGGAGCCCCCAGGGCATAGCCCCCCACTGCCTCCCTTAGATCTGGAGCTTCCCAGGGCTCTAGGCTACTGAGTACATCACTGTCATTCTCCCAGTTGCAACTATTCAGTAAATGTCTTTTTTTCTCTCATTTTGAAATGCTTCCTTTAAAATGGCAGCATTTACTTGGTCTCTTCTCTCTTTATTGCTATGGAGAAATCAAGTTTTATGGTATGACTATTGCTAATATACTTGGATCCCACAGAGGAATTTATGTGTGTTTCTTAAGTTTAATAAAATATTATGCATATGCTTTTTATGTTTTTGGCAAGATTTCCATTACACTGGCTTGGTGCAGTTTATGTATTTTTTATTTTCTATTTTAATATAGGTTTTGCTCCTTGGGATTTCTATTAGTAATGCCGGAAGACTTGGAGCAAGCTTTTTTAACATATAAGTTGTTATTTAAACCCTTCCACAATGCATAATTAAATAGGTGGCAGTGAAGGATGATACAAGACATTTAATAGATGGGCCCAATTTCAGGGGCGACTCTGAGGAAAGGGCTTGGGATTCTGTCCCTGGCTTTTGGCCCTCACAAGGTCAGCTAGATACAGACCTCAACATGATAGCCATGCCTATGAGACCACGTGACCTAGTAAGGGAGGTAATGGCAGTGCGGCTGCCCCCAGGGGACCCGTTTCAATATTAAGAATGAAATAATGCCCCCAGAGAACTTGAGGAGGGGACCCCCACGTCCCAAAGGAGCAGGAGCTCCTGGAGCCTGAGAAGGGCGTTGGGCCTCCTCCGTGGCCTGCCTTCCCCTGGCCCCATCCAGGAGGCCTTGCTGCCACCAGTGTGCCCAGCGTCCCCCCTGCCGGTGCCGTGGCTGCCTACGGCGGTTACCCAAGAGGGCACGTTCCCTCCACTCTGTTCTATTTTATATCAAAGATGCAGAGGGAAGCGTCACCTGAAATAAAGGCCTCACACTTGGACCCAGGGAGCCCATGACCATGAATATTTGGCTGTGCTTCTGCAGAGAGGGCTCCTCGGATACCAGGCCCCACGGCCACGGCCGCTGCGACAGTCAGACCTGAAGTCTCCACCAGCCCCCGTGCCGTGTGCCCGAGCTACGCAGGCAGGAGACGCCGCGCCTGCCTTGGAAAGGAAGCCCAACAGAAGAGGGTCGTTGCAGTCGAGGTGCTTGGCGGCCTCCGGTCTGGAAAGCTGAGAACAGAGTCGCTGTGTTGGGCCTCCAGTTCAGAAGTGACTTTCTGGAGAGCAGAAGCCCTGACCTGGGTCCTCACGGGAGTTGGAAATGTTCATGGGGCCGGTGGTGGGGCTTCCTTAACTCGCCCATAGGGCATCGTCTCCAAATTCGAATTTGCTTTTCCCAAGCCCTCCTCACGGCATATAGGCATATATCCAGGTCCCAGAGCCACAGGGCAGCGTGTCCTGTTCCCGGCGTCCTGGGACCACCCACCCACCACGGTAGGAAGGGCTGCGTGGGGAAGGCTGTGCCCACACGCTCCCCCCTCCTCTTTACCCCTGGCCTGAAGGCACAGTCGCCAGCTTCTCCCAAGGGTGCTGCTTGAACAGCTTTTCCTTCTGTGGGGGAGGCAGGGATGAGCTGTCTGAGAAGAATTTCTAGACAGAAAAAGTAAGTGGTGCTCACGTGCCCTGATTGTGAGGGGGAAATTCTCCAGTTGCTGGTGAAGGGTTACTGCGCCCGCTTAGGCTGCTCAGTCTCACAGCCCACCCTGCGTGGGAAGACAGAGAGAGAGCCTCCATTTGCAGGTTTATAAATGTCGAGATGGGATATTCTGACTGAAACTGCAGGGAGCATTTGTGTGTTCATGAAATGCGATCGTGGCAATGATGATACAGACCTAAAACTCCTTTAACCATTTAGGAGAAAACTCAGGTCGCAAAAACCCCACAGCACAGCATCAGGGCCCAGATTTTGCTTTGTTTTTTCCCTTTTCCTTTTTCGCTAACCAATTACAGTGCTAGAATGGGCAAGACACCCCAAGGAATTGTCGAGAAGATCATATAGCAATTGGGCCAATTTACAGTACGTAACTGAGAAATGCCTAAAATTGTCATTTCTCTGGTTAGGGTTGAATAGGAAAGAATGTGATTAATAAATAGCTTAAGCAGCAAACAGAAGGTACTTACAATGCACACATCCTCTGGGGAGATGAGGGATTGAGAAAATCATTACAATAAAGCACAGGATGGCATTTTACATAAAGAGGCTGAAATAACTTTTCAAAAACATTGCATTAAGGGGGTATTGGGGCTGGAATTGTTTATTAGGATTTTCTTTAAAGGACCCTTCAATTATAAGGTCAAACTCTGGGTATTTCCAGGCAAACTGAAATCAAGGATTGTTTTCCAGGGGCCCAGAGTTGGGACCTGGTCTTTGGCATTTCCTCCCACCTATGACCGGAAGTGGTACTGGGTACTGTCCCGGTAGCTTCTGGAGATAATCCCATATCCCAGGAGGGTGAGGGACATCGGTTTGAGGGTGTTAGATAGAGCCAGCGTGTCCCTGGTGATGCAATGAGGTCACCCCCGCTGGCCAGAACTTTGAGTCCCCAGGGACCTGCTGCCCCGGCCCGGGTTCCCTGGCCTCACGCTTGCCCTTCAGTCCAGCTCCCCCTGCCTTTGTGAGCTGCCTCCCACCAGGCCCCTCTCTCAGACAACTGGACCCTTCGTCCCCCACTTCAGCCCTGAATTGGGGTCTCCCCTCCCTCCAGACTAAGCCCTGGCCTGTTTTTACACATGCTGCTTGGAGAATGCACCCCAGTGCTCTATGGAGGTCGTTCTCCAGGCGGAGAGTGGAAGCTTCGAAAGGGACAGAGCCCTGACAGTGAAAAATGGGCCTCTGCCAGGACTTTGGCTCTATCGTGCAAGTTAGGGATAAGTTCATTCAGCCTCTTTCTCTTCGGCACCCTCTTCCCCTTTGCTGGTGACTGCACAGCCCCCCCTTGGAGAACATGGTCAGACTGGGTGCCCCGCTCTTCCTCTCCCGAGACCTGAGGCATCACCCAGAGGGACAGACTCACAACCAAAGCCGCCCCAGTCAGAGCCTCCCCTTGGGGTTTTCTCTGTGGGTGCCTCTTCCTAAATGAGTTACAAAGCCAGGACCAGGAAGTCTGGGGCAGGACGCCGCCCTACCCCATACCCCACCCACTCGATCCACTGCCACGTGGTAGAAGCCTGCCTGCCGGTGAAGAGTAAGGGTCCTGTCTGCTGACCCGTTCCTGTCCCCTCCGGCCCCACTGCTGCCCTGTGTGTCCTTGACTCAGGTCACCGTCAAAGACCATCCTTCAGGCTTACCTGGTTATTTATAAGAATGCTCACTGCCCTCACTGGGCCCACACTCTAAAAAGAACCGTATCCAAACTGGGGTGAAAATGGTAGCAAGATTAGAAACCACGTAACTTGTAAACATAATCCCAGTTACGGAGAACGCACACCCTCAAAGGGAGACTCTGGAACTCGTGAATGTCGATTATGAATTTCTTCAGACCTGTCATGTTCTAGTGGGTTCAGAAAAGAGAATAAAGATCGATGTGTGGAAAGTACAAAGAGATAGCTTTTTTTTCCTTTAATACTGAATCAGATAGAGAATTTAACAGTCAGAGTCTCCTAATGTGGCAAGGATTTCCGTGAAAGCTAGTGAATTCCTGCTGGTGGGCATTCAGGCCGATGCTGGACACCTACGAGGAGGGATGGTTTGGGAGAGATTTTCACATTGGGGTGTGAGAAGAAATCACTAGCCATAGATTCTAAAATTTTAGTACGAATCAAAGCAATGGCTCTAAGATTGGCCTGGGGCTGCCCGTCAAGCACGTTTTACAAAGGCCTCATTGCTCCCAGTGAATGCAGAGAACCATGGACACCAGTTCCTCCTAAGGAGCTTATTTAGATTCCAAATTCTAGTGACTTCCGGGTGGTAGGGAACGCCGTGGTCCCCGTACCTCTATGTTTCAATCTGGCTGGAGCCCCAGGAGAGGCTGGGGTGAGCCCTCAGTCAGAGCACCCATCCATCAGAAACTCCAAAGGGCTCATGAGTGCACAGTCAGGGCGACCAGCAACATGGTAAGATTTTAACACCCCCCAACCCCAAAGGCCTGTCCTCTCCTGAAATTGCTGCCCCACTTATCACAAGGCTTTGAAGGCTGTTGAGAGAGAGAGGGAGAGAGATCCTGAATGGGAATGAGCACCTTTCAGTAGAAATGGAGCCTCACAGAGCAGGCACTGGCGGGCTAGGGCAGCGCTGCTTCCTCTCTGTCCCGGTGCTCTAGCCCAGGCTGCGGTGCTTCTTCACAACCTGTGCATATCAGCAGCCTAACTATTCCCCAGCCTCCCACTTTCAAATCTACCTTCCACACTGTAGTCAGAGTGAACTTTTCAAAACTGGAGGTCTGACCATATCACCCACCACACCCCAATCCTCCCATGTCTCCTCATGGACTTCAGAACCAAGTCTAGGATTGTAGGACCTTCTACAAAGTCCCCCATAAATCAGTTCTGACTCTCTGTCCTCAATTCCTGCCACTGCAGCCTCCCCCGTAACGTGAGCGCTGTGGAATTCCCATACACCCCTTGTTATTTCTCATCTCTGTGTCTTGATTTAAGGCGTTGCTTCTATCTTGTTCCAATCTTGTTCTCAGGAATATTGCTTATTCATTCTTTAAGAGTAAGCTCAGACATCACGATTTTGGCATCTTTCTTGATTCCATCAACAACCACCCCATCCCCCAAAGCTGGGTGGCATCACCAAGGGGACAAAGTGGCTTGGACCCAGAGGCAGGGAGAAAGGATGCAAGGGAAGGGGCATTGCCAATAATTAAATTCTTGCATGCAGTGGGAATCGGCTACCTTGAACTCTTACGAAGAATATGGCCACAATCTAAGCCACCTGGTGCCATGCCTCTTAGGGCCCGTGTCCCAACAGAAGGGCCATTAGAAACGTGTCTTCTTAAGAGAGAGGCTCATCTGAGATTGTGGGAGCTCCCTTTTTCTCCAGGATGCCCTGCCTTCCCAGAAAACCAAGAGCCACCCAGCATGGTGGGCAGATTCTCCCTTAGACTGCCGCCGGTGGAGCCAACTGCTCTGAGAACTGAGGTCAAGCACAGGACATGCAGAAATGCTGTTCTCGTGCCATGTAATGAGGTTTGGCAGAGCCGCTTCCTGCCCTGCCGACTCCACGCAAGCTCAGCAGTGCCCTGGGCAGGCCAGCTCCAACCGAAGAGCGCAGCAAAGGCTGGTGTTATCTGCATTAGCTTTAAATCACCAGAAAGAACTAGTGGATGAGGAAGGTGAAGAATCCTAAATCTAAAGTAAATAAAAATGATTTCTTTACCCATCCCTCGAAAGTTACTGAGGACCCGTGTTGTGCTTCGAGCTGGCCTGGGGGCTAAGGTCTGGAGCCCAGCAAATTTGCTGCATCTGGCCCAGGCGCCTCAGCAGCCAGCAGTGCAGGCAGAGGAGCTGCTCTAAGCAGGAGTGGTTTTCACTTGAGGCCCCAAGGTCCAGCATCAAGGAGACCCTGAACGCTGACAAGAGCCAGCACTTCCCTGCGGGTGTATGGTGCTAGCTTTGTCACCAAAGCAGAATGATTAGGGACCCACTCTTGGCCAGGAAAGCTGACTCCTCCAGAGCTACCAGGAGAGAAAAATTAGGGTTTGCGTGGAGGTGCTGGAACCAGGGAAGCATCCAACAGGAAGAAACAAAAACCCCAAACAAACAAACAGCGTTAGCAAGATTACTTGGGAGAAATCTCAAGAGTAATTACTTTGTTTTACAGAGGAAAAAGGAAAAATGCACCAATCCTAGATTTCTGAAAAGCCAGAATCTAGTGCACATCTCCCACAGGTGTTGATGAGTCCTCGCGTGCAGCTGCAGGTTGATCGTTGAGGCATTTTTATTATGCTTTAACTGTACACATTTTAAGCCGAGCCTTCTTTAAATTCAATAAATGTGATTTTTAAAAGTGAAAGGTCTTTCATAAAATGAGCTCACGTTAAACCAGGTTCTTAGAGTCATTACAATCACTGTCATAAGGATGAATTAAGAAGGTTGTTCTGGTCTCCAATTTAATAACACTTTTGACTGCCTCGTAAATTGTGTGATATATGGTAATTTGGCAACCAGGATTTGATTGGCTTGCTCCTCCAACCCTTCCTCATAAATTAATGTCATCACGAAAGCAGGCAACTTCTTTCCTACTTGCTCTGGGTCTGTTTAAATAGCTATTAACCCTTTCTTGCCACCAGGACATTAATAATTTTTCAAAAATACTCTGACAATTAAAAGAAACTCAAGAATACCTCTCATTATCAGTGTGACTATAGTTAAAAACATTTAACATGGGAAATACCGATTTTCTTTCCAATCAAAAGATAAGTTTTTGTTATGCCTTCCATAGACTAAGTCCCCTGGAGATTCAAAACTATGTGGAGCCCAACCCCAAGCTCTGCAGGATTTCAATCTGGTTGGAGAGACACATACCTTGCAGGACAAAACTCCATTGATATCCAGGTTTTAATGCATGTGCTAGAATCATCTCTATGGAGCGTTATGAAATGTCAAATGCCTACAGTAAAAACCAAAAACCAAAAACTCCACAACAAACATGTAATTTGTCTTGACAAATCTCCCTAAACCTAATACCATTAACTACTGTAAGAAATGAATACCGTCCCTGAAGGTGTCCCACTTTGCCACACGGCACACAGACCCTACAATTTAATGTCCACTCACTGCATATTAAACACTGTTCCAGGAATTGAGGCGACAACAGCAAAGCAGAAGGAGGCTTTCCCTGCATATAGTGCCTGGTCTAGCAAGAGAGACAGTCAATTGAAGCAGCAATTGAAGCCGTGAGGGATGGGGACAGTGGTACAGGAGGTCTTTGGAGGGCACCTCCTCCAGTCTTTGTGAGGCCCCAGAGGGCTTCTCGGAAGTTCTGTCTAAACTGAGATAGCATAGAGGAGTAGCCAGGCCCAATGTGTATGTGCTAGGGAGGGCACAGGCAGTGTATTCCTGGAGCTAGGGAGAAAACCATGTGGGAATGAGCATTGTGTATCTGAAGAAATGAATGAGATTTAGAATGGCCAAAGTATGAAGGGCAAGGGGAAGGAGTTGTGAGAGATAGGGCTGCGGAGGCATCACGGGGCCACCGAAAGAAGCTGTGGGTAAACCTTTTGTTTAGATTTTGTTCTAAGGGCAATTTCTGGGCAGGGGGAATGCTTTGGATGGGGGCAAACTGGAAACTTGGAGGTCCTTAAGGATGCTGTTAGGGTGATTTTGGTGAGAAATTATGGCCACCAGGACTTGAGAAGTTATTAAATTTGGGAAGCATTGAGGAGGTAGACAAAGTATGATTAGGTCATTGATTGGATATGATGACTGATGGAGAAAAAAAGGTCAGTGGTGACACCTGGCTTGAGCTAAAAGGAGTAGGACAGGGTTCCTTCCCTGAGATGGGGAAGCCCAGGGGAGGGCTGAGTTTACGGGCGAGATTAGGAGTTCTGATCTGGCTGTATTGAGGTTGAAGTGCCTGCGGAATCCCCCAGGGTAGATGTTTGACTAGGCAGCTCTATGTTTGGCTCCAGAACCCAAGAAAGAGCCGGGCTCATTTCAGGAGCAGTGTCTATAAGGTAATCAGTTCACAGAGGCAGTGTGTGACCGGGGCTGTGGAAATAGAACTGTCATGTTAAAAAGAAGGAAGGCTCACGTCCAGGTGTGGGAATCTGGACCAGCTTCCTGGAAATAATATTTTATTTAAGACCCTTAAAAAGGGGTGGCCTTTCTGGGGGCTAGAAGAGAAAAGGTGGGCTATTGCAGACTGGGGGTGCCTGAGCCAAGCAGGGTAGGGAAAATGATTCTGCAGAGAACTAGGACTATTTCCACATGGCTGAGGTTTAACGTCTGTTTGTGGGTGAATACTGCAAAGGCCAGAGTGCCAGCAGGTCACGTCACCCCAGCCCCAGTTCCCTCAGGGGCAGCAGAGGTGGACTTAGGTGGGTGCCTGCCCCGATGGTGACCTACTGCAAGGGAGGCCTCCTGGTAACCTAACGGGGGAAGCCATGGCCTAAAAGCAGCATGTAAGAAAGCCCGCTCCCTTTTTCGGAGATGTTACCACATCCCTCAAGGTGATTTGCTGCCAGCAAACCTTGAGAAATGGCCCGGATAGAGAGGTCACGGCCATGTACGTGCATACAGAAAGAGATCCACGATGAGGCTCTCTCAACACCAAGCGCTGCCCTGGTGGGACTGGCCTCTGTCTGCATAATTCAGCACCGATGATCCACTCTCTCTCTTGAAACAAGGGGTTTTGTTCTGAAGAATAAGGGGTTCCTTGAGGCTCAGTGTGATGCCATTTAATTCCTCTCCTTAATGACTCCAGGGTCAAGCCTGCACCCCACACACACAGAGTAATGATTTAGCTCCTTTTCAAAGTGATCCCTGGCTTTATAATGCTGAAATCAGAATATGCTAGCCTGGGGAAGATGCTTCAGTTAATTCTCAGTGGCTACAATCTGCCGCATAAATCAGAGTAATACTGTAAGCCGGGATGCGCACAGCCACGCATGTGGAGTTCCATTAAGTCTTTTGTTCTCTCTGGGGAATGGAAAAAAGGCTTCTTTACAAGATATAGCAACATCAAATTTTCTGCTATTTTTTAATATTGCACATCTTAAAGTCCTATCCGGGGTTGTTTTGTGAAAAGGGAACTGATGAAATATTTAGAATGGTATCTTGGCACCTTTCCCTGCATACAAAAAATGTAATCTGACCTAATTGTATGTTGCCATGATAACATTAAGAAAATTCCCAGAGGATAACTGGGACCTGCCCAGCTTAATGAAAAGTCCAAGGCTATTATGTGAATACATGACTCCTCTTCATGCTTGCACTGCATGTTTTGCAGGATACGGTGCTTGCAAGAGCGCAGCAGTATCAGTGGTAGCTTGCCTTCACTTAAAGAGCTAATTAACTGCTTATCATGGCTTTCTCACTTGGCAATCAAGAGGCTTATGGAAATCCTTTGGAACCAAGAGTTGAGATTCATGAAACTTCAGTACTTATTGAAGTCAGAACTCTTTAACTCTTTTGATTGTGACTTTTTTTTTCCTGGTGCATCCATAACACTGAAAGCCATCCCAGGCACTGAAACTTGGTGGCTGCATAACAACAAAGTGCCTGGAGGGAAAACATCCAGCAAAAATAGGAATTACCAAGACAAAATTTGTCTGTATTTATATGCAGACACACTTCACTCTTGGCCAGAGAACAGAAGGCTTAGGCAACCGCGTATATGGCAGAGAACTAGACGTGGTAAAAGTTAAATGGAGACAGCAAAATTCAAGAGTGCGGCGGCTTGCTCGGTCGGTAGAGGTGGGGTGTGGCTGCGGACGAGGGGTCGGTCCAGCTCTGGACGAGGGGTCGGTCCCACTTGGGACGAGGGGTCGGTCCGGCAGCAGACGAGGGATCGGTCTCACAAGGGGTTGCGCGGTTCGGCTGACGGGGTCGCCCGGCAAAGCCGGCGACGAAGGGGTCGCCCGGAGAAGTAGGCGACGAACTGGGGACAAGGGAGGCCAGGCCCTTGTCGGGGGCTCTCAGGACTGGAGGGCGCACGGCAGAAGAACTACCGCGGAGACAAGGTAAACACGCAGGTCCACTTTATTGAGGGAGAGGCAACAGTTTTATAGGGGCTGGGGAAGGCTGATTGGTCAAAGCCACGCCCTGTTCTGATTGGTTGCGGGCGAAAGGTCAGTGGGTGGTGCTGGACGGGGGAGGGGTGGTGGTTAGGGATTGGCTGTCGCTGTTGCTGGGGGAAGGGGCAGGATTTAGGGATTGGTGGCTGCTGTTGCTGGGGTGGAGGGCAGACTTGAGTTTCCCGCCCACACCTGGCTGTTGCTGCTGTGGGGGGGGGGGGGGAGGGAAAAGGGCAGACTGGATTTTTCCGCCCACACCTGGCTGTTGCTGCTGTCGGGGGAGGGGAAAAGGGTAGACTGGATTTTTCCGCCCATGCCTGGCTGTTGCTGCTGTCAGGGGGAGGGAAAAGGGAAGACTGGAATTTTCCGCCCTACGCCTGCGCAGGGAGAAGGAAGAAGAAGGGTGCCGCCCCACAAGGCATGGTGTGGCATCATCCAGGAGGAGGGGCAGCCGCGGAAGCATGGCTGCCGAGAAGGGGAGACCTGAGGGCACTCTGCGCCCATGCCGAGCTTCCTTCAGGGGTGGCGGTGGGCCCGACCAATCACCCTATTATGGGGGCAGCAGCTTGGCCTACCGCGGCCGCTCCCCCGCCAGGCCAGCAAACCACGCTTCAGCCCGAGGGGTGACCGCACAAGAGGAGTATTGGGGAAGATGGGAGAGTCATGTGGCTCAGGTCACCAGGGATCAACAAATGAAGAAGAGCCTGAGGACCAGCATCCAGAATGCCAAGAGAAAGAGAGATGGTGGGAGAGATCTGGAGCAAGGGAACAGCCTTGACCACTGATGCTCTGAACCCACTTATGGCACCAAAAACAGGCTGACTGTGTGGCTTCACTTCCTCACCACCCAGGGTGCCCTTTGTTCCCTCCCCTCCTCTCCCAGTGGCTAAACCTTGGGCTTCTATTGGATGGGTGTTAAACTGTAGTGCAAGCAGAGAGGATTCAGTGATCACGTATTGAAGGCTAAGACTCAGGAGTCTCTGAGAAGGAAGATTTATGACAACCAGCCAGGCCTGGTGGACTCCTGTCCAAAAAGCTGAGCCCTGAGTTGGGGTTTTAGATTATTTTTACACCAGAGACACACATGGTGGGGCCAGAAGAGGTCTAGGGGTCAAAAAGACTTTCTTTGTTAGTTTTTTAGGGTTTAGTCATTTGTTTGAATACCAGCTAAGCTTGACTTAGCATATTGCCCACATTCCAGGTAAGCTTGAATTAACATATTGCCTACATTCCAAATAAGCTTGAATTAACATATCTCCTACATTCCAGGTAAGCTTGAATTAACATATTTCCCACATTCTGTCTGGATGTAACTTTGAATACACATTCAGTCTACATCCTTTCTGAATATTTAAAGCCTATAGGGCTTATATTACTTAATTGGCTTTTTAGAAACTAGGCAAACTCGGATACAGAATTAGATTAGTTTGAATTCATGCACAGGCTATATTAAAACATGAAGACTGTTCAACCTATCCTTTCCCCTCCTACCCCAGACACACATTCTCCACTTCTAGTCTCCTTACATGGGCCCACCCATAGCCTTTTGCGCACTGTTTCCTTCTCCTCAAGCCCCTCTCCTTTCTCTTTTTTCTTCTCATTTCTGCCCCTCTAAACTTATCTCTTCTTTAAGGCACAACTGAAATGCCAGCTCCTTCATGAAGCTCTCCTCAAATCTCTGATGGCCTTTCCTGCATCAGAATTCCTTATTCCCTCATCTTGTATGTCCATGTACTTTTGTTATAATTTGTATTAGGATACTTATACTTTCAACTGTGCTGTAGGCGTGTATGTCCATTTCTTTCTAGCTCACTAGATTAAATTGTTCTGCCAGGACAGGATCTGCAAATCTTTCTTAAATCTCTGTTTAAATCTTTAGCATGTAGCTCATAAGTGTGTACTAAATGTGAAATTGAATTTAAGGTGAACACTGACCATCATGGAATGGGGGAATCATTTTGAATTTCCCAGGCACCTGGATTTTTAACATCCACAGGGCGACTTGTGTCCTGTAGCTTAAGGACTGACTGAGACTCCAGCAAGAGCTGAGGACACTGCAGCAGCAGACCCACTGAATTGGGTACACTGTGGTGAATATGTTACAAGCATTTAAGGGGGGTGACATATAAGGGGTGAGAAACTCAGGTACCATCCTGCCAAGGAACAGGTCTGTAGACTCAAGACCAGCTCTGGTACTGGCTGCAACTCATCATCTGAGACTTAGCAGTGGGCGCAGAGCAGTCCATTATGGTGATGTGTAGTGACATATCTGGCCCAAAGTTAATGTTCCTTTTGCTTCTTAAATGTCACAATGTTTATTTTCATGTGAGCTGCCTCTCTGTGGGGCAATCTTTCAACCTCTCCAGGTGGCAGTCACAGAAGTCCTTGCTTAGTATCTCCACAAGTGCTCAGAGGTGAATTGCATTAGATAGAGGAAAAGACAGAACACTCAGTTGGTTTCATGCCACCCAGTTGCTCGGAAGACACACAGTTTACCCAAATCCAGGCTCCCCTTGAGCTGTGGGTCTGCCTGGTTCATTGTCCTTCTTTAGTTGGTTCCATAAGAATGGCACTCTTAAAGCAAGGTGGTGACAGAGCAGACCCAGAAGAAGCTAAGGGAACATGCAGGGCTTGGATATTGATTTGAGAATCTCTAACATGAATGATGAGGGAATCTAGCCCAATAAAGGCAGAGGAAAGTTCAGTTGGGTATGGGGGTCAGGAAGAAGGCAATGGTATAGAGATTGAGGCTGCAAAATTCTAGTTCAAGTTCAAGATTGTAGATCTGTCTAATGATGTTGAAGATGGGTATCATGGGACCTATGGGTAGGTTTTAGGGACTGGGACAAAGGAAACAGTTCTGAAACTGGAATACCTGATAGTTGTTGAAACGAAAAATGAGATGCAAAGCAAGGATGATAAAAGTATTCCAGTGCAGAATTGATCATTGAAGAAGATGGAACTCTGTTTTGGAGGCAGTAGGGGATGGTAGTGTGGTCGCAAAAATAAAGGGGTTAACAAAAGACATGGAAATAAAATTAAAAGTTACAGAATGAACTTGCAGAGTTGTTGGTCTGTTAGAGATACTCACCCTGTTAAATGCAAGTACTACTGAGAAAAAGACATGCTTTTAAAGATGTTGTCAGTCATTTACTTTCATGTAAAAGACTTTCACATGGCTTTCTGACAGTAGGATTGGTTTGGGAATCAAGAAATGAGGGCTGCGAGTGGACACTGAAGCCTGAGGTAGGAAGGGACTGCTAGGGTGGGAAAATAGGCTAGAAAGGACCTGGGCCTAGACCATCACCAGGGTAGGCTTGGAGGGGCGGACAAGGCAGAGTGAATTCAATATATTTGAAGATCATGACTCTAGATGGAAGGGATTGGAAGACAGGAATCTTCCTTTGGTCTCTAGTATTTTGCAGCACTTACACAGGAATAGAGAACTAGTCCCCTGAGACCAGCATGTCACATTGGGAGCCAACAACTACCCATGTGTCCCTCATGGCAGAGGAAGGGCCTTACGGGACAGGCACAACATGAAAGTGAAAGATGATTCATTTTGTTGCTGGTGTTCCACCAGAGTTAGTACTGGGAGTCAGTGCTGTGTCCTGACCAGTGACAGATCCCTTCTTCACTAGTGGGTTGGTGGCAGCAAAGAGAGATTCAGACTGGATCCATCCCTTGGGCACCCTTCTATTTCCAGTTTGGATCATGGCAAATCTCTTGAGCTGCCTGTGGACCCTGGATGAAGAGCCCATTTTTCTCAGCCAACTCCAGCCTGCAGGAAGCTTCAGAGCCCACTATCTGCTGCTGCCACCCCAACCCCAGGCTGTTTTACATGCTTCCCCATCTCAGGTAAAGACTAATTCTAATCTGGGACTTCATTCTGATTTGGGGTCTCCTGTCACTCTCAGAGTTAATGCTTCTCAGTACTTCCCTGTCTAACAAGTCCACTTCTGACTTGTTTTCCTCAAATACTAGTGGGCCTCATTTTAATCGTGATCCTCTTAAACAAGTGACTACCCTGAAATGATATAACTCTCCAGCTCTCTCCTCTGGTTTCATCTTTTGAACCAGCAGCAAGTAAACAAGGAAGAATCTGCAGAAACTCCAGGCTGTGGACCTGAGTTTCTATCTGCCCTCTCTGCTCAGTGAAAGCCCCCCTCCCTTTTTCTCTTCTTTGATCCACTGCTGCTCCACCTTGGCTAATTTTGCTATAGGAAATTCTCTGAGGGTTTATAAAGCAAAATGCTTCCTCAAATTTTAATACTGGCAAGCATTCTTAATGGTGCTGTGGCAGTTTGATATTGTTTATGAATTCCAAAAATAGATACTGGGTTATGTTTGTAAACTGGTCTGCCCTTCCAGGAATATTAGGTTATATTGGATTCAGAGATTATACTTTTACTTGATTGCATAATGATTAAGGCTTTGATTGGGCCATGTTAGTAGGATGTTGTATCCCCGCCCCCTTGGTGGGTGGGGATTCACAGAGAAAATGGAAAGGCACAGCAGTTAGTTGAAGTTTTTGAGCTGGAGCTCAGGAAGTAAGCACACAGAGGAGCAGAGCAGCTGAGCCCAGAGAGAAAAAAGCCCTGGGAAGAGAGGAACACAGGAAGCCTGAACTCTTGGCAGATGTTGGTAGCCTTCTTGCTCCAACATGCATCAACAAACTTTGGTGATGGAAGTAACTTATGCTTTATGGCATGGCAACTGCAAGCTTCTACCCCAAATAAATACCCTTTATAAAATTCAAGAGATTTCTGTAATTTGCATCAACACCCCTTTTGGCTGACTAATACAGGCACCTTCATTAGTTCAAGAGTGTTTGGCAGGACATTAAAAAAATAAATCCATTTCTCTTTTCTACCATAACACCAGTGTTTTCTCCCTTTTTCTGAACTTTCTTTCCACAGAGGGGCAGAGAGGAGAGTGAAGCAAATATCAGCATAGGCAAAGTGAAATTTCCAAAGGATTTGAATTCAGGGTAAGATCTAATTTCTCCTCCAGGCCTCATTTTGCAATGGACCCCTTTTTAGTAACCTTTAGTAAGACACTGAGAAACTAGGTACCTTTGGAGAGGCAAATGGTGCCCTAGTGCATTCCTGGAAGGCAATGGTGAAAAATAAGCAGTGCTTGCTGGTGGCAGATACAAATCTTTCATTTCTATCCATCACCTGAAATTGGACATGAATGTGAATGCTGGGTATCAGAAACAGCAAATCTGCATGCCTTGAGTGACAAGTAATAGCAATAATTATAGTATCTAATAGCATTACTATGTGCTCTATTTATATAATGCTCCTCCAGCAATTCCATGAAGTAGATATAATTTACCTCATTTTCCAGATGAAGAAACAGGCTCATGGGGACTAAGTATTTTTGCAAGGTTGCACAGCTGCAGAGTGAGCCATCCTTTGGCAGAGTCCACAGCTCTGATCACCAGTGTACCTTCCTTCCCATAACAGCAACTGTCTCATCATTGGTGTTCTTTATTTTATTTTATGTAGAAGGTACTTGAAATTGAACCCAGAACCTCATATATGGGAAGCAGGTGCTCAATCACTTGAGCTATGTCTGCTTCTCTCATAGTTGATGTTCTTGAACCAGCAATCCAACCCACCAGCCAGACACTCCTCAACAATAGCTCAGTCTCTTCATGGGCCATTTATGGGTTCCTCTTTGCAAGAGCAGAGTACTTTTGGTCCCAAACATTTGTGTCCTTTAATAGGTCTTGGTTCTGAAAAATTTTGATATCATCACCAGTCTGTCTATAAATTTAACTTGAGGTCTGAGTACAGGCTAGAAGGAAAGTTAGCTTCCTAGGAGTTTAGCCATGGAGTAAAAAATTCTTTGACCCATGTGGAGCTGGCCCATGCGCAGTGCTGATGTGCACAAGGAGTGCCGTGCCACGCAGGGGTGTCCCCCATGTAGGGGAGCCCCATGCACAAGGAGTGCACCCAGTAAGGAGAGCCGCCCAGTGCGAAGGAAAGTGCAGCCTGCCTAAGAATGGCGCCGCACACATGGAGAGCTGACACAACAAGATGACGTAACAAAAAGAGACACACATTCCCGTGTTGCTGACAACAACAGAAGCGGGCAAAGAAACGAGACGCAGCAAATAGACACAGAGAATAGACAACTGGGGTGGGGGGAGGGGAGATAAATAAATAAATAAATAAATAAATAAATAAAATCTTAAAAAAAAAAAAGATATACCTCTGAACAAACGACCTCTTGGGGAAATGTCAAAAATTATTGGTAGTTTGGGATTGCCAACCTAACAAAGTTGGAACTCAGTTTGAAGCTTATTTGGAAGGTAGCAGAGTGTGGGCAAAAGGAAACTTCTTTATTGTGAAACAGATCCACATGTGAATCTTGGATCCATCACTGACAAGTTGCACAGAGGTAGGCATATCACTGAATTCCTCTGTATCTCAGTTTCCTTATCTGTCAAATGATGATAATAATGGCTCCCTTTCAAGGTGATGCTGAGGATTAAATAAGATTACCTGCAATATAATTGGCACATATAAAGCTTCAATGTTCATACCTTTTACTTTTGTTTCCGTTCTGTGATGGTTAACAATATGTGTCATATTGACTTGTTTATGGTAGCCAGGTGTTTGGTCAATCAGCACTGACCTGATTGTTACTGTGAAGATATTTCATGGCTTTAAACCACTAGTCAGTTGATTGCATCTGTGACTGACTGCATCTACAATGAACAAAGGAGATTGCCTTTAGCAACGAGAGAAATATCATCCAGTTAGTTGAAGGCCTTAAAGGGAGAACGGATAATTTCAACAGTTAGAAAGCAGAATTTCTATCTTTACCTCAGCCAGCTTCTCCTCAGGAATTCATTAAAACCTTCATTAGAGTTCCCAGCTTGCTGTGTGTCCTATGAAATTTGGACTTGCCCATCCCCACAGTCACATAAGCCAATTGCTATAATAAATAAATCTCATAATTATATTACTTTACTTATAATAAGGCCAATTATATCTAGCTATGTATCTAGCTATAGAAAACCTTAATACAAACTTTGGTACCAAGAGTATTATTTTGAAAAACAGAAAATTAAGGATGAGATTTCTGAGTTGGTTCTAGGGCTTTTGGAAATTGTTCTGTAATCTGATTAGATTCAAAAGCACTAATGACTATTTCCAATGATCAATATACTTATAGCCCATGGCATGAACTGGCCATAGAGATACACAAAATATTACCATTGTATATTGCTACTCAAATGCTTATGAGAAGTAAGGCTCTGGGTGAGTGTATTTCATGCCCAAATAGAGTTTTGTGGGGTTAAAATGTATAATGATGTTGGCTGGTTGCTTTAAATATGCCAGATATAGTGCAAAAGAAAGGGAAGAGCATGAGTCTTCAAATTCACAGCTCAAGTGCCACATGAAGGACATGAAAGCTTCAATGTATGCCATAAGAGAAACTCTTGTTGCTTATCACTACAGACTTGAGATTTCTGAAAAACAGACCCAGAGTCTCATTGTGCAAGTGGCTGAATTACAGAGTAAATTGAATCCCCAAACTTGCAGGGTGTCTTTCCATTGTTTGGGAAGGAATGGAGTCCTGAAAATTTGAATGGGATGTACGGGTTGATAATGACAGTGTGGACACTAACGTCTAGGTTCTGCTGAATCCTTTTTGCCAGATAAGACTTAATAGTCTGCCCTGAGGAATCACTCATTCAGCCTGTACCTGAAGATATTAACCCTGCTGTGTCTAATAAACCTGTAACCACCTCCCCTGAGGAAAGAGCCTTCCCACCTCCCTCTAAAGAGATTAAACCTGTTTCATCAGATTAATCTGTAATGGAATACCCTGAGCTAGGTGGCTTGCAAGACACAATTAATTCTTTTCATCACCCACTCCTACCACCCCTTTTTCCTTCCAGACCTATAACTAGAATAAAGTCCCAATAGGCCTTGAAAGGTGAGGTACAAAATATGACCCATCAGGAGGTATGGTACATTCCAGAAGAATTGCCTGATTTTTCTAATTTACATAAACAGAAATGGAGGGGAGATATGTGTGGGGATGAATTTAAGGGTGTGGGACAATGATGGAAGGAACACAAAGTTTGACCAGACTGAATTTATTGATACGGACCACTAAGCAGAGATTTTGGATTCAGTGTTGTATTTAGAAGCATTAGAAAGGGCTCTATCCATTTGTTCAGGTGGTTGGCTAAAGCATGGACCAAAGGTAGCCTACATTGTTTGAAGTGGAAATACCTGAATAGCCCTGGTGTGACTGTAGGTGAGGATATCTAAAGGCTTAGAGAGACTGGAATGTTAGAGTGGCTTTATCACATAATACCTGCTTACTTCCCCCCCACCCCCTGAATGTCCAAAGGACATACCTTTCACTAGGACTGTGAGAACTAAATTTGTGAGGAGCTCCATCATACCTGAAGAGCTCTGTGGTCACTTTTCTCTATAGGTCAGATATTACTATAGGAACTACTGCCACTGAATATGGATCCTTAAACACCATTGGGATGATCAGATCCCAGGATGGCAGAGCCAAGTGGCAGCACTTAATTACCTAAGAGAAGGTGGACCTGGCTACCATATTGAACAGCAAGCAGTAATCAGAATCAGAATACTCTAATTCACAGAAACCTTTGGCATTGGCTAGTTAATCATGGGGTACTTAGAAGAAAATAGATTTACAGTTGTAGCAATTTATTATTATTGATGAATTCCAAAAAGAAATATTGGATTATGCTTGTAATCTGATCTGTACCTGGGCATGTTTGAGTTATGATTAAGGCATTGAGTTCCACCCCTTGGTGAGTGGGGACACACAGATAAAAGGCATGGCAAAGAACAGCATTGAGGGCTTTTCTGATGTTGGAGTTTTGATGTTGGAGTTTGATGCTGGAGCCCTGGAAAGTAAGCTTACAGAGGAAACAGAAGCCTGAGGAAGGCAGAAACCCTGAGCCCAGGAAAGAGAAGCCAGGAACAGGAAGAAAGGAACATTGAACCCAGAGAAAAACAAGCCCAGGAATGTTAAGAACCCAGGAAGCCTGAACCCCCACAGATGTCAACAGCCATCTTGCTCCAAATAGACTTTGGTGAAGGAAGTAACTTATGCTTTATGGCCTGGTATCTGTAAGCTCCTACCCCAAATAAATTCCCTTTATAAAAACCAACCAATTTCTGTTATTTTGCATCAGCACCCCTTTGGCTGACTAATACAACAGTCTACTAAGTTCTTACTTGATCTTTATAAGCAGAAGAGTTCTAGGTAAAGTGAACAAGAGTCTAACATGAATTATAAAAAGGCAGAGTCATGGTCCCTTAATCAATTTCCAGATTTGAGACAGTTTATTGACCCAGAATTCCTTGAATGAAGGGAAGACCATGTCCCTTTGGGGAAGGAAGGACTTGCTATACTCCCAGCCTTCCCCAAAGAAACCTGCAGCCTTTTATCAGAGTGATTGTGCATTAAATGGTCAGGGATTATTAGACATTGGCTCAGAAGTAATTAATTCCAGGAGACACAGAACATCACTGTGGTCCACAAGTCAGTGTAAGAGCTTATGAAGATCAGGTTATCAATGGACTTTTAGCTCAGTTCCATCTCACAGTGGGTCCAGTGAGTCCTCAGACCATTCTGTGGTCATTCCCCAGTTCCAGAATGTGTGATTGCAATAGACACACTTAGCAACTGGCAGAATCCCCACACTGGTTCCCTGACTTGTGGAAGGAGGGCTATTATGGTAAGAATGGCTACGTGGAAGCCACTGGAGCTGCCTCTACCTAGCAAAATAGGAACTCAAAGGCAATATCAGAGGGAGGAGGGTACATGGAAATCCCTCACACTTTTGATGCAATCCAAAACCTCTTTAAAAATTAAGTTTATTATATTTTTTAAAAAAGATGAAATTACATTAGTGGTTTGTAGGGCTATGGAAGGAATGCTAAGAGGTATGGACTTTTTCTTTTTGGAGTAATGAAATTATTCAAAATTTTTGTGGTGATGAAAGCACAACATTGTGATTATACTAAAAGCCATTGATTATAAACTTTGGATAGATTGTATGGTGTGTGAATATATCTTAATAAATCTGCTTAATAAATCAATAAACAAATAAATAAATAAATAATTGTGCAAGAATAGCAAGAAATAGCAGCTATGTACAGCAGGAGAAACAGAGATTGAGAGGTGAAGAATTTTCTTTGTCTGTTTTTTGTTTTTTATTATTATTGAAATAACGAAAATGCTTAATAACGATTGATGTGATGAATGCATAACTATGTGATTATACCAAATACCACTGATTGTATGCCTTGGATGAATTGTATGCTTTATTAATATGTATCAGTAAAATGATTTGTCTAAAATAATTTTTAAAAAATTTTGAAAAAGCAATATCACATTCCTGGAGGGATTGAAGAGATTAGTTCTATCTATAGGGACCTGAAGGATGCAGGGGTGCAGATTCCCACCACTTACCTCTTCAATTTTCCTATCTGGCCTGTGAAGAAAACATAATCTTAGAGGATGACACTGGTAAGAGAAATTCTCCCATTGGGCAGAAGTTCAAGCAGTACACCTGGTTGTTCATTTCGCTTGGAAGGAGAAATTGCTGGAGGTGCATTTTGTATACTGATTTGTGGCCTGTGGCCAGTAGTTTCACTGGATGATCAGGGACTTTGAAGGATCATGATTGGAAAATTGCTGACGAAGAGGTCTGGGGAAGAGGTATTTGGAGAGACTATTCTGAATGGGTCAAAAATATGATATTTGTGTCCTGTGTGAATGCTCACCAGAGGGTGGACTCAACAGAGGAGGGTTTTGGTAATGAAGTAGATAGGATGACCTGTTCTGTGGACACCAATCAGTCTCTTTACCCAGCCGCTGCTGCATTGGTCAGTGGACTCATGTGGCCATGGTGGTATGAATGGATGTTCTGCTTGGACTTAGAAATGTGGGCTTTCACTCACCAACTCCAACCTGGTTACAGTCACTGTTGAATGCTCAATCTGCCAGCAGCAAAGACCAACACTCAGTCCTGATATGGCAACACTCCCCAAAGTGACCAGCCTGCTACCTAGTGGCAGTTTGATTACACTGAACCACTTACATTATGGAAGGGATCGCATTTTGCTCTTCCTAGAATAGACACTCCAGATTTGGATTTCTCTTATCTGAATTAATGCTTTTGCCAAAGCTACATTGGTAGACTTAAAGAATACCCATTATCATGGTACTACACACAGCATTGCTTCTGATCAAGGAACCCACTTCATTTCAAATGAAGTATGAGAATGGGCACATGGCTCATGAAATTCACTGCCCTTACCATGTTCCCTATCATCCTGAAGCACCTTGATTGACAGAATGGTGAAATGACCTTTAGAAGTCTCAATTACTACACCAAATAGATGGCAATATCTTGCAGGGCTGGGGCAGTGTTTTTCAGGAGACTATATATGCTCTAAATCAGTGACAAGTATATGGTGCTGTTTCTCCTATAGCCAGGATTCACTGGTCAAGCCACTGGGAGTGGCACCATTTACTGTTATCCCTAGTGAGCCCCTGAAAAACTTTTGCTTCCTGAACCTTGACCTTAAGCTCTGCTGGTCTCCAGACCTTAATTCCAAAAAGAGGAGAGCTTCCACCAGGAGACACAACAATGATTTCGTTGAACTGGAAGTTAAGACTGCTACCAGGCCACGTTGGGCTCCTCATGCCTCTGCATCAACAAGAAAAAAAAGGAATTATGAACTGACTCTGGTGATTGATCCTGATTACCAAGGGGAAAGAGGACTGCGGCTTTACAATGGAGGTGAAGAGTTTGCCTGGAATACAGAAGATCCCTTAGGGCATCGCTTAGTACTATCATGCCTTGTGATTAAAGTCCATGGAAAACTGCAACAATCCAATTGGGGCAGGACTACTAATGGCCCACAACTTTCAGGGATGAAGGTTTGGGTCACCTCTCCAGGCAAAGTACTAAGATCAACTGAGGTTTGCTAAGGTTAAAGGGAATATGGAATGGGTAGTGGAAGAAGATAGTTATAAATGTGAGCTCTGTCCATGTGGCCAGTTACAGAAATGAGGGCTATGATTTATTTCATCCTTGTTTTGTTATTAATGTTTGTATATATGTATTAAACAAATACCCTTGTTTTCTTCCCTTATCATATTACCTATGTTATATTGATTTTAAGCCATAGTATTTAAGTCACAGGTTATCAAGTTTAAGAGTGAATATTACCCTAGGACTTGCATCCACTCTGGACAAAGGATTAGTTTGTTTCCAGTTGTATGCAAGACAGTTGAATTATGTTGGGAAAAAGTATGATAGCTACTATTTTTATTTAGAGATTAAGTGTGGTTTTGGTATAGTGGTACCAGGTTGAAGGGGTAGAATGTGATAGTTAATTCTATATGTCAACGTGACTAAGATATGATGTCCAGCTATTTGGGCAAACAAGCACTGGCCTTGTTATTGGGAGGGTATTTTGTAGGATTTAATCATTAGTCAGGTGATTGCATCTATGGTTGATTGCATCTACAATAAAAAAGGAATTTGCCTTCAGCAATAAGAGAAGTCTTATTCAATGAGTTGAAGTCCTGAGGACTTTGACAATCAGAAAGAATTTCACTCTACTTTAGCCAACCAACTTCTCCTGGGGAATTTATTGAACCTTTCATCAGAGTCCCCAACTTGCAGTCTGCCTTATTGGATTTGCCAATCCCCATGGTCATGTGAGAAAATTCCTACAAATAAATCTCATAATATTTACATATCCTATCAGTCCTGTTGCCCTGGAGAACCCTGCCTAAAACACCTTCGTACTACTTGTTTGCTTGATTGGCAGCACTTCGGAAGATTTCTTAGCCAAGGATCAGTTGACATTCTTGCCACATCTTCAAATCTGAACTACTCTTTATATTCTGTCACAGGTCACATTTTAACTGGATTGAGAAATTTAAACTCTTTGAAGATTTTGTAAATTCCTATCTTTTCCTCCCAAACAAAGAACTGGCTGAACAAATCACAGTTAGTTTCTTTGATTCCTGTCTTCTCAGGCTAGATGTCTTAGAACCCTATAGCTCTCCCCTCCACCTCCGGCCTAATGTCTAATTGGTAACTAAACCTAGATGCTTCTCCACACTGTCCCTCCTCTCTGGGTGCACGGCTACACTCTAATTTAAGACTGTATCGCAGCTTATCTGGACTCCTGGAATATCCTCCAAAGTTGCTGCCGTGTGTCATTTTCACTTTTCCCAAATCCCATTCATCATCATGTATACCTTTATTAGCTTTGGCCATGTTTTTCTCCTATTAAAAAATGTCAGTGTTTTCTGTTACTCCAGAGTAAAGTCCCAACTCCTCAGACTCACACTTAGGACCCTCAGACTCCCTCTCCAGTCTTGAAAATGCTCCCACATCACATCTCTTCTTCCCTCTTCCTGTCCTCAGCAACTACCATGGCCACTTTCTCCACATCAATGCTACAGTTCCTTCCATTACTAGTCACAATTGTTCCGTAGTAGAATATAGTAAATCCGCTCTAATCCATATTTTATTCCTCCATCCTGTGGACCCTGGGATGGTGATGTACACTCCACCTCTATATTGAGAGGGGACTTAGATTCCCCCTCTTATTTGTCTTTTCCATTTTTTCCTTTTATTCAAGGTCAAAAAGAGCTTTTTAACACATGATCCTACATGTCGGTTGAGATATTCGGCTGGTTTGACTTGACCCTTTTATTCAAGGTCTCTTTCTAGTTGCATCACCAGTTAGTGATTGGTAGTAATCCCTTGACACCAGGGAGGCTTATCCCCAGGAGTCATGTCCTATGCTGGGGGAAAGGTAATGCATTTACATGCTGAGTTTGGCTTAGAGAGTGGCCACATTTGAGTAACATGAAGGATCTCAGGAGGTAATTCTTAGGCACCCTGCTGCTCTAGGCCGAGTTCATATTTCAGGGAAAAAGGTTCGTAAGCATAGTCATCAGTATCAAGGGCTCATTGTTGGACCATCCTTCTTCATTGGTCTTTGCTGTTGCACTTGGGGAATTGTTGCTGTTCCATTGGGGAATGTGATAGAGCTCCCCTGGGTAGGAACTCAGCACTCCCTCAGTTGTCATTTGTAACTATAACTACTATGAAAATACCCAACATATATCCAAACATTTATATGTACCCTATATACATGCCCTGGGAAACTCCCTCCCAGCCATGTGTCCCCATCAATAACACCCCACACCAGTGTTACCTTTTAGTTATTATTTCTTACTTAATTGCTTTGTGCTCAGAAAACTGGACAGCATGATACCAAACCCTTTGAAATTGTTGAGACTTTTTTTATGGCCCTATGTATTGTTGATTGTGCTTGAAAAGAACTTGCAGCCCTAATTGTTGGGTGAAATGTTCTCCAAATGTCCATTATAGTGTTAATAGTACGGTTTCAGTCTGTCTTCTTAATGATTTTTTCCTTCCTGCTAGGTCTAATAGTTCTGAAAAACTTCCATTTCCAGGGTAGTTTGCCTATTTCTTTCTATAGTAGTATCAATGTTTGCCTTAAATATTTTCAGGATGTGTTATTTGGTACATACACATTAAGAATGTTTATGACCTTTTGATAAATTGAAACTTTTAATTATGTATAGTGACCCTCTTGTTTTCATTCTCTAGTTATGATTTCTCTGAGAGTCAGTTTTGTCTAATAGTGATATAGCTTTCTTTGTTTAGTATTTACCTTGCATAGCTTTCTGTTCTTTTTCTTTCAATATTTGTGTATCCTCTTTTCTTAGATGTATCTCATACAAACATAAATCTAAATTTATTTTATTATTCTAAGTCTTTTTTTATTTGCCTAGAACATTTTCTGTATCAATATTTGTCATAATTACTGATATTCCCACATGCATGTATTCATATCTGTTTTCTTATTTGGTGCTTTCTCTTTATAGCATTTTATTCTATATATTTCATCTGTCCTGGGTTTCTTTCTCCTCATCTTATTTTTGAGTGATTTTTTTATTTTCTTATACCTTTTTTCCTCTTAGTTTAGAAATTTAAAAATCCATTTTTCTTCTTTTAGTGATTTAAAAATTTTGAGATACATACATAACATATTTTCTGAAGTTAATTGATATCTTGATCTTTATCCTTAGATGATAAATCATTCTTCCTGTCTTTATTTTTTAAACTGTTTTACTGACATATAATTCACATGCCATACCATTTACCCATTGAAAGTATTCTATTCTGAACATTTAATATGAATGGAGTGATTTAATATGTGGTCTTTTGTTACTAGTTTCCTTACTTAGTTTTTAAGTTTCATCTTGTAATGCATATCAGCATTTCATGCTTTTTATGGCCAAATGATATAATGTTGTATTAATATATCACATTTTATTTTTCTATTGATCTGTTGATGGAACATTTGGTTGTTTTCACCACTTTGCTTGATGAATTATGTGGATTTGAACAGTCACGTACAAGTTTTTGAGTGGACATATATTTTCATTTCTCTTGGGTATATATGTAGAGGTGGAATTCCTAGGTCATATGATAACTCTATGTTTAACTTTTAAAGGAAGTGCCAAACAGTTGTACCAAGTAACTGCACAATTTTAAATTGCCACCAATAGTTTGTGAGTGTTCGTTTTTACTACATCTTCATCAACACTTGTTATTAACTTACTTATAAATTATAGTCATCCTAGTAAAGATGAAGAGGTAGCTTGTGATTTTGATTTGTGTTTCCTTGATGACTAATGATGTTAAGCATCTTATCATGGCTTATTGACCATTTGTATATGTTCCTTCGAGAAATATTTATCTGGGGACTTTGCCCCTTTATTAATTGGCTTATATGCTTTTTCAATTATTTGGGTTGTAAGAATTCATCTATTTTACATACAAGTACCTTATCATATGATTTGCAATTATCCATTAGATAATTGTAGGTTGTCTTTAATTTTCTTGATAGTGACCATTGAAGCATAAATTGTTTTGATTGATTTTGATGAAGTCTAGTTTTACTTTTTTGTTTTTTGCTTATACTTTTGGAATTATTTATAAGAATCTATTTCCAGGAGGTAACTCTTAGGCACCCTGCAGGTCTAGGCCTAGTCGAAATTTCAAGCACACAGTCTCATAAGCATGGTCATCAATATCAAGGGCCCATCATTGGACCATCCTTCTTCACTGGTCTTTGCCCTTGCACTAGGGGGATTGTTGCTGTTCATTGGGGAATGTGACAGAGCTCCCCTGGCTAGGAACTCAGCACCCCTTCAGTTGTCATTTGGAACACTACCTACTATGATGATACCCAATGAATATACAAACATTTTTATATACCCTATATACGTGCCCTGGAGAACTCATTCCCAACCATGTGTCCCCTGTCAATGACACCCCACACCAGTGTTCCTCCCCTGCCATAGTTGAACCCATTTCTAATCCAAAACTTCTTAAAAAATGGAGCCTAATATATTGTCAAATTCAGTTAGTAGAAAAATGAAATAGTAATGATAGGCTTAAAGATTAGAAATAGAATACACACTAATTTAGAAAAACTAAAATAAAGTAAAAAGTAAATTGGGCTATTAAAAATGAAAAATGTCATAAAACTTTGTTTTTGACATTTTGCCTTTCATCACTGTGATGGGTGTGGCTCTGTATGAACACTGGCAAGGCAGTCTCTTCCATTCCTTCCTCAGTGTTTCCATCCTTTTTTTTTTTTTTAAGTTTTAATTTTGTCTTCAAAAAAGTTTTAGATCACAGTAAAGTCACATATATAATATAGGGGACTCCTATATACCCAACATCAAACTCTATCACCCCTCCATGTTACTCAAATGTGGCCACTCTCTAAGTCAAACTCAACATGTAAATACATTATCTTCACCCCAGTGTGGGACATGACTCCCAGGAATGAGTCTCCCTGGTGCTGAGGGATTACTACCAATCACCAGCTAGTGATGCAACTAGAAAAAGACCTTGAATTAAAGGGGAAATGGTAAAGACAAATGAGTTTATATAGCTAAGAGACTTCAAAATGAGTAGGGAGGTCATCAGAGGAGGCACACTTATGCACATCTCAGCAGGATTCCAGAGACAGCCAAAGTAAATGCAAACCCAGGTACTGGTGCTCCTGAGGGCTACAGAGACACACAGGTTCTACAATCATGGCAGATGGCTCTGGAGTTCAGTGCCTTGCCAACGGGCCCTACTTTGGAATTTGTGCTCCTGAGTATAATGGAGGTGGGCTCAGATGTGACCTTTCTACACATGTCTCTTCTGTCACCTTTACTGAACCTGTGGTTGATGCTGGGGGTGGTGTATGCTCAGGAGACTTGAATCACTGGACTGTCCATATGCCAGCTGGGCCCTAAACCTCAGCAGAGTTGTATCATTTAGTCTCCAGTTTGTTGGATTTACCCAGGTCCGCTAACAGGGAGGTGAAAATTGTCAACCACCACACCAAGGAACCAAGAGTGTCTACAATTGCAAGCAGGAGAATTGCATACATCATCCATGTGGAATCTAAGGCTCCCCTTGATATAGAGGTGGAGTGGACATCACCATCCCAGGGTCCACAGGCTGGAGGAATAAAATGTGGATTAGAGTGGACTTACTGGTATTCTACTATAGAAATATTGTGACTCTAGCAATGGAAGAAATTATATCATTGATGTCAAGACAGTGGCTATGGGAGTTTCTGCAGGCAGGGAGATGGAAGAAGAGGTATGATGTGGGGGCATTTTTGGGACTTGGATTTGTCCTGAATGATATGGCAGGGACAGTTGCTGGACATTATATATCCTGCCATAACCCACTGAATGGACTGGGGGAGAGTGTAGACTACAGTGTAAACTATAATCCATGCGGTGTAGCAGTGCTCCAAAATGTATTCACCAAATGCAATGAATATGCCACAATCATGAAAGAGGTTGTTGATGTGGGAGGAGTAGGGGTGGGTGGGGTGTGGGGTATAAAGGAACCTCTTATATTTTTTTAACACTTTTTTTGTGATATATGTATCTTTAAAAAAAGACAATTAAATAAAAAATTTAAAAATTAAATAAAGGATCTATTTCCAAATCACAGATATTTCCATTTATGTTTTATTCTAGGAGTTTTGTATTTTAAGCTCTCATGTTTAGATCTTTGATAAAATTTGAGTTAATTTTTGTGTATAGTGTGAGGTTGAGGTTTAGATAAAACTTTATTCTTTTGCATGTGGATATCAATTGGTTGAAAAGACTGTTCCCATTGAATGGTCTTGGCACCTTTGTTGAAAATCAATTTTTCAATAGATATTTATGGACACCCATTCTATTCCATTGGTCTATATTTCTATCCTTTTGACAGTAATATACTGCCATAATTTCTGTTGCTTTGTGTTAAGTTTTGAAATGTGGAAGTGTTGATCCTTAACTTTGATCTTTTTAAAGATTGTCTTGGCTGTTCTTTGTCCTTTGAATTTCCATGTGAATTTAAGGTAAGCTTGTCACTTTCTCCACAGAATCCTTCTGGGATAGGTATTGAGTTGAAACTGTAAATCAATATGGCAAGTATTGTCATCTTAAATATATTAAGTCTTCCAATCCATGAACATGAGATATCGTTCCATTCGTTTGCCTCCTGTTTAATTTCTTTCAACAATGTTTTGAGTCGTGGTAGAATGCAGACATGTTCAAGACCTAATCCTGGTTCTACAGCTGTGAACTTATTTGTAGATAAGACCTTTGAAGATATTAATCCCAAACTGAATCAAGGTGAGACTTAATCCATTATGATTGGATACCTTACAAACAGATTAGCAGAGGAAATTGCACACAGAAGTAGTATAAGCCATAGGAGGAATCAGGAAAAGACAGATTACCATGTGACAAAGGCAATGATTCACTGCCAGCCAGTCACAGCCCGAATGCTACACACTTCAGAGAAGGCATAGCCTAATGCCACTTTGATTTTGGACTTTTAGGATCCAAAACTGTAAGCCAATACATTTCTGTTAAGCAAACAAATTTGTGGTATTTTCAATAGCAGCCCTGGCAAGCTAAGACAGAGTTTTGTACTTCCATTGTCAAATTAATTCCTAAGTATTTTATTCTTTTTTAATGCTATGGTAAATTGAATTGTTTCCTTAATTTCATTTTTTGTATTGTTAATTGAAAGCTGTATATAAATAGTTGTTTTTGTATATTGATCTTGTATCTTGCAACCTAGCTCATCTCATTTATTAGTTTTAACTGTTTTCTTTGTGGATTCCTTAGAATTTTCTGTATCTAATATCATGTCAACTGCAAATAAAGATAGTTTTAACTCTTGCTTTCAAATCTGGGTGTCATTTATTTTATTTTCTCGACTATCTGACCTGTCGCCATCCTCTTTTTGTCATTTATTTTAATTCTTTTTAAACTTCATGTTGCATTATTGTTAGTGTTTTATTTTAAGTATTCGTTTACATTAGTTCACATATTATTTACTGTTTTGCTTATTAATCCATCATGCATCTTGGCCTTTTCAGTTGGAAATGCTTTTTTTCTGCCTCAGTTACCTCTCTTAAAATCCTTCAGTAACTATCCATTGATTGCAAATTCAGTTTTATTTTGTCTGAAATATTATTATTTTGCCATCATTTATAAGAGTATACTAACTTAGTATTCTAGTTTGGCAATTATTTTCACTTAGTACATTGAAGATATGTTCCACCTATTTCGAGCTTTCATTAAATCCATTGAGAGGTTAGTTGTCAGTCTATTTGTTACTTCTTTTAAATTAATCTATCTTTTTTCCCCTGGTTGCTTTTGATACTATTTCTCATCATTAATGTTCTGCAACTTTACTATGATGTGTCTAGTTTCTATATCTTTTTGGTTTTTTTTTTTTTTTTTTTTAGATTTATTTATTTATTTAATTTCCCCCCCCCCCCCCGGTTGTCTGTTCTTGGTGTCTATTTGTTGCGTCTTGTTTCTTTGTCCGCTTCTGTTGTCGTCAGCGGCACGGGAAGTGTGGGCGGCGCCATTCCTGGGCAGGCTGCACTTTCTTTTCACGCTGGGCGGCTTTCCTCATGGGCACACTCCTTGCGCGTGGGGCTTCCCCACGCGGGGGACACCCTTGCATGGCACGGCACTCCTTGCGCGCATCAGTGCTGCGCATGGCCAGCTCCACACGGGTCAAGGAGGCCCGGGGTTTGAACCGCGGACCTCCCATATGGTAGACGGACGCCCTAACCACTGGGCCAAAGTCCGTTTCCCTTGGTTTTGTTTTATTCAGATTAATATTTCATGAATGTGATGGTTAAGTTCATGTGTCCACTTGGCTAGATTATGGTATCCAGATGTTTGGTTAAGCAAGCACTGACCTGATTGTTAATGTGAAGATATTTTGTAGATTTAAATCATTAGTTGATGTATCTATGGTGGATTACATCTACAATCAACAAAGGAGATTGTCTTAGCAATGAAAGAATTCTCATATAATTAGTTGAAGGCCTTAAAGGGAGATCTGATGATTGCAACTGTCAAAAAGAAGACTCTCCCTTTGTACTTTAGCCAGCCACCTTCTCCTGAGTAAGTCATTTATCAAAACTCTCACCAGAGTTCCCAACTTGAAGCCTGCCATATCGAATTTGGACTTGCCAATTTCTATGATAAATCTCATCACACTTACACATATATATATATTCTGCCAGTTTTGTTTCCCTGGAGAACACTGACAAATACATGGAATTTGTGGACTGGCATCTTATCATTTCTGGAAAGTTACTGTCATTGTGTTTCCAACTATTTCTTGTGTCCAATTCTCTTTCTCCTGTATTTCTGGTACACCAGTTAAACACATACTGAGACTTCTCATTCTTTCATGCATGTTTCTTAACCTCTGTTTTATATATTAAATATTCCTATCTATGTAGCACTGTGTATAGTTTTTCTCACTTTCATGTTCTAATTCATTAATTCTCTCTTCAGGTATATTTAATCTGCTTTTAAACCTATTAAATTTCTAATTTTGATTGTTTTTATTATCTCAGCATTGTATAGCTTGTTTTCAAAATATTTTTGCTCCTTATTGATATTTTCAAACCTTTTCCATTGCTTATCAAAAGAAAGAAATTCTTGGAAATTTATCAGAGTAAAGAAATTCTTTTAGGTCTGAGATGAAAGTAGATTCCTGCAGAAAGATATTTGCTTGCTTTTTTCTGGGGCTTGTTAATACTATATGATTGGGAAACCTTAAGCCATGCTCTCAGCCTGTAGTTATCTGACTAGCACAAGTATTAATAGTATTAATTTAACCTCCAAGCTCACATGAGGGCAAACTTGTTGACATGAATTACCAGAAAGAGAATTCTCTTTTAGTCCCATATTCATGACTAAGTTTTGTGATAGACAATTTTCCTTGCAGTCCCACCATGGAAGAGCAGGTTTATAGCCAATTTCTCCTTACACTGAAGTGGCAATTCTTTGGAAACCCCATTATATGGTTGTTTTCCTATTGGCTTACCAACATTGGATGGCTTTGGAATTAAACAAAAAATTTTCTTAGACTACAAGGCCAAAATCCTGATAATTAATATTTATAGATTTGGTAAATGATTTCAAAACTAAAGTTGGTCTCAGGAATCATTTTATATCTGAAGGTCCTTATTCACTTACTCTATTCTCTGGTTTAAAATTATGTGGTTCGAAATTATGTACTATTGTAATGATCCACACTAAATCAAGAAATTGAATGAATTATTATCAGTCTTTGTAGTAGACAGTTCAATCTAGGTGTCATATTGCTGGAGGAATTAACCAACTAAAGGTTCCTTTCTATTCATTGGACCCTCCCCATCCATCCTTCACTACAGATCAAACCTTCTGCACTGGGAAGTGGTTTTAATCTGTGAGCTTATTGAGGGTGCACGCTCCTCAAATTGCTTCTTCCCTATTTTTAGGTTCCATTCATTTATCTCTTGACACAGATGGCTTTGTATTTGGTTACATCTCACTATGACAGGAAGCTCGGCGGCGGGGGGAATGGATGGCTCCTGATGTTTCAGTCGTTAGAAAAGCAGTGTGACTGGCATAGTTGGGGCTAAAGGTAGGTGTTCAAGGAATAACAATTGAATAAATAAATGAACAGGGTCAAAGACTGTTATTTTCTTCCCTGACAATTGACTACTCTGAGTTAAATTTCACGTATGAGGCTCCTGATGTCTGGACTACGTGAGCTGAGATCAAGATGCCAATAAACTGCCTTGGGCACCTTTTCTGTGTCTAACTCCTTGATTTCAGGGACATGAGAAGGGGCCAAGTGGTAACCTCTCATTATTTACAGCCTCCACAGGGTGTTGAAGAGGAGCCCTAGCAAATCATCTCCCCCAGCCTGGCTCTATCGGTGACTTAGACTCCTGAGGGTTGGCAGGAATTTGTTGCAATTTTGATTTCTCAAGTTCAGAGGGAGCTTAGATATGTGTCTGTCTTAAGCTCCTTATTGTCTTTCTGCATATTAAGTGGCAAAACCAAGGTCTCAATGGAGCATAGTCAAGAAGGAGATCAAGAGAGGAATTTGGATCAGATGTGATTAAATGCTAATCTCCTTATTATTACCACATTGTAATGAAAGCACTGACCAGCGCCTGTGGGGAGGCATTTTTCACAGAGCTGCTTATGCAGGTTGCTGAAGTTGGCAGGACAGTGACCCTGGAGGCCCTGTGCAGCCCCTACAGGTCGGGGAGGCTTCCTTTTCTGAATTTGTAAACCTTCAAATCAAGCTACCATGGAGAGCACTGAGGTTGACCAGATGGAACTGTGATGACTCTGCTGGGCTCATGAGACATCAGCACCGTATGATAGCAAAGGATTCAGGCCACAGTCCAGCAAGCTTAGGAGAATTTTGAGGTGGATTAGACAGAGGCAGGGAAGGATCATCACCGTGGAGCTCCCCGGCCTCATGAAACTAGCACATTGCCCTTGTCCTTTCTTCCTGAGATAGCGGTCATTTCATCAGGGATGTCTGGTCTTGGCACAGGTTAGAGAATGTATCTCTTTTTTAAAGGAACGGATAAGTGGAGCACGAATGAAAATATGGCACTGCAGCCTAGCAGTAATGGGAGGATTTCACGTAAACCAAATCTAATTTATCGCTGGTGCTTGCAAAGGGTTGTAGAGCCTTCCAAATAATAGAGGCTTAATGGGTATTTGTTGAATTTAATGATTTGAATCATTTGCAGCAAAACAAATTCCACTTCGTCTGAATTGTTCAGATGGTTTTCCTCCTCGTTCCACTTAGCACAGCAGGCAGGTGAGAGTCTCCATGTGCTGGTGCAGCACAGGGTGCTGAGAGCCTGGTCCTAAGCCACCGCGGCAGGTGGCAGTTGTACCAAAGTAGAAAAGCCTGAGCCCACGTCCTTGCTTTTTACTTTCCCATCAGTAAGGATACTGGGCTGGTTGATAAGAAATGGCACATGCTGAAACAACCCTCTGTCTGGCACAGAATAGAACTCTGTGTCCCAACAATACATCATGGCTTTCACATAAAATGGTGTTGGGTGAACGTCCATCACTCAGCCTCAGGCACCCCACTAAATATCCAGGCCTTTGAAGAAAAAATTGAAAACCCCTATTAGCCTGAAAGTGGAAATTACTCTATGACTGTATCTGAGAGATGAGTTTGCATTAATTCTGAGAAGGCATGTATGTGAATGGAAATCAAGTTATCACCTGGAGCCGATGCTTTGGCTTTTGGAAATACAGCGGAGCTGCAGGCCTGAAGCAATTTTGGAGGGACATGTGGCCGCATCAGTTGGAAATGCCACAGCTAGAACTACTTCTGAGGAACCAAGGATGTTTTATTTCCCCTGATTGGTACCTCTTTTCCTCCATCTGCTCTGAGAACATGAATCCTGATGTAATTACAGGTTTGGGACAGAAAAAAGGAAGCGAGGGGTTTGTGTCCAGTAAAGTAAGAGGAAGGGAGTGGGGCTGAAAGTGCTGACTTCAGAAGTTGGAGTTTTCAGTTGCTGTTTTGAGCAAGAAAATAAACATACACTGTTTCAGATTATCCAGGTATATATTTTCCTTTAGGAATGGTAGAATCAAATCATTTCTCAGTCCAATATCGCCCTAGTGTTACGGTGAGGACAGCTAATTCCAATACACAGGCCCACTGGATCCGGCGCTACAAAGGAAAGACATGCTCTTAGGGAGAGGGTGGTTCGTTGTGAGTACCCAAGCAGGGAACTGGGTGAATCTTCCCCAAACCAGTGCAAAATGAAAACGGAAGCTAGGGAAGAAAAAGGAAAAAAAGAAAAGGGCTAGTTGAAAAGAAAAGCAAGTAAACAAAAGCAAGTGATGCCAGGGGTCTTGTCAGGAGGGGCATCCACTTTCTCAGTCCTGTGTTGTCTCAAGCACATCCAACTTGTCCTTGGATTTCAGCGACTAATAAATCAGTTTAGATGTAGTTGTGCAGGTGCAAGGCCTCCATGGCTCCTTTCTCGGACAACCGCTCAAGGACATCAAACTTTTTGTCTCTGAGAAAAGTTACAGATTTACACCATTCTGTCCAGTTTTGCCTTGAGACGTTATCTTATCTTGTAAGCAAAACCGAGAAAGGTCTGGTTAATATCCTTCAGGGAACTAAGTGCACAGAGTAAACTTCTAAAATTAGATTAATGGAAAACCAATACAATTAGTCTTTGAATTCTCAAAGTTGCTTAGGTGAAGAAATTTTAATAAGCGTGTTTTCCAGCTATCACTAGATAGATGATAATCAAAGCAGTGCTTCTCAAATCCCTCGCTAAAATGTGGATAATGGACCCCAACCCAAGACACACCAAATGTGAATCTCTGGGAAAGGGTCTGGGTCTTGAGAATCTGCATTTTTAACAAGCGCTCCACCTGCAATATCCTGTTGCCTAAGCCCTCACTCCCAGAGATTCTCATGTGATTGGTCTGGTGGAAGTCCTGATGTATGGGCAAGTATAAACGCTCCCTGGAGAACATAAGGTACTGCTGGAAGTCAAAACTCTGACCTAGAGACTTCTGGCTGGTAATGAAGCAGTACACTGGGCTGTGAGAGGGACATTCCTTCAGGAACCATGAGGACAGAGAACCTATCTCTCATGCTCATCGGTTACACAGATTTCTAGCTCTAAGATGATTAAACACATGAACAAATATGGAACCCTGTGAAGTACCGCAAATCTATGACAAACCAACATTTAATAGCATACCCAAGGGTTAAATGTTTCCTTTAAAAAAGGAGTATGACAAGGATGTTCACTATTAATAAAATGTATTCTGGAAGTTTGAACTAATGACATAGGCAAGGCAAAAAATAGAGGTGGAACCAGTGAAGTGGGCTAGTAAAATAATAAATACTTCCTGATAATATAATTGTTTGCCCAGAAAATCTAACCTATATATGACAAGAATGCTTAGCAAGTTGATAATATTTTTTTATAAACAAATATTAAAAAGCACTACCTTTCCCATAGTCTAATGTTAACCAATTAGAAAAAGAATAGATGTCATTCACATTAGCAACTAAAAGAAATGCTAGTAAGAAAGTATAAGATCTATAATAAAACCACAAAACGCTAATGAATAGCATAAAGGCTGTCCGATATCAATGGAGAGATCCACCTTATTCGTAGATAGGAAGGATTAATCTGTAATGTAAATTTCTGCAAAATAATTTATAATTTTATTACAATTACAAATGAAAACCATTTTTAATTAATAATATTATTCTAGGTTCATGTAGCAGAACAAATGAGAACGATTATCCAAGAAAATTGTGAAAAAGACATAAATCTGTGAATTTCCCTTCCATTTATAAAAATGCACAAAAGAGAAAAATCAAGTCCATACCTTTACCTTACATACTATAACAAAGTTAAATTAAATTAAATTAAATCTCCTCTTTTACGTCAACAGAAAGAAGATGAATAAATACCTCAGTGGAAAAATAGGTACAGTTTATGAACCATTAAAAAAAGGAGAAATGTAAATGACCAAAAAGAATGTGAAAAATGCTCAACCTTACCAAATAGTAGACAAAGGCAAATTAATTTAAAAATGATCCAGTTTTCACTTATTTACTTTGCAAAGAGAAAATTGATGGAGAAGGTATTGAGGATGTAATTGACATATTCATTGTTGCAATGTAATTTGGAAACCTTCATAAAGCTCTTCATTAAGAGACTTAAGAATATGCATTCTGAAATGTCCAGAGCCTTTCAATAAGTAGTTCCACTCTAGGAATTTTTCTTTAGGACATTATCAGAGATCTATGTAATGATTATTATATAAGGATGCTTTGCACGCATTTTTTTTTTTTTAGTGAAAATTAAAAATGATGTAAATGCCCATTATAAGGAATTGCTTAAATAAATTTTAGTTTAGCACTATAGTATAGTTCTCTGAAACCATAAGACAAGCCATCTTTTCAAAGAAAAATGGCATGGGAAGAGTGTGTGGTGTTAATAAAGAACAGAAACAGGAAAACAGATGTGGCTCAACCAATTGGGCTCCCAGCTACCATATAGGAGGTCCAGGGCCTCCTGGTGAAGGCAAGCTGGCCCACACCGTGAGCTGGCCTACGCGGAGTGCCAGCCCATGCGGGAATGTGGCTTCACACAGGAGAGTGGCCTCTCATGGGAAAAGCCGCCCTGTGCGGGAGTGCTGGCTGACGTGGAGAGCTGGCGCAGCAAGATGATGCAACAAGAGACACAGAGGAGAGAAAAGAAGAAGATGTAGCAGAACAGGAGAGCTGAGGTGGTGCAAGAGAGTCATCGCCTCTCTTCCACTCCAGAAGGTCCTGGGATTAGTTCCCCGAGCCGCCTAATGAGAATACAAGCAGACAACAGGGGCAATGGGGCAGGGGAATAAATAAAAAAATAAGTCTTACAAAAAAAAAGAACAGGAACACTCATGTAATTTGTATATTGACCTCTGGGGAGAGAAGTTTACACCCAGCCCACACCCTCAGGGAGAATCGGCGATGAATATGATGAGTACAATCATCAAATCTGAGTCCATTTCATTGCCTGCTGTATTAGCAAGTAAAATAATAGTATAATTTCAGGTCTTGTTCATCTGGGGGTTAAGTTATTATTCTCTTGCTTGGCCCTGGCAGAATTCTAAGGGCACTTTGTATCTTTGGTTGTGTCTCCCTTTCTCTCGTCTTAGAGGTGAGGGGAACTGTGAAAGAGGAGCAAGTCGAGACAGCCTCTCTTTTTCTCTTAGCCCTGTCCCCTGGTGACAGCGAGCCTGTCTTGGGTCCTCCTTCTTTGTGTGACCCTGGGACAGCCAAGGGCCAGTGACTCAGGGCTCAGCAGAAGAAGCTTCCCTCTAGCGTCTCAGAGTTCACATATTAGGGCTTGGGACGAAACCTCAGTTAAAAATAATATTATTTACTCACATTCCATTAAAAAATGAGCTCAAAATTGATCAAAGGCCTATACAGAAGAACTAAAACTATACAACTCCAAAAACAAAAAATAGGGAAACATCTTCAGGACTGGTGATAGGCAGCAGTTTCTTAGACTTTACACCAAAAGCACAAACAACGGAAGAAAAAAAAAGAGAAATGAGATTAGAGCAAACTTTAAAACTTTCATTTATTAAAGGAATTTATCAAGAAAGTAAAAAGACAACTTACACAATGGGGGAAAATGCGTGGAAATCATATAGGTGATAAGGGTTTAATATTCAGAATTTATGAAGAACTTCTTCAACTCATTAACAGAAAACCACAACACCCAATTTGAAAACGAGAAAAAGACTAAACAGACATTACTCCAAAGAAGATAAACAAATGACCGGTAAGCACATGGAAAGATGCGAAAAGTTATTAGCCATCAGGGAATTGCAAATCAAAACTGTGAGATACCATCCCAAATCCACTGGAATTGGTAGTATTAAAAATAGTTAATAATACAATTATAAAAACATTCTTTCGTGAGTTCCAACAAATGTACTACACTAGTGGAAAGGGTTAAGATACACAAAACGTGGTCTATAAATACAAGGGAGTATTATTTAGTCATTAAAATAGGAGAGAAGTTTTGATGCATGCTGTAACATACATGAGCCTTGTAGATACCATGTTGAGTGAAATAAGACAGATACGAGGGGACAAGGGCTGTTTGATCTCACGTCTATGAAATAAGCAAAATAACCATATTCATGAAGTCAGAAACTGGAATACAGGTTAGCAGGGCCAAGACATGGACGTAATGGAGAGTTAGTGTTGAATTGTCTTGGCGTTCCTGTTTGGGGTGACAGAGAAGTTTGGCAATGGGCCATGGGAATGGAGGCACAACTGTGCACATGCAATTAACACCTCTCAATTGTAGATTCAAAAAGGGAAGGAAAAGGAAATTTTAGGCTGTATGTAAGTTATCACACACATGCACACACACAGCCCATAGAACTATACCACGCAATATAAACAGTGCAGCCAAATTATTAGCATAATTATAATAATAGTGTTTCATGAATTGTAACAAATTAACACACAAATATAAAATGCTAATAATGGAGAAAACTGTGTGTGAAGGAATTAAAAGGGAACTTCGTACATTCTGTTTGATGTTTCTGTATACCTCCAACCATCTAATAAAAAATAAGTATTATTTAGCTTTACTTTGTCCTCTGGATATATTTATTTGTCTTGAATACTTTTTAGATTGGAGTGATCTTAGGCTAGATTAGGTGGTTTTAGATCTTGATATAATCCTATCTTACTCTCACAAGAATTTATCTTTCCTGCCTCCCTCCCTCCCTCCTTTCCTTCCTCCCTCCTCCTTTCTCTTTCCCTTTATTTCATCTCTATCATCTATCTATCTATCTATCTATCTATCTATCTATCTATCTATCTATCTATCTATCTATCTATCTATCTATCTATCTATCTATCTTCATCATCATCTGTTACCAACCATCAATCTATTTGTCTATGTATCTTTTGTTAAAATATTAGACAAGAGATTCTTTACATTAATTTATTTGAGCAGTTTATAATTCATGAATTGGGCAGCATCCAAGCAGCACATGGAAATGAGCTGCGTGCAGGGGGGCGGAAAGGGGGAGCTGATGTAAGGCAGATGTGGACGCAAATGAGGAAATGTTCTGATTGACTGACAGTTAAGTTTCCATTTTACATGGGGGGTGGTTTACAAAGTGGGGAGCAGATATGTAGTAATTAGTATGGTATGCTTGTCCATTCTGATAAGCTGTCTCTACTGAATTGAAATCGGTTTATTTCCAGGTGTTACTTATCTGCAGTTCCGTTGGGTGCATTCCATTGTTTCATTTTTTTTTCAGAAAGCCCCAGTAGGTCAACTACTTAGTTTTCTAGAAAATCCTTTCTTGGAAAGAGGCCCCTCCCAGTCATGCCCAATGCAGGCAGCCATTTTATTTGACTTCACTCTACCATCTGCCTAGCTAGCTAGCAAACCAGCCATCTAATCTGTCGTCATCTTTCTACATGTATCTGTCATATATGACTATATACAGAGAACTATGTGCCGGGGGAGAAGTGCCCTCTATGTGTAGAAAGATGCATGGTAATCTGTAAGTATATACTGCCTTTTTTTCTCAGAAAACAAAATGCGCAGGCTGGTCCGAAGAGTTCCAAGAAGTGACAGACTTAGGGAAGGGGACAGAGGTGGGGCCAGGAGTCAGGGAAGGCCGGGAGGGAGAGACGGGGAGTCAGTCTGTGGTGTGTGTGGAGGGCCCCGTGCCCTGCCTGGCCAAGTGGGTGGGCCGGGTGTGGTGCAGGAGTACGGGGTGGGGTAGCGAGGGGGGAGCCTGGAGGCAGAGACCCCAGGAGCTCTTCTAGAGACACCGGGGAGATCCTGAGGCCCCACAGGAGACCGACCCAGAGCTCAGTCCTTCGAGTCACAGGACAGGGAAAACTGAGCAGACTTCAGAGCCGAAGGCTGTGTGGGGAGGGAAGGGAGGGGAGGCTTTTAGGCTCCAAGGTGGGGTCACTGAGGAGAAGGAACACACAGAAGGCCAGCAACGGTGCAGCTGGTGGGGACGACTGGCCACTTCTCTTTCGCATCTGTTGAGTTGGAAACAATCCAACTCAAGTAAGCTCTCCAGGAGGTGCTGGAGAGTGGGCCCGTAATTAGCAATATTCGGACACTTCAGATGCTTCATAAAGGCCAGCAGATGCTCATCAAAGTTCATTTTAGCTTCTTTCACCCGTTAATCGTGCTCTGAAACAGCCTACCCTAGTGGAATCAAGCTGGAGTTTCAAAGTATCCGTGGTACACTAAGCTTTCCTGTCTGCAAGCGAATTGTAATTGTTATGCAGAATTACCCAGAGTGCCAGTCCACGCTGACCTCCGCAGGTGCCCCCTTCACTCTCAAATCCTTTGTTGATATGTAACCAGACAGAGGGACTGATGCGTAAACACCAACCCGGGCTAGGGAAGCAGGGTGATTCAGCTCGCGAAATGAATGTTCTCGGCTGCGCGGACGCCCAGGCAAATGTCCAAGGGTTTGGAGATGGTAACTGGAGCAGCAAGAGCGGGGCCAGTGGTGGCGCCTCTGCCTCTCTCAGCGCCGCCTCGCCGGGCGCTTCGGTCCCCACCCGCTGAATCGTTAACCTTTGGCATGGGGTAGGGTTCAGCCTTTCAGAAGTGTCTTGATTATGAAAACTCTGCCAGCACTAATGGGGACGCTCTGACCCGGGTGCCAGCCCAGCCTTCCAGCTCCACAGCTGCCGAGATTTTGATTGAAAACCAGGTCTCTGGTGTCAGGAACAAAGTATGGAGGAAGTGGGACACCTGTGATAGTTAAAGACTTTTATGCAGACCAGGAAGAGTCTTCTTTTTTTTTTTTTTTCTTTTTCTTTAGCTGTCAAAGAACTGATTTCCTACATGGTCTCAACACAAAAGATACAAATCACCCTCTTCAGCTGCCTTTTCCCCTGTCCACCCCAGTCAGGTACCTGCTGCCTGCCGGCTCGGTCCCTGGAGGGTGTTACATAAGGCAGTGCACACGTGCTCACACACACACTCACACACACACTCGTGTGCTGCAGCAGCACTAACTGGCCTTCAGGTAAGAGGGAGATCAACGTGGAGGTGCCGAGCTGGGAAGGCTGACGGGAGAGGATGTGAGTGGCCTGGGCACGGAAGGGTGGGTGGGATAGGCAGAGAGGAGTTCAGGGCCCCAAAACTGTCCCCTGGGATTGCAGCTTGGAACAATTAGCATATGGCCCAGCATACTGCCAATTAAATGCTGGCTTACCTGGATGCTGTGCCTTCAGGGAGAGCGGACTGGATGGCTGTGATGAGTCATTTTAGTCATCCATCTAAAATAAAAAGACAGAAACAGAGCAAGACAAAATCAACCCCGTGAGAACCCAGCGAACGTGTTTTGTAGCTGGGGTTTTTCCAACTTGTTTTTTGTGAAGGGCCTTAATCACCGTAGTTCTCCTTCGAGCGAACCCAAGTTTATTTTTCAGCTCTTAATAAAGCTCAGCCCGTTCACTCGTTCAGAAAGCACCTCTGAGGGCCTCGTGTATGCCAGGCACTGTTCTAGACACTGGTAGGCAGCAGGGAAAGGAGTGGACAAAACTCCCTGTCTTTGTAGAGCTTATGTCCTTTATAAGGGGTGGGCTGAGTCAGCTTCAAATATAAATATATATGAACAGATAATTTAGGTCTTATTTGGAAGGTGATAAGTGATACAAGAAACATAAACAAATAGGCAGGTTAAAGTAGTAGTGTACTAAGGTGGGAGAATGAAAATTTGTTCTCTGCTGAATTTCAAATTTTTATCATACAATTATTATTGAGATATGATTTAAATAGCATAAAATTCACCTTTTATAATGTAAAATTCAGTGATTTTTAGTATATTCAAAAAGTGTGCAACCATTACCACTATATATTTCCCAAACATTTTATCATCCCAGAAAGAAGCCACATACCTATTAGCATTTGCTCTCCATTCTGTTTTCTCCTCTGTGTCCCCAGTTTCACTGGTGTACTTAGTGTGTTTCTGTGGATCGTCTGCTTTGGGCATTTTGCATAATGGAATCATGTGATAGGTGGCCTTCTGTGTCTGGCTTCTTTTGCCTAACATAATGTTTTCAAGGTTCATCCATGTAATAGCATGGCTCAAAATTGCATTCATTTTTATGTCTGAATAATATTCCATCATATCAATGCACCATATTTTGTTTAGCCTTTCATTTGTTGGTGGACATCAGTGTTATTTCCACTTTGTGACTAATGCTGCTATGAACATTTGTGTACAATTTTGCGTGGACATGTTTTCAATTTTCTTGAAAATTGAAAGGAATGGAATTACTGGGACATATACTAACCCCATGTTCTCTATGTTAAACATTTTTGTAGGACTGCCAAAGTATTTGCAAAAACAGCCACATCATTTACTTGCCATTGGCAAGGTATAAGGGTTCCAATTTCTCCACATTCTTGTCAATACTTGTTATTGTCTGTCTTTTTATTGTAACCATCCTAGTGGTGTAAAGTAACGCTTCACTGTGCTTCTATATTTGTATTTGTATTTCTTTGGTGACTAATAATGCTGGTCAAGTGATTATTAGCCATTTGTACATGACCTTTGGGGAAATACTTACGTAAACACTTTACCTATTTTTAAAATTGGATTATTTGCCTTTTTATTGCTGAGTTTTAGGAATTTTTTAAAATGTGTTCTGGATACAGGTCCCTTATCAGAGACACGATTTGCAAATATTTTCTCCCTTTATATGGGCTGTCCTTTTGCCCTCTTGATGGTACCCTTTGTAGTACAAAACTTTTTAATTTTGAGGTAGTTTAATTTATCTATTTTTTCTTTTGTTGCTTCTGCTTTTGGTGTTATGTCCAAGCCACCATTGCTTAATCCATAACCGGAAAGATTTAGGCTAATTTTTCTCCTGAGTTTTGTAGTTTAGCTCTTACATTTAGGTCTGATCCATTTTGAGTTAATTTTTACATGTTGTGAAGTAACGGGGTCACCTTTTTTTTGCACGTGGCTGTACACTTGACTCAGCACCATTTGTTGGAAAGACTATTCTTTCCCCATTGAATGATCTTGGTGCCCTTGTTGAAAATAAATTGCTCACAAATCTATGGACTTATTTCTGGACTCTTAGTTCTATTCTATTGATTTATATGTCTATCCTTATACCAGTACCACAGAGCTTTTACTATCGCTTTGATTACTGTAGCTTTGTAGTAATTTTGAAACTGGGACATGTTATTCTTTGTCAAGATTGTTTTGGCTACTTTGGGTAATCTGTATTTCAATATGAATTTTAGGATCCGTTTGTCAATTTCTGCAAAAAAGAAAAAGTCAGCCTGGATTTTGATAGGGATTGTGTCAAATATGTGGTTTGGAGAGAACTGCAGTCTTCACGATATTATGTCTTTTGATCCATGAACATGAGATGCTGTTCCAGTTATTTAGGTCTTTAATTTCTTTCAATGATGTTTTGCCATTTTCAGTGGAAAAGTCTTGTACTCCTTTTGTTACATTTATTCCTAAACATTTTATTCTTTTTGATGCTATTGTAAATGTAATTACTTTCTTAATTTATTTCTTATTGGTCTTTGGTTCTAAGATGCTCATTTTAAAAATTCATTAGAATTTACTTTATGGAGCAGATTTAGTTTCAAAGAAAAATTGGGCAGAATCTATAGAGTTCCCATATACACCCTTCCCCACACACTGCTAACAATTTCCCCTATTGGTAACATCTCATATTAGTGTTGCACATTTTTATTATTGATGCACAAATATTGATATATTATTATAACCAAAAGTCCAGGTTTTACTTAGGGCTCACTCTTTGTTTTGTAGAGTGTATTAGTCAACCAAAGGGGTGCTGATGCAAAATACCAGAAACTGGTTGGTTTTTACAAAGGGTATTTATTTGGGGTAAGAGCTTACAGATCCCAGGCCATAAAGCATAAGTTACTTCCCTCACCAAAGTCTATTTGGAGCAAGATGGCTGCCGACGTCTGCGAGGGTTCAGGCTTCCTGGGTTCTTATGTTCCTGGGGTTTGCTTTTCTTTGGGTTGTAGGTACCTTCCTTCCAGGTGCTGGCTTCTATTTCCTCTGGGTGCTGACTTCCCGGATCTTCAGCATCAAACTCTAACATTAGAAACCCCCAACTCTGTTCTTTGCCATGCTTTTTATCTGTGGGTCCCCTCACTAAGAGGTGGGGATGCAACATCCTAATCTCAATAACTCAGTCGTGCCCAGGTACAGATCAGATTACAAGCATAATCCAATATTTCTTTTTGGAATTCATCAATTATATCAAACTGCTACATAGAGTTTTGTGGATTTTGGCAAATGCCTAATGTCACGTGTCCACATCATGGAATCATAAAGAATAGATTCACCACCTTAAAAATGCCCTGTTCTCTGCATAGTCAGCTTTGCCTCCTTCCCCACAAACTCTTGGCAACCACCGATCTCTTTACTGCCTCTCTAATTTTACCTTTTCCGGAATATCATATAATTGGAATCACACAATAAGTAGACTTTTTAGACTGGTCTCTTTACCTTATACACTTGCCTGTCTTTTCATGGCTTGATAGCTCATTTCTTCTCATTGCTGAATAATATTCCACTGTATGGATATACCACAGTTTGTTTATCCATTCACCTATTGAAAGATGCCTTTGTTGCTTCTAGGTTTTGACAATTATGCATAAACATTTGTATGTAGGCTTTAGTGTGGATATAAGTTTTCAACTCATTTGGGTAAATACCTAAGAGTGCAATTGCTGGATTGAATGGTAAGCCTATGTTTAGATTTATAAGAGGCTGCCAGACTATCTTCCATTGTGCATTCCCACCAGTAATGAATGAGAGTTGCTGTTGGTCCACATCCTGTCAGCATTTGGAGTTGTCAGTATTTGGGATTTTAGCCTTTCTAATAGGGATATAGTGATATTTCATTGTTTTTGCCTTTTCATATGTTTATTGACATCTGTATATCTTCTGTGGGAAGGTGTCTGTTCATATCTTTTGCCCAGTTTTTAAATTTGGTTCTTTGTTTTTTAAATGTTGAGTTGTCAGGGTTCTTTTTAGGTTTTAGATAGGAGTATTTTATCAAATACGTGTTTTACAAACATTTTCTCCCAGTGTGTGGCATGTCTTTTCATTTTCTTAATGTTGTCTTTTGTAGAGCAGAAGTTTTTTTATAAAGTCCAGATTAACCATATTTTTCATGGATCATGCTTTCTAATGTTGTGTGTAAAAAGTCAATGTCATTAACAAACTCAAGATCACATATTTTTTCTCTTATGCTATCTTCTAGAAATTTTTATTGTTTTGCATTTTACATTTAAGGCTATGATCTAATTTGAGCCAATTTTTGTGAAAGGTATAATGTCTGTGGTCTAAATTAATTTTTTTTACAATTGAGTTTTATATATTTATTTTGTATCCTATAACCTTACTGTACTCATTTATTAGTCTTAATAGAGTTTTTGTGGATTTCTTAGGATTTTCTGTATACAAGATGATGTCATCTGCAATAGTGATCATTGTAATTTTTCCTCCCAAATGAGTATGCCTTTTATTTCTTTTTCTTGTCTACTTGCCCTGGTGAGAACCTCTAGTACATTTTTGAATAGAAGTGGCAAGATTGGACATCCTTGTCTAATTTCAAATCTCTAGGGGCAAGCTGGAGAATGAAAGTTTAAATTAAGTGGTCAGGGTAGGTTTCAATGAAGAGGTGACATTTGAAGAAAATTTTGAAGGAAGTTAAGGAGTGACCTAGGCAGACATCTGGACAAAACATGTTCTAGTTAGAGGAAAGAGCCAGGACACAGAAGCCAAAGCAGGACCATGGCTGGAATGGAATAAGTGGCAGGAAAGCTAAGAAAATGAGACCAGAGAGGTGATGAATGAGTGGTCAGATTGCACAGGGTGTTGGAAGCCACCCAGAGGAGCAAAGAGTGAAATGGGGATTCATGAGGACATTAAATCAGAGGAGTGCATGATCCTATGAACTTACACAGTCACTGATCACTCTCTGAAGAATAGAGAGCAGAGAAGCAAAGCAGGGAGCCAGGAGACCATTTAGGAAATGTCTTAGTTTGCAGAGCCACCGTCACCAATAGCACAAACTGGTTTTGGCTTGAACAACAGGAAATTTTTGGTTCACTGTTTGAGGCTACAAGTCCAACAGCAAGATGACACTTTCTCCCCAAAGCCTTTAGTGTTTGGTCTGAGTTTCCTATAATCCTTGGGGTTCCCTGGCTTGAATGCTTGCATTTAGTCACATGTTGATGTCCTCTCCTTTCCCCCTCCCTTCTGTAACTTCCCAACAGTCCATATGAAGACCCACTCTCATTGAGTTTGGCCACACCTTAACTAAAAATAGCTCATTTAAGAGATCCTATTTAAGATGGGTCACATCTACAGGGATGTTCATTAAGATTAAGAACATGTCTAAACAGGGGTATATAATTCAATGTACACAGGAGGCTACTATGAAAATCTAGGCAAGAGTTGATGATGGCTTCAACCAGTGGTAGCAATAGAATAACTGAGAAGTGGACAGATTTTAGATATATTTTGTAGCCAAAGCCAAACGTACAATTGAAAGGGGAATATGAGAGAAAATGAGAAGTCAAGGATGACTCCAGTGTTTTGGGGTAACCAATGGGTCAGCCAAAATAGGGAAGAGTAAGTTTAGCTTCTAGCATGTGGAATTTGAGACATCTATTAGATATCCAGTTGCAGGTATTGAGTAGAGAGTTTGATGTTTTAGTCTGGAGTTCAGGAGATATGTTTGGGCTGAAGATATAAATCTGGGCATCAGAACAAAGATGCTATTTAAAGCCAGGAAACTAATGAGATCACCAAGGGAGTGAGTATAGCCAGTCCAAGGAAGGGACCCCACACACAGGTATTAACAGACCAAGGAGAATTGGAGAAACCAGCAAAGGAGATGAAGAAGGAGCAGATAGTGAAATAGGAGACATGACAAGCAGGTGTAGTGTTTTATAAGGTAACTAGGGAAGGCAGTGTTAATTCATTTGATACTTTACATCTTTTGAAGAACCTGTGTTAGCCTCTTCAGTTTCTGAAAGGTAGATGACATCTCTGTGTGCCTTTCTGTTAGATAAAGGTCTCTTGATCTCATGTTCTGGGGACCTGGTTTCCCTCAAACACGGACTGATAAGCAAAGGCTTTGGGAATGAGGGGGGAAACTGACAGGGTTTTTGATATGCCTCCCCTTCCCTCTCTGGTTGCATTTTCTCAGAGGCCTGCCTTGGTCTTCACAGTTGTTTTGAACGGCTCATCAAGTATGCCAGATTTTCAGCTTCTGGTTTGCAAACCTAGATCCTGTCCATTTTATCCCATTGGAGCAAGAGTTAATCAAAGCAAGATGAAAATGTTAATAATTTGAGGAGAATTGTAGTGAAAGCTTGGAATCTCTTAGGATTGAGTAGGAAACTTTTTCATGGAAACTGAAAGCATAAGGCAATGAAAAATCCATTTAAATTGTCAAGTGAGTCTAATTTCAGAATGTCTTATTTGCTTTGAGAACAATTAGGATCTTTCTCATTTGGAAAGTAGTTTATGGTTTTCTGTAGCTCAGTGAGTGTGCAGGCCATTAAAATTGTGAACACAGAACCAAGTATGGCCCAGGGATTTTAGGGAGAATGTAAACTGCATCTCTCCAAATTGTTTTCATAGATTATACTGTGGATAGGATGCATTATCCATATCTCTAGTCAGGACAATAGGTTCCTAGCCCATTGCAGGGGCTCAAAAAGTATTTATGAAATAAAGGAGTAAAAAATGTCACACTGGGTTCATGTGACCCACTACATTGGCTTTCTGCACAGCCTCATTTAAATTGCTCTAAGATCTTCGGGGGAAACGGAAAGGACAAATTAGTTTATATGGCTATGAGTCTCCAAAAAGAGCCGGGAGGTTATCAGAGGGGTTGCCCTTAGGCACACCTGAGCAGAGTCCCAGAGACAGATAAAGTAGATACAGCCCCAGGTATTGGTTCTTCTGAGGGCTGCAGAGACCCACAGGTTCTATGGTCATGGCAGATGGAGTTCAGTGCCACGTCAGTTGGCCCTACTTTGGTGTTTGTGTTACTCTGTGTTGGAGCTGGACTCAGATGTGATCTTTGTCCACAAGTCTCTCCTGTTACTTTTACCAGAACTGTAGTTGGTGCTGGGGTTTAATGTATACCCAGGGGACCTGAATCTCTGGATTGACCATGTGATAGCCAGGCCCTGAGCCTCAACAGACTTGCAGCTCCTACACTCTGGTTTATTGGACTTAACCCACTCAACTAACAAGGAGGTGAAGAAGGTCAACCACCACACCAGGGAGCCAAGAGTGCCTATAGCAGAGGGCAGGAGAATTGCATCCAGCATCCATGTGGAATCTAAGCCCCCTCCTGACATAGATGTGGAGTGGACACAACCATTCTAAGGTCCATAGGATGGAGGAATAGAGTATGGATTAGAGTAGACTTACTGATATTCTATTCATGAACTATTGTGATTAGTAATCGAAGAAAGTGTGGCATTGGTATGGAGAAAGTGGCCATGGGGGCTGCTGAGGATAGGGAGTGGGAGAAAGAGATATGATGTGGAGGTGTTTTTGGGACTTGGAGTTGTCCTGGGTAGTGCTGCAGGGATAGTTACCAGACATTGTATGTCCTCCCATGGCCCACTGGGGGGACTGTGGGAGAGTGTGGCCTATGATGTGGACCATTGACCATGAGGTGCAGTGGTGCTCAGAGATGTATTCACCAAATGCAATGAATGTTTCATGATGATGAAGGAGGTTGTTGTTATGGGGGAAGGAGTGGGGTGAGGGGGGTGGGGGTTATATGGGGACCTCATATTTTTTGAATGTAATATTAAAAAAATAAATAAAAATTTAAAAAAATACGAAAAAAAAAAAAGAAAGATTATGTTTGAAGTGGAGCCTGCTGCATGGCCTGGAAGAGTCCATAATTGTGCTCTAGAGGCCAGCCTCAGTGGCCACTTTTACCCATTCTCCTTCCCAGCATCCCTCCAATGTGCTTTGAGCTTTAGGAAAGCAACCGTGGACCCACAGAGAGTGAGAAGAGATGGAGGGCAGGTTTTGAATAGAAAAGAACTAAAGTGCCCAATAGGGCAAGGAAAACAAGTACCAGAACAAGGAGGTGGAGAGCAGATTCAGGAAAGCATGGTTGAGTTGCTCGGACCAAGAGAGTATGTAATCATCCAAGGGAGCAAGTTCTTGCTGACCTGGCTAAGAAAGGTGAGAGGTTCTATAATTCTCAAGGAGATCATGAGTGCTCAACCTTTGAGAAGAAAAAGACAGCACAGATTTGCAGACCATTTCTTCACTCATGCATAGCTTTAGTCAACAAAGATTTATTGATTGCTTGTTATGTGTCAAGTCCTTCTCAGCAGAAGAACACAGCAAGAGAACAGAGGAGGCAAGGTATCTGCTGCCATGAAGTTTATGTTCTTGTTGGAGGAAAGAGGCAACATACAAATAAACAAAAATGAATTCAGATGTTAATAGATATTATAAATGAAAAGCTAGTGACCTGATAGCGTGACTGGAGGGAGACATCTCAGAGAGGATGATCAAGGAAGGCCTTTCTGATGAGGAGGCATTAGAGCTGAGATTGGAATAGTAAGAAGAAGTCAACCATACAAAGATCTGATGGAAGGGTGCTTCGGGCAGGGGGCCCAGCACATGTCAAGCTCCATGGGTGGAAACAAGCTTGGCATGTTCAAATGCCTCAAGACAGCCAGTCGGCAAAGCACAGTATGAGGTGAGGTTGATGATAATCAATAATTCAGGGCCTCATGGGAAGCTGGGAGCATTTGTAAGGGAGCAAGCAGCAAGAACACTGTGAGATCTTGGTGAGCAACAGGACCCTTTGTCATTATCCCTGTTTCTTGTTTTGGTTTCCTTTCAGCTTCTTCTCATCCTACCATTTTATATCCCCTCTGTCTCTTCATAGGGATTAGCAGAGATACCTTAATACCTGGAGAGCTGATGAAGGCCTGTGCTCTCCTCTGAGGAAGCAAAAAAATGGAAATCTGAGTGCATGTATCCCCTCTGAGGACATTCACTGAGGCAGGAAGTCAAGTGCCACGTGGAGGAGGATAGCCTTTTGAGCCAAGGGAGTGAAGAAAAGGATGCAAGACACTAATGGGGGTCTAACATGTGGCCTCACTGCCCAATCTAAAATTTAACAGCTCTCCTGGATGGCCCCCACTCCTCTTAGAAGGAGACAGTGTGGTTTCAGTGTTGTTCTACCCTCTACGTGTGGGGAAAATCAGGGATTCTGCTGGCAAAGGGCAGTGAAGCACCTTGTGTGGGGGCCATGCTCTGCTGTAAATTGTTATCTGAGTGGGACAGAGTGGAGTAGCATTGAAGTACAAGGACTCTGGAGTTGAACTGCATGGGTTCAAATCCCAAATCTTCTATTTACCAGCTGTTCGGACTTAAGCAAACTACTTAATGTCATCTGTAAATTTAAAGAAATAGATCATGAAAGAACCTAACTTTTCAAAAGGTTTGTTTTGGGGATTAAACAAGAGAATAGATGGTAAAGGCCTAGTATCATGTCTCCTCATGGAGAACACTCAGGAAGCTGTGGTCTACCAGTTTTGATGCTGTTGTTATTTTCACACTCCAAGTTCTCCTAGGCACTGTGCATGGATATGAAGAGGGCTGAGACTTTCTTCCTCTGAACTCTTTCTGTAAAGTATCAGGATTCTATTCCTGGGACCTGCAGTCAGGGCTCTTGGATCAACTTCTCATTGGTGCAGTGTGCTTGGTGCCTACTCCCTACTCTTGTGTCCTGCACAGGAGCGAAACTCGCACGATGACATGGCCAAACAACGTGTTACTGCTCTCTGGGGCTTTGTGGTCCAGAGGATATTGGATGCAAAATCAGTGTGAAAAAACTAGTGCTCAAGTGAGCAAATACCTTCTCCTCAGTGGCACCAGATGTTTGGAGGTTTTAAACCAAGGCTCCTTCTGCTTTGGAGTCAATGCTTTGGACCATGATTGTTGCCTTCTACTTTCTTGTAGGGGCTTCTGGCTATGTAAAACTCACCTCTGATTTGTAGATGCAGGTCCTCTGCCTGCTAAACATGAGGTTCTGTGCACTGAAGACTGAGCTACTTCAGTGAAGGAAATAGCTCAGGAAGGGTGGCAACTTAGCCACCTGAGCCAAAAAATACTTTTGATTAAATGGGCAAATACAGTTACAGTGCTTTAACCTAATAAGTCTCATTATCATCATCGTCATCATCATGATGATTATAATATGAAGTTTGCTTTTTTTTTTTAACAAACTGTCCTTCTCCAATCCCCAGGATGAACACTTTGCATTTCATACACAACCTGCCTCTTCTTCCTCCCTGCTCTGTGCTCCTGGAGGCTGGCTGTTCTGCTGTCTCCCTTGGCCTCTTGCTTTGGTTTGGATTCAGCCATTAGAGAGCTCTGGAAGGAGTTCTGCAGGAGGAAGGAATGTGTGATATGGCTATTTATTGTCCTCCCTCCCTGCGGTCTGACCTTGGCTTGCTGGGTCTTTGGAGGGAAGGCCATAGCTCTCTCAGACAGCTCTTTCTACATAGCCTGTTTCTCCAGATTCCAGAATCTTCCCCTCCCCTTGCTGGCCTCAGGTGAGAGGGATAAGTCTCCCTCTAACTTGCCCTAGTGGACTGTACTGTCCTATGTGGTTTCCCTATAATTTGCCCACCCTCTTGCAGATAGTTCCTTTATTAATCTCTCTTCTCAGTTTGAGTGTGCTGTCTTTTGCTGGGTAGTACCCAGAATAATGCACATTCCTGCTCCCTTCATATCTATATGCCTTGCCTGGAACCCCTGTCCCTCTTCTACTATTGCTGCTGTACTGGTTCACTAAAGGGGTGCTGATGCAAAATATCAGAAATCTGTTGTCTTTTATAAAAGGTATTTATTTGGAGTAGATGCTAACAGTTACCAGGCCATAAAGCATAAGTTACTTCCCTCACCAAAGTCTATTTTCACGTGTTGGAGCAAGATGGCTGCCAACGTCTGCCAAGAGTTCAGGCTTCTTGAGTTCTTCTCTTCCCAGGGCTTGTTTCTTTCTAGGCTCAGCTGCCCAGCTCTCTTCACAAGGCCAGCTATAGACTGTCAGGCAACCAGCTCTGTCTCTCTCCTTGGGGCTCAATTTTCTCCAGCTCAGCTGCTCTGCTCCCCTGTGTATTTACTTCTCAGGCTCTAGCACAAAGCTTCAAACTCCCTTCTAGGCAGTGTGGCTTCTCCGTGAGTCCCTGCCCACCAAGGGGGGAGGAGTACAATGTCCTACCGATGTGGCCCAATCAAAGCCTTAATCATTATTTAATCAAGTAAAAGTGAAACCCCTGAATCCAATGTAATATAATATGCCCTGAGAGACAGACCAGTTTACAAACATAATCTAGTAAGTATTTTTGGAGTTCGTAAACAATATTAAACTGCCACGCTGCCCATGCTCCTTTGGCCTTTTTTTTCCCTTTCAAGGATACATTTTAAACAGAATTCATTTGATGAGAGCAGTGGTGTGTCTGTCCCTGGAGACACCCAGAAATCTGGGGGAGGGACTCCACAGGTAGAGAACCTTTGTATTCAGGGGTGTAGAGATGGGTAGTTTCTGTGTAAGTATCTTGTGTCCGCCTTCCTTTTTCCCACTTCCTCTCTCAACTTTCTAACCCCCTGTACAGTTCTAGATACACGGTGGCTTACATACTTGGCCTCATTTCCATTGCCTTCCAACTTCTTTGTCAGTCAGTGTATTTTTGCCATAGCGTGAGGGTTAGCAGCCAAACTCGTCACTAGAGCACAGTGTCACATTCCCACTGAGAGTCTTGGGCCAATGGGAGAAGAGCAGCCATTAAAAAGATCTAATATTGAGTCGTGCTTGAGATTTTTTTTTAAAGGCAACGTGTTCACTGAGAAAGTTGAGAAGTCAAGTTGGGTAATCTAATGAGCTCTCCCAGGACCACATTAGTCTTGGCCTAAAGAGATGCTCCAGAGATCTGAGAGTTGGTTCAGAATCACCACTCTTCAATGTGAACAAGCCCTCTTGATTATATTCAATAGGGATTTGAATGCACATTGTTTTCCATATCTGAATATGCCTTGTTCTCTGTCTGCCAGGAAAGACAATGTACTTCCTATGCAAACAATGGCCTGTGATGAAGGGTGTTTATCAAAGTGAAAGTTAAGACTCAGGAGAATTGAAAATAATCTTCCCAATGCAGATCTTCCTCTGGGAGAAAAGTGACACATGCCTTCCTTACTTGAGGTTTGGTGAGCAGTCTGACCTTCTCAGGGGAATAAGAATCAAGCCTGGATGTTAAATAGGAGTAGCCAAATGCAAATGATTTCTTGAAAGGCTTTAGCTAGTCTTTGACAGACGGCTCCTTGGTTATATCTGTATTTTGCAGGTATTCATACTGATATGATAGAGAAGCCATGGAATGTGTTCTACTAGAACAAGGAGGGACTAGTAGGGCTGAAGTTTCCACACATGGATTTTTTCTGGCTAAGTGCATCTTTTAGGCTCCTTTCTCTGACCTCATCTAGTTCTAGAATTTTTAGTTTCTGAATGTGGTGACAGCAAATGCCAAACACTATCTAGGTATGAATGCCTCAGTCACTTCAGACTGGACAGGAGTGTAATTTCTGTTTTGGTTCCAGGCCCTTTCATGACGCTACCCAGTATTTTATCCACTATTTTCCCCAGAGCTGCATGTAAGACTAATAGATTTTAGTTAATGGTCTGCAGAAATTCCCTGGTTCTTTTTCTTAGACATAACTGATGTTTCAGGCTCCATCGTTCTTTAAGACAAATTTAGATAATTTCCCCAATTGCATTGCCTAGCACTTTTCATGCGGAATGGACCTGTCCATTTCTATCTACTCCTGAAATCTCCAAACATTTCTTGCTATTTTCTGTCAATTTGACTTTTAATACCAGAAGACTAAAAGTCATTTAAAACCTGAGAATCTCACAGACTTCCTTTTTTCATTACCATTCATAGCATGTTAAATTAGATTTGCACTTAGTACTGACCTCTTGGCTTTGCTACTCTTTACACCTCCACACAGAGAGAATTGTCCATCTATCCCTTCTCTGTATTTCAGTCTTAAAACCAGTCCTTGATCCCTGACAAATAATTCTTTCGAATCTGGGGTTAATCCATTTTTAATGGCCCTTGATGTGAACACTTACAAGTAGTTCAAAAAATGTATTTCAACTCATTCTCTTTTAGTCTCTTCAGGTCAGGAAAATTTGCCTTGGAGCACTAGTTCCTAATCAGCGTACCTGAGACCCCACAAGGACATGGAAACTTTAGCAAGGGATCTTTAAATGCTTAGGCCCTTCTAGCATTTTTTGTAGATGGAAAAAGTATCTTTTGCATATCCATGTACTATTATTTTGGAATAAAAATCGTGATGCTGATAAAATTGTGATTACTAAAATGTAAATTATTTTTAAAGACTTGTGCAATTCATAGGCTCCCTTTTTAATAGAATGTATAAATAAGTGAATATGAACACTTAGGGGAAATATTATCATTTTTGGCATTTTAAATGGGTTCTATCCCCCAGAAAAATTGGCAGCTCTGCCTTGGAAGGATAATATTGCCTTTATGGAAAAGTCTATGGGAAGTGGATGTGGCTCAACCAGTTGTGTGTCTGCCTACCACATGGGAGGTCCCAAGTTTGGGTCCCAGTGACTCCTAAAGAAGACAAGCAGATGCTGCACCCGCCACAATGAGCAGACACCTAAATTAGCAGATGCCACAAGCCAGCAGTCCATGGGGAGCAGATGTGGCTCAGGTACTAGGCACTCATCTCCCATGTGGGAGGTCCTAAGTTCAGTTCCTGGTGCCTCCTAGAGAAGGTGAGCAAACAATGAGCAGACAGATGAGAAAACCATCTAGGAGAGTAGGGGATAAATAGATTAAAAATTAATTAATTAATAAGATCTTTTTTAAAAAGTCTATGGCTGGTTTCAGCAGTGGGTAACAGATACTGGGTTACAGCATATAATCTACATTGCTATTTATAGGAAGACAGCACTGAATTCTTCAGCTCCCCTGAATTTTTCCTAAAACAGGTACAGCTTGCATGGCAGTTCAGCAGTATTCTTTCACTGTGTTCTTTACCTGGCCCTTTTATTCTGTTTCCTTCCAAAATCAGATGGATGCTAAATTCTGTGGGTCAAGTTTGGTATTGGACAGATCACCTGCATTTCTTATTTAATAACCAGCCCATCTGCTAGTGGCATTACATTGTTCATTGTCCTTCAAATTGCTCCTAACTGCAAAGCAATGGAATAAGATGAATGCTTTTTAGTTTTATTACAGCCTGTGGTCGTTTTATTTTATCCACAACCATTAACTCTGTGTTCACCATGGGGATCCGATGATAGAATGTGTCACAGTGCCTGGTAAGATGTGGAGTGCTAGGCAAATACAATTTCTTTGTATTAATATGGAAGCATAAATTTTGCTTCCTAATCTGAAAACATAAAATCTAGTTGACAGAGAACATAGAACACATAACCCCAAAGTTTTAACATTGGTGGCAAGTAGAGTAGGAGGAAAGGAGAAAGGGGGTTCATGTGGGCTGGGTTGGTTGGGGATGGTTTTAGGTGGAAAATGGGACAATAGATGGTACTTGAAAGGTGGGTCAAGGGAGCTACCACGCTTAGCATTTCACTCAGAACATTACATAAATTGTGGTACTTAATCATCACAATAGCCTTATAAGCAGGAAATTATTCCATATTGCTGATGAGAAAACTGAAATTTTACTGATTAGAAGGGCTGAGTGACTTGGGTTCAAAGGTCACATAGATTATAACAGTTTCAGTGCCAGGGATCAAATCCAGAACTGATTCCAAAGTCCATTAGGAAGGTAGAATTTAAATAATCTATTTTTCTTTCTTTCTGATTACACATTCTTACTTGTAAGCTATATGAAAATATAGCCAGCATTATGTATATGCAATTTAGCCCCATTCAACCACATTTTCATGGAATTCTGAAGAAACCTCTATCAGTCAGTGTTCAACCAGAGAAGCAGAACCAGTAGGAGATGCATGTATGTATTATGTATGTATGCATGTATGAATCTATCTATCTATCTATCTATATCTAATCTATCTGCTTATTACTGGAAATTGGCTCATACAATTGTGGGAGCTGATTCAGCTGTCCCTTTAAAGCTGTCACTGTGTCTGATGTTGGAGCTTTCAAACTTGAAGTCCACAGGGCAGGGAGGCAGGAAGGGGACATCACAAGTGGGTGGGCTGGACTCTCATTGCACAAGTTGGAACCCCGTAAGCCTGAGCTACAACCCCACGAGGACCTGAGTCCTGTTCTCATTGCCTCTGATTTTGGTGCAGAGCCCTGTGTAACTGACCTACACACGTACACCTGGTCTAGCTGCTGCTTCATACCACTGAGGTGAGCCAGCAGACCAGCAGCAGCGTGTGCATGCTACAAAACTTCCCAAGAACTTCCCTTGTGGCCCACGAACCAGGGACATACCATCAAGGAGATTTTGTGAAATGTAGCTCAGCCTACACAAGTAGACGCACCACAAAGCCAACATACCTCACTTGAATTCTCTGACAGCAAGCCACACCTCTGCTACCATGGAGTTAGATAGACCAGCACAAAGGTAAGCTGGTTTCTTGAGGGTCATTCATTCTGGGCATTGCAGATAATTAACCTTAGTAGTTTCAGGGCAGAAGTCAGAGTCATTTACACAAGGAAGGCATCATGACCTATGAAGAGACAGTGTTCAGTTACTATCGTAACTCGGTAAAAATAAAGCAGGGATGCTGAGACTTGTGCCATTTTGTTTGACTGAGGGGCTAAGACCCCAGCCCCCAGGCCCATTCGTACCTACCTTTGCCCTTAGAAAATCGATTGAAGTGAATTTCTTTTCTGATGACTTCTATGCATTCTTTGGGTTAGAAACAGATATTTAGATAATTGTCTCAAGACTTTTTTCCTTTTTCCTCAGAAGATGTAGCCCGTGGCTTTCCCCAAAGTCTAGTATCCAAAGCACTAGAGTATTTCAGGGGGCAGAGACAAAGAAGGATTTAAATTAAAGTGTAAATTTGGGTATCTTAATCCAGGTACTCAGTATGTAAATATCACTATTAGTAAATATATAGATAATCGGACAGTGGTCAGTGTGTGATTGCATAGTCAAATGATGTTTGTGCCTCAAAATTTCTTCAACGTGACATATAATCCAGTTTCAGGTATAGGCTAAACAAATTTATGCATCTTTGAGTCTCTCATAATGAATTTTCTCTGCCTTTTCAAAAAGATCAAAAACATTCATTCAATCTGTCTACAATTATTTTGGAGCAAGTGCTGGGCAGGAGACACCATTGCAGGAGCTGAGATGGTAGAGATGCTCGAGATAGGGCACCTGTTGGGGAAGAATTTGGTCAAGTAGTGAGATAAGATGAATGAAATGCATTAAAATACCATAATAGTATGCTCCTTATCAGGAACACCAGAGAAGTGCCTTGGGGTAGCATGAATGGGCCCATGCCTGGCCAGTGAGGGTGGATCAGAGAAACCAGCTGAGCTGGGTCTTGAAAAACAGGTAGGACCCTGTCTGGTGGGACTGGGCCTGGGTCCTCTGGGTGCTGTTTAATCTGACTTTGGTTTAAGACGCCAGGTGAAGATAGACGATATAAATTTTTAAAAGGGTACTTAACTCTTGATTTTTCAATTTACCCTTTCATTACAATGATTGGGACTTAAAGTGTTTACAATTAAAGTTAATGAACGTTTTATTGCTCATGACAGTTCACAGAAAATTAGACTCCTGCTTTCGCTAAGCAGGAGAAGGCCTCAGGCAAGCTCTCTCGGAAGCTGGAGCTGTGCGGCTGCCGGCCACTTCATGGAGCAGAAATCAGGAGCAGGGATTCTGCAGGGAGGGATGGGCTAGTCCATGTGCCAAGGCCACCTGGAGGCTGATTGCTGAGAATAACCTGGGGCTGTTAGGGGAACAACGGTTGGTGGCCCTTGCTGCCTGCGGCGGAGCTGGGCAGCCTGAAGAGTCCAGGAAGGTCAGCCTCAGCTTCTGCTCTGGCCCTGGAGGTGGGGTTGAACTCCAGAGCCCCCACCCTCATTAAGTGCCCCCCATCCCAGGCTTCCGCCCCATCTCTGAGGATGGTCTGCTCCCTCTTTCCCTGGGTAGTGCCTTAGTCCTGGCCTGGGTGCCCGCAATCCTAAGTCACAGTCCTTTCTCAGCTGCGTCCCTTGGCGTCCCCTCCCTGCGCTTCTGGAAAAGAAGACAATACTCCTTGAAGATGTCTCCTGGGCTCCCACAGATCCCCACGCCTGACTGGAGCAAGTCCATTGTTGACATTTCCATCTTAGATGTCATTTCTGGAAAAAAAAATTCCATGGCTGAAAATATTTGAAAGCAGCCTATTGAGATCTCTCCAAGGCTTGTCCGACTCTCAAGTTCCATAACTACATTTATCCCCAAATACCGTCATGACTCCTAAGTATCCCCTGCCCCATCAGACCATCTGGTGGACTTTCAACAACAGAACACTAACAGGACTCATCCCCTCTACCCATGGTTCTTCTTATCCTCCATAAATTGATTCCGACATCCTTCCTGGTTGCCAGACCTGTGTTTGCCTAGAGGAGGGCTGCAAAGGAAGAGAAGGTTGGGCAAGCAACAACTACCCGGGCAGAAACCCATGTATGCTTTATTTCAGCCCTGCCATTGGGGCAATTGCCCTTGATAATGGATTTGACTTGAACTATGTGGAGCTCATCTTTGTACCCCCAGACATTGGCCTGGGTGCTCAGTTCAGCTCCTGTCCCACCCTCGCAGCTGCCTTCTGCAGATTTCTACTTACAAGCCTGTCCCATGCTTTCTATTCTTTCAACTACATCTCTCCATAAAGAATTGATGTCTTACCTTAAAGCTGGTTCTTTATTCCTGGCTTTCTGGATCGTCAGGCAGACGATCTCAGAGCTCTCTATATCATTCCTTTCTTCATCTCATAAACCTTTTATTACAAATTGAATTGAGTCTCCCCAAAAGGTATGTTGAAGTCTGACTCCCCAATATCTCAGAATGTGACACGATCTGGAAATAAGATGAATTAGGCGAGTCCACATAAGAACATATTGGGGTAGAGTGTGTCCTTAATCCAAATATGTCTGTTGTCCTTATAAGAATCAGAAGCTTATGCAGACTTACCAATGGAGGGGAGAAGTCCATGTGAGGATGGAGGCAAAAATGGCATGGATTGTTGGCGAGCCTCTGCCAGAAGCCAGTGGAGAGGCCTGGAGCAACTTCTTCTCTACAGAGGAAGCACAACCCTGCCGACACCTTGATTTAGACTGTGGCCTCCAGAACTTTGAGAAAATAAATTTCTGTTATTTAGGGTACTTTGTTATGGAAGTCCTAAGAAACGGAGAGACATATCCAGTCCCCGAACCCTGACAAGGTTCCTTTTAGTTGCTTCTTGCTTCCCTCCTCTCACCATCTCCTGGCTGTCATTAGCACACAGCAGGTCTTCAGGGCTCTACTCTCGCTCCACTCCAATCCTTCCTGGAGAGTGTGTGGCATTAGCATTTCTGAAGAACCACAAGGTGTGTCAGTACCTTCAGCCAGAGCTTCTGTGGCTCTTCATTAAGTTTGTGTCCTTCCCATGGGCAAAGATCCTCGGTCTTTCTCCACCCCCAAAGGGGCCACATCTGCTCTTTATGAGTAAGAATTCTCTTTCTGCCATCTGTCATCCACTGACCTACTTCCTCTCCCCCAAAGGATCATTCCTGTCACTGCACTACTGTAAGCTGTCCCCCACCCCGGAACGCCTCTCCAACATCCTGAAGGTCCAGGGCAAACCTTGCCTACGGAAGGCTTCCCAAACAATTCCAGAATCAAAATGTCTTGTGCCTAATCTCAGCACCACCCATGCCCCTCCTTACATCATTTCACTGGATTCTGTGAAGTTCTGTTCTTTAGAGTATCTTGTGTGGTTTTTTTACCACAGTATCTAAGCCGGAAGCCCATGGAGGCAAAGAGGGTAGGGAACTGGGAACAGTTCTCTTGGAGCCACTTCAGGAGCAGTCAGCCAAGGGCCTGCTCTACCCATGAGCAGCTGAGTCATTGGAAAAATATTAAAGGGTATCAGAACCCATGCAATAACTGTGCTGTATCCAAACTCTTATTTTAATTGACCATGATCAATAGCTTCTGTGGCATCTGTTTTTCTTTACTACTTGTAAATGCATTTTCAGAGAAAGTTGAGCTCTGTAGCCAAATGACCCTTTCAGGCCTCATTCTAGGTCTTATCATTTTGAGTTTCTTTTTAATTGGAGCAGAGAAGTTATGGATGTAACATTTTTGTATGTTTTCACAAAATCCACACTTGACGCACTATAATTTATGTTTTCCTTGGTAACGGCTAGAACCATTTTAGGGGTCAGCCTAGAAGTAGCAGAATCAGTAGAAACACCTTTTCTAAACCTTTCTTCCTTGTATCATTAATCAAAAGAAACACGCCTAGTAACCCAGCCTGTCAGATTCACTCACAAAAGTTGCAATTTATCTTTAAACCATTCTTGCCCCCTGGACCCAGTAGCTGATTGGGTAATGAGTAATTACACACCTTTAGTTATTACTCTGACTTAGAATTTTTCAGCTTCTTTTCTGTCAGTAAATGGAACTAAACCTCATGTGTTTTGGCTTGAGTACACAATGAATCAGAATTAATGAAATGTCATCTCCATTAAAGCAAATTCAGAAAATTGCATGCAAACATGGAGAAGAGGCTCTTAGTTCCAACTTGGCAGCTACAAGCAAAACCGGAGTGGCCATTTCACGGGGCTCCTTCTATAGAGACTCATTTCCTGTGGTCACTGTCTGGGAATTGACCCGTCCTCTGAGAGCGAGCAGGGCACCAAAGGATCCATGAGAAACGGCCATGAGGGAGTTCCTAAAGACTGACGCTAGCTGTGTCTTCTTCTCTACACCCTCTAACCCTGTGGGGGAGATGGGTTGTGCCGCCGGCTTCTTTGTCTGCCATTGTGGACATGGAAGTGGATGATGAAGGCCTGAGGCACAGGACTGCAGGCTGGCAACAGGACTTAGAAGGCTGTGTCTGCCTAGTTCCCATGTCCTGTTTCCAGTGCTTAGCCCATTTGCCATTATCCACTTGTTAGATAAAATGTGCACTCTACCACTTGTTCTGGTGTGTTGCTCTAAACATGGACGTGGTTTTCAGTTTCAGATGGTGTTGGGAAGATGCCTCAGCAAGACAAGGGCGGGCAATGGCTAGTTCCCTTGGACCTTTTTGGTTTTCAAATGCCAACTGCTTGTCTTCCTCTGTGTCCTCCTGGGTATTATAATCAATGTGGTGATGCCAGTGGGCCCTTCCTACTGTCCTGCTGCCCGTAGCTGATGCCACTACCCACCTACGCCTGCTAGAGACCAGGACAGCAGTTGTGCCAGAGGCCTGGGGGGGTATACAAATAAGTGGGGAAAGGCCATTTTGAGTGGCAGCCTCTTAGTTCTAGAGAAACAATGGAAAACGGTGACACAGACAATGAAACTCAGAGGTGCATGTTACTTCACCATTGAGTATCAGCCTCTGAGTACTTGATTTTGGCTGTACCCTAGAAGTTAGAGGTTGGATCATCAGTGCTATTTATTGGTCTATACAAGTTGTAACAAATAAATGCCCGATCCTGGCAGTCTCTCCAAAAAGGCTGGTTGTGGCCTCCCTTTTGCTGGTGTGTGTGTTATTTCTGTTGCTACAAATGCTTTTTGGTAAATAGAGAGCATCCTCTCATTTCAGTGATGGGTAGTTAACACGGCTACTTTTGTTTTGGTCAATTTGTAAAGAGGCAAGTGGATCCCCATGGTACGGGGTGAACGTTAGGCCCTGTACGGAGGTAAAGCTTCATTCCTAAACTGCTGGGCAAGACATAAGAAGTCAAGAGCCGAAAAACCTCCACCATAAGTCATTAGGGAATTGAAGAAAAGCAAAACAAACTCCTTCTACCATGTAGGAGAGGAGGCTTAGCAGTGAGCTGGAGACCAGCCCGGAGGCCTTGATGCCAGTTATTTCATTTGGTAGAAGGAGGACCTTTGAGTGTATTCCTCCATGAGTGTCTAAACTCAGCAGGAGGACGTGGGATTTGGGGATAAGTGGAGATTTCCCTGATCTGAGAAATTCCCTCTGGCTTTCCCGCTTTCTTCCTCCCCTAGTCAAGCATTTCAACCACTGTACCTTTCCTCACCTGACCCTCACAACAAGGAAAGCGGGCATTCTGCTTTTATTGTGGTGAGGGATAGTTCACGAATGTAAGGGAGCAGAGTGTGGGGAGGGGGGCAGAATCCAGGGGCTACAGGGGAGAAGCATGGAGAACCAGGACTTGACTTGACGCTGGTCTCTTGGCTTTTGAGACAGGGCCAAGGCTGCATGTGTCACATGGGTTTTTAATGTATTGGTAGAACAGGGACAGAGGGCAGTGTGTGGAATATGGAAACATTGTTTAGATCTTTTGGTACAATTTTGTCCTGAGGAAGTACCGAGTGACCGGTAGTCCCCCGCTCTCTAACTGCCTCCTAGAATCTTCCTGGATTCTCCTTACCTGGAGGACAATTGAAGCCTGAAGAGACAGAGCGTCTTCCAGGGCAGGAGTCCCGGGAGGAGCTGGGAGGCAGGCACAGGCCAGCGGGATGACCCTGGACCGGGGGCCTGCGGCCTAGTTTCCAGACCCAGACTACCCTCCCCTGTTACTCCTGGAGAGTCATAGTTGTGGTTCCACCACCTGAAGACAAGAAGCTTCTTCCCAGCTCCCAAACTGGCTCAGTCGAGTAGGGTTTGCCTGTGCTTTAGGTCTGCCAGGCACTTATGAGCTTCTCTTTCTTTGCAGCTTCTCTGGCTCTCCTTCCCCTCCCTGCTTGGCTGCCCGACACCCCACAGCTGCCCCTCTTTGTTCTTTGTCGCATCAGGACACAGCAGCCGGCAGGAGCCAGAGTCCAATCAGTTTTTGATAAAGATAAATCTGTAACTCAGAATGAGAGCAGATGTTTAACCAATTAGGAAATGAAACCCTGTGTTTCCATCTGAGGACTTTGGATTTTGCTGTAAAAAAGCATGCATTTCTGAAAAAGCACTTCCCAGTGTCTAGCAAAGCAAGGTAAGAGCCTAGGTGATTTGCTCTAGATTACTCAGTTACACCCTGGCTTCCACAGAATTGTCATTCTTGGATTTAGAAGGTCATAAAAGTTTACTATTTTAGAATGGAAGGGACCTAAATACTCACTCCCTCTCACCACCACACCCTTCTCAGCGGGGGACCCCCTCCCCAGCCTCGCCGCTCAGCATGTGGTTCCTGGACCAGCAGCCTTGGCATTTAGAAACCTAGTCTCTCAGGCCCTACCCCAGATCTACTGCATTGGAACCCACATTTTAATAAGGTCCACTCTGTGCCCATCAGTCTTCTAGAAGAACAAGTAAACTTTTTTCTATGTGCAAACTTTGAAATTATTTGGTACCAATTCTTATGATCACACTTTTTAATGTCCTTTAATATGCTCTTCACATGACTTAATTTATAAGTCGAACTATATCACTCCAACCCTAGTTTGCAACTGAAGCGTGGCCCTCAGGATTGCAGCTCCAACCACAGTGGTTTGGTGGTCAGCACGGCAGAGCTGTGAGGTCTTCTTTACCCTTGGTGGGAGGACTGTACTTTGAGGACGTGAAGCCCAGTATCTAATGTGTACTTGAACAGAGTTACTGCACTGATTGATACCAAGTTCAACATCTTCTTTGCAAAGACTGCTATGAAGCCAAGTCCTTCTAAATCTGTATTGATGGAGATTAGTTCTGACCTTGGGGGCGTTCCCCAGAGCAGAGCTCTCATCAGAGCCGTAAGCTTCTGCCCACCCTGGGTTCAAGGGTTGCCTGTGTCCAGGGGAGCCAGGGCTGCTGGCACCCCAACAAGGCAGATATCACTGGTTATCCATCCCTGGTAAATTTCACCTTGTTAGCCCTGATTCATTCTTCATCCTGTCAACCCTCTTGGATTCCTGATTCTGTCACTCAGCATATGCAGTAGCTGCCTAGCCTCCTGTCATCTGAAAATTTGATCAACACACCTTCTGTCTTCATTATGCAATTTGCAGCGAAAAGTGCTGAACAGGCCCGAGTGGAAGGAAGCGCATGGGATGGGACGTGTCCCCAGAGACCTCCTCTCTACCTTGCCTTCAGCTCATTGATCTGCCCTGTTTGGACCAGGTATTCAGTCAGAGGAATACCTGGTGGCTCGTCAGGAGCCTGTACATCGCCATTTCCCCAAGAGGGAGGGCGATACCCAATACACCATGTAAAATCACCAATGCCCTCCAGGTAGTTGGCCCTGAACTATGACAGTGGGGAAGGTGGTTGATTAGTAAAACGCACCTGGAATCGGGATTAGCAGTGAGCTCCCTATGAGCTCTTGCCCCGCCACTTACACCGTACACCCTTCAGTTAGGGCCCTGCCAGAGAAGCAGAACCATGAGGGATGCTAAATAATAAGGGATTTGCCATAGGGGTTTGTATGAAAGCGTGGGAGCTGGCTACCAGCATGAGAGGTTGTCGCCAGCCAGGGCAGTCAGTCTGGAAGAACAGATTGTTGTAAAACAAGGGAGAGCCAGGACAGACTGGAAGCCGCGAAGATGTGCTGGAGCCTGCCAGGATGGGCTAGAACACACAGCAGCCACTCGTTACCTCCAAGCCTCCAACTTGGGCAGTGCAAGGGACCTGCAGGAGATGCTGGCCCCTTCCTCACAGAGAGAAACTTACGCCTGGCCCAGGAGGCAGAAACTGAAGAAGGAGACCCACCAGGTGCTGAAGGAGCTGCGGACCCAGGCTGGTGAGCGGGCAGACAGGATGCTGTGCGTGAAGTACACCCGCGGCCCTGCGTTCACCTGAGTTTACGAAGAGGCAGTCTGGGCTTCGCTCTGTCTTCCAAATTGTGTGCCAACTGTCTCTGTGGCCACCATGCCTGCAACTCTGTGGGGAAGGAAACTCTGGGAAATATATTTTCATCTTAGCTAAGTTGAAACCCTTGTCTCTTTCAGTCACACTCATCTTCCAGGTGAAAACAAGTGCAAAACCATGCTTCGGCCAAACTGCCACTCCTTGTACAGCTGGAAACCCAGAAGCGGGTACAGATTCCTTTTTTCATCTTTGGTTGATGACTATTCCTCTTCTTGTTGAGTCTTTGATATCCTGTAACTGAGATACAGAGATATAAATCACTACTGTTTCCATATCTTATGTTGGATGTTAGGGGCGCAGGAGAGGTGAAGAGAAATGAAAGTTACTAGATACTGAAACATGTTCATATTAAAATAGGGAAGAAGGCCTAATAACCATGACAGGCCTTGGTTCTGCACTTGGCCACATGGTTGTAGCTGGTCTTTAGACTAACTTTCCCGCCGCCCAGTCTGTACTTTGTTTGCTTCCACACATTCCTTCAGCTGAGCTGCTTTGCTAGGGTGGGGTCGGGTGGCCCAAGTCTTTATTCTCGAAGGAGCTGGAGAAGTCTGCCTGTGCTGAGCTGTTGAAATGTCCATAGACGTTAACTGCAGGCCCTGGGAGTATTAAGAGATGCCCCTGGGACTCTCTTGAATTCCAGATAAACCTTCCCGACCACCAGTGTGTAGTAACATCCCAGGGTCCTGTTTATGTTTTGTGTTTTTTTGAGGTTTTTAAAGGTTTCTCTTATAATGTATTCTTTTTTTCTTTTTTATTAACACATTTTTAAAATTAAAGTTAACAGAGCCATAGAATGTTACATTAAAAAACCTAAGAGGTTCCCGTATAACCCACTCTCCACTCCCCACCCCCATCATTTTTGTAAATTGTATTTTTTTTGAAGATACATACATCACAAAAAAAGGTTACATTATAGAAAACATAAGAGGTTCCTGTATACCACCCAGCCTCCCCCCCCCACTCCTCCCACACCAACAACCTCCCCCATCACTGTGGCACACTCATCATACTCGGTGAACACATTGTGGGGCACTATTGCACCACACAGATAATAGTTTAACCTGCAGTTCATACTCTCCCCAAGCACATTCAGTGAGTTATGGCACTGAGTGTCCAGCATCTGTCCCTGCAATATCATTTAGGACAACTTCAAGTCCCCAAAATGCCCCCACCTCACATCTCTTCTTCCCTCTCCCTGCTCTCAGCAACTACTGTGGACACTTTCTCCACCTCGATGCTACAATTTCTTCTATTACTAGTCACAATAGTTCCATAGTAGACTATCAGTAAGTCCACTCTAATCCATAATTTATTCCTCCATCCTGTAGACCCTGGGATGGTGATGTCCACTCCACCTCTAGATCAAGAGGGGGCTCCAGTGTCCTCTTAAAAGCACCAGTCACCCGGTCATTACCGTTTCTCCCTTCTTCACCTCTTGATTCACTGGCAGGAGGTGCTGGAAGTGGCCAGGTGGCTGCCCAACTGCAAGTTCAAGGAAAGCATTGTCGTGTCCCTTGGTTGAAGTCTCTCTCCCCTGGGAACTGGGTCATGTGGGTAAAGCAAAACTGTCTCTCCTGGACAGCTAGGTGTGAGCAGAAGAGGAACCACTTTCTTTCTCCAAACCCCTTGATTCTAGTGTTGCCAGATTTCCTCTAGGTTCTTGACTAAGCTACAAAAAATGAATTTTAAATGCAAGCAGTTTAATTAGATCAGTAATTCACTAAGGAAGGGAGGGAAGAAAAATGGGAGAAAATAACAGATCAAGGGTCCCAGGTAGGGAAGAAAGGGGCTGAAAAGGGATAAAGAGGGCTGATTTACAGTTTCCTCTTACAAATTACACATCCCCAGGTTTACTTGTGTGCTGATTCAGGCAAGAGGAGAAAAGGCTAGAACAGGGCTGGGTTGGCTTTTGCGCGTACATTTTAAACCATTAATTATTCCGCCCTTTTGCTAATGTAGGGGGAAGAAGAATCCCAGTTGTTTGCTGTTTTGATTGACAACCCCACCCCTCGATCCCCCAAGAGGGCCCGATGATAAGGTCCCTGGAGAATATCCGGGGCGTCTCCTTTATCCCGGAGGAAATCTCATTCCAAGTGGGGGTTCTCGCACAATCTTCCGGCAGCCGTCTTGTGGCCATTTGTGGCCACGTGGGTTTTCTGCCAGGTTCCAGATCTGTCTACTGACTCCCTAATTTACTAGGCTGCCTCACCAGGACCTAGGAATCCTGGCTAAAGGAGAAGTGGCACCATATACTGCTTGCTAAATCAGTGCACATACTGTAAGAGCGGTGATTCCTCTCACCACCTTCACATTTAACTTGCCTGTTTGGCCTGAGCTGAAGACAGGGAACTTAGAAAGTGACAGTGGATTAGCACAAACTCAGTATGGAGCGACTCCTGTTTCAGATGTGGCTGTGTTGCTAGAGTAAATCTCCACATTTCCTGGCACTTGGTATGCAGCTATTGATCTGGAAAACGCTTTTTTCCCCCCTCTAAGTCTGTTAGTATAGATCATTAAAAGTAGTTTGCTCTCAGCTGGCAGGACCAGCAATACACTTCCACTGTACTACTTTACACCAGAGCAACTCTGCAGCCCTCTGTCATCATCTTGTGCTTGGGGAGATGATGCTGGTTCAACACATTGCATCATTGCAGTGATGACAGCATGCGGTTTTACCCTGGTAAGTAGGCCGTGGTAAAAATTCAAGATGCATTGGTAAGAAACATGTGTGCCAGAGCGTGGGAAATAAATCTTGCCTTCAAGAGAATTTCTTTAGTCTACACCTTTGGGGTCTTTTGCTCACTCATCTAAACACCCGCATAGCCTCATGAAGCTGTGTAGCTCCGTTTTCTACGGAAGGGTGACATCTAGTTACTCTATTTGCAACCATCACGTGACCTTGAGTGCACTCAATGCATGTGCACTTTTATCACCCATGAAGAGAAGAAGAGCAGAGGTTCTGAGAAGTCACTGAACTCACCCAGGCTCATACTGGAGGTGGTGTGAGCTGGGATATGAGCCCAAGCAGTTTTGTTTACAAATCAGTCTTCTTTCCATGTGGTATGTTCTCACATTACCAGTGGCACATCATAAACTCTACAATACCATCAGTGTCTATAAATATATGTTACGTGCTGTTCTTAGTGAATTCACACTGAAGCTCACTGATTTTTCCTTCCCCAGCTGTCCAGAAATTATCTGGCCATCCGAGGCCTGTCTGAATTTCTGGCATGAATCATTTAAAAAAAAAATGATTTCCTCAATTTTGAAAATTGCCCTTCTGTGTATGTATTGTTGGCAAAACATTTTTACATGTATTGTCTCATTTAATAATCTGCGGGGTTGACAAGCTTGTTCATATGTTATATGTGGGAAGTTACCGCTCAGGTAGGTTAGTAACGTCTTAAAGCTTTACACCGTGGACCCTTGTCAGTGCCACTTTCTTCCAGCCTCAGGGCTTTCTGTCACTGCCCCAGTCCTGCAAGAGGCTCTAAAAATCTGTATTATCTGTGATGCTCCATTTCCCCCTTTGCCAGGAAGCCCTTTTGATATTAGACACAGCTTCTCTCAGGAATACATGAGTGCATGTAACTTTCAGGGGGTTCAAACACCAATGGCCCAGCGAAGGACCAAATATCCCTCAGGGGAATGTTCCTCCACAATTCAGTTAAGAGAGAACCCCTCACTCAAAGCCAGAACCACCAAGATGGACAAAGTTCTAATTTACCCCTAGTCACTTAGGCCAATAACTAAGTGAAAGCAGGAGATGGACAGAGGGCAGGAGAATCATTGAAGGGAGCTTTTCTTCCTGAGGTCATCTGCTGAATTCCAGGACCCTGAGATTCTGTTTTCAAGGCAGGGGCCAGAGGCTGAGTCAAGAGACCACTCAAGATGGAAGCCTAATCGAAGGCAGGTGTATGAAAGGCTCTAACCTCAGGAGAGCTTCCAGCATTCCATAAATTTTTTACCTGTTTATTGTCTGCCTCCCAATATTAGGTTGAACCATACGAGACAGTCAATCCTTGACCATTTTTTACCGATAAGAAAGGCAGTTTCATATGATTTAGCATAATGGAATGCCACTAGGAATTTTGTTCACAGCTCTATCCAATGCCTAGACCTGTACCTGGTATACTATACACAGGTAATAAATATTTATTGATGTAATGATGGGTGAAATAAATTTGAAAACAAATTATCAAAAGATAACTAGAAAATGCCCACATGAGGGTTAAAAAAACACACAGCTATGGGAGAGCTGATGTAGCTCAAGCAGTTGAGCACCCACCTCCCACACGGGAGATCCTGGGTTTGGCTCCTGGTGCCTCCTAAAGAAGACAAACAAACGTCGAGCAGACATGGATCAAAAACAACAAGCAGAAAATGAGCAAAAACAATGAGCAGACAGCAAGCAAGTCAAGGAGCAAACGATGAGCAGGCAATGAGCAAAAAAACCAAAACGAGCAGGAAGCGGATGTGGCTCAAGCAGCTGAGTGTTCGCCTCCCTATATGGGAGGTCCCAGGTTCAGTTTCCAGTGCCTCCTAAAGAAAACAAAAAAACAAAACAAAATAAAATAGACAACGAGCAGAAAACGAGTGCAAACAATGAGCAAAAACAATACAGAAAAACAGTGAGCACACCGTACAGGGAGCCATTTTGGGGGGGGAATACAGTTAATGAAATTACAAATAAAAGAAGAATTCATAACGAAAAGTAAAGGAACGCTAAAAGCAGGAGAGAATGACAGCAGAGAGGGCAAGGTCTTTTGGAGTTGCCTTTAGTGGGATTTGACCAGAGAGATGGATAAACACACCGATTTCTAGGGTCCCCATGGTATGCCTCTTAGCTCTTATTTGCCAGCTTGAAATTTGTGATTTTCATTTTAAACTGAATAACATAGATATTAAAAAATAAAAACTCACGTCCTTTCAATGTTTACAGCCAAATCTAATCTCCTTGAGTAATGTACAGGTTCCTATTTATAAGAGAACTAAATTAAAAGCCCTATGATATGGAGCTTATAAACCCTCCTCTCAAGAGTTACTGAAGATTATGTGAAGCTTTCTCACCCTCCTTCTCCCTTCCACATTTAATAAGATTCTGAGATTAGAGATGCAATTTCCTTTGGCGTCTACAGAGGTTTATCAGGATGCTGCACACTATTGTTTCCAAACTGCCCCCCACCTCTGGGTTATAGAACTAAACTGTCTATCATACATTTATTCATTAAAAACCCAATTATTTACTTTCCTGATTTAATGAACAAAAATACTACAAATATTATCTCATGTGGAAATTAGATTCAAAAATTAAGGAGTAAGGTGAAAATCCTATATAGCTAAAATTATACTGGAAAAATCTTTTATTTTACCCATAAACTAAAATGTACATGGCTTTACATGTACAATTCTGTGTGGTATTCCTTGTGGATCTGGTGTGAACCATTGAATTAACTGAAGAAAGAAACAAAAGAGCAAATATCAGTAGATGTCTAGGAACCGAAATTCTTCTGCCTTTAACAAAACCATCAAAATCATAATGAATTCTAAAGTACTTATGCTTATCTGTAGGTATTATTCCATTTTGTCTTAAAAATATGCCTTTACATAGCATTGCCCATCCATCTAGTCTTCGTATTGTAGAAGAAATGTTGCGTCTTATGTAGGTGTGGGACCTAATGTTAGGACAAAAGTGCACCTGTGACTCGATTGTATGTGCAACCAGGGTTATCAAGCCTTAAAATTGAGGCTAAATTATTCGCATACTGAACCTGCACTGGCAGATGGCCTCCTTGCAAGAAAAAATGTGATTGTGGGTTATGTGAGTGTGGGCCTATTGGGTCCTGGGGGAGCAGAGTGAACTTGAGTTGGGAAGGTTTATTACCAGGTTGCCGTAGGGCTGGCAGTAAGGAAGCCTGTTCTGCACAGACGCGCTTGAGTCAGAGTTTCTGCTTGTCTTGTGAGTAGAGTCCTGTGCTTTAGGTAGTAAACCCGGAGGTTTAGACGTGTTTCCTCCAGTTTATTCTTGCTCCCTGTGGAAGTTTGAGATTATTTATGAACCCTCAAAAAGATAAGGATTGTGTTTTTAAACCGGTCTGTTCCTCTGGGTATGATCCCCTTTGATTGTATGAGATTCAACTGAGATGTCTTTGACTAAATTAAGATTAGGACTTTGACTCCCCCATGTCAATAGGGTGTAACTCAGGTTAAGTCCCCGCCCCCTTGGTGGGCTGATGTAAATGGGCACTCACTCAAGTAGACACAGAAGAAGAAGATACACAGAAAAGAAAGAATGCTCCACAGACACAGCAGAGGAGAGAACTTTCATCCTGTGGCTCCGGGAAGATAGATGAGCCATTTGCCTGATAGCATGCAGCTGAAGAGAACAGAGCAGCTGAGCTGAGGAAGCCTGGAAGAAACAAACCCTATGCCAGCCTGTAGCTGAGAGAAAGGAAGGCTGAACCCTCATAGAGATCGGAAACCATCTTGCTTCAACACATGGAAACTAACTTTGGTGAGAAAAGCAACCTTGAGCTGGACTACAAGCTGGAGCTTGTAATTGTCAGCTTTTATCCCCAGTAAATACCCTTTATAAAAACCAATACATTGATGGTGCTTTGTGCCACCTGCCAGGGGAGGATGACTTAGAAGTAGGCCCAGAGGTGGCTTTTTCTTGAAGGTAATGAAGCTTAAGTTTAGGGTGTCACACTTGCCTGGGAAGGAGTCATAGCAATGTGTTCAAATGTATGCATTTTAAAAAATTTGCTAAATTAACTACTTAACCACAATCAGTTGAGATCACTATTTCTTTCCCCCCAACTTCTCCTCCAAATGCTTCCTTTAGTTTGGTTGTGGTAGAATAGCTGCCTGGACACTCTTGGGATTTGGCCAAGGGGAAGTTATGTGGATTGCAGTGAGCTGGGATTCTCCAGTTCACAATCATGTCCACATAGAGAAAAGTTGCAGCTGGCTATCCTGTTGGGGCACTGGCTTCTGCAATTCTTGTGCCATCTGCCTAGATGACCTAGACCTTGTTGGCAGGAGAAGGTGAGGCCAGAGGTCAGTGTTGGACACAGGTGGGCAGTGGAGGAGAAACCCATAGAGGAAAAAACCGAGTTATCTTCCTCTGCTCTCTCTTGGAAGTGGTGCTTAGAATCGTTGGTGTAGACATCCAACGATGTCAGGTAAGGTCTTAAAGGAGTATGCTGGAGTTAACTAAGACAAATCTTATGTTATTTTTCTTGATTTTGTCACATCTGTGGTACTCGTCAGTTTTCTGCAACTTGCAATTATGATTTATTTTGTCTTTAGAAATGACTGTTCACTTTCTCATGTAATTTTGTTTTTGTAATTTTGTGTTATTTTCTAAGTGGGCCCTCAAAGTTGCCTATCGTCAGGCCCCACTAAGCTTGAGCCTCTCTTTGCTGAACACTTGAGGAAAGAATACATTTCTGCTTGCCACGAAGGCTTTCCTTGCTCTTTCGGCAAGGAATCAATTTCCTTGACTGGTTTGAAGGGACCAATTTCTCATGAGCTAAGAGGAAGCCTGAAATTGAGAACAAGTTGAGATACCCCGAGCTGAGCAGCACAAGTTTGGCTGTGAGCTTTAACAGACAATCTTCTCTCTGTACAGAAAAAAACCAACACATTGTATATGCAGTCTGTGGAACAAGCAGAGGAAGCTCTATTCCTGGTTGTCAGGAAGGAAGATACATGAAGAGCTGTCTCTCCTTCTTGGGTGGCCCCGGTTTGTGTGATCCAGAAGGTGGCAAAGTCGGATGGAAGCACTTTCCCCTAGCAGATGTTCTTTTCAAAGTCATTGTTAAGTGGGAGTACTGCTGGTCTGGAGTCAGAAGATCTAAATGTTCACTCCTTGCTGAAGGTACCTCTGCAGGCCTGTGATAAATAAATAAATAAAATGGGGCTCCTCAAATAAAATGGGGCTTATAGTTCCTTATTAGCCCATGGTGAGGGGCATATCACACAGCATTGGCCACAGAGCTGTGGAAACAGGTAACATACTAAACAAATGCGAGAGATGTGATGAGTATACGAAAACGTGAAGGCTAAAATCAATATTGTCATCTAGCTCAACTTTCAGAAAATCTTTGTGTTGACCATCTGTGGGCTACACTGTACGGTAGCACTGTCCTGATCAGTTAGGGCCAGGGAAGCTTGAAGGAGCTGGTTTTTGGCAATAATGTAGCCTAGTCCGCAGGGGCCAATTTGTTCAAGCCTAGACACGTGTGTTAGTATAATTGAAAGGCGCATGATCAGGCGCCACGCGCCCCAGCTGGTGGCGGACCCAGGGGCCTGTGCGCTGCTCTGCCTGGGGATCTGGGTAGGCTATTTCTCCCCAGGCTGGCAGGGGGACGGAGGGAAGAAACCGCTCTCGCTTCTGGGCTGCCCATTAATCAACATCACTTTCCTCATTAATATAAAGGCATTCTCATCTGCACATTTTGAGGAGCTTCCAAGAATTCATTTTCCCTTCTGGTTACAGAAAAATCAGCTTTCGTAATGAGGGGAGCTGTGTTTTCTGAAAGGCTAACTATTAATTCTTCTTTCGGTTTGTCATTTACATATCCCTCCAGTGGGGTTTACTTTTTCAATTTGCATTGCTGAGGCTCCCAACCTGCAGAGACAAATTAGCACCCTTCCCTGGGTGAGGATCAGAGTGCCTGCCTGAATGCTCGGGCTTTCCTTAAGACGGTGGTGGAAAGTGCCTGAGAAATGGAAATGCACTTGGCCTTAATGAGGAGAACCTCCTCTTGCCCAGGAATGGCGTTCCTATTCTCCTCTTTCCCTGCAGGGGGGCAGAGCCAGGGACTTTGGCCATGTATGACTTTAGGAAAGGGGCTGTAATCCTCCCTGTCCAGGATCATGGGGTCCAGAGATGCCTCGGGGCACCTTCTCCTGCTTAGACCTGCTAGGTTCGAATATGACCTGCTCGAGAGTTCTTGTTGGCCTAGGTACTTTCTCCTCCAACAAGTCTGTACTGCGTTCCAAGCTCGCCTGCCTGCCTCTGACCCACCCTCCCTGCCTCCTTTGCCTCATCTCTCTCTCCCATTCTCCTCCCTCACTGTTTCCCTCCCTCCCTTCTTCCATTTTGATACCTCCTGAGCTCTAGTGCCTTGGTACCAAGTGAGATGCTAGAAATACTATGGTGAAGGCACCATCTTAGTTGGAGAGACAGACAAGAAAACAGGCAATTGTAGGGCAGGCTGAGAACTGCCACCTTGGAGGAGGGGACAGGGTGCTGTGGTGCAAGCAGGAGGCAGGGTGGTTTCTGATGGGTCTTTCCTCTGGAATCTGGTGTACGGCCTAGACCATAAGGTATGTCTTACGACATCGCTCGGCTTGTCATTTAACTGGGAGGTGTCTGAGAGTTTGGGCTGAGACAGGCAAAATGAAATATTCGGGTGCTCATTTTCTCACCTTCAAAATTGAGAGAGCAACAAATTCTGAACTCAGTCTTACAACATGCTTAGAAACCCACACACAGCAAGTGCTTCCTGAACCTGGACGGCGCCGACAAAGGGACCAGGCAGGGATTGTCCTTTCTATGTAATTGGCAGTTTGTGTCACAGAATTAGCTCCTGAATCCTTAGGGACTGGGAGGACCTTGGACAGTCAAGGCAAACAGCTTCATGGCAGGGGATGCTCTGGAGGCTACTGGAATGGCTGCTGCGTCCTCAGGCTAATAGGGTGGACAGGGTCAGCCCTTCGTTTTGAAGGTGCAAGGGAGGGTCAAGGTAGACATTTTGCATCTACCAGACTAATTGCTCCATTTCACATTTTTCCTCTAAATCACCTGGAATGTGCATTTGGCATGTTCTACGCTGCATGTGGACAGAATTAGAGAAAGAGGGTCTTGATGGTGAAGGGTCCTAGGCCTCAGGACAGACAGAGTCATGTTCAAGTTCCAGATCTGTAATTTATAAGTTGTATCAACTTGATGAGGTCACTTCTTTCTCTAAAACTCAGTTTCCTCATCTCTAAAATGGAGATAATGATATTAGTTTAAGTAAGTACCTTACAGAAAATTTGTGACTATTAAAGGTTCTTGGCAGATAGGAGGTATAAACTATTATTTGTTCATTATTAATTATTATTATTAGATAAGATGCCAACTGTATACTGTAGCTGTGCACATGTGAAGCCAGGCATGGGGCCGACTCCTCCATGCCATGTAAGAAAACGCACCGTGGCTCACTTGACCTCACGGAGCATGTCTACCAGGTGTGTTGGCTTGGGCTTGGGAGCTACTTATAGAGAGGACACCTAAGGGCTGTCCCTTCAGCTTCCCCCCCACCTTCTAATCATTGCCCTCCCACCCCCCACCCATCCTAAGTTTGCTACCAAGGTAATTTTATTCCTTGGACACAGTCAGTTGGTGCAAGGTTTAGACTGGGACCCAGAGAGTCAAGCCAAGTTCTTTCTCTGTCTTACAGCAATCAGGTGGATGGCTCAGCGACTCTTAGCATGAGACCTCAGAGAGAAGCAGAAGAGTGTGATATGGAGAAAGATGGGGGCAGGGGGAGAAAAACAGAAGAGAGAGAAAAAGAGAGGTGGAACCGAGATGTAGAGACGAGAGAGTATTTGAGCTGGAGAAAGAATCCGGAGCAGCGCTGGGTTCCAGAACCGGCCCTAATCCACTCCATGGGTTCCCTGAGGTACTCGAGCAGCATGTACCACCTTCCTGTGCGGACGCCAGCGGTGTGCACTGTGCCTCCAGATCCATGGTGCCGGGAAGCCCTCGCTCTGCGGGGGAGGTGGGCCGGTGTGGTGGGCGAGGGCAGGTCTTCCAGGGGCGGCCGCCTAGCTGGAGTTCTGGAAGTGCCGTTTTCCGTGGAGTTCCCTAACCTCCTCGTTCGTGCTTCTCTGTCTGCACCATGGGGATGAGACCGTTACCCACATCGCTGCGTTCTCACAGGACCACGGGGGTTGATATTTGAACAGCCTTTAAACAGGGCATGGCATATGAGTAGGTAAGGGATGATTGTTCTCAGGGTTACTCCCCCCTGCTGTGCTTACTGCTCTCACTACTAATACCAACCACTACCACCGCTCCTACCACCCGCCTAGCAGCTCACGAGTCAGGCAGGAGGCAGCGCTGGACGTAGGCCGAGCTGCGCAGTCCGACAGAAGGGTCAGCAGAGGCAGATCCAGAAGGAAGGCAGCCATGCTGAGGGTCGTGGGCGTCCAGCAGGAGCTCGGAGGAGCCCTCCTCTGAACACCTCCTGATCCGAGGGCGCCTGCGTCCCGAATCTCATTTATGATATCCCTAACGTGTAACAGTCCAGCACAGCCGAGCTCACTTCTCAAGAGGTTACTCCTGGCCTTGCAGGAGGTCAAGGTGGTCTTATTAAAGGGCTTTATTGGGCACGGGTGGCATAAACTGGGAAACTAAACCTCAGCCTTTACCCTTCCTGCTCCCTTAGGTGTTCTTTTCCGCCTTGTTCATTTACCGTCTTATTACCTCTCCCCCACCTGCACTTGAGGAGAGTAGGTGGTTCCTGCAGACCAGGCAGAGCTGGGACCTTGTGGACCTCTAGAAGGCAGGCCCAGCTCTTTCCCAGCTGAAGTGGCACTGCCACCCAGGCCGAGAGCAGCCAGCTTCAATTCCTTTGGGCTGGATAGGATGGGAAAGGCTCACTTCCTAATGCCTCTCCAGTTGGGGGGAATTCACAGTATTTCAAATTGTCTGCATGAAGTAAAGCTTTATTACTACTCTATATCACACTTTCCAAGTCTACATAATTTGAATTTCCATAAGCTGCTCCCTCAGTCTGCTCTCCTCCCTCATCGTCCCACCTTTCTTTGGTTCTGACACTCGCCAGCTCTCTCAGGCTTGTTGGGTTTATGTTTTATGTGATGAGGAGAGTGCTTGTCTATGGGTCTATATTCCCCATCAGTCTGTAAATTTAAGAGGAGGGAGGAATTTCTATTTATCTCTTTGCTCCATCTTCCTTTCTCTCACTTGGACCGTCCTCCTCACACACACACACAGAGTTTCTGAAACATTACCTCAGGCAATCTTATCAACAACTTCAGGAGGCTGGTGGATGTTATCCTCATTTTTCAAATTACTAAATTAAGGTTTGGAGACGTTAATAAAATTGTGGAAGGTCACACAATCAGTAAGGGATAGAGCCAGCCTTTCCCCCCAAGCCTTTCTGACTCCAAAGCCAATATTCTTTTTTTGACCATACCAGAAATCTCCCCTTACCATTTCTTTCGCTCACTTAAAGTTTCTTAAGGATAAAGACTGTGACTTTTCCTCTTGGTTTTGGTACCATTTAACGCAAACTTAGAGCCACACCCAGGCTGACGCTGAGGAGAATTAATCTCCGAGTTGGTTGTTCTGGAAGCAGAACCTGACTGAGAGACGGGAGCAGGGCCTGAGGCGGGGTGGTTGGTCTGCAAGGCACGGCTGTGAGGAAAGCCTGTCTTTCAAAGCAACGCTGTGCGCGGGCCGGGAGATCTGCTACGCCTCATCCTCACCCTTGATTCAGTCTGGTTGAACTTCCTCACCAAAGACCCGCAGAGAATGCTGAGGTCCTCTCAGCTGCTGAGGGGTGTTTGCTTTGGTAAGTGATTCAGGGAGGCCTGAGCAGAGAGGGGAGAACCAGACCAGCCCTGGGGCTGGAGCCCGGGGCTCACGGAGCCCTCGTCCATTCTCCCCCTTGCCCATCACGCTCAGCCCCGCTGGCTCACTTTTCTCAGAGTGACAAGGAGCGCTCCTGTCTCAGGGCTTTTGGGCCAGGGCCACGTCTGCCTGGAGCGATCCCCCCTTTTCTTTGCCTGCCCAGCTCCCAGTCACCTTTTGAGTCTCAGTTAAAATGCCCCTGGCTTAGAGGGTTCCTTTCTGACTCTCCAGAGTAGGTTAAGGATTTCTGTCAAGCTCGTGCTGAAATATGCCTTCTTCATGCTTAAGGCAGACATTAATTGCATGAATACACACCAACGTGTTGGCTGCTCCTGTTGTCTATTAGATGATGAGCTGCTTGAGGGCAGGGACAGTGTCCCTCTCCTTTGGCACTCCCGTCCAGTCAGAGCACAGGACTTCGTACCGGCCAGGCGCTTAACAGAGCATGACAGGTGAGTAGAGGAGTGAAGGAAGATCCAGCCATCTTCCTGCTGCTCCTGCTAGGAGGATTTGAAGAGGGAGGAAAAAAGCCACGACGTGGGGTTTCATCCGAAGACCCTAATGTTTCAATAAGAAAGAAGAGATTTCATTTTCTGCCCTGTTGTTTTCAGGATGTTTGCCATGTAAATTCTCACTTTATTTGGCAGTGCCGCTTACTTTCTTGAACGAAGGAAACTGAATCAACACATTTCAGAATACCTGACCCGAGGTGCCCCAGGAGCCTGAGCTTGACAGGAGGCCAGCAGCCTGTGGGCCCCGGGGGGGGGCAGAACAGCATGCCTTCCTTCGAAGTGGCACTTTCTCTTCCATCCTTCTCTTTAAAAGTTAGTGCGAATCTGAGAATGCCCCTCATCTTCAGTCCTGGGATGTGATGCAGTTTTTAGGTCTTAAACAATGAAAACAAGGAGAGGCTGAGTGGGCATGAAAGCTTCACAATTTACATGCAACATGTTCACAAGTTTTAGAACTTGTTCATTTTCCATCCTTTAAATAAAATACTCAGAATAAAAATACTATTGGGCACTGTGTGTAAGGAGGCGGGCTGGTGTGGGGAATGACAAAGAGCCCGAGGAGCTTTGAGACTCTCCTTAGGGAGCCTGAAATGACATGGAACTTAACATTTAAATAGGCTGATCACATTATTTATCTTCCCGAACCCGGACACTTAGGAGAGTAAAAGGGGGTGCTATTAATTATTAAGCTGGACTAACAGGCATAAACCAGTACTGTCTGGAGCAAACCTGGATGTATATTCATCCTTTATATTAAAGATAAATAACACTTTGCAAGAATGGTTAAAAATGCCCCTGTGCAGTACATACCTCATTGCTAAGTGAATTTTACAGCTGGCAATTGCCTTAGGAATTCAGAGGATGGGGTGAAAGGGCAGAGGTGCTTTTTAGGAGCGAATTAATTTATTAAGCCTGGAGCAAAATTTGTGGAAATTATCAATATTTTATGAAGCCAAACATTTGTGGCCAACCCTCCCACTTTCTCTGCTCACTCTGGAATTCTCCAGCCCCACAGCCATGCCAAGTCCTCCAAAAGAAGGGCCTGGAAGTGCTGGAGGCTGTACCCCAGGGACAGGTGTCTTTCTCCTCCTTTGCCTCCTCCTCTCTCTCCCCCATCTCCTCTGTCCCCCCTCAACCCTTTCTCACCCCCCCGTCACTCCTTTCCCGTCCTCCCAGTTTCTCCTTCCTTCTCTCCCCTCCTCCTTCCTTCTCTCCCTCTATAGACTTCCTGCCGCACTCTCCCACATCCAGCCCGTCCTGGTTCCTCCAAGGTCACGGAGATCTGGACCATGAGGAGGACACAAATCAGGACCTGATGGGAGGTCAGGGCCATCATTCCAACCTTCCAAGCTGGGACTCGGGGCTGGGGTGACTGTCCGCTCCTGTCCAGGGGGCAGCATGGCCCCTGGGCTCCTGAGATCCCGCGACACAGGCCCCAGCTTCTTCAGAAGGGGGACCCTGATGGCCAAAGACCCAGTTGGCGCTCTTCCCCAAAGGGCCCCATTCTTTGTCTCTCCCTCTGTTCAGAGCCAAGGCCTAATGTCCCTTTCAGAAGGAAGCCCGATACCATTTTTCAAGAGGATTTCTTTTAAGGCAGTTGCTGAGCCTCCGTACGGCTCCTGCCTGGTCAGCTCATCCCTTTACAACAAAGCTGTGAGCTCCGCTCAGTCGAGAGGCTCCAGGGGAGCTGTGCTCCCACGCAAGTAAACTCCAGGGGGGCTCCACAGCCCCTCCAGGGCCCGGCGCAGTCCCATAGGCCGAGGAGCAGGGTTTTCAGTGCATTAGTAGTAGGTTTTTATTTTTAATCCTGACGGAAAATGTACATATTTCTTAAGTGTAAAACAGTGTTTCACAGTTTACAAGCGCTTGGTGCGCTTTTCATCATTCCGTACTTGCAAACCTTTTTCTCCCCATGACATGTTCAGGGGCAGTGCTGTCCTCTCCCCTCCCTACTTCCCGGCCTTGGGCTCTGTTGATGCTGCTTCCCCGCAAGACGGCGACCTGCAGGGAGCACGGCCCTGGCCGCACACTGCGGAAAGCAGGAGGAAGGGCAGGTGTGCAAGAGAGAGAGAAACTGACTTTTCAACCAGAACTGTGGATAGCTGCATATTCCTTCTGAGGGGAAGCAGTAGGGTGAAATTCTTACCTAGAATTCTATCCGCAGAGAGATTGGGCGGAAAGGTGGGCCCCGACCGTGTGGAGAACGGGGTGCTGAGCAGTTTATACTGGAACCTCAGGACAGGACCTTCCCCTGGAACGTGAGTCCCGTGAATCCCTGGGAGAGTTTAGAACATGCCTTCTTTCCTGAGCCTGGGGTGTTCTTCTGGGGAGGAGGCTTGCTCACAGGTGTGGTTTGTTTTCTCGGTTCCCCATTTTACAGTGTCTGGTTGCTTTTGATCAGAGCCCCACTTCCTGACATTTTTTTTCCCCTTTTAAATCAAATTTATTTCCACATTTTCCCAGGGCACAGGAAAGTTACAAAAGGCATGTGAAATAAGTGATTAATAAGTTAAAGCAAACGCATCTCTGACAGACCTGGAGCAGTTGATGTCTACTGCCAAGGTTTCCACTAGAGACGCAAGAAAAACGAGGTCCTTGCATTCCCTGTCTGTCTGTCTGTGGCAGCCAGGAGTGAGTGGGGGGATACAGGACATTCAGAAAACACGGGGAAGGGGAAATAATCTTGGCCGCTCAGAAATAAATGAAAAAAACAGCAAAAAAATATTAAAAAGTTACAGCCAATTCTCATTTCATGGTTACTTGCAAGACTCGGTGTTGGCCACTAGGGAGGGACGATGGTGCAGGGCAATGTTCTGAGGAGCTTTGAACAAATGAGATGCCCAGACCCCGACTCCAGGCCGCCTGTATCACGGGCTCTGGGGTAGGAACGTCAGGCTGGTACTTGGCAAAAGCTCCCTGGGGGCTGAAATGGGCAGCAGGGGGTCGAGAATGACTGGAGTAGATGGTGGAGAATGGCTCTGGCCAAAGAGGGTTTGCCTCTAGAGGGAATGCGCTCCACGCGTCCAGATGGCTGGACGGTGGTGTGGGCAGGAGGGAGGCACAGAGGGCCATGAGCTTCCAGAAGGCAAAGGCTCTCCTTCCGCTTAGAGGAGAGTTTTCAGGGGAATCTTGTCATTGGTGCTGGGCTTTGAAAAACTGAATGAAGGATGACAAGAAAAGAAGGGAGGGGAGGGTCTCGAGTCACAAAAGGAGAAAGAGGATACCAATCCCCAACATGCTCAAGTCACGAAGGGCTGTCCAGTGTCACTGGAATACATCAGGAGTGCTTGCTGGAGGCAGGGTGGCGGTAATGGAAATGACAATTTCTAAGAGACGTTGATGCCAGATTGTGCAGGGTCTTGAATGTCATGCTAAAAACGATGAGCTATTATTCAGTAAACAGTGCAGAGACATTGCTTTTTTAAGTAGGAGAGTGAGAAAAGCTAAAGCATCTGGGTGATTAAAAATCCAGAATGATAAGAGCTATGTTGGAAGAAAATATGTTTTACTTTTCCTTAGGTGACTTATATCAATACTTTTTTTTTTAAAGATTTTATTTTTATTTATTTCTCTTCCTCCCCTCCCTGCCCCCCTGCCCCCGCCCCGGCACCGTTCTGCTCTTTTGTGTCCATTCACTGTGTGTTCTTCTGTGTCTGTTTGCATTCTTGGGGGCACTGGGAATCTGTGTCTCTTTTTGTTGCATCCTCTTGCTGTGTCAGCTCTCTGCGTGTGCAGCGCCACTCCTGGGCGGCCTGCACTTTTTTCACGTGGGGTGGCTCTCCTTGCAGGGTGCACTCTTTGCGTGTGGGGTTCCCCTATGTGGGGCCCTGCACGTGGGCCAGCTCACCACACGGGCCAGGAGGCCCTGGGTTTGAACCCTGGACCTCCTATATAGTGGGTGGATGCTCTATCAGTTGAGCCATATCCGCTCCCCTATACCAATACTTCTGAAGTGCCCGCTCACGTTTCATGCAGGTTTTTAAACATGCCCTTTCACTTCCCCTCCCTGGTCCAGGGCCTTCTGTTTCCTCCAACCTGATCCCCCCCTAGATCCCAGTTCCCACAGTTCAGTGTGTGGGGTCCTTTCCATCCTGGTTCCTGTTCCAAGGGCCCAGTCACTTTGCTCAGCAAAAACAATGGGCCTGCAGGCAACGCTCTGCAGGGAGGGGGGCTCGTACTTGAAAGAGGGGTGCCCCTTCTCTCCACGACAAAAAACAGTTTGTTGGTGTCCAGCCCTGCTCCCGGGCATGCAGGGATGTGGAGCCTTAAGCCAGGGCTGCTGTCTTCCTCGAGCGGGGATCTGGCGACCCTTTGGGAACGGCACGTGGCTTCCTTGACAAGCCTCTGCTCTCTTTCCCTGGGAAAGCCTGGACAATTGTATTTTGCAGAACATTTTCAAGTCTACTTCTGGACCTTGACATTTCGAAACAACTCATCTGCTTTGTTTGTGAAATGCATTTAAATAAATTAATGAAACCACCGCCCTGAATGAATCCTTTCAGACTGCTTCCAGAGGAAATTCGAAAGGGCAATATTGTCACTGACAAAAAAACTGCAGCATCTGAGCAATGGATGTCTAGAAAGCCGAGCGGGGAGGCAGAACATAATGGCACAGTTTTACCTATAGCAAAACCATTAAAGGTCACCTACCAGAAGGACAGCTGGAATAGAAGTTGTTTTCAAATTAAAAGATTAAAGAACAATCCTTGAAGAAAGTGTTATTATACACAGTGTCAAAAGAAAGGGAAAGATTAAAATGGTGGAAGACACGATCACCGCGGTGCTAACTTCTCCCTTCTCTGCGGGTTGCGTGCCCTGCAGTGTCTCCGGCTGGATGGGCTGGGTGGGTGGGAGAAATGAGCGAGAGCTTCTCGCTCCATGCAGATCCTTCCCCCACTGAGAGTTCCTTTCCCCTCTGGTCTCACAGAAAACACACTTGCCGAACAGGGAAACCATGTGGAGGGATGGAGGGTGCCTTCGTTAATGGTGCCCATTTGAGAGGACACCATTAAAAATTCTTTACAATGAAGGGTGCAATTTTGAGTTTCCAAGTCATTAGGCAGGTTTATGACTTGTCCATTTGCAAAGAAGCTGATGGGACTCTCCACACAGCCATTTCACTTGAAATTGGCTCATCTAACACAGGGCTTTTGCTCAGTTTTTTTCCCCCATACACAGAACTCCTCTGGTGGAGGCTGAGGCTTTTTGGAAGACATGGGAAAGCCAACCTGCCTTCTCGGGAGCACCGTTTTCTGTAAAGTGCTGTAGCGCCTTAGTGATGGAGTCCATGATTCATTGCAATGAGCGAGTTCAATAAAATACAAACCTGCTCTATTATTACTGTCAAGCCAGAACATGTATCATGCATAAGGTCCTCACTAATAATATCAGCTGAGAATGAACTTGCACAGACTTCTTTGTGGGATAACTAGAGAAGGGAAGTAGGCAGGTGCTTTTGGCTTTTTTAAAGTATTGGAATATGCTCCTTGAAAACACGGCTTTTTCTTTATGTATGACTTTCTGGAGTGGAAACAATTTGTCCCAAACCAAACAAAATAGAGTGGCAGGAGCTAGGGAGATTATGCCATTTGACATGTAATAAATAGTAAGGTGCTGTTGTGTGTATGCAAAAATAGATGGTCTCTAAATAGACTGTCAACTGATCATCCAGTTTCTTCCTTATTCAAAACATCTACTCTGAACAGACATGCCTGTTCAGTGTTCACTGAACCAAGTTTCCTTGTCACCTGGTGTCTTTCTCGAATGTTCGCTCCTCTGTGAAGCTTGTCCACATCACCTCCTGCCTCAGTACCTAGGGGGAAGTGAGGAATTGTGCAGAATTGGGCCAAAGTCGAGCTGCGTGGCCTGCGCTGGCTTCCAGTGTTGACCAAGGATGGCTGGTCCACCCTCCTGGTTGCCAAGACCACGGCCCAGGTGGGAGCCCAGCAAAGCCCTGCGCTTCCTGCTGCTTGGGTGACGCAAAGGCTCCCAGGCGGGTTTCCCAGCCCGGCCAGTGGGAACCGGGCTCCTGCTCTTTTGTTCTCCCTGGGGCTCAGGGGGGGCTCCCAGAAGAAGGCAGCTCCTCCGTGGGGGTTTTCCTTCATTTTCCTTTCTTTGGATTTTTCCGTTTTCTCTCCCTTCAATTCTTCCTTTGTAATAATAATACTAATAATATAGATAATTTGAGCTCAGCTCCAAGCAATTGCTCATCTTAGAACCTTGGGCTCCGCTAGTCCTGAGCGCCTCCTCAGCACGGTGAGCCAGAGCCCAGCGCAGGTTGCTCCTGCCTTCTGTCCTTGTCCTTGCCTCTTCAATGCCACTTTTTGGCTCCAGATCTTGGAAGTTCTGCTACCCTGGTTTGGAAACCTCCTGTGTCCCAGCGAATGGACAAAACTTTCCTATCTACCTTCACTTTGCCCAGGTCAGAGGTCAGAGGTCATGCTTGATAGTTTCTTGCTAGAATGGAGCAGAATGGAGCCATTCCTTTTGTAGGCAGAAGAGAGAGCTCCATATCTAGCCATTTACATTCTAAATATAGTTGGTTACATGTTAATGATTTACTGCAACTTAACTAGAAAAAATAATGATGAATGATATTTTGATGAGTTTTAAAAACAATGTAGACATGCCTTATACTTTGTTGGGCTAAAACATAAAGGTGAACTCTAATGAGTAGAAGCATAATGAAGAATTTCTAAGCTTGTAGAATAAAAAAAAGGGGAGATACAGAACACTTGATTAATTTGACAGATGTAAGGGGGAGAGACAAAATAAAAGAAAAACAATATTAGCACTGAGGGTAATAGAATTTAAGGCAAAAGTTATTAATAGTGTTAAAGAGAGATACTTCATAATTAAAGGGAATATCATGGAAAAGCAACAAATTAATAATCATTGTATGTACTTACTAATATAGTTTTAACTCATATAAAGGTGACAAAACTTTAGAACAGATATAGAAGATTAAAATACCATAGTACCACACTTGACTTCATAGATATAGTGGAAAAAACTTAGAGAAAATTTGCATTCCTTTCTAGCACACATAGAATGTTCATTAAAATTAACCATGTGTTTGGGCATGAAGAAAGTTAAGGCAATTTTAAAAATTCACATACCATTTTACTATCAACAATCAGCCAAAATTTTTTAAAGGTGAAAATCCCAAGTGTTGATAAGGATGTTAGGTTATGGGAGTGCCAGGGGATGCATATAAATTGGTGCAATCACTTTGGAGGGGCATTTAACATTATCTAGTAACTAGACAGTGGACACACCCTATGATCCAGCAATTACGCCTCTATTTGAATGACCCTTGAGAAGCTCTTGCACATGTGAAACAGGAAGCATATGTAAAGATGCTTATTACAATATTGCTTGAGCAGCAAAAAACTGAAAGCAGACTAATTGGGCATAAATCAAATGTATTGTGTTTATGGAAAAAAATACTCTATCTATATGGGTGTCTGAACCTTAATTTTGAGTGGAAAAAAAACATGTTGCAAAAAAGATAGGTACACTATGATACTGTTTCAGTGAATCTTTAAAACATACATAAACATTATTATTGATTGTTTTATGGATATATTTCTTCATAGAAACAGCATAAAACCATCATCCTGGAGTGATACACAGGAAGCTCATGACAGAAATTGTCTATTTTGTCAATGAAAAAATATATAAAAGATTAAACAAGGGAACCTACTTAATCGACTTTGTCCATTGTCAGGTACACATTTGACACAATAAAAATGATATTTCCATACAAAGCTGGTAAAGGAACCAGTCTGCTGGAATTTACAACAGATGTAGGGAAGAACTGGATAACCACCAAGTAGCAAAGGTAATGCCTTTGGAAATGCCTTCTAAGTTTTTTCCACTGTGGTTTAAGTGAAAAATAAATAAATAAATAAATTCACTTCCAGCTCTGAACAAATGATGATTTAAGATACATTGAACTATCATCCTAAAGCACTTTTCATTTTTTCTGTGCATCTCTAGGTCTCAAAGTGTCATTGCCTAGATTTTTTGGTCATGTTTACAAAAAAATTTATCTGACTGTTACATTCTGAAATGTGCCCATTGCCTGACAGAATGATCTCCAAGGACAAGAGCCTTCTTTTGGTAGATCAGCAAAATCATCCACAAACATGAAGTTCATTGCTGTCTCTTTTACAGGCTGCTCATGAAAGTACATTCCAATATATGAATTCTACCTTCACAGATTCTACAAGGATTCTGAAAGGAGAATCCTGATCTCATAAATGGTCAGATGTAATAGGCTCTCTAAGATCAGCTATTTCTTTAGTCAAAGTTCAGTCTATAGATGAGAGGAATCTTGGATCCCACCCCAGAACTACTGAATCTTAACAAGATCCCTGGGTGATTTGTATGTACATTAAAGTTTGAGACCACTGATAAAGCCCAGTGGTTTCCAAACCTGGCAATAAATGACAGGGATAGCTTTTTTAAAGTTTATTTTCATTTTATTTATTAATTTCTCCTGATCCCTTCATCGTTTATACTAGCTGTGTCTGTTCATCTTCTTTGTTTCTTTAGGAGGCACCAGGAACTGAAACGGGGACCTCTGACATGGGAGGGAAGCACCTAATTGCTGAGCCACTTCCCTTCCCTACTTTGCTGTGTCTCTCATTATGCTTTTCCTCCTTGTGTTGTTCCATTAGCTTGCTGTTCCTGCTCATTGCATCAGCTCACTGTCCTGCTCATCTTCTTTAGAAGGCAATGGGAACCTCTGCTCCCTGTGTTGCTGTGTCTCTCGTTATGTTTTTCTTCTTGTGTCTCTTGTTGTGTCAGCTTGCTGTCCTGCCCATCCTGCCAGTTCACTGTCTTCTTTAGGAGGTATCAGGAACTGAATCATGTGGTAGGCAGGAGCTCAATCACTTGAACCACATCCGCTTCCCAGGGATAGCTTTTAACATACAAATACTTGTGCTTCATGTCAAGAAATTCAATTTCTTTAGTTGTTCTATAATGAATTCCTGTTTTTTGATTTTGAAATAATTTTAAATTTATGAAAAATTAATAATAATAGAAAACACCATCACTCCTAAAATAGTTGTGTGTATTTCCTACAAATTAAGGATATTTTATATAACAACTATACAACTGTGAAAATCAGGAAATTAACATTGACTTATTGCTAACATCTGACACCATTCAAATTTTATCGGTTGTTACTAGACTGTCCTTCATGGAAAAAGCATCCAATCCAGGATCATGAATTGCCATGTGTCTAGCCTCTTTCATCTGGAACAGCTCTTCAATCTTTCCTTAACTTTCATGACTACACTTTTGAAGATCATAGGCCGGTACTTTGTAGAATATCTCTCACTGGTGATTGTCTGGAGTTTCTCCATGAAACTTTATTTTTCAGAAATATCACAGAAATGCTGCTGCTGTGTTCTTTTCATTACATCCTTTTCATTACATCAGGTGATACACAATTTCAGTTTGTCCCATAACTGGTGACACTAATCATGTTTTTCAACTAAAGTGGTATCTGCCAGGCTTTTCTACTGTAAGGTTGCTCTTCTGTTCCTTATGACCAATAATTATTTTAAAACAAGTATTTTAAGGCCATCTTATTCTTTATCAAACTATTACCTGCTAGTTTTAGCATCGATTGATATTTCTTGGCTCAATTAGTTATTACTATGATGACTGCTATCTGGTGATTTTCAAACTCCATCATTCCTTCTACGTTCACGAGGTGGCAATCCACTGTAAGGAAAACTTTCTCTTCTTTTCATTGATTTGTTTATGTCAGGGTATACTCACGAATTCCTATTTTATTCAATGACTTATAATCTGCTCCTCTCCTTATTTATTTTGATGCTCAAATTGTCCCAAGTTTGGCCAGAAATTTGGTTCAAGCTGGCTCTTGCCTCCTTTTGACATGTTCCCAGCATTCACTGAGCACATCCTTATGTTCTGGCACAAAAGATGCTCCAGGCTTATCTTATATTTTACCTAACCCAACCCTAGAATCCGTGATTCATCCAAGGAACTGTGGTTCTTTGTAATGGAGAATAGTATTTAGAAACCAAGATCCAAGAGCTCAATGCCAGCTGTCATTTATTATTATTATTGTTATTATTATTAAGGTGTCATTGCTCCCAATTTTTCTCAGTGGACAGAGCTAGGGAATATATATGTGTGTATACTTACAATACAAACACATGCTCACATCTACATCTGTACTTATTGCTATATCTATCTATATATTGAACACCATGAATTCATACCTCAAACTCCAATTACAGTTTGACACTGCTGGGCTAATCCTAGTTTTCCTTCTATCCATATTTGTAATTTCCATCTCCAAAAATGAGACACCTGACTGGCGCTCAGTGTATTTACTTATTTGAGAAAGGCCCCCACTACTTGACAATTTTCCTGCATTGGGGCCATCCTCTCACCTCCATCCCCATTGCAGCAACTCCTCTAAGCTCTCTTGGGCTTCAGCACTTCCTGCCTGGCTGCTTCCATTGACGCCCTTTTCACTCTGTTTTTCTACTCCACACCTGACTGTGGCCGTGGCTCCCCTTACACAACATACTCTGCCCCCAGCCAGACTCGATACTCCATGCCAGAGGCCTTCCTGACCTCTAGGCTCTAACACCACATGTCACTGCCCCCTGCACCATGCCTCCCTCTGCTCGGGTTTTGACACCCCCTCCCCACACTAGGTCTACCCTACCACTGCTTCCTGCTCAGATATCTTCCTCACCCACTTAGAATCCAAAACTGGGCTGCCCTCCCTGCTCTCCCTAGCCTTCCCTTGTTCCAGTGCCTCCCCCCCCCCCCCACTCAGTCTCTAATCTTCCACATAGGATCACTGCACCCTCCCACCCAGCATGAATGGTCCCATCACTTGGCCCCACTTTGATTCCCTATTTTTCAAATAAGCTTTTGAAATGATTCTTATGAGCAAACCCAGCAATGGACTCGGACTGACATATTGGACTCCACCTAGCAGTTCAATCTCTTACCCATTGCCATGGCTTTCTGCATCATGCCCAAGATATTCTTTGCTGCTTTTTGCCCACATTATCTTAGGAAAGAAAGCTCCATAAATTCCCTTATTCAAAAGCTCTTTTAGATTTAGAGACTCATTCCTTCTTGTTTCTACTCCTTATTCCTTGGACTGCCAATTTCAGGCAAAGAAGAAATTTGAATATATCAAGACCATCATCGTGTTTCTCTCAAAATCTCCACAGTCCCAACATTTCTAGATCCATCAACCATTTTTTAGGTCACAGTTTTTATATTCTTTATTGTTTTGATTCTTTTCATTGGGAATGTCACATTCTTTTTACAATGTGATCGTTGGGATCGGGAAACTCTCATCTCCTTTAACTTCAAATAAAGACTTCTGTTATTTCAGTCGAGGACCCACCCAATTTCCCAGCTCACATTGGGCTGGCTATCTTCTAAAACACTTGGGTCTTTCTTTTATAAATCTCTAAATTTTATAAATGAGAAAAATATTATAGATTCTTGTAGCATTCAAAATTATTTGTCTTCAAAGTGTAAAATAGATAACAGGAGAAAAATTGAAAATCACTTATATTTTACACATTCACTTACCAGAAATATCATATAATTGGAATGATGTTTCTTAACTATTCATTGAAGAAATTCTTAAAACAACCAAGCTAATCAAAGTTTCCTTAATTATAGAGGTTATTGCCACCCACTTTTCACAGGTCTACATTAAAGAGAACTGTCAGATTAACTTACATTGAATCAATGATTTAGTAATAAACCACTTACTTCTAATAAGCTCTTAGGCATAACCCCAATACATTTTAAAAAGTGGATCTTCCTTGCTTGTTGAATGCCATCTGAGCTTTTTCCTTGTCTCCTGAAGCATTTTCTTGGGGCCTCCACAGAATATTGAAGATGCACTAGATGGATTATCCAGGCACTTCAAAATATATTGAACAGTCATTTTGCCACAAATAGCTGGTCTGAAAGTGCAGCTTCCATTACTAGCCTAATAGGTCCCCTGTCTGAGTGCTAGAAAATGTATTATCAAACTCTAAAGCCAGCTTCTGTCAGGATGAATTGGTTGTTCTTTAATAGGAAGGTGGTGATCAGAGTAAGTCACTTAGAAATTTCATAGAGACAGGGCATCCATCCATCCATCCATCCATCCATCCATCCATCCATCCATTCATCCAAACATATTGTCATAAAGAGCCAAGACCCTTAAAAACTAGATGTGGAACAAGTGTCTAAATTTCTCCAAGTAGTGTCATTGGCTATGTCCATTGGTTTATTATTCTCAAGTCTCTCGTTGATGGTGGATGCCACTGCATTCCACACACTCTCCTGTCAAGGTGCCAGAGCAGGCTTTCCTGGGAGTCCTTTTCTTGGGAGAGGACATGGGTGTTACCTTAGTTTCCCAGGGCTGCAGGTGCCCTTGTTCTTATACAGTGAGGCTAGATCTCTGGTTCAAAGGTAAGGTCTACTCGGATTGTCATCTTTTTTCCCAGGTCTTTGAGATACAGTTGTCTTCACTATGATTATAAGCATTCTAGTAGATATTCATGTTAAATTTCCATAACAAGGAGTTGGTAAAGGAGGGAGACTAGTGTGTATTAAGCAACTGCTATTGCGTTAGATGGTGTACTGGATGTATCCCTCCTTTGTCCTGTGATTTTCTCACAGTTGATGTTTTTTCACCTGTCAAGCCTAAACATCAGAGTCACCCATAACCACTTGATTTAATTAGGGCTGTTTCCTGCTATTTTCTAACTATGAATCTAGTACAGTCCATTGTGGTTTCATGGTTGTCTGTTTTTTTTTTTTTGTCTGATATGCCTTTTGTGTCGTAAGTTCCTTGAAGGTAGTGGTGTGTTACTTACCTTGTGAACTTATTCCGCTGTGGGAATGGTATCGTCTTATACTATTAGGGCCTTTCTCATCGGGTTATTAGGAGTCTTAAATGAGTTAACAATGCAAAGTCCCTGGAAATTTTTCTGAAACTTGGTAAATGTTTACTCCTAGAATTGGAACTCCTACAACTGCAACAGTGACTTGTATTGCCAGTACTCCAACTGTTACTAATACTAGTTAGAACAGATACCCACATATATATGGCGGGCTCAATGAATTGCTGTTGAATGATTGGAAGTTTAATTCTCAGAGCCATTGTGTGAAGTACTATTATGAGGAAAATGGGGTTCATAAAGGAACCTAACTTGCCCAAGGTGATCCAGTGATGGAAATGGGACTGGGATGTGGGTACAATTTCCATTACCTCTACCCCACCTCTACCTCAAGCAGCAGGGACTTGACTTTTAAATCATTCCATCTTCTGTAAATTTTTGTAAAATTAAAATCTGTACAAAAATAGACTCTAAAGCTTCTGGTCAAGGGCATGGCTACTGAATACATGCCCTTGTCTAAAGAATAACTTGGGTATATATGTGCATATGTGTGTGTGTCCTGGCCCCATCCTCCCGCCCCCCCCCCCAAGCCCAGGATGCCCGGGTGCTGTCTCCCAGGAGAGGCCCAGAGTGTGAAAGCAGAAGCCTGAAGCCCCCCCCTCCCCCAGACTGCCCAGAAGCACATTTCTCTTTCCCACCTGCTCTGTGAGCCGTGCCTGCTGCAGCGGCCTCCCTGGGGCAGGCGCTGCCTCATCTGACAGGCCGTAATTTGGGTCATTACACTCTCCCAGGGGCAGTAATGACATTTTTTTTCTTTTCTAGACATGACTGCTGTGCAGTTAGTTGCCACATGGGAGGGTGAGTTGATTACTCCTTGGCGCCTGGCTCCACCCAGGCAGGGCTGCCGATGGCAGAAGCCTGCTGCTGACGGCCCCGGCTTTCCTAAGTCAACTTTCCAGTTTTGGGGCTATTATCTTCCCTGAGTTCTGTACACCAAGGCAGGGCAACTTCTTAAGAGGGTTGCACCCTGAGTGCTATGACTTAGGAAGAGTGTTGGAAGGGCCGGAGCCACAGGGGAGGGGTCCCTGCTCAAAAACAAAAAAAAAATTGAGTTAAGTTCTGGGGAAGTATCTCACCAATGCACTTATCTAGTGAGAATTATTAGAATCACCTGGTCTAGGTCAGTGACTTTCAAAATATTGGGTGAAACAGAAGGAGAAACTGTTCACTGGCGAACAGCTGGCCTGGGCAGGGCTGCGAGGGAGTTTCTAGGTGGTGGGAATGCAGACCGGTGCCTGCATTTTCTCCATGTGGAGAGGATCACAGAAGGGAAGTGGGATGGTGACAGATACACGAGATTTTGCCTTTACGGTAGAATGGTATCCAAATTGTCAGTTTTACTCACAGCTGTACTTAGAGGTGTGTGGTGTGAAGGATTAAACACACCAACCTAGGGGACAGATAAAATGGGACCCAGTCATGTTCTGCCAATTGCTCCCTCAGGAATTTTGACAAGACACCACAGTCCCCTAAGCAGTTGCCTTATTTGTCAAATGAGGGAATTACTCTCAGATTCCTTCACATCATCGGGTTGATGACTCCAAGAAGAAGCACTATTTCTGTAAAACTGCCAGATAAGGTGCCACCTAGCTGTGGCAGACATTCCTGGTCTTCTAGGACCAGGAACCTTGAGCTGCCAAAAACCCTGGGTCCTCACTGCATACCCATGAGTCCCATCCCTGGCCCCTTGCTGGGGGGTTGGTACTTCTATAAGCACTGGTGATTGAATGGTCTGCCCAGTTCTCTAACTCAAGATGCATTTTACCCTGCCCTCCTACACCCAGTTTTCAAACTGCCAGCAGCTTATTTTTTACCAGTATATAACTAATGAATTATTTGTATGGATGACTTTACTGTTTAGGAGTGATAGGTTTATTTCTTTTCCTGAAATAATTTCCATGTAAGAGAGAAGCAGGAGTAGGAGCAACTTCTATTCCTGTTTGAACCCACTTTTCCCTTCTGAGAGTGCCTGAGGCAAGAGACTTTAGAAAGCTCCCAGCTCTCCAGCTCTTGCTCTTCATAAATATCTTGTGCTCAGAATGAACACTATCAATGAAAGCCAGATTTCATTCTCTTGAAACATGATCTCTGGATTTTCTCTCTGTTTTGTTAGCTTGAGTCACACGAGGAAAGCAGAGGAGAGAACACTGTCATTTAAATGCTTGTTAATAAATGAACTCAGTGAATACCTGAGAAAATGTAGTTGACTGGTTTAAGCCAAATAAGGAGCCACCTTCAAAGGGTAGCTTCTGGGTTATATATAGAGAAGTCAAGAGTCATGTGCACTATGGCAATATTGAAGATGGGAGTGGATTTATAATTCCTAGAATTTGTTACCTGCTGCCCAGGTATGACTTGTCAGTCGTAGGTCAGAGAGAGTGAAAAATCTTCTGTGTTTAATTCTTGGCATCTAAACAAGCTTGTGTTGTTTATGGGGCCACTTCCTGCCCTCTGTTTCTCCACCAACTTGAGCCAGCATTGAGGAATCACTTGTCGGCAGAGATCTTAGCATCCATCTCTTGCAGAGTCCTTTCCATTTAGAAACCTCACTGGTAATGTTACTGATACATAGTTTGCTGAACTCTTCAAGGGTTGAGAAACTCACTGCTTACTTCCAAGCATGGGTTATGCCACTCAATTTTGCTAAATAGCTTTAGATATTAGGAAGGCACTTGTTAGGAAGAGCTGAGTGTGGCCTCCCTGTAACCCCTATTCATATATTCTGGAAGCATAGAGAGATCTCCATGGCTACTATCCAGAAAATTGAAATCAACATCCTTGACTCTTCCCAGCCCTAGGTCTTATCTTCTTAAAGTTGACCCTCAAGATTTTGGTTTCCAATCTTCCTCCATTCTCGTGACTCTTCCCATAGTAAGCTCCATTTTTGTGCTGAGATTCTCAGTAAGTATGTCAATAAAAGTTCAATAATCAAGACACAACTATATATATCCAGAAGACCTTCCATTCTTGGGAATGATGAAGTCAGAGATGAGGAAGACATGTGCACTCTGCTATGGATGGTTGATCTGGGCTGGCTTATACCCAGAACACGAGGTCCAATGCCCCAAGGGTGAAAGCAGGTGCTTTGTGGCCCTCGGTGGTCACACACACAAACACATGCACACTATCCAGTGGGATATGCTGAACTATTCTCTTCTTCCATTCTTCATCTGGCAGAACCAGCAACTGTTTGTCTGCACTAAAGAGGGTTATTAAGATGTCAAGAAGCAACAGTTGAATTCTATCCACAGGTGTGCTTTAGAGTGTGTCATCTCTTCTCCTTGGTTCCCACCCTCTCCAATTACAGAAGTTAGAAGTTTGCTTCCCCCAGCAATTATAGTAAGCTCCTGGAAGACAAGGACTTTATTCTCTCCAGTTCTTATTTTTTTTGCTCTTATTTTGCTCAGCTGTATCACAATTCATAGGGAGATTTGGGACACATCATGTGGCCCTATAATGTGAGGCGATTGGACAGGCTCACCACCCAGTTCCTCCCCGCTCTTAAGATTTGACCCTGTAGGTTAATTGGCCAGATTCTGGCATGCCAGGAGCAGGCATTGACTCACCTGGTTGGACTTAAACTTGTCTGGAGTTCATGAGCTATCAGGGAGAAGCATGTTGATGCATGACTGAAATTGCACAGGAGATATATAAGCACCGACTGAGGATAAGCACTATTGGGAGAAAGTCCCTGGAGCATGTCAGGGATCAACACAGCTTCTAGTCCTAGCAACAGTCCATCTGTGAGCAAGTCACCTGACCTTTAGGCCTCAGTTTCCTCATCATGAATGAGGAAATGAGAGTGGAGGTAAAAATCTCCTTCTGTCTTAATAGTCTGTTTGCAAAGTTTTCCCTTAGGGAAAGTTTATACCTGATAGGTCTCCTATTACTAGAAATTAACCTCCTGGGAAACAGGTCTTTGTCATTCCAGGCATATAGGAGGGTAGGGGGAAAGTGCTTGTCATAGATTGTGCTACCAGAACCAGACCCCTTCAGTGCTGAGGAACTTATTCTACCAACCCTTGAGAGTTCTGCTGGCTGACAGCCTTCACTTGTGCTGAGATTTCCCTGTAACTGCTCTGACTGAGAAAAAAACCCTCTCCCAAGCTACCAGTCCCCCTTCTCAGAGCTCCCTTCATCTAATGTCTAAATTCAAAGTCTAGAGCAACTGGGGAAGTGCTAGACTTGCAAAGAGACAAAAAGGATTATATCCAAAGGAGTTGTGGGATCAGGCACCTACAGGGACCAGGAGAGAAACGTACATATGGGAATGGATTCTAAAATTGCTGAATCAAGGGGAATAGATCATAAAGTCAAATGGGTGGGAATTTATTAGCATGGAAGCACTCTCCTGTGATACATGATTTAACAAACTGGCAAGAACCCCAGAAGATGGTGCTAACACTTTAGGATGGCTCTCAGAAGCATAGAGATAGTGATGGCTCATATCAAATAAGGTAGAAATGCCAGAATTTCTGCAGCAGATGGTGGTTCCAAGTCTCAGAAAAATAAGCATGTGAGAATACTCTGTACTATGAAAGCCTGGAATCCCCACCAGCTGGTTATAGTTAGTGGGAGGACCCAGAGGATGTTCCATTTATCAAAACAATAAGATAGGTACTAGAAAGAAGGGCACTAGCATGTCCTAGAGCTCATCATGGTCCATGGCTGACAGTTGGAGAACTTAGAGAACTAGGTTCACTGATAGCAATGAGATGATAGGATTCCCAAATAATAGAGGTCAGGTGGTAGTGCATAACCATCAGAAGAAAAATGCATATGATTATGGTAGTAAGGTAAAGCCTGAGTGGAAGTAAGAGGGCCTGACCCTGTGAGAGAGCTGTGGAAATGGTTAATAAAATACAGCATCCCTCCAGCAACTAACAAGGGTGTTACTCAAGCTATACAACACAAATAAATAAAAATGGATGATCAGGAGGTGGAGGATAGCCATCCCAATAAAAGGTATGCTCACTTGCCCAGTTTTCCACTTAAACTTATTTAGAGAACAGGTCCCCAGAGAAAGCACACTATAAGCATAGCAAGTGCCCATCCCTAAAAGAACCTATGGCCATTTATTCATTTATAAGGCACAATACAGTCAGGAAAGGGGATACCCCAAAATGTCTAGCACTATTGAACAGAGTCTGGGTTCATGTTCCTTTACTGACTGGCATATGGGTGCCAATCATAAATGGAGCCCTGGACCAAGTGAAGCTCATAAATCAACCAGTAACCATACCCCAATTTGTTGAACATATAATTGAGATAGACATAATTGGAGGTTGGTGCAGTGTACACACTGGTTCCTTGACCTGTGGAGTTTGTCCTTGTGTAGAAAAGCAGGTGTAAGCCTCTAAACTGTCCTCCAAAACCTTGGTCAAGATAATAAAACACAAATAACATCACATCTTAGGAACAGTGGCTGAAACTAATGACATCCTGTAGTATCTCCATAAGAGGTGGTCCTATTATATGCTTATTTAGTTAACCAGTTTAACCATTGAAAGAAGCAGGTGAATCCTGGAGGAGGCTTATCGATTGCAACGAGCTCACCCAGGTAGTAGTCCCTATTACAGCTACTGTGTGAAATATAGTATCTTGGCTAGAATAGACTCACCTAGCCACAGATATGCAGTATACACATTGATCTACCAAAAGTATTTCCATCTTGTCAGGAAGGATGTTTCAGAAATAGCTTTTATGTTCACTTGGACTGGACAACACTATATATTTAATGTCTACCCCAGGGCTCTTTTAACTTTCCACCCTCTATTATGAAATAATCTTAAGAAACCTGGAATGGCATGACAGTATGCAGAACATCATACTAACAAGACCAGATGAGCAAGCAATGGCAAGTACATTGGAGGCCTCCATGAGGTTCATGCATTCCAGAAAGCAGGAGATAATCCCTAGGAAGATTTAGAGGTCTACTCTGTCAGCAAAGTTTTTTAGAAGGCCAAGAACTAGGAATCACAACACCTGACCTTTTTGAGTTCTGGAGGCAGCTTAGTCCATATATGAGAATATTTATCTAACCCGTTTGCTGGTGCAGAAGGTTGCTAGTTTTGGGTGTGGCCCAGAGATAGACAGGGTTTGCAGTTGGTAGAGGCTATAAGGCAAATGACCCTCCTTCTTGGGCCTGTGACCTGACATATTTTACAAGTTTAGTAGTATTTATAATGATAGAAGGTGCTCCTTGGAGTTTATAGAAGGCACCACTGGGAGAATAATACTGTACACATGTAGAAACCTGGAGCCAGGCCATGCTACCAGCAGTGGGGAATGACATACCTTTTCCAAAGAGCTTCTGGCATGCTCCTTGGCTCTGGCAGAGGTGGAAGACTTAATCATGGGTCTTCAAGTAACCAGTTAGTCAAACTGCCATCTTGAGCTTGGTTCATTCAAACTATCAAGTCATAAGGGAGGGTTGGCTTGGAGGATGGGCTCAACAGCAATCTGATGTAGGACCCTCCCCTTCGGGACCAGGGACTTATTTTCTACTGCTTATAGCCCTCAAGGGTCAGCCCTTTCCAGGAACTGCCCAGTGCTGTAGGGTACCCCCCCACCCATGGACAGTCTGCATCTAAGGCCTGGGCATGGCAGAGACATAAAGGCCAAGCCTCCTCACCCCCACCTGGGACCATTCTAAAGGAACATCCCAGCTTCAGATTTCCTGATGGGGTTGGCTAAGGCCTTTATTATGATTGATTTGCAGTCTGGCTTTTCCCTTTTCCCAATTCTTCTTCCTTCACTTTTCTCACAGGTGTCGATACTGAGAGCACTGCCTGATATATTTCCTGTAGGCTAATCTTCATCTCAGAGTCTGTTTCCTATGTACCTTGATTTGCAAGAATATTTTAAAAATTGAGATCTATACAAAAAATTATCATTATAATGGTTATTTTTGTATAGCATGTACTTAATAAGTATATGTTGAATGCAATGAAGAATGTCCAAGATATTTTTAAATGCTACAACCTCCTTAAAGAGGTATTTATTTAAGGTACTATGTTTGAACATTGAATGAAATTATATAATCCTTTCAGAAAGGAAAAAAAAAAAATTCCTTAGAAAAGAGCAGCATGATGTGCTTTGTCATTTACTAAATCTCCTCGGCCTGTTCAATAATTCATTTGACCAAAAACCATTGACTGTGGGTCTACTCTGCACCTCTTTCTGGACTAATCCAGGGAAAATTTATTGTGCACATTTTAGAAAACTGATTAGATAGAATCTGATGGGCATGGCCTAGATTTGGTGTCAGCAAACTTTTTATGTAAAGATCCAGGTAGTAAATATTTTATACTTCATGGTACATATAGTTTATTTTGCAGTTACTCAACTCTGTTGTAGAGCAAAAGCAGGAGCAGCCATATTCTAATAGAAATTAACTTACAACAGATATTAGGTCAGACTTGGTCTGCAGGCCATTTTTAAACAATTCCTGACCCACATAATGCACAGAACCTATGAAATGAGGTACCCATTTGCCTTGGGTTGGAATTGAAGACCCTCCATGCTGGGTTCCTGACCTGGCATCACAGATTAGCCAGTGAGGCACCCTCTTCAGTTGTTCATCTTCTCAGCCAAGAAGCATGGATTGGATATGTTCAATGTGCAGGTTCTAGGTATATAAAGATGCATAAGATATGATGTAGTCTTGTTGGGAGGTAAGAGGAAAGTGAGGGGCAAGCCATGGAATAGTTCCTTAAATGTGTTACAAAGGTTGCAGGAGGGACAGAGTGCAAGCAATGCAGGCCCAGAGGAGGGTGTGACAGATTCTTCTTCCAGACCCTTTGAAAGACCTAAGACAGCATGGCATGTCCAAGGCACAGCACACCTAGAGGTTAGGTGGCAAAGGGGTTAGGATATGAGACCCAGCAGGAGGGTTCAACAGGGGCCAGAGCCACTGACTTTACTTCTCCTAGGTATACTTGGAGGCTTTCAATAAGAGGAGTATCGTGGTGAAATTTGTATTTTACAAAGGTTCTTCTGAGATCAGATTGTGGAATGATTAGAATGGATATGACCAAAGTAAAACCACCACAATTATCCCCCTTTGATGTAACATACAACCTACTTTTAAGTTGTTTATTTCCATTTAACCTTGCAGGAATATAAACACCAAGAAGAAAGATATTCATTTTTCTCCCCTGCTGTTATTTTGCAAGTGCCTAGGAAAGTGCCGGGCACATGGAAGAATCTTGCTCAGTGGGTATTTGTTGAATGAATGAATGAACGAATGAATGATGAATGAATGCAACTCTCCTTGTGAAAAAGAAGATGGTCAAACAATTCCAATTTCAATTTCATTAAGACTTGAAGTAGCAAGTATCTCTAGTAGATTGATTCATGACTCTTTGGGCTACAAGCCAGACTTTGAAAGATCCAAAAGACATAGATAGGTTGACACATGCAAAGATTCAAACTGAGAAATGGCTACCAGTTACACCAAGGGCAAACTCTCAAGGGTGATCTGGGGAGAAAGAACACTGGACTGGGAGTTCAAAATCTGTATTTGTGTCCCAAGCCAGTCACTCATTCATTATGTGAACCTGGCCACGTGACTTCCCACTCTAGCTCCCTGTCAGATGAGACTCGACTCTCATCCCAGCATAGCTCCAAGAGTATGACCCATAGTAGGTACTCAGTAAACATGTGTTGAATGACAGCTATAGTAGGAATTAGGAGTGAACTCCTGATGGCCCATAAATTTGCACAGGCAGCGTTCAGAGGATGAAAGATCAAGTTCATGGGGTCAACCATCTCCTTTCATCTTTAATGTCCCCCCGAGACTGTGGCCAGGGATCCACAGCCTCTCCCCATGGACTAAATTTATGGCTCTGGTGGAAGTTATGGTTATGCAGATTCTCATGGTAGCTAAAGACTTCCAGGCCTGGCTCAGTGCTCTGTCTATAAGCTTAAGCACTTCTGGAGAGGAGGACGTAATCTCAGGAGTCCTGGTGTGGAAGCAGCGACAGCAATCAGATGCTCCCACTGCAGAAAACTAGGTTTTCACATGGGTCTCCTAGCCAGGTCAGCAGAGCCTGTGGATGAACTCAGATCACTGGGATCCTCAGGCTTTAGTGAACCCTGCTGGAAAGCTGAGCATTTGCCTCTTAGGAACTATTCCAGTCCCTCTCTTCAGAGCATTACCCTATTTAATTCTCCTCCATGTGTTTTGCTCTTTCTCCTGGAACAATGCTAACAATGCTTTATATGAAATCTTTGCAGTGAAGGCACCTTACAAAGCCCAGAGAGAGAAAGAGTTAGAGATGCTAAATGATCCAGAAAAGAAGGAACCGAGCAGGCCAGAATAAGAAGTCTTATCCAAACTGCTAGTGACAGAAAGGGAAATGAGCTTTTCTGGTTTTACCAGGTCTGTCCTATGGTTGTGCTTGACAAGTCCTGGGTTTCATTTGATGTAGCCAGGAGCAAGGAAGCACCAAATTCTTGTTTTCTTGAGTGGTCCTAAAGGGTTGGGCAGAGAAATAAGATTTAGGAGCCATAACAGTGAGTGTGCAGATTATACCATGCCATGCAGTTTGGCATTTGTGATCTTAAACACTGTCATGTGCCAAATTCTGAGCACTGAGTATGTGAAGTTGATTCAGACAAGACCCCTGCCCTGAAGGAACTTGTGGTCTATGAGGAGAAAAGGAACTGTCATCAATTTTAAGGCAATATGGCAAAAATGTGCTTGTAATAGCATCCCCAGTGAGGTACCATGACAGCCAGAGTTCAACTTTCCGACCACTTCCGGCAGATAAGTGGGATCTGTCCTCTGGTGGAAGAATGAGGTGCCTCATGGTAGGGCTCCTTCTGTGGGAAGGATGACAGGGAAGAGCAGGAGGGGCTGGTTCCACTAAGAAAGCCTAAGTCACAGAGGGGAAGATGATTCTGAGTACAGCCTAGCGTCTGTCACTAAAAGGGACGTAGAGTGGGGAGATACAAACTGGACAAGATGTTCCAGGTAAACGTGTTGTTAATCACTGGGGCACAAGTGGCATAGCTGGTGCCCTCCTCTAAGTGTGGGGCTCAGAGCTGGCCCTGCCTGCCTGAGGGAGAGCTCTGTGCACACCCTTTGTTGATGACATTGCTGTGGTAGCTTGGAATTGTCCATGGGGAGTATTTACAGCATGGAAATTGGCAAGCATTACAAATCAGGGCATTTTTGTTCCTGAGAAAGCTGATCATGAAACATTCACTGGCATAGCACAAAAGCATTGTAACCCAAAGCCCCAAGAGTAAAAGGTCTTGCCTCCTGCCCAGCCCCAGGCTACAGAGTAAGTATGTCTGTTGATGTCCAAATACAGGATTTCTGAAAATGTGTATTGCAAAATACTAGTCCTGTGTGTTTTATATGCCTCTTGGAGTTTCTAAGGCATACTGATATATTAAAGGGTCTGAGCAATTTGCATAAAGAACACTGCTTAATTTTGTTTAATTTCAATCAATGCTTCTCAGATTTTAATGTATATACAATTCACTTAGGGATTTTGCTAAAATTCAATCTTGGGAACAACCAGCAAGATGGCATTGGAGTAAGGAACTCCTAGAGTCAGCTCCTGCTACAGGGCAGTTAGTAAACACCCAGAACTATCTGGAGCTAGCTGTAGCACATGTTTGGGGGCTCCAGGAGACCAGAAGAGCATCTTGCATCATCCTTGAAGGAATAGAAGGAGGAACTGCCCATCTGCTGAGAAGATTTTTAAGTAGAGTGCTCCACGCCATGGAGGCCGGTGCCCATCCTCCACTGGAGACACAAGCTGCCTTGGGAGCTGTTCCATGGCTAGAATTGAAAGCTCCACTTCCCAAAAATGGGGAAGAAAGAGACTGTTGGGCACCAACTTCAGCTACTGATGAGTAAACTCAGCGAGCTAAAGCATAATCCTAAGAACAGCTAAAGGTTGAGACTGTCCAATTCAGAAAAAAGCCAGTAGTGATCATCTTAACTCTGCACCTGGCATAAGGGGAAGCAGGGCAAACTGAAAATCACAGTGCTGGTGGGAGCTGGCTTATTTCCATCCAGGTTGGATTACAACTCTAGCCTAGGCCCCAGCCTCACCTCCAGCAGGGAGGAAGTTGGGGGGACCTGCACAAGCCTCTCTGGGAAGTTACAGGTCAAGCCATGGAGGCCAGTGGTTATCTCCAGGAGATATTCTGTGGCTGAAATTGGAAGCTTCATGGCCCAAAACAGGGGAGGAGGGGATGATTGCTACCGATTTCAGCTACTGATGAGTAGGCTTGGCTGGCTAAGGTATAACCCTGTGAAGAGCTAGGGTGTGAATCTGTTCAGATCAGAAAGAGGCTGGTGGCTGCCATTTGGACTCCGCCCCCAACATGAGAGGAAGGTGGGCTGATGGAAAAATCACAGTGAGGGTAGGAACTGGTTTCTTTCATCCAGATTGGCCTACAGCCCAAGGCTAGGCTTCAACCCCTCCTCTGGCAGGGAGGAGGCTGGCAGGCCCTGCACCAGCCTATCCAGGTAACTGCAGGTACCTCTGGCTGGCACAGACTGAAAATCAGAAGTCTACCTGGGCAACTGTGGTCATCTTGAACCTGCACTGCATAGATTGCTGCCCGCACCTATAGCTCCATGCCCATCCCAGGCAGGGGGGAAAAGGGCGAGAAGCTTCATCGTTCTCCTGAGCAACTACAGTCTAGGCCTGCATGACTTGGATTATTCCACACAGCTGTGACTCTGTCCCTACTGCTGGCAAAGGAGAAAGTTGGGAGATGCTTCATTGGTCCCTGGGGCAATGAGGGCAGCTTGAGTCTTCACAGCTTACAGTACCAACTACATGCTTGGCTGCTACTGCACAACCAGCAAAGGAGAAAGGGCAAGAAGCCCTAAACTAAAGAGAAAAACTGCACCCAGTGTAAATACTCTAGTAAGCTAGATTCCAAAACAACAACAACAACAAAACCTACAATCTACACCTAGATACAGGAAGATATGGCCTAGTTAAAGGAAAAAGATAAGCCTCCAGATGACATAAAGAGTTGAGACAACTAACCATATATGTTCAAACAAATATCCTTAACAAATTCAATGAGATAGCTAAAGAGATTAAGGATACTAAGAAGACATTGGATGACCACAGAGAAGAATTTGAAGGCATATATAAAAACATAGAAGATATTAAGGGAATGAAAGTTCCAATAAATAAAATTAATAAAACATCGGAATCATATACTAGCAGATTTGATGAGGCAGAAGAAAGGATTGGTGATCTTGGAGAAATGGCCTCTGAAAGTGAACATACAAAAGAAGAGATGAAAAAAAGAATAGAAAAAATTGAACAAGATCTCAGGGAAATAAGTGATAGCAAAAGACATGCAAACATATGTGTGATCGGTGTCCTAGAAGGAGAAAAGAAGGGAAAGGGGCCAGAAGGAATATTTGAAGAAATAATGGTAGAAAATTTCCCAACCCTATTGAAGGACATAGATATTCATGTCCAAGAATCACAAAATACTCCCATTAGAAAAAATTCAAATAGACCAACTCTGAGACACATACTAATCAGAATGTCGAACGCTAAAGACTAAGAGAGAATTTTGAGAACAGCAAGAGAAAAGCAATGTGTAACATGTAAGGGATACCCAATAAGATTAAGTGCTGATTTATCACCAGAAACCATTTAGGCAAGAAGTCAGTGTTGTATGATATATTTAAGATACTACAAGAGAACAACTTCCAGCCAAGAATCTTATATCCAGCAAGACTGTTTTCAAAAATGGGAGTGAGATTAGAATAATCACAGATAAACAGAAACTGAGAGAATATCTAACCAAGAGACCAGATTTTCAGGATATAGTAAAGGGTATGCTAGAGCCTGAAAAGGAAAGACAGGACAGAGAGGCCTGGAAGAGAGTCTAGAAATGAAGATTATATCAATAAAAGTAATTAAAAGTATCAAAAGAGTGGTGAAAAGAAAATATGATAGATAAAACTCAAATAGTCAGGAATAAACTTAAATAATGATGCCAGGCACTTGTATTCAGAAAACTGCAACTCAATGTTAGTAAAAAAAGTTCTAAATAACTGGAAAAACATTCCATGCTCATGGATTGGAGGGTAAATATCATTAAGATGTCAATTCTACTCAAATTGATATACAGATTCAATGCAATCCCAATAAAAATTCCACCAGCATTTTTTTAAAAATTGAAAACACAATTATCAAATTTATTTGGAAGGGTAAGGGGTCCTGAGTAGCCAGAAACTTCATAGAAAGGAAAAGCAAACCCTCATCTCCAGACTTTAAATCATATTACCTAGCTATAGTGGTAAAAACAGCACATTACTAGCATAAAGACAGACACATAGACCAATGGAGCCAAATGGATGGTTCAGAAACAAACCCTCTCATGTACAGTCAAGTGATTTTTGACTAGTCTGTCAAACCCATACAGCTCAGGCAGAACAGCCCATTCAACAAATGGTGCTGAAAGAACTGGATATCTATAGCCAAAAGAAGCAAAGAGAACCATTATTTCACAACATATCCAAAAATTAGCTACAGATGGATCAAAAACCTAAAAATAAAAGCAAGTACCATAAAGCTTCTAGAAGAAATTATTGGAAAATATCTTCAAGACCTGGTAGTAGGTGGTGGATTCTTAAAGGAGATGGACTACTGATGTTTAATGTATGTAGAAGTTTTAATTAGCTTTACTGTAATAGTGTGGAAATGTATAGAGTGGATAGTAACAAATAGTAATTAACAGCTAGTTATAAAAGTGGCTGAAAATGGTAGTCGAGGTATGAAATGCCAATTGGCAGAATGCTAGAGAATAATCTAGGAACTGAATAGCACAGTAAACCAAGAGGTGGATGAGAATTGTGGTTGATGGTACAGATGCAAGAGTGTACTTTGTGAGCTAGAGCAAAAGTACATCACTATTGCAGGGTGGTGGGAATGTGGAGGAGAATGGGAAAAATACAACTGGAGTGACCTATGGACTGTGGCTATCAGTAATAATACAATATGCTTTCATCTATGCCAAAGATGTACTGTGTTGATAATGGGCCAGTATGGAAAATGTGAGCCAAATGTACACTATGGACATGGTAACAATCAGATGATATTTTCTCATCTGTAACAAATGTTCCACTAAGTGTGGTGTGTTGATAGAGGGATGTTTTTGGGGAATTCTGCACATGTTTATTATTGTTTTAGAAGTTTACAACTTTTGTCATAAAAAATAGATTTAAATAATAATAATATGGTGGTTTGGGGAAAAAACACACCAAATGTAAGATAAGGACTATAATTAGTAGTAAGATTTTGACAATACTCTTTCATAATTTATAACAAATGTCTTATGACAATGCAAGATATTGGTGGAGGGTTGATGTATGGGACCCCTGTATGATGTTATGCATGTGTGCTTTATAAGTTCACAACTTTTCCCATGCACTTATTGTTTATGTATGTTCATATATAAATGATATAAAGATAATAATAATAGGGTGGGTTGGGGGAAAATACTTTGGTTAGTAGTAAATATTTTGGCAATGCTCTGTAATCACTAGTTTAAGAAGTTTAACAGCAATGCAGAGTATTGGTGGTAGGGTGAGTTATCAGAGTCCTGTATGATATTATCTATGTTTGTTTTGTAAGTTTAGAACTATTACTATAAACTTATTGTTTAGGTATGTTTATGTATGAGTGATATACTTCAATAAATTTAAAAAAATTCAACTGGGGTAGGGCTTGACCATATATGATTTAGGAAACTGCCAAATGATGCTGATACTGCTGGTCCAAGGACTGCAATTTGGGAATCAAGGGTTTAAATCCCACAACTTATATAATCATAAATCCATCTTTTCCCCCCCCCCCAAAATATAGCATATGTTGACATTTTGAGAACTTGAATCCTGGGAGCACACATTGGGAATCATGGCTCAGATACATGAATGGTCACATGGGGGAAGGGCAGGAGTGAGCCTGTCCTGCTGGAGATCACAGTGTCACCAGAGCAGGATGGAGGCTGTGGGACCCAAAGGAGTAAGAGCTAAACCCACAGGAGATCACAACTTTCAGGGGGGATGCTGAGCTGGGTGGAAGTCACTGCTCAAAATAGGGGAGGAGATGGAGTTCCCATTGGGAGCAGATGTCTCCAAGAGCATATGTGAGACTCTGAGACATTGGATCAGGAACTTCCAGAAAGACCTGGTAGGAGAGCTTGGCAGGGACTGACTTTCTACATTAGGTAGGTGGTGGGATGAGCAAACAAAATGATCCACATTACTAACAGCATGGCTTAGTACGCATTCACAGACTGGTGGAGACTTGCCAAAATAAATAAAATCTCTCTGGAGAAATGGGGGCCAACTTCTCAGAAGAGGTGATGAGTTCTGTCTTGAAAGATGAGTCAAAACCCAGTAAGCAAAGGGGGGTGTGGACTTGGGTGGGTGAAGGCCAGGAAAGCTTGAGGTATGTGATACGGGGAGGGAATTTCAGTTAAAGGATCAGGGAAAGCAAAAGTGTGCAAGACCCTGGGCCCAGCCATGCTGCGAAGGGGCCAGGGGGAGGCTTTGCTCCGCTCTCAGCTCTTCCTGGTGCCTCACTTGTGTGGGCGATATGTGGGATGGCCTGGATCACACGGGTGCTTTCTAACCTCTGGAAGGCCAAGGGTCTAGCATGGGAGGAGAGGGCGAAGGGGCTGTGGATAGGAGGAAAATGAGATTCCTAAGGAAATAAACCTTTTGAAAGAAATCTCCTGAAGAGTTAGGGAACTGGATCATGTTTAATGATTTGGTATCTTAGTCTGAGCTTATTGATGGGGATTAAATGACATTTCAGAGGGAGACTCATTAATGTACTAAAACTAGAGGCAGCACAAAGGCTTCCCTTGGTTTTGTGTGGAACGTGCGCTGCCTCAGGCTCACCAAGCCAGAGATACCATCGGAGAGCAAAATGTGGGACCTGTAGGAGGAGAAGAGCTTCTTGGAGGGGCAACCACCCTCAGCCCACAGCAGCACTGCATATTGTTTTCCTAGTGTCAACACAGCTTCCTCTGTCATGCTGTCCACACCTCCTTCCCGGAAGCTCCAGTCCCACCCTGTGTTATGCTTCAGGTGACGTAGGCATGAGTTAATCTCCCCTGCCAAATGCTGAGCTTGCCAAGGGAATGAATATTTATTTATGCAATAAATAGTAATTGTAATACTGATGGACCATCTCTTAAGAGCTTTCCTATCAGCTCCACAAATCAAGTAGGACAACCCCAAATAGACAGGTAGGGAAACCAAGTTGCAGAAAGGATGAGAGATGGTGAAAGCCCTTCAGGTGGGAGCATCTGACTCCCACTTCCTGTTTCAGCTCCTGCTGTCCACGCTGCTTAATCCAGCATCTGGCACACAGTAGGTCTCAGGAAGAGATGACTTCAGGCTGGGTGATAGCAGATAGGTTCATCTTCATCCAGAAATTGTTGCAGAACATATATTTGATCAAAGACAAGACGGGTGTTGAGGAGAAGAGATATTTCACACTCTGCATCTTTATAATGAATTTTAGCTTGTTGTTTTTTTAAACCAATTATATGTGGCATTTACATTTACAAGTCATTCTTTCAATGACTGTTTCACAGGAGTTACAGTGGTGAGCAAGTTAGACATCGCCCCTGACCACAAAATCATGGCATTGAAGGTTTCATAGCAAAACTTGGGCATTGAGCTAAACATTTGTCACTGTTGCAAGGACTCACCCACACTTTATCTTCTGCCCCTGTCCATGTGAAATAAGATCTGTACTTGTATGCTCTAAATATAAATAATCTTTAAAGCACAGATGCCATTTGAGTTTACCCTTTAGTATCTATGGCCCGTGTTTTCTGACCTTTTTATCTCGAGGAGCTTAAGGCTGTAGGATTTGGGGCAAAGGAATCAAGCCTTCAATCAGTGCCCAGAGCAACACAGACTCTTAGCAATTAGCAGCAAAGAGGGGAGGGTAAGGGAGCAGAAAATCAGACTCCCGGAGTTGGCCCAGGGCTAAGCCCAGGTGGCTGGTTGCTATGAGAACACAGAGAAGGAATAACTTCTCTAATCCAGACAGCATTGGGAAATCCTCACAGAAAAGGTAACATCAACGTTAAGACCTGAAGGTCAAGTGGGAATGGATAAGCAGAGGAAGAAACAAATGCAAGAACCCAGAGAAAGCAGATATCATGGTGAGGGGGCAAGTGGTTCAGTATGACCGGACTGTAGAGCCTGAAGGGGGAAGGGTGGTGGCAAGAGAAAACCATGCCAAGTTGTTGGATTTAACAAGGAGAATATTGGAGCATCAGTGAAGGGTTGGGCAGGGAAGTGACATGATCGGATTTTTACTTTAGCGCTATCACCCTGGCTGTAATATGGATATTAGTTTCTAGTTAAAGCAATTACAAGGGGGCAGGGAGACTAGAAAGGAAGTTGTGACTGTTGTCCTGGTGAAGTTGAAGGTGTTGAACTGTTGAGTGGCAGTGGGACTAGCAGGGAATGGGCACATCTGAGCAACATCTTGAAGGTGAAAGCAGGAGGACTGGGTGATTAATTGGTTGTGGGGTTTGAGACAATGGTCATGATCGAAGCTCACAGTTTGCTGGTTTGGAACAAAGAGCCTTAAGGGGTATCACTCCCTGAGATGGAGAAACCTGGAGGGCAGGGTTTCTGCTCTGTCTTGATTTTGTTTGGGAATTGGGAAGGAAAAGGCAAAGTTCATTTTCCGTGAACTGAGGTGGGAGAGTCAATGTGGGGGAGATAGCTGGACCTGCAGGTCTGAGGCTCAAATGCCAAGAGGGAGTTCCAAGAATAAACCCGAGCATTTACAGATCAGTCCTCCGAGGAGCCATGAAGGGTGCTGAGAGGGCAGGCCAGAGGAGGACAAGAGAGTCCAGGGGATACGGGCATGGCTGCCAAGGGGAGAGGGCAGCTCTCTCAGCAAAGCCAGGGGCTTCAGTGCCCCCAGAAGCACAGCTCCTTCTCTTTGAAAGGGTCTTTTGGTTTTGTTGTCATTCTTAGTTAGTGGCTAAGGGTGGGTTTAGGGAATGGGCACTGAGTGTGGTCTCCATGTGATTGGGGCAATTGTGGGGTGGGTGGGGTAGGTATGATCCTCTTCCAAGAATGGAGGCAACACTTTACCACTTAGTCTAGATGCCTGGGCCAGGTGTAGACTTGGGAGGGAGGGGCAACTGAAAACAATGCATCTACTGTATTTATTGACTTATTTATGGAAAAATGTTTATAGGGTGTCTCTTTGTATTAGAAAACCTGCACAGGGTTTAGGTTGTAGGGGGGAGATGAGGACAGTTTCCTAAGGTCAATGGAATTACAGAAATGTAGCATGATATAGTATAGATATGTGTAGTAGGATGCACTAAAGTTAATGGAATTAGAGAAATGTAGCATGACATAGTATAGATATGTGTAATAGGATGCACTGAAGTCAATGGAATTATAGAAAAACAGCATGGTTTAGTATAGATATGTGTAGTTGTATGCAAAAGACTACAAAGGAGAAGATAAGGTGCTTGAGAATGGAGAACAGAAGGGTTTAAGGTAGTTTAGGGAATGGAGAAAGGCATCCGTGAAGAAGGAACATTTAATAACTGCAAATTGAGTGATGAGTAGATTATGTAGTAGCTGTTAATTGTTCAAAGAAGTGGAGCAGTGTTGTGGATGGAGGGAACAGCCTGGCTGAAATTTCGGAATTAAGAGGAAGCCTGGCAAGGGAGGTAGCTCTGTGTCTTGACCAGAGAAGGATAGATGTAAGGTGGACTGGTGGCAGGAGGAGCTTAAATTGGCAGGACTTGGCAGGGGTCGTTGGACTGTCAATGACTTCGAAAGGCCTTGGTCTGGGGAGTGATGTGCCCAGAGCTGTGTGAAAGCTTCGCTGTGTCTGCAGGATGAACAACGACGGAGGGTGATGCAGAGAAACCGTTCATGAGCCTTCTTCGAGCACTTAAAGAAAGCAGCTTCTACTCCATGTCAGCTCCTTGTAGCAAGGAATCCACGAGCTCTAGAGCATGCAGGGCACATGGGCGGAGGTGGGACTGGGAAGAAGGATATGTTCTTCAGGAGCTTGAATTCTTTTGGGGATGATAAGGCAAAAGTCACGAACCTCCTAGAGAATAAAACGCAGAGGCTCAACATAAACTCCAGAGCTGGGTGTCATGAATGAGGGTTCCAATGTGTGTGTGGGGGTGCATGTGCACTGGAGGAGGAAAATGCTTTTAGATGAGGAGTTGAACCTCACGTTTCAGGTCCCAGAGGTAGAGGGTAGAAAGATGGGGCTTCCATAATGGTCCAAGATGGGGGCAGGACATCATTGGAGCCCTCTTCTCCTGACTACTGGCAGTGGCTCTGCTGGACACACAGAATTTTGGGGTCTTTGGGTTCACATTTTTTTCTGGGTGAATGGACATCCCAGAGGAAGTGTCCTCCTTCCTGTCATTTTCCCAGCAGAGCAAGCAGCTTTGCAGAGCTTCTGATTTAGGGTTGATCTTGTTTCTTTTCTCCCTGGAAAAGGACTATTTGCATGTTTTTATGAGTCTTATTACATAGCTTTATGACTTGTACATGTAATAACTGGGCACCAGACAGTCATGGGTTGTGTCTCTAGAGAAGTCATCAGTGGAACATAAAAATATAAATCCATTTGGAAAAACACAGGCCAGTTACTGAAAGTGATGCATGCGGACCACGCACCTGGCGATAGATTGGGAAAGGCCCAGCACGCTCGCTCTCCGCCCAGACCGCCCCCATGACCATCTGGAAGCAGGCAACGCTTCACACTGCACAATAATGGCATCAGCGAAGTTCCCATCTACAAATGAAATCATTTGGAGGGTGAGAGACTCCACCAATCTAAAGCAAATGGAAATATTTCCCCCATATTTGGGTCCAGGTTGGCAGGTGGGGAGAAAATAGCTAAAGATTCCAGGGTCCGTTTTGTGATTTCTGAGGGAAGCCAGGCATTTGAAAAGGAGAAAGCGCAGATTTCAGGTGGCTGATTCTCCCTGCAAAATTGAGCTGTCAAAACCCTCTGTGAATGACTGTGCTTTCAGTGACAAACAGGTATCAATATTTCAAAATGCTTCCTCCTTTTTCCCCACAAAGCAATAAGACAGTTTCAGACCAGTAACAGCCCACTAAGTGGCATTCCCTGCTCTGTCCCCCCCACAGCTATAACCAACAAAATGAAAAGGTGAGAAGGAGGAAGCAAAACGTGGGGTCCCCTTCCCTAAACCAGAGGGGCTTTTTATTCTGGAACCGTAAGCCAAGGCAAATTTGCCCCTTTCCTATTTCAACAGCTTTTCCTTCCAAAATTTTAGCAGTCTTTCAGGAGCAATTAAGACCACTCTTTTTCTGACTATTTAACAGGGAGCCAAGAACCTGAAAGTTTATGTCACGTCTAATTGAGAGGCATTGCAGCTGGCAGGACTATGGATGTGAAGGGGGAAGGCAGAACTTGGGGGCCTACCTCATAACTGCTCTAATTCTGGCAGTGGGTGAGGCTTAGTGTTGGCTGCTCACCCAGCAGCGCTCCCTCCATCCTGCCCCAAAGACCTGGAGGCCTTTCTGGGCCGAGGTGGAAGCAGCAGCAGCTTTCCTGGAGTTTGGGTATTGGAAGCAGGAGAACTTTGAAAGATGTGTACGTGCCACCCCACTAGGCCATTCCCCTAGGCCTGGCATTGCATCCACCACCATCTCTCCTCATGCAGCCATCAAATACCTAACAAACCTAAACTGGCTTGGCCAGGCTCATGTTGTGTGGTCTGGCTGAGGCTGCTGTGTGTGTGTGTATATGTGTGTATGTGTGTGTGTGTATGTGTGTGGTGGGAGATAGAGCAGATGAAGACAGGGAAGTCTCAGAGTTAAATAGGGAAAAGGATCCTGGCCAGCAATTGCCAAGGTAGCAACTCCCAGAAAGTTCCAGATGATGGGCATGCACGGCCCACTGAGGGTCTGCTTCGGAGGGGGCGAGGTGGGATGAGCACACCTCTGCTGGGTCTTAGATTGGGTAGGGGAGGAAGGGAATGTAGAAGCTGTGATGGCAGGGGAAATTTGGCCCTACTATGTGCTGTAGCACTCCTCCCATGTAGCCACCTCTCAGTTCCCCAACGATGGGGGTGTTGGTGACTGATCGCACATGGCTAAGTAGCACACCCCATGCCCAGCAATGACCCTCAGCTGAAAAGAGCTGCCTTAACCTGAAGTCGCATCTCCCTGCCTGGGAGGAGCCCATATTAGATGACTGGTTGATATGGAAGTAAAAAGCCTGGTACCTGTGACCCAGCTTGGGACAATTCTGAAGGGCCATCCCAGCTCCAGATCTCCCAAGGAAAATGTCTGAGGCCTCTGTGACTGCAGCACAGCCAGGGTCCTCTTCTCTGTCCTGTTGGTTTTGCTCCTCCATAGGTGGGATCCTGGCAGCACCTGTAGCCTAGGTCCTGGCCAAACTGCCTCCACTCAGCAGAATTCCCTCCTTTTGCTGTATTCTGAGATGAACGGGAGAGGCCCTCCCAGGTAAGGGTCTACTGCTCTCAGCAGAGCCCCCAGCTGGTGGCTTCTTGGCAACTACTTCCTGGGACATGGCCAGGGAGAGGGGAATACTGAGTGTGGAGAAAGAGGGAGAATAGGAAAGGAGTGGCGGCCTGGGAATGAAAAGTGAGAGAGAGAGCTACAGGGCTGGAGGTCCCAGGTCCTAAGTGGGTCTCACTGGGCTAAAGTCAAGACACCAGCAGGGCTGAGTTGCTTGGGGAGACGCTAGGGGAGAACCCATTTCTTTGCCTTTTTTAACTTGCTGAGGCCACTTCTTGGCTTGTGGCCCTCTTCCCTCATCAAAGCTGTCAAGTTCAAATCAAGTTCTTCTCATGTCGCCATCCCTCTGTTTCTGACCCTGTTCTTTTGCCTCTCCCTCTTCCACTTTGAAGAACCCTTGTGATTGTGCTTGGCCTGCAGGATGATCCAGGATAATCTCTTTATTTAAAGGTTCACTCACTGGCAGCCTTAATTCCCCTTTACCATATACCATAGAGCCCAGGGTATTCACAGGTTCTGGGGATTATGATGTGAGCATCTTTAGGGGCATTATTCCTCCTACCATGGGGGCCCATGTGCTTTTAGTCTTCATAGGACAAGGAAAGGGAAGAGCAAGGGCCTGAGCCTCTGGACCTGCCAGAGTGGCCTTGGCCATGGGGACTGGCCATTGGTAGAGTGGTATGCTCAGTAGGGTTGGGTCTTTTTTAGTTTGAGGGCTCCCAAATCTTCACCTTCAAAACAAACCATGCTCCTGAGTTTCAGCCCCTTGGTCCAACTGCCTACTGTTACCTCTTCTTGAGCATCCCAATGGACCATCTGCAGCGGATCTACTGCTGCTCTCTCTCTCTCTCTCTGTGGTTCTCAATCTCTGGCGATGCCTTTGCCACTGCCCACCCTGGACAGAAAACATTAAAATTCTGTAATGCTTCCTTCACAAATCACCTATCATTGCTCACCAAGTTCTTCTAGCACCACCTTTCTTCTAACAGGTTCTGGAGCCTTCGTCTCCTCTCCTTTCTCAATCACTGTGCTGTTCTCCATCATTTTCCTTGTTTTCTGTATTAACCACAACCTCTTACCAGGCCTGCTTCTCTCAAATCCCCCTGTCTTCTATCAAACCTTTGCGGACACTGTCAGAACAATTGTATGTAAATGTGGAGCTCTAATTTTGCATTTAAAATATCCACTGCTTCCCTACTTCACATGCAAAAAATCAAAACCTAATTATTTGACTCATACACAATGACATCTATCTTCAGTTTATCTTTCCATACTTATTCTCTATCACTGCCTTTAATTGCATCCAAGTGATGTTGTCATATTTCACTCTATGTAATTCCTTACACGTGGGTCTGTCTTCTTCAGTAGATTGGGACCTTCCTCAAGCATGGGATGGTGTCTTCTTCACCTCTGCAGCCACCTCGTGTCTAATTAAAGCACTCTGTAGATGCTTATAAACATTCAAGAAAACAGCCACTGAATTCTCCCTGATGGCTGTATGTTAGTCATCTTCCCAGAGTAGCTCATGGCAGTAGCAGCAACTACCAACTGGGTGGCAAGAATCAACTGCTGTGCCAGCCAGTTCCTCTAGACATCTTGGCTGTCTCCAGCCCTTTTCAGTCCTCTCCCATATGCTGCTGTGGGGGCCCAGCTGCCCCCTTTATAGCCATAACTGTGAACTAAAGTCAAGGTCAGATCCTTCGAGTTTTCAGCAGCAACTGCCAAAAAAATGGCTCCCAGGCGACTGTCTCCACCAGTCCACTGTTGCCCAATCTTTAGGGTTTACCCTCTTGGAAATTTATATCCTAATGCTTTGATCTTCAAAGGATCACCTAGCTCAGCCTCAATGTCTGGTGACTAAACTGTGACCAAGGCTGAGCTCAGGGAGGTCCAGGGCAGGGGCGAGAACGGAGGTGTCCCTCCCAGCGGAGTGCTTTACCCCCTGAATCTCACATTCAGCGTTACTCTTAGAGTAACGATTCTAAAATGAAATCACAGTTTATTTTCCTGAAACTATTTTCTTGTGGAATCAACTCATTATGTTATCTTTGCAGCAGACCTAAGCAACTGTAAGAATTATTCACCCTACTCTGAGAATGTCACAATATGGGACTTTATTGTGATTGGTTTCATTTCCTTTCCTGTGCAAACAAAACAAAACCCAACTCAAATGTTCATGTCTCCCATGTAGTCTAAGAAAGGTCCCTGAGTTAATTGTGCTCACACAAAGTGCCTAAGCATTGCCATTATTAGCAACCCATCTCCAAAGTATATTATGTTTTTGACTGATGTCTGCATGGCCTTAAAATGGTTCTGTGACTACAGAAGGTATGGCGTCATTTTGCTTAGATTTATGTGACAATCTCTGTGCACAGGCACTTATAAATAAATCATCCTATTTACGAGGGGTCCCTCTTCTTCCCAGGCAGAGTGGGTGCATGTGTCCATTGTTACGCACTGGTGTATTCTCTGGGACCCATAGTCAAAGCAGGGGTTAGAGATCAATGGTGGAACAGTGAAGGTTAAAACATAGGAGAGAATGACATCTCCAAGACGGAGTACCGTGAGCCCAGGTAACGCTGGTTACCCAGGATGACTCACGTGCTGCTTCCGGTTTACACGAAGGAACAGGGTAGAAAAGGCCATTAAAACGAAGCCACAGCCAAGGGCAGCCAGAGTTCTCCCATCAGCAAGTCTTGGACTGAAATGCTGGCTGTAACTCTTGCGGTTGGAAGGGCAGAAGGCTGAGTTTGTGGAGCTCCCTGCTTGCCCACATTTCTCTTCTCTTGGATGTGCTGAAAACGCCTGGGCCCGGCTGCTGCTCCACAGTGTGTGTAGGATCCTGGAGGGGGGCGGGTGCAGGGCATTCCCCGTCCACCGCTTCCTTCATCACAGGACCTGGCTTGAGATTTGCCCGTTTGCTGGCTAAGAGCGAAGGTTTAGGCTTTTAACCCCGAGACCTCCTCCAGTGTGAGGCCCACCCTGTGCCCTAGGCCCCACCCTCTTCCCAGTGATTGGAAGAGCATATGGATGTGGGCCCTTGCATGTCTGTTGGGAAAACAGGAGGCATCTGAGTCTTTGGGGACATCGTTGTCATCCTGGGACATTTCTCCCAGGCCCCACCGGCCAGGCTGATTGCTTCAGATACCCTCTCTGAGCTGTTCCTTGTGGCTCGGGCTGGTCTGAAAAAGAGGAGGTAGGTTTCTGCTCCATAAACTTATGTTTAGAGAACTATAAAATCCCTGTCCAAAGAAACAAAATGAAGGAAAATACAGACCCAGTGAGTTGTAGGGATTCGCTGACGGCAGAATTGATTTTATCCTGGCTTCTTCGTATTTCATGCGCCCAAGTCCAATTTCCCAGGCCCTGTGTCTTCCAAGAGCACCCCCAGTCTGGAATGCGATCGGGAGGTCTTGTCAAGCTTACAGAATCAGGAGGACATAGTTTAGGTCTGGCTCGTGTTCTGGGTAGGAGCACGCAGTGCTGAGAGGGCTGGGTTTATAGTAACGGCAGGCACAGGGGTCTTTTGTGACACTGTGCTCAAGGCCCTAGATTTTGAATTCCCTCCTGACCCATCCCCTGGCACTACAGGGGTTTCTTTCCAGGGGATGAGCAGGGAGGCGGCCACAATTTTCTGGCTGTTTAGTGCTGCTTCTACGCTGCTGCTGGGAGCCCTTGCGGTGAAAGGCAGTAAACAAATCACCTGGTGATGAATGCAGCCCTTCTGACTGCCTGGAACCTTCCCACTTGGCGGAGCCGCCCACAGCCTTTAGGAAAGGCAATGAGTGGGGCCCTGCGCGGGAAGCATGGATAATCTCAGTCTATTTACTTACAAATGTGCAAAGGGCTCATGCAGCCGAGGGTGGCTTTGAATAAATATGCTGCTCTCTCAAAACCAGCTGCCCTATAGATCTTGAGATGGAGCCTCACTGCTCCCCAGTGCTCAGCTCATTCATAAATAAAAGATGCCCGTTGATTCAGCTGCCAAATGTGACATGGTGATGAATTCCCAATGGTGTCACTCAGGATGATGACAACTCTAACGCTGTTGGGCCTGGGGAGACAGATCACAGGCCAAGTATCTGTGCCCAAGGGTCCTGCACAGGGGTCCCTTGAGGGTGGATGACCTCAATTTGGGTGGCCAGCATGGTCTGCTTTACCCCCATACCTCACCTATCATAAATTGTAAAAAGAAGGTGGAGAGTGTCAAGGCGCCTGGTGAAATAGACCTGGAAGAGGAGCCAAAGTTACGCCTCCATGTTAGAGTTGAGGTGCCCAAAGAGGCAGTGTGTGGGACTTGGGCAGGTCTTTGTGGGGGACAATTCTGTCCCAGCCTATCCCAACTATATGACAATTCTGACAATTCTGTCCCTCCCCACCCCATCTATCTTCTGTTTGGTGGATTCCCAGAGAGGTTTTAACAGCCATGTCACTCCTTGCTTAAAACCCTTGCTAGGATAACAGCCCAGTTACTGGGTATGGCACACATAGGTATTCAGAATGGCCCTCCCTCATGGCCCCATCTCCCACCTGTCTCTCTGCACACCTGCCACGATGAATCTCCTCTCCTTCTCTAGGCCCTCCATGCCCCTGCTATCTGTCCGCTTTTGCACATACCATTCCCATTTTCTAATGTGCCCTCCCTACCCACCATACACACATACTCTTCTGTCTGCTGAGTGGCTATTCATCATGCAGGACTCAGTTCAAACAGCTCCTCCTTTGCAAAGCTCGCACCTTGCAGAGGAAGAGTCTGACACTGATTCTCGCATGTTCCTTACTCCTGCCTCATAGCACTGGGCACATTTGCTCATGCTTGCTTGTTTCTTAATTTCATCTCAGAGCTCTATTACTAGCTCCTTGGAGGCAGGGGTTCCATCTCGTTCTTACCACAGGGCCTGGAATGTGGTAGGTGCTCACTAAATATAGGTCAATGACAGGCTTTTTATTAAAATACACTCTTAGAACCTGCCTTCTGCTGTATTTATAAAATAAGTAATCTCACCTTTGATTTAGTTTTGTCTTTCATCAGGAGCAATGCACAGTATATCGTGTCTCCCAACTGATTAGATCGTTGTGTAGTTTGGATAAGTTTGAGATCAGCTTGTATCCAAGCCCAGGGGCCCTCTCTCAAAGCTTGCTCCGAGTTCTGCAGGGGGAGACATTTCCTGGTGGGTTCACTGTCCACTCATTCTCCCAGACCCACATCTCAGTCCATTTTCTTTGTTGGAGGGTGACTTCAGAGCTCAAGAACCTGCTGTGGACTCTACCTCCAGAAATGATACTTTCATCTCCTTGAACAAGGTTTCTGCTAGAGGGAAGACATTTTCCTAGTAACTTGGGCCCAAGCAATTATTGAGAATAAATGAGAACTCATTAGGAATATACTCGTTCTGAGGTCCTTCCTCTGGCTAATTGGTTAACAGCTCCACTATCTCCTTTGCTTCAATAGCCACAGCCCTCCTGCGTCATCACACACTCTTAACTGTGATGGATCTGTGCTGGATACCTCTGTGCTGGATTGTCCATGTCTGCTCAGCATCAGCACTTTTCAGAGGAGGAACTGGGAGCCCCATTTCACAGGCTGTCCTTGCTTCTAGGGTTCTGGGGTAGAATCTGTTAAGGGGAGGCAGGCACGTGACATTTGGGGGGTGGAAGAGAAGCAGCAGCCAGGGCTCTACAGAGAAGTAGTGGGCAGTTGCATGGGTCTCTCTGAAAGTCTCTAATTTGCTCATTGAAACCCTTCTAATGGAAATAGAGTGGCTCCTAGCTACTGCTTTTCTCATGATACCCTGTACATCTTATTTATACCAGAGTTTGAGAAATTGTTTGCCTCCTTAGTAGCAAGTTCGTGGAGAGGGCCTTAGAACAGGATTCAGGGTTTCCAGGGACCCGTCTACCAAGGCAAGTCATTTTCCTATCTCTAAGCCTCAGTCTCCTGTCAGTAAAGTGAGAGGTTACATGAAGTGATTTTTAAGGTCCCTTCCAGCTTACAAAGCAAATAGAATCCTTCTAAATGGTACAAAATGTGACATCCTAAACATATTGCTGGTCTGCCAAACTCTATCAGAGATAGTGGTACAGCCATTCTATACAGCAGCAAAACTTAATTCCCCAGGTTTGGAATCAAAGGCATCACCAATGGCAAAATGGAGGGCATTGGAGAAGAGAACTGCTGGATCCGAGGCAGAGAAGCACAATGAGGCTGTTGGGAGCCCTCACATCTCCTCTCAGTGCACAGTGTGGTGTCCTATAGAAGGTGTACATGCTGAAGACTCAACAGAGAAGAAGCACCTCTTCCTACTCAAAGCTGGACCATCTCTCACCTGAGGGTGACTCAGGCATCAAGGGGGTTGAGTAAAACCAGGGTCTTTTGTATATGGAACCACTGTGCTCTTTATCCACAGCTGTCCTCTGTCCTCTCAAAGAACATCTACCCCAAATAATCTTGAAGGCCCTCCTCTTCCAACAACAGCACACAGTCTTTATAACGAAATCATATGGGATGGATGGAAAGGTCAGAAGCCTTCAGAACTGCCTTGAGATACAGAGCTCAGTGTAGGTGTCCCTCTTGGCAGTGGAGTGTTTTTAGATGATGTGGGTTTTCTGCTTTCATCTGGAATTGGCTGATGCATCCTAAATAATCTGATCTGCACCTTTTGTCTTGTCCTCAGTGGAGATAAGCATTAGAGAGTTCAAGTTTACCTACTCATCTTGAGTAAAACTCAAACAACAAGCACCTCACCCCAAAATATCAAAGCTCTGAAGAAGAATCAGAATTTAATTTACATGGTACCATGATTACTCTTTTCCAGGAACTAAGATGGCAGTTGTTTAATAAGTGGCAACTATCAGCATTGCTGTTTTCTATAGAAGTGACTAGAGAAATGGTCTTTGCACTTGGACAAAGATGTAATTACTCAGCCCACTTGATGAAATACCTAGAAATTCTTTTTTGATTATATAACTTTAAAAAGGAAGAAGCCATCATATACTGATCTGCAAATTCCCCCTCTGCAGTAGGTGCTCATTGATTCTGTCTCCTTGTAGCTCTGAGCTCGATTTTGAGACACTAGTGTTTAATGAATATTTGTGGTTGAAGCATTCTCAATGGTTAGCCAAAAGTCTCCCAGAGGTACTCCTCAATATCTTTTCTCCAATCCACTAGTGAGTATTTTAGCCCCAGCATCACACAATGCAAACCAGAGGCCCATTGGAGGCTGATGATTTTCATGCATGAAACACAGGGTTCTTAACAGGAGAAGGGCCCCTCCCTTGGGAATACTCACCCCCCAGAGATGGGAAGGTGTGAGCACAGGAGTTTAAAGCAGCAAACTCCACCATCAGTGCTTCCCTTTCAGTCCCTGTGTTCATAGCATCTGCCTATCTCCTAGTGGCCCTCGAGGGAAAAGCTACTGGTGAATAGTGTTGATTTGAAGAAAACCCTTAGAGACCTCTGTTGTCGTGTTCTCTTTCTGAATATTCCTCTTCTTAAATTCCAGCATGTTGCTGTATGTTGGCAGCACTGAGCACTATACTGGGAAGTATATCTGTGGTTGCTATCAGGCCAATGCTGTTTCCCCTCAGATGACAACGTTCCGAAATTAGACTCTGTTGGCATGACATTTCTTGATATTGTACTGCACTCAGGAAAGAATGATGTTTGAACTTTAGATTGTTTACAAGATACATACACTTTTCAAAATACACTTTTTAGCTCTTTCACTGTATTCACTTTGTGAATGCATGTGCATGATGCTTGACTTTTAGGCCTCACTCAATCATTTATTGAAAATATATATGTTTAATTGTAAGTATGAATTAGTCATGGTCAAGATATAAATACTGGTAAATTACTGTAGCTGGGATGTTATTTATTTTAGTGTTATGAGTAGGGTTTGTGTCTCAAAAATGCTGGTTGAAGCAGGGAGGTTCTATTTTAATGAATTTGGGCTTGCTGGTAAATGAAAGTATGTTTGCATTTCAAAAAGTATGTTTGCATTATGCAAGACTTATACTTCATACCGAAGATTTAAAATACACCAATACTTTTCTGTATTATTGACTGTAATCAAGATGACTAACTTTGATAATAGAAGTTCAAACAGAGAGATTAATGATGTTATTGCTGTTTCATGGTGTTAATATTGAATTTCCTTTGGTTCTTATTTTACAAACACCTAATGACACAAAAGCTTCTGCTTTCATCTCCTCTCCCTCCTCAACCACCTTTTTCAAATAGATTGGTGGAACAAAAGTGAAAGTCCAGCAACAGACCCATGAAATTACGGCCAGTTAATTTTTGACATGAGTGTTTAAGTGCATACAATTGGAAAAGAACAATCTTTTCAACAAATCATGTTGGGAAAACTGGATATCCACATGCTGAAAAATGGAGTTAGAACTGCACGTCACACCATATACAAAAATTAACTAAAAATGGATCAGGGACCTAAATAAAAGAACCAAAACCATTAAAACCTTAGAAGATAGCATAGAGGCAAATCTCTAAAACCTGGGATTCAGCAATGTATTCTTAGATATGACACTAAAAACATGAGCAACAAAAGAAACAAGAGATACATTTGATTTCATCAAAATAAAAAGCTTTTATGCATTGAAGGAAATTATCAAGAAAGTGAAGAAGACAATCCACAGAAGGGAGACAAGAATTTCAAACCATGTATTACATGAGGGTTCAACATCCAGAATATATAAATAACTCCTACAACTCAACAACAAAAACAATGATTAAGAGACAAACAACCTGATTAAAAAATGGGCAAAGGACTTGAATAGCCATTTCTTCAAAGAAGACATACAAATGGCCAATAAGCACATGAAAAGATGCTTAATATCATGAGCCATTAGGGAAAAGAAAATTAGAACCACAATAACACCCACAAGGATGGATATTATGAAAAACTTAATGGAGAATAACAGGTATTGGAAAGGGTGCAGAGAAATTGGAACTCTCATGCACTGTTCGTGGGAATGCAAAATGTTACAGTCACTGTGTAATGCAACATGACTGTTCCTCAAAAACAAAATGACCTTTCTAGGTCTATAGCCAAAGAGAGTAAAAACAAAATTGAAAACAGATACTTGTACACAAATGTTTATAGGAGCATTATTCACAATAGACAAAAGTTGGAAACAACCCAAGAGTCTACCAACAAGTGCGTAGATAGACACAATGTGGTAACTAAACATAATGAAATATTATTTGGCCGTAAGAACAGAGTTATAAGACATGTGTAATGTGGAAGAACCCTGAGACATGCGCAGTGAAATAAGCATCGCATACTCTCTGCTCTTCCTCTGGCCTCTCCTCCTGTCATCTGTTCCAGGTTGAGTCCTTTTCCTAGAAAGCCATTCTTCATGGCCTGGGGAGTAGGATTTGCCTCCTCCCTATGCCTCCAACCTGCAGACCTCTGTCCTATATTTATATGGACTTATGCTGCCCAGTAAGCCCAGGAGAACAGAGGCCTGACTTTGCAATGCACACACATTAATTGGGCAAAAACCCTTCTGTCTCCTGCCTTGCCCAGGACTCCTAGGAGAGCTGTTAGAGGTCTGTTTAAGTCCAGGAAACAGAACGCTAGGCCAGGGCTTCTCCCACTTCTGTGCATAGGAATTGCCTGGTTTCTGGTTAAAATTGACTCAGACTGAGGACAGAGGGGCAGCGGCTGACGCCCTGACCAGGACAGAACGAGGAGCTGCAAGTCTGTAACTGTCGTTGCGGGGGCCCCACAGCCTGAAACCCAGGCCCGCAGACACGTGTCCCCCCGGCCCTAAGAATCCGTCCCCTTCCCTCTTATCAGGGGCTATTTGAGTTTCTCTGCCCAGAAGAGCCCGGGCTGATCCTCTTTCTCGGCCATTGACCTCATTGCACTGATCCCAGAGGCTCCTGGATGCTCTCCCAGAGGGATGCCACGGAGCTACACCTCTGTCCATCTTGTCACTGGCCTGATGGGGCCTCAGCGGCCCGAGGCTGGGCTTCGGAATTTCTCAGCAGAAAAAAACTGCGCTGGGAAAGAATTTCTGTAAAGGTTACACGCAGCAGCAGCTCCTCTCCTCAGAGACCGCGGGTGCCGAGGACGGGGCTTTCTCCTCTGTGACGGTGGCCAGTGACCCGCGGCAGCCCGTCCCTCGGGACTCAGGGCTCCCTCTTTCGCCACAATTAATTCTCAGTTCTGAAGGGAAATGGCAGTCGTTTATTATTCTGTTTTACATAGGCACCTCCAGGGAGCCCGGCAAAAAGCTCTAATTTTCTAGCTCAGTTGCAGTGCTGTTCTTTGAGAGGCGTCGACTGCAGAGAGCTGCAAGGACGCCGGCTCGCGAGGTACTGAGTTCTAGACGCAGGCATATGCTTAGGGAGAGGCAGGGGGCGCTTCCAGAAGCCCCATGCGGGCCTCCTCCAGTCCTCGGGCTCGCCAGTCACGAGAGGAAGAGCCAAGAGCTCGGGGGTGGGGACCCCGTTCTGAAAGTCGAGGTCTGCAGTGCCTGGTGGCCCTCAGGCACAGCCCTCCTTCCTCAGCCTGAGGGGACGCTGGCTGCCTGTGGCTGGGGGAAATGGATATCCCAGCTGATTTAAATAGTGTCACTCCAGAGTCCTTCCACAGAAGTGGAGTGAAATCACTTACTGGCCTACTTAAAACAAAGATGAGGGTGGTAGAGCAGCAATTTTGAGGCCCAGTGAGTTTCCGGAATGTGCATCAGAGTAGAGAGTCCCTGGCGAGGCCACCAGTACCTGGAGTCATTAATTGGGGATGATTTGAGCTCCCCCACCTCACTCCAGCCTCTGGCTAGGATCTGCTTTCAGTTTGAGACTTCCGGAAGGCAGACTCACATTCTGGCAATGTCTTCCAGCTGCTGGAAGCACTAGGCGTCTTACCAGGATGTTTTAGAATATTTGCATGCACCTTGTAAGGGTTATTTATTCTAAGAACAAACAACATCTTGAAGTTTGGACTTCCAGATGGGTGGGGGAAGTAAGAGACACATTTGAAGAGAGACAAAAGCAGAGGTTCAAGAAGGAAAGGAACAACCAGACAACTGGAGATAAGTCGTGGCTGAGGCCTGGAGGACGGGGAGGGCGCCTCAGGAGCTGGGAGTGGGGCTGCAGCCAGGAGAAGAGACCTTACAGGGGGCAGGAAGGGAGGCAGGCACTGTCCTGAGCTTGCTGTGATGGCCTAAGGATGGATGTTGACTGACAAAGATATGCCTCAGAGAAATGAGGGGTCTGGAAGTGGTCACAGCCCCCAGGTCCTTGGGCTTGGATCCGCAGGTAGATTTCTGAGTTCTCAGATCTGGGCGATGTCTCTCTTTCGCTCTCTCCCTATAGTGCTCCTAGGAGAACAGTGGGAGAAATGCAGGGAGGCTCTGCTAGCCCAGACTTGCCTCCTACCCACAGAGGACTCCGATGAAATGTCCATCCAGAAATGGCGACCATGAGCACAACACACTGATCAGTGTGGGACTACAGTAGGCAGTCAGTTAACTTTAGTTTCCACTGCTCCTTTATCTGTTCAGCAAACATGGGAGCCTACTCTCCCCTAGGGGCTTGGGTTACCAAGAAAACAATAACTATGTGCCCAGATCTTCGAAGGATCAAAAAGGTATGTAGAAATACCTCCAAAGCCATGAGCTAGGTGGTCAGACGGGAATGACCAGAGAGTAGTGGGAATGTGGCAGAGGGGGACACAGTGGAGGCTTCCAGGAAGAGATGACATCTGAGCTGGGTCATGAAGGATAAGTAGTCTATATGAGGTAGACGAGGAAAGAGGGAAGTCTGGTCTTTGGAGGACATTTGGGGACCCTGTGCCCGAACGAGGAAGTTAAAATGATTGGTGAGCCAGGAATGCTCAGACATTTGGGATAGCTGAGGGGAGGGTACAGGGAGGAAATAGGGAATGAGAGAAGGCCATGGGAGCCCTAACAAGCTATTTTGATTAGGAAGCCAACGGGGGTTCTGAATGGGGGGCGTGTGACTCTAGCAGGCTTCTGTGAGCCCCTCGATATGCATTGTGATATGAGCTCTTGTGAGTTGCTCAATCACCCTCCGTGCAGTCTCAGCAAACCGGTCCCATCCAACACAGGCTCACCTACCAGCCAAGTAGGTACCCAGGCTGAGTCAATAAATGAGAAGACAGCCACAGCCACGACTCGCGTAGTAACTGGCCCTGAAATGAATTCTACAACCAATGATCAAATTTTGGAACCAAAGTTTTTCTAGTGTTTTATTTTTTAGTTTTAGGTAGTTAGAACTCACTCCTCACTCTTTAAAGGTCTGCAGCCGAGCGCCATGCCCCTCGCTCTGCCGTGCTCCCAGCTGTGGCCCCAATCAGTCAGGCAGCTCACTGCTCTGCCTCATTTGTGGATCAGAAGGAGACATTAGGCCTGGCTGTGTGGAACTGGTCCATGCCTTGCTGCCTTGACAGGCGTGAGAGCAAGAGGCTGAGGAGTGTTCACTAGAACACAATTTCAGGAAGCTTAGTGATGCTTTCTTACCAAGCTCAAACCAGGGCAGTTGACAACATGAGGACTAAATCAATGCCCAATGTATGAGTTAGGCTGAAGCAACTTTTGATGACATAAGTTCAATCTCCTTGAAGTTGTCCTATTCTCTACCTGTAAAATGAGATGGACGCACTTGACGGGACCTTCCTCTACAGAATGGTTGCAAAGGGATAGTGCATTTGTTAAATAAATCAATCTGGGAATGAAATTGGCACAACAAAAGTCTCTGCTTGTGACTTGACAGAATATAAGCCATAAGAATATACTTTCTAACCGTTTGCAATCTTTTTTTTTCACACATATCCCACTAAATTCCTGAAGAGTTTTGTTCATCAGGGAACATTTCTGTTCCCATTTTTAGATGAGGAAACCGAGTCCAAAGAAGTCAGGTGACATGTCCTCAGAGCAAGTCACAAGAGCAGTTTCACCTGAAGTCACCAGAAAGAGACCATCCCCACGAGAGGAGTTGTGCCATGCCCAGAGCTGGCTGAGGCCAATGGACCACAGCCACCACAATGGCGGCTGCTCCCAGGCTCGGGGCCCTGGCGGGTAGTCCCGTGGACCAGGCCATCAGCTGCCCGGAGCCTCGGCCTGGGTGAATCCAGAGGAGCGTGTGCTGTGGGGACAGGGCCGCGCGCACGGGTGGTCCCCTCTGAGAACGGAAGCCAGGGAGGGCAGGGATGCCAGGGCTTAGGAGCTGAGATCTGCCACACTCATTGCTTTGCTGGGTCCCCTTCAGATCCAGAGAGACAAAGAGGGAGATTTGACGATGACCGGGAGCGAGGATTACAGCAGGGATGTGTGCGTAGGTCGCCGAGGGGCATGGGATGTTGGTCAGGATGGGAGTTCCCCAGGTGATTTGGGAAAGCGGCTGAGTGGTTTGCTTGACCAGTTTCATACATTTTAAACATTCCTAATAGTGAACCAAATAAGAGTGAACATCTCCCAAGTTTTACTCACTGGTCTAAGCATTTATGTGAAAACCCAGCCCTTAAACAACCCCCCTTAACCCGATGAGTTCACTGAGTAACAGAAGGATAAGTGCTTTGGCCAGGCCCACGGGGCTGGGAGTGGGGAGACTGGGTCACCCTGCAGCACGCTGCTTGCACTAGCTTCCCATCGCTGCTGTAACAGATTGTTACAAATTTAGTTAGTGACTTGAAAGAACACACGTCCCTCTTCTGGGTCTCGCTGGGTCACAGTCATGGTGCCAGCTGCACTGTGCTCTTTCTGGAAGCTCTCGGGGGCATCTGCTGCCTTGTCAGTGTCGGCTTCTTTCGGCTGCCCGCTTTCCTCAGCACATGGTCCTTCCGGCACCCACCCCAAGCTCTGCTTCTGTCCTCACGTGTCTCCTCTGACCCTCCAGCCTCCGTTTTCTAAGGACTCTTGGGCTGACATTGGACCAACCCAAATAATCCAGGAAAACCTACCCAAACTCAAGATCCTTAATGTCATCACACCTGCCGGGGCACCAACCACAGCAGGTGGCATATCGACCGGTTCTAAAAGTTCCCGCCTGGCCCTCGTGGGGCTGGTCTTCTGCTCACCACGCTGCCTCAAAGCGCTCACACTGCAGAGTGGATGTAGCTCGGTGGGTGAGCTCTGCTTCCCATGCCCAAGGGGCCAATCCCTGGTACCTCCAGAAAAAAGCACTCACACTCTATCTGACGAAAGGGCACCTCCAGCCCTGTGGGCACAGCAGCGAGCTCTCAGAGCAGTCTGTCTGAGCTGACAAACTGCTCTGCCAGAAGAGTCAGGAGGTCTCTCAGTCAGCTCCCTCCAGGAGCTGCGGCGTGCTCTGAGGACATGTCACCTGACTTCTTTGGGCTCAGTTTCCTCATCTGAAAACGGGAGCATAAACATTCCCTGACAACCACTACACAAAACTCCTTAGGAATTTAGTAGGATTTGTCTGAAAAAAAAGTTTGCCAGCAGTTAGAAAGCATTTTCTTAGGCCTGCTATGCTGCCAAGTCACAAGCAGAGACATTTGTCGGGCCAATTTCAACCCCAGATTTATTTATTTAACAAATGCACTATCCCTTTTCATCCATTAAGAGATTTAATTATCATAACCTTATTACATAGGACCGTTGCCATTAGAGAAGGGAAATGAAGCAAAGAGGGGTTAAATCATTTGCCTAATGTCCCGTATCACCTAGTTGGAAGTGGCAGAACCGAGACTCAAGCCCAGACAGTCTGGCTGCAGAGTCCTGTCCCTTGACTATTGTTCTGTACTGCCTCTGCAGAAGACAGGTGAAGTGGAGAGAGGACAAAGAGAATACCACCTTGCTCCTCAGCTCCTGAAACACAGCCAGGAAATCACCTGGAAAATCTGTTGTGTCAGGGTCCCTTGGACACACCAAGAGCCAGAGGCCAGCTTCCAGCACTCAGCCTAGGAACTGCCAATCATGTCTTTCAGTGGTTATAGCCCCAGATTCCTGGACACCATAGCCCCGGATTCCTGATGCCCACAGCTCACACACACTAAAGTGGACAGAGTAATTATTTTCAAATGCCAGGGCGTCCCCTGCTCCTAAGCTCCCCTCCCTGCCTGTCTATGAGGTGCCATAGCATGAGTCTCAGAAGGTTCTGGCTCCAAATACTTTATTTATCTTCTTCTCCTTGGTACTTGAAATTCCACCAACAGAGAAAAGAAACAAAACCTTGGCAACTAGAGTTTAGAATTGAGGCTCAATTTGTCTCTATCAATTATTCAAACTTGGACACCACCCTGAGCTTTGCTTTTGTTATGGACAAATCAACATAATAGGTTGTTGGGAGGTTGGAATGAGGTGATGTATTTTCAGGTCCTTGCATGGAAGATCCACTGGAGATCACCAGCTCCTCTGCTGCTTAGCTCTTCTTGCTTTGCTACCTCACTCCTCTGGCGGAGCACTCTCTGTTCATTTCAGTATTACAGTTTTACAAGTCTTGGCCCTGCCACCTCCATATCCTCAAAGGACATTCACTGCTTAGCCCTTCCCAAGCTGGCTTCCAGCCCAGGTTGTCCCCCTGCAGTTGTGCCTGCATGCTCATCAGTAGCCCCAAGTTACCAAAGCCGGCATCTCTTCTTAGTCTGAAACTTGATTGACCTTTCCGAACCATTGGGCACAGCTCCCTGTGAGCAGAGACAGGGTACTACCGACCCTGAGAAAATCTCAGTAACTTTATAGCCTTCATCCACTCATTTGGAGAGTCTCTAATTTTTCATCTTACCCATATATTAGTCTAATTTCAACAATGAGTCTGTAAATTTCTTAAAGACAAGATGCTGCCCATATATTGTTATGTTGCCTATAGTATTTGTAATAGTAGATGCAAAAAAAATGCCCTCTTGAAAAAAAATTTTTTTACTTTATTAGCTAAATGCCACTTACTAGTTTTGAAGGTGAGGGACAATGCTCCCTTTGGATTTGACATTTTAAAAAATCCTTTCCTTCCTTTAATTTCGAGGGGTGGAGAGAAGTGAGACAATGAGTTAAACAGAATACTTGCCCAAGTAATCTTAAACCAGTGGGGAATTTATCAGTCGTTGCTGGCACTAATACCTAATGACTTCTGTATTTTGCCTCTGGTGTGTTGTGGGTGTGTATGTGCGTTTGTGTCTATGTGTGTGTTTTCCCAAAAGTTGAGCAGGATTTGCAATTTAACTCACATGACAGCCTATATCTGACTATAAAACAAACTGGAATGTTTGGGCTATAAAAGATTTGCAGCTTGTGAGAAAGGGAGACAGGACTGCCATGTTCAGTTTCTGCCCCAAAGTGGCTCTGCATGTACAACAGATCCAAAGCCTGCGGCGTCACTTGGGCTTGACAAGGAATGGTCCAGGTGTGTACAGTAAAGAATCTTTTGAACTGCTCTTGCTGGTGACAATGTGTTTTCATGTCCCCAGATGATTAGATGTTAGAGACATCAGAAGGAAGTCTATACAAGTCAAGCTTTACACGTTGACAATAATTTCGGCAGAACAATAGTTCAATTTGCAAACTGCATTGTCATTCTCTTCCATTGAAGAGTAATAAATATCTAACAAGTCAGTTACTGTCCTGCTGAACTCATAGCAATATCCCTTACCCTATTCCCACCTAACCAAGCCCAGATCATATTGTCATTAATAATGTGACAGAAGAGTTATTTTTATATAGGCCTACCTTGGAGATATGGCAGGTTCAGTTACTGAACACTGCAAATAAAGTGACTATTGCAATAAAAATACCACACGAATTTTTGGTTACACAGTGTACATGAAAGTTATGTTTACATGAAACCGTAGCCTATTAAGTGTGCAATAGCATTATGTCTAAAAAAACAGCGTACATACCTTTGTGGAATGTGACACAAAGACACGAAGTGAGCACAAGCTGTTGGAAAAATGGCACTGATAGACTTGCTCATTGTGGCAGGATTGCCACAAACCTTCAAATTTGTAAAAAACACAATATCTGCATAGTACAATAAAGCAAAGTACAACAAAACGAGGTATGCCTATATTCTCTTATGTACATATTTGCATACACAGCCAAATGCACATAAATATATTTGAATAAATATATAGCACAGCTAATGGAAAAACAGTACAGATGGTTTAGTTAGCTATAAACTGCATATTCTGTGAAAAAATACTGGAAGTACCATTCAAGTGTTCTCAAGAGCCAGGAGGGGAAAGAGATGTTAGCAGTAACTCTGTTAGCAGTTTAACATTTAGAACAGTCAAGCCTTTTGTTTCCATTATTTTTGAGAACTAAAATTTTCATCTCCTTTCTCTTGGGTAATACCATATATTTTCCCCTTTATTAATCTGCAGCAGCACCATAGTGCACTTTGCTGATCAAAATTGCACACTGCATAATAATTTACAATGTACTAAGTATAAGCTTTTCCACATTCTTCAAACATAGGTGCAATTACTAAAATTTACTAAAATACTAAGTATACATTTAACTAAGAGGAAATTTAAATGCATCAGAACAGTGAGAAAAAATCAAATGGTAACTCATGGTATTTTAAATACAATTTAATAAATTATTTGCGGAAAATCCCCATGGTGTTTTCAAGTTGGCTGAAGAATGATTATCTTCCTACTAAGATAAATAGATTTTCAAGTGATGTCAATAAATGAAGGGCAGAAAGAGGAAATGAAGATAATTAAAACCGTTCCACCTCCAATGCCAATGAAATGGAAGAAATCGGTAAGACTCAGCGACGAGGAATCCCATTCATGTTCAAGGCAGGATGGCAGGTCTTCTGCTCCCTTTTTGGAAAAGTCAATAAAAGCACAGATTACAAAACATCCTTCTTTGGTCCTGGCAATGAGAGGCGGGTACTGGCTACACGGGAGAGATTTCAGGGAATGTCTGCTAAATAGAGCAACGTGAGGCCGTCCTGAAGATGTTCCTCTTTGGGAACAAAATCATGGCGCCAAAGGAAAGAGAAGAGACCCCCTACGGCTTGATCTCGGGCGGGGGAGAGCCGGAGACAGGCAGGGGGCATTTGTCACACACCAAGAGCACTGCTGCGGTTCGGGGTTTGGCTCCAGTGTTGAGGCCGGGATCCTGCAGAGGCTGCTGCCGGGCCTCGAGGTCGCGAGCTGGGATGATGGGCACGACACAGTCCTGCCGGCCCCGCCGTGTCGCCACCACGCCCCTGAGCAGCTTCGGCTGCAGCGAAGCTCATCCTCCATTCTACGTGATGTTTCTCCGTGTTCTGTTCTGGAGCTTCTGGACCTGGGCAGGGCCCAGATCTCTGGCAGAGCCAGGCCTACTTGGCTAAAAACCCCTAATGGATACAGTGAATTCTCTCTGAGGAAGGGAAAACAAAGCCGGGTCTGTCAACAAAATATAGGTGTTAAAAAGAAAAGGAACGGCCTGCCCTGAAAAACTGGAACGAAAGCCTTCCAAACATATTTCACTGCAGGAGACAGGGAAGGAGCGTTTTCTGCAAGATGAAGGGCCAGCCGCCACCCCGAGGGGCGGACGGGAGACACCAGGGCCAGGCAGGACAGCGCGGGAGCCAGGGCCACCTGCCACCTTGAGAGCTCCGGAGGAGCCAGCGGAGAGCAAAGTGGACACTGTATTGAACCACATTGGTGGATTAGAAGAGTCATGTGAGAATTTCTTTAGGGATTCAGAACAAAAAGGCAGAAGAAAGCGTGATCAAGGATGAGAGACAGGCAGAGTGAATAGACCAAATTTACATAAAACAGGAAGCCCAGGGGGTGCGAAAGGAAGACCAAAACGTACCCCGAAAGTGAGAGCATTTAAGGATGTGGAGGCGCCAGCTCGGGTCCCAGCCCTGACTCCACAAGCTGATAGTTTTGGGATCGGGGATAATATGTTGACACTCTGTGAGCTTCAGTTTTTCCACCTACAAAACGGGGACAGCTATTACTGCTCCATAGGGGTTTTATAATGATTCAAACAAAATAAGACAAAATATACATACAAAATTAGCTCGCACCTGGCAAATGACCATTATTCAATAAATGAAAGCAAAATCTAAGCCAACACAATCACAAAAGCAGCACTAAAGCACAAGTGAAAAAGAGAGGCATGGCTAAATTAATTGCTTGAAATGCATTTGCAATGTATTTTTCTCTTTTGAAATGGACGTTCTCTAATGTGTAATAATTGTTTAAAAGCAAAAAAGAAATGACATGGTGCTTAACTTCAGACTGAATTAACAAAGACGAGGAAAGAAGGAAGTAAATAGTACCATTCCCCCAATATTCACTCATACATTTATTTTTCTACTTAACTTCTTTAGGGGCCATAATAACAGTTTAAACGCACATTTTAAAAAACTTTGCAATAAATATTAATAAAGTTAAAAGAACTATTCCTACCTTCTGGATCACTAAACAAATAGTATAGCAAAACAGGCAAGAAAATAAAAAAGGGAAAAAATAAAAGAAGGGAAAAAAATCACAAGAAACAAACAGCATTAGAGAAGCTAGGAGGAGACCAATGATAATGGAGATATTCATAAAAGTAAATGTTAAACTTACTCTATTAAAAAGAAAGAACTCTCAGACTTTTAAATCACAAAAATCCAACAGTCTGCTGCACAGAAGAAACACCACATATTAAGTGACCTAGAAAAATTGAAAATAAAATTATTGACAAAGGAATCTAAATAACTAGTAGATGACCATATTAATATTAGAAAAATAGTATTTCAAAGGTAAAACAACATTGAATTGGACAGAAAAGGAAGTTTTTACATTGAGAAAAGTTTCGATTGATAAAGAAGTTTCATTCAGTAAATAATATGCATCACATACATAATAAAGATATTACAAATAAATTAACATAAATTCAATACTACATGAAATCACACAGCATTATTTGATGCATTCACCAAACACCAAGTGTCTGCCTTGTTCCAGGCATCGTTCTGGGCCGGTGCTCCCAATGACACTATTTTTGCTTCACCAGGAGTGACTCTTTTCCCCTTGCACTCAGGTTCCTCCTTGGAAGTCCTCTCAGCCATCAAATTCCTGGAGGTGTCTTGGGGTTTGCTATTCTAGGGCAGAATGGATGAGGCAGCTTTTATACATTCTGGACTGCTCTTGGCCATAGAGGTCTGAAGTAGTGGTTATGCAGCAAAATAATATCAGAAAATGCATCAGGAGCTGTTAGACATATATGTCAAGAAATGTGTAGACATATATAGATATATAAAGACCAAAGCTAAGACCCCCTCCTAACTACCAAGGGTATTATTATCCACCTGAGAAACCTAGAAGAATCAACTGACAAAATAACACCATTTAGAAACAAGAAGAGAGTTCATGCAGATGGTCAGTTTAAAATCCATATAGAAAAGCAACCCATTTTTGTATAACAACAAAAATAGCAATGTGTTACATTAGAAATACACTAAAATAGGATGTATGATAGCATAAGAATAAACGTAATGTAAGCTGTGAGATCCAGGTGAAACAAACTATGAAACACTACTGAGGTGAAAAAATGGACAACAATATTCAATATTGTGAAGCTATAAATGCTTTCCAGTTGAAATAACAAATACACCAGGGTTTGTTTTTTTTTAATGTTATAAAATGATTTTCAAGTTCATCTGGAAAGATAACAATGTGAGAAGTAGCCATAAAATTTCAGAGAGAAAAGAGAAGGGAGGAGGACTTAGGCTTGCTAGGTATTAAAATATATTTTCAAGGTAAAACAGTGTGATATAAATGTAAACATGAATAAGCAGATAAATGGAACAGAATGGGAAGATCCCAAATAGATCTAAGTTAACATTTATTCATATAAAACAATAAGGGAGGCATTTGGAATCATTGAGAAAATGATGGATTAAATGCAGCCTTGGCAAGGATATGCACTCTTATTATTGGTGGGAATGACTTTTACAAGGATTTTGAATTTTTTTGACATTATTATACATTATACTTAAAACAATCATTTTCATCCAAAAGGGAAATTAAGAAAGTAATTCCAATTAAAATAGCATTTGAAAGAATAAATTGCCTAGGAGTAAATTTAGCCAAGAAGGTGAAAGACTTGTACTCTGAAAACCATAAAACATTGTTGAAAGACATTTACAAAGCCCTAAATAGATGGAAAGCCATCCCATGTTCATGGATTGGAACACTTAACATTGTTAAGTTGTCAATATTACTCAAAGCAATTTATTGATTCAAAAATTCAAAATTCCTATAGCTTTTTTGCAGATTTGGCAAAGTCAATCCTCAAATTCAGATGTAACTGAATTGTCCCCAAATAGCCAAATCTAAAAAAAAAAAAAAGAAAAGGAGCAAAGGTGGAGATCTCATAATTCCTGATTTCAAGGTAACAGTAATCAAAACAGTGTGGTCCTGGTGTAAAGATGAACAAATAGGCAAATGGTATAGAACTGAGAGTCCAGAAATAAATTATGGCCAACTGATATTTCACAAAGGTGCCAAGTCTATTCAACAGGTAAAGAATAGTCTCTTCAGCAAATTGTTCTGGGGCAACTGGAATGAAATTGGACACTTACCTTATACCATATACAAAAATTAGCTCAAAATGGATCTACAGCTGAAATATAAGGGCTAAAACCATAAAACTCTTCGAGGAAAACAGGGACAAATCTTCACGGCTTGGATTAGCCAATGGATTCTTAGATTTAACACCAAAAGAATGAGCAACAAAAGAAAAAAGTAGATAATTTGGACTTCATAAAAGTAAAGTCCTTTGTTCATCAAAAAATATTATCAAGAAGGTAAAAAGATAACCTACAGAATGAGAGAAATAGTCACAAATCATCTATTTGATAGAGATTTAATATCCAGCATATATAAAGAACTCGCACAATCCAACATCAAATAGACAAATTAAAAAATGGGCTAAGGGCATGAATCCCTGCAAAGAAGATTTGCAAATGGACAATAATCATGTGAAAATATGTTTGGCATCATTAGTAATTAAAGGATCGTGATTTTAAGTCAATAATGTATCACTTTGCACCAACTAGGATGATTCTTATTTAAAAAGAACTGAACACAAAATGAAAAATAACGAAGGTGTGGATAAATTGGAACCCTCCATTGTTGCTGGTGGGAATGTAAAATGGTGCAGCAGCCTCTGTGGAGAACAGTTTGTTGGTTCCCCCAAAAGTTAAAAATAGAATTACTATATGACCCGGCAATTCTACTCCTAGGTATATTTCCCAAAGAACTGAAAATGGTGACTCAAATAGATACTTATACACCAGTGTTCACAGCAGCATTATTTATAATACCTAAAAGATGAAAATAATCCAGAGTCCATCAATAAATGAGTGGATTAACAAAATATAGCATACTCACACAATGGAATATTGGTCTGCCATAAAAAGGAATGACATTCTGATACATGCTACAATATGGAAAAAACTTGAAAACTTTATATATTCACCTTGAAAACAAATATTGTATGATTCCACTTATATGAAATATCAACAGTAGGCAAATACATAGAGATATAAATTAGTTTAGAGGTTACCAGGGGCACTGGGGAGTGGGTAATGGGGAGCTATTGCTCAGTGGGTATAGAAATTTTGTTTGTGGTGATGAAAAAGTTTGGAGATGAATGGTGACGGTTGGGCAGCTTTGCCAGTATAATTAATGCCATGAATTGTACACTTAAAAATGGTTACAATGGCAAATTTTATATTATATATATTTTGCTGCACTTAGAAAAATTAAAATAAAAGATATCACAATCATTTTCCTTTGACTTGTGGTTAAATAAAAATGATCACATGTCAAAGGACTTGGCTGTCTCTCTCTCTCTCTCTCTATCTATCTATCTATCTATGAATATACTCAAAGGAAAAAAATCAGACAGGTGGAAAGAGTTTAACAAACCAAACATTCATCATACTCTGGTTAAATTAGAAATAGCCATTAGTAGGGTTGTGTTAGATAAGGTAGGGAACGGCCACACAGTTTAATCCTATGGAGACATTAAAAATGATGAATTAAATTCATATTTGAAATAGCTCCATGCTTATGATAAACTAAATATAAAAATTCCACTAAATAGTAAGCATGGTATTATTCCATTGTCAAATAATATAGATATATACCCTTAGCAAATTCTGAAAAGATCTCCTATATACTTTTAAGAATTGCTTTCTCTTAGTGGTAAGAGGATGATCGATGAATTTAGCTTTCTTCTCTATGCCTTTATTTATTATATTTACAAATTTTTCTATTTAGTTTGTGACAATTAATTGGATATTAATTTTTACTTTCAGAAAAATAATAAAATGAAGCTATTTCCATTAATAAAAAAAGCATAGAGGAGGAAAACTAGGTCCTAATTCTATTATCACCTCCTTTGTTTTGTTTAAATGGAAATAACTCACTACAGAGACAGAAAGGTAGAAAATTAAAAATAAAAGCCCCACTCTAGTTTCCTTGCCTAAAGAGAATCACTGATAACACTTTCTTAAGTAGTTTCCAAATTTTTGCACATAAATCCATAAAAATAGACCGACAAGCTCTCCCCTTACAAAATATACATACTCCAGGGACTGCATAATCACTCTGTTATTCACCTTTCTCTTTTCCCATATGACATCTTGGTGATCTTTTCCCATTTTGGCACGTAAGAAATTTCTCCTTTTTTATTACTGCAACACAGTTTAAACAGAACAAAATTAACAGGCATGTAGGTTGCTTTAGAGATATTTTTATCTTAAAATTACTGCAATGAATATCTTATCTTGAGATACTTAGAATAAATTCCAAACAGTGACATTTCTAAGACAACGAAAATTACATTTTGTAATATTGATATATTTTGCTAAAATACTTTACAAAAAAAGATGTAAAAAGCTACACAATCAGCAAATGTGCATGAGTTCTCTATATCTTTGCCAGCACTAATAAAATATTACTTTTTATCAAATTAATGAATAAGAAATCACATCTTATTTTGATTTATATTGCTTCAATTGTGAATGGAGTTGAATGTATTCTTTTCAAATGTTTTTGTTGGCCATTTCTATTTTTCTTTCTCTGAATATGTATACCCTTTACCCATTTTTCTATTGCCTTTACCTTGTTTATTGATTATTATGAACCCTTTATCTGTTAGAGGAATTATCTGTCTTATGATATAAATGGAATTTTTGATTCTTGATAATTTTTTTTTTGCCACAGAAAAGTTAAAAATTTTAAAGTATTTTTATTTTCAACACTTTCTCTCATGAATTCCAAGTATTTTTACCCTGCTTAGGAATATTTTATCACTCTAGAATTATAATAAATATATACATTTTTTTCCTAAGACTTTATTGGTTGGCTGGTTGATATAAAGAATTAGGCAGGAGTTATCAACCTTTTTCCCTCCAAAGGATTAGTCAGTTTTCCCAACAACATTAATTTAATGAGCCTTCTTTTCCCATTGGTTTTAAATAGCCCCTTTCTCATAAATTAACGCCAGTACCAAACTGTTTAATCATGATGACTTCATAACATGTTTTAATATTTTGTAGACTTGAGTACCTTCATTACTCTTCTTTTTCACAGTTTTCTTTGATAATAACTTAATTCACATTTTTCTAGACGATCTATATCATCTTTTGTCAAGTTATTTTAAAAATCTCATTATATTTTAATTTGGACTACAGGACAGCTGTAGATTAGAGTACATTTACTTTTTTTTTTCAATGTTAAGATTTCTTACTAATCAAGTTAAGACATGGCATGCAATTAAATTTTATTTCATGTTCCTTAGTACTTTTACATTTTGCTTTGTTATGGGTTCTTTAAATTTCTCTAGTTGATGTTAGTCTCTTTTATCTTTTTTTGCATGTGATAAATTGACTCATATTTTGATGGTTATATTTTGTGTATAAGGAAACTATTTTCAACACTAATTTGTAAATTTCAAATGTCTTATTGTTTTTAATGAGTATTAAGGAGAAACCTAGATTATCTTGGGTTTTGTAAAAGAATAACTACCTGTCATTGACAAAATTATGAAAATATTTCTTATTTTCAATCAGGTCTTTTTTGTGCTTTTCTTCTAACTGCATTGACTAGTACTTATTTAGAGAAAATTATGGAAATAGTGAACATTCTTGTTTTGTCTTTGACATCAGTAAGGCTTTTAGGGTTTCCATTAAGTATATTTCTAGCTTTCTATTTATGTCCATGGTCTTAAGTGCCTATTTCTACTAAGTTAATGTCTGAAACTAATTCATAAATGAGGTTTGGAGATAAAACTGAAGTCTCTTTATCTCAGGTCAGTGGTTTTTCCCAGAAATAGCCATTCTGAAATGTCCTGCTAACTGTATTCTAGATAAGCCATACATAATTCTCTGGGTAAAAATCCTCCCTTCATCTCGTAATGTTCTTGCTGTGACTTCAGCAGTCCGGAGGGTGACAAATCCAATTAACACAATAAGAATAAAAGCTAATCTAGCACTTTTTATTCCTTGCTTGGGAATTAAAACGTTTTAGGACTCAAACTTGACTTGATGCTGATGAATGGAAGAGTTCATCACAGAGTTTCTTTCTGTAGAGAATATCCTTTTCCATAACTTGCAACCTTACCCTCTCCCCTTCTTGCCACCATCACACCAAGGAAGGTTTCCTCCCATCAATAATTTCAACGGCTGTTTTTAAAGCATATCCCAATTTCTTTTCTCACCTCGTCAGAGTAAAACTTTTAAAAATGGGTAACCATATGTCCGAATTTGAAATTGTTTCAGTAAGAAGCCAAGCTCATTGGCTATTATAATCATAAAACAAGCCAATTTCAGTGTCAGGTCTTTGAAAGTACTTGCAATCCCCCCAGATACATTTTGTGCTCAAATTAGCTGATCAGTCGTAGCTCTGGGAGCAAATCTCATCTATATTTGTATGTCCTGTGTGAATCTTATGGGCAAATTAAACTGAAAGATATATTAAAGTGATCTCCTTCCTCCCTGCTCCTGGGGGCAGACCCTGCACATCAAAGGAGAAACAAATCACACATAGCCAGTGAAATTCTTCTGTATTCCTTTCTCACCCTGGTCACTGCGTGGTCACTGGCTGAGTACCAGATTAGCGATAGGTAGCAGAATCACACCTGTGTCCACAAGTCCAGCCGTATGAGAGCTGGCCTTTCAGCACCCTTGACTTCTAGCCACCAGCTGCCTCAGTGGGACAACCCTTGAATGCAGGAAACCAGGGCTGGGCGCTTCAGCAGGTGTGGGGCCTGCAGTCATTCAGTGAGCACAAGGGCATTTGTCTGTATGGGTCAGTATGGCTGAAAAGGTTCAGAGCATCAGGGCATAAGGCTCAGGTGAGGTGATTCAGATGATCTGTCCAAAAGATGGGAGCTAAGCCTTGTGTGATTGTGGCATGATGTAAAACCCCGTAAGAGCAATTGCAGTACTGAAGAAATCCAGGTGCCAGCCTCTCCGCGTGCCCCAGTTCTGGGGTCCTAGAAAGCTGCTGCTCTTTGTGCCCTGCCTTCATCCAGATGCTGAACTTTAGGGTTCTTCTAAGGAAAGCACCCACATTAGTGAGCACTGTGGGTTTAATTGAGGATTTAGCCAGGGAAATGGAGGATGTGATTTATCTTATACGTCAAGGTTACTCCGGAAAAATCCTCCTAGGACGTTTCAGCCATGGAAGTCTTCCCTTGCTGTGTGGCTGCTAAAGGTTTGCTTCTCTACATCCCCTCGTGCATCTTCCAGAGTTAAGTCTTCTCTTCCCTCTTAACAAGATAGCACCCTGTAAGCTTCATGTTTCCATCCTCTGCCTTCTTCCCTCACCTCAATGGAAAAATGACCTCTGTTGCAATACTTACCCCCAAATTTACAAAGTCAACTCAGCCGTGGTGCTCAAAATAACTAGGGACCTCCAGGCCATGAGATCTACCTATCTCAGAAGATGGTTCGCTGACCTCCTCTATAAGCTTGCCTTCAGGTTGCCATTGTTTCACTCTCTCCTTACCATTCCCCTGGAGGGAAATAAAGACAATCATCAAGGCGCTTCTTCTAAACACATTATCTGCCGAAGAGGAATCCTCATACAATATAATTACGTCCTATTATTTTTTATATCTGCACCCTCAGGTGAGAACAGCGGCCATATGAGGAGGGTCAGGTAAGTGAATGTTTAGGATTAGCAGATTTTCACAGGAGCCAGCCAGGTATTGCCTGTGCTGGAAAAAATGGAGTCCACTTAGCAGGCCAGGTGGTCCTCACAGGCTTGTTCTGTGGTCTCAGGAGCCAGTCCCATGGCCCAGTCCAGCCAGGATTGTCCTTCATGGCCACTCCTTGTCAAGAGTCATCTCCTCTTCTCCCTGTACTATCCTCAAGGCTTGTCCCCTACAACTGTTCGAGAATTTTCTTCCCTACATTACCAACTCTGTTCTGGGATGCTGAACATCCAAACACACTGATCGCTGGGCCCCTCCTCCTTTTCTGCCCTCAGTCCTGAGCTGTAACCAATGTCCAGGTTTTCTGTCCATGCCCGGGTGAGCTTCCTCCACAAGTCCCAGATCCTCTGCTGGGCCCTGGAGCTAGGCTTCCTCGAGGGCACAGCTGTCTACTCAGCCCCCACTTTCAGAGGAGAACAGGCCTTTCCTCCTGGGGATTCCCAGTTTACACACAAATCCTAGGAAAGCAGCCTCTGTCTCTCTCTTACAACACCCATCTTAAGAGTAAGGACAAAGCTTTGGGCCATTTCTTGGGGGAGCAGCCCCAGGGCTGCTCCATTTGCACTTTTCCTTCTCATACACATGGGGCCCTGAGTTTTGTATTTTTAGTCAGTCTCAACATTAAACAAATTCTTAGAGAAAATTATTTTTTTAATCAGATTTTTCAAATTTTGTTTGAAGACATAGGAACATCCTTTTCAACCAAAATGGACCCATTCCCTCTGCTAGATAAGATAGGTAAAGGAGGAAGTGCTTTGGTTGAGACGGGGAAAGAGTGGGAGTTCCCATCAGTCCTTCTCCCCACAGGGATGTGCACGTGGTCTGTGCAAATGAAATATTTGAAAGAATTAATGAACTCCCCAGTAAATTGTAGGTTCAATGAATATATCATTATACCAATGAGCATCTATTAAACTCTTATCAAATCCACAAAAGTATTTTATGCATCTACAGAAGAAATATTAGACATGACCACCAGCCTCCCTCGGTTTTAGTGTAGTTAGACATAGTAGTTTTCATAACCCAGACAAGAAGCGCTAAGTCAACACTGCCATGCAGGTCTCCTCATTCTCCTTAGCTAGGGAGGCACTGGAAGTTCAGAGGGGTCGAGTGGTTTGCTGCAGCCATTTCACTAGACATGGCAGAGTTGAGGCTTAAACATGGTCTGTTTGTTGGCAAGTCTGTGTTTGATTATGTGTTCTGTATTGTTGCTACATGCAAATCACTGAGTTCTGGGTGGAACTGGTTTTGAGGTCAGTGAGCAATAAGAGAAGGGAGTAAGAGAGCTGGGTCTCCACTTGGCTTCTGCCTGGAGCACACTGCTTGTTGGCTTTTAGACTTAGCTTCTACACTATCAGAATCTGTCTCACTGTAATGTTATTCAATCAATACATTCTTCCTGGATTGCTGCCCTGTGGCCACATCTTCTAACAACTTCTGGAAAAGAGGAGAGGTTATGCTTTTGTCATCCATGGCGTGGGTAGGTACCATTGAGCCAATCAGCAGGCTTTTCCACTTCTCATCGTTTCCAGTATTTTTTTTTTTTTTTTTTGCAAAGACTCAAACATCTCAGTCCTCTTGGCTGTGATCTCAGTAGGGTGTGGATATGTTAAATAGCCTGGAAGGTAGAAGCAATGGGGAGAAGTCACAGAAAAAGAGAAACACCAAGTCCTTCTGGAAGAAGTCTCTGTAGATAACAAGTGCCCTGGGCCACTCAATGATTTTCTACTCCTGATCTAGAGACTTTCATAGAGCCATGACAAGAGTGGCCAAGGCCTGTCTGAGCCCATGGGCCCAGCTACCTCACCCCTGTCACTGGCCAGCAGACTCTCTTCATCCACCTATTCTCATGTAAATGGTCTTCTCAGCATGAACTCGCTAAATTCCAGATGCATCCCCAATTTTCAGACCATGATGTACTTGACACATTAAATCTCTTGTCCTATTTTCTTTCCTACTGAGGTGAAGAAGCATTGGGCTGTGCATCTGCCAAAGGATTGCCCTGGATTCTTGTCATTGTCTTGGTGCCCCACCAAGCCGAGAAGCAACAGCCTCGTCATCCCAAGTGGGCAGACTCCAGGGAGCCAGGGAAACAGGGAAACCACTGGTGTTCTGAGTCTTTCTCTGGATACTTGAGCACACACAAGCACAAACACACAGCAGCACAGATAAAGGCACCAGTACACACTTGCACATTTATAGATGGGTGTATAGATATGTATTCACATATAGGACTCATGAAAATGTGAGAAATGTTTTACTTTCCACACAGCCACCAGAAGTATCTTTCTAAAACACAACTCTAACCACACTATTCGATGATATTTTTTTGGAGGTGGATTTATTATATTAATCTTTGAGTTTCTGTATGTTATAATTTTTCCCTTAGTGAAGGTAAAATATATGAAGGAGCCCTGAATGTGCCTGGGCCACTTCCTGTCAATGGACCTGAGCTTTGCTCCTCCAAGAATGGCCCTTGGACCGATAGCTTCAGCATCACCTGGGAGTTTGTTAGAAATATAGAATACTGAATCAGAATGTGTCTTTTCACAAGATTCCCAGGTGATCTGTGTACATACTCAAATCTGAGGAGCACCAGCCTTGGAAATCAAAGCCAAGCTCCCCATCATGTCACACAAGGCCTTTCATGGTGGCACTGTGATTTACTTAGCCTCAGTTCAGATGTGGACTCTGTGACCATGATGGCTAACAAGTGTGGAGCTTCCTACAGTGCCCCCCGCATGATGGCAGCCTATGTTTGCAGTAACACTGAGCCTCACTGTCCTGAAAGGGGCTACCTTTGCACCCATGCCATTTTCTCCAAGAAGTTCCCTCTACCTGGAACATCCTTTTCGTTTGGTTCACTTACCTGTCATTGATTTTCTTTTTATTCATCTAAAATGTTTTCCCTGTTGAGCCTTTCCTGATCCTTTCAGCAGAGTTAGGGCCTCTACATTTCCATAGCACCCTGCGTTTATCCCCATTGGAGACTTCCCTTAATCTAGTGTTCCAGCTGCTTTTTATCTCTTTTGTATCCCAGACGGAGCTTTGTGGAGTGAGGGCCTAAATCTTATTCTTAATGTTCTGCCTAGCACTTGGAACTGTGTAGATGCTGGATGAATCAATAAGTCAATGAGCCTATACAGTATACACTTGTAAATAGACAAAATCATGTAGATCAACCCTGGCATACAAATGTGCAAGCCTAGTTTTACTATTAAAAAAGAAAGAAAGAAAGAAAGAAGTGAGGGAGTGAGAGTGCATTGTTAGTATTTAGGTTAGAGAGCTAATCTGCTGATTTAAAGTTCAGGAGGAGGCATGGCACTGGGCCCCCTGTGTGTGTCACCTCAGCTTCACATTAGAATCCTCTTGGGATGTTTTCAAAATATTGATACCTGGGCCCTACAAGACAGATGAAACCAGGGTTCTCTGGAAGTGGTTCCCTGGCATTGAATGTTTTTAGAAACATTCCAGGCAATTTTAATTTGAGTCAGGACTGATGACCTCTACTTACCTGCTGGAAGTTTCCCTCCTATGAAGAATGGAAATAACTTGTATTTTCATCTAACTAAGGAGATGGGAATTTTACTTCCCCAAATAACTTTGGATATCAAATCTTGATACGTATACTCTGTGTCTTAGTCTTCTGTTAAGAGCAAGGTCCTTTTAAGGTCTAAGGTAAGCAGGTTTGGCCTCTCTAGGCTGAGGTCCTGGCAGATGTGTAGGTGGGAAGACTTGGCCTTACATCGTCATCTACTTGTTGTTTATGGTGCTCTGAAGTTTTGGGACCATTTGGCTGAACCTCTGATTTTAACTCTGTGTCACATCATTTACCAAACACCACAAATGTCTTTTGGCAATCAACTGTTGCTTCTCTGTTTCATTTGTCATCTCACCCTCTTCCACCAGGACTGTGAATGGTAGAGCTTCTCAAGGTGGGTTCTCTTCATCCCATCCTGTCTCAGTATGTGATCTCACCACAACTTTGGCTCCAGTGTCCGTGAATTAACCCTTGACTCCCAAACCGCCATCTCCTACTTAGTCCCTGCCTCTGAGCTCCAGCTCCTCTGTTTGGCTTTCCTCTGTGGATGTTTCACAAGCACCTAAAATTCAATGAAAAAGAGGCCAAGTCATCACTTCCCACCTCTGCGTCTCCTTCTCAGTTCCCCGGTTCAGTGAATGGCATAACTCTATCTACCCAGGTGTGCAAACTAGGAATGCTGATCATTCAAAATGTAAATTCAGCAAATTCTAGTATCTAACAGCTCTCAAGTATCTTCACTTCTTCTCTTCACCTTCCCCGTCACTGTCTTATCCAACTACCTCTAGCTTGCACTACTGAAGGAATTCTCCCTGTGTTGTCCTTACCGATCCATTCCCTATATTCTATGTCCTGTGATCTTGTCAAAGGCAAATCTTTTTATGGAATTTTCCTGAAAAAAAAAAAAAAAGAACCTTGAGGGTTTCCTGTCCCCGTCTCCTTCCTGCCCAGTATTGGCAGCCGGCGCTGCCCCTCCTTCTCCCCTTCTCCGTCTTCCGCCTAGCTGTTATCTAGACAGCCCACACTTTCCCCTTCCCCTTCCTTGCTCCTAACCTCTTAGCCAGCTTACTGTCCAGTAACCGCCTATGCAAGCAACAGCACCCGCCGGCACCAATCAAGTCCCTTTACGTATCCCTAGACCCTATAAAACCATGTCCCCTTCAACAATAAAGTAGACTTGTGCCTAGACCTTGTCTCCGTGGTGTTCTTGCTTGCACCGCGCGTCCCCCGTGCCTGAGCGGAGAGAGCGAGGGCCCAACGGCTTCGTGCCGAACCCCCTCCTCTCCTTCGACCGCGAGGCAGCCCCCGTCCGGAAAGCCCGCCCGGCCAACTGCGCCGACCCTCCCTGAGGCCCGCCGCTGCCCGCAATTGGCGCCCAACGTGGGTGGGGCCCACTCTGACGCCTACCCCCCATGCTTCGCTTAAGGTAGGGACTCTTCGGCGTCTTCCATTCAAACCAGAATGGGTGCTTCGCTCTCCTCCCGTCAGGTCCCGCAGGTTCGGGCCCTGGCTGCCCTCCTGGAAACTAACCAGGTTAGAGTTTCCGTCCGCCAGCTTCAGTGCTACTGGGACTTACTTCTCCCGTTCAATCCCTGGCTCATCACCTGCCCACTCTGGAGTCCTCAGACTTATGCCCAGATGATCGAACGAGTAGCCTCAGCCATGGAACATGAGGGCCGGGTCTTTCCCCCTGGCCTCCTCCCCGCTCTTGTGGCCATTCGCGCTTGTTTGCAAGGTGTGCCCGCTCCCAAGGCCAAGGCCTTCCTGTGCGATACCGTGGATGAGTCAGGGGAAGGGCGCAGCCGCCAAGACGGCGCTCCCGGTAATGACTCTGATGCCGAATAGCTCTTGGCTCAGTTGGAGGCCGTGCTTGAGCTTGACCCCCCTTGCGCCGCTGATTCTGACTCCGACCAAGATGGCGCACTTCCGCCTTCTTCCTCACGAAACAAAGGAAAGCCCACCCAAGATGGCGCGCTCCCTCCTTCTTCCTCCCAAAAGAGGAAGAAGCCGCACTCCCCGCCCCTTTCTGCTTCTTCACAGAAGGACTATCCACCGTTGTACCCTCCCCTTCCTGCCTCGGCGCCATCTTGCCCCTACCTGGAACTGGCGCCATCTAACCCTTACCCAGAACTGGAAGCGCTTCATCCGCCATCTTCTGATGACGACCTAGATGATGCGTACGAGCGCCCACCATCTTATGTGCTGCCGAATAGACACCCCCTCCCACGCTCTAATGATCTTCTCTTGGAACCCCCCACTGCTCCAATCGCTGATATGTATCCGCTAAATCCCAATCGTTCTCGAGCGAACCCCCAAGTATGGGTTCCCTTCTCCCTGAAAGACATGCAAACCCTCCGCAGCGCTATCCGAGAGGATGGTCTCGCCAGCCCCCATGCTCAAGACCTCCTTGAACGTATGACCTTTGCCTGCTATCTCCCCTACGACTGGATATCCCTCGCGAGAGGCATACTTCCCTCGGGCAGTTTATTGACTGGCGCGCACATTTTGCTGCCGAGAACGAAAAACAAATCGCCGAGAACGCCCGCGACGGCACCCGATATCCTGCCAACGTGTTCCTCGGACTGGGGCGCTACGCCATGCCACAGAGCTACGTCGCTCTCCCTCAAGGCTTCTTCCTCCAGCTAAGGCAGTGTGCCCTCCGTGCCTTCTGCAACTGCGCCGCCTCCACGCCCGAGCCACTCACCAGACTTTTCCAGAAACCAGAGGAACCGTTCTCCGACTTCATGGCGCGTGTCCAGGCCGCGGCCGAGCGCAAGGTCGTTGGCACGCAGGCCCAGACCTCTTTCATCAAGGACATTGTTCAGGAGGGTGCAAACCCAACTTGCAAGGTGATCATCAGGCTGCTGAGAGACAAGCCCCTCCACGACTGGGTCCTTGCCTGCTCCGGAGTCAACGCCCAGGCCTCCGCCGTGGCCCAGGCTGTCCTCGCTGCCGTCTCGGCCTCCAACGAATGCTTCCGCTGTGGCAAACTCGGCCACTTCGCTCGAGACTGCCCCAGTAAGCCACGGCCGCCGCCGGACGTGCCCAACATAGGCCATCCACCACGGCCTCCTTCCACTCCGTGCCTGCGGTGCAGAAAAGGATACCACTGGGCCCGCGACTGCCACGTCCCTAACACCAGCTGCAAGCCTTTAAACGGCCATGGGGGCAGGCCTCAGCCCCGCAACAAAGAGGCCGCAACGACTCAGCGCCCCCGCCCATGAAAGTACTCTGGTCTGTTCCCATCGCACCCTCCACCAGGCCTCTTCTCTCTATCCAAGTCTCCGGCCGCTGGCTCACAGGGCTACTCGACACAGGAGCAGAAATTTCCTGCATCCCACTCGACCAGGCCGGGCACCTCCCTCTGACCGATGGACCCCTAGTGGTGGGAGCCACCGGCCAAGCGCCCTCCCAGCAAGTTGCCCAGGACGTCATCTGGAGAGACGCAGAAGGTCGACAGGAAACCTTCCGCCCCTCGTTCTGAAGGAAATCTCGCAAGTTCTTTGGGGCCGTGATATCCTGCATCAGTCGGGAGCCGTTCTCACTGCCACGCCACCGCAGCTGCCCCCCCAATAGTTTCGGCCATTGCTCGCGTTCGACCTCCAGCACCCGTTCCTCTGCAATGGGATACAGAGGAGCCCATTTGGGTGGAGCAATGGCCTTTCCCAATCCCTAAACTGGACATTCTTAAGGGGCTTGTTGATGAGCAGCTTCACGCGGGCCACATCGAGCCCTCCACCAGCCCATACAACTCGCCAATCTTCTTCATTCAAAAGAAGAACGGGAAGTCCCGTCTACTTCAAGACTTAAGAGAAATCAACAAACACATCAAGCCTATGGGATCGCCGCAGCCCGGCCTCCCCCACCCTACCGCGGTGCCCCAGCATTGGTTTGTTGCAGTGATAGATATTAAAGACTGCTTTTTCTCCATCCCATTGCACCCGGACAACCGACCAAAATTTGCCTTCACGGTTCCTCAGACCAACCATCGGGAACCGGCACTGCGATACCACTGGCGCGTTCTGCCTCAGGGCATGCGAAACAGCCCTGCCATTTGCCAGATGTATGTACGCGAAGCCATCCAGCCACTCGTGAAGTACGCTAACATCATCCACTATATGGACGACTTGCTCGTGGCCCATCCCTCAGAGTCAGGTCTGCACGCAGTCCTGGAGCAACTGCTGCGCCACCTTCGAGACCTAGATCTCAAAGTCAATACACAGAAGCTAACGGTTCACCCACCCTACCAGTTCCTAGGGTTCTCCATCACTTCCACCGTTGCGCCCCAAACGCCACACATCAGAATTCCTGACCTGCTTACGCTCCTCGAATTGCAACAACTCTGTGGACAGATCAATTGGTTGCGCCCAGTGCTGCCGCTTACCACAGAGCAACTCCAGCCCCTGTACCGGCTACTCTGCTCCAACTCTCCGCCATCAGCCGCACCCGGAAAGAGGATTCGCCTCACCGACGAGGCCAAAAATGCCCTGGCCCGGGTAAATAGAGCCATCGAACAGTGCCAACTCCAGCGACATGAGTCCGGGAAACCGTTGTTAGGCCTAGTCTTACCTACTCGGGGAACACCTACTGGCCTTCTTTGGCAAGACGGACCGCTCCTCTGGGTCCATATGGCAAAGGGCAAGCTCCGAAAGATTGGACCTCAAACCACCCTACTCGTTCAGCTCGCCACCGCCCTAGTCACACAAGCCACCCATCATTATGGGTGCCCACCTGACACCATTGTGTGGCCCTTCACTGCCGAGCAAGTCACCACCCTGCTACGCAGCTCCGTTGATATGCAGACTCTTATGGAGCTTTATCATGGCAACTTCGATAACCACTTTCCACAGCATCGGTTACTGCAGGGCCTTCCCCTGCTAGAAATCACTGCCCCCGGCCATTTCCCTTTTCCGTCCAGCAAGCCTCTTCCAGACACCACCATCATCTTCACAGACGCCTCCAAGACTAAGTTTGCCGCCGTTGTCTTCGCACCCGGCGAGCACCAGCCACGTTCACATGTGCGCCTCCATCAATCCTCTGTGCAAGTGGCCGAACTGCGTGCTGTCATCTTAGCACTCCAAACCCATCCCCACTGTCCACTGAACATCTTTACAGACAGCCTCTACTGCCTACAAGTCTGCCAAGTCATCGCCTTTTCTGCGTTTTTTCCGCCCGACAACTCAGCGAGTGAAAGCATCAACGTCGCTCTCCTGGACCTTCAAGAGCTCATAGAAAACCGCCGACAGCCTTGGTTCATCGCTCACATCCGCAGCCATTCCGGCCTTCCCGGGCCCCTGGCCCACGGCAACCACCTTGCTGATCAGGCCGTTCACCTGCTTCCAGCCGAGACCACCGTCGCAGTCGGAGACCTCATCAATCAGGCCAAGCTGCTGCACTCCAGATTTCACTTCTCAGCAGCTGGCCTCCACAAACTCTTTCCAGACCTCCCAATCCATACCTGCAAACACCTTGTGCGGTCATGCCGAACGTGCGCTCCATTGCTGCCCTTGGGGCCGCTCCAACCACAGGGAGTTAACCCTCATGGGCTCCGCCCCAATTCCAGATGGCAACTGGACGTCACTCACGTCCCCCAGTTTGGCCGATGGAAATACCTCCACATAGCCATCGACACCTTCTCTCATCTCTGCTATGCAACCGCGCTCACCGGAGAAACGGCCAAGCATGCCATCCAAGCGCTCAGAGAATCTATTCTTTTCATGGGCATTCCATGGGACATCAAGACAGACAACAGACAACGGACCTGCCTACCGGAGCGCCTCCTTTGCCGAATTCCTCAAGCTCTACGACATCACCTATCACTTCGGCATTCCCTACAATCCGCAGGGACAAGGCCTAGTAGAGCATGCTCACCAGTCTCTCAAAACCCTCATTCTCAAGACATCTGCCGACCAGCCGCGTCGCACCCCTTGCGACGTCGTCACAGAGGCCCTGATCCGACACAACCTGATGACCTTCAATGCCCAAGGCTTTTCACCGGTCCACAAGCACTGGGGACCTAACTTCCGGCCCACCCCTGCACCGCTTGTCCTCTGGCGTGACCCGCAGACCACCCAATGGCATGGACCTGCCCCTCTCTTAGCCCAAGGACGGGGATTCGCCTGCGTTTTCCCTGAATCAGAGCCGCAGCCCATCTGGGTCCCAGGACGTCTCATCAAGCCCCACACTGCCGAGGCTTCCGCTAACGCTGACACCAATGATCCTCCTAATGAGTTGTCTACCTAACTTGCCTCCTTCCCATCGCTGTTTCCTTTGTAGTTTTCTCTCTCTCTTTTGTCTCCACAGATGATTCGCCGCCACGTGGGTAGTTCCGTTCTTCCCATTGCTCTCATCGTCATGCTTCCCTTCATCTCCCCGGCCGTTGTCAACTCGGCCCATCAACGCTCCAATTGGACCCTCCAGCGCTGGCAAGAGGAAGCCTTCCTCATCATCAGAAAACTACTGCCCACGCCTGAATCCCTACCCCTCGCCGTTGGCCCCAATAAAGTCCTCAATCCCCCCGCCTCCCCCCCCTTCCAGTGGCACCCCCCCCTCGTCCATCGCTCCCCAGCCATGGCCCCCCCTACCAAGTATTCCAGTCCCCTTCTCGCGTTAATCTATGCATCCTACTTATCTCTAAATACTTCTCACCCCAACCTCACCAAGAACTGTTGGCTCTGCCTCTCCCCCTCCCTTCCTATCTATGAGCCTGTCGCCGTTAACTTCACGTTCAACGAATCCACTTCAGTATACCCAGCCGAGTGCAACTGGAACACTTCCTCCGTCCCCCTAACCTTTCAATCTGTTTCCTCCACAGGACGCTGTGTTCATTCTCGTCAAGGTTCCCACCCCTCCCTTAGTGCTTGCTCTAACTACTCCTCTCCCAGCGCTTCCGCCAAGTTCTTAATCCCCCTTAACACCTCCCAATGGCTTTGCACCTCCACCGGGCTAACCCCCTGCCTCAATGTCGCCACCCTCAACGCTACCCATGAGACTTGCCTCCTCATCCTTCTTGCTCCTCAAGTCGTTTACCATCCTGACCATGAAGTTTTCCGCTGCGTGCTGAGCAGACAAACCTCCCTCCACTTACAAAGGAGAGAGCCTGTCACCGCAGTCCTAACAGTCGCTACCCTTCTAGGTCTTGCAGGGGCAGGCACAGGGATCACCGCCCTCGCCACACAGTCCTCTGCCCTCTCCTCTCTCAGACAGACCGTCGACGAAGATATCACCTACCTTCAAAATGCTGTAAAACATCTAAAAAATTCTCTCAATTCTCTCTCTGAGGTAGTCCTCCAGAACCGCCGCGGCCTCGACCTCCTCCTCCTTAAGGAAGGGGGTCTCTGTGCCGCCCTTGGAGAGGAGTGCTGCGTATACGCCAACTCCACCGGCTTAGTCGAGGACAACCTGAGAAAGGTCCAGGAGGGATTGGATAAGCGCCGCAAAGAGCGAGAAAATGCGAACTATTTTTCCAGTGTTCTCCATACCCTCCTCCCATACCTCCTTCCATTTTTAGGCCCACTCATCATCATCATCTTAGCCCTTACTGTAGGACCCTGGGCCGTCAAAAAAATAGTCCGCCTCGCCAAAGACCAAGCCAACGCGGTATTCAGCTCCTTTGTGCAGGTTCATTATCAACGCCTCGCCACTAAAGAGCCACCACCAAGCCATCCGCCACGCTCCTCCCGCCCCCGCCGCAAACACCGAACCGCACGCCTGTAACCTCCTGTCTCCCTTTCCTCACTCATCTCCCTCCTTCTCCCCCAATCGGGCGAGGGGTTCAGGAACATCATGACCCCGTTTTGCTGGCAGAGCTCGGCACGCACCAGGCGCTGGCGTGCGCCGACCCCAGCATCAGGCACATGCGTCCTGGCCAGACGCTGTGTCCTCTGCAGCTGAGAGCAGCTGGGAGGGCCCTCTGCTTCTCGCCGCCAGCCGGTCCTTGTGGTCTCCCTCCTCCTCTCGTCTTACCCCAGTACCCCGTCCCATACTGCCCCTGCTGCCACCAGTTCACCTCCCCCGAAGCACATACTTTTAAACAAAAGGGAGCAATTGTCCCCGTCTCCTTCCCGCCCAGTATTGGCAGCCGGCGCTGCCCCTCCTTCTCCCCTTCTCCGTCTTCCGCCTAGCCGTTATCTAGACAGCCCACACTTTCCCCTTCCCCTTCCTTGCTCCTAACCTCTTAGCCAGCTTACTGTCCAGTAACTGCCTACGCAAGCAACAGCACCCGCCGGCACCAATCAAGTCCCTTTACGTATCCCTAGACCCTATAAAACCATGTCCCCTTCAACAATAAAGTAGACTTGTGCCTAGACCTTGTCTCCGTGGTGTTCTTGCTTGCACCGCGCGTCCCCCGTGCCTGAACGGAGAGAGCGAGGGCCCAACGGCTTCGTGCCGAACCCCCTCCTCTCCTTCGACCGCGAGGCAGCCCCCGTCCAGAGAGCCCGCCCGGCCAACCGCGCCGACCCTCCCGGAGGCCCGCCGCTGCCCGCAGTTTCCCATTCCCATGGTATGGGTTTCAAAACCCCTAATGTTGGAGGTTTGGGGTCCGCTGGGTTTGGTGGAGCTGCAGCGATGCCCGACAAAGTTTCATTCAGGACAATTCCCAAGTCCTGAAAATGCCCTCATATTACACCTGTTTTCCCTTTCCCTGACTTCAGTACCTCCAGTGACCACCGCCTCCACATCAATGATAAGATCATAGCTGTTTTAGACATGGTTTCCAAAGATGCCAGCCATTGAATTCTGTAAGACTGTGGATAAAATACAGTGATGTAAGTGTGGAGCTGCCATCCTCGCCATTCATTACCAAGACTCTCCGTCACCCCAAAAGGAACTCTGTACCAGAAAATCCAACAAAGTTATTGCCATATGAAGAGGTGATCAGTGTGTGCATCCAAAAATGAAGGTAGAAGACAGTATTATAGAACTAAGCAGCTAATAAAAATACTGATATTTTTCTAAAAATTAAAAATTAAAAAATTTAAAAAAAACTAATGTGGCCCTGAATGATTAAACACCTCCCCACCCCCCATCATTCCTAACTTACCTCTTATCTCGTTTTTCATCATTCTCCCCACTCCAGACACACTGTCTTTCTTGCAGATCCCTGAATGTTCATGATCTTTTGGCATGAGGGATATTTTAGTTTCCTCGCCGCTAAAGCAAATGCCATGCAATGGTTTGGCTTAAAATATGGAAGTTTATTGGCTCCTGATTTTGAGGCTAAAAGAAATCCAAAATTAGGGCACCATCAAGGTGATGCTTTCTTCCTGAAGGCTGGCACTCTGGGGCTGGCTTCTGAAGATCCTTGGTCTTGGGCTCCTGTCATGTGGCAATGCATAAGCCTCTGTGGACCTTTCCCTTCTCTTCTTGGTTTCCTTGTCTGCCAGATTCTGGCCATTCCCTCTGGCTTTCTCTCTCACTGTGATCCTTCCCATTAGGCCTTCAGTAATAAGATTAAGACCCTTTCGGTTTCACCTGGGCCACATTTTATTGAAGTGACCTCATCATAAGGTCCTATTTATAAGAGTTCACACCCACAGGAATGTATTACATTTAAGAACATATTTTTCTCAGCTACGTAGCTCCAAATGACCACAGGGGATTTTGCAAAAGGTATTGTCAGTTTCTGGAAAGATTGTCACTCCTAGATCTCCTTTGCCCAGCTAAACCCCACTCACCTTTGGATCTCGGATGGACTGCCATTTCCTCAGAGCAGGTTTCCCTGCCCCTTCATTATGAGTCAGGTCCCTGTAAAATGTGATCCTGGTACACCACACTTCTCTTTCAAAGCAGGCTCCATAACTGTAATGAAATATTTGATTGCAGAATTTGTTTAGAATCCTTTTCTCCCCTGAACTGCAAGCTCCAAGAAGCAGGGGGGCTAGGACTGTTCCTTTTTGCTGCTCTGACCCTAGTGCCTAGAGCACATCCAGCACATATTAGATGGCCAAGCAATCTCTGCTAAATGAATAAACGAAAACCCAAAGTGCATTTTCACTTACTTCACAAATATATCCCAACATCTTACCTAGTCCATTGCACAGAGAATACACATATGAATATTTGTTGAGTGACATATTGGGTTAGCACTTTCCTTGTACTGGAACACATGACCGTGCATGAGCCAGGCCTAGCTTCTCCACAGAGGACATGGGATAAGGAGGCCAGTGAATGCCAGCCAAGGGCATCGCTTGCTTGAATATTTCTGAAAATCCCATGTCTTTGCTCTTTTTAAATTCCCTGTTCACCCCTAAGAACAGCTAAGGGGCCACACCTACAGCTTGCATCGAGCTGGCTCAAGCAATGGCAGGTCCTCTTGAGGACCCTCCTCACGTCAGGCCTCTGGAGGAGAAACAGCAGGCAGGGGCTGCTGGGGGTCAAGGCTCTATACGCCCTGGGCCATACCTTGACCTTGGAAAAATGATTTATGATGACTACTTTAGAAAACTGACCATACCAATGTATACCTTGTTACCACGTGCAAATGTGGATTGGATGAAAATAGGTATGTAGTGAAAGAGAAGAAGAGCCATGAGTATTTACCACTAACCCTGGCAGGCCTGTACCTGCTGCCTTTTCTCAAGGTGTAGTGTTTCGTGTGTATTCCTCGACTGATTCCTACAACAAACCTGTGGAGAGTCACTCCCCTCCCCTTCTTTACATTTATGGAGTTGTCTTCGTAGAGGGCTGCTGGCCTATGTCTGGAATACAGGAAGAACTCGAGGAATGCAGCAGGGCTGGGCAGGAGAGCCTGGGGTTCCAACCAGGCTGGGGTGTGGGGAACGTAGGGCCGAGGTGGCCGAGACCCGGCTTGAGTCCTCCTGCCCTGCCCTCCTGAGAAAGGGCTGGGTGGGAGCTCGCGGGAGTCCCCACCCTGCGGGCCATGTGCCTTGGCCCAGTTGCCTGTTCTAGAGCCTGCTTCTGCATCCTGCACCTTTCTCAGGGCTCTGTACCTATGACTGCTCTCCATCCCACCACCTACATTTGAGGTGTGAGTTCTTAGGGTCTCCATTTTACGGAGGAGGGAGTGGGAAGATTAAGCTATGCACTCAGATGGGCACATTCCAGAACCTTCTGTGCCGTCTTCCTTCTCAGTCCTTTCCTATTTACCATCTCTGACTACACTAGTTGTCATCCTCTGAAGGGCAACCTGAGTTTGTTTACCCTCAGGGTTTTCGCTGGACTGCAGGTCCTCCCATTCCCTCTGGTCCCTACCGATAGGGAAGAGAGCAAACTCTGTCCCTTGGCCGAAAGCAAGACTTCCTACAAGGTGGCTGTGAAGTTCTTGAGAATACTAGTGCTTAGTCACTGGTAGTACTTAATGGGTGATTATCATAATTATGCAAAGCAAACAAATTAGCTAAGTTAACCTCTCACTAAAGCTCCTTTCAATGAGGTGTGGGAGAGAAAATGAATTCTCTCATTTATTATTCAACTGAAGGGGAATTTTAAAGGGGAAGAGACCATTCAAAGGAGGACAATTAGGAGAGACCTTGCCTAGAGCTGCCATTTAAAGTGCATGCAGAGGAACACACCGTACCTGCTAGTTAGGGCCCATGCACAAAGGTGTGGATTTGGAGACTGATTTCAAGCTGGCATGTTTGGAAGAAAAGCAGTGAAACTTGTGATTGAGAACTACAACGGCACCTTCACATTGCTCATATTTCTGAAATAATGAGCTACTTTGCAAGATGACAGATTTAAATGGTGAAGCATAAGCTTGAAAATACTTGCTGTCTAGGCGAGCTTATGATATTTCTGCAAATGGAGTTTTCTTAGTCTGGGGGGAATTGGGATGAGTACATTGAATACTTTTTTATTTTAACAAGCATATTATATTGCAAAGTTCTCCCTGATTACTTTTAATAATTGTTCCATCCAATAGCTCCGTTATTCCCATTTCACAAATAAAGTAACTGATGCCCAGAGAAAAAAGGAAATATTTTGGAGCCCACATCCTGGTCAATACTAGGGGTCAAGGGAAGTGGGTTTGGCCCAACGGATAGGGCATTTGCCTACCACATGGGAGGTCCAAGGTTCAAACCCAGGGCCTCCTGACCAGTGTGATGATGTGCAGTGCTGATGTGTGCAAGGAGTGCCCTGCCACCCAGGGGTGTCCCCCCACATAGGGGAGCCCCACGCACAAGGAGTGCGCCCTGTAAGGAGAGCTGCCCAGCGCAAAAAAGTGCAGCCTGCCCAGGAATGGCGCCGCACACACAGAGAGCTGATGCAGCAAATGATGCAACAAAACGAGACACAGATCCTGGGTGCCGCTGACAAGAATACAAGCGGACACAGAAGAACACACAGCAAATGGACACAGAGAGCAGACAACTGGGGGGTAGGGTAAGGGGAGAGGAAAACAAAATTAGGGGCCGAATGAGCGTACTCAGCAAAAAAGAGTGAGAAATAAGATTTGCTATGAAAAAGTAGATCTATGCAGTTCTTGGGACAGCTCAGGGACGGGAGGCGCTGCTGCCTTGGCAGATCCAGCTGGAGGGCAGTTAGCCCGTGCAGGCTTCAGAGGTCTCCAGTGGGAAAGCACGGGTGGGAGGGGTTGACCTGAGGAGTTCCGCTGGCTCTAGTCTTGTCTACAAGCTGCTGTCAAGTCTCAGAAGGACTGCAGTTTGAAAGGAATCACTCATTCGTTCCTACACTCAGTGGTGACCATTTAGAACATCTGCAAAGAATCTGTAGTAAACCCTTCCTACCCAGCAGGTGACTTGTCTGTTGGCCTCTGCATTTTGCCACTCAAAACTCATCATTGAAACACACTCACAATATTTTACACTTGAACTGTTCCAGGTCAGGTTCAACTTGGATGCCAAGGGACCAGTAAAATTTTCTAGGTTTTAGTGACCATGGTGATAGGCACCATGAACCCAGAAGACGTTTGCCTGACATGGTCAAGATCAACGGATCTCCCAAAGCTCAAGACTGGGTCACCTTCTCTGTGGCTTCAGCACCTAGAATTGGTGCTCTAGTCTTTCACGTCACTTCAGTTCTATTCAGTACATAATACCTGACCATCGACTTTCTTTCAGATTCAGCACTGAGTTCTGGGAATACCACGTTACAGGTTTTATGACATTTGTTTTTGTTTCTTTCATGTTTTGACCTTTACCTATGAGAGCATGCGTTCCCAGGGTACAGGCTGCAGCTGAGGCTCGTCCCCTTTCAGAGCCAGCACAGTGCTGTATACATAGGAGAGGTTCCCTGATAGTAGGAAATCAACTGAGTGGCATAGGTAAATTTTGGTGCCCTTCTCTGATTTACTAAGGCTAATATTTACCAAATTCGTATCAGCCAAAGGGAAAGATTATATTTTGTTTCCTCAATGAATTGTTATTTCAAATTTCTTTTTCTCTCCTTTCTCGTTGTAGAAACCCACTGAAACTTATTTTTGGCTCCAATTAGTCCCTGGCATACATTAACCTTCCTTGTTCCTCTTTCCCACTGACCTTCTGCACAGTTTTTAAATTTCTACAGATCTGTGATAAGACAGGGAATTCTGCCACTCCTTGACAGATATTCTGTCATTCTGTGCATTTCATAAAGACAGAAGAGGTGGCAGAAATTAGCAATGTCACCTCCAACGTCAAACTCAGTTAACAATCCTTTACTGTTCATTTTCATACTCTACTTAGCCCAAAGTTTTCACTGTTGTCTTCTTTTTTGAAGCTGAAAGCACGTCTGCATTAGCAAGAAGTGATGACAGGAGATGCAGCCCAGGAGAAAAAGCTGAGAGAGGGGAGAATTGTGTTAAAATACATGGCCTGTGAGGGCCAAGGTATCCTATTCCAGAAAGGGATCTCAAGTTCAATACCCACTATTTGCAAACAGGAAGCCTGGAATAACAAAAAGTGAGCAATTCATGCTATTCCCCCAGCAAACTGGTAGGCAATACAGGATTGTGTTTTGGGTCGGTGAGCTTTCATCTGCCTGCTCTGATTCACTGAACTTAAAATCCCTCTGTGAGGTCGCAAATGTTGGGACAGTGCATCCCAGTCTGTTGCACTGTCTGTGGGGCACATAGATCATAGTGGTTTAGAGTATAGAATTTGGAGTTAGGTGGTCTGGATTTCCAAAATCAGGGTCATGGAAAGACCTTGGGCAAGTTATATTCCTTCTCCTAGCATCTGATACTTCGCTCATAAAATGGAGAAAACCATAGTTGTACTGGGTTGTTGTGTGACTTCAATGAGCTAAGGGCCCACAATCTGGCGTGCTGTGATGCGCAAATGGTAGCTCTTACTATTACACTTACACCATTTAGAAATGATTGGGAAGCACACAGATGAGTTCTTTGGCAGGGAGAAATCCTGTAGTACATTTTGTCGAACCTCCCAAGCAGTCATTGGTGACCTATTAAACCAGGATGTTACCCACTTGCCACATTTTTTCATTTGCTTGTTCACTGGGTGCCTATGCAAGTATTTACTGGGTGCCTACTCAGTGCCATATATGCTGCTAAACATGAGCGTACAGAAGTAATTTGGCTGTGGTCTCCGTCCTTGAAATACTCCTGCAGAGAAGTAATTGTGTTACACTGATGAGGTTAACAGTAGAAGTATGTACAAGGTAGCCCAGAGAAAAGATTGAGCCCCACCAACTGGGTTTTAGGGAGTCAGAGAGCCTTTCGAATCATTGAACTATATTTGTTTCCTTTCCAAGCTTTCTATGGTCAGGCTCATGATGAAAAAACCCCGGGAAAATCTGCTCTCTCATAAGATGTGCAAACAAAGTCAGAAATGACGTATGCAAAGGTAAATCCTATCTGATTTAGCATGCTTGTGCCTTTCACCTAAAGGCGCAGCCTCACCTCCCTCCCCTGCATCCTTTTTCCCTGGGACCCCCTGAAGATATCTGCTTGGCGAGGCAATGGAAGCCTGCAGACCTGTCACTCCAGCAAGGACTCTGCTTTTGAAGGGTATTCGGGAGGAGATTTTGGGTGGGTTCAATTTTTAATTTGCTTATGGGTGAGCTCAGGTAGGACTTGGGGCAGGTGGGGAAGCATGAGATTTTCATTTTTTAGGAAAAATGGCATAATGGCAAAAATGGAATGAAATGTTAGGAAGAGTCGGGGCTGAGCGCCACTGAGAACGTTGTCAGGGAGGAAACCTCCTTCCCCTCCCCCCACCCCATTTGCTTTGCTAAACAGTGTATAATTGGGGATACTGAGCCCTGGAAGGCTTGGCCAAGGTCAGATGAGAGAGGATGGAAGGAGCTGGGCATATTATCTGACTCCCAAACTATGCCCCCTTCCACCGCGAGATTGCTTTGTTCCCTGTGATTTGCACTGCATGATCTGAGGACACTTTATTCTAATAACCTCTAAGGATCTTTAAAACACATCCATCTCTTTGACTCTATGGTATTTTCCAGTGGGACTTCTCCACATAGCTTTTTCTCCTGCTCTCAGCCCATGGCTCATTTCTCTACCACCCATTTTATTGCTGCGATGCCCTTTCAGTATGACTTCTTTCAAGCCCTGGCACCCAGGAGTCCAGCAAGAACCTTGAACCTGCACTTCAGTTCTCAGCTATGGTTGGCTTCTTAGAGCCTGTTTGCACTTCTAGTTATTGGTCTTCGGCCCTCACGGGCATCTTTTGTGGTACTTTATAACACGAAGCAGTTGAGAAACATTTTTGTAGTAAACAAAAGCAATGCCTGGGCAATAGATGAAGAAAAGAAGCGTAATGCAAGGAAAATGTTACAAAGCACGGAGGAAAAATGGATCATAGCAGCAAGGTGAAATTTATTGAAGCATCTCTTGGATCTGCTCTGCCCAACTTTAAAAGAACAGAGTGTCAGTGTAAAAGGTTAAAGCTTGCTCTTCGCCGCCCTTATTTAGTTTCTTCCCATGTTTCTCTCCCTGCTACGTTCCTGGGGCAGGACTCTCTGCAACTGCTAATTGTGCCTTCGTGGATCCACACCACTTCTCTCCTCGTGGCCTTGACGGAGGAGTGTTCCCTTAACAAGTTAACATTTCCCGAACACTTTGTACCTTCCCTCCCCTGGGAATGCCTGGAATACACAGACAGGGGTGGCTCTGAGCAAGGCTGAATTCCTCTTTCCTGTCTTCCATGCACCCAAAACTTAGAATAAGGCCTGCAGAAGGTGCTTTGAGATGTGACGTTACTAAGGGGAGGGCAGTCGGAGGGGATGGGGCGAGCGGCTGGAGCTAGCTCCTGCTCTTCGACATGTTTTCACCATACCTCCAGCCTCCTCCCGGTCATCTTCCTCCCAAGGCTGCTCTGTCTTCTGACCTATTTCTGACCTTGGCACTGGCTCCTTCGTTTTGAGGATGTTGTTGTCCCACATCCTTTCATCTCTGGGGGTGTCCGTGTTTCCTCTACACTAGCCCAGTCATACGTTTTGTTCTCCAGCCTCTCACACTCATCCATTCCACACGCACCATCATCGTCCTCACTTAGGCCCTTGGAAGGCCCTCACCCTGGCACCATCTTCTAGCTGGCCTTTCCCCCAGCCACTCCATGTGCGAGTCATCTGGTCAAGGACCCTCAGGGGCTCCCACCTCCTTTGGAGCAGGCCTTTGAGGATGACTGCTGATTGATGGCTTGCTCTGCAAACTCTGCGTGGTGCCTGTGTTCAAGAGGCCCTGACACAGCTTTTAATGACCACTCACATTAATCTCTCTTTCCACAAAGGTCTTTGGCGGTATTTAACGTGCAGACGGTGTCTCTTTCATGAAGATACGCCTGAGCAGTGGAAGTAACTCCCGCTCCAGAGAAGCCATGGAGTTTCAGCCACGCTCTGAATGACATGCCTTCTCTGGGGATATATCTCCAAACTGATCAGCTTGCTTTAAAGTGGAGTCTGCCTTCATTTTTAGCATCACTCCAAATTTGAATGCTGTTGGTGTCTGAGAGCACCGCAATGTTCTCTGTGACAGCCAGAGCAAAGTCTAATTATGGAAAGATAAATATGAGTTCCAACCACTTGCTTTTTCCCAGGATGTCACAGTCCTAAATGCTTCGTGATTTCAGATTTTTGTGAGTCACTATTATTGCGCAGGAGAAAAGTTTATATTATTAAATCTACTCTTAGCCATGCAATTTCTTCAGAGACCTAGAGCTCTTCCTGCCTTTACAAATTTAAAGAAATTGGATAAAGAGACAATAACCCAAGCTCTCCTAGAGACACCGGATACTTTGATCTATTTTTACTGCAGTCTCTTTCCAAGGGCAGCACGTCTCTGATTTTTTTAATCAAATGGTGTGAATCGAAAACTGCAGCCTGACCCCTGGAGCAGATACTGCAGGATGCCAAAGGCAACTGTGAATGGTGTAAAGGCTGAAAAGTAGTTGCCTTGGTTTCCTATGGGAAAACAACCTTGACCCGACACTGAAGAAGCTGAGCCCCATCTCAAAGCGGGCTGACTTGCTTTACATTTGGGACTGCTGAATTTGATCTGCTCTTCGCTATCATCCGGGCAATGGGCAGGGAAGGCTAAATACACAGCTTAGCAGAATCCAGCTTCTCATTGCTGTCAACTTTCTCTTTACTGAGTGTCACAAGTAGATGCTGCTGAGAAATCTCAGCATGAAGGAGGGACAGAGAACAATCAAAGAGTGAAAAAAAATCATGTTTATCTTAGTTTTTGAACAAATTTGCCAACCATTAGCAAGTTTGTGAATTAAAGCCCTATTTCTACCTACATTATAATTAGATTAATCATCTCTTTGTCCTAAGGTCAGGGCTTCTAAGTTTCAAAAATAAGAATCTCAATGTCTGGTTCAACTCTGCATGCAATATAAGGAGTGAAAAAATATTTAGTGATTAATTAATTGATAGAAAAGAAGAGAACACTGTGGAATATTCCCCTTTCCCATGAGTTAGGCCCAATCTTGTGGGTTCCTGTAGCACCCCTGGTTCTTTCTCTTAAATCTTTTCAAAATACGGAATTCCTTGTCTGCTCTTTGCCTTCCCTTCTAGTTGGCGAGTTCAAAGGGTAGGTAGGGTTTATGTCTATCTTAGCAGTGTTCTGTGTAGCTCTAGCTTCTAGGATGGTGCAGCATATGTGGCACCTCCCAGACATATTAGTTGCATGAATGAATGTTGTTCCAAAGGTCACCCATTTGACACTTCTGGTTTCAGTCAATAATCCATCTTCTTTTGTTAAACCCTTTTGTTAAACTCTGTATCTCCAACGTCTCGAGTTTAAATCTCCATCCTGGTTTTACACCATATTGCTTTACTGGTCGTCAGGACAAGTAAAGGGTTTCCAGAGCTAAGAAGAACCACCTCCCTCGTGAAAAAATGAATACAAAACCACACACCTAAATGAGTATATTCCCATCAACAGAGGCAGAGTCAGCTGAGGGAGAGATCTAGTGGTTGACAGGGGATGTCTGCTGAGGGCAGAGAGGGGGCGTGCTGCCTCAGTGGAACCAACACAGAGCCATGCCAGTTGCTGAGAACTAGACATGTCTGCTGTCTAAAGCCAGATGGGATGTACTATGTATCTTAGAAGATGCCAAAGTCATGAGATATTTTCATATGAAGGTTTTTCTCCCTGATGATTTCCAGATTCAGGAAAAGAAGAAGGAGGGGAAGGACCCTTAACTCTCCAAAGAGATCAAAAATAAATAAGTCATTGCAGTGTCCCATTCAGTGAATGAGACCAATATAAGTTTCCTGATCCCAGGCAAGCTAAGGTATTGACAGAGGGGAAAAAAATAATTGAGAAACATAAATGAAATGTTTGTGATCTCTAAGTTTAAGGATCAGAATTTGATCAGTCAGCATATTTGTAAAAATTAACATGAAAAAATCTAAAAAAAAAAAACCCCATAGGGAAATTAGTGGCTGCTTCTGGTGTTTGACTGAGGAAGAACACCTTTTTTTTTTTTTTTTTAAGATTTATTTCTTTCTCCACCCCCACCCCCTGTTGTCTGTTCTCTGTGTCTATTTGCTGCGTGTCTGTCCTCTTCTGTTGTTGTCAGCAGCATGGGAATCTGTGTTTCTTTTTGTGTGTGGCACCATTCCTGGGCAGGCTGCACTTTCTTTCGCGCTAGGCGGCTCTCCTTACGGGGTGCACTCCTTGCGCATGGGGCTCCCCTACGCGGGGGACACCCCTGCGTGGCAGGACATAGCAGGGCACTCCTTGCACACATCAGCACTGCACATGGGCCAGCTCCACACGGGTCAAGGAGGCCCGGGGTTTGAACCGCGGACCTCCCATTTGACAGACAGACACCCTAACCACTGGGCCAAGTCTGCTACCAGGAGAACACCTTGCTGTTACTTTCATTTACTAGTCAACCCATTCTTTTCAAGCAACTCTTGCCTTAATTTCTCTGTATTGTCTGCCAAGGGAGAACTATGGAGCTTAAACATATGACCTTCAAATAATTAAACCTAATATTTCCTTTCAAAAATGGAAGTTGTTTATTCAAGAGTACAAGGTTTCACATTTGAGTCTTTTCTTAAGAGAAGAAAGGGAGAAAGAATAGAGCTTGATCAGGTCAAAATATTAAGGATTAGGCTGAATCTTTCCAGAAGCCTCTTAAGAGAACTTTTGAATTCATGTTCTTGAGGAAACATTCTACTTCCTGCTGGGGTGAAGAAAAAAGCTCTGTTAGCCACTGGCTGCTTGGGAGAGAGGGCACAGGACCTGCTGTATACAATCTCAAACTTCGAAATAATCACTTACTTTGGCATGAAATTGAGCCAGGAATCTGATTTTTATACCTTGAGCATTAAAAAAGATTAAGTTATTGTGTATTCTACTTTATGCACATGTGAAGAAAGCAGGCTGTTACAGTTGGATTGTTAGTTTTCCTGGAAATATAATGGTGAGTTTTCTTGGAAAACAGGTAACAGTACATGCTCTTTGAAATAGTCAGTACCGCTACCATGAATTTTTAAAAGTAGTTTTTCATTCATTTTGATTCAAATATTAGTATATGATCTGTCTCCACTGCTCTTCCATTCTTTTCTCCCTCCCTTCCTTCCTCCCTTTCTCCCCTACCACCCCTTCTCTCTCTCAGTATGATTTACATACAATAAACATTAAAATGCACTGATCTAAATTGTTTACTTTGGTGAGTTTTTAGACTCATATATATCCATGTAATCACTACTCCAAAGGAGATATAGAATAGAACATCTTATCTTCTTTAATTCAGAAAGTTCTTTTGTTTCCCTTTTCAATTCAGAGGCTCCCAAATGTCCTGATTTCCATCCTCATAGTACCTAAATATTATTATAGTATAGTATAGTATAGTATAGTATAGTATAGTATAGTATAGTATAGTATAGTAATTAGGTATAGTATTATACCTAAATATTTTTGCTTGGCTCCTTTCTCTAAACATGTTTCTGAGATTCATCCACGTTGTTGTATTACTTTAAGCTTTTGTATTGCTGAATAGTATTCCATTATATGATGATACCAGAATTTATGTACAATTATCCTGTTTTAAGATTATTTGGCCTGTTTCCAGATTTTTATTGCTATGACTAAGGTGGTTGCAAGTCTTTTTGCAGCCGTATATTTTCATTTCTCTTAGGTAATTACCTGAGCTAGAGTTGCTCAGTCATGAGATAGGTGTATGTTTAAATTTATTTCAGAAACTGGCAGGCAAAACTGTCCTTCAAAGTTGTTTAATCATTTTATGTTGCTCCCAGAAATGGATTTGATTTCCAGCTGTACTACATCATCACCAGCATTTGGTATTCTCAGTCTTTTGTTTTATTTACTTTTAATTTTAACCATGCTGGGGTTTATAAAATGATGTAACGTTGTGTTTTTAATTTTCATTTTCCTGATGAGTAAAGGCACTGAACATCTTTTCATGTACTTATTGTGCATTTGTGCATCTTTTATTTATGAAGTATCTGTTCGATATATTGACAAAATTTTAATTGCATTGTTAACTTTTATTGCTGATTTCTAGGGAATGATTTACATATTTTGGATTTAAGCCCTTTGCCAGACAGACACACACACATACACATATATAGAGACTATACATATGCATATATGTGTATATAGCATATTTTCATATATATTTCATCCAGTCTGAGGTTTACCTTTTCATTGACTTACCCATGCCTTTCAAACTGTGGGATAGCCTCCTCCTCAGTAGGGGCCAGCCCTGGCGGAAGGTAGACGCGTAACCTGGAGCCAGTGGTCAAGGGAAGGGCTGGTACGGGCGCAAGCCCTCAGCCCGCCCAGGCCCACTACGGCCGGTACAGATGCCACGACCTCGGACCGTTGGTATGCGGCGCTCCAAAGCCCACCCAGTCATCTAGGCTACACCCACTGTTCCCGCCAAAAGGCAACATCCGGACGGCTCCCCCACTCCCCCTTCCCCCTCCTCTTCCCGCCTCCCCTCGCTGTGACGCCATTCCCGCCCCTTCCCGTACCCCCCCTCCTGGCAGTTCCGTGTTGCTCCTTACCAATGCTCATCGAAAGTCTCCCCAGCACGCCTTATACGGCATCCCAGCAAGAACTCTGCCCGCCCCCGCCACAGCCCTATATAATCTCTGTACATTCCCGAATAAACGGCTCTGTTACAGCTCCACAAGGGTGTCTCATCTCCTTCGTCCCCGCCGCCCTCCACACCTTGCATGCCTCCGCCGGAGACTCGGCCAAGTCTCCCGCCTCACCCTCGCCTCCGGGAAGAGTCGCCTGGCCCACGGCCGCCCGTCCCTCGGCCAGGCTCAGACCGCCGCTGCCACACAAACATTACAAATTTTTATTTTGATAAAGTTATCAATTTTTTTTCCCAAGGTTTTTGCTTTGTTTTGTTTTTTGCTGTGCTGTATAATAATTCTTAGCCTATCCTAAAGTTAAAAAGATTCCTCCGTTTTCTTCTAGAACTTTTTATAATTTTTGCTTTACATTTAGGTTTATGATCCATTTCAAGTTGAGTTTTGAGTATGATGTGAGGTAAGGGTTACTGAGAGTTGTGTTGCCTTTTTGCCATATAGATACCCAGCTATTCTGGCACTATCTTTTGAAAAGACAATGCTTTACCTATTGAATTGCCTTGACATCTTTGTCATAAATCAAACTGAACATAAAAGTAGGAATTTCTTTCTTTCTGGAATTTCCATTTTATTCTATTGATCTATATCATGTATAGACATGGTCAACAATAAAACACCATTTAGAATTTCTTGATTACTATAGCTTGTAAGGAAGTCTTGAAATCAGCTGTCTTAGTTTGCCAGGGCTGCTATAACAAAATATCACATATTGGTTGGCTTAAACCATAGGAATTTATCATTTCACAGTTTAGGAGATGGTAAGGACCAAATTAAGGTGTTGTCAGGATCAGGCTTTTCCTGAAGTCTGTAGCATTCTGGAGGTGACTCTGCTGGAAGTTAATCTGTCCCTCAATCCCATGGCCATCTGTCTTCTGTCCCCTCTTCTGGCTTCTACCGAAAGACTATGTCTGAACTTCCTCTGTTTATAGGAACTTCAGTAATAATGTATTAAGAACACAGCCTTCTTTAAGGAACTAGAAAAACTATGAAATTTATTTGGAAAGGAAAGAGGCCCCAAATAGCCAAAGACATATTGAAAAAGAAAAATGAAATTGGAGGAATCACACTATTGGACTTCAAAACATACTACAAAGCTACAGTAGTGAAAACAGCATGGTATTGGCATAAGGAGAGACACACAGACCAATGGAATCGAATTGAAAGTTCTGATATAGAACCTCATATATATAGCCATATAATATTCAATTAAGCCACTAAACCCTCTCAACTGGGAGAGAATGGCCTATTCAACAAATGGTGCCTGGAGAACTGAATATCCATATGGAGAAGAATGAAAGAGGATTACCATCTCACACCTTATACAAAGATCAACTCAAGATGGATCAAAGACCTAAATATAAGAGCCAAGACCATAAAGACCTTGGAAAGAAGTGTAGGGAAACATCTACAAGACCTTGTAATAGGAAATGGCTTCATGAACTTCACACCAAAAGCACGAGCAGCAAAAGAACAAATAGATAAATGGGACTTCCTCAAAATTAAAGACTTCTGCACCTCAAAGGAGTTTGTCAAGAAAGTAAAAAGGGAACCTACACAATGGGAGAAAATATTTGGCAACCATATATCTGATAAGAGACTTATAACTTGCATTTATAAAGAACTCCTATACCTTGAAAATAAAAAGATAAACAACCCATTTAAAAAATGGGAAAAAGATTTAAACAGACACTTCTCCAAAGAAGAAATACAAATGGCTAAAAAGCACATGAAAAAATGCTCCAAATCATTAGCTATCAGGGAAATGCAAATCAAAACAACAATGAGATACCATCTTACTCCCATAAGATTGGCAGCTATGAAAAAAACAGAAGAATACAAATGCTGGAGAGGATGTGAAGAAATGGGAACACTCATCCACTGCTGGTGGGAATGCAGAAGGATCCAACCATTCTGGAGGACAGTGTGGCGGTTTCTTAAAAAACTAACCATAGATTTGCCATATGACCCAGCAACTCCACTGCTGGGTATATACCCAGCAGAACTGAAGGCAGGGACACAAACTGATATATGCACACCAATGTTCATAGCAGCATTGTTCACTATCGCCAAAAGTTGGAATTGACCCAAATGCCCATCAACAGAGAGTGGATCAATAAAATGTGGTATATGCATACAATGGAATACTACTCGGCTTTAAGAACAAATACACTACAAACACACATGATAACATGGATGAATCTTGAGAACCTTATGTTGAGTGAAGCAACTCAGGCATTGAAGTACAAATACTATATGACCTCAATGATATGAAATAAGCAAGCTGCCTCAGAGAGCTAGAGACTGGAAGATAGGCTTACAGGAAATCGGGGGGTAGAGGAAGAATGTAAGCTGACATCTACATGGGTGAAATCTATGATAAGCTGGAGGTAAGTATGTGTACAAGGAAGGGATAAAATGGGGCATAGGGTTACCTTTGGGTGGGGCTTTGGGGATTTGAGGGGGGCTAGGGATGGGCGGATGGGTAATATTGCCCAAGAAATTGGGGGGAGGGTGGGGTAACACACACACATAGGAGATTGTCAGGTGTTGGTTGAGAGTATAATGCTGAGAAAACCTTTTCAAAATATAATTAGGAAAGTTACCTGTTTAAGATACTCAAAGGGGATAGCCTGACGCAGGACAGACTCCTAGGGAATATGTGAATGCTCATTTTGCCAGAGTCGGTTATACCATTGGGTAGAGACCCATATAATGAGAATGAAGGTAGACTCACAACCTGGGGAGGACTAATGCCATCAAATAGAGGGAACTGTATCTCTCAAGTGAAATCGTGGCTCCCAGGACATTAGGGCAGTTGAGCGGGTCAGGCCCTCAGCACTGTTGCAAGTATTTCTGAATGTGGCTCCTCAGGAAATGAAGATTGACTGTCACTGTGGGCCCCAAGGGGAGAGGGAAATAGATATTGAATAGATGGAACCAGAGTAAATGTGAGGGCAAGGGAAGTGTTTCACAAGAGTACACAAGGATGGATATAAAACATGTAATATTACACCAAAAACATATAGGGGACGACAGACTAATAATGTAAACCATAATGTAAAACATAGGAAAAAATTTAGAAAACTGTATAGTCTAGAGTATAAACCACAATGTAAACACAAATGTTACCTTGTTTGAAAGCTATTGTCTCAATATCTGTACATCAGTTTCAGTAAATATGATATGAATAAGTTAAAAGATTATCTTTGTGGAAGGGAAAAGGTTTTATAATGGATATGTGGGACTACTGTATATTGTATATATGAATTACTGTGATCTAAGGCTCTTGTGAAGAGAAGCTCGATAATTAGGGAAAAAAGAAAAGAAAAAGATAGGATGCAGAATTTTCCCAAATCAATATATATTCTATGTCTAACCTTTAAACTCATTGCTATATTCCATTTTACTATTAAGGAAACTCACATTATATTGGGCTTCACTGTTCAGGAAGTTTTGGATCACAGAGTGGTTCAACAATGGCAGCAGAGGAATACTGGTATGGGATGTTATTGACAGGAGACACATGGTTGACAGGGAGTTATACAGGGCATGTGTCCAGGGTGCAAGGAAATGTTTGGATATACTCATAGTGGAAACAATTAAAAACAACAGCTGGGTGAGTACTGGGTTCCTGGCCGGGGGGGGGGGTGGTGTGGACTCTGTCATGGTCCCTAGGGGAGCAGTGGCAGTCCCCCAGGGGCAACGGCAAGGACCAGGAAGGAATGAGGGTCCAACAGTGACCCCCTGATACTAATGACTATGCTTGTGCACCTATACACCTGAAATAAGAACAAGGCCTAAAGCAGCACTGTGCCTAGGGGTTCCCTCCTCACAGCCTCTGTGTTACTCAAATGTGGCCAGTCTCAAAGCTAAACTCAGCATGTAAATGCAATGCCTTCCCCCCAGCATGGGACATGACACCCAGGGATGAGCCTCCCTGGCACCGAGGGATCACTACCAAGTACCAGCTGATGACGTAACTAGAAAATGACCTTGAATTAAAGGTTCAACGTGAACCAGCAGAATATCCCTGTCTACATATAATAACAGGAGTTAAAAATGCTGTTTGACCTAAAGTAAGGGGGAAATGGAAAGGACAAATGAGTTTATATGGCTATGAGTCTCTAAAAAAGAGTCTGGAGGTTGTCAGAAGGATTGCCCTTATGCACACCTGAGCAGAGTCTCAGAGACAGATAAAGTAGATACAACCCCAGGCATTGGTTCTTTTGAGGGCTAAAGAGACCCACAGGTTCTATGATCATGGCAGATGGAGTTCACTGCCATGTTGGTGGGCCCTTCTTTGGAGCTGGTGTTTCTGTGTGATGGAACTGGACTCAGATGTGATCTCTCTTCACAAGCCTTTCATGCTACTTTACTGGAATTGTAGTTGGTGCTGGGATTTAAGATATATCTAGGGGATTTGAATCTCTGGACTGACAATATGATAGCCAGGCCCTGAGCGTCAACAGACTTCAGCTCCTACACTCTGATTTATTGGACTTACTCCACTCAGCTAACATGGAGTTGAAAAATGTCAACCACCACACCATGAAGCCTAGAGTGCTTACAACTGAAAGCAGGAGAATTGCATCCAGTATCCATGTGGTATCTAAGCCCCCTCTTGCCATAGATGTGGAATGGACACAACCAAGCCAAGGTCCACAGGAAGGAGGAATACAGTAAGGATTAGAGTGGACTTAATGATATTCTATTCATGAACTATTGTGGTTAATAATCGAGAAAATGTGGAATTGGTGTGGAAAAAGTGGCCATGGTGGCTGCTGGGGGCGGGGAATGGGAGGAAGAGATGAGATGTGGGGGCATTTTCGGGACTTGGAGTTGTCCTGAGTGGTCCTGCAGGGACAATTGCCGGACATTCTATGTCCTCACATGGCCCACTGGATGGAACGTGGGAGAGTGTGGGCTATGGTGTGGACCATAGGCCATGGGGTGCAGTGATGCTCAGAGATGTACTCACCAGATGCAATGGATGTGTCATGATGATGGGGGAGAGTGTTACTGTGGGGGGAGTGGTGGGGTGGGGGCAGTGGGGGTGAATGGGGACCTCATATTTTTTGAATGTAATATATTTTTTTAAAATGAATAAATTGAGTAGAATTTGGAAAAAAAAAAAAGACCTACCTGTTTCAATTTGGCCTCTCTCAAATAGGATCTTTGAAGATCCTATTTATGAAAGAGTTCACAACTACAGGACCCAGAGCTAGAACTTGAATATATCTTTGTGGGGGACAGAATTTGTGGGGGACCATTTCAGAAAGATAAATTTTATGACTCTTACTTTCTTAAAAATATTTTAAAACTTTTAATTATGAAATAGTATCAGACTTATGAAAGTGAAAAATAGTACAAAGAATTCACACCAATTCTCCCAATGTTAACATCTTATATAACCACAGTGCAGTACCAACTTGAGAAAAATTAGTATTGATATAATACTATTATCTGAAATACAGATCTTATTCAAATTTCATCAATTGTTTCACAAATGTCCTTTTTTTGGGCCCAGTTTATTTTAACCTGGAATGATTCCTCAGTCTCTCTTTGTTGTTCACCTTGAGCTTGTGTGGTGTTTCATCAAGATTGAATTCCAATTATATAATCTGGGAAGAAAACCTGGAAGGAGTGATCTTATCAGGAGCCACATGTTGATTTGTCCCATTCCTGGTGAAGTCAATTTTGTTCCCTAGTTAAGACAGTGTCTGCCAGTTCTCTCCATGGAAAGTTACTAGTTTTTTTCTTTTTGTAATCTAAAATTATCTAGTTAGGGGAGGCTTTGAGATTATTAATTTTATTATCCATTGATGGTGCTTGCTTGAAACAATTACCTGTGTGGTGTTTGTCAAGAGGCAATTTTCTATTTCAGCCATTTTATATTTATTAATTGAAATTCTACTGGAAGGGGAAAAAACTTTTTTTCTGTTTCCTATTTCCATTCTTATCATTATTTATTTGCAATTAAAAAGATGAATGTCTGTTTAATTTTGGTGGTAGGTAAGTTCTACAAAATTTGATATTTGGATTTAGAATTTTGTTATACAGCTCAAAATATTTTCTTTTATTAAACATATTTTTTATTTATTTTTAAAAGATACTTAGATTACATAAAATGTTACATAAAAAATATAAGGGATTCCCATATACCCTACTCCCCACACCTCCCACTTTTCCCACATTAACAACTTTTTTCATTAGTGTGGTACACTCATTGCCATTGATGAACACGTTTTGGAATATTGCCACTAAGCATGGATTATAGTTTATATTGTAGTTTATACTTTGTATTTAATTTTTAAATTTATTTTATTTAAAATGGGAGTTCCTTTAAGTTGATTCTAGTGTCACTTTGACATTCCCCATAATCTTTAAAGTCCTTCTATGCTTTTTTACTTTACAAGATGTTCAAGCTTACCTGATGCTTTTTGTAGACCAATTCTGGAATCTACCATTTCTCCAAGGGGTCCTGGTCCTTTTCTTGGAGAAGAAAATTAAAAACCAAGGTCTAGGAGCAAAGTGGGTTCATTGATGCTAGAGTGTCATTGCATTTATATTCCCACAGCTAGAATTGTGTATGTGTGTGTTTGTGTATTTTGGTGTATATGTACATGGTTACATGTACAGAGATATATGTATATGTGTTTATATACTCATACAACTATTTCTATACCTCTATCTATGAATATGTGTATGTAAGTATGTATGTATGTATGTGTGTAAGTATGTATCTATCATCATTTACCAATCAGCTAACATCTACTTATATTAAAGAAACTTGGCTTCATACTGATACTTCCAATTACAATCCACAAGCACAGGATTCACTCTACCCTTCCATATTTTCTTATTTATAATGCTTTTCTCTGATCATGAGAAACCTCATCTTATTATGCATAATATATTTATTTATTTGCTCAATCCTAGAGTACACATTATGTAGTTTCAAAAGTGCTAACTCATATCCTTGTGAAGAACAATCCTACTAACTATAATACAATATTATATTGGTCTTTATGTTTTTAGCTTTAATATAAATATAGGCAAAATATTGTTTGTTCTTTTCTTCTCTACCCCACTTGACTGCAACTATTTACTAAATTCATAAAACAGGTTCATTTGTTTTTATTTTTATGTTCTATTTGTCACTCATTTTACTGGATTTTTCTTTGCTTATTATAGTTGCTATTACAACTACTAACATAGTTCTAGTAATACAAATTATAATTATTAAAATTCTAATTATACAATATTTAATCATACAAAATTATACAAAGTTCAGAATTATACAAAAAGGATACTCAGAGTTACATCACTCCCCCATTCCTTCTTCCTTTTTCTCATTTTCCCTTTCCCTGTTCCCACTCGTCCACATAGGTAAATATTTTAATTTGTTTCTAATTTAAACTATTTGTTTTCTAAATATTTCACAGTTTAGCTTTTATTAAGGTATATTTTATTTCTCTCTTTTATGAAATAAGCATAATCCTTAAAAGTGCTAATAGAAACAATGCAAGCCCCAGATATGTCACATATGTAATTTCAACATTTTAGTAGCCACATTAAAAATTTTAAAAATGGAACAAAATATTTTTGTATAACTCAACTTATCCAACATAATATCATTTCAATATGTTAGCAATATGAAAATCATCACAGTTATTTTTATGTAATTTTTCTTTGTATTAATTCTTTGAAATCCAGTATTGCATACTTACGGCATATCTCAGTTTGGACTAGCCGCATTTCAAAAACTCAGTCGCCAGCTGGGGCTATTGCCTACCATGCTGGACAGAAAACCTCGAAATACTCTTTTGCATTTAACCTTTTTCACCTAACGATGCATCCTGGAAATCATTCCACATCATTTTGTAGAGATTTTTCTCGATATTTTCAGAGCAGCGTAGTGCATGATTATGGGGATAGACCGTGATTTACTTAATCACTCTACTTTAGATGGGCTTTTGGGTTGTTTCCATTATTTTGGAATTACAGACAATGAAGCAATGGATAAGCTTCTGTGCATATATTTTCATATCATTGGAAATATATATTTAGGGTTAATTCCTAGAAGTGGGATTGCTGTGTCAAAAAGTAAGAACCTAAGCAGTTTTGTTAGACATTGTCAAATTTTCCTTCAAAAAAGTTGTATAAACTTTGAATTCTCAGAAACGTGTGAGTGCCTGTTTCCCTGTAACCTTGAGAATAGGATGTGTTTGCCTCCTACTTTGTTTTTTGTTGTTGTTATTTTTAATTTGAACTTATTATTGACTGACAGGGAATATGCAAAAACATTAGAGGGAGTTAAAGTACAACACCTTTCACCCAAACCTCTCCTATTGGTCACCTTTTACATAACAGAGCACAGTTGCCAAAGCAAGGACCTTGAGATTAGGGCAATCCTGTTAACTGTGGACCTCAGTGGATCCCTCCAGTTTTTCAGTGATGTCCTTTTGCTATTTCAGGACCAGGAACCAAGCCGGAATTCCTCATTGCTTTTAGCTGTTTTCTCCTTAGCATTCTCTCATAAATCTGCGACAGTTCCTAGGAAGTGTCTTGTCTTTCGTGACCTGGACATTTTTGAAGAATACTGGTCATTTCTTTTGTAGGATGCTCCTCAGCTTGAGTTTGCCTGATGCTTTCTCATGTTTGGAAATGTAGTTATACACTTTTCACTAGACTATCTCAGCACTGAGGTGGTTCCTTTCCCAGAACATCATATCAAAGGATTCATGATGTAGATACATTTTATTTCTTGTGCTGTTGACTTTGTTCACTTGGTGAAGGTAGTGTCAACTGTGGTTTGTTTTGTTTTTAATTTATTGAAATATATCACTCACACATAAGCATACATAAACAATAAGTGTATAATAGTTGTGAACTTACAAAACAAACATATATAACATCAAACAAACATATGTAACATCTTGTCGTACCACCAATAACTTGCATTGTTTTTAACCTTTTTAACTAATGATTAAAGAGCACTGTCAAAATACTACTACTATAAAAGTAGTTTCCCCCTAACCAATCTGATTGTTACTATCTTTGTATATTTATATATGAACATACATAAACAATTAAGTGTATAGTAAAAGTTGTAAACTTACAAAGCAAACATGAATAACATCATACAGGGGCCCCATACATCAACCCTCCACCAACACCTTGCATTGTCATGAGATGTTTTCAACTGTGTTTTTTTCCCACTGTTGAGTTATTGTTTTTCCTGAGGTAATTAACAAATATCTTGAGGAAGATACTTGGAAACTGTACAAATCTCCTGTTTTCCCTTCAAATTTTTGCCCACTAATTTTAACAGCTATCATTATCTTGTGTGCAATAGTCATTTCTATGGTGTTTGCCTAATGTTTTCCTGTTTCCCTCTTTTCTTCTACATGTATTAAGAGTTTTAAAAGAAGAGCTGTTCCTTATCTATGTATTCATTCATTCACTCATTCAATTATTCATTCATTCGTTCAGGTTTTATATGAGGGCGTATTGGCTTATGGGTATTTATTTTATTCTTTGGATTACAACCTGATACTGTAATTATTTTGTTATTTAAATTATTCCAGCTTTGTCCTTGGAAGCTGGGGGCCTCCTTAAAGTTGGTTTTTGGTTCCTTTTAACAATCCCCCATGCTTTCTGGTACACAACCATACTTTGAGACACAATATTATAATCTAGACTCATCTTATATTTTCTCTGCCCCTGAAATGATTGAGAAGGAGCCCATGTTCTTTTTCTTGGAGAAAGGTATTCAGAAATTAATCTCTTAGGACTGGGCATGCTCGTTGTTATCGTTGTTTTGTTTCCAGGTCTTTTCAGGAGGCAAAGCTAGGAAATATGTTTGTATATGAACCAACATATCTACTCACATCCTTTCACCTATCATATATTTCTTTCAATTTATCTATCTAATCAAGCTAACAATTACCTAAATAGAGAGGGAGATGGGGAGAGAAACTCAGGTGTCATCGTCTTAACCAAGTAACACATATTTATGATGAAAGTTTTCATTCCAACCCAACACCACAGGGGTCATCTTGGTATGAATCCTTTCTTTATTTGTAACTTGTCTGTCTGTCTGTGGGAAATCTGATTGCCATTATTTACATTACATTTATTTATGCAGTTGTAGTTATGTACACAAAGTAGTTTCAGAATTGCTAAACCACACTTCTGTAAGAAACAGACTTCCCAACTAAATTACAGCATTTTTGTGTACTTTCTGTTCTTTACCTTTACATTATCCATACTTTTTTCTAATTTTCTAAGTTCATTTTTAACTCACCCCCTTCAGTGTGGTCATGTTATTCACTTGTAATTCAGTTGGTTCCATTTGTTTACTGTTTGCATTTCATTTTGGGCTCACTTCTAACTGGGTTTGTTGTTTTTTTTTTAAACAAATCAATATTGTTGATACATAATAATAAAGCACACAATTTATCCAAAGCACACAATCAGTGGTATTTGGTATAATCACATAATTGTACATACATCACTGCAATCATTATTAAAGCATTTTCATTATTTCAATAATAATAATAAACAAAAGACAGACAAACAAAGAAAATTCCTAACCTGTCAGTCTCTCTGTTTCCCCCACTGTACATAGCTGCTATTTCTGGCTATTCTTGCACAATTATTTATTTGTTTATTTAGCACTTTTTTTGAGATATATTCACATATCATATGATCTATCCAAAGTATATAATCAGCTTGGTTTTTTAAAATTGTTTATTTTATTTTGGGTGCTAGGTGAAACTATACTATGCTACTAAGAGCTAGAATTATACAAAAACATATAACAACATATTTAACATGGCCTGAATTCATCATTGCAGGATCATGCAGAACACTTCCATTGCCCCCCAGTTATCCCCTTTTCCAACTATTCTATTTCTCTCTCCCTCTCCCCTCAGGGCCCACAGTGACAACCAAGCGTCACTGCTTAAAGGACAAGGTTCAAGATACTTGCAACAATTCTGAGGGCTTGGCACACTACTCTGTCCTCCCCCTTTGGGAGCCACCCATGTTCTTGAGAGACACCCTCCCTTCTGTTTGAGAACATCGATCTCCCCAGGATGGGGTTATAACACCTTCCCACTCATTGTATGAGTATTCACCCACTGATATAACACACTATGACATGATGAGCATTCACACACTTCCCAGAAGCCTGCCCCAGGTGCACTCTAGGCCAAATGCCCCCCCCCCATCAAACACCATAAACCAGTAACCCTTCCTTATTATATTTTCTAAAGAGTTTTCTCAACATTATAGTTTCAACCACATACCTGACAATCTCCCATGTTCACTTGCTCCCGCCCAACTCTCCCCTCAGTTCCTTGGACCATCTGACCCATCCTCCCAACCCTAGGCCCCCTCAAGCCTGCAAAGCCCAGCCCAATAGTATCCCTATGCCCCTGTCTTATCCCTTCACTGCACAACTATGTACCTCTACTTTATCATCGATTTCGCCCATGTAGGCATCAGCTCAGAACCTTCCTCTCCCCCCTATTTCCTGTAAGTCTATCTTCCAGACTCTAGCTCTCTGAGACAGTTGGTTTTCTTAATTCATATCAGATAGATCATGTAGTATTTGTCCTTCAATGCCTGGCTTGCTTCACTCAACATAAGGTCCTCAAGATTCATCCATGTTATCCCATGTGTTAGTACTGTATTCCTTCTTACAAATGAGTAGTATTCCATTGTATGCATATACCACATTTTGTTTATCCATTCCTCTGTTGATGGGCATTTGGGTTGATTCCAACTTTTGGCAATAGTGAATAATGCTACTATGAACATTGGTGTGCATATATTGGTTCATGTCCTTGTTTTCAGTTCTTCTGGGTGTATAGCCAGCAGTGGAATTTCTAGGTCATATGGCAAGTCTATAACTAGTTTTTTGAGGAACTGTCAAACTGTCCTCCAGAATGGCTGGATCCTTCTGCATTCTCACCAGCAGTGGTTGGGTGTTCCCATTCCTCCACATTCTCTCCAACACTTGTAGTCTTCTGTTTTTTTTTAATTTATAAAGGTGTATAGTCTAAAATGTAAACCATAATGTAACCAAAAATTTATGAAAGTGTACAGTCTAAAATGCAAACCATAATGGAATCATGGTTAGTAGCTATGTTTCAATATCTGTATATCAGTTGCAGCAAATGTAACATCCACATGTAAAAAGATCATTACTGGGGAAAGGGGAAAAGGGTTTGATGTTGAGTATATGGGAGTTCCCTATATTTTATATGTGACTTTGATGTGACCTAAAACTTTTTTGAGGACATAATAATAATAATAATAATAAATGTAGACATTGAGGAACAAATGGAAGAGATTACCTTGCTACTGCACTACAGGACAATACCTATTAGAGTGATGAAAGGAAAAACATCAAAAAACTTTTCTTATGTTATTTTTCTTTTTTACAATACCCTAGTTCATTTTTTACTTTATTTTAGTTTTTCTAAATTATTATATATTCTATTTATAATCTTTAAACCTATTACTAATATTTCATTTTCCTATTAATTGAATTTGACAATATATTAGACTTCATTCTTGAAGAAATTTTGGATCACAGATGGACTCAACTATGGCAGGGGAGGAGCACTGATGGGGGTTGTCATTAATGGAGTATGCATGGGTGGGAGGGAGTTCTCCAGGGCATGCATGTAGAGTATATAGGTATGTTTGGATGTTAATTGACATAGGGGGTAGAATTTCACATGACAACTGAGGGAATGCTGAGTTCCCATCCTGGGAAACTTTGTCATACTCTCCAGTGGAGCAGCAACAATCCTCCAAGTACAAGGGCAAAGACCAGTGAAGAAGGAAGGTCCAATGATAGGCCCTTAATACTGATGACTATGCTTATAAGCCTGTGTGCTTGAAATTTCAACTAGGGCTAGAGCTGCAGGGTGCCTAAGAGTTACCTCCTGAGAGCCTCCATGTCACTCAAATGTGGCAACTCTCTAAGACAAACTCAGCATGTAAATGCATTACCTTCCCCCTACCATGGGGCATGACTCCTGGGGATGAGCTTCCCTGGTGCCAAGGGGTTATTACCAAGCACTGACTGGTAGTAGTTGCTAGTGAGGCAACTAGAAAAACCTTAAATAAAAGGGGGAAATGGTAAAGACAATTGAGTTTATATGGCTCAGAGACTTTGAAATGACTCAGGAGGTCCTGAGAGTGGTCGCACTTATACACATTTCAGCAGGGTCTTAGAGACAGTCAAAGTAGATACAACCCCAAGTAGTTGTGCTTCTGAGGGCTATGGAGACACCCAGGTCCTACTGTTAGGACAGATGGCTCTGGAGCTCAGTTCCTTGCCAGTGGGTCCTACTTTGGAATTTGTGCTGCTGAGTGTGATGCAGTGGGACTCAGATGTAACTCTCTATGCATGCCTCTTCTGTCACTTTTACTGAACCTGTGGATGGCAGTGCGGCTGGTGTATGCTCAGGAGACTTGGATCTTTGGACTGTCTATGTGCCAGATGGGCCCTGAGCCTCAGAAGAGTTGCATCACCTACTCTCCAGTTCATTGGACTTACCCAGGTCAGCCAACAGGGAGATGAAGATGGTCAACCACCATACCAGAGAACCGAGAGAGTCTACAGCTGCAAGCAGGAGATTTCCATTCATCAGCCCTGTGGGATCCAAGCCACCTCTTGATTTAGAGGTGGAGTGGACATCGCCATCCCACTGTCTTCAGGATGGAGGAATAAAATATGGATTAGAGTGGACTCACTGGTATTTCTATTGTAAAACTATTGTGACTCTATCAATGGAAGAAATTATATCATTGATGTGGAGACAGTGGCCACGGGAGTTGCTGAAGGCAGGGGGAGGGATAAAAGGTGTGATATTGGGGCATTTTTGGGACTTGGAGTTGTCCTCAATGATATTGCAGGGACAGATGCAGGACATTATATATCCTGCCATAACCCACTGAATGCACTGGAAGAGTGTAAACTACAACATAAACTATAATCCATGCTGTGCAGCAATTCTCCAAAATGTACTCATCAAATGCTATGAATGTACCACACTAATGAGAGAAGTTGTTGATGCGGGAGGAGTGGGGGGTGTGGGGAGCGGGGTATATGGCAACCTCTTATATTTTTTAATGTAACATTATGTGTGATCTATGTATTTAAAAAATACAGACAATAATTTTTTAAAAAGTATAACAAGAGACATGCCACTCCCTTTTCACCCCTCCTGTTCCATTCCCATCAACTCCCTTCTATGAAAGGTCTTTCTCACCACATCCCATAAATAACTAATCTCTTTGGTTTCTTTTATCACTTTGGTATTTATTTTGCACAATTGGCAGTTACATATATATTTTATAGCATCGCCTTCTTTATTACATGAATGGTAGCATACTACAGATGCTATTTTGTACATTGCTTTTAAAATGTAACAATAGGTCCTGGAAATTACTTTCTATCAGTTAATAAAGATCTTAATTATTTTTAAAATAAATAATCTTTATTTCATAATAGTTTTAGCTTCTCAGAAAAATTTTAAGGATAGCACACAGAGTTCCTATATAGACCATACCTCATTTTCTCTATTATTAACATCTTACATTAGCTTAGTACATTTGTCACAATTAACCAATATTGATACATTATTATTAGCTAATTCAATATTTAATTCAGATTTTCTTATTCTTAGTTTCTTAGTTTTTACTTAATGTCTTTTTTTCTGTTCTGGGATTCCACCCAGAATCCCACATTACATTTAGTTTTCATGTTTCCTTAGGCTCCTCTTGGCTGTGGTAGTTACTAAGGCTTTTCATCTTTTTCTTGACCTTGACAGTTTTCAGGAGTACTGATCAGATGTTTTATAGAATGACCTTCTCTTAGGATTTGTCTGATGTTTTCCTCATGATTAGATTGGGTATATGGGCTTTTGGGAGGAAGACCACATAGGGAAAGTGCCATTGTCACCACATCATTGCAAGGGTACATACCATCAACCTGATTTATCACAGTGGCTGTTAATCTTGATCATCTGCCTGAAAAAGTATTTGTCTGCTTTCTCCACTGTGAAGTTGCTCACCCACTACTCATTCTCATTCTGTGATCTTTGGAAAGAAGTTACAATAAGCCACCTACACTGAAGGAGTGGGAAGTTATGCTCCATCTCCTTGAGTGTGGAATATGTACATAAATTATCTGAACTTCTTCTACAAGTGCTACTATAAAATAATCTGGATTATCATTTTGTTTAGTATCTGTGCCAGCCTAGGATCAGTTGGCCATTTCTCCAAGGAGTCCTGCCTCCTTTAATTGGAGAATGGTGTTAGAAAACAGGATCTGGGCATTAGGTGTGTTCATTTTTCCTGGGGTGTCCTAGCTTCTGGGCCCTACCAGCTGACAGAACAAGAAATTATATGTGTGTAGGCTAATCTGCATATGTGCACAAGATCTATAAATATTTCTGTATGGAGCCATCTGAATTGATCTTGTGCTAAACATGAGTTCATCATAACCATGTCTCCAAGATGAATCCATTTCCATATGTATCGTTCTAACCTTCTCCCCCTGCTTGTCCATAACCTCCCACTCCAAAAGTGAGAACTCTGGCTCCCACCATCCACTATCTCACTGTTCAGTCCCAGTATAAAAATAGAGTGTTTTCAGAATGCTTAGCCCACATCTTCTTGGGCACCAACTTCATCAACTAGAGTGCAGTGCTTATTACAGTTTCTTTAGCCTTTAATCCTATGGTCTTCACTCGTTTCCAAAGTTACTTAAGTCAGCACTTTTGCCCCCATCTCCTTCAGTGAAATTATTTCATACATTTTTAATATAGTTAGATTATTTTACCACAGTCTGCTTTCCATTCTGTGAGCCTCTGCTTTCCTAAATGTGTGGTTTAAAATATATATATATATACACATACATACATTAAGGTCCATTTGTTGTGCTGTAAAGGTCTGTGGGATTTAAAAAATGCCTAGTGTCATGTATCAACCATTTTAGCATCATTTGGAATAGTTTTACTGCCCCAAAATATGCCTGTGCTTCACCTATTCAATCTTTCCCCTCCTTAAGTCCTTGGTAAACAGTGAAATATTTACTATCTGCATATTGGTTGTAATCTATAATACAATTTATACATTGTTACAGATTTCCTAATCTTTTCTTGTGGATTTACTAAGATACAGGAAGCTGAGGATGCTGTTTGTGGCTCTGATGTCCTCACAGTTTCAGTATCATGAGGTAAAAAAATCTCACCTTTTCTTCTTTCTTTTTAAGATTTATTTTTATTTATTTATTTCCTGAGAACCCATACGGAGGGGATGGCATGAATCAGGAGGTCCAGCCACAGCAAGCTTGACTCCTTAGTTTTTTGAGGAAGCTGAGTATTCACAATGTGCCTACGCAGACAATTTGTCTATACAGCCAAAGATGGTGCATGTTACAATGGCCTCAAAGAAGCCCGGTGGATCTCTCAGTGCGCGTAAAACTATGACCCGTGCATGCCTGGGGTTCCCGGCGTGTCTGGAGTACACATCAGATGTCTCCAGTTCCTACATATTCATGGGAAGACAGAAACTTGGGGTTTATTTCAGCTTTGTGTCACATGGCATTGGAAAAGCAAAATTAAAATGTAAACAGATATTCGATGTGGTTTCTTTAGAGAGCAAGTGAGACTTTTTTTACTTAAAAAAAATGGGAAGACTTACTCCTTGACAGGAGGCTCGCCATGTCCTTGAACTTTAATAGCAGGTATGGACAATCAAACAACACGCTTTTGCTTTGTACGTCCCTCATGAGAAGCATAGATAGTGTGGTGGTAGTGACATCACGAGATCTCTAAATACAGGAGATTGAATAAGGGAAACAAGGAGAACTAACATATATAATTAACCAAAAATATTAAGTAGTGTTTCAGAGTTGTCCAACAGATGATTCAAGCTTAAGGGTCTGAAGGCGCTCAGATGAGAAAGTAAGTAGATGTGCGATGGGAGAAAAAGAATTGAGGACTTCCAAGAGAAAATGGGACTTTAATAGGGTCCTGAAGGATAAGTAGTGCATTCAGAGACAGAAATAGCTTTATAGTATAGTCATTTCAAAGAGTTGAAACTAGTTTGACATTTGGTAAGATGTCACTTACCTTCTCATCATTCCCTATAGGAAGGCAAGAGGTCTGAGGTGTCAGAGAAATGAACTCATTGGTAAGCATTCCATAAAGTCAGACAATTTCAAAGGGCAAAATTGCAGACACAGCCTGTTTATAAAGTCTATATATGAAATACAGAGAGTGATATTTGCCTCTAGAGGTGGTCATCTTCAAACAATCAGTGTACTTACTCCATTCGCATACCTTATATTTAAGTGGCCTGTGGACCCTGAGTCTTAGGAAGACTTCAAAGCCTATTTTAGATTGAGTTCTTAAAGTCTCATTTCTCCAGAGCTTATCTGGAAACACTTGGGAGATTTAAAGCCCACTGCCCAGGTTCCACCTCAGATCTATTGTTTCTGAATGTCAGGAGTGGGCTCAAGTATATATATACAAACATGATGGATTTATTTTTAAAGCTCTGCAGATTTTTCTTCTGGTGGCAAATATTGTTCTTTGGCAAAAGTCGACAAACTTTAGCATGCATCAGAATCACCTTGAGGGCTTGTTAAAATACGAATTCCTGGGCTGCAGCCTCCAGAATCCTGATTCATTATTTATAGAATGGGACCCAAGAATTTGCATTTCTAACAAAATTCTAGGTGACTGATGCAGCTCATCTAGAGACCACTCTCCTTAGAGGTGGAAGACAACTGAAAGCTGTGAGAGTCAAATCGTACAGACAGATGGCTTACATATATGGGTTACAGGTTTCCTGAAGGAGGGGAATCAGATTTGGAACTTGGGGGTTGATGTCCCCCATCTTTGCTCCTTCATATACAGGAGAGCCAAGAACCCTCTCAGGCCCAGTTGATTGGCAAAGAGCTGTCTGGTTTTGAGCAGTTTCCCACCTGTAAGTATGCACATTCCTCATTCTAGAGACTACTAATACAGAAGAGTGACTGAAAGCAGCTCCCGTAGGGAGGGTCCAGAAATGGCCTAAGCTTTGGCGGCATCTTAGGTGTAATACTGCAGCCTCCTTGAGGGACCCCTCTGAAAAGAAGGCAATGGTACCCAAGGACAGAGGGAGGGGATCCCCAACACTGGGGTCCCTCAGACCATTGATGTTTGGAACTGCTGACTCAGAGTGATACTACAAAGACTGATTTTTTTTGGGGGGGGGGGTCTGTTTTCTTATCATTTTTAGATTCTCTGCAAAAAACATTCCCCTCTAACACTTCCTCCTGCGCTGGACCTCTTCTGTGTCCCACCCTTGGTATGCCCATGCTCAGAGACACCCGGGTCTTTTCGGTAAGTTATCTACTTTTGTGGCCACAGATCACTACTCTTCAAGAAGAGACCAAGTAGAAGTAGACTTTCCAGTGAAGGAATTGCCACAAATGCCTGGAGATCAAAGATGTCTAACCCAGGGCATCGGACATTTTGTCGTTTATTCTATCAGGGAGGCCTTTCGACAGAAGCAGAAATAGCCTCATTTTCTCAAGACAACGAGAAGAAAGGACGAAGAAACCCCTTTGGAATTCAAGCATGTTGTGCTTAGTCCGAGCGCCTCGGCCTGCTTTGCTGCGGTGTGCCCCTGGATAGATCATCTCCTTTTGTATCTGCAGAGCTGGGTTTTGTGCTGGGTTTTGCTGCTGAGAGCCATGCCAAGAAGGCAGAGGAGCATAAGCAGAGAAAGCTTCAGAGCATTGTGTATTGGCGTCTGGCAGGGGAGCACTTGAGCGAACGAGCGCCAGCCGCATGCAGTGTCTCCAAGGTGAGTCTAATAACTTAGGTGCCAGTAATTTCCTCGGAGACTGGCATAATTATACCCAAACAAATTGCCTCAACAGCCACGTATTTATTGACATGAGATTAAGCCTCTCAAGTTGGTGAGTTTCGGAGAGTAATAGCAGCAGCGAAAGCAGTCAGGAACACCGGCGGTCTCTCTGACACCCCATGCCCCTGGGCGGGTGGCGGTCCAGCCTGCCGTCAGCCCTCTGGGGACTTACCTGCAGGCTCTCGTTTCCTGGAGGTGGGGGTGAAAATCACGGCAGGTCAGGACTCAGAACCTGCATCCGCAGGCTAACTGGGGCGTACCAGATCACGCTTTAAACGACCGCCATTCATTTCGTGTATAGTTTTGGGTGTCAGCAGTTTAGGCTGGGTTCAGGTGGGCGATTCGGGTCTCACCTGGGTCCTGGGTCCTGCGCATCTGCAGTCAGCGGCGAGTCAGCTCGGCGGCTCTGCTTCTGGGGCTCGGCTGACGCTGGATGAGGCAACAACTGTCGACCAGGACGAGGGTCTCGGGTCCTCCAGCGGCCCAGCCTGAGCCAGGCTCGTCCTCACGGTGGCTCTTCCTAGAAAGCAAGCGAAGTGCGCAAGCCCTCGGGGGGCCGGTGCACAAAGAGGGCATCGTCGTTTCCACTGCCCTCCGGTGGCCGAGGCGAGTCAAAGGCCCCCACTCCGCGAGGGGGTCTAGACTCCACTTGCTGATGAGAGTCGCTGCAGGATACAGCGCAAAGGACCAGGGTGCAGAGGGGAAGGAGGGGCTGTGGGCAGTTTACAGAAAAAATCATTAAAGCAGAAAAGAAGAAAAAAAAAACAGAGGAGGAAACGGAGCTGGCAGAAGTGAGCGCAGCGCTTTCAAGTCAAGGATCTTTTTTATTCGTATTTTGTTCAGTTAAATTAGGCACACGTTTATTAAACCAGTGCCGCAAGGAAAGTACCATGTCATTCCCTCTGTGCAGGAGACCAGGCTTTTGTTTTCGTTTGTAAGACACTGGTCCTGATTTCTCGGAGCTAATGCTGTAATGAGAGAGACAGACACACGGACAAATCGTTAGCACATAAAGTCTTCACAATCACAAATGTTGTGGTGTTTTAAAATAGGGAAGTTTACAATTGTGATATTTTATAATATGGAAAAGGGCAGGTTGAGCTACAGGTGTGTGTGCATGGGGTGTCAGGTTACACAGCTGTTGGTGGAAGGACTGGTCAAACCCAGGTTGGTGGCATTTACTGCACCGGCTTGGTTGCCTTAGGCCGAGGCAGCCTGGAGTGAATGTCTCTGTAATGAGGACGAGATATTGAAAGCAGGAGGTAGATATGAACATGTGTACCTGTTGGAGGATAAGGGAGAAACCAGTGCTCGCTTCGGCAGCACATATACTAAAATTGGAACGATACAGAGAAGATTAGCATGGCCCCTGTGCAAGGATGACACGCATATTCGTGAAGCGTTCCATATTTTTGGTGTGGAAAAAGTGGCCATGGTGGCTACTGAGTGCGGGGAATGGGAGGAAGAGATGAGATGTGGAGGCATTTTCAGGACTTGGTGTTGTCCTGGGTAGTGCTGCAGGGGCAATTACTGGACATTGTAGATCCTCCCATGGCCCACTGGATGGAACGTGGGAGAGTGTGGGCTATGATGTGGACCATGGACCATGAGGTGCAGCGATGCCCAGAGATGTACTCACCAAATGCAATGGATGTGACATGATGATGGGGGAGAGTGTTGTTGTGGGGGGAGTGGTGGGGTGGGGGCAGTGGGGGTGAATGGGGACCTCATATTTTTTTAATGTAATATTTTTAAAAAATGAATTAAAAAATAAAATAAAATAAAATAAAAATTTAAAAAAGGGAGAAACCAGGTGAGCTCAGGTTTCTGATTAGTAGGCTTATGTTATCAATCACCCCTTCCTTGGTGGTGAGATGGAATTCATAGACCATAGAGAGCAAGGAGCAATACAACTGAGTAACAGCTTAGATGGAGGTAGAGAAAAAGTTACAGAGGGTTCCTGGGAGCTTAAAGCTGAATATATGCAGCTATGGTCCTCACGAGGGCGTCCTGGCATTAAACCGTGGAACCAGGGTGGCTCATTTAGCTGAGAGGCACACGCCTACCCTTTGCTGGGTCCCCTCCATAGACACTGTGTCCCCTCCATGGACATTGGCTGGTTTGTCATATTTCACTCTGGAAGGAACGTTTGTGGATCACTCTAAGAGGCGAAATATGTGGGAGGAACAGAGTCCCCAGGGGCAGGGTGTGTCGTGTGGGAGAAGCTTGATTGAATGTCAGAGCCTGGACAGGGACTGTAGAGCGAGCCTGTGGACGTGCCTCCAGCGCCTCTGCACTGGCCCCTCTGCTTTGAATTCTGGGCCTGGGGCTGGGCACCGCGGGGTCTCAGGTCCTAAGGAACAAACCTTGCTGCCTGGAGGCTGCAGCAGAGAACCTGGGGCCCACCAGGCTCGGGAAGTCCACTCAAAGCTCCAGCACACCCCTGAAAACGGCCACACTTCTTGGACAAACCCATGTTATTTTGAACTCTGGTAATGTAACAGGAAGCTATGTTTTAGAATGCATCTTTTTTTTTTAATCAAAACTTGAGACACGTTGAAACTACCTTTAAAGAAAGACTCGATTGTTGTATACACGATCAGGCTGTCTCCTCAACCGGCAATCAATATGCCCTGGGCGTTCCTCCTGCTGTGCGCCTCGGTCACCTTCCTCCTGTTGTGTGCCTCTTTCTCTTCCTCCTGTTGTGTGTCTCCTTCCCCTTCTCCTGTTGTGTGCCTCCTGTTGTATGTTTCCATGCCTTCCTCCTGTCTGTGCTTTTTTCCCTTTGTCCTGTTGTGTGCCTCGTTGCCTTTGTCCTATTGTGTGTCTCCCTGCCTTCCTCTTTGTTGTGTGCCTCCTTCCCCTTCTCCTGTTGTATGCCTCTTGTTGTATGTGCCGCTGCCTTCCTCCTTTGTGTGCTTCCTTCCCTTTGTCCTGTTGTGTTCCTCATTGCCTTTGTCCTGTTGTGTGTCTCCCTGCCTTCCTCCTGTTGTGTGCCTCAATTGCCTTCCTCCCATTGTGTGTCTCCTTGCTTTTCTCCTGATGTGTGTCTCACTGAAAGCCTCTCCCTTCCTCTCACCCCTATGCAGGCTGCCAAACCTTCAGTACACAACATCATGCCCTCTCTGTCTCTAAAGCAAACTGCAAGCACTTTAGTTTTCATGGTTCTCCCTCTGCCATGAATTTCTCCTTCAAATCCAGTGTTCCAGGACTTTTCAACTATGTAAGTCTAAGTGAACACTTTAACTTTTTGAGTTTTATCTGTTTTTGTTTTTGTTTTTGTTTTTTTAATTTTTTAATTTAATTTTATTTTTTTGTCTTTCTTTTTTTAATGTTACATTAAAAAAAATGAGGTCCCCATATACGCCCCACTTCCCTCACCCCACTCCTCCCCCCATAACAACAACCTCCTCCATCATCATAAGACATTCATTGCACTTGGTGAATACATCTCTGAGCACTGCTGCACCTCATGGTCAATGGTCTGCACCATAGCCCACACTCTCCCACAGTCCACCCAGTGGGCCATGGGAGGACATACAATGTCTGGTAACCGTCCCTGCAGCACTACCCAGGACAGCTCCAAGTCCCGAATCTGTTTTTGTTTTTAATCTCCATGACGGAGAAAATAAGATCCAATTAACCTATGGTAGGGAATATTAAATTCATTGATTCAATAAATATGAATTATCAAGCATGGGTCAACTCAGATAGTAGGTGCTGGGGGCTGGAGAGAGCCAATTAGAGAGATGTATTCGGCTTGTTACAGTGAGTTGTGAGCCTATGGTATAGAGTCATGAGCGCCCTCATAGAGATGAGCACAAAGTGCATGGAGAACCTGTGAGAAGAGTGGCCGTGCTGTTTGTCTTTGCTGGGAGCCTCCAGCATGTTAACTGCACCCAAGTGCAAATTGTACCCCAGCATCCCTCATGGTCTTCCTCCCACGGTGCGGGAAGTTCTTCCTCTAACTCCCCATCTGTCTAAACTTGCCCTGACTCCTCACCAGGTGTGATCTGGCTCAATCTCCACCCCCCTTCAGTCCTGCATCCCAGATCCATTACTCTGTGCAGACTTGTTCATTCGCTGCTTCTGCTGGCCGCTCTGCTCCCTGCCACACAGAACCTCCGCTCCAGGATGGGCAGCTTCTCATGGCAGAGAGGAGCTTGCTGTATGTGGACCCGCTGAACTCATGAGAGCATGAATGAAGGCTGAATGTGTGAGCAGAGGTAATGAACAAATGACTAAAGGAATTTGTTGCAGTTTCTCTTAAGGTTTGAGAGTGAAGCATAATAGATATTCCTTCAATTGAGTTAAGAATAACACTAAATGCAAGCAAAACGTCAGCATTTCCATGTGATCCCTCATAGCCATTTACTTCCAAGTTAGTTTTTGGCATGATAAAAGAAGCATTTTTGTACCTTTAATCTCTGAGCAGTTATCGACTGGTTAATTTCAAATATCTCAGAGTGCATATGTTCACAAAATGGGAAACCTATTGAGATGTTAAACACATACCCTCTGGTCCAGCTCTTGTCCATGATTTTGTGGCCAGGCTGTGAAGTTCATTCACTGTAAACAGTAAGAGTGTGATTCCTGACATCTAGCTTTCACAAGGTCTAATTCCCCTTCTTGGAGCATGGTGGGGTGTACACAGGGGAAAGAGCTTGGAACATGTAGCATATACACAGGGCAAGAACATGGAGCATTCTCGGGTGAACACAGTGGAAGAGCACGGAACGTGGTGGAATGAACATGGGGGAGAGTATGGAACATAGTGGGGTATACTAGGAGAAGAGCATGGCTCGAGTTCCAGCATGAGGAGCAAGGCAGCACGGTAACAAGAGCAGAGCCTCTGAAGTCAGACATCCTGTGTTTCAATCGTGACTTTCCTACTTTCTATCATATCATCTAGAGCAAGTTATGTGGCCTGCCTCTGTCTCAGTTTCTTTCTCTGGTAACATATGGTTCTCTGGAGTGTTGTGATAAGTAAGGGAAACAATATAGGTGAAGCTCTTAGAACAATGCCTGGTGGGAGGCAAGGACTTAAATATCTGAGATTGATTATCATCCTAGAGCAACACTAGCTCTACTACCTCCCAGCATCCTCTGAGTCAAGGTTTTCAATGAATATTTATGCAGCCCTTCCTGTGTATCCTGAATGCCAATACGTTTCAGTGATGAACAAGATGCAGTTTCTGTTTTCAAGGACTCACACAAATGAACCAACATCAGGGACATGCGCCACCCACTTTAAAGAGGTCGAGACAAAGTATTGAGGGAGCCCAGAGGAAAGCCAAGCGAGGCTAAGGAGGTAGCCTTTGAGCTGGAGGCTGTGTGGATTTAGATGGTTGTGATAAGTCGGGGACAGAAATGGGAATGGGAAGAGAAAAGCCACTTTAATACTTCCAGTTTAAAATGAGGAAATTGGTGCAGATGATTTTCGGTTGCATGAGAGCTCTAAAATCCAATTCTTCGAAATCATGCTCTCATTCCTTGATGAATACATGAGAATTCTGTAAATGACTATGGCATCCAAAAATTTTAGCTGCTGGGCAGAAAGTTTACCCAGTATTCACAGCAAAACAAATTACTAGTGGAAACTGGAATTAGAAAAATGCTGACCCATTAGAAAATATCATGTGTACCCAATGGCTTGAAAAATCAAATCAAATCAAACCACCCAGGAACCCTGCGGTTACTAAATGGGGTCCAGTGTCACTTTGGTTTTTCCGGTTAGCTTTTCACGGTTGTTTTGATAAAGCACACCTGGGAAGGAGGGCTTTTTAAAATGGCAATACAGTGCTTTCTGCAATGTCTCAATTGAAACCAGTGCTTTCAAGTCATTTAGATGCTGTGAGTGGCAGTCGCCTTATAAGTTAGGGGGCTTGTTTACCGGTTTCATTATCTGTAAGAATTACCTGGGGAGTTTGTAAAAGAAATGCAGATGCCTTGAGCACCACCTTTTAAGGTTCTGATTCGGGAGGTCTGTGAAAGCACAGGAATCTGCATTGTGGCAAGGGTCCTTGGTGACTCTGATGTAAGTTGTCTCCAAGGAGCAATTAGTGAAACATTGGGTTAAGCAGAGGGCTGAGTGACTTCTCACGGTTGCACAGGATAGCCATTAAGCCAGAAAGGGTGTTCTGGAAGCAGCAGCATTCCTAGCGCATCTGGTCAACCTGAGAACTGAATCTTTCGGAGAAGTTGGACCTTGCTGAAAAACAAATAAAATTTAAGATACTGATCAAAGACTCAGGAGACAGAATTAACCCAGTGAAAAATCCTGAGGTCCAAATTTGATCTTAGCTGTTTCCATCTACCCCCCACCCAAATGACATCCCTTAGCCATAGCTCCTCTGCCCACCAGTGCCCTTTAGCTGGCTCTGTCACAGCGGTCCCCATCCTTTACTAGAAACCTGCCCTCTCTTTCTTCAGTTCAAGTGCATCCTAGTTTCTAGGGTTTCTCAAGTAACATCCTCTCTGAAGGCGAGTGAGCACTTAGTGATTAAGAAGCATAAAATAAGGCAATGACTTCAAAAAGAATTCTGGAAATTAGCACAGAAAGGTTTGGAAGCCACCCAAGCCCCAAATGACTTTGCACCTTGCTCTCTGTAATGAAGAGAGAAAACAGAGTCTGGAAGACAATTTCTCACTTAAATCCAGCTTCAGGCTTTTACCAGGGATTTGGACAGAGTACAACATAAAAGATTCAATGGGCCAAGAAAGCACCTCCGATGCCCTGCTAAAGCAGAGGTGCTCTGAGAGAGGAAGGAGGCCCTGGCTGCAGTGTGAGCCTGGTTCCAAGGCAAATGCATTTTCTGGAGAAATGAAATGATGAGAATAACTTTTGTTTCAGAGTCATCCTTTTAATGATAACTCAAGCAATTAACTTTAATGGCAGTATCTACAAAATGCCTTATAAAACATTGTTCAAGGTGCCTTATAAAACTGACAGTTAAACAGACAATTTAGAATGTTGAGATGTTTCAAAGCAGTGTGCAATGTCAAACTGAGGTCTGGAAAGTGGTTAGTCCGTATCTTTCTAGAAGCTTCGGCGGCAGTGCCTACAGGGGGAGAGAGTGCAACTGCTCCTTTGTCCAGGCTGGTGACTCATAGAAGGATCTGCCAAGAAGGATTAAGAGGACAAAGAGAGAGAAAGAGCAGACAAGAGAAAGAATGGCCACTAGAGGGCAGAGGGCAGTTTTAGGGACTGTGTTACCTGCGGAAGGGACTAGAGAAATCTCCTGCTCTCTGGCTGCTCCTGCAGGCAATTTCCATCTGTGAAATTGTTCAGGTTTGCTTCCCTGCCATGCCATCAAGAAGCTGCTCAGCATCATCTTTAGCACGCTTTAAACATGTTGCTGACAGGCCAGGTACCCTTGACTCAAAAATTCCCTTTCCAAAATGTCTACTTGGAGCCATCCTTTAAGAGTTATAAAAATGTTTAGCTTGATATTTTCAGACTCCAACTCCTCGTTGCCCCAAGTAATGACTGTAAACCAAGATAGGTGATGAAAAGAGTTTTTTCCACTTCAGACTCACTTTTATAGATTTAAGTTACATATTTGAAGGAGATAAAGTCTTCACTTGACACTCTCAGGTTTGCCGGGAGGAACCCGAGCTGGGCACCGGGTGAGCCCGAGAGCCCTCATGCCTTGCTTGGGCTCTGCGTTGCCTCGGAGCACCATGTGAAGGGCGGCGCACGGCAGCTTGCCTGCTGAGGGAGTGCACTCCACTTGAGAAGACCTGGGAGAAGCAGCAACACAGACCTGTCTTTAGTTGCACGATGACTTTCCTGACACACAGGTTGCTGTTTTCCTGCCCTCTCCTTTTACCTCTGCCTTTCCAATCATTTCCCATCCTTTATGATCTATGTTAAAAAGTATTTTTAGACAACTATTGTCCCTGTCTTTCCTTGTCTGACAATCCTACAGCCCCGGTAGCTGGCGTTCCTCAATGAACGATGAGCTGTCCATGGTTCTGCAGGATTCTCTGGTGGCTCCAGATGTGAAGTTGTCTTTCCTTAATGCCACTGTAAGAGCCTCCAGGCAAAACAGCATCTGCTGGGCATGTGGTTCTCAACAACTTGCATTTTGGTCCTTATCACTCATACAGGGACTGGAATTTGTCAGTCAAATCAATCAATAGACAGAGATGCATTATATTACAGTAAAAATACTGCATTCTTATTGTTTACCTAGATGTGGACCTTTGGGTGGGCCACCAAACTCATGTGCTTCTGAGCTCATCTTAAAAATTAGAATGCAGTTTGTTCTGCCTGTTTTGAGAATAGAAAAATAGTAGTGAAAGGGATTTCCAGAGAAACAGATGAATATATAATATTGTATTATACCAACTTGGAAACACAGAAAGGGAAGCTGAAGTGGTCAGACCACATCCTACCTGGAGAGGCATTAAGGTAAGAAGATCGTACATTAGGAGCTAGCAAAGGATCACAGAAAAGCATGGAAATATAATTGTTCATTGTGGGCTGCCAGCTCTCGGGGCTGTAGGGGTTTCCCACAAAGGACAATGATAAATGTGTCTAAAGTTGCTGGCGAGAGGGTTGGGGACACCATGAGGGAACATCTTCAGTTCTGAGGCTGCCCTCCTTCCAGCCACAGGGTCTGGCTCTCGAATTCTCTCCCTGTAGCTGATGGACAGCTCCCCTGAGGCGTAAGTTCCTTGTTGCTGGTTTGGAAGAGTCCCTAGCGTATAAACGCACAGAACTTAACCTGTGTCACCTGTTGTCCTCAAGCTCCTTCTCTTTCCAGGTGCCACGGCTAAGACCATTAAATTATAGAACGCACAGCCAGGGACACCGAGGGCAGTGGGAGCCATGGGGATCACCATCTCAGATCTGAGGATTTCCCCCTGAGCCCACAGCCTGTGGCGTGTGGAGGGAAGGGGCTTCTCGGGGACTTTGGGAACCCATTAGGTTTCTTTCATAAGGAAACCTAGGATGCTTTCGGGATTTTACCCCAGCTACCAGCCTTCAACCACACAACATGAAGTTGAAAAGTGATACAGAAGAAGAAGGACAGAAAAATGGGTTAATATGCACGAATAAAGCAACTAAGCTGCACCTGCCTGTGTGTGTCCCTTGGGGGCACTTAGAGGCTTCATGTTTGAAGTGAAAGCTTTCTCTCATAACAGGCGCAGGGATGATTTCTTAGTTTGGCAGAAAGGATATTGACTCCATGGCATCCATTCTCGTAGTCTCAAGTTGGCAATATTTTGCTTTCCACTCTATGATATGGCTTTAAAGTTTGCTTGCTAATTGCAGTTACAGGCACATACAGCGAAGGACCATAATGACAAATATGGTACACTTTAATCCATTTGTAAGGGAATTGCTATTTAAATCAAACACAAATCCTGGCCCTAATTGCTGACACTTGACATGCAGAGTCCTCCCCATGGCTCTTCTCAAAATTGCAGAATTCAGACACTCCGTTTGATAAAGAGCTGGTGCTGTACTTGGTATCATATGATGTTTAATAAATTTAAGGCTTAGACACTCTAAACAAAGAAAGGGCTGTAAAGAAGGAAATGAACATCTTCTGGGAGAGAATTGAAAATAATAACACACAGCACTACTATATGTCAGGTACAGTTCTAAGCTTTTAAGCTACATGTATATAATATATATTATACTTGGACATGCATATAACTACATATACACACATATACACTATATATACATGCACATAAGTAGATAGGACAGTGTGGTAGATGCAATTATTATCCCTTTATTATAGATGAGGAAATGAAAGTTTAGAGAATGAAGATATTTGGCAAAGCATCCTTGGATGAGAGCTTCTCTCAGAATCATCCCCTTTTCTACCTGAAATAGAGTTGCCAAATGTTGAATCAGTCAAGCCAGAAACCATGGAATTATTCTAGACAATGTCCCCTCTCTCAGTACCCATATCCCATGAATCATCAAGTCATAGCTCAGAAAAGTTTCTCAGAATTTGCAGGTAAATTGTTAGAAATACTAAGAGCTTAGCTCTAAGATCAATCTGCAAAAACTCTGCAATTCTGTACCCCAGCAATGCAAGGTTTAAGAACACATTTTTAATATTATTCTTAATAGGTCAAATTAATTGAATTCTTTTAGAGTTAAGCACTCTGTATACATTATTTCATTTTATACTACCACCAGCATATATGTTATAATGCTAAAAGGAAAAAATATGGGGATATTCAACTATTATGGTAGTAATCTCATAAGGAAGAAGGGAGAATACAGATGAATTTTACTTTTTATAGTATTTTAATTGATTGCAATGAGCATTGTATTGCCTTTGTTATTAATAAAATTATGGAAAAGTTTAAAATTTCAAAAGGGATTTTCAGGGATCTTTACAAAATCAATCTCAACCAAAAGGCCAATAATAGATAAGATGTTCCTGAAGAAGAACAGTCTTGGAGATTTGTCCTATATACCAGATATTAAGAATCTATAAATCTATAGCAGTGTTGCCCAGTGGAAATATGAGAGCCACATATGTAGTCGTAAACTAAATATTTTCTTTTTACATTTTAGATGTAGCTATTATACATTAAAAGTAAAAAGAAACTGGTGAAGTAAATTTAATCATGTATTTGTTGAAGTAAATTTAATCATATATTTGTTTAACCTGATATATTTTATATTTAAAATATTATTTCAACATATAATCTATAAGAAATTTAGCAAAGAAGCAGTGTACAGTGTGCTCACAGTCAATGTCACTGTGGACTAGCCACATTTCAAGTGCTCAGCAGTCAATAGTCCATGTGGCTAGTGGCTACCCTATTAGAACAAATTTACAGTATTTAAATAAGTGAGGTATTGAGTCAAGTATTGGCATACTGACTAAAGGAACCCAAGAGAGCCAGGAAAAAAAAGACCTACAGATACATGGAAAGTTGATGTTTGACAGAGGGCGTTAATTATATCCCACCATTCAGTGGGCGGTGCTGGGACAACTGTTAATGCATTTGGAAGAAAATAAAACAGGATTTTTATCTCATCATTTTGCACAAAATTCAATTCCATATGAAATAAATGCTTAGATATATGACATGCACACGTTTAAACATTTAGAAGAAATTACAGAAGTGATAGATTAAATAATTTTATGACCTTTGGGCAGGAAGAGATTTCTTACCCAAGGAATAAAAGCATTAACCATGGAGGAAAATAATTTAAAAATTTGAGTATATTAAATTTAGAAACTGCTGTTCATTAAATGCTACCATAAAGAAAGTAAAAATACAAGCCGCACGCTTGGAGAATTTATTTGCAACACTCATAACTAAAAAAGCATTTATAATTCAAGATATCTAATGAACTCCTAAAAGTCAGTAAGCACATAAAACTCAATAGATAACTGGGCATTTCAAAGAAGATAAATCACGAAAAGCAAATAAACACATAAAACACATAAAACATTTGTGTACAGGGAAACACAAGAAGACAAAATATCATTCTAATTCCAATAGATTGGCAAAAAGTAAGGATGATTACCCTGGGTTTGGAGCATGAGAATTCTGATATCCTCTTGGTAAGGGTGTAAAATGGTACTTCCATCTTGGAAAATAATTTGACTAACTTTCTGGTACATAATGTGCATATTAATCTTCTAACAATTATGTCTGAGGTACACACTCTTTAAAGGGAGAGGATGTGGAAGGATTGTCATAGAAGTATTATTTATAATCATATAAAAGAGAGATCACACTAATGATTCTTGATGGAAGAGTGAATGAATAACCTATGGTTATGCAAATTTGCATTGTGGACTATTATACAGCAGGGGAAATGCATACTGATAAATGCAACAATGCAACTATGTAATGAATCTTAGTAATATAATTTGAAAAAATGTTCCTGATATTTAACATTGAATGCCACTATTTTTCTTTATAATACCTTTATTAAGATATAATTCACATACCATGTAATCTCCCTTTTATTAAAATGTACAATTCATTGGTTTTTAGTATATTTCACAGAGTTGTGCAACCATTGCCACTGTCTTATTTTAGAACATTCTCTTCATGTCGAAACAAAACCCTGAACTCACCAGCAGTCCTTCCCCATTCCTCCCTACTCCCAGTGCCCAGAAACCGCTACTATAATTTCTGTCTTCATGCAACTTACTCTTCTGGACCCTTCATGTAAATGGTATTAAACAATATGTGACTTCTTGCCTCTGGCTTCTTTCACTAAGCATAAAATTTTCAATGCTCATCTACGTTGTAACATGTATCAATACTTCATTCCTTTTTCTGGCTCTACTAATTTTCCATTTTATGAATACACCACATTTTATTTATCCCATTCATCACCTAATGGGCATATGGGTTGTTTCCACTTTTAACTATTCTGAATAATAACGCTGTGCATATTCATGGACAAGTTTTGGGGTGGGCATATGTTTTCCATTCATTTAGGTAGCAATGGAATTGCTGATCATATGATAAGTCTATGTTGAACATTTTAAGGCACTGACAAAAGAGTTCCCAAAGTGACTGCACCATTTTATAATCCCACCAACAATGTATAAGGATTCAAATTTCTCCTTATTATTGGCAATACCTGTTATTGCCTGTCTTTTTTTTTATTATAGCCATTCAAGTGGAGGTGAAGTGGCATAACATCGTGATTTTGCTTTGTATTTCCCAAATGACTAACGATGTTGAACATCTTTTTATGTGCTTATTGATACTATTAGTTTTTTTTCCTATGGCAAACTTTATTGTTTTATTGGTTAACATTAGAAATATTAGAATGTTCTCTCATGAACTGTAATAAATATACCATTAATACCTGTAATGGTATTAATAATAGGATGGCTTGTGGGAATAATACACCAAAAAAAGAGAAAAGGAAGAAGTGAAAATTCCCAACATGAAATTCCCTTAAGGGGCCCAGGAATTCTGTTTCTCCCATCATGTCAGATTGTCAAATGGGAAGAGTGTGCCTGGAGCCCATGCCCTCCTGAAAGGGCCAGGTGCCCAGAGAACCTGTATCTGCTTCAGCCCAAGACCCTTTTCTCTCTAGAGACCACTGGTTTTTTAAATGTATAAGTTTAAGGGGAAAAAGAAGCAATATGTTCTTTATATATATTTATGCATATTTGATTTATATATAATTGTAAAATGCCATACAATTATATATGTGCATATATAAATGTAACAGGATATTATCTCTGAGAGGAGGGCGAGCGATGGGATCATAAATGAACATGCAAGTAGCTTCAGTGCTATTAATTCTTAAGGTGGATGATAGGTTAATTGATGTTCAATTTTATCATACTTCATAACTTAAAACCATACTTCAAATTTGTTGAATATATCAAATCCTTTTTGACCTAGGATTTGACCTAAGGGAAAGAAAATATTGAAACTGGGCCTAGAGCCACAAACATAATAATATAACATTCTGTTTTTGTGAAACCATAATTCTTTTCAGTTAAAAATAATTAAAAGAAAACAATAACAAAAATGTTTCCCAGCTCTCTTATCTCCACCCTAACTCCAGAATCACTGGATAAGAAATAGCATCTGACTCCCAAGCACCTGCCCCCCAGCGCTTCCTCTTTTCAGCAAGTTCTCTATCCTCAGCACTGCCCCCAGAGTGATTCCTGAGAACTGCAATTCTTTCACCTTCCCGTTGAAAATTGTTCAGCAGCATTTCACGACTATCAGAAAAGAGTATAAAATAATAAAATGCGAAATTCTTTCATCTTCCTTGCCTTGACCTCACTGAGATCCAGCCTCAGCAGTCATCGCGCCAGTCAAATTGAACCACTAACTCTTCAACAACCCCAAGTACTGTGATTCTTGCCTCTTCTCACCCAGAATCTACTCTCTCCAGGGCCCTTTCCGTTGTGCCATCCTTCTAATTCAGCTTCTCCTACGAAGAACTCTTTTTTTTTCTTTTGTCTTTATTTATTTTTTTAGTGTTACATTAAAAAAATATGAGGTCCCCATATACCCTCCTAACCCCCTCCCCCCACTCCTCCCCCCATAACAACCACCTCCTCCATCATCATGAGACATTCATTGCACTTGGTGAATACGTCTCTGAGCACCGCTGCACCTCATGGTCAATGGTCCACACCATAGCCCACACTCTCCCACATTCCACCCAGTGGGCCATGGGAGGACATATGATGTCTGGTAACTGTCTCTGCAGCACCACCCAGGACAACTCCAATCCCCGAAAATGCCCCCACATCACATCTCTTTCTCCCACTCCCCACCCCCAGCAGCCACCATGGCCACTTTCTCCACACCAAGGCCATATTTTCTTTGATTACTAATCACAATAGTTCATGAATAGAATATCAGTAAATCCACTCTAATCCATTCTCTATTCCTCCATCCTATAGACCTTGGACTGGTTGTGTCCACTCCACCTCTCTATCAAAAGGGGGCTTAGATGCCACACGGATGCTGGAGAACTCTCACTAATCCCTCCAGACCAATGCTTCACAGTGCCTGGAACATTCTAGGTATTCACCAAGTATTTGCTTTTTTTAAGTGGCGGTCTAATGAATAAGTAAATGAAAAGAATCTGTGTTTGAGTAGAAACTTGTAAATTCCTTTAGTGTGGCATTTTCTGTAATATATTGAAATTATTTGTATTTATCTTCTCCACTAGACTGGGATCTACAGCTCAGAAATCACATCAGAATTATTTTTATTGGCAGCACATTGCAGAGCCTGATAAGAAAATGCTGGCTGTATATTGGATGATTAGGATTCCACTGCCACTATCTTACGTCAAGGGCGGGTCACCTCTTACCCGGACGTGTTTCTTACCAATTCTGTGCCTCTATTCCCTCTTCTCAGGCCCTACTGTTAACAAAAAGTAATCAGTATTTCCTTAAAGACCACAAGCATTTTGGAAGAAAGGCCACTGTGTTTTTCATCCTCGTAGCTCACATGTCACCTACCACAGGGCCTTGCGGATGATATGTGTTCAAGAAGTGCTTGGGGATGAAGTGATTCCTCACGTCATTTTCTTTCTCCATACTCGCTTCCCTGGCTTAGCACAAGGATTTACCTGTGGGTTGGCTGGTCTGAACGGGTCTTGCTTGGTGGGTCCCCTTTGCTTGATGGGCCTCAGCTGCAGCTGTGCATCAGATTTGCTCCATGTGTGCTTGTTCTAGAGTTTAGGTGACATCAGAGGCCACCTAAGGCATGTTCTTCTCTGAGCACATCACTGAGCTCAAGAGGGTAAGGCCAAGGATGTCAGCTCATTTCAAGCTTCTATTTATATCTTCCTCACTAATATCCCATTGACCCAAACAAGTCATTTGAGAAACTCAACGTCAGTGGGCAGCTGCTCATGAAGAGGCCATGGCAAGGGTGCAGATGCACAGTTCTGGTGGAGAGTAGTAGAGAACTGGGGCCAACAACTTAACCCACAGCTCCGTAGCACGATTTTGACTTTTATTCAGAATGCAACAAGAACCACTGAGAGAACCAAGGAGAGAAGCAGCAGCATCTCACTTCTTGACTCTCAAAAGTCTCGTTCTTGCATTTAGCTTATACTCAAATTCTTGCCTCTGCTGAAAGGTGCTTTTCTTCTTCTCTGCCTTACTAAAACAAGAATAAATTTAAATATCAATGGAATGGAATAGAATAGAGTGCTCACAAACAGTCCCATTCTTACATGAGCACTTGACTTAGGCCAGAAAGGGCCCTACAAACCAGTGGGAAGAAAGATGGGTTACTTAAGTAATTGAGCTGGTATAACTGGATAACCATATGGAAGAAATAAAAATTGATTTATACCTTATATCACATTAAAAATAAATTCTAGGAGGAATGTGTACTTAAATGTGTAAAACCAACAAAAAAAGCTCTTAGTAATTAATACAGGGGACTATCTTTAGCTTAGTAAACAATTATTTTTAAACAGGCTGTAAACATCATTAACCATAAATTTGACCACATTAAATCTGAGAATCTCTGCTTATTCAAAGGTACCATTAAAAGGGTAGAAGATAAGCCATGGAATAAGGGAAGAATGTGCACCAAAATATAACCAACAAAGGGTTTATATCTAGAATATATCCTCCAAGTCATTAAGAAGATAATCAGCACCCTGGAAAAATGAGAAAGAGATTTAAAGGTACTTCATAAAAAGATGAAATTCAAGTGGAGAACACTGTGAAATGTTCCTCTGCCTTTATTAATAATCCATAAAATCTAAATTAAAACCATAATAAGATACATCCACCGGATTTGTAGAAAAACAAAAAACAAACTGGAAAAGCCAAATATTGGCGAGGATAGGGAGCAGAGCAAGCCACATACGCCGCCATTGAGAGGGTGAACTGGGTTCACTGGGTTTGGAATATGATTTGTATTTACTAAATGTGAACAAAGGCATAACCCGTGACAAGGAAATTGTACTCCTAGGTATACCCTCTAGAGAAATATGCACCATGTACCAAGAGTCATGTACAAGAATGTTGATGGATTCATTTAAAAAATAATCCAAGTGCCTGTCAACAGTAGAATGGGTAAACCCTTTGTAGCATATTTGCATAATAGGATATTGTACAGCAGTGAATTGACAAGGCCATAGCTACAAACTATGGCCTGCTGGGTGGCTCTCCTAAACATGATGTTGACCGAAAGAATTTCCCAGAGAGAAAGAATAAAGTATATTTCCATTCATATACGTTTGAAAAAAATAGAAAAAACTAAACCATAGTCATTAAGAGTACGTTACACTTAGGAAAATAATTAAGAAAAGCAAAAGCCTGTTTAACATAAAAGTTGCAACAGTTATTATTTTAGGGGTAAAAGAGTAACTTGGCATTTAAAGGGACACCTGGAAGGCTTGTGAGGTGTTAGCCATGTCTACTTCTTACACATTTTTGGTGATTCATAATAATTCATGCAGTTGTACATTATGTTTATAATTGTTTTGTGAGGTCCATTTCACAAAAGAAATGGCCGAGAAAACCCCACATTTAAAGTGACCATCATTTTCTAAAGCCCTTGACTCCTCCATCCACATCTGAGTTCCTGCTCCATTCTTCATGTCTGCAGCTGAGAATACCCCCTGCGGGAGGCAAAAATCTAAGGTGACCGTCATTGACCCTCATCCTCGAATGCAAGACCCTGAGGAGAGAACACAACTGAGCGGAGCTCAGACCTGCCCAAGTGTGAGAAAATCAATGGGTGTTGTTGGAAACCACCACCTTTGGGCTCATTTGTTATGCAGCAATGGAAAGCAAATACACCTTCACTTCTACCACACTGGAGTAAGTTAAATTGTGTCCTCCCCAAAGATATGCGGAAGTCCAAACCTCCAGTAGCTGCGCATGTGACCTTATTTGGAGATACGCTGTCTGAAGATTTAATCAATGTATGGAGGCCAGACTGTTTTAAGGTGGTCCCTAAACCTGGTGATTGGTATTCCTAAAAGGACATGGACACTAGGAGACACACAGACACACACGCAGAAGGAAGGGAGAAATGTGAAGACAGAGCCAGAAATTGGAGTGATGCAGGTGCACACCAAGGAATGCCAGGGATTGCTGGCACCCACCGGAAGTTAGGAAAGAGAGGATTCTTCCTAGAGCCGGCAGAGGGAGCGTGGGCCCACCAGCACCGAGCTCAGTCTTCCACACACCACAACTGAGGATACACTGCTGTTCTTTTAGGCCACCCAGTCTGTGTAAGTGGAGCCCGAGGAATAATCCAGCACACATACCAGTTTTTTCGGGTGCTATACTTCTCTTTCTTCTTTAATTCTTTCAAGATCATTATTTTCTTTATTATTTGAAAAACACGGAACAGTTGTGGACATCTATGAACTCATCACACAAATTTAACAAATGTTCACATTTTGCTCTATATGCCTCTGATTTTTAGATTTTATGAAATAAATATTAGAAATACAATCAATCTTTATCCCATTCTCCTCTCTGTATCCTCAGATGGGACTTTTCAAGTATTTGTTCTTCTCTGGTTGTTGAATGCAGAGTTCCATCTTTATCTATCGATTCAAGCCTTTTGGTGGTATGGTAGCCTGCTATATCATCACGAATTTTGCAAGCAAACTTCTCGTTAGTTTAAATAGTGTCTGAATACCTCAGTTGATAAATGTTCCTACTAGGACGTAGATAGTAAGAAAGCCCACGTTCCTTTGCATTTTGCTAATTTTTAATATATATATATTTGGCAATTGTGTTATTCAGATCATAATAATTAAGAGACCTTATTTATTGCTATTGATTTTTTATTTAGTTATTTATATTTGTAAATATCGATATAGCAGGTGCCCTGGGGTTGACTTCTCTTCTTTTTTCACTTCTTAATCTTGATTCCTTCAGTGTCATTGTTTTAGAAGAGAATCTTGGTAAAAAGGCATGTAACTAAACTTTCAGAATGAAAAAGATTCATCTGTCACACTTTGTTTTTTTTTAACTGAAAAGTTTAATCTGTTTTTTTAATTGAAATTTTTGGAACATGCCTTTATCTCCCATGTCAGAGATATATAGAACTTAAATTCTAGCTTATTTTTGCACCTAAAAAGGACCCATTATCATTCATGTAAAGTTAATAAATATATTGATCTTCTCAGATATTTACAACTTTATTATATCATGATGCTTCTTGCATCTTTTCTCCTTTTGGTTTCAATTTCATTCTTACTGAAGTGTATCTTTCATTTCCTTCAGCAGCATTCTGTAAATTAGGTTTTTGCCCAAAAATGTCTTTATTTTTCCCTATTCCATGATAATTAATCTGGGAATAAAATTCCTAAATTGATTATTTTTCCCTTAGTGTTTTGATTATATGAATTTATTGTCTTTTGACTCTAGTTTTTCCAAGGATAGGTCTATTAGTTTTTGTAAATAATCTGCTTTTACTCTTTGATTGCTTCTAAGAATCTCTGGTTAAATATAGGGTTTTTCAATTCTGTAGCAATATATCTAGTTGTGGATTTTTTTAATATTCTCCACATGTCTTGGGGCTCAATTTGAATTTGAGGATTCTTACCTTTCATCAATTCTGGAAATCTTATGCCATTATCTTCCAAATATTAGCTTTTTGACATTCTCTCTAATCTCCTGGTAGAACATTTATTAACTCTATATTGCATGTCTCCTTCTATCATTCATATTTCTTAAACTTACCTTCAAATTTTACATCTTTTAATCAATATATGTTGCATTGTTGGAATTTCCTCAGATTTAAATTTCAGTTCCCCAATTCACTCTTCAGCTTGGCTCATTTACTGAATATTTAATTTCTCTTAAAAATATACTTATGTACATATGCTTCTGTGTTTGTGTATATAATTTCTAGACATCCTTTTATAATTTTATTTTCAAAGCTGAGTCTTTTTCTACAGTCTCCTGTTTTTCCCTTATACTTTCTCTCTCCTTTTATCTCTACATTCCTTCTCAACATACTGTTTTATGGTCTAATTTTTCCACTTTCTCATGTTCTTTGGCATTGAATATTCTCTCACGTGGTTTGTGATTTTTAAAATTGTAAGCTTATGGTCAGAAAGCATTGCTTAGCCCCAGGGGCTTTGGTCTCATAAACTCCTGGTTCTAGAACGTTGCCAGGAAGTGCTTTTGTTGTTTTGTTTTGCTTGTAATTTTGCCAAGTAGTCCAAGGACTTAAGAGTCTAGAACCAATGTTTTGGATTCATTTCTCACTTTCTTGATTAAAAATTCATATTGCTAGTGCAAATTTAGGCTTTAGTACACAAACCTAACGTTTTGATTTCTCATGTTAGGTGTTTTAAAACTGTTTGTATGTTTCTCTTCTTCTCTTCTTTATATTCGCACACACCCCTCCTGAGATGCACTTCTTCTTTTGGTTTCTGGATGACTTCCTTCTGATCTCACTCTCACCGAGGTTTCTCAGTCCATCATCTTGCCTCACTTGTACAAAACATCACATATTCTCTCCTTGTGTTGCCTGTAAAACACAGTCCTGGCTCTTGAGTAAAATATTTAAACAACATATTCTAGGGCCACCATAGTTTGAGTTGGTTAGTTGTCATTCTGACGTAAATGTTTCCCCTTTTTTTATGGTAATTGAAATTTCCTTTCTTTCCTTTGTTTTCAGATATGAATTAAATGATACGTAATTCAAGCATTATTTTACTGTGTGTGCAAGCATATATGTAAACATATATGTTTAAATCAAAGAGTGAACCCTAACTATGGGCTTTAGTTATTAATAATGTAACAATATTGGCTCATCAATTTTAACAAATGTACCATGCTAATGCAAGAAAGACGTGACTAATAGGAGAAATTGTGACTATGTGCGAGTGCAAGAAAGCTCCCTGTATTTTCTGCACAGTTTTTCTGTAAACATAAACTGCTCTAAAAAATAAACTCCCTTTATTTAATTATTTAAATATTTAATTTATATGTCTATGTAGATATATTTAAAATGAGAGACTTCTGGTTTCTATCTGAATCACTACTATAATAACTCACAACAGGATAAATTAAGACTGACGGTAAACCTACTGCCAAATCTAGAAGGAATTTCTACTATTAGGTTGATTGAACTATATTGAAAAGTGTAATCGATGATTCATTTTGCAAGCTCAGCAAGCTCATGAGAAATCCGCCCGCTCCAAAGTAGTTAGAAACTACCTCTTTCCCTCAGGCATTCTCTGCCCTGTTGATGGGAAATACAATCTCTCTTCTAACCAGAAATCTCTCCCTCCACTGCACAGCAGCTTTTTTTGAAGCACCTAAAGAGTTATTCTCTTTTCTCATTTGCCTCCTATAACACATCTCCATTTCGAACCCACTCCTTTATTACTTCTCTTTTGGCATCTAGAAAAGGACTGCAATCTTCAGAACACAAAGGAGGAAGTGTGTGGAATGGGGAAGGACTGATGATGGCACACTTGATTGTAGGACTCATGGAACTTCAAGAAAAACACCGTAAGCAGGATTGAGTCAGGAAAAACATTGACAGCAGTGCAGTGTGGAAATTTGAGGCTATTATATATATTGTATCCATATATATCATCATATATAGCAAAGCAGTGGGTTTAGGAAAAGTCCTGAGATGCTTACATAAAGTTGTCTTTCAACTGGACACATGAGAAATTGGTGCATCGGCAATCCAATGGCAAGGGGGACTTCACAGACCCTGACTTGTAGCAAATGTTAAATTTAGGGTTGTAAAAACAGGGTTGAGTATATAGCAGAAAATCAACATGGAACCTATGGTGATAAACTGTATAGCCCAGGAAAGTAAATATTATTCTGAAGATTTGGAAGAAGAGCCAACTTCTAAAGATAACTTAGAAGAAACAGAAGAAAATTATTTTTGAATATTTACATAGCAAACTTTCTTTCTTTCTCTTGGCATTCTTTCTCCTATAGTTAAAGGCAATAAAAAACTAACCTATGGATAGCAAAAGATAAGAAATACACATATTTTTAAAGTAGGTGAGAAAGCAAGGAATAAATATGAGAAAATTAAAAGGCTGTTAGAAGAAATAAAATCCACACTAGAGGTAGTAAAGAAAGAAAATGAGGCTATGGAAGAAGGAGTAATAATATGGAGTATGTGGTTGAGGAATTGACTTAGATTAGATGGAAACTGATAAATAAATGGCACAATCATGAGAGAAGATGGAGTAGAGAGGAGTGATCCAAAAATCTAAGATAAGTGCTGTCATAATTTCTGAGGAAGAAGCCAAAACAACTGAAACAAACCAAAAGTTAAATTTTGAGAAGTGAATAAAATATAATGACAAGATAATGCAGATCAAAAGGATCACTATGTTCCACGAAATATGATTGAAAGGTCACAGCCCATTGGGGAAATTAAATGGCACAAATAAATGAAACATAAAATTTAATTGTCAGTTTCATCTAAGAAACAGTGATAATAAACATCAAATGCCAAGATGAGTTGCAAGATGCATAATTCAGATCATTAGACAATTCAGATCATTTGAAGTGGATGGCCAAAAACAATTTGCATGATTCTTAAACTCAATGTAAAAAAACATAAAAAACTAATTACATGATAGAGAGTAGACAGAGAATTTTTATATATTTTTACAGAGAGATAACACAAATTCACCTAATAAAGTATTCACTTTTATAATGACCACTTGGGTCAAGAAATTGAAAAATGCTAGCTCTCCCGAATCCCTGATATTTCTTTCCACCAACTAATTACCCCCCTTTATGCTAATGATTATGTATTCATTATAGTTTCACCATCTGCAGCTACATTAATAAGCAATATAGTTTAGTTTTTAAATGGTATATAAACATAATCTTACTGTGCATAATCTTTTATATCTTTAATCCTTTAACATTATGTCTGTGATATAGCCATGTTGGTTATGTGTAAAATGTGGTTTTTCATCTCCTTTGCTATGTAGTATTCCTCTTCATGAAAATATCACTTTTTATTTATCAATTCTTTCCAGTTTTTGGCTATTACAAATATCATACTTTATTTAGTTTAAAAATCATTTTATATCATAAATTTATAGAAACTCTTTTATATTAATAAAATACTATTTTTTATTAAGGAGCCTTATGCATTTAGGTTTATAATCTATGTGAGATTTCTAATTTTTATGTCATTTGAAATGGAGCTCTCATTTTATTTCACTTTTCCATATGAATTATTCAATTATCCCAGGACCATTGACTGAAAAACTGTCCATCTACCTCCTCACCTACTCCCGACAGCTCTGCAGTTTCACCTCTCTCATAAATCAAGTATTCATAAGTGGATTGATTTCTTTCTTACTCTCTGTTCTATCCCATTGGGCTATTTGCCTTTTCTCATATCAAAGCTTTATAATATGATGCAATATCTAGGAAGCACATCCTCCCACCTTGCTCTTCTTTAAGTGACTCTTGGCTACTTTTGGCATTTCCATAGGAATTGTACAACCAGCTTGTTAAGTTACAACCTTGGGCAAAAAAACCCATTGCATTTTAGTTGGGGATGCATTGAATCTATGTATTTATTTAGAAAGAATTGACAACTTTAAAAATGGACTCTCCCAATCCATAAATAAATGTATCTTTTATTTAACTCTCCTTTAATGTTTGTCAATAAAATTTTATCATTTGTAAAAGTCTTACATATTTTTCATAGAATTACTTTGGGGTATTTAACATTTTTAAATGTTACTATATGTAGTATTTTTGATAATTTTAAATTTTGATTAATTAATTGAGATAAAATGTTTTTGCTATTGGATTTTTATATCAGAAATCTTGCTACACACGTTTAGCAATTCTAATACAATTAGATCATCTATGAATGATGTTGACTTTTCTTGTCCTTCTTTCTTACATTTCTTTTCCTTGCCTTCCTGTCCTCTGGAGGACTTCTGGTAAAGAGGAGTAGAATTATAAGAGAGTGAACTCTTGCCTCATTTCTGTTTTGCTATAAGATTTTTATGTATAATCTTTATTTTTAATCAGTTTTTTAAGTTCCCTTCTTTTCCTAGAGATTATTTTTATTAGCAATAGATGCTGGGATAGAGCAAATGCTTTTTCATGATATCTGATGGTATGAAATTTTCCTTCACTCTTGATTTTGGAAAAAAATTGGTTGCAGTGTTGATGTCATTGATGGCTGAAGGTGAGAGCCTGGGCTCTCTTGATTGCAACTAGAGTTGCTGTTTCCCCCACTATGGCCTAAGGTTTCTTACTATCTTTTCAGAGTGTTCTACTTGCAATATGATTTTTTTTTTAAATTGTCTAATTGAAACAGTTGGAGGAATATTTTATTTATCAGAAAAATAAATAGCCTTGCATTTTTATTAAATGAAATAAAAAAGTTCAAGGAAAATACAGCACAATACATAAGTACTAACAGAGTTTAGTGTAGCAGAACAAGACTTCTTTATAATGAAGGAGGAAGAGCTAACTGACTGGCCCTGAGCTGTAGCTGAATCAAAAGAACAGAGGCCCAGTTTTGGCTGAATTCTCGTTGCCACTCTCCACTGAAGCAAGACTTGGGGTCAGGAAATCTGGGAATTATTCTTGGCCATGGCGCTAACTTTATCTTTCTTTATGCTACCTGGTTCGCATCATGGCACTGAATTATAGATTGTACCCATGCTACTCTCCATCTGAATTTTCCTCCCAGTCTCAGCACACATCTTCCATTCAATATCTTTCCTTGTGATTTTCCATTAGACTTGCTCGTCTCACCCAGCTTTTAAATGTCTCAAGAAATCATTTGGGATCCATAGATTAATAAACAGCCACAGTTGTTTTTAGTTTGCAGGAGAGCAAAGAGCAGCTTGGGAATATTATAGCCATTCATTTGCAAATAATTTAAGAAATGCTCCATCGTGCTTTATCGTGTTTCATGTGATATAAACACACCTGCCAATTGAATTATGCTCTGTATTCAAGTGGGAGGTTAAATTACATTGCAAAAAGAAAAAGAAACGTGCAGTTATTTTAAACAGAGTTGGGAAAGATGGAGAAAAGTAGTTCAGAATTTTATGTAATTAATAAGAATGTGTAGATAGAAAAACCCCGTGCCAAATCCTTTCATTTCACAGCTCATGCACAGTGTTTGAAAATTGCATACAAACTCTTTTCCAGCAACAATGTAAGTGCTCTCTTCATTTCCTATTACTGCATTAACAAGAGTGGACGTAACTGTTTTTGACTTAGTAGTCACATTATTGGAAACAGAAATAACTCTCTAGTAATTCTAAGGAGACGATGCAATAAAAATTAAAGCTAACATGGAATGGACCCCAAACAGGATAAGGAATGGTTTCTCAAGATTAGGAAGAGAGCATTGGCCCATTCTATGGGAGTGAGGAAGCTGGTGGCACTGGTTGTAATCCTGTCTCTACCACCTGCGAAGAGGAGAATGCTTCCCTGCAGCAAAGCAGGGTGGCTAACCTGCTCTCAAGTTCAGATCTGCCTCTTGCTAGCTGAAATGAAAAGGACCTAGAAGAGCCAAAACAACTTTCAAAAAGAAAAAAAAAAATGTTTGAGAAGTAACACTACCTGCCAAATAGATTAATTGGCAGAATAGAGAGTCAGAAATAGACCCGCACATTTACAGACAACTGGTTTTTGACAAAGTTGCAAAGGCACATTAGTAGAGAGAGGGTAGTTTTTTCAACAAATGGCACTGGAAAAATTGGATATCCATATTTTCAAAAAAAGGAAGAAGAAGAAAGAAAGAGAAAAAAATTAACTTAAAGCCGTACTCTGTATATAAAAATTAACTAGATCTAGATCTTAGACCTAAATGTAAGATATAAAACTATAAAACTTCTAGGAGAAATTGCAGGTGAAAATCTTCATAACTTTGGGTTAAATACAGATTTTTTAAAAAAGATATGAAACAGAAAGCACAATCCATAAAAGAAAAAAAGAGATATATTAGATGCCAACAAAATTTTAAAATGTGTCTTCGAAAGACACTGTTAAGAGAATCTCACAGATTGGGAGGAATAATTTGCAAATCATATATCTGAAAAATGACTTGTACCCAGTTTACAAACCTCAGTAATAATAAATAGAAAAACCTAATAAAAATGGACAACATATTTGAACAGCTCTTTAACAAAGAAGATATAAAAATGGAAAATAAGTCCATTATTATCATTAGAAAAATGCAAATTAAAAGCCAGTAAGATACTCCTACTCATCCGCTAGATTGTCTATTACCCAAAAGACAGACAACAAAAAGTTTAGGCAAGGTTGTGGAGGCTCTAACTCTCATGCACTATCGATGAGAAGGTAAAAGAATACAATCAGTTTATAAGGCAGAGTCACACAATGGAATATTCCTCAATACTAAAAGGAATGAGCTACTGACACACCCAACTATCTAGATGACTCTCAAAGGAATTATTCTGAATAAAGAGGCCAGGCTAAAAAGCTTATATGCTGTATGACCCATTTATAAAGATTCCAGAAAACAGAGCAAACCTACAGACAGAAAATAGATCCATGTTTGAGTAGAGGCAGAATGGGTGGGTTGGGGGAAAGGGCAGGAAAGAAAAATTTAAAAAGGAGCACAGGGAAACTTCATTGGATAATGGTTTCACAGGTGTATACACATGTTAAAACTTATAAAATTGTACATTTTAAATATGTGCCATTCATTTTATGTCAACTATACCTCAGTAGGGCTGTTAAAAATGGATAATCATTTTAAAAATCTATTTTGAAAATGAAAAACAAAATGGAACCAATAATCATTCATAAATAATTCCATAGAATTATTGTGATTAAGAAATAAAATGGGGGGGAGTAGATGTAGCTCAAATGGTTGAGCAACTGCTTCCCATGTTTGAAGTCCCCCATTTAATCCCCAGTATCTCCGATAAAAAAATAAACAAGACGGTCCATGTGTCTATGTATATGGCTTAGCATTGTGCCTGGTAATAGCCCTCTCTTTACAATACTAACTATATATATGTTTTTTTTTAAGATTTATTTTTAAATTTTTCTTTCCCCTCTCCACCGCCCTCCCCCATCGTTGTCTGCTCTCTGTGCTTAGTTGCTGTGTGTTCTTCTGTGCCTGCTTGCATTCTTATTAGTGGCACAGGGAATCTGTGTCTCTTTTTGTTGCATCATCTTGTTGCGTCAGCTCTCCGTGTGTGCGGCACCACTCCTGGGCAGGCTGCACTTTTTTTGCATGGGGCGGCTCTCCTTGCAGTGCACACTCCTTGCTTGTGGGGCTCCCCTACGCGGGGGACACCCCTGCATGGCAGGGCACTCCTTGCATGCATCAGCACTGCGCATGGGCCACCTCTCCACACAGGTCAGGAGGCCCTGGGTTTGAACCCTGGACCTCCCATGTGGTAGGCAGATGCGCTATCAGTTGAGCCAAATCCAGTTCCCTATTTTTCCTTAATACTAGATAACTGAAAGACTATATCCCTGAGAAGACTAGAATAGAGAGGGTGCTTTGGGAAGCACTTTTGCAGGTGGGGTGTAGGGGCCCCTCACTTCCAGACAAATAGCACTTCCACTGACCTGTCTCTGCAGAGCACACAGGCTTTTCTGTCCCTCATCTCAGGGCAAGGTTTTCAATGTCCCGACCCAAACCAGGCCACAGACCCTGCAGCACCTCCCTTGGGGCCTGCCCGAGGTCGGGGTCCCACTGGAGTTTGAGCTTGGACTCCAGGTTCCCACAGCTCAGTGCGGTGGTCAGGGGTGGCAGAATTCCTGCTTTATACGATCAAGCGCTATGGGTGGCGAGACACCATAGAGAAGGGAAACTCACAGATGACTTCTCTCTCAGGGATTTTATTTTCTGGTTTGTTTATGGTGCATTTCATCTTCAAATTTCATCTTCAAACGTAGAAGTGTAAATATCTTCAGTGGGGTTACTACGTGTTTTCCAGGACTCTGGTGCTCGTGGTGCAACGTTAAGCCTGTTCCTGCTCTCCTCCTTAAGATGCCATGCCCTTGTGGATGTCCCTGCTGTTTCAGCTTTTCTTTCTATACAAGCCCCTTGAACATCTCTTAGGATTTTTAAATTAAGCATAAAGCAGGTTTTTTTTCTTTACCTGTTTGTTCTTGCCAACTTGCATACTACACTTCCTGCAAAGAGAATCCATGAGTGAACTGCCATCCATAAGCACAGAAACTCCTTGGAGAGAGAGACATGGTTTTATGTTTCATGTATAGCCTGCTGGGTGCAAAGGTTTCGTGATAACCCCCCTTCATGGCTTCTTCAGCATGCAAAGCATTTTCCTTCCATAGAACTCAATAAGTTTTCACATGTACCAAATAGATGAGAAATGGCCATTCATTCATTTCTTCATGAGGCACGCAGGAGGTACAAGGTTACAGAATTGAATCAGACACATTGCTGGCCCTAAGGAAGCTTTCAACCTGCAAGAGGGATTAAAAAGTGTTAAGTAGATAAGCAGATGCATTTAAGAAAGCATTGGAGGTATGGGTGGAGTTGGGCGTATGGACGAATGGGTGGAGTTAGAAGTACAGCATGGAAGGGCCAAAGAGAGATGGGGTAGGGATCAGAAACGGGTGTTGTTAAGAGATGGCCCCGGATCAGACTTGAGGGACAGGGTGTTTAAAGGCAGATCACCCCTTCTGCTGAGACCTCATAACCCAGATGTGTAATATGGCCTATTCTGACATACCTGCCTGGAGAGGTGTGGCCAGGGTGCTTTCCCTGAAAGGTGCATAATTACAGTCCAGCTGGGCACATGTTTTAATAGAGCATCTCTGAACCTGCTTCAGTATTTCTTACTCATAAACATGTATCGACACAGATGCTTTGTCAGAGAGTGAAATATGGTCCTGAAAAGTGTGCTAAGCTGAACAAAACACGTGAGGCTTCATTTTAAGTTTTTCTTTGTAAGTTGCATTTCGTGACACGCTTTACCAGGTTTAGAAGGATAGCCTAACCTTCACAAAATATGAGTATCCATTCTCCTGAACAGACTGGCAGTTTAGAAAGGCCTCGCTTTGAAAGAAACCTACTTCTCATCTCCAGCTTTTTCCAGAAGCTTCTTCCTACATTTTGTATCGCAGTCATCTCCCCTCCATTCAATTTTCAAATCTCAAGTATGAAGATTTGTAACACAGCATTTAGCCCTTAATGACAAGCTTTTAAAAACAATTGTCTGTTATTTTTTCACTAATGTTAACCAAAGTTAATATGAACTCCTGGAAACAGTGAAACTGTGTCTCTTCCCTAAATTATCCTCCAAGTGCCTGGCAAAACACCTCGTGCATAATCACCATCCTGGGTTTTGAAGGACTCAATCCCTGCTCGGAAAGGCGTTTACCACCCTTGTGCCTGACGTTCACATGGCAGATGATTGCTTTGTGGGACGAGTGTGGTCTGACCTTGAAGAAGAGATGGCTTTAAGAAGACTACCATACAAGGAATTCATAATTGAGAAAAGCTGTGAATTCTGAAAGTAAAAAGGGTGGCACTTAGAGCTGATCAATAGTGTTTACATAAAGAAGACTCCATTTCCAGAATTACTGTTCTCCCCCTCTACCTTCTTCTCTTCCTTGCTTTTCCTCTATAGTGGATAACTTTGGGTCACATCACCCATTACTTACCATAAAGAGCCCTATCCCCTTTTTACCTTTTGGCTAAGAGAAAAGCAAAAACATGCCTCCTTTGGGACTCTGGCACCTGTATCTTTGAACTGGCACATGGTATGCACTGTACAGCCACATCCTCCTTACCTATTTACAAAAAAAGAGTATTCATTTTTTAGCTGAATAGTGCACAGATCACATTTTTCAATATCACTGCTAATGAAGCTCACTGTGTTGCTTTGATTGCCATCTGAATATGAGCGGCTAATTAGATTGATTGTCTATTTGATGCCTGCTGATTAGCTTATGAAAGCCCTCTGAATCCCTGACTTTGTGAGAAGCTGCCCCTGACTTCATGATTACTGATTGATGCTCAAATTTCTGATTGCTGTGTGAATAGACACTTAATAGCTCTGTCACCTTGACAAGGATTTTGGTATTCATCTGATGAGGAAAGCAGATCAGGGTACTCTGTTTATCAATGTCGACCAAACATTTAAAGTTCTTCAGAGCGTGCAGTGTACATATCAGGGGCATCTGAGCCTTGTGACAAGGCCAAATAATGAATGGCGTGTGGTTAGCAAGAGCAAGGAAGAGAAGGCAGGCTAGCAGGTGGCCCTGAGCCCCGCACTGCCTGAAGATGGGTTCGGGGAAGAGGATTGATCGGTTTGGCCCAGGAGTCTCTTGGAGCTGATAGATCATTGGCAAGAGGCAGCAAAGCCCCTCTAATTGACCAAGCTGGAATTGTCTTATAGAACTTCAGGTTTAAAGCACACTATGGCAGTAGCCTCTGATGGAGACTCCTAATTTTGCTCAAAAATACCTAGGAAAACACCAAAGACATACATGACTCACAAAAACACCAAGAACTGGTAATGACAGTTGACCTATTGCTGGTATCTAGGAGAATTTTCCCACTCTGTGGAGCATAATGCCGGATTGTAAAGTGGAAACTCTGATGCAGCTAAAAGATGGTTGTGTGCAGTAGATCAAAAGCCTCTCCATCTCCTGCTCTGTTTGTGCCTAGATTTGGAGGAACAAGTTGGGTGCTTTTCCTCTCCTGTGCGGTAGTTGCTTTTTGAAACAGAGCTGACATCTCATTCTTGCCTCCCTTTCTACATCCAAGCAGAAAGAACAACATTCAGGCTTACAGTTAGAGTAGCATAAAGGTCTGGACACATACTCATTCCTGGTAGAAAATTTTGAAAGACACAAGAAAAGGGTGTTTATGTGCCTGGTTACTTAAATGAGATGGGCTGTTGTGAAGAGAGAGAGAAGGGCATTAAGGGGACGGTGGAAATGGGAGACAAATTTGACCCCATTTGCATATTTTTTAAAGGAGTAATGCTGCTAATGACACATCTGCAGAGTGTTTTATATAGTCAGAAAATACCAAGTATTAGTGCGGATCATAGCAATGCAAACACTCATGCATGCAAGCTAATGGGAAGGTAACTAGGAAACTACTTTAGAAAGCAGTCTGTTATTCCCTGGTAATGCTGAGAGGCTCCCCTACCGCCAGTTCCTCCAACCTGGAGATCAGATGTAAATGTTTGCATATTCTGTGACCCAGAAACTCCTCTCTTGTGGCAGTAAGCCATGAGAAGGCTAGAGTTGATCAGATTTAATCTGAAGGTGTGAGGAAGATGTGAAATGGTCTCATGTGGATTCAATTGTCAGTCACCTGGTTACTAATTGTCATGGTCAATTGCATGCATCAGCTTGGCTAGGTTATGGTGTCCAGTTGTTTGGGCAAGCAAGCCCTGGCCTGGCTGTTACTGTGAGGGTATTTTAAAGGTGGATTTGCAATCAGCTGATTGCATCTAGGACTAATTGCGTGGAATCTTCCCATCCAATTAGTTGAAGGTCTTAAAAGCCGGTATTGAGGATTTCCAAAGTCATAAATTTCTATCTCCATTTCACCCAGCCAGCTTCTCTGGGGGAATTCAGTTTCACCTTCACCAAAGTTTCCAGCTTGCAGCCTGCCCTACAGAGTCTGTCCTTGCCAAACCACAGTCTGTGAGCCAGTTCCTATAATAAATCTTTTAATATGTATTTATTGATCTCTTGTCTGTTCAGTTTCTCTGGAGAACCCTAATACACAAATTATAATGTATTCAAATGTATCTATCTTTGCTTTTTGTCTAATCTGTTCTTTGTTTCGTTTGAGACATTTTTACCACCCTGAAATCATGAAGATATTTTCAGTGATTTTTCTTCTAGAGATTATAAAGTTTTGTATTTTACTATTAAAGTTTTAAATCTATTTAGGGAATGCTTTTTGTCCATGACAAAAGGTACGGTTTCAATTTATTTCTTTATTTTTACATGAATATACAATTTCCCTGGTGAAATTAATTAAAAAATTCATCCTACTCCAATTGAATGGCAATGCCAGTTATTTCATATATCTTCTTTTCATATATGTGTGTATTCAGTTTCTGCAGTCTCTTTTGAGAATCTTTGTTTTGGGAGGATCAAATCAAATATCATTTATTCTGTTGAGAATTTGAATTGCAATGAAGCTGTAGATGAATTTGGGCAGAATCTTTATACAAGTAAATCTTTCTATTCATGAATATGATATGTATCTCTTGCATATATTTTTCAATTAAATTTTATCATTTCCTACATAAAGGCTTCATACAAGTTTTGTTGGATTTATTCCCAAGTACTGTATAATTTTGCTTCTATTATAAAAGGGAATCTTTATAAAAACTGCATTTTCTGTTTCTGGTATATGAAAATTTATTGATTTTTATATACTTATCTCATGTCCAGAAATATTGATAAATTTTCTTATTATTACTAATAGTTTATAGATTCATTTGAATTTTCTCTGTAGATAGCCACATGATCTGAAATGTTGACAATTTTTTTTTCCCTCCAAATCCTTATACTTTCAGTTTCATTTTCCTTTCTTAACTCTGCTGGTCAGGTTCTCCGGTACTATTTTGAAAAGAAAAAACAGTTTTAGGTATCCTTATTTGCTCCCAATTTTTAAAAGGAATGCTTCAATATTTCATTGTTAAAAATCATGTCTAATCAAAGTTTTTTGTAAACATTCTTCATTAGGATATGGAAGTTTTCTTTTTCTTTTTCATAGTTTGCTAAGACTTTTTTTAAAAATCAATACTGGATGTTAATATTTTCTGAAAACATTTTTTGTATCTATTGAGATGATTATATATTGAATTTCTTCTTTCAGGAACTTACATGGTAATTACAATAATAGATTTTTAAAAATTATTTATCTGGGATATTCCCAAATTGATCATGATCAAGCCTCATTATTCATGGCTTCTGTGTTTGTGAATTCACCTATTTGTTAAAATGTATTTGTAAACCCCAAACCAACATTTTCAGTACTTCCATGGTTATTTGCGGATGTGCAGAGTGACAAAAATTTTGAGTTGCCCAAAGCCTGTTTTTCCAGCTGAGGCTGAGCAAGAATGTCACTCTACCTTCTTGTTTCAGCTCTCATGCTGTACACGAGTGCCCTTTTTTTAATGGTATGTTTAGTCACTTTTTCACATTATTTTTGCCTTTTATTGGTGATTTGGCTTTTCAAATGGCCCCTAAGTATAGTGCTGAAGTGCTGTCTAGTGTTCCTACTCATGAGGCTGTGATGCACCTTATGGAAAAGACAGGCATGTTGGCTAAGCAGCCTTGAGGCGTGAGTTGTAGAGCTGTTGGCATGGAATTCAATGTTAATTAACCAACACTTTATTTAATAAGCTCCGGTTACTTGCTCTGGAAATGCAATTTTTAATTAAACTTGCTTAAATTTATGTTCAGAGGTTTTATTTAAATGTTCCTGTAAAACAGGAGTTCTCAGCCTTTTTTTGTTCCATAGAGCCCTTTGCCCATCAGGTGAAAACCATGGGCCCCTTCTCAGAATGTAGCTGCAGATAGTTTTATGGCACTCAGCCTCAGAGGTTAGAGAAAAGAAAGATAATAAGTTTGTTTTCTTTTTTCAATTCAAGCTCATGGACCCCCTGAAATCTTTGGTCCATGGACCCCCTAGTTAAGAACCCCTGCTCTAAAATGTATTGAAGGCACTGATGAAACAAAGAACTTACTAGGAAATCATTGCCTGCAAATTTAAGGAGGAAGCAAAAGACATGTTGTCTTTAAGCTGTAACACATATAAAACAAGGTTATATGTTGATGGGTTGACAAAATGTTGCAACCAGAGGTTCCTAGGAATTGAACACTGTGTTTTCCCCATGGGCACTAAAATTCAGTGTTTACTGATCCTATAGATGATAATTAAAACTACTCTGAGTAACAACATTGACTGTATTATAATTTTAATCCATTGCTGCATTTGGAATGTATCTAAACTTAAATCTATTTCTATATTTATGTCTATGTCTATGTCTGTGTCGATAAATATATCTATCTATAATAGGAATTCGCATCTAATTGCATAAATGAGATTGGTTCGTGTATTTTGTTTCCTTTGTTATCTTTGTCTGGTTTTGATGTCAAGATTCTATTACCTAAAGAAAAAACAGAAAAAAAAGAAAAATAGGTTTAGACTTTTTTGTGTTCTCTGAAAATGTGTAAAGATGCAGAAGTAGCTCTTTCTTATCTGTTCCTTGAATTTTTGTTAGAACTTGCCTTTAATGATGGAGGACTGATAGTTTTATTTGTGGGAAATATTTATTTGATTCAATTTTGTTAATGTTTAAGAAGCAATTTAGACTTTCAATTTCTTCTTAGGTAAGATTTTGTAATTTGTATTTTCCTTAGAACGTCTCCAATCTACCTAAGTTTTCAAATTTTGGGGCATAAGATTTCATAATAGGCAAATACTTTAAAAAACCTTTGTTACATCTATAATTTCATATTTCACATTAGTTATTTTTGTGTCTTCTCTCTCTTTGGTTAATGACCACTTTTCCCTGAGGTTTATCAATTTTGTTTATCCAAAGAACTTTCATATGAAGAATGTTAGGTTTTAATATGTCTCTTGACAATGAAATATACTTGGAGTTTTAAAAATCTAGTTGGAAGGGTTTTCTCTCTTAACTTAAGGGTATGGTACATATGTGAATTTATTAATACCAACTTTTTTCAGGGTTACCATTTGTCCTGCTTTTTTCCCCTTTTTTTTCTTATCTCTTCCCCAACATTTTTCTTCTTCTTTTCTTGCATAACTTCTTTTAGATTGACTTATCCTCCCTGCGATTGTAATTTTTCCTGGACTAGTTGGAGATGCTTTATATTTTTCAAGTGGCATTATATTAGTTTCCTAGTGCTGTTATAGCAAATTATAATAAACTCAGAGCTTTAAAACAACACAAATCTATTATTTTACAGTTCTGGATGCCGGAAGTCTGAACTGAGTCTCACTGGGCTAAAGTCAAGATGATGGCAGTACTGTGGTCCTCTTTAGACTTTCCAGGCGACTACAGTTTTTTTACTTTTCCAGCTTCTAGAGGCCACCTGCGTTCCTTGGCTTGTGACCCCCTACCATCGCCAAAGCTAGCAAGGCCGGGAGACTTTTCCTCACATTGCGTTACTCCAGCCCTCACTGGCTTTTCTGCCTCCCCTTCCACATCAAGGGCTCCTGTGATTACATAGGGCCCACCCAGATGACCCATGATAAACTTTCTGTATTAGCAACGTTAATTTCCATCTGCCACCTCAACCCTCTCTGCTATGGAGAGCGACATATTTATGAGTTCCAGGGATTGGGGCATAGGCGCCATTGGGAGGTCATTATTTCACTTTAGCAAAGTCACTCTAGAAATGAAAGCATGCAAATTTTGACTTCTCAGATCTAACATCAAAACTTGTCCCCCTCCCAAACAATACAAGATACTTAGAACTCTTGAACTTCCATCTATACCCTTTTTACATGCAATTAAGTTTCAATACTTTAGTTTTATCTTGATTTTTTCCATACCCAAATTAAAAGTCATCTTTATTGTTTTCTACAGAATATAATTATTTAGACATATCTGGAACACATCATTTGCCTTGTTTACAATTATTTCTTGAAAGCATAGAGCTTTCTCCTGGGGCCATATTATTTCTCTCTTTTCTTCCTCTTTTCCATGATCCTTTTGTAACCGTCTATTGTTAGTGAACTCTCAAATTTTCTTTGTCTGAAAAAAATCCCTATTTTAATTTCATATATTTTTAAATGGTGTTTAATAAAAGCATATGTCTACATTGAAAGTTATTTTATGGCAATGACTGTGGCTTCCTATTTTTGCTATCAGTCTGTTCTTTTTCTAAAAGTTAACCGTATTTTTTTCTTCTACATGCTTAGTCCATTTTGACATTGTGAAACTTCATTAAGATGTATCATGATAATGACTTCTTATTCTTGATTCTGCTTGGGATTTGTTGATTGTGTAGAATTTAAGAATTGTTGTCTTTCTTCTCTCTAAAAAAAATTCTTTGCTGCCATATCTCTACATCTTGTTTGCCCATTGTTTCTATTTTGTTTTCGTAATCTTTCCTGATGTCTTTGGCCTCGTTACTCATGCTCTCTATCTCTTCACCTCAATGTTATACTTTTTCTTTTTTCACTTTCTCTCTGCTGCTTTTGGATAATTCCTTCCATTCTATTTTCCAGGTGACCTGGAAAGCACCTGATGTTTCTAATATCTGCAGCCTTTGGGTAGATTTTGCAGCTTGTTTATGTTTTTCTGCCGGTTTTATTTGTCTGTGGCTTGTTTCTAAACTTGCCCAGCGATTTTTTTATTGTTCATGTTTCTTGAACATTTATCTTTGGCAAAGAAGGTCTGTGTTTTTGCCAGTTGCTCAGAGGCCCACTCAACCCAGGACCATTCAGCTTAGGGTTTTTCAGGCCATGTAGGCGTTGTGAAGTACAGGCACCGACCCACGTGGTTCAGGCTTCTAGCTTAGGAATTCTCCTATCAGCCTTCTCTTTTATCACTGTTCCACACATGCACAGCCCAGGTCTATAGGCCGAGTCTTCTGTGGGAAGGAAATGTTCTATTTCTGTTCCTACACCCATTGTGCTGCCCTCGGGGGCCTCAGGTTTCTTAGGAGCGCCTGAATCCCACCTCCCTCCGTACTGAGGCTCAAGTCATGGCTCATTTCTCCTGATATGATGGCACATTGAAACAATGTGACTAGGTCCCCACACATTAGCAGATGCCTTCAGAGCATTTTCTGGCTCCAGTGCAGGCTCACCAATGGCCCTCAACCTTTCTTGCATCCAACTTTTGTCCTTCTTAATATCTGTCTTAGTCTTGCTTTAAATATATATTTAAATAAATGTCTATTTTGTCTAGTATTTAGATACTTAGTTGAGAGGATTTTAGAAATAGTATTTCCCTGGAGAAATTTAAGAAACAAAGATCACATCCATGGTTATCGAAAGCAAGAGAAAGAAGTGTCTTTTGTGTGCATCAGAATTGCAAACCCACGGAGAGTGTCCAGTGGTTTTGACCAGCCACATTCCACGCCCCAAACGGCCCATCACTTGTGCCAAGTCAGAGGATTCGTGGACGTGATGACTGTAATTGAAGCCCACTCAGCTCCAGCTGTCTGCTCATTATTCTGGCCATTCACAGAGATTCAAAATCAGCTCTCTCCCCCCTCGCCTTTGCTCAGTAATTATATTTGCTTACACAAAAGGCTGAGTGAAGGCCAAGTCAGAAAGCTCTGTGTGGCACAAGATGTTTCATACTGTTTTCCACCCCTAAATGGAAGATGAGGATTCATTCCTTCATTTCTCAAGGAAATCAGTGTAGATCCATTGGCATGCTGCTAGCAAAAGTTCCTTGAACAAATACATTTTTCACAATGTACAAACTGCCAACTATTGTTACAGTGCCCTGAAAAGCACATTTTCGTGACTTTGGTGTCAGTTTGTATTGACGTTGAATCTACAGGGGGAAGAAAAGCCATTAACCTCCAGAAATTATTTAAAAATAATTGGTGTAGCTCTATGGTATGGCAAAGTGATGGATAAACAATTACATGCAAATGTATGCAGATCCTAGAGGTCTCATAGTGCAGACTCTGTAACTTCTTACATGAATCCCTTGCCATAATCTTGTTAATAGGGAGGCCCATGCTGAGCCCTAACTGGCCTTTTAACACTTTAGTGGGGATGTAGTAGGATTAACAGGTCAGCCCAAACTGTGCCCTTTCCAATTGTGTTCCTAGGCATAGCCAGTTCTTGGAGAGCCCAAGGTATTTTAAACAGGCTGATTGCATACATTGATTGATGACTGAATTCAGAATAATTTTCTTTCCTTGGATGAGAAAAAGTGACGTTATTGACCCTGTTCATTCAATCAAAATGGTAATGCGACATAAAGCATGCCTGCTTGCAGAAGTAGCAAGCCACGGGAGAGGCTAAATTATGCAAGGTCTGCCTCTAATCTGTGTTTCTGAATAAAATTGATTGACATTGCCTATCGCCCCTCCTCAGCACACATGCATCCACATGTGCTTGTCTTATTATAGAAAAGCAAGGCATTGGGATTGCAGAAATTGTTTTTACTCCATATATCATTGGGAAGATAATCACTACTATTCTTTATTTACAGTGAAGGTGCCATTATGTGTAAAAGGGAAAAATGATGAAACGTAATATATTATTAGGAACACTCAGAGGCTATAGTTGGAAAAGAAAGTTGAATACTCCAAATGTCTGTCAAGAGAGTTTTGAATTGTCTAGATCACTTCAAATGCCTCTTTAATTTCAGAACATGATGTTTTACTCACTTTTCTCTGTATTTGACCAGCTTATTGTTTCCTTGTCCTCTCCCCTCCAGGGCCAATTTGCAATCTCTTTCTTAATACTTCAAATGGTACACAGAGTCCAGAAGTCCTGATGTCATCTGCTTCCACAACTAGAATTTTGAAAACAGGTACATGTCATGTCACGTGGGTGGAAGGACTTTCAATAGGATTGAATGGGGGATGGGGCGTGGGAAGGGGTCAAGGAATGTGGAAAAGGAAGGATCAGAAATGAAAGTAAAAACAGTGTAGTGGAAAATAGGTACTTTTGCTGGTTTTGTACTGCTGACCCTTCTTCTGGGCAAGGTTCCCTCTTCTAAGAAGTTCTCGTTGGACCATCACGTGGTGCTGTTGTGGAAATGCTATGATTTCAGTGATCTCGCAGCCCAGGCCACAGTGGATTGGCCCAGGGATGGTGACCTCACCTATGTTGTAATTAAGCGCCTTCAGATAAAGAAAGTTTTTTTTTTTAATTTTTAAAGGTTTAGATTACACGAATGTTACGTTAAAAAAATATAGGGGATTTAAGTTTAGAGAGCGTAAGTGGCAGTCCTCTTTTTCCCAGGAGAATTTGAGACAATAAACTTGAGAGCTAGTAGTGGGCACGATTCCAGTTGCACAAAGTCCATCTGAGAGAAAAAAGCTGACACAGAGAGGAGACAAGAGGAATGGGGGTGAAGAGAAAGCCTGGGTGAGACCTGACACCCTTGTTCCAGTCACCTCTGAGGCCCAGCAGCATCTGGTCCCTCCTTGAACCTTGTCTATTTTGTTGAAACTAGTTTGGTTTGTACTTCTAGTACCTGCAGACACAAAAAATCCTGACTCCCAGAAAGAAGGAAAAATTTCTTGGAAACTGCATTGCTACATCTTCTCTAAGGCATTCCAGCTTCCAAGGTTGGGGGAGCTTTCCTTGATGTGTAAAATCTGTTTTGATTGCCGAATTTGTGAAAACTGGATGGTCTAAGCAGAAGGGATTGTCCCTTCCTTGCCCACGGTTCCCTCATTGCATTTCTCTCACATTTAGTTGTTTGTTTCTACCTGCATGGCTCCTCCACATCTGTGAGACTCCTAAAGGCAGGGACCGGTTCTTTTTGACGCTGTATCTTTGGATCCTGGAATGGTTCTTGGCATCAGTTTAAACTTCAAAAAATATTTGTTCTGTCATTTCGAATTGACCATCAGCACCTCTCCTGAAGGCTGCACTGGGCCTTGACCTGAATTGCCAGGGTTTTGTCTGGCCACTTCCTAGGATCTCTCACTTCTCTTTCGCCTGCAGTGCCTGCCCATTATGCTGATTCCCATCCTGGGAGCTCTAACTCTCGAGATCTTCCAGGAACACCAGAGGGCTTAGTGGATTTGGAAGGGCTCTTCTGGACGTTTGATTCTGCCTCTTCAGAAACAAAGGCCCAAATGTGGAAAGCAGTGGTGAAACCCCACAGGTGAGAAATATTATCAATCACGACATATTCCGTTGACCTGTTGGACTTTGGATGGCTTATTTCAGAAAGTTCCTATTCAAAGAATGTGTTTCTTTTTCTAAATCCCTGTAATGAAGTCAACATTCAGTAGCAACTCCAGAAAAACAAACACAACTATTAAAACTACAAGCCTTTACCACCTCCACTTCCCATTTGCTAAGTGCCTACTGCATTGTTCATATATAATTTCTCATGTAATCTCTCTCTCACAGAGATAGGAACTGATATTTGGAATGGTCAAGTATTTTGCTCAAGTTCTGTTTGTAACACTTAGTAGAGCAGGAAAAAGCTTGAGCTTTTTCACCTTTGAATCCTCAGAACATTCTCAGGACTTGCCACTTAGTAGGTTCTCAATAAATGAGCCAAAGTGAGCTAAATTAGCTTCTAAATCTAGCTGCCTTTATTACCTTATGTTCTTTTAGAAAGGAGAAAAATGCATTTAAATATTTTGGGGATATCTACACTCTTAATTGCATGGTTTAAAAAAAAATGTCGATTGGATTTGCACATGCTGCTTTGCCCTTTTCAATACTGGGCTTAACTTCCAGTGCCACCAATAGTCTTTGAAAAGACCAGAGCTTCACTCTTGTGTATGACCTCTCTGGGTCCCTCAGAAGGAATCTATCATAATGGTTAGGTTTGAGGATGGGAACGAATCCCTTTTCATTTTTTGTAAGTATAAAATTCAATGACTATTATTGAATTTATAGAGTTGTACAACTTTCACTAAGAGCTATTGGAACTTTTTCATTACTCCCCACATGTCTCTTGAGTTCATCTGCAGTAAATGTCTACTCCAGTGCCTGCTTTCTGTCCCACCTGCACACCCCAGCCAGAGGCAACCACCAGTTTATCTCCTTTCTGTCTCTATCAACTTGTCTTTTCTGAAGAGTTTGTATAAATTCAATTCAATTAAATGTAATATTTGGCAGCTGGCTTTTTTCACTTAGAGTAATGTTTTTGAAGTCCAAACATGTTGCAGCATATTCCTTTATATTTATGAGCAAAATCTATTATATGGATACACCATATTTTGCTATATGATTTATTTACTATTTGATGGATACTTGGATTGTTTAGATTTTAACTCTTATGAAAGTTGCTTCTATGAACTTTTGTGTATAAATCGTTGTGTGAGCATGTTTTCATTTCTCTTGGGTAGATTTTATTAAGAATGGAACGGTCTTTACCTTGCTCCTAATCTTTGGGGAAGAAACATTCAGCTTTACACCATTAAGTGTGATGTTAGATGTGGGTATTTTGAATTTGGTGTTAGTCTCAGGAAGTTCTGGCTTATTCTTAGTTTGTAGGGAGATTTTATTATGAAAGATGCTGAATTTCATCACAAGATTTTTCTTGCATCTATTGGGAAGATCATGTGGGTTTTGTCCTTTATTTCATCAATATGGGGTATTATAGAAATTGATTTTCTGATGCTTAACCAACTTTGAATTTCTACTGTAATTCCCGTTTGGTCATGATGTGTAATCCTTATAATATGTGCTAAATTCAATTTGCTGAGATTGTGTTAAAATTTTTTGAATCTGCATTCATGGGTCACATGCGAAATTTATGCTTCACTTTTTAAGAAATTTCTAAACTGTTTTCCAAAGTGACTGTACCATCAGAAACATATGACTGTTCTTGATTCTCCACAACCTTGTCAACTTAGTATTGTCAGATTTTTTTTATTATAACCATTCTTGTGGGTGTGTAAAGGTGTGTAGGTTTAATTTGCATTTCCCTAATGATGAATAATATTGATGTGCTTTTTAGCCATTTGTATGTCTCTTTGGTATATGTCAGTCTTTTGTCAATTTAAAAAATGATAATTTGACTTATTTTTTGTTTTCATGCATTATTCTATATTATGCTATTATGTTTTGTTATTATGTTGCAGATCATATATTGTATTGGGTATATATTATGGGTAAGAGTCTTTTACCAGATACATGTTTCCAAATATTTCCTCTCAGTCTGTGCCTTATGTTTTCATTCTCTTCATGGTGTCCTTGAAGTGCAAATGTTTTTCATTTTAATGAAGTCTAATTTATCATACATATCTATATTTTCTATAACTTGAACTTTTAATGTTGTATCTAAGACCTCTGTCTAACCCATGGTCTTGAAGATTTTCTCCTTTGAAGACTTTGATAGTTTGAGCTTTTACATTCAGGTGTTTGATTGATTTTGAGTTAATTTTTGTGTATGATGTTTGGTAAGGGTCTAAATTCATCTTTTTGCATGTGGATATCTAATTATCCCGACACCCTTAGTTGAAAAGACCATCTTTTCCTCATTGAATTTCCTTTGTCAAAAATAACTGACTATAAATGTTAGGGTTTACTTCTAGTCTGTCAGTTCTGTCCCATTGATCTATCAGCTTATCCTCATGCAAAAACCATGCTATCTGGTTTACTCTCACTTTATGGTAAATTTTGAAATTGGGTAGTTTAAGTCCTTCAAATTTGTTCTTCCTCAAAATTGTTTGGCTAGTCTAGATCCTTTGGATTTTCATATAAGAATTTTAGCATACTGTTTTCTACAAAAAATAAAGTCCTGTGGGATTTTGACAAGGATTTTACTAAATCTGTAGATTAACTTGATAAAAACTGCATCATAAAACTATTGAGGCTTCCAATTCGTGGTCTCCCCATTTATTTAAATTATTTCAACAATGTTTTATGGTTTTCAGTGTACATATCTGTATGTCTTATGTTAAATTTATTCCTAAGTATTTATTCTTTTTGGTACTATTCTGAATATAATTGTTTTCTTGATTTTATTTCTGATTGCTTGTTGCTATGATAAAGAACTGTAATTGATTTTCATATATTGATCTTATATACTGTGATCTTGTTAAATTTATTCACTCTTCTTTTATGTGTTTGCTTGTGGCTTCCTCTGGATTCTCGTCATTTAGGATTATATCATTTGTGGAAAAAAAAGACAGTTTTATTTCTTCCTGTCATTTATGAATTCTTTTAATGTCTTACTCATCTCTTTCCTCTTCTCCTTCCCTTTCCCTTTCCATTTTTATTCTTATCCATGTTACTTTGGTTTTAATGTACTGGCTAGAGCCATCTGTAAAATGGTGAACAGAAATGAAGAGAGAAGAACATTCTTGCCTTGTTCCTAATCTCCAGGGGGAAAACATTCAGGTGTTATGGTGTTAAATGTAAGTGTTTTGTATTATTGTTAGGTTGAGGAAGTTCTATTTTATTCCTACTTTTTAGGGAGATTTTATTATGAAAGGGAATAATATGTTGTCACAAGTTTTTCCCACATTTAATGTGATGATCTTGTGTGTTTTGTCATTTCATTAATATGGTGTTTTACAATAATTGATTTTCCAATGCTTAACCAACCTTGTGTTTCTGTTATAAATCTTACTTGGTCATGGTTCATGATCCTTATTATATGTTGTGGAATTTAGTTGTTAATATTTCATTAAAGATCTTTTGCATCTGTATTCTTGACTGTTATTGGTCTGTAGTATTCTTTGCTCTTGTAAGATTTAGAATGAATTGGCAAGTATTCCTACTGCTTCTATTTTCTGAAATAGTTTGTGAAGGAATTGTATTATTTCTTTTTTAAATGTTTGGTAGACTCTAACACAAGGCTCTATAGTTTTCTTTGTGGGAATATTTAAAATTATTAAATTCAATTTCCTTACTTATTATAGATCTGTTCAGATTCTGTTTCCTCTAGAGCAAATTTTGGTAATGTGTGACTTTCTAGGCATTTTCCCATATATTCTAGCTTGTCTAATTTGTTGGCATACAGTTAAGCAAATATTTCCTTATGATCCTTTTAATTTCTACAGGATAGGTAGTGATGTCCCTCTTTCATTTCTGCTTTTGGTTATTTGTTTCTTCTATTTTATTTTCTTTGTCATTCCAGCTAATGGTTTGTCAATTTTATTGATCTTTTAAAAGAATCAATTTTTGTTTTCATCATTTCTATTGTATTTCTGTTTTGTTTCATTGATTTACTCTATTTTATTATTTCCCTCCTTCTTCTTCATGCTTTGGCTTTGTCCTTACTGATTTTCTTTCTAGATTTTCTATCAAATATTGAGAGTGGGGCATTGAAATCTTCAACTATTATTATTTACCCATTCAAATCTGTCCAGTTTTGGTTTATGCATCTTGGGGTTTTGTTGTTAGGTATACATACATTAATAATTCTTATATCTTCCTGATGTTTCAATTTTATTATTATTGTGAAATAACCCTCTTTATTTCTAGTCATATTCATTGCAAATTATATTTTGTCCAGTATGAACATAGCCACTATAGCTCTTTAATGGGTATTTTTTGTATGTTCTGATTTATTTTTCCAAAATTATATTTACAATCTATTTATGTCTTTGAATCTAAAGTATTTCTTGTAGGCAGCATTGAGCAGTGTTTGCTTTTTTTACCCAGACTGACAATCTTTACTATTTGATTGGGATGAGATGCCTACATTAAATATAATTATTACTATGTTTTGTGTTTCTCTGCCATTTTTCTGTTCTTTTTTTTGTTCTTCTCTTCCTCTTTATTCTCTTTTCTGTTAAATAAGTATTTTAAATCTGCCATTTTAATTCCTCTTTTAATTTTTTACCATGTATTTTTAGCTTTGTTCTTAGTGGTTGCTCTCAGGATTACAATATATCTTAACATATCCTAATCCACTTCAGAAAAATAAGTTAAATGCAGGAAAACATAGAATCTTGGCTCCAGTATATCTCTTCTTGTCATATATGTTGCATCTGTGTGTTATAATCACAAAAATGGCATCATTTTTGAATTATAAACTCATCTCTTTTAAAAATTAAGGGAAAAACAAGGAAAAATATATAGAGATTATTTTTCATTTACCCAAATATTTGCCATTTCAAGTACTTCTCATATCTTCATCTGAATTTGACCTATCCTCTGGTATTTCCTTTTGCCTTAAAGGATTTCCTTAGTATTTTTAAAAATATATATAACTAAGAGCTGTTAGGAGTGGGTTTCCTCAGCCTTTATTTATCTGAGGATGTCTGTTCTTTAGCTTTCTTTTGGTGATAGAATGCTTGGTTAAGAGTTTTTTTTTTTTTTTTTTTTTTTTTTTGTCTTTCAGCACATTGAATATGTCATCCAGTGCTTTCTGACCTCAGACAACCAGCTGTTCATCATACTGGTTTTGTCCTGTACATGATGAGTTGTGTTTTCTATTTTTGCTTTCAAGGTTTGCCTTTATATTTGTCTTTCAAAAGTTTGACTATGGTATGTATAGGTGTAGTTATGTGTTCAACCTAATTGGATTTGGTGGAACTTCTTTGATTTGTAGATTAATACTTTTTATCAAATTTAGCATGTTTTGACCACTTTTTCTTTTTTAACTACTTTCTTTGTCTTAACTCTTTTTGAAACTTCCATTACACATCTGTTTGTATGCTTGATGCTGTCCTATAGGTCTCTGAGGCTCTGTTTATTTTATTTTTTCATCTTTTTTCTCTCTATTATTCAGATTGGATACTTTTTATTGAACTGTATTCAAGTTCACTGATTCTTTCTTAAACCATATCAAATATAGTGTTAAGTTCATCCAGTAAATTTTAAATTTCAGTTATTGATTTTTTCCAACACTGGAATGTCCATTTTTTAAAATAATTTGTCTTTTTTGTTGAAATCCTCTGTTTGTGGATTTGTTGTCAGACTCTCTTTTAATTCTTTAAACATAATTTCCTATAGTTCTTTGAAAAACATTATCAGAGTGGATTTAAAAACCTTTTTGTGTTAAATCCAACATTTGGGACCCTGAAAGAAAATTTCTATTGGCAGTATACTTTTCTCTTAGGCATGGGTCACTTTTCCTTATTCTTTTCATGAATCATAATATTTTGTTGAATACTGGAAATTTTAGATAATATCTTCTAGCAACTCTGGGGATCTGATCACCCTCTGTCCTTGAAGTTATTTTCATTTATTTATATGTTAATAAACACGTGACTTGCCTGGACTAAATCTGTGAACTATCTCTTTCACACAACATGCGGTGATATCACTGCTGAATTTTTTTTTTTTTTTAATTAAACCTGGATTCCTAGAGGTTGGCCTGTGTCTTCATAGCTTAATGCTTGGGCAGATTGCTCTAAATTTGTCCTAGAATACCTCAAACCAATACATATTCCATTCTTTGCTGACAGATCTGTTTGTGGGACTGGGAAGCACATTAATGGACCATATTTAGACTGTCTTCAAGTCTGGCCCAGCTTTAAATTTCTGCTAGGCCTGCTCATATCTCTTTTTCACATGCACTTTGGATCCATTAGCCAGGGATTTGTATGTGGCTTGGGCCCAATCTAGACTTCCCTGTGCATGCATAGAAATTTGGGTCACTCCAGAATTTGTGGAGAGATTATCACACCTCACATTACCACCTCATCTTCTGGAAATCCTTGTTAAAAGTCCAGTTGTTAGGAGAATCCATTGCTTGCACCAAACAGGACCACCACCTAAAACTTGTGCATTCATTGACCTTCCTTTTTTGCTTGCCTTCAAGATCAAAACTTTAGCTGACAATGCTCCAAAACATATTTGTCTTCTCCTCCTCTGCCAAGCAATGGGAGTGAGACTTCTTGTTTTCATGGCCCATCATGTCATGGTTGAACTCCCATGCTGGGGAATCTGGTCATCAACATCATAGACTCCCATCATTTGTACCTGTAGTTAAATAAATAATTCTCTCTCTCTTTCTTTTTTTTTTTTTTTCCTATGGCTTTGACCAATTTCAAGAATACTAAACTTGTTGATTTGTTCAGTAAAGTTTCATGGTTGCTTGTTGGGACAGAGATTTGTTAACCTCCTCATTCTCTTATGTTGGATTTTCTTTCAATTTTATTTTCCTAGTGCCATTTTCTATCTTATAGTGGACTACCAAAATTTTTTTAATTGAATTAATAAATGAACAAAAGGGATAAAAAGGAGCATGTTGTCTCATGCATTGTAGTAATTCCCAAATATAAGTTGATGGCTTCCCTCTGACTTTAATAAGCATGTACAAGAGATATAATCTGTAGATAATTGGTCTTCACTTCAGAATGATTAACTAACAAGATTATGGCCCCTAGAGATAAAGTGGAACAAGTTGTACATACACACCAATTTCTGACAATTTCAAGACACATCTATAGACCTCATGTTGCTTAAGACAGACTCCAGCTGTTACCAAAAGTAATGGAATGTGGTTAATGATTCAAACAGTATTTCCACTCAGATTTCAGCTCCCAGTGCTAGTTGTTGGCTGAAGAGGGTTATTAATTTTGGGTGTTTATAGAACACCACGAATCTCTTATTTCATTTCAGGAATTCAAACTCAGCCAGAACATTTTAATATGCTTATGTTATATCTCTGAACAAGAAGGAACAGTGAAATAAATTATTGGTTCCATAAAAGTTCAAATAGATAAGGTAAAATATCTGTACTTAGGTTTAGTTTAACACACACTGCCAGTTAAAGTTTTCTAGAATTTTGTACAAAACAAAAAAGTATATGATTTACAAGAAGGCAGGGAACAGGAGCTGAGTCTAAAATTTTCTGCAAAGTCATTTAACAATAGCAATCCTTATAATATTCGCATCTTGAGATAAAACATGAAATCTAATCACTGTCAGTGAACATGGCATGGTTTTTATCTCTTTCCTAGCTCTTTGAACCTCTGGTTTTAGTCTGACTCCAAATAGTTCCTCTTTCCTTAAATCCATCCACACAGGGATACACACATAACTCATGTGTGCATGTGTACACACACACACATGCCTATTGATGGCTGTATTTATTTTTTTCCTAGAAATAGTGTACTTGAGTGAAATCTCCATATTCAACTCTTAGCCTGGTCTAACCACTGGTATGTCTAGCCTTGAAGACTTAGCACCAGAGGAGGAAATGAGCCAAAAGTCAGCCTTATACCTTTGGATTCTCCTGGTTTATTGATAATCTTGCTATCACTAAGGTTTTATAAAACCAGTTTTGGAAAGATGGCCATTCATGTTGTAGCTGATCATCAAACTTTTAGATAAAGTACTCCATGGCAAACCCAAACAGACAATCAAATTAATCAAATGGAGTAAGAGTATCTGGCACCATGATCAATCCAATGTGACAGTCAATGCAAATGGTATAAGAATATCTTATGAATCAACTGAAATAACATGGGCTAAGAAACATCTTGGACTGAATTAAGGTAGAGAAAGTGTCTTGATAGTCAACAGAACAGGGGATGCTTGCTTATTCCATAATGTGGCCAGGTCCATTAGGATTTTATTCAGAATAAGAGATATTTTTGTGTCTATTCAAAATTAGATTTAGGAACCAAAGGAAATTAGACTTTTTTTCACACAAAAGTCATTAAAGAGTTTTAAGTTGGCTTACAAAAGGAGAACTTCTCTGAAGTTTCCTTGTTCCTTGTCTTTCGGTTTCTACATTTATTTCCATCGTAACTCTTATCATACATATCTTATTGCTGAGTTTTTGTATAAATGAACTCCTTTTGTATCAGTCTTTGAATCTCTAATGCCTAGCACTGTCTATGATATATACTAGGCTCTCAAATATTTGCTAACTTAAAGAAAAAACAAAGAGAAGATGGAAGAGGAGTTAAACTATCTATTCATATTCAGTTCACAATAATACTCAGATGTTGGGTGGGGAGAAGGGACTGACAAATTTCACTTTTTTGATAAGTGGTGGAATGACTTTCAGTATGATCCTTTATTACTGGGGCAAATTCTAAGATTCTAGAGTTGATATTTTGCCCTGTTCAGTTGACTGTGTTATTTGGAACCAACTAAGGATCTTGAAAATCCTTGAGATTAAATATTACTTTAAAGAAAAAGGAGATAACAGATGCAGATAGAAAAGGTACAGAGGAATAGTTGTAATGTGAACAGATTTTAATCTTTATGTTTCTTTGAAAACTGGCTTCTTATATATACAAGGTACCTTATTTTGGCAAAGAATCTTTGTTGTAGGTCAGCATTACCAAGTAATACCTCTATATTTTAGAAGTATTTCCTGAACATACATTCATTGAGCACTTATTATTTGCCAGGCATAATGCTATTTGCTAGGACTGAAACAATGGACCCAGCCTGATTTCTGTTTTCTAAGCTTTAAAAGCCTAATTGGAAGAGAGTCATGGCTTTACATACATAAAGGCAAAGCACCAGAGGCACTGCATGTGAAATTTGTTCAAGGTTCTGGGGAGAATGTGGGGGCAGCAGTCCAAGGGAGGATATGGTCAACTGCATGGTGAGTCTAGAGGTCAAGAAAGGCAAGGTAGAAGGAGGTGACATTTGAGGTGGGCCTGGATGATAAATAAGGTTGGCCAGGGAGGTTGGCCAGGGAGCAGCGTGAGTAAAGACACGAGAGTGTGACAGCCCAGAAGGTGTGTGCAAGAGGGACGGTAGCTGTGGGTTTCTCTGAAATGAGGACTGTACCATCAAGGCTGTCAGGTGGAAATGGCAGGGTGAGAAGCATGTTTGATAGCAACCAAGATAAGGCTTCCTTGCAAATTGAACTTGAAACAAGCTAGATATAAATACAGATCTATTAAGGCAAAGCCCTTCATGTGTCAGTATCTATTAACTGCTTGATGCTGAGATGTATTTGTGCTGAGTGGCAGGAGCTGGTGGGCCTGCCAGTCCTGGAGGTGTAGAAGACCAAGAGAGGCTTCTCCCAGAGAGGAGTATTTGCTTACAAGTACATCCAACCCCTGTTGTATTACAATGTGATTATACTTCAGGCTCTGCTGAGAGATAAAATTGTCTATGACAGAAATCAGAGGGAGAGCACAATGCGAGGCTGGGGCTGGTTGGCAGCATGAAAGATCAAACTCTCTTTTAACTTGTATCAGACAAGGGATTAACATTGGATTTTGTGATACATTTGACTGATACTCATAGAGTTCCATTAAGAGCAATCTTGGGAAATTATCTGAGTGCATCTACTTAAATTATAAAAACGGATGGCGTATTATCATATCTCCAATCGTCTTTAAAAGAGGGAGATTCTGTAGTTAGACACGAGGGATTAGGCTTTGCTCTGCATCTTTTCCAATTATATTATTTCCCCATCTTAAATTAGTGAAGTGGGGCTGATGGTTTTCCCTGGTGCCATGGAGAGCCAACATATCACACCACTGGGAGCCCAGAATTCTCCTTCTGTTTTGTCTGTATCACCTGTAAGGTATGATATCACATATGTCCCTCACTGTGATGAAAAATGAACATTTTTAAGCAGAATGCTATCTGATTGAATGCTGTATTTGTGTTTCTCCAGTGGGCCCTTCTGAAAAGAAAAATGCATACATTTCATTTACCATCTGATATTCATTTTATTCTAAATCTCTCCTTACCATCCACACAGGACCCTGTAGCTTCCAGCCTAGACTTTTGAGATAAAAGACTAGTGCTGTTCCTGCAAGGATAAGATGCAACAAAGAAAGTTTGGATTCCAGTATAATTTTTAATTATTTTGTTGTCTTTGAATGAACTTTAATAGTTACTGAGTTTCATGAAATCTTCTTTTAGCAAAAACCAGTTTCAACTCTGTCCTCTTGTCCACGGGTAAATTTGACTGAAATAGTGCCACATCTGAAAGTCCAATTTTAGATTTCAGCAAAACTAGCAATGTTGCTTTTCCCACTGAAGTGCCTTGTAAGTTTATCTTCCTGATTGAGTTGACGTTGGTAATGTTATTATTGTAATTCACCTGCTCCAAGCTCAACCAGGGCAGAGCTAGGAATAGCATCTTGTTAACAACGACAATAACAATCATAGATTCACCAGTTCTTTCTCTCATGTCTCCCAAATAGTTCTGGGAGACCCCAGCATCTCTTATGTGACCCTTGGACTAGTAGTATTCTTAGCAACCTCAAAGGATTAGCCATTTTTCTCCTCTTTTGCTTTGGCTTGCTCTAATGATGTCTGCTATTTCAACATTCTGCCTTGCTGTCCCCATTAAGCCATTCATGGGTTTTAGAAATTTTGTTATCTTCCACCTAGGTCACATCACCCCAGCTTCTTCTTGCTCCCGAAAGAAAGACAAATATAATTAATCAGACCATGAGCTTCACTTTCACATTGAAAACATTGTCACAATTTATATCATCAAGTTTTCCAGTAAGAGGATCACTAGCTGTTACTTGTAAATCTTTCTCAAATTTTATATAAAATAGGACATGATCTGTAGTCAAACGAGGAAAATCTATTCCAGTCATTAGTTTTCACTGTCCATTGGGGAATGGGGTAAAATGGAAGAAATATTCCTGGTTTGACAACACTGCATAATCTCCCCATCCAGTGAAATATCCTTTCTGGGTCAAACTAAAATGAGCGACCTTGTCAATTAGTGACAGCACTCTCTGTGGTAAATAATTCTGACTCTTATTCGTGATTCATTGTGTAGAGAAAAAGGTTTCCAAAAGTGAGTTATTAGTTCATTGTGGCATATATTTCTTTAGTTCTGTATTGGCTGAATGGTTTAAGTTTCTGAAACAAAACACTCTCCCTTTATAAATGATTCCCCCTCGAGGATTGTGATTATTCAGAAAGTATAGGGTGGATGAGAAGGCCCTGGGCAAGCATTGATCTAAAAGGCCTCCCGGCTGGCCTGGAACTGAACTTCTATTCGGTAGAGCTGGGGACACCTCCTTCCCAGCATCAACTGCATCGTCTGATTCACATGGGGTCAAGGCACCTCCTGGGACAAAAACTCATACAATCATGGCGTTCAGGCACATCTGGCTAGCAGGGGGCTGGGTAGAATCTCTGGGAGGCAAAGTGCAAAGACAAGGTGGCTAGGTTCCCTAGAGTGAGTTACCATAACAGAAGATTAACTCCAGCTCAATGGTCAAGATTCTGCGACAGGCTATAGGAATGAGAGAAGAGAGGCAGATCTGTCTATAATGTTTTGCCTGGTGAAAATAATTTTATCTTAAATATAACAAGTGACCCTTGCTGGTCTTTTCATTTCTGTTGCTATCAACAGTTACACGTATGAAACTACTTTTTCTAATGGGACTAAAAATACAAATGCATATTTGCACACGTATTTGTATAACAGATTAAAACCTCAATTCGTGTTTTGGAGCAGCATAATTGCATCCACACATAACCATTTGCATGTGAAAGTCCTTGATTTGCATGGACAATTATAAGTACTCCTTTTTGCTGATGTAAATGAAGAAACACCTTTGGAAAATTGGACTCATAATTTCTAATCATATATCATTGAGTGGTACACACAGTTTTGGGAAGGGAATTGGCATCATTTCAAGAGAAAGAAGTCATTTAGGCAGATTTGCTCTGGTAGAGAAGTGCTTGGCAGAATAATTTTTCTTTCTAATAATGCCTACAAATTGAGCATTCAATAATCCAAAGCAGAGAGGCATCAGCAACTGGCTTGGTGGGTCCTGGATAAGCAGAGAAGTGAGTGGTGGCCTTTTATATAATTGGACTTGACTGTCATATGGAGAATCTGATACACGTTTTTTGTTAGAATTATTCAGAGGGTTATTTGTTTAATATTCTTGCACCATAAAGGGTTGAAATCCCTGAAAAGAAGGACTATCTGTATGTCTGTATGTCTGTGTGTCTGTGTGTGTGGGTGTGTGTTGGGGAGTCATTGATAAAGATGAAGAGTCAAAGCTCTTGAATTAGAAGCTAAAGGGTCACTCTGCCATTTTTCAGTTATATTCCCCAGGTTTCTGTCTCTTCAAATACATTTCCAAGTGAGTTAAATATTTCCTAAGAGAGAGTGGAACTCACATTAGGATTTTAGCAGCTGTCAAGAAGCCCCCAAATCGCTCAAAAGATGGGCTATTTGACATGATGGTTAACGTCGACTTTCTGTCCATAGTGTTTGGTTGGCCTCAGGACTTCTCAGTTCTCCGTTATTTAGGTATGTGAAATTGCTTCTTATCAGGAGCATGATCGGGAAGAGAATATTTTCAGTTCTATCATTTATGTACTTTCAGTAATTATACTTCATTTATTGGGTCATGAGAAATGACATTTTGTTTTTAGGTAAATGGAGTTATAATGCATTCATCTCAGCCAGTTAAATCTTAAGTCTGCCACTGAGGTATAAAATCCTCCTGTAGTAAGCTCCCCCCCCCCCCATTTACCTAAGAATATAACCATTTTGAGTACATACAACAGGTATCTCTGATGACTGCTGACTTTTCTATCCAAAGGGAAGTTGAAAGAAAAGGTCTTTTCCAAGGCACTGGGAAGCTATGTTGGGAACACATAAATACAGTTTAGTGACTTGGAGTCCAGGTAAGACGTATTTCCAGTTAGGTGGGGCGAGTCCCCTCCTCTCACTTCCTTCAACGCCAGTGATAGCTCTGCTGGGAAGGATTCCTGGCATCTGTCTCCCCACGCACGTCATTCTTGTACTTTCAGATCTGTTAGTACTTCCAGAAACTGCTGTTGCCTTTACATAGACATTAAGCTTAGAATTCATTCCCAGTTGTTTCATTCATATGTATATCAAAGAGTTCAATTGAAGAGTTTATCCTTAAGTTAGTAAATTTTCTTTCCTTCTCATGGAAGTAGGTTTTGAACGTTGATGTTTACAATACCTTGTTATATCTGTGATAACCTTGTCATGAAGCTGAGGCCAACGCTGTGGCCCCTATTTTATGGATGATAAAACTGAGGCTAAGAGGGATCAAATGACTGTGCAAGGTGATAAGGCTGGAAAGTGCAAGGACTCCACTCAAGGCCCCTAGACTGGTGCTCTTTTTAGCACTACAAGGCCTGGGTCTTTCTTTCTTGTGTGACCAATAGCGCCTAACATAGCCCCAGATAAAGCATAAATTCTTGTTAACTTACAGGATGCTTCTTCCTTAGAGTTCACAATATGTACCTAACTTAAGTATGCTTATTTGTCTCACCTGTTCAGCTCAGCTATAACATCTGGAAAATGCTGAGTAAAAGCGCTGCAATTTGGAAGATGAAATGATCATTTTCAGCATTCTGAGTGCTGTGACTTTATTTATATCATGTGATCTATTACATATTGTGAGAAATCACTGGGGAGACTATCAATGTTTACCTCACCAAACAACAACAGGAAATAGCACCGCCTTAGGATCTACTGTTACCTGACCCAGTGACGTTGTCCCCCTCTCTTCTCCTTCGGAAAGTCCTTTAAGGCTAAAGTTCCATGCAACCTCCCCTGCCTCTCCAACACACACCTGTGGGCCTCCTGTGGACCTCTCCTCTATTACTACACAGTGGTGCATGGATTTGTCCCACATTTCATGTGTGTATCTTTGTCCCCGCAACCAGATGATGAACTGAAGGGATAGTACTTGAGCTCCTTTTTATTTCCCTCAACACCTAGGTATTTACTCCGTGCATTTGTCAGTCTCCTGTAAGCATACTATATCAAATTTGAGGCAGCACAGCTTAGAGTACATGAGAAGATACAAAAGGGAGCAGTAACTATGGTGAAGCGAATGAAAAGTGAGGTCTTGAAACCAGGTTAAAGGCTTAGACTAGCAGGAGACCTGGGTGGCCTAGTACAGCGTTTTCACCTGCAGATTCCTACAGCCAACTGCAAGCTCCTTGAAGATACCCATTTAATGAACTCGGGGTGACTTTAAGGCACTAAACATTAAGTCGATTACCCTTTCACAGAAGCAAATGTCCAAAGCCCATATTGGCTCCTCCTTGAGCTGCAATGTCTGTTAATGGAGCATCGGGAGCAGAGGAAATCCGGATTTTTTCGCCCATGTTTTGATGGAAACTTCTCATCACCTGCCCCGGGATCTGATTAGGATTTGCATGGGATGATCAGCAGAAAGCCTCGGTCCCCCAGTGATCCCACATCCTATCTGCTGCTTCAGGGACAAGCTAATAATGACTGAACACACAGAATCCTGGGCTTTAGCAGATAAGAATTCAGACTTAATATTGCTCAGGCTGTTCAAAATCACATCAGAGGGAAGACTTTGACATGAGGATAAATAAATAATACATTTGCTAGTTAGCCTGGAAATAAATGATGACTCTTGAAAACTGTACCTACTTGCATCCTATCTTTTTGAGCAAAATTGGGCCCACCATACAGGCAGAGCTGCTCCTCCATTTCTAGCTTGAATATTCCTGCTTTGGCACAGGTATTCCTTTTTCATTAGAGCTTTTCAACCAGAAAAGCTAATATCTGAATACATTATTCTACATATTTATTTCAAACTTAACAGAACTGAAACTTGGCAGAGCAGTTTGCATGCATGGAATACTAAGAGGAACGTGCAGAGTATTGGAAGGAAAGGAACAGCAATAAGATGCACAGGACTGTCCCATATATAAGATTCATGTAAAAGGCAGAGCAAGGCTTTCAGATAAGAAAGCCGAGCAGATGTAAAATATTTTGGGAAAGATTTAAAAAATAGCGGAAATGTCTAATAGTAGACATTTTCCACTGCTTTTCCACTTTTTCACCATTACATGATCACTCAAGATCTCCTTTAAAAAAAAAATATATATATATATATAATATAAAGAGAAATATAAGGGAATTGTCAAGGATTATGAGTAGAAATGAAAATTGACTAATGGATTTTGATACAGCTGATGATCCGTAATTAGAGTCTGGATTTATAAAGAGGGAGACATCTTCATTCTTCCAAAAATAGAATTCATAGAAAAATTATTTTTGCCACTTGTAAGGAAAATTTTAAAAAACTCCAATAAGGTATCAGAGCAGAACAGGGTTGATTCTTTCTCATGTTTTGATTTACCTTAGAGTAAATGGTTTTACTTTAGGAAATGGCCAGAGGACAAGAATCAGTAATGTTAATGACTATGCTTGTGAGCTGATAAACCCAAAATAAGAACAAGGCCTAGAGCAACTTTGTGCCTGGGAATTTCCTTCTGTCAGCCTTCATGTTACTCAAATGTGGCCAGTCTCGAAGCCAAACTCAGCAGGTAAATGCAATGCCTTCCCCCCAGCGTGGGACATGACACCCGGGGATGAGCCTCCCTGGCAACGAGGGACCACTATCAACTACCAACTGATGATGCAACTGGAAAATGACCTTATACGGAAGGTTCAATGCGGATCAGCAGAATATCCATGTCTACATAAAATACCATGACTTTAAAATGCTGTTTGACCTAAAGTAAGGGGGAAATGGAAAGGAGAAATGAGTTTATATGGCTACGAGTTTCTAAAAAAGAGTCTGGAGGCTGGCAGAAGGTTTGCCCTCATGCACAACTGAGCAGAGTCAGAGAGACAGATAAAGCAGATACAACCCCCAGATATTGGTTCCTTTGAGGGCTAAAGAGACCCATGGGAGTTATGGTCATGGCCGATGGGGTTAACTACCAGGGCAGATGGCCCCTCTTTGGAAATGGTGTTTATGTGTGATGAATCTGGACTCAGACGGGATCTCCCTTCATAAGACTTCCATGCTAATGTGCTGGAGGTGCAGTTAATGTTGGGGTTTAAGATATATTTAGGGGATTTGAATCTCTGGACTGACAATGTGATAGCCAGATCCTGAGCCTCAACAGACTCCAGCACCTACAATCTGATTTATTGGACTTACCACACTCAGCTAAGATGGAGGTGAAGAAGGACAACCACCACACCATGGAGCCTAGAGTGATTACAACTGAAAATGGGAGGATTGCATCCAGCATCCAGGTGCAATCTGAGCCTCCTCTTGACATAAAGGTGCAATGGACACAACCAATCCAGTGTCCACATAGAAGAGGTGGCATTGGATTGGGAAAAGGGGACATAATGGACAAAGGGTATGGGGAAAGGCAGGAAGAGATGAGAGGTGGAGGCGTCTTCGGGACATGGAGCTGCCCTGGATGGTGCTTCAGAGGTAATCACCGGACATTGTAAATCCTCACAGGGCCTACTTGATGGAATAGAGGAGAGTATGGGCCATGATGTGAACCAATGTATATGAGGTGCAGAGGTGCCCAAAGATGTACTTACCAAATCCAATGGATATGTCATGATGATGGGAACGAGTGTTGTTGGGGGGGGGGGAGAGGGGGGGTGGGGGGGTGGGGTTGAATGGGACCTCACATATATATTTTTAATGTAATATTATTACAAAGTCAATAAAAAATAAAAAAATTTAAAAAAAAAAAAAAAAAAAAAAAGCTAACCTGGTATTTACAGATATGAATTAAAGACCATCAATTGAAAAAAAAAAAAAAAAAAGAATCAGTAATGTTTATTTTATAATTCTCGTTATGATTTAGGATTCTGGTTTCCATTGTAGTATTGTTATATAACTTCCCAGGTATACATTTATATTTTGTGACACTAATTCAGCAGTCAACGCCAGAAGAGAAACCATGTACCATACTTCTCACTCTATTGTATAGCATGTAGCCAAGTGCTGCCACATTAAAACACACACATATACAAGCCAAATACCCACATGTAGAGAGGATTTGGTTAGAACCAGATGGTGGCCTCTCAGTGAGTCATGGTGATGGCTTAGGGTAAAGAAGAGGCGCCTTGTGAGCACTTTGAGCACAGGGGCCTTGCAGGACCGCCAATAATCCTATACTTGGCAAAATAACTAGGCATCTATCATTTGCAGTTCTACTTAAGATACAACCTCACTTTGTAACCAGCATCCCTATAGCCCTTTCACCTCATCATTCTCTCAAGGGATGATGAGATGTAGATGGAACTAAAATCTGAGAGTCGATTTGGGTCAAATAAGCCTCAGGTGTCGAATGTGACAGGAGAGAATATGTAGGACTTCCCCCTACCGAGGAGGTAAGCGGAACCAGGCATAGGTGGGGAGCCACCTGACAATGATGCTGAGAAGCTGGGATAGAAATGGGGACAGTGGGGAAACGGACTTTGGCCCAGTGGTTAGGGCATCCGTCTACCATATGGGAGGTCCGCGGTTCAAACCCCGGGCCTCCTTGACCCGTGTGGAGCTGGCCATGCGCAGTGCCGATGCGCGCAATGAGTGCCGTGCCACGCAAGGGTGTCCCCCGCGTGGGGGAGCCCCACGCGCAAGGAGTGCGCCCCATAAGGAGAGCCACCCAGCGTGAAAAGAAAGAGCAGCCTGCCCAGGAATGGCGCCACCCACACTTCCCGTGCCGCTGACAACAACAGAAGCGGACAAAGAAACAAGACGCAGCGAAAAGACACCAAGAACAGACAACCAGGGAAGGGGGGGAAATTAAATAAATAAATAAATTAATTAATTAAAAAAAAAAAAAAAGAAATGGGGACAGTGATGGGACAAATGCCCAGCCCCAAGCCTCAGAGCCATGGCGGAAGCACTTGTTGATTTGTGTAGCTGTCTTTGTCTCGACAGAAACAAGAAAGGCAGTTTCACTGAAGAAGTTTTAAGTGATAGAATGTGACCAGATACATCAGAGGAAAGATGAACAGCACCCAGGCAGCTCTCACCTGGGAGATAGTGGCCAGGGTGCACTCGCTGCAGAGCCACTGGACGCCTGCCTTCCCTTCCTGGGGGTTCTGCTCAGTCATTATCAAATCCTGCTCCAAAGGCGGCTGTGCATTTCCTCCTTCCTCTGCACAGCCTGCTCTGCTTGCTCTGCTTTTCTACTTGGCATGTATCACTCCCTGAAATATGATTCAATTACTTCCTTGTTTCTGTCTCTTCTGTGAATAATGTTAAGTTCCCTGGGGGCAAGGATATTGTCTGTGTTTGTTTCTGATGCCTCCCCAGTGCCTAAAACACGGTTCAGAATGTAGTAGGTAAAGGAATGAATGAAAAAATGAATGAAGGCGCCTTTCTTGAAGGGAAAAAACTGAGACTTGGAGGGTACGAAACTCTCGATCTATCACCAGTTCTTACTTGCTGGATAACCAGGTTCTGTTTTCGGGCTTCAGTGGATCACCTACCGTGCTGTGCAGGGAAGGAAAGGTCGGGGATAGGAGTAACCTCGTATCTCCTCAGGGAAGGAGCTGGAATAGCTCATCTCTTTGAATTTCTTCTGCTTCATAGTCCTACGACTTTGTAATTCCAAGATTTCATGATCTAAATGCTCCATTTTCTCCCACAGTGAACCCTTTTCTTTTAAATCAAGGGAATATCTCAATTTGACATCAAATCCAGAGATGATGGACTTTACCGGCATTGAGAATAGACAAAAACAAAACAAAACACAGACCCAAAAGAAACCTAAATAATTATTTGACCTCATGAGTCTACCAATTATTCTTTATGGGCAAATTGGCTAAGATAGGCAAGGTGAAAGCTATTCAAAACCTTTTTACTGGTATGTTTTCTTTTTTCCACTGTTATTTAAAGGCATTGGCCAAATACAGTAGAGAATTCCTTGGCAGCTATTTAGAGAAAGCTTTAAGCTTGAGTCAATATGATATTTTGCTCTGTGGTTATTGAAAATCATTCCACTTTTGTCACTAATTGCTTTGGTGTTCTGCAAAAGTACAAAATATCAGCTATTTATTAATAAGTCTGTTTTTGTAGTAGGGGGTGCATCTTTATCATTTATCATGTACCAGCCATAAAAAAATACCTGAGCCTCAAATACAGCACGTAATTAAAGACTTTGCCAGTGTGTGGCATGTCTGTTGATTAAAAAGCAGGCAAGGGATGCACGAGGAGAAGGACAGCATGCATGCTATTTTCCAAAGTCCTCATTGCCAGTGATCACTCTGACATGGATTAAACGCTGTTGGGTGTAATCATCTATCAAGTAATTGTGAAATGGGGAAATATAAAATTAAGAAGAGATTTCTGATGGCTTGTCACAGTCATCCACTGTGCTAAGCTTGGCTAGTATTCACGAGATTAAATAGATAAAACACATTCATTTGATTTCCAAGTTGCAACTAAATTGAGGGCGGCAGTTGTACAGGCAGATTGATTTCTCATCTCTGTTATGGAGCAGTGAGTGATAGAGAAAGCAGTCCTCCATCTTCATATTTTCAACAGAGAGCCTCTAGACACAAACCATAGCTCCAAACCACTCTGCAAAACAAGATTGAGCCTTCTTAGCCAAGGACAGGTAATGGAAGAAGGTGTTTCTCCTTCATATCCAAGTCATTTCACACCCAAATTTAAAGCTGTCTGTAGATGCCTCTGAAGTGTAATTTTGGGAGCATTGAGAGACACTTCTTCGTCCTCAGAGATCATTCCCACCAGTTTACCCGCTTCTGAAATCATCAACACTCTACTTACCAATCATAGGAACTGAAGTCCCATGGGTTACTTTTTTCCCTGTTCCTCATAAGGAAGCCTTATGAGGACCAGTTTAAGGATAGCATGAATGAAGGAATCGTATCAGGGTGAGAAAGGTGAGGCAGCTCCTTTGGACCCTGCCCTGGAATCTCAGAGGGTGTACAGGCCTCAATTACACTCTCAGGTGTACTTGAGAAGCCTCCAAGTAGTGCAAGCAGACAACAGCACCCTGCCATCTGATGGAAAGCCTTCAGTGCCTCAGAACACAATTAATATACTATGTGCCAAGCAAAGAGGGAGGAGTGCAATGTGACTTCTGTTCTTAGGGATCCCTTAGTGGGAGGCAATTATATAAATAAATAACCGTGCAGGCTGAAATTTGACAATTTAGGATGTATTCCGTTGCTAGGGGATTATAGAGAACTTAGTGATATCTAGGGCTTGAGGGAAGAGCTCAGTAAAGCTTTGTGGAGAAAGTGATGCTGGAGCTAGACTTCTAGAAGGATTAAGAGGTCATCAGGTAAGCCAGACAGGTTAAAAGGAATGTAGAGGCAAAAAAATCACCTTGAACAATGCCTGGCACGTCTCTTACCACTGCTATTTCCCCTTTCCTTCACCGGCCTTCTCCATGTATTCTATTTTGTAGCAGCTTTGGGTCATACTGTCCTATGCAGCTTAACAATATTTCTACGTATCTCCTTATTCGATCTTCTAGCCACCTTCTGGGGGAGGCAGGTATAGCAAAGACTGGCCAAGTGCTACAGAAAATTTTGTTTGAGTGACTATTATTTCAAGTCTCCCAAAGCTGGTACAAAGAGCACCCTGTTCTACACACATAACAAAGAAGTTAATTCATTCTATGCCACAAGTGTCTCAGAGCATGAAGACTTATTTCTCTGGTGGAGAAAGGCTAGACACTCACCAAAGTGATTTCCTCTTCTTTCTGGCCATAAGGATAGACCTTGGCCAAAAGGAGAAAATATTAAATACAAATGAGTTTTTATGGATAAGAGATTTCAAAGTGAGTTGGGAGGTCATTCGAGAGGTTATGCTTATGCCTGTCTCAGCAGGATCTCATTGACTTCTACAGTAAGTATTGCCTGAAATAGCAGGGCTGCTGAGGGCTCTAAAGACATCCAGACACTATAAGCAGGGCAGACAGGCTCAGGAATTTGGCACCCTGTCAGTGGGCCTTACTTTGGAAATTATGCTCTCCAGTGTAACAGAGTTAGACTCATTTATAGTGCCCTACACATGGCTCTTCTGCCCCTTTTGTTTGAACCGATAATTAGTACCGTACTTGTTCATCGTAAGTCCCAGAGACTTAAATCTTTGGTCTGTTCATGTGGCGGTTGAGCCCTGAATCTCAGCAGAGTCGCAACACCTACTCTCCAGCTCATTGGACTCACCCAGGACAACTAATAAGATGGTGATGGACAGCACCCATCCCAAGGAACAGAGAATTTCTGCAACTGCAAGCAAGACAGTTCCATCCATCTGCCCCATGGGACCTAAGCCCCCTCTCAATTAGAAACAAAGAGGGCATTACCATCCCAAATTCCTCAAGATTGGGGAATGAACAATGGACTAAAGTAGACTTATTATTATTCTACTATAGACTTATTATTCTATTATAGACTCATTATTATTCTAGCAATGGAAGAGCTTGTATTATTGATAAAAAGGCAGTGGCCACGAAGGTTTGGAGGGGAGGGAGAGAGAAGAATACTTGAAGCATGGAGGCATTTTGGGGACTTTGGAATTGTCCTGCATGACATTGTAATGGCAGATACAGGGCATTATACATTTTGTCAAAACCTATAAAACCATGTGGGGCAGAGTGTAAACTGTAATGTAAACTCTATTCCATGGCTAGTAGTAATGCTTTACTAGGTGTTGATCAATTGTAACAAATGTACCACATTAATGAAAGATGTTTTTAATATGGGAAATTGTGGGAGGGTTAGGAGGTGGAGCATATGGGAATTCCCTATATTTTTGATGTAACCTTTATATAATTTAAAGCTTCTTTAAAAATAAAAAAAAATTCAAAAAAATACAAAAATTAAAAAAATAGTATAACTGACCCCTCCACTCCTCCCTCCCCCAAAAATGACCACATTTCCCAGCCTTTCTGGAAGTCAGGTGGGATCAAGGGCTTTGTTTTAGTCAGTGGAACACAAGTGGAAGTGATGTGTGCCACTTCTCAGATTGGCTCATAAAAATCCTCCTGCATGCTCCTCCATGCTCTTTCCCTGTAGCAGGGAAGATATTGTTTTCCTGGGTTTACAACCAAGGAAAGAAGGGTTCATAGAAAAGATATACATTGACCAAGGCAACACGGCAAATAGATCATGGAAATTCCACTTGTACACAGATCACTTCTCTTAGAGCCCCACTCTTTCCATTCTCCATAACACCTCCTGTATGTGGAAGGCAGAAAATGACCTCCTTGTTCACAAGCTCTGATACCCTTAATAAGCAGTGTTGGGGTGAGCACAACCACTTGAATATACTCTTTGGCTTTGAGGACAAAATGCTATGATTGTGCTCCTTCGAAATCTGGTTGAGCATTTGCCCTTTAGGTAGATGGCATGCTTCTCATTTTCTCTGATCTAGTGCCACAAAGAGTGCATCTTTCTGTTCTACAGTTTTGTTGCTCAAAGCATGACGTACAGCCAGCAACACGGGCATCCTGAGAAGTTATTAGAAATGCAGAATCTCAGGCCCTACTCCAAACTTATTGAGTCAAAAATGCGCATCCTAACAAGATATCTGGTAGATACTTAGGCACATTAAAGTTTGAGGAGTCCTCTTCTCCAGCCCTGATGTACTTGGACTTAGCTTTCCTGACCTGGAGTGTCCCCAGCACCTGTTGTCTCTTCCAGCCAGAATCCTTCTTCATCTCAGTAACCCCTTATGCATTCTCCTACCTTGTCTGCACCCTTGTCTGCCTACAACTCCCTTTACTGTTAGAGACCTGCTTTGACTCCTGTCTAACCTGGCTTAGACTCCCTCTAGCAAGATCTAGCTATCCCTGATAAGAATCTGGTGCCACCAATAGGTACTGGCTCTTGGAAAAGGGGTGGATACTGAAGGGAGAACGATTTTAGGTGCTCTATAGTAGTTAACACCTTAGTTATTAAAAATAGATTAGCTGCAGGTGCTGAACAGAATCTATGGGAAATAAGCCTTAACCTAGTCTATTACTATGTACATCTGAACTAGGGTGCAAAGAATAAGACATAAAGAGTTATCTTCGGAAGGCCTGTCTTGTTTGGCATCTGTCTCCATTCATTCCCAGGCTAATTGGTATTTGATCATCTCCCGGCACTACATGCCATGTTGATTTGCTTGTTCTTTTAAGACATTGTAAAAGTAAATGTAGTAATACCAGCTCTGCCTTTTACAAAAGGGTATATTAATGGTCTTCATGAAAATGCCTCATGTGTCAGCAGGGATGTGGGCACAGCAACCTGTCCTCTGCATTTTATTGCTACCCAGACATCCAGTAATGAGAATCAACCAAGAAAGGAAGTCCACAAGCTTATACTTTGAGATAACGTGTATAAGGGTGGCTCAATTACTCTAATGGGTCAGTTTTATTTATATTTTCTGGATCCTAAATTCGATCACTCAGAATAACTCTGGCCACTTATTTTTGGGGGACCTGAGCCTGTGGCACTTATTCTCCAACTACTGACAAGTTAGGGATCATCAGTGGCATCATCTGTGGCTGACTCTGGAGTGTGGTGGGGAAGAGTGTGGGTTCTTGGGCTGGAAGGTTGAGTTTGAATTCTGGATCCACCCTTATTTGCTCTATGTGCTTGAAGAAGTTGCTTTCTCTCTCTGTGCTGTGGTTTTCTCAGGTGCAAATGGATTCACGTGGTTCTTGTGATGGTTAATTAAATAAGACCTGGAAAGCATTTAGAGCACAACAGGCAAGAGCACAGAGTCAGGAAAATACACCCTTGCCTGTTGTGTCCATTTTCATCACTGTGGCCTTCAGCATCAACTGTGGACAGGCAAGAGTTAAAATACATAAACTCGTCCTTATTTTTTGGCCTAGATCTTATTTTTTTCCTGTTTCTGAACTGAAACACAGATTTTTCAGGGGCTGGAAACAACCATTCTGGATCAGAACAATTCCCTGTATGGCGACCCTTGGTGGCCAAGAGACCACATGAAGGCAGCGGAGATAGAGGTTAAACTAGAATCACCTACTATATTTGCTGAATTTTGTCCTTGCCTTCTTCCTTAACTAGCTTTCCTAAGACTTCTAGTCTGATTTCCACATGGTCACAGTACACATGGTCACAGCATTCCTGAGTTGATCCATGACAGAGAAAGAAAATGTTGCCTCTGAGCTGTTTTTTTTTTCTTTATCAGTCCTTGGCTTTGGGTATTGTACCTTGAGAGCAGCCTTTCGTCCAGTGCTCACTCTCAGTGCGATAAGGAGCAGTGGCTGAGTCATCAACTATCATGGTTCCGATGCCTCTCAAGACTTGAAGTATCCTGTGTGATTCTGATATTCTATCTCACATTTCCCTCTTCTGTGTTGTCCAATCATTCGTAAATGACACCAAAGTGTTACATACTTACAGGGTGTTTTGTCCTTTTCAAATCTTTTCAGAATTGATTTACAACTATTTTACTGGCCTGTGCAATTCATCCAAACTCCTTAAATCACTTTTCGTTCACCAGCTTAAAGCCTTTCAATTCTATACCTTCGCTGATAAGGCGGAACATTATAACAGCTTAAGACATTCTTGCACTTAGACATGTTAGGGGAAATGGGGACATAACTGTTATAACTGCTGTATCACTGCCAATGCTTATCATAAGTTGTTTTTTTTTTTTTTTGAGGTTATCACAGAGTACAGAAACAACCAACATTTACCAAATTCTATTTTCATTTTTAGAAAATGGTTTTGAACAGAAATGACAATTGTGGCTAACTATGATTTGCTTCCAGTGTATTTTCAGCTGCATTATTTTCAGAATAACCAAAGCCTCACATTGAACATACTACTTTGCTTCAAAAACAAATATTGAAAAAACAAACAAAAATTTCAATTATTCATTGCTTATAAAACAAAGTCAAAATGTTTTACTGTTTTATTGAAAATCATAACCTTCCCCTGCACTTATTGAATTTCCTGAAGCTCAATATTTTTCTTGATTCTTGCAGCTACCTTTCTCATTTTTGCTTTTCTAAGCAAGCCCATCAGAACTCATTTTTCCTTCTCTCCTAACATTCTTATCTTTGTAGAAAAATTATTTTGTTCCTCCAAGGGTAATTTACTTGTCATAGTAATTATTAAAGCCCTACTCTACCTGGTATAGTGCCTTGCATGTAATAGATACACATTAGATATTACCTGAAAATTGGCTTGAATGCATATATGAAAAGAACATCACATATGAACTAGAAGTGCAGAGTTTTGATTCTGCTTCTGCCCCAAAATATGTCTTTGGGCAAATGTGGCAGACTCTTAAGGTGACCCTCTGATATGCCACCCCTTCGATGTTCATACCCAGTGTGGCCTGCTCCAAGTGTGGACATGATTGACCTATTTCTAACCAATGGAGTTTAGGAAAGATGACAAGATGTATCTGAATACATGATTACACCACATGGCACTGTAGGGCTCCTGTTGTTGGAGCCTCTCTCTCTCTCTCTCTCTGATTTTGAGGAAGCAACCTCACATGGCCAGGAACTTGGGGAGCCACTAGCCAACAGCCAGAAGGAAATGGAGGTCCTTAATCATACAACCACAGTAAATGAATTCTGCCAACACCTGAATGAGCGTGTGGGTAGGTCCTTCTCCAGTGGAACCTCAGATGAGTTCTACCACCCTGGCTAATATCTTGAACATAGCCTTGTGCGACCCTAAGCAGAAGGATCCAGATAAACTGTGCTGAGACTTCAAAACCACAGAAAGTGTGTGAAAACAAATGAGTGGCACTTTAAGCTGCCAAGTTTATGGTAACATTGTTAGGCCCAATAAAAAACTAATGTAGTAAGTAACTCATTGAACTTGGTCTCCATGGTTATAAAATGTAAACGAAAGTAGCTGCCCTGCTTTAGTCATGAGATATTCTTTAATGGCTAAAAAGAGAAGGCAATATATGTGAGAGCACTTTAAAATGCTAAAGCACTGCTTAAACATTGCCTTTTAAGGGAAAGGTCCTGATACTTACGAAAGCCTACTATAGAGAAACACTTCACTACGCGATCTTGTTCTTCCTCCTAACATTACTTGGAAGGACGCAGTACCATCTTCTCCTACTTTAGAGTTAAGAGGAAGAGCATGCCTATTTTACAGAGGAGGAACCCGAATCTCAGGGAGGTCAAGACACCAGCTTTAGGCGGCCCACTTTGTAAATGGGGAGCTGGGATTTAAACTCATAAATGTTGAATCCCAAAGCCTGGACTCTTTCCACTGATTGCTCATAAAATGAAATGTTGTGAAAACCATTCATGACCCTTATCTCTAGCTGTATTTTTCAGGAATCAACTGGGCAGATTCAGCTATTTGAAAAGAGTAGTAATATTGCAATTCTTGGCTTTAGTAAGCAAACACGCCTCTAAAGCACCCTCGTACAAATGCTGCATCTCTTAACATGCCTCATTCAACAACAACAATAATAATGACATTAATAAATATTTTTCGAGGGTTTACTATGTGCCAGGCCATTTTCTAAGCACATGACATATATTGTCTCAATTACCAAGAAATTAATGATCTTTCTCAATAAAATTGTTACCCTCATGTAATTTACCTTAGTCTTAGAATACAACTGCAATAAACCTAGAAAACTTGATTCTGGTCCCCCTTATACTGACAAATGGCTACGTAATTTTTTGGATAAACATCAAATAAGCAGAGAAAATGTGGCATTGGTGTGGGAAGGGTGGCCATGGTGGTTGCTGGGTGCGGGGAATAGGAGGAAGAGATGAGATGTGGAGGCGTTTTCCGGAGG